>NC_072790.1:25774051-27024051 GCF_028583425.1 Eublepharis macularius
CTAGCTCCCTCACAGCTGCTCTTCCAAGTCTCAATCTTCTTCTGATATCTTCATTGCAGTCTCCCTGTTGGTTGATGATTGAGCCAAGAAATAGAAAATCTTGAACAACTTCAATTTCCTCATTGTCAACTTTAAAATTGAGTAATTCCTCGGTAGTCATTACATTTGTCTTCTTGATGTTCAGTTGTAATCCTGCTTCGATGCTTTCTCCTTTCACCTTCATCAGTAGTCATTTCAAGTCTTCACTATTTTCTGCCAGTCATATGGTGTCATCTGCATATCTCAAATTGTTAATGTTCCTCCCACCAATTTTCACTCCACCTTCTTCTAGATCTAATCCAGCTTTCCTTATGATATACTCTGCATAGGGGTTGAACAGGTAGGGAGATAATATGCATCCTTGTCTGACACCCTTGCCAACTGGAAACCATTCTGTTTCCCCATATTCTGTCCTGACAGTAGCCTCTTGTCCAGAGTAGAGATTGCACATCAAAACTATCAAATGTTGATTCGGTTTTGTTTTCTCGGCCATGTCGGACGCTCCTCTCCGCAGGTCCGGGAGGAAGCGCCCGAGCAGCCTGACCGGGCGGCTGATCTGTGAAGATTAGCCCCCAGAACTCCCAGTGAGGGAGGCAGGGTCCGGAACGCGGCGGGAAGAGCCCCCTGAAATCGATGCAGGGGGTAAATTGCCAGTTTGTCCCTATGGAGGCCGGCAGACGTGTGCGGCACCTCGAGTGCTGCTGGGCCATGGAAAACGGCAAAGAGCAGAACTAGGCGGAAGCCTGTAAGTAAGTGAATCCCTTCTGTTATTACAAGCGCATGCGAAGGAGTGGTGGGATCTGAAGCTAAGAAAGCTCGTTCTTCCCCCTCGCTGAGTTTCAGAATTTGGTCGGCGGTCCCCCCCCCCTAAAATGGCAGCGAAAAAGCAGAGTCCCGCTTTGGGCAAGTCAATCTCGGCTGCCCTGCAGGGGAAAGGAGAGTCGCTCAAGGACTTGGTGAAGAGGTCGGTTATCGAAGCCATAAAGCCCTTTGTTGACAAGCTGAATGAAACAGATCAACGGGTGGGCTTAATTGAGAGCGAAGTGAAAACCATTAAGGAAGCAGCGGGGGGGTGCAGAGAAGTCTGCTTGGGAAAATGCGTCACTCGTCAGGGCAACGAATAAAGAGTTAAAGCTGGTGGAGAACCAGCTGATCGGGCTACAAGTAGAACGAACACAGACAATTTTGCGCATCCAGAATGTGAAAGAGGAGGAAAATGAGGATTTATGGGATCTGGCCTCGGAACTATTGGCGACACCCGCGAGGGCAACTAAAGAAGAGGTAAAAAGCGCCATTTTGGAAGTCCGTCGGGCTTCTTCAAAATATGCAACGAAGCATCAGCTGCCTCGCGAGATCATCATCGATTTTTCATCTAAGAGGATCCGAGACACTATCCTATACAACTCATACAATGCGGATCTGGACTTTCTGGGTAATAAAGTTAAGATACTGAAGGACATTCCATTTTTAGTTCGGAAAAGAAGATTTAAGTATAAAAAGTTTGCAGCTCTTCTGAGGGAACGTGGAATAAAGTATAAATGGCTATCTCCGGAAGGTATTTGGTTTAGTTACAAAGATCAAGCTTACAAGATAACATCAGAAGATCAACTAAGGAATTTTGAGGACAAAAATCAAGAATTTCAGCAAGACACCAAGCAAGAAGAAAAGGATTTGAAGTCTGAAGGGGGGGGGAGGGAACGAGCACTGCGGTTGCAGTTGCTCAGAGAGAACTGCGTCCGAGGCCCGGGGGGGGGGAGGAAGACTTAATTTGGATTGTAATCTGTATTTTGCAAGGTCAACCACTCCATCAATATCTTACAAAGTTTTAATTTCTTAATAATGGCAGTATGAAGGGAAAGCATTATTTGTAGTGTAGTGTTGTTATATGTTGCTGTTTTTTTTCTTTCCTTCCCCTGCCCCCCTTCTTTCCCTCTGTATTGTTAGTTAATGTAGGTAATAAAAAAATAAAAAAAGTTCACAAAAAAAAAACAACTATCAAATGTTGTGGAACCCCCATTTCTTTTACGACTCTCCATAGCTTTTCATGATCTACACAGTCAAAAGCTTTGCTGTAATCTATAAAACATAGGCTGATTTTCTTCTGAAATTCCCTAGTATGTTCCATTAGCCATCATAAATTTGCAATGTGATCTCTGGTGCCTCTTCCTTTTCAGCCTCTTTCCTTTTTGAGTCCAGCTTGAACATCTGGCATTTCTTATTATATGTTAAGAGTCTTTGCTGTATAATTTTGAGCATCACTCTGCTTGCATGGGAGATTAACGTGATTGTCCAATAGGTGCTGCACTCCTTGGCATCCCCTTTTGGGGGGATTGGAATGTAGACTGAGCATTTCCAGTTGGTGGGCAATTGTTTTGTTTTCCATATTTGTTGGCATATTCTTGTTAAGATTCTGATGGACTCCATTTCTGTGGCTTGAAATAGCTCTATTGGTATTCTGTCTACCCCAGGTGCTTTGTTTCTCTCAATTGCTTTGAGTGCAGCTTTTACCTCACTTTCTAGGATTTCTGGTTCTTCATCAAAAGATTCTTCATCAAGAGTATCTATCATCCGTCCATCTCTTTTGTATAATTTAATTTAATTTAATTTAATTTAATTTAATTTAATTTATTGTATTGTATTTATATTCCGCCCTCCCCGCTTTCGCAGGCTCAGGACAGATAACAGAATACAAATATACACGTCATTAAAAACACCTTAAAAAACACAATCATCTCATCTACATCTATTACATATAAATAATTTTTTAAAAATATTTAAAATCAGCACATAGCAAAGGTTTAGTGTATCACACAGCGGTGTTACCAGAGCAAATCCATACTGTAATAATAAGTGTGGTGGCAGCATCTGCGTTCACATGGGGGAATAGTTTTAAAAAAACCCTCCACGGGGGGGCGGGGGGGCACCGCCTGTCGTCAGCCATATTGCCTGGCAGAATAGCTCCGTCTTACAGGCCCGGCGAAATGCAAGCAAATCTTGCCGGGCCCTAGTCTCGCAAGGCAGAGTATAGTCCCTCAGTGTATTGTTTCCATCTTTCCTTTATTTTGTCCTGATCAGATACTGTATTTCCATGTTGATCTTTCAGCATCCCAAGCTGTGACTTGAATTTCCCTTTGATTTCTTGGATCTTTTGGAACAAGTCTCTTGTTCTTCCTTTTTTGTTGTTCTCTTCTATTTCTTTGCACTGGTTATTATAATAGATTTCTTTCTGTGTGCAAGTCGCTGAAAAGCTGCATTTAGAGTTTTGACCCTATTTCTGTTGCCTTTTGTTTTTGCTTCTCGTCTATCTTCAGCAATTTTAAGAGTTTCCTCAGACATCCATTTAGGCGTCTCCTTTCTTTTGGCTACAGGGATAGTCTTTGCACATTCTTCCTTGATAATATCTCTAGTTTCAGCCCACAGTTCTTCTGGCAAAAGATCAATTAAACTTAGTATTGCAAATCTGTTCCTTACCTGGTCTTTAAATTCTTCAGGAATGTTATTTAGATTGTATTTTGGCACTATGATTCTTTTGGTGTTTCTCTTCAGCTTTATTCTAATTTTTGATACTAACAACTCATGATCTGTATTGCAATCAGCTCCTGGTCTTGTTTTAGCTGAGAGAATAGAGCTTCTCCATCTACTGCTTCCAGTTATGTAATCTATTTGGTTTCTGTATTGGTCACCCGGTGATTTCCATGTATACAATCATCTTTTTGGTTGCCTGAAGCATGTATTAGCAACGAACATGTTTTTGGCTTCACAAAATTCTATGAGCCGCTCTCCTGCTTCATTTCGTGATCCTAATCCAAATTTTGAAACTATGTTTGATTCTGCTTTATTGCCTACTTTTGCATTCTAGTCGCCTATGATCATCAGCATATCTTGTTTAGGTATATGGTCAATTTCTTCTTGGACATTTGCGTAAAATTTTCTATTTCTTCCTCCTCATCAACTGTAGTTGGAGCATAAACTTCAATGATGGTTATGTTAACAGGCTTTCCCTGTATTATATTATTAGGATAATAAAAAGATATAAATGTCTAATACCTTTGCAAATGTAACGCCATTGTCCAAATAATCTTGTCCTTACTTGCAGTATGAGGAGTTACAAATTTAGGCAGAGGGATTCTAGCATCTGTGCAACTGGAAAACTCTGGTGCTGGGAAAGACTCGCCCAAGAGGAGCTGGGGCAGTTTGGTGTAGTGGTTAAGAGTAGTGGGACTCTAATCTAGGTGAACCAGGTTTGATTCCCCACTCCTCCACTTGAAGCCAGCTGGGTGGCCTTGGGTCAGCCACAGCTTCTCAGAGCTCGCTCAGCCCCACCCACCTCACAAGGTGATTGTCGTGGGCATAAAAATAACACACTTTGTAAACTGCTCTGAGTGGGCATTAACATGTTCTGAAGGGTGGTATATAAATCAAATATTATTATTGTTTTTATTATTATTTCAAGCACTGCACTGGTACAGGGCAGAAGACTGCACCAATTACAAAAAGCAGATGGACAGGTCCTTAAGCCACATTTCAAAGTTCATCAGAGTGACCTGGGATAAACTTTCCACACAGCCTTTTCCCCTCTTTTGTTGAATGCCAAGCTGCTTTGGATGCATTTTAAATGCAAATTATCATGCCCAGGATACACTTCAGGTGTGGAATTGCAAACTGGAGCTTGAGTCACTACAGTTAAGGTAATCTACCAAGTTGGGAGGACATAAAACTGTTTGAATGCTGTTGCTGAAGTGGAACAAAAACACAGAAAATGCATAATAATACCTGAGGAGAATTCTCTGCACTCATTCAGCTCTTAGTTCAAATGACCCATACAGCTTAGACAGCTTTACCTTCCATTTAAAAACACATGTACACCACAATGTTTAGTTTATAATATTAAAACAACACATTCACATACTGAGGCAGGCTTTGATAAAAAAGGATATAAACAGTGGAGGTTTTTGAAGGAAATGGATCCTCCGATATGTATTATCTACAGTAATAGTGCCTGTTTACTACGCAGTTGCCTGAAACTAAGCCACAACTGTGAATAGGGTTGCCAGCCCCCCAGCCCCACCTGCCGCTGCCCCCCCAACCCCACTCACCTGGCCAATGGGGGGAGGCACTGGGGTGCAGGAGAAATGTGCGTGTGTGTGTCTAAACTTCCCCGTCACACTAGAAAAGTCTCTGACTTACTGATGGTCATTTCTGTATTTAAGTTTATCTGCTACTGAAGTCTTAGTAGTGTGCATTGTAATATATTTGACAGCAGCCAGATTCTAAGCATACTTTATTGCAAAAAAAGTCACACAGAGTTCAGTAGAACTTACCTCCAAGTGATGTGCATCAGACTGCAGCCCAAGCCCCCTTAAAGTCAATGGGATTTACTCACAAGCAAATATGCATAGGAATGGTCTGCAAGTAACTCTTTTTCCGTAGGGTGGTCTGAAAGTAGGCTCTTGTATCAGAAGGCATTCAGAAAGGCATTCAGAAAATGGTTCCAGTAAACAATCCACTCTCTTTCCCCCATCAAATTCAAAGGAGGCTGTGAATGTTGTAATGGAGTAAGGCAGCACTGGTCTCTGCAATACTAGTAAGGCATCGGGGTTAATTCAGGTAACAGTTCTGCAAGTTGGGACTTCAGCTGATCTGGAGAGAGGACTACGGCCTGAGTGGGATGGTACTGCAATCCCGAGTGTGAAGCCTGGACCTCAGGAATGCAGCCTAAAGTTACTCCTGCACCCACTGCTGTATCTGGATGCTCAGGCTGCAGCAATCATCGGGAGCTGCCTTTACCAGCCTAAGTCGGTGTATCAGCTGTACCCTGTTCTGCTACAATCAATGCTCGAAAACATTCAGAATCACTTATTGCAACACGTCTCAGATGGAAGCACCGAAAACTGTTAAGAAATGATAAGAATTTCATGGTGTGGTAGCGAGAATATTAACTGGGAGGCAGACAGAGCACATTACTCCAATGTTGTTCCATCTGCACTGGCTGCCTGCTCATCTCCAGATCCAATTCAAAATGCCGGTGTTGGCATTTAACGCCCCCTCCCTTCGAATGGTCCAGGGATGGATTAAGGACCGTACACTCAATATACCCCCCCCCCGCCCAATTTCTTAGATTGGCACCTGGGGTCCTATGCATCCCTTTGCTACCTGAAGGGCAGTGAAACAGCACATGTGAGGGGCTTTCGTTTGGTGGAATGGCAAAACAAACCCCACCAAGGGCCTCGTTCTACTCAAGAGGCGATGTGGAATCTACTCAGCGGGCTCAGCTCCCAAGCTACTTACACCATAAGGAGCTGGATTCTCCAGCTTTATTAATCATGCCTGCCCCAACACAGGTACCTGGTGAGAACTTTGTACCTGGTCGCCAACAGCCAACTTGTCTGGTTGGCATCCCATTTTCCATGGGCCACTTCCATGGGCTTCAAGGAGAAATCCATGGTCTGGGATTTTATCCTCAGTTTCAAGCACTGAATTAGGTTTTCTGAAGGGAGGGAGGGATGAATTGAACAAAATTCCAATCCCTTAAACAGAGAGATTGGACGTAGCATATTCATCTTGATTTATGTTCAAAAAACAAAATTTTAAAAGGTACTCATCTTAATTTTATTACCCAAAAGCAACAGAGATTTGACCTGAAATGTTTGATTAGGAAGAAAAAAATATGAAGTGTGGTTGTATTCAGCATCAAGGTGGAAGTCTCAACAACCATCTAATTTAAGCATTTGGTGTACAAAGATATAGGAACACCTCGTAATGGATAAGATAATGGACATATTACAATGATCAATAAACTATCCCAAATCAACAAACTTTCTAGAGAAGTGGTATCCTTTTTTAGATTACCTTTGTAGCAATGATTCACAACTAACAAAATTGCCATATCAGACACACATTGACATTGAAATTTAATATCAAATGATAACAGTACACAGATATAAACAATAAAACTCCCTCCAATCTTAATTCACAATACTATCACGTCACCAAAAATAGATAACAGCATAGTAAGATATATTATATAATTTCATTATATTAGATCTGTTGAATATAGTTTATTTCATATACCTAATGTACCAATATCATTTTGTGGTTACTCTTGTATTTGAAATTGTTTGAATTTGAATAAAAATTTTTTAAAAATGTTTAAAAAGTGTGGTTGTATTCAAACAAATTCAGTGCTTTGTATGGTAATTATTTTTAGCAGAATACTTATAGCACACGCTTCCCTCACATTGTTTGCATTTAAAGAACAAAATCAAAGGGACTGAAAATGGCTGACACATTAATTTTAGCACAGCCAAAGAACTGCTCCACATCTCTATTTTAACAAATAAACTTTCTTACATTGAAGCCACTGTTTCATTTCAGTTATTTTCTATACCATTACAAGCATTACCTGTCAGTTCCATATCAAATTGGTAATTATCCCTTCCGCCATATGAGAGAAGACATGTAAATAAGAATTTTAGTTTTTTAAAATTTGACCTGCACAGGCGATCAGGTGAATTCATAACTTGTTTTTTATTTAGATGATTATATGCATTTGTGGTTTTATCCTCCCACCTCCTGTCATCAAGTGAATGACACATGCATGTACTTTCCTACAGAATTACTAGAGGTAATTACTGGGAACCTTTGTTACTCTGCACGAGTCCCATTACCTAAATCACCCTACAAAAATCCTTCATGGAAGTCATAGCTTCCTGATATGTCCTCCATCAGAATGGGCAAGCACAAGTTATATGGTGGGCTGTATTACAGATGAGATAATGGCTTGCTCAAGGACATCCAGTCAGTTCTTGGCTAAGTTTTGACTGGGGCATCTTCAGCTCACAGCTCACTTTTACAGGTATACTATGAGCTGAAGATGTCCCATTCAAAACTCAGCCAAGAACTGACAGGATATCCTTGGACAAGCACCGAGTCATTACTGACCCATGGGAGACATCACATGTACTGCAGCCCAAGCTCTGCTCACGATCTGAGTTCGATCCTGGCGGAAGCAAAGTCCAGGTAGCCAACTCAGGGCGGACTCAGCCTTCCATCCTTCCGAGGTTGGTAAAATGAGTACCCAGTTTTCTGGGGGCAAGCCATTATCTCATCTGTAATATACCTACAGGATCACACCTCTCTAAAAAGGCAGCTTTGCTCATCTGAATAGCATCTTCTGCAGGTGCCACCCTGCACATGGGTAAAATCAACAGCTGCTCATATATATGCATTCTCTGTGGTGGTCCCCAAATTAAGAAATGGCCTGCCTGAAGAGGTTGGAAAGCTCCATTCGCCTGGCTTTCCACAAACTATCCAAAATTATATTATTCAAGAGAGCTTTTTAACACATGTAATAGGGCTGTGTTGTAAGGAAATTGTTTAGAGAGATTAGCTGGAAAGGGATAGGGACTGTAGAGTATACTACTGTGTACTGTCTGTTGCTGTAACTATGCTTCTATTGGATAGTTTCTGCATCTTGTAACATGTCATCTCAATTTGCTTATGTTTTGCTTCAGCACTGTTTTTAGCTCTGTATCAGATTTCTGCTTGTTGTTTATGCAATCTTTACCCTACTGTATTGTTTACTGAATTCCAGCCGTTGATTATATTGAACTACACTGTGTAATCTGCCTTAAGTCTCAGCAAGAAAGACAAGACTATAAATACTGTATTTTTTTTAATTAAACAATTTAAAGCTGTTATAAAGAATATTGAAGAAATGTACGTAAAGTATTTTGATAATCTGCCTATTCCTCATCAATACTAAATGCTAACTTTTTGTTCTGAGAACTGCATTTCTTTACACCTCTAAAGCTCACAGCACAAACAAAATGCATAGTTACTGCCAGGGCTTTTTTTCAGCTGGAATGCAGTGGAACGGAGTTCCGGAACCTCTTGAAAATGGTCACATGGCTGGTGGCCACGCCCCCTGATCTCCAGACAGAGGGGAGTTGAGATTGCCCTCCGCGCCACTGGAGCGGCGCGGAGGGCAATCTAAACTCCCCTCTGTCTGGAGATCAGGGGGCGGGGCCACCAGTCATGTGACCATTTTCTCCAAGGGCAACCCACTGAGTTCCACCACCTCTTTTCCCAGAAAAAATGCCCTGGTTACTGCTCTGAAGTGTAGCATCTTATGCAGGACAGAAGCCATGAAACTGAAAACTGAGCAAATGAATAATACCAAGATTCTACTGTCCACAATTTGCTTCCTTTATTTGTAGCCCACCTTTCTCACTGAGACTCAAGGCAGCTTACTAAATATTAAAATAATGCAGACAGAAGATTTCCAATGAACCATGCAATAGGATAACAGAATCAGAAAACAATGCAAAAAACAAACGGCTATACCATAAACAATGCAGAGAGTAGAAGCCTCTCCTAGCTAACTAGGATTAACACACACATTGTGCAGCGGGAAACAAGCATGAATGCTCAAACCACGTTACACACCGTACCATCATACACTCTTTTTGCATTTCAGTATAACAGGTGGGGTGGACAGTGGACGTAATGTGGGGATGTGTACATCTTCCCCACAGAGAAATTTACAAGATGGTTCCAAACCGGGAGTTTCATAAAAGGGATATGCCTTTCCAATATTTCTCAGTAATCAGGACATCTCTTGGTACTTTGTTAATTGATGCGTATCTAGAATTTGTTTGGAGGTTCTAGCAGGGGAGTGCAGCTATCATATACCCTTGAATGAAGAATGGTACACTCCTTCTATCTGGGATGGTCGTCCTCTTCCACCGAGCGCACAGCTTCGGGAGGGACGCACATGGAGCGGTGAGGGAGGAAGGGGACACCCGCCTAGCCAGCCAGATCAGCCGAATCAACCCTGGCGATCAATGGGGTGACAGATGTCGCAGCCGGATCCCCCTCACATCCATATCTAGAATTTATCCTATAGGCAGAATCAGTTTCTGCGTCCAGTATATCTATCTCTGAATCCAGGAAGTTAGATACTTCTGCAACCATCTTATCCCTAATTTCTTCAATCCTATCTTCTAAAAATGAAGGCTAATAATTCAAGGAGCCTGATACAGATTGTCATAATGTTATAAGGATTTTTTTAAAAAATTATAGGCATGCTGTGTACAGGGGATGTGGTACCGGGGCAGAGAATCCCGCCATGTGGAAACCCCATTGCCTATATCAGCCATAGGGAAACCCCATTGCCTCATTCCCTATATCGGCATTGCAGCAGTAACTGGAAACCACGCAAGCCTGTCACCATAGGGAAAACACTGTGGTCTCTTGGCCTGTTTCCTAGCCCATATCAGTAATAGAAATCAATGGGCCAGATCTAACACAAACAGAACTCTGCCGGCAAAACAAACAATTTCTGAGAGTGAGTACCCATCAAGAACGGTCTGGACTGTGGTGCATTGGTGGGGCTCGGTAGGTGGGGGAGAGGCTGTGGCTTGAGTTGAAAATCAATAGAAATCATAAACGCCTCCTTGTTCCAGTGGTTATGGGAGGGCACCCTTGGATCCAGATGAGCATGTTTTTGACAAGTTGACTGAAATCAGTTGTACAGACGTGCCTCCCGATGCCTTCGTTTGTCAGTTTTAAAGGCATCAGAAAACATAATGCTGAAATTCTTCCATCTGGTTTGGATGTTGAAATTACTTAACCAGCTTATTTTTTTTTAATGAGACGCATGTCCATATTTTTATATATCTGTGGCTATCAACAGATATTACAAATATTTAACTTCCTTTTTTAGCACGCTTAAAAGTGCCCAACTTGAAAGGAATCCTCTTAGAAATGCATTCCTTTTTAAGGTGTAAGAGCAAAATGCAACCAGTAATCTTTTGAAGGAGCTCTGAAGAGAGCGCTAGGTGCTATAGGTTTAGTCTTAAGTGGAGAAAATTCTACGAATCCTTTAAGAACTGTCCTGTAGCCTATTGCCTTTGGATCATTTTGAAAAGATATGCCGTTCTAAAATGTGGTTTATTGTACATATGGACTAGTTACATTTAAAAGTGTGTGAGTTTAGTGTGCATGAAAGTGAGGGATTCATAAGACCAGCTGCAGTCTGGGAAAGGAGTCAGCCCCTACGCAGGTTTCCCCACATGTATGATTTAGCTTTGCCAAGACACCTCTCTCCTGAATTGCACCCCCCCCCTACTCTTCTAGTAATGGGACCTTTTAGCTAGATTCTGCCTAGATAAAACTGAGTCAAATCACATCTAGAATTTCGAGAGAAGGAAAACAAAAAGTGGCTGACAAAATTATTTTTACTTGCTATGTAATATCAGATATGAATACAATTCAATAGATTTTCTCGCATTATACTGGCGGCACAGTGACAAAACAAGGACTGCTTCTTCTTTGTTCTTCCATGTGTGAAGTTTTCCATCCAAGTTGGAGATGTCAGATTGGCTTTACATTTTTATGATGTTTTAATTTTGTATTTTTTGTTGTAGGCCACCCTGAGCCCATTCGCAGGGAGGGCAGGATGTAAGTCGAATAAAATAAATAAATAAATAATAAGTCTAGATATTTTTTTTAAATGTGGAACTGAGATTACACATTGTTACCATTTTAAAAGAAATGGATGCTCTCTGAAAACTCTAAGAACCCTTCAAGGCCATTTTCATACGTCTTTAACATAGTGCCTTACGGAAGGCTGCCGTCTTCCTTGAGCGATTTTTGATGCCATCTGTTTACAAAACGCCACAAAAGCGCCATCATCACTGCCTGCCTCCGTTGTGTAAACGGATGGTGTCAAAAATCGCGCAGGGAAGCTGGCAGCCTTCCGTAAGTATTGCGCTATTTTAAAGAGGTGGGAAAATGGGCCAAATTTTGTCCATAGGCATCTAAGCTACTGATGCTCCTGGGTAATTCAGAGGAGCAGGCACCTGGGCAGTCTGCCTCCTATCAGAAGACGGATTTCAAATGGTATTGGTACATAATGGAAGTGTGAATTATACCAACTCTAGGAAGACTGATGGCGCAATCCTAAACCGAGTTACTCCAGTCTAAACCCATTTATTTCAACGGGCTTAGGCTGGAGCAACTCTGCTTACAATTCCATTGTAAGCATACAAAAGCGGTTGCCCCATACAAATGGAACCTGCTTCCCAGACTCACTGAAGTATGAAAGACATTCAGAAAAGTTACAAGGGCTATTGGGCTGGATATTGATGAACAGAACTTTAGGAACGATCCCAAGCACTGCCAGCGGAGTAAAGCAGGTGAAATGGGACGACTCAGCCTTCTTTCTCTTGCAGTAACTCAGTGCCCCCCTCCCAGTCTGCTCTGAGCAGGGTGCAAGGGACTCTTAGGAACAGTATGGAAAGCAAAGCAGAGGGTGGAATGACAAATACCGTCTTCCCTCCCTTGTTGTAGCAGCCCTTACTCCAGTGGAACTGTTCTTTAGGATCCAGCCCTGAGATTATATTCACTTATACAGTAGCGAGTGCGACACTCCTCTGGAGCTTTACAATGTAACATAAGCAAGAAAAAAAAAAGAGTTTACACTTGAAATGGTTACCTCAAGGGAAGTGACGATAGGAAGAAACAAGTATAACAGTGCACAACTGTGAACTGAATATGAGTGAAGGAACATGGCAGAATGTTAAATAGATGAAAATAATTGTATCGAATAACTGAGGAACTTCATTACTTTCTGCTGACCTGAGAAAAAGTAATGTGTGCATCTGCAGTCAATAAGTAAGCATTTCTAGAGCATGTGCACAAACTTGAGGTGAAATGCCACTCTATGCTTTTTGCATTTTTATAAAACTGCTAAAATAAAACTGTACAGATTCAGCAATGTGTGCTAACTTGTGGTTTTGAAGAGACGGCTAAATGAACAGTGCACATTTTAAAGATTAAAACAATAGGAATACTGAGTAGAGCATGTTAGGTTTAAGTTTGTCAACAATTCATTTTCCCACAAATGAATTTGCACATTATTGGCCTAATTTATTGCAATCATGAGCTCACAGACAATGGTGAACCACACCTTGCTCTAGTCTGTGGATATATCTTCTGATTCTTTCCTTAATCCAAGGATGACAGAACCCATTTAAAATGAGCACAGTTACACCTTTCTTCTTTGCAGGATGGAAAAGAAATGTGACACGTCTTGCCCAGCTTCACATAGAGCCCGCGCTAATGTCACACCAGTGCTCTGTTCATGGTTGTTAACAAATCAGAAGCCAGTCTTGAGAGTACGCACTTCCCACCACTCGCCACCCCATTCCTGGGGCCGATTCCCCGTCCCACCCCAATCATACTTAAGGAATCTGTCAGCACTGCAAAGTCAATAGCTGTTAAGACATACTAGAGTTCTCCTAACCCAGAACCAAAAGCTCACTTCCAAATCACGGTATTAGACACTGGTTCATGAGGAAACCTGGTTAAAACAACCACAGTTAAAACTCCAGAGGAGTTAGCCGTGTTAGTCTGTAGTTACAAAATAGTAAAGAGTCCAGTAGTCGTATTGTAACTTATGCTGCAATAAAGTTAGTCAGTCTTAAAGGTGCTACTGGACTCTACTATTTCACGGTTAAAGCTGTTGCTGATGAACCATTTAACCAGTGTTAGGAGGGGAAGAATTAATATTTACTTACTTAAAAACATTTTTATGCCACCTTTCCACCCAAATAGAGTCCCTAATGTGGCAAACATGAAAACACGAAACATCTGAAAACAGCATTTAAAATATATAAAACAATTCAATAAAAACCTATAAATACACAAACACACAACAGCAAAACCAGGGAGGACGGCCAGTAACAGTTATTGGTGTTATGCCAAAAAGAACAAAACTCTTCACCTGCTGGCATAAGACAACAATAGAGGGAGACAAATTAATCTCTCGGGAGAAGGAGTTCCAAAGTTTTGATGCCTGAACCGAGAAGGCGATTTTTTAGACTGCCACCTGTTTAGCTTCAGGGTTGCCCCCCATCTAGCGTCATGTTCCAGGGAGAGAAGGAATACACATTCCAAAGTGTTTTTCATCATCATTTATTCTGCTTATATGGTCATAGGCCTTAAGCATAATTTAATATATTTAAAATCAAGTACAAATACGCAATTACCAAATAACAATAGTTTAAAAGTACTATGAAGATAAGTCTAACCAGGGCTTTTTTTCTGGGAAAAGAGATGGTGGAACTCAGTGGGTTGCCCTCGAAGAAAATGGTCACATGGCTGATGGCCCTGTTCCCTGATCTCCAGGCAGAGGGGAGTTTGGATTGCCCTCCACGCCGCCAAGTGGCGCGGAGGGCACTCTAAACTCCCTTCTATCTGGAGATCAGGGAGCGGGGCCACCAGCCATGTGACCATTTTCAAGAGGTTCCGGAACTCTGTTCCACTGTGTTCCTGCTGAAAAAAAGCCCTGAGTCTAACAAAGCAAAGAAAGAGGTTGATGCTTGAATTTGCAGTTAATCTATTGATTTCTGGTTTTAATTGAGTTCTGTTTTAGTGGAATTCTCCCCATGTTTCAGTAAATCTGAATTGTATATATAACTGTATTTTACTTAATTTTTGTTTTACTTAATTTTATTTATTTATTTACTTACGTTATTTATATTCCGCCTTTCTCACTGAGACTCAAGGCGGATTACATAGTGTGAGATTAGTACCATCAATCCTGTGACGGCCTATGGCTATACACAATAAAACTCTGACTTGGTTTTAATTGTGTGGTTTTTGTTTGGTTTTAATGGTTTTTAAGATATGTTTTTATTCTGTATGTTTTTAATGTTACCTGCCTTGGTGGACCCTATGAAGGCAAAAGGGTGGGGTATAATTTTTGTAAATAAATAAATAAAACCCTGCTAAGGCTATGGTGATGGGGGCAGGGGGCAGCCAGTCATCCTTTGATCGTGCCTGGATCCAGCACGATTGAGAATTCTATCCCCAATGAACATTTTGTACTGCAATTTAATCATTATCTGATACCTGGGAGCTTCTTTGGAAGCCAACTTACCACTGAAACACAGGGTTAAAATCAGAAGAGATAAGCATCCACTCACTGCTCTGTCAAGGACTGGACGTTCATGGGCTTCCAAGTGAATTCCCATGAGTACAGACTAACTGCAAACTGTAACCAGTTAACTTCATACTGTACAAACATGAAACTTTCTTATACTGTGTTACATTGGTCTGTACTGTCTACCCCTCCACCAGGATGCCAGTTTCTGAAAACTGCAAAATAGTGCCGGCCATCTTATGCAATGTCCCTGTATAATAAATAAGCAATCATGCTTTCTGTAGACTGATGAATGTCCTAACTGTTGATCATACTGGATTTCACTTGCACTGTGTAATCCACCTTAGATCTCAGTAAGAAAGGTGGAGAGCAAGACAGGCAGGCGGGCAAGCGGGCAGGCAGGCAGACAAGGCAGGCAGACAAGGCAGACAGGCAGGCAGATCTTGAACAGATATGCATTACTATTTTTCAAATGTATATAGATGCTGTTGTGATTAATAAAATACAAATCCATTTTAAAGCATCGCTGAATTCATAGTAGATTTTTGTCATTATGTATTTTCTCACATACAGCCATGTGGGGGCTCGTAAAAATTTCTAACATTAAAAAAGGGCCCTCATACTCAACAGGTTAGGAAACCACTGGTAAAGACTGAAATGTGATGGGTGCATACTTGGATCTGATCACCTGGATAAGCCAGTTCTTCAGTGAGAAGTACCTTACCCTTGTCTACACCAAAATCCATTTCAACATTCCCTTTGATCCAAATAATATCTTTTTAATTCCAAGTGTTTTTCAAAGTAGATGTAGTACACACTGTTGACATTCTCTGTAAAAGGAATTAACATTTCTAGACAGGGTGGGAAAGAATCACTTACGTGAACAATGAAAGTTGTGTAACATTTTCACATATTTTCAACTTCCAGCAACCAGCAAAAATAATTCATTTTTTAACCTTAGAGGATTTGCTACCAATTAAGTTTCATCACTGTGCACACTTAGAAGACTGAAAACACTCTTGCTCAAAAGCAACGCCTCGGAGGTATTTCAGCAATATCTCCATATTTTGATGTTTTGTTTTTAATTGTAACTGCTCAACATCCCGATAACTAGACAGTACCTGACCACAAGTCAGCCAAGTGGTACAATTATTCATACTATTGGTAATAATCACGTCTGCATAGCTGCTGTAGAAACCTGTAATTACACAGCCAGGATATCCCCTAGGCTCGGGAAACAACGTTAGCTTTTACAATATGAATTTAACAAGCTGCAACTTATACACAGCTGAGAAAGCTTTTTAAAGAAGCCTGAATCCTGTCCAATCTAGAATGAACAAAATCTTGTTGGAAAAATTCAAAAATGGGTTCTAAAATTATTTTAATTTTTCTTTGGAGATCAGAACAATAATCAAGTCAAACTTTTCTAGCCATATTGGGAGATGTTTATTTTTTATAAACATTAGAATTTCTCTCTTCTAAGTCCATACAAATGGTGTTTTAGTCATCAAATGGACTAACAAGATGTAAGCTAATAAATATACCATATGGGAATTTGTCCTGTAGGGTCAATCTAGTGTTGGAATTAAAAATGCTTGTAATTAGTATTTATCGTCAACAGAAAAGCATACTGGTTGCTATAGGAAAACAGACCAAATACAAAACAAATTGTGATCCACCTGGCAGACCAGTAAGGGTGAGCTTTGTAACAGCAGAGAATTGACTGGAACATTATCACTGGGGGCCACAGAAAGCATATATGGGCACTGGGTTGCATTCTCCTGGTCAAGGTATGTCAGTGTCCATGGATGGAAGATGCTGAAAATTTTGGAAGGCTCCTTGCAGATGAGAGCCAGTTTGGTGTAGTGGTTAAGAGCAGCAGGACTCCAATCTGGAAAGCCAGGTTTGATTCCCCGCTCCTCCGCCTGAAGCCAGCTCGGTGACCTTGGGTCAGTCACAGCTTCTCGGAGCTCTCTCAGCCCCACTCATCTCACAGGTTGATAGTTGTGGGGATAATAATAACATACTTTGTAATTTGTTCATAAATGATGTGGAACTGTGGGTGTGCAGCATAGTGGCCAGACGACACAAAACTATTCAGGATGGTGAAAACCACGGCCAACTGTAAACTGAAGTCCCAAATTCTTGAGCCTTTCCTCATAGAAAAGATGCTGCAACCCCTTAATCATCTTGGTTGCCCTCTTCTGTCCTTTTCTAGTTCTTTTTTGAGAATGGCACACAACATTCCAAATGAGGCCACGATCCACCTATACAGAAGCATAGGATTACCAGGTCCCCTTACCCTCCCCGTGGGGGGGGGCCTCACCTTATTTTTCCTCTTTGCACATGCTCCTGGGCCAGCACTTCACACTGGGCTGATTTGCGCGCCAAACAGGCCCAATACGGTCTGCTTGGAGCCCAAATTGGCCTGCTGCAACACGTGGATGCGACAGTGTCACTCCCAAGAGTGACCTCGTCGTGTCGCCCCAGGAGCACGCCCAAGAGGCCTCTTCCCCCACTTTCCCTCCTTCTGCTGGTCAGATAAGTGGTGGTGGGGAGTGGAGGGTGGGAGCAGGGTAAGGCTGCCATTCCCCCGCCTGGGGCGGGGGATCCCCTGCTACTACCTCCACCCCAACCCCACTTACCTGGCCAGTGGGGTACGCCCCCCTGGGGTGCCCCCAGTAGCATGGTGACCCCCATTCCCCACCGTGGCACGCTCCCACGCCCCGCAACAGGCCTCTTTTGGGCCAAATCAGGTCCGGGGGGGCGGGATTCAACCCTTTGGCGAGCGCAGGAGCACACACCAGGCCGCCCTTTGACCCTCATGATGTCAAGGGGCAAAGACAATGACTGTAGAGGGTAAGTGTGAGGTTCCCAGTCCCCCACCGGGGGACTCAAGGGCCCTGGCAACCCTAGAGCAGGGAATCCCCTGACCCCACTAGGGGAATGGCAGTCCTAGAGGGACATAATAATATTGGCTGTTTTATTTTCAATTCCTTTCCCAAAAAGACATTTTCCTTTTCCACTGTTGTGGCACACTGCATTGACATTTTCATTCAGTTATCCACTACAATTTCAAGGTCTCTTTCCACATTTAAGCCTGCAGAGCGCTTGGTGTCAGTCTAGCCTCCACCAAGAGCTACTGTGAGGTAAAATGGAATGACCTCCTTGCAGGACAGCCATGAGATGTGGAAGTTACTCTGAGAATATCAAAAGTGCTAGGATGAGGCTGTAAAAATGTGCATATTACAAAATCTGCATCGTCTCACATTTAGTGGCTGTGCAAAACTGTAGGAATCCTGGTCACCACAATAATTAGACGTATGGATCTTCTCATTTCTTTTAAACCTTGTATACAAGCTTCTCTGCTCTTCCTCAAAGCAATAATTGACAAGGCATGAAACATCTGCCTGTAGTGCTCAACTTTAATTAGTGCTTTGCTGAGAGCCGGGAAATTAGCGTTTCAATTTTTCAAGCCGTGGAATATGCTCACCAACATACTATTCCAGATTATAATTTCACCAAAACATGCAATTTTAGGCATTGGTATATTAAAGGATCAAGCAAAAATATGAACACAAACATAATAATTCTTCCTTTAATAGCCTCATGCCTTTCCAAAGGCAGTCCTGATGGAAGCTGGATAAACTGGAGATGGGGGGGGGTCCACATACGAAGATAATGCTACCTAAAGAACTGCCATTTTAAACAATTCTGTAAAGTGATAGACAAGGCTGACAGTGTGCTCTGCACATTGACACAATTACAGAATGAGCAACTGGGCATAGAATTTGGCTCTCTTGGAATTTCAATTTCTCTCTTCTTTTTTCTTTCTTTCATTAAAAAAAATCTTTCTCAGTAATTATTTGGTAATACATGGGTAATGCCAATAGGAAACTCAGAGGACAGAGAGGTGGCCCGTACAATTTCCAGTGTCAAGCAATATTCCCAACTGTCGTCCATTTTCTCAACTAGCAGAATAGGTCTTACAAAACAGTATGCAAACTATACAATGGCACAAAATGAGGAATCCTGCAAATTTGCTTGTTTTTTCATAAATTATATACATTATAGAATTCAACTTACCTTGGCATAGAATTTTTCACTTACCCAGCAAGAGAGAAAACACACAATAGTGGCCTAATCTTACTCGGAAAAACAGCAGATCGGAATTGCTCATATGAACTGCAACTTACCTTAAAATATGGAAGAAGAAAGCATAGGACTTTGCCCAAGCCCAGCTCACTATAGTTTTAGAGGAACTTGTGGACAGCGCATTTGGTAGATTGCCTCCATGTTAAATTAATGTGATTTGTTTGTTTGTTTTAAATACCACACGATTCTATATACTGTGCACTCGAACCTTCAACAAAGCTTTAGAATGTGCTTTTACATTCCCAGGTAAATGCTCAATACAAATCTGCGGTATATAGCCATTGCCCAAATGAACAATAAATCACAAGCACAAAGTTGAACACTTTTAACGTCCACATAGTCCAAGAAAGGAGTCAGGCACATTTTTTTAAGGGTGTTCATAAGGGGCTGGCTTGCACTGTATGTCTACTAGCCCAACTAAAATAGTAAAGAATCTGGTAGCACCTTTAAGACTAACCAACTTTATTGTAGTATAAGCTTTCGAGAGCCACAGCTACAATAAAGTTGGTTGGTCTTAAAGGTGCTACTGGACTTTTTACTGTTTTGCTACTACAGACTAATACGGCTAACTTTTCTGGATCTAGCCCAACCAAGTTTCCTTCTCATTCAAAAATTACTGGAGCAGCAACCCAGAAGGTTTTATGTAACCTAAAGTGAAGGATGGATTTTTAGCACACCCTCATTAATTGAGCGTGTAAGACACCTAGGATGCAATCCCAAGGACCCAGTAAGACTGCCGTGTATGTGATGGGGTTTTTCATTCCGATCTTCATACCCCCATTTCCTGCCCCAAAAGTTCAGGAATAGCCTTGAATATGCCCGGGCAGCCAGAGTAGAAGTGGGACTGAGAAATCACCTGCGCAAATGCCAAAGTGCCTGGGCACCCACAAGAATCTTTGGACTCCTGCCTTGTTAATTACAACACTTAAAAATCTTCCAAAGGTTTTCAATTAATAAATACAGAGTGCCTCAAATGCCTGTCTTACAGATTGGTTGTTCCTTATGTCTATGATACAATTTTTATGATCCTGGGCAGTGCCCAATTCAATAAATTGCTAGAAATAGTGGTTAGCTAGACATAAAGCCCCTCTTATTAAAGATGGAAATACTCAAATAGACTTGGCGTCTTGCAAAGCTGTGCCCTAAACTCCATAAAGTGAAAATTCCTCTCTTGGGATTTTTTTTAAAGATATGGAGTTTTTAAAAAATCATAGAAACACCTTTTGACAGAGAGAAGGGAAAAGAACCTTAAATGTTAACCTAAGTGTTAAAAAAACCTCTGGATAAACATCCAATAAGCAGCCGATCCAAATCTTTTAAATAAGCAGAAAATTGTAGATTTAACTATTGAAAAGAGGGAAAAATTAAAATAAAAGTAGATTTCAGAGAACCTTAAGGTAAGCATTAAAGATTTTATGGGGCCACCAACCTTTCTCTGCAAGGCAAGCACGTGTGAGAGGCAGAGGGGGGCATCTATGGAAATTAAATGGCTTGATGCCACCTTGTAAATATTTGTTGACAATTTTCAGTGTCAAAAAAGTTGAGATTGTTGATATAGACGTGGAAAAAAAGTCAGCTTCTCGATTGGAACCATGATCAAAAGACTTTTAGAATAAATGTAAATATTATATACCACCTTCCTCAAAGGAGCAACTTGTACCACACAAGCTCTCTGATACAGTTTTCAAGTCACGGTTAATCTAATAGGCAGACGTTTAAATCTGGAAATGGAAAACTTAAATTACAAGAAAAATGATTGAACTCATAAGGAACCATGATGGTGTATGTGGAACTGAGAAAACTGAGGTAGATCTTGCCAGGGCTTTTTTTCTGGGAAAAGAGTTGGTGGAACTCAGTGGGTTGCCCTGGGAGAAAATGGTCACATGGCTGGTGGCCCCGCCCCCTGATCTCCAGACAGAGGGGAGTCGAGATTGCCCTCTGCGCGGAGGGCAACCTAAACTCCCCTCTGTCTGGAGATCAGGGGGTGGGGCCACCAGCCATGTGACCATTTTCAAGAGGTTCCGGAACTCCATTCCACCGCATTCCAGCTGAAAAAAAGCCCTGGATCTTGCCGAGACTCCCCTTCCCAAGCACCTTCTTACAAACAATTTTTTACATCTATATCTCTATAAGCTTTAAATTTATATAAGTATTGTTTGGAGAGGCAATTTGAGGCTGAAAAACAGGATAAATATGTGACAAATAAACAAACAAACCAATGTGCAGTGTGGAAAAACTTCTAAGAAAACACATAAAGCTACAGAAAATTCATGTGTTTTGTTTGTTAAATGCTCAAGATGACAATACTTCTTTTACACAATAACTTTAGCCACATGTCGCCAAAATGAATTAGAGTGCTCTGATTTCCTGCCCCAGGAATGCATTTTTTAATTTTATAAATTCATCGTAAGAAATCCATGGACTCTTTCTTTTCTTTCAAGTTCCTTTGATCCAATGATCTTGAGCAGCTGATAAGAAGTCTTTATTTCTTTTTTAAAAATATGGTGGAGAGATACTTGGCCACAGCCAGCAAACTCGTTGGGTCTCTATCCATCAACAGATAAGGGGACTGTACTACCTTTTAGCACAGTGGAAAAATTCCACGATGCTGGCAAATGTCATAATTTCTGGTGTGACACAGAATCCATGGACTTCATGGGACCATGTGATACATTACAGTGCAGATCAGGTATCTTTCCCTCCTGTCTCATGTATGAGCAGAGTTCCACAAGTGAAACAGGAATAAGGAAGCAATTTCACCCCTTCCCCGCTGCAGCCTCCCAACCCACAAGCCCTAGAAATAAACTTTCCCAGAACTAGAAATGGTTTGATGGGAAGAAGGGAAAGCAAGAAAGATCACTGATACTTGTGTAGTCCTTGTGCAGGAGCCAACGCCATGTGTGCGGAAAATTTAAAATAGGAGCTAGTTTTAATATCCCATCCAAGCATCCACTTCTTTCAACCAAGAATTAGCAAGCAGTGACAAAATGATGGGGCAGTGCACGGAGAGATACGCTAGAACTAATGCTTTTATTCCGTATCAAAAGAACAAGGCAGCAAATGAGGTGGAACGGCAACCTCTGTGGATATTACATATTACATAATACTCATGGTCATAATTGTTTCAGTACTTTAACATACATGTAAGGAATAAGCAAATTTCCCATGTGGTACAGCCATCTGTATCCATTAACCTTTTCATGGATGGCCAACCCCTATAATATTTTTATGGCCCAATCCCAAAATGTGGTGTAACAGCATGCAAAACTGAAGAGCCAGTTTGGTATAGTGGTTAAGAGCACGGGACTGTAATCTGGAGAACTGGGTTTGATTCCCCACTCCTCCATTTGTAGCCAGCTGGGTGACCTTGGGCCAGTCACGGCTCTCTCAGAGCTCTCTCAGCCCCACCCACCTCACAGGGTGATTGTTGTTGGGGGAGATAATCATAACATACTTTGTAAACTGCTCTGAGTGGGTGTTAAGTCATCCTGAAGGGCTGAAGGGCTATAAATCAAATGTTGTTGGTTGTTGTTATAAAATTCACTGGATAGAAATCATTAGCCCACTACCAGACAGCAGAGCAAATTATTATTTACCTAAAAATAGGCATCCGTGCTAATGCAACTGAAGTGTTTATATAGAGCTCACAGCCAGCAAGAGGGACTGAACACATCTGTACCTGACAGCTGTCCTGCTTCAGTCTTGGGGCACCTACTAAAGGAAACGCTGCACACGGTCTCATCTAGCCCAGCCCTTCCTTTGCAGCCGATTAAAAAGGCAAGGCTGTGTTGTATTTGTTATTCATACCATCATGTGAAGGAAGTGGCATGACCAAGAAACGGAAACTCAGACCGATGGTATTAATGATGCTATGGAGATACAGGTGGGCTTAGTCCTAGGGAACAAAAACAAAGTCTGCAACTTTGAGAGCAGAGCAAAATCTACCTTTGCTCCAAGCACCATCAAGTGTGCACATCTCCCTCCTTCCAACTCCCCACCTATTGTAATTAATCATGTTTAGCAATAAACTTCTTGGATGTCATGTTTTATGACAATAAATAAGGGCTGAATCGTTTAGTCAATATATCTGTCAGATTAGCCCAACAACTAAAAGAGTGTATGCTATTAGTAGGGTAATACTTTTTAATAATATATTTAACATAAAATGGACAAGCGGCTGCGGCCATCTCAAAAGAGGTATTTATCTGTCTCTCGCGCTCACAAAAGACTCTTCTAAGGTGGTGCCTGCGGCAACGCATACACACATCATCTGGAAGTATTAAATCTATTGTTTTATTCTGTGCAAATGAATGTGGCTTTAGTTTAATAATTAATTCATCAATTAAAATCCATGTGCTCAACCGACCACAGTTGTGGTTTTCAGAGGCCACAGCAAACTTATCACCAACAGTGACATAAAATGCAAAGTTGGGGACTGCTGGCCGCTTCAGGCCATACGCCATAAAAACAAAGCAATAATAAAAAATCTCGTTTTCACAAAAGTGTTCGCTGGGTTGCCCATTTGCCAGGATTGCTTAGGTGCCTCCCTACTAGTCTCCCGCTAGGGGTGGCGACAAAGTCATCTGCTCCCCCATAAGTGCTGTCACCAGAATATGATCAACTATGGCCCCCACCCAGTCCTCTTGGCCTGTTATGTTCAGATTGGGAAAACTGGAGGGACCGCCATCTGATAAGTTGTATTAGGTATTTATGTTTTAGTATTTTAAATCTTATTTATATATGTTATATATTTTAAATGCTCATTCGGCATTTTATTGTACCCCGCCCTGAGCCTGTTCGCAGGCAAATTAATAAATAAAATAAATAAATAAACAAAAAAAATTTACTGCTCAAACAATGATAAACAAAAGGTGTCACAGTTTTCCAGAAAGGTTGGACTGAAAGGTTAAGGGTTTTTTGTTGTTTGTTTTTTTATGCCTCTTGCACTATACAAAAATCTTGGTAAATATGCTAGATTAGTAGGGAGAAACATAAGAAACATAAGAAAACGTAAGAAAAACGGAAATGCTGAAAATAGATTGACTCCTGTTAGGTTTGGAACTTACAATATTTTATACATTAGCCAACTAGGTTCTCAAAACCACATTAAGTAATTTAATTCAGAGCAAAACGAATAAGCCGCCTGACAGGCCTCAGTTGCTTCCTCTAAGGTATCAAAGTTAAAAGCCTTGCGAGGATATTGGACAAGTGGAAGATGAATAGCTTTGGCCTGCTGGTATGTTATTCAAATCCTTTTCTCTCACAGACACCTGCTGAAGAAGGAAAAAAGATATGTTTGAAGGAGTGTGTGAGTGGGGGAAATGGCAAAAGACAAAAGGCTCACGAATGCTAATGCCTGCTTAAGTAATTTTAATTTTTTTAAAAAAAAATAACGTGTCTTAATTATTTTCTTGGTTTGTGTGTAATTATTTTACATTATGTGCCACATTATGTTCATTACTTACATTGCCCTGTTCTTTGAAAACTTCATTGTATATAGGTCCTAATTTGTTTGCATTTGGCTGGACAAGGGGAAACAAGCAAGCATTCAGAAACAGAAAGGACTTATGTTCTTTTTTCTATAAGATGGCAAAGAAGAAAAGCCCCAAACAGTGTCACCCAGTAATTTTTGGACACGGTAGCATACAAAGCGGATCACAGGCAGTCCATTCCCCTTCTCTGAATCATAACTAAAGTGAAAAGTTAACAGACATGTCGACTGAGGTTAGGTTCATCAAGAGTTCCATTGACACAATCTCTGCCGTTTGTGATGATGCACACCAGAACCAAAAAAGAAACCCAGTGCCTGACTACCTTTCGAGTAGAACACGCAAAGTGTGATCTGGGAAAAAATTACTGTGCTACTCCCCCTTGCCAAGGCAGGTGGTCAAACTGTCTCGTGCTATTAATTATTGCAGCTGGGATCAAAATACTGAATTTCTAGAGATTTCAGCCTTCGCTAAACAGTAGATGTTAAATCAAACCATTCTTTCCCTCTCTCCCTGTATGTCAACCTAGCTTACAGCAAAGAGTGATTACTGTGAAACCCTGTTTTTAAACATTTAGACAGAGCCAAAGTACATGAATCTTGCCCCACGCTCTCGTTCTAGAAAGCAGAAATTCTGTGTTAGAGAACTGAGAACGGCAGATTGTTTTGACTTGGGCGAACGGTCCAAAACCATGGTCCCCCTTATCCCTCTTTAAATGCAGGCTGCTAGCTTTCACAATTTATAGGAAGAAAAGCATTGAGACCTCTCAGTTTCCTATAATCGTTCACCATTTTACTAAACATACAAAGAGCCAGTACAGAAGAGGTACCAGGAATGTTCTGTTTAATGATGAACTGTAAATTCTGCACAAAGCCCAGGATATTTCAATAAATGACAGGGTTACAAACACAAACAAAGCTGCTTTCCAGAATGATGAATGCATTCAAATGCTGTAAGACGGGGCAGCCTATTATTATACTATTAAAACTGGAATTCTAGACCACAAGGCACTACAATCATCTTATCATGCAAGAATATCTGAAGATCAAGACTAGCTTGGCCGGAGATAACGTTTATGTACATATATTCTGTGAATGGAAGTTCCATCACAGCAAGTCTGCGCCACTGGCAGAGAAAGGCTGGAAGAACGATGCATTCAAGTTCATGCACCCTTATGCAAAATTAAGGCGGGGAAGCATAGAACTGCAGAGCCAGTGCGGTATAGAGGAGAATGTTAGGGTTTTGACCCTAGGCGAAACAGACCACAGATATTCCCAGCGTTTTTTAAAGTAAATTTCCAGGGTGCATGAACTCCATGCGGATCAAGGCCATAGAGAGAGAGAGAAACGGCTTAGCCCTTCTCAGTTCCAGGTGGGTAGTTGAGTTGGTCTGCACTAGAAGAGCAAGAGTCAGATTTAGTAGCACCTTAGAGACCAACTAGATTACCATGGTGTGAGTTTGTGAGATTCAAGAGTGCTCTGACTCTTGAAAGCTGAAGACCATAGTAATCTAGTTGGTCTATAAGGTACTACTAGACCCGAATCTTGCTCCTCCCCACTTTAGTTTCACCAATCAAAGGCTCCATGCTCAATTAGCCTGGGCAGGGGTGAAATGAGCATCCTCCCCCCCCCCACACACACCTTCCAAGGCTAATAGGAGCACAGGGTAGAGCATTTTTCAAAAGAGGAACCATCTGTACAGCCCAGATCTGGGTCAGAGGTAGGGTTGCCAGTGAGAGACTGGGACGCTGGCTCCTACCTCCTATTTTTCCTCTTGTATGTGCGCATACTCCTAGCTGGTGAGATGTCACTGCCAGGAAGTGACATCATCACACAGGTCAAAGGGCAGCCCGGGAGCACTCTCACGCTTGCTCAAGGGCTGAATCACCCCCAGGGGGCCTGATTTGACCGAAAAGGGCCTGTTGCAGGGCGCAGGAACGCACCGCTTGGAGGTGCGCTGGGCCACCTGAGGTTGCTGCCCTGGGGCACATGCCCCCTCGCTGGCCAGGTAAGTGGGGGAGGGGGAGCAGGGGATCCTCCACCCCCAGCAGGGGAATGGCAAACCTTGTCAGAGCCCAACACATCTGAAATATACTTTTTAAAGACAATGCAAAGATCCAACCATGGACCTTCCAGCCTCTTGTTATACTAGTATCCCTTCCATACAGACTCCGTAACCGGCTTTGGATTTTCTTTAAAGGTTTGGTGTCTTCCACACAGGGACAGGATGCTGCTGGTGTGGCTGCAGATTACGTGCATCAGCAATAGGAGTTCCGCGTGGCAGTTTTCTCTGTTCCAGTTCCCCAAAAGTGCATCCCCGTCCCATTCCCCAGTATCAGCAGGGCTTTTCCAATTTTTTTATATCAATTCTAGAATATTGCTATATTGATACAACATTTTAAATGCTAGGTGCAGCAGGGTCTCTGAATCCCCACTTTTTATTTTTATAAAAGCTCTAGCGCCTTCCTTTGCAAAGATGTGCCTTTTTAAATCTATGGTAGGGCTAGAGACTTATTTTTTAAAAAAATGATAGCTGGGAATTCAGAAAACCTGCTGCACCTCTAGTTAAAACAGTATATCGATTGCATGATATTTTAGTGCCAATTTTTTTTAAAAAAATAAAATAAAAAGCCCTCCAGTGGTGAGGGGAAGAAATGGTTGTCGCAAGGACAGCAGCATATAAAATAGTTGCCACGTGAGCCAGAAAATCCAAATTTTCCCACACACAGAGCAGCCATCACAGCTTTACTGAGGGGCAAACAAGATGTGTAGGTTTTTAAAGAGCTGGATTCGGGTTCCCCAGACCCTACTAGGGTTCCCCACAGCTACACAGCAACTAAAAAAATTTAAAATAAGGGAGAGTCCAAATAGTCTCAGAATGCCAAGAGCTCTTGCCTCCCCCCGCCCATGCCATTTCTCCATGTCAAAATAGCAAAGGAGGGAAGGCATTTCCCTGTTTTTACTGTTCCATATGCACAGAATACTCCACCTGGAACAGCAAAAACAGAGACACCTCCTTCCCTTGCTCGCTATTTTGGAAAATGGATCGAGAGGGGAGGGCCCTTCTTCCCCCCATGGTGGCGTTCTGAGGCCATTTCAGCTCTCCTTTATTTTTTAACAGCCATTCAGCACAGTTGCTGTGTGGCTGCGGGAACCCCGGGCCAAGCTCTTTAAAAACCAGCATGTCTATTTGGACCCTGAGATCTTTCCCAAAACTTGAGAGCAAAGCAGATTTGAGAAAGAGGGGAGCAAAACTGAGGAAATCCCTGGAGGTGCCTCTGAAAGCATTGTGATGTTGTGGAGAACCGGGGTGGGTGGGGGAGAGACCTCCTACACACATTAAGGATAAAACTCACTTGAGCTTCTGAAGCAAAATAGTTCTTTAAGGTTTCACACACCTTAAGGTTAAAGCTCTGCCCTCCTGCAGTTAATCAAACTTTGGGCGATTCCGCACGTCTCAGCACAGTGCTATACTTGCGTAACGAGGGCATCTTCGTGGCGCGATTTCTGACATCATCGCGTCTCAAGAGCAGCATCGAGACACGATGATGTCAGAAATCGAGCCAGGAAGATGCCCTCGTTGTGCCAGTCTAGCGCTATGCTGGGACGTATGGAATCGCCCTTTAATTCAGGTTTTCAACAAAACTGTTTGACGTTTACAGAGCCAGAGTAGTGTAGAGGAGAATGGGGGAGCGGGGTTGATCCCGTTGTTGTTGTTGTGCTTTATTCTCAACAGGACCAGCCTCAGCACACAGCAAGGTGGGACGGCTGCCAGGGCCGGTGTGTTTTAGTCGGGCCCACTGTGCTTTGGAAGTGGCACTCCTAGCTGCACCCACCACACAGCACCATTGGGGAAAGGGTATGCAGGCAATGTGACTGCAGATGGTGGGAGAGCTTACAAGTGGGCAAAGGAACGATGCACAGGCAGGTGGGGGCATGTGAGTGGAGGGCAAGAAGGGGAGCCTAGTGTAGGCATACGGGGGCCCCTGAGCACTCTCTGCTCAGGGACCCCCAAAACCTCAAACCAGCCCTGATCCTTAAGGTGTGTGAAGCCCTGAAAAAAAATCTGTTTGCCTTCAGAAGCCAAAGCAAATTTAAAGAGTTCGTACAAAAGAGCATGGGAGAACCCTGGTTCCATCCCCCACTCAGGCATGAAGCTCTGTGGCTGACCTTTGGGCCAATCTCTCTTTTTCTTTTTAATGGTTGTGAAAATAGACAGGAACCAAGTATGGTACTGAAGGAGAGTTTTGTGGATACCATGGACAGCCAAAAAGACAAATAAGTGGGGACTAGATCAAATCAATCCTAAATTCTCCCTAGAAGCTGAAATGACAAAACTGAGGCTATCATAATTTGGTCATATTATGAGAAGACAAGATTCTCTGGAAAAGTCAATAATGCTAGGAAAAGTGGAAGGCAGTAGGAAAAGAGGAAGACCCCAAATGAGATGGCTTGACTCAATAAAAGAAGCCACGTCCTCCAGTTTGCAGGATCTGAGCAAGTCTGTTAATGATAGGACATTTTGGAGGTCTTTCCTTCATAGAGTCGGAGGCGACTTGACGACACATAACACATACACAAGTATGCCAACCTGAGCTCCGCAGAACAAGCATGGGGTTAAAAATAAATTCCTAAATCTGACCCAAACTAGTATTTATTAGCATTTGTTTAAAAAACACACTTTGTTATTTAAAGCTGATTGTTGTTTTTTAAACATACAACATAAAAAAATCTCACCTCTACATCCGTCTTCTCCTCTAGCCCTATATACAGGGTAGAAAAAGAAAAAAGGGCAAAATGAAAGAGAAAAATAAAACACCATGAAATAAACCAAAGCAAAACAAAAAAAGGAGGGGAGTGAAGAGAGAGGTGCATACATTTTAGTTTTTTTCCCTTGGTGAAAAATTTTAGGAAATGGGGTGCAGCATACTATTTACTTTGAGTTCAACTGGGCTCAACTGGCAACTTGATTTAACAGTCGACAGAAAACATGGCAGTCCCAATATCCTCCCCCTCCCAACACACACTCACACAAACACGCAAACTTGAATGGCTTCTGGCTTCTTCACCTCTTAGGCAACTACCACGAGCTGGCAGACTTGCAGTGCAATCCTATGCAGTTACTCCAGTCTAAGCCCTCTGAAATCAATGGGCTTGGACTGGAGTAAGTCTGTAAAGGATTGCATTGTTGTTTTAAAAAAAAAATGTTCCCAGGGTCTCTTAACAGACTTCGGGTGGTTTGCTTTTTTCTTTTCCAAAAGCAATCCTGAAGGGGGTTTAATTTCCTTTTTCACTATGCACTGCTAAGCTGTTCTGTGGCAAACGGCATTTGCTTCAGAGCACAGATAGGACACAAGATAGTTACAAGACTCTGGAAGCAGCAGCTACAGCCCTACTTTGGCCTTTGCGCCATTAGCCGTTCTGCTTTCACCTCAAGCGCTGCAGTACCCCAAGATCCGTCACCAGACCAACAACAGTTTAACGAAGTTGCAGACCGGTGTCACTTTTATTCTCCCGGGGCATGTAAAAATCTACTTTAAAAGACAGACTTCACAGACAAGTCATCTGGCAGCATACACTGCTGGAAACCAGTCCCAACGCTCTTGTAATTTCACACCCAGAGCCCTCCTCATAAACCAAGTCTCGCTCGCTCCGTTCTGTACGCCTACAGCTCCACACCCCAATAGAAGACTTGGTCCTTTTGTCAAAAAGGGATGGCATACTTTAATCTAATATGTGACTAGAGATATTTTGTGCAGTGTCAAAAAAATTGTTCAGTGTGGGGGGGGGGAAGTGTACAACTGGGCATATGGAACTTAATATGGAGAACGGTTATTTGTTTAAAATAAATACATTTTTTAAAAGTAGGAGAAGATGCAGAAAATTCTCTGCAGCTCTCATCCTCATTCTAGTTCTCCTAGAATTACAACTGAGCTCCACACTACACAGATTGGAGAAAAGGGGAGCTTGGGGGTGCAGGCTCTTTGGCATCTCGTCACTGCTGAGCTCCGGCGCCAAGCAGCGCGGAGGGCCATCTCAACTCCCCTCTGTCTGGAGATCAGGGGGCGGGGCCACCGGCCATGTGACCATTTTCAAGAGGTTCCGGAACTCCGTTCCACCGCGTTCCTGCTGAAAAAAAGCCCTGTGTATCTCTCCAGAAACCCAGAGGAGTTAGCCGTGTTAGTCTGTAGTCGCAAAATAGTAAAGAGTCCAGTAGCACCTTTAAGACTAACCAACTTTACTGTAGCATAAGCTTTTGAGAGTCACAGTTCTCTTTGTCTGATGCATCTCTTCAGAAAGGCAGCCTGTGAGGAAAGCCACAGGCCAGGCCACCAACTCTCCTTCCAGGCATCTCTGTGGGATGGCTCCTTGGACCTCCTTCTATCACCTTCTCTCCAGTATAACAGCAGCTGCCACATAGAACCGGGCTCTGTGGCGTCACACTACAAGTACCAAGATTCATTAGGGAAGATTTCCTGTTTGTCAGTACTTGCTTTGTCCTTAACTTTTTCTCTGCCTCAACTTCTGGCAGGTCCAGTTCAACGCAGGGTTTGCAAGAGGCAACATCTCAGACTCTCAGGTGGGCTCAGAAGATTACAAGTCTTAGCAGACCACAGCATGTAGGCCAAAAGGCACAAGGCCTCAGCCACGGGGTGGCTGCTGTTGAACAATAGCAAGCAGCCAGTCCTGGGTGAGTCATGCAAGTCACATGGTATTAAGTCACCCAATAGTTGTTGTGAGGCCTGGCCCCGATGACAGCTATAGCTTAACACTATTAAGTTTAGGCTCTGGAAAGGGTCACCACTTACCTGGTTCCAGCGAGGGACCTTCCAGAGATGCTCCCCATTTCATGCACAATGGAACTTCAGGGGACGGAATGTGGAGTGGGAGACAGTATTGATTGATGACAGGATATCACTTTCTGTTTCAGAACCACGAAAATTTGGAAATTCCTAGAGCATTGTAACATTGATTCCTGTTTTGGGACCAGAAGTTACATCAGGATGCTCTAGGCGTTTCCAAATCTCTTTTTACCAGAGATTTGAAAATTCCTAGAGTGTTGGTGACATCACTTCCTGTTCTGAAAGAGGCAGTCACATCCCAGCAGCCTCCATTCCTCCATATCAGCAATACATTACAGACAACAATATGCAGTTCTGGAGCATCTATTTTGTGAAGAGGCTCCATTATCCCGTTAGGTACCACTACAGTACAAACACAGAATCTTCAACATATTTTTCAGGGACGATAGCTCTTTTGTCACAGAGGACAAACTCTAGTCGCTCCTATTATAATGTTGGGGAGCTCAGCATCCAACTGTGGGTGCCAGAAAAAAGGTTATTTCAACCCCCAATAACAAGAACACACTTCCATTTTTATTGTTTTCTCTTCCATGTTTTTTCTCTCTCATTTTTCCAGCCTTCCCGGCTCCTGCCTTCTCTGTTAATTTATCATCCGTTGTTCCGACGTCTTTCCTTATTCGTTCTCATTTTCCCATACCTCTTTTCCATTCTCTTTTGGTTATGAGAAATACTGGGGAGGTAGGGGGGAAGGCGGCAGCAGTGTACCACTGGCTGCTTGTGCAGGAGAGAGTAAAAGCGTAGAATAAATCCTGTGGGGTTCCTCTTGCAGGCCCCCATCCACATAGTGGCATCAACAGAGGTGAGTCTCTGGAGTGTACAAGGGGTTTAGAGAAACACCGCCACCCGTGTCTCGAGCAGAGAAGACATGTTTCTGTTAATAAAGAGCTAGAGGCTTGTCACCTTCACAGAGAAGGAAGTAGCTCGCCTTTGCTACAGCAAAGATCTGAAGAACAAGGATGGAAAGTCCCAAGTTTATCCCACAGGATTATTGTGGCGGTGACTAAAGCAAGGATTAAGCTTCCTGAGAAGACTCTTATTTCCACGAATGCAACGACTCTAAGAAAATGAAAATAATTTTTTGATGCCTAGTTAGCTAAGTATTTTGAAGAACTTATGCTGGATGAAAGGACAGGTCAGATCTGGGATCTGGGGGACGGATGGAATGGGCATTAAAGCACATTTAATTCTGCTTATGGGGATGCTCACACGTAATTTGAGTTATTCAAATCTAGAAATATGGCAAGGGGCTAACATCCTCATCAGTATTGTCCTTGCAGACTTTTTCTTTTTACACGGAAGTCAGTATCTCTAATTATTATAAATGCCCCTAAACAATCTTTTCATGCTTTGTATTTATATATATTTATACAGGGCTTTTTTCTGGGAAAAGAAGTGGTGGAACTCAGTGGGTTGCCCTCGGAGAAAATGGTCACATGGCTGGTGGCCCCCCCCCCCGATCTCCAGACAGAGGGGAGTTGAGATTGCCAGAGGGCAATCTCAACTCCCCTCTGTCTGGAGATCAGGGTGCGGGGCCACCAGCCATGTGACCATTTTCAAGAGGTTCCGGAACTCTGTTCCACTGTGTTCCAGCTGAAAAAAAGCCCTGTATTTATACTCTACTTTTCTCCCCAAAGATGGCTCATGGGAGCTTACAACATTGTTCTCCTCTCTTCCATTTTATCTTCAGAACAACTCTGTGACGTAGGTTCAGCTGCAGTGGGAATATGAACCGGGCTCTTCCAGGTCCCATTTCAATACTGTACTCCAGGGGGCTCCAATAATGCACTTAAGGGCATGATAGTGCCAACCAAGGGTTTTTACAACATGTGTGGATGGGGCCTCTGCCTAGCAGAACTTGACTGCCAGATGACTGTTTCTTAGGTAGTTCAATAGTATACTTATTTTGTGTGTGAGTGCAAGAAAATACTTTGAAACGATATGTTAATTTTAAAAAGCATCCTGCTCAACAGAGCTTCTGCCTGCCAATCAGAGATACGCACAGCCTCACTCCTTGATATTTTATGGTTTTGCCCAGTACCCTGTGTCAGAAGGCCATCAGTAGAAAAGAGCAAGAGTCCAGTAGCTCCTGTAAGACTAACAAAATTTGAGCAAGGGTTTGAGCTTTTGTGAGTCACAGCTCACTTCTTTAGATACAGAAGTGAGCTGCGATTCACAAAAGCTCATATCCTACCACAAAAATTATTAGTCCTATAGGTGCTACTGTTCTTTTCAACTGCTACAGACACAGCTACCCATCTTGACCAGAATTCCATCAGTGCCTGCAGGCACAAAAATGTTCTAGCCACTACACCATGCCATATCCCTCATCTATCCTACCTTGCCCACTCCATGGCCATAGCTTATTTTGTGCAATGCCAGGTCCATAAACAATAAGACTGCAATGCTGCAAGATCTCTTCGCGGTGAGTGATGTGGACCTGGTATGCATGACAGAAACCTGGGTGAGGGAGGGTGAAACAGTGCCGTTAGTGCCAGTTCCCAGGGTTAAGAGCCTGGGGGTGATCTTGGATGCCACCCTGAAAATGGAGGCACAGGTCACAGTGGTTGTCAGGTCTTCTTTTTTCCATCTGCGACAGACCAGGCAACTTGTCCCTTACCTGTCAACCCGTGACTTACTACAGTGATCCAAGCAACAGTCATCTCTAGGCTAGATTACTGTAACTTGCTCTATGTGGGACTGCCCTTGAGCCTGACCTGGACATTACAGCTGGTACAAAATGCAGTGGCGAGTGTTATTACGAGAGCGCCAAATAAGGTGCATATAACACCGTTCTTACGTGAGCTGCATTGGTTGCCAGTGGAGTACCGGATCAGATTCAAGGTTCTGGTATTGACATATAAGGCCCTGTGAGGAGTGGGACCAGTGTATCTACGGGACTGTCTCTCCCCATATATTCCCCAGTGGACACTCCGATCAGGGGACAAACAGCTGTTGGTGGTTGCTGGACCCAAGAAGGCCGGCCTAGCCTCGACTAGAGCCAGGGCCTTTTTGGTCCTGGCTCCCACCTGGTGGAATGCTCTGTCTGCTGAAATCAGGGCCCAGCAGGACCTACTATCCTTTCACCGGGCCTGCAAGACCGAGTTGTTCCGCCAGGCATATGGCTGAGGCTGGGCCTCCGCCGGCCTGAAAAAAGGGGTGTAACCCTCCCTGTGAAGGCTGTCCACCATCCTATTTTAAATCCTATTTTAAAAGTGTATTAATACACTGTTGTTTTAATGTTTTAATGTAGATGAATTTTTATTGTATTTTAATATGTCAAGTCAAGTTTATTATTACAGTCTGCGACCAGTATATATAAAACCATTTGCAAATCAGTTTAAAGATTATTTTAATACGTTGTTATCCGCCCTGAGCCCACTCGCAGGGAGGGCGGAATAGAAATTTGAAATAAATAAATAAATAAATGTTTCTTCCTCAACATCTTTTCTGCATCTTTAATTTACCATAAGAAAACTTTACTGTGGCTTGTTTCTTTTTGACATCGGAGGGTAACATGGGGAGACAGGACTTAATACAGTGTCAGAATGCCACAGAAGTTTCATCAATTTCCATAATCCTTACCCCTATTGTATCATGCAATGTTACTGGCATGTATTATTCTGAAACAAATGCATGTATACCAAATCACTGCAGTTAGGATTTCCTTCTATATGCATTTAAAGCTACATCAGAAATATTGAGAAGTCTCAATTTCAGTGGCCACCCTTACTTTTCTAAACACCTTCCAAACCCAAATAATTTAAAACATAAATCACTTTTAAAGGGAAAGGTATTAATAAGAATATCAATGCAAATTTAAAGGTAGATAACTAACACTTTTTGTCAAACTGTTTATTCTACTATAATTTTTTTGTAACTTTTATTATTATTTGTATATAACAATATAACGTTTATAACTATCCAGTAATACAAAATATCAACTGCCTCTTAATACATTATGTTTATAAAGGAGTTCTGACAATCAAAAAAATATAAAGTTAAAAGATAACCCGTAAAATAAAAGCATTATCGTTTTATTCTACGATAATAAAAGGCTAACTGTGTTCCAGACAACTCACTTCCTGGTGCTCCACCAGGGGGCGCTGCTGTGGAGGGAAGCTCAGATGAGGCAGCCACGGCAGGAAGCCCAGGCCAGGATCAAGCACGGAACAGGCGGCAATGCCCGTCCCCTGCCTTCACCCAGCTGGGATCAGGAGTGGAGTAGGTGGCAATGCCCGCCCCCCTTCACTCAGCCGAGATCAGTCACGGAGGAGGAGGCAATGCCCGCCTGCCCAGCCTCCCCTTTCTAGAGCCTGTTGTATTTTTCCCCACAACAGACTTTGTTATTAGTCTTTAAATGAATCTTTACTCTGTCCGTAAAAGTATGGTAAGGGAAAGTTTTCAGATTCTTTTTTATGCTACTTTTCACTACTGTTTCAGGAACAGCTTTTCAAAGTTTATGTTTTAAGCTTACTTAAAGATGAATACTGGATAAATACACAAAGACTCATGTGAACTGCAGATGTGCTTTTTTTTTAAAGAATATATTTTTGTCTCTCGTTGCCCTTCAGTTTTTCCTTGCTCCCTAACTCAGATGTGCAGTATTTAGACAAACTGCTCATATACCACTTTCTCTCTCATACACAAAATAACATTTGACTAAGCCTACAATAGCACTGTCCATTCTTTTCTGTGCTGCACCCCTTCCCACCTGTCCCTATTAACTACCACCATAATAGTCAAAGTATATTCCAATGAATGAGTGGGAAAGGATGAGAGCCATTCTCTGGTGGATGATGATGGGGTCGACGCAATACAGACTCAAACGTAACAAGCAGAAAGCAGGAACTAAGGGACCTGGAAGCAGATGTCCCCAGATGTGAAAGTCGATGAGACAAGGCACACCCTAAATACAGATGCACAATATTACACTGACAACATTTAGAAGACAATGGTCCTATTAACAACTGAGTAATGCTGACGCACAGCAACAAGGGCCTTGCCCAAAGTTAGTCAGTGAATTCACAGCAGAGGATTTCTAAGCAGAAATGTTTGTTTTCGTTGTTTATAAGCCACATTTCGCACTTTCTTACACAATGTAAGTCAATGCAATCAATAAAGGACCTCTAACTGTATGCTGAACACTTTCCACTTACCCTTGTGTAAATGCAAGGTCTTGTCTCATCCACCATGTTTCAGATTAAGAGGCAAGTCTTACAGTGATGGTGCATCTCCAACACCTATTAAACTCAGCATCTCTGTCTTCAGAAGTTAAGCTCCGGTTCCTCCTACTGGCAGCAAGGTGTGATCAGAGAGCATGTTCAAGCTGTTCCCCTCCAAAAGTAACCCACACCTTTTCTGACAACCTCCATCTAGTAACTGTTCAGAAAACAGGGTGGGATTTCTTTTCAGAACTCCCCTTTCTCATAATTGTTCTTTTCTCAGCCTCTTCTCTCTTCCTCCAACAATTTATGCCCACCCCTCAACTCCACTCAGCCCAGTAGCTTGTTTTTCAATCAGAGAGCTGGATTTTGGAACAGGGAAAGAAAACTGATTCTGAGCATTTTATTTTACTTCATTTATAACCCCCTGTGGCACCTCGTGGCGCAGAGTGGTAAGCTGCAGTACTGCAGCCCAAGCTCTGCTCACAACCTGAGTTCGATCCTGGTGGAAGCCGGGTTCAGGTAGCTGGCTCAAGGTTGACTCAGCCTTCCATCCTTCTGAGGTCGGTAAAATGAGTACCCAGTTTCCTGGAGGTAAAGTGTACATGACTGGGGAAGGCAATGGCGAACTACCCCGTAAAAAGTTTGCCAAGAAAACGTAGTGATGCGACGTCCCCCCACGGGTCAGTAATAACTCAGTGCTTGCACAGGGGACGACCTTTACCTTTATGACCCCCCTTTCTCCCCAATGGGGACCCAAAGTGGCTTACATCTTTCTGTGCCCCTCCATTTATCCTCACAACCCCATGAGATAGGTGAGCCTGAGAGTGTGTAACTGGCCCATGGTCAGAGCGGGGAACTGAGCCTGCGTTGCCCAGATCCTTGCCCGTCACTCTGACCATCACACCACACTGGCTACACACATAGGCACGTGCATGCCTGTAATGATTTTAAGTGTGTGTGTGTGTTTAAATGCTTGGTATGGTACAGATGAAGAGTGGGGGTGAAAGAGAAGGATGAGTGAGGGAGATGATTCGTTGATGACTGAGAGTGTGGGCAGAGTGAACTGCAGTTTTTAATTACTGAGTGGAGAGAAAAGAGTCAGTCTGGACAAAGCAAGCAAATTGTGTGCAAACCTGAGGGAATTCTCATTCCAGTTCATTTAGGCAACCTGTGTGGAAGCCTGAACTGTGTGTGTCTGTGAGAGAACATCCATCCTGCTTTCTGGTTTTGGCAGGCAAACTGTGTGCGCGCCTGAGAGAAAGTCCAGATGTATTTGAGTGAGAGATTAATTTATCTGAAGCAGGCAAACTGTGTGTGCATCTGAGAAAGCTTATGAAGATCTGTGTAACTGAGCCTAAGTGAGGAAACTAAGAACTGAGAACAATCTTTGAAACCATCAAGCTTAAGTACTAGAGTGAAACCGATAATGCTTCTTGTAAAAATAAACGTTTTTTTTAAATCCCAGGGTATCTGTCATTCCTATATATCCCATTCCTATCCCCAGGGCCACATAGTCCCACAAAGGAGCCTGACGCTTGGGCATGTTATTAAAGGGGAAATTTAAATTATTTTGGATTATAATTTCTGGTGGCAGCAACTGACCCAGAAGTTGTAAGAGAAGGGTTGGAGGCAAAATCTAACTGAAAAGGAAAGTGGGTCGTAACTCATAACAGTACCTTTCCCTCACTAATGAATGATAATGGTGGCATCACCACCTCTCTTCACACACTGAGCCCGTCTGTTGTACATGCTTAGGAAGGGGTTTCAAGTACAAGTGCTTAGCCCACAATCCTCTCTTCTCTAGCTTTGTAGAAAGATGCTACAAAGCTAAAGAAAGCTCTTCCCTTCCCCAAACTCGAGGCCCCTCCTCCCTGAAAAACTTCTGTCGCAGCACTCACCGTCTTTTATCCACTGACAGATGGCTGGGAAAAGCGAAGAAAACTAGCCCATAGGAAAAGCATCCAAAATACTGATGCTTTGGTGGGGAGGTTCACGTGGCGAGGTATCAGATTGCCCTACAGATGGATACCTTTTAAGTTTTTTTCAAGTGGGTAGCCATGTTGGTGTGTAAAGAAGAGCAAGAGTCCAGGAGCACCCTAAAGATCAACTAGATTCTCCATAGAAGCTAAAATGACAAAAGTGAGGTTATCATACTTTAGTCACATCATGAGATGACAAGACTCTCTGGAAAAATCAATAATGCTAGGAAAAGTGAAAGGCAGTAGGAAAAGAGAAAGCGCCAAAACAAGATGGCGAGACTCAATAAAAGAAGCTACATCCTCCAGTTTGCAGGATCTGAGCAAGTCCATTAATGATAGGACATTTTGGAATTCTTTCATTCATAGGGTCACCATAGGTCGGAGCTGACTTGATGGCCCATAACACACACACGGATTTTTTTAAATCAGACCTTCCTTTATTATCCAATTCTTCTCTTTGACCAGATGTACAATCCATCATATCAGGAGAAGAACATAAGAAGAGCTCCTCTAGATCAGACCAGGGGTTCATCTACTCTAGAATCTTGTTGAACATGGGGCCAACCAGTTACTATGCATGGCTAGCAACTGGGCATAGAGGCCAAGGCCGTCCCCTGATGTTGACTTTCAGCTAGAGATATGAAGCCCTCATTGGAGACAGAGGATGAAACATTTTATGAGAAGAGAATTTTGGGGAGGGGGGGATCCCCGGAGCTATTTTTCAATGTTTCCAAAAGAATTTTTTTTAAAAAATGGGGAGAACTGGGAGAGGGGGGGGGGAATTCTATGAAATATTTTATATTTTATCATTAGTAAAATGGTTCTTAAGGCAACTTTTTTACTCTTAAAATATTTAGCATCAAAAAGTCTGAGTACTTTTTCAAATATTCCAACAGAAAAACTGGGAATTTGGGGAGAATTTTTTTAAAAATATAAATAATGTTGCCGGAATAAATAATATGCCAGAATGTGTTTAATGATAATATATTTATTAAAAAGTGCTGTGTTCCAATGTTACAAAGTTTAGTTTAATGTCCAAACATGCTGGCAATTCTATGAGAAAGTTTCTGTCCAAACACCACACTTTCTTATGTTTACTACAGCATTTTCTACCTTCAAATTTATTTTTTCCTGCCTCTCATATGTCATAAAATTAAAAATACATTTGCTGTGGTAGCATAGGGTTTTGCAACTCTTGCTCAGATAGTGGGTATGCTTCCGATTTTTCTTATAGAAAATGAAGATATGCATACTTTTAAATCTATAAATATGTTGAGTTGTTCAATTTTATATATTAATTATATTGTTCTATCAGTAAAATATGTTTAGGTTTGATAGAAAGGTAAGTACTGTATATGTTTCCTACACACACCCAAACTCAAAGTTTTTCCCAAAAAATCCACCACATTTCCCTCCCATGACTTCACAATTTCTAGAAATTTTACATCTCTATCTCAGGTCTCATATTCAGAGGGTTTCTGCCTCTAACATGGAGGATGATTATACAACCAATATCTGAAGTCCTTCCCAAGAAGGCATACATATAGACAGTCTGCCACAGGCAGCTAACTTCAACGATCTACAAAAGAATGTATAGTATACAGAGTACACTATTGCTCTCATTCAGTAATTCCAATTATTGAACCTTATTGGGTTACACAATTCCCTTAGATTAATCATTGCTTTTTAGTTATTCTAATTGTCATCTATTTAATATCTATAACAGTGTGACTCCTGCAAGATAGACTATCGAGATGACAGCTGGTCATATTTTCTAATCAGAAGAAAGGATTTTTTTTAATAACCATGTTCTCTTACTCATATGAAGAAAATTTTCCAAGTATATCTTAGACCCCAAAAATCTTAACACCAAAATAATTATAACTCAAATCTGTCTTTAAGTTTTATCATGTAATTACGACGCTGATCATTTCAAATGGTCCAAAAACATCTTCAGCGTTTTTAGAGAGAGCTAAGCAAAGTTATTTTTTTTTATATAGAAAAATCAAACATATGTGCTTTTTTCTGTTTATGTCTTCGGAAAGAACATTCCGTATAATGAAAAACATGACCAAATTTTTCACAGTACATCACTATAAAACCCTGTAATTGACTTCTGGGGTTGGTTTACTCTATGTCTATTTTTGTCTACATAGAAAACAGAAATGATGTGGTGAAAAGACCAAAATGTAGGTCCCATTGCAGGATAAGGCTCCATCCTGATTAGCAAAGTAGTATCATGTTTTCTCTGGGAAGCATGCCCACCGTGTAGAGCAGAATTCAGTCCACATGAACCTCCTCTTTTTAAAAATTAAACCTATGGACTTCATCTGTAAATTCAGGCCTGCAGATTTCTGCACTTCGCTTTGCTTGGAACGCAAATGGATCTGCTGAGCCCTTCCACCGAATGGAATGTAACTTCATCCACGACTTTTATTAGAAATTAAACTGATATATGAATTTCCAGCTATTCACAGGATTTTTTTCCAAGGTACGGACCAGCATTAAGCTGCCGTTCTTTATTATTTATTTAGTTTAACCTGAAATGACCCAGAGTTTAACAAGTAGTATTTCCTTTGCTATTTTAGATTAAATATGATTTCTCTACAGTTCATCCAAAAACTTGGAAGGAATGTCTTATAGGAATTTATGATTTACTGTTTCAAATTTATACTAAACACTGTGCCTATTGTGTTGTTCATATGTATATGGTTTTTTTTAAAACCCTCTCTTTCACTCCCTACATTGCCAATGTTGTATGGCTGTGTGCCGGCAACTACAGAACCTATAAAATAGGAGGGTGGAGGGTAGTAGGTTTCTATCAACAGATCAACATGTCCAATCCTTGCAGGAAAACAGTATGTTGCAAAGAGTTGGATGTTCCTCTCCCCCAAGCCCAGCTGTGAGTTGTTCATATACACTTTACAGAACCTCCGGGGAACATGTACATGAAGAAACAGGGCTCACAAGTTCCATACTGTAGGTTGTATCCTGGGAGGTCAGAAAACCTGCAGAAAACCCTTTCCTTGCTGCCCAGGATATCCTAAAACAAACTGGTATCACTCGCTGTCACCAGCAACTCGGTATCTGAAGTAAGGGAGCTTTGATTCTCAGAAGTTCATACTTGGAGAATCTTGTTGGTCTCTAAGGTGCCACTGGACTCAAATCCCGCTGTTCTACTGCAGGCCAACACGGCTACCTACTGAAACTAGCAACTCAAAGAATCTCCTGCTAAATCAAGTTGCACATTTAGAGCTTTGTACCAGCATTACTTTTAAAGGCTCTGCCTAACAGCTGTGCCTGCCCACTTTGCTTCGTAAACGACCACAGGGGCAAACTTGAAATTTGAGCTGTCACACTCCAGGGATGGCAAGCTGACCTTCTCGGTTAGAGTGGATCCATGGTTCTAATAGCAAGACCAAATGAGCATTGCATGCTTCCAGAGATCAGGCTCAACTCATTCAAAATACAAGAAAGTTTAAATAAAAGAATAAAAAGAATATACATAGTCTGTTCAAGCATTCGGGCTGAGTAAAGGAACAAAGAAAAGATGAAAATACTAGACCTCTTTTCCTATGCCAGACACTTGCCCTAAACAATATTTAAACAGGACAGGCTAGACTTCCTTGTGGTTGCAGTAGTTTGAAGTCCAGCATTACCTCTTAGTTCTCTTGGTTGGGACTTCTCTCCATTGTCCCTAGGCACCTGGACAAGATGGAGTCCCTAGGTAAAAGTTTAGTCCATCATGGGGTTCTACTCCCAAGTCAAGAGTAAGATGTGAGAGACAGCTTCTTCCTTGTGTCCTGAGAATTTATCATTCATCTTGGAAAGACTTCATTCCCACCCACTCAGCGGCCATTCAGATCGTCCTGTCTCCAAGGAAGAGTTTTCATTCTATCCCTTTAGTCTTCCCTGCTTTAGGGCCCTGAGCAATATATCCTAGCAGGACGTGAACTGGTAGACTGTTGCCCAACCTTGTTTCGAGCCTTTAGTGCTCTGTGCTTGGAGCTTGGTGGTTCTTTCCTTCAAAACCCTCCTTTCTGCCAGTTTCCAGTTGGATTTCTGTTCATGACTAGAGCCAAATGATTGAAATACTGGAGTGAATTCTTGGATGGGGGGGCATTTTTCCACGTCGTGCATCAACAAAACACATTTACTAGCTATGGACCCATTGAGGGGAGATGTGACAACTGAGTGGGAATGGACTCCAACCCTCACACTATTAGGGAAGCTTATGCATATGGCTACATCATAAACCCCTCTCCAGAAATGCTGCCTGACGAGGCAGGAAGCGGTTGCCATTCCCCGGCCAGGAGTTGGAAAATTACTGGCATGTGAGTCATAGGCAAGACTATCAACCCCACACCCCAGACATGTGCATAAGTGTTAAGACAAAAGGGTCTTCCAGGAGTTCCTGAATTAATCACATCCACACTCTGCCGATCTTCCCTTATCCAGTCTCCAAATCTAGGCCATTCAGGGATCTGATACGTCCCTCCTGCCCATCCATCACAGGTCATCAATCACTATTTTTACCTATAGTTCCTCCCAGAAATGCACAATCAAACCTTTCCCATTTCACCATTGTCGCCTCCAGAACAAGCATTAAACAAATGTTTTAGGGAAGAGACAGCCAATCCTGTCTCAGCACACATTTCACACTATAATGACACTGCCCTCGGCCAGAGCTGCGTGCACGTGTTCTTGGATACTACACACACCCTCAGATGCGTGTCTGAGCCTCTCTCTTCCTGCCACAAAGCGCTGGTCGCTCAAGCTGCTACCCCACAAACATCCTCTATCTTCTAGACTGGTAAATATCATCCTATCTTGCACTCCTCTCCATTTCCCGCTCTGTTTTCTAGTTAGCTTGGTGTATCTGTTGTGTATGATATCCTGCGTGTTTCCTTTTGCTACCCCTTTAATAAAAAAAAATTCCTGTTGAACAGCCACCTGTTTTTATTAAGAGTTTTCTGGAGGAATGATCCTCATATACACTGGTGGAGAAATCTCGCTTAGTTACCCCCTCTCACCGCTTCTCCTTATATGCTAGTTCCCCCCAACTCACAAGGAGACCACCTTTATGGGTAACAGAACGGGCATCGAAGGTGGAGCACAATGAATTTACACACAAAGTGCTTTGCAGACCAATCACAGCAAGTCAGGGGCAATGATCTTAAGGTTTACAAATAGAGTAAGCTAAGAAAATAACAGACGGTTAGCTACAAGAAAGTAAAACAAGAGACGCACAGTATTTTAAAAAGTAAAAGAAATCTTTTTAGCAAAACAGGATCAATGTTATCCAGCTACACACATATTCAGATGTCACATATATCCAGAGTTAAGGAATAATGTGCAGGAACCAGCCATGTGGCCAGTCTCACACATTCATACTGCTGCTCCATCACTGGACCAAGAATTGTGGTTAAATATTCACTCTGGTTAGTTAGTGGTATCAGTGTCTCCTCCCACCAGTAGCCAGGATCTTAAACTTGGATTGGATTAAATCTGGTTTAGGACCTCCACTAGCAGAGGGAAAAAAAACTAACTCCAGTTAACCTACACATTTGTATTCATGTGTCACGGGTGGCCAGGGGGAGTGTGTAACAGTGATTCTTAGCATGAGGTGGGGTGTGCATGGTGGGTTTGCACACATTTTCCCTTTCATTTCTGAATGCAGCTTAGCTCTTCTGATCATGTGCCCATAAACAAAAAGTTGTAGGTCAGCAGAAGCTCCAAGTTTAAAATTACACTTCTGTAATTTTAACAAATTGTGGAAACTCAAGATTTGTCGCTGAAAAATAGATAAAACACATTTGATCTACGTTGCTAATCACACAGAGTAATTCTAAAGAATAGTATTTAGGTCATTCTAAAACACAGAAAGTTCTCCTCCATTATGATAAAAATCTAAAATACATGCCTGTATAAAGCTAGAAATAATAAGTTAAAAATTCCCATATGCTCACTGTTCTTTGACATGGAGAATACTTACTAAATGGAAGTACTGTAATGTCAAGCTCTGTAAGACAACAGTTTTGACTTCACCAAAAATGATCTAAATTTGAATTATATGACAAGGACACATTAATGATTCTGGGAGGGGCTCCTTCTCAGACATTTGGTTTTAGAATTACTGTAAAAGACCCTGCCTGCCCTTTCAAAAAGAACTATGGGGCAGATGACATCAACTTATTTTGGCAATTGAGCTCAGTGTGCCAGCTAGCTGACAAATTAGCTTCCAGAAACCACTAACAGTAGCTTACAGAGTCACAGCTGTTGCTCCATTTCTAACAACAAAATGTTGATCTCAGTTGAAATGTCTTGTTTTCTATACGATTTCTGAGTGCTCTTCAAAGCAGTTCCCTTCACAGGGCAATAAACGAGAACGAGTTCACAGTACAAAAGAAGATCTGTCACTGCACTTATAAGGGTTCGACTGGCAATGTTTAGTAAACAGAATTAAGACCGACACTTTATATCATGTCTTACATCAGTTTAAGGCAAGACGGAGGCCGGGGAGCAAAACACAGCCTGGAATATGAAAACTGGTTGACCTTTAATACGACCCACGGAAACCCAAACGAGAATAGGAGTCTGGGGACTAGAAAGAACAGGAAGTGTCATGAGTTTGTGGAAGGGTAAGCTGGTGCTCAGCTCTCATGGCTCTTTCTTATATGCCCAGAGTAATACCAATTGGGGTCAGAAAGGAATTCTCCTCCAGGCCAGGTTGGCCCAGAGATCCTGAAGGTTTTTGGCCCTCCTCTGGGCACAGAGCAGGGCTCACTGAGGGAGTAGTGGGGGAGGCAGCTGTGAATTTCCTGCATTAAACAGAAGGATGGACTAGATGACCCTTGGGGACATTCCAGCTCTATGTTTCCATTGACTGGTCCTTTTTAACTGGACAAGACAGTGATTGAACCTGGGGCCTTCTGATGCAAAGTGGAGGCTCTTCTGCTGAGCCATAGCCCCTTCCTGAGTGCTGTACTCTTAAAACAAGAAAAACTGCTGCACATAGAAAAATAGCATGTCAAGGCAGAATCATGCCCTATGATGTGCTACTGTTTTATCAGAGTCATTTCTGCAGGAGAACATTCAACATTTGTTCTTCAGTCTGACCAAGAAATGATATACCACTATATAATGCTAATCATACAAACCAGTCCATGCAAGGATACTAAGTTGGGCTACCATAGACCATTCTTGTAAAGTTAAAAGCTTCACATTCTAAATAAACCCTTGAAGTTTAAGAATGCATTTGATACACTTGCAAACCATAGAGCAATTTCTGAAAGTAGGCCTCATTGAATACTTCTGAGTATGCTCAGAATGTATAACTATGCCAAGGTCACCCAGTAAGCTTCCATAACAAAGTGATGATTCGAACCTGGGACTCCCAGATCCTAGTCTGAAACTCTAACTATTATACCACACTGGATTTCATGAGGTGGCTCATGTTGAACAGCAGCAAGCAGCTGGACCTAGCTGACTCATGCATTTAAGTGGTAGCAAGTTGCCCGAAAGTTGCAGGTGGGCCCGGCCCTGATGAATTCTCCATAAAAGGCCAAAACAGCCCTGGAAAGGGCCCTGCCCTACCCCCTGCCTTTTACAGACAGAAACCAAGTCTTGAAGGTGAGCAATACTGTTGTGGTTGCCTTGCAACAGCCACTGAGGACATTCATTTCTTAAAGCTACAGACACTCCTTTTATCACGGAGGGTTTAAACCCCAAACCCAGTGTTCTGTTTTTTAAATTCCATATTTTTCCGCAAACCTGTTTGTTTTTTCAGGTTTGTAAAAAGATCTTTCTTGGCTGTTCATGTCTCCGATCTCCAGATTTAAGTATCCTCAGATTTGGCCATGTTGGAAACAGTATAAAAATGGGAACTTTTTTGTGTGGGGCACACACGCGGCGCGCGAGCGCACACACACACACACACACCTAATGTCCAAGTGTACTCACTCCTGGGGAGCATTCTAACCATTGCTGGGTTTTGGAATTCATAACTGCTGACAGTTGCATTTTGCGAAATTAAGAAAAACAAGAAACTATTGGTTTAATTTTTGCACACACGCAGAAGATCGTCGTCTACACGCCACAGAAAAAATAAGACTTGTAAACAGAAGCTAATTCCTTAAGTTCTGTAGAAACCCCCCACACACACACACACACAACAAACTAGATGTTACTGGATGTTAAACAACTGGTCCATTCTTTCCCTGCTCAAAGCCAAACCCCGTCAGTGATATTTTGTTTTTTTGTAACTCGTCTGAAAGAGAGCTAAATTAGGTATTCTTCATGGCTCTTTCATCAATATATGTTTAACTTGTAAAGATGCCACTAATTTGTACAAGTGTTTCATTTTTCAAAAATCTGGTATCCTTTTTCTTGAAAATGAGCTATAAACAATAGTGCTGCAGGGTTATAGAAAATCATGCTAAACAAAACTAGGCACCGCAAAGCAACATCATATTTAGCTTTTCTTAATAAGCAAAATATCATTTAAATGAACAAAGCAAGAAATGGACCAAAATAGCATACTCAGCTAACATTACAAAAAAGCAAACTGCACTTTGCCAGACATGACACGATTACATCCCATTACAGCATTGATAGCGTATCTTGTAATAAAAGGGCAATTTTCATTAATGTTCACTCTTCTGTTTTCTAAATGTAATGACTTCTTATGATTACAGACCTGTAACAACATTGAAAGGGTTAGTTTGTTAATGTTCAAAACTCTGTATCATCTTTCTAAGGATGATAAAAAGCCATTTTGTCTCATACACGCATTTCTGTGACTATGCGCTAGTACTAAAATCTCCCATCCTAGGCCACTCAGGTCCTCGGGCATGAAAGTGGGGGAAGGGAAGACATGGGGGTGACAGGAGAACTTACCGCACACTTCTGCATCAGACCAGGAATGATGTCATATCCGGTGCAACACAGAGGTGCTCTGGAGCGCGGGGGGAACACTGGGGGGTTCTTAGGCATGTTCCTGCATCTTCACATCAGAAAGCTGAGAAGTGGGGGGAGGCAGAGGTTAGGAGCGAGGGTCCCCCATCCCCACCAGGGGACGGGTAACCCTACTCAGATGACAAAAGTTCTATATGAAAGCAGAAAGAATGTTACACCTACCCGTGACTGTTGTTCCAGCTGTCACCTGTGCAGTGCAACTTGGAGTAAAACTGAACCATCAGGCATTACTGAAAGTGTACCATGCCCTTCCACTCTGAATTGTGGAGGTTAGGTGTGTGTCTATATATTCATGTAAAACATTCTTGATCAAAGAGCAACCTTACCAAAAAAAAACCCTACCCTCCTTCTACTTTTGGTCTTTTAGAGCCGAAGCTTAACCTTTTGGACTGAGATGATCCATAATGCGTATGAGGACTAGGGGTGTGCATCCCAAAAAGATTTAGGTTTCCCACTTCAGGTTTACTCGAAGCAGGAAAAGAATTTGGAAATACCAGAATTCTGGTATTTACTTGCTTTGATATGCTCCGTAAAGATTCGGAACACACTGAAGTGAGGGGGAGCAACCCCCCACCTCCACCTCCCAACCCCCTGGGGCAATCCCTCCACTCCCCACCCACTTACCTGGCCGGCAGGAAGAGGGGGAGGGGGGTCAACTGGGCAGTGGGATGCTGCCACTGCCACTGTGGCAGTGACGGCTGCGGCAGCAGCACACGCAAGGCTGGGACAGCCTGGAGCCGGCCCCTCTGCTGCTGCCGCAGCGTGCGCAAGGCCGGGATGGCCCAGAGCTGGCTCCTCTGCCACTGCACCGCCTCCTCAGGGCCTGCAGGGTTGCGGGGAATGCCAGAGCTGCTTCCTCCGGCCCTTCCTGCCCCTCAAATGGCTTCTGCGGCTATTTGTGGGGCAGGAAGGGCTTTCTCCGCCTCCTCTGCTGCCTCACAGCCCTGTAGGTGGCGGGGAGGGCCGGAGCCACCACTGCCGCTGACACCGCCTCCACCACCAGTGGCAGAGCCAAGGTAAGTGGGGGTGGGTGGCTGGGGGTTGGGGGGATGTTTAAAGGGCCCTTTAAACTTGGCCCCGAATCTTTCCGAAGCATTTATGAATGCTTTGATTCGGGATTTCCAAATCAGGGCCAGCATGATCCCGAAACTTTACGGATAGGGTCCAATTCGGGTATTTTACCTGAATCAGAAACCCGAAGTGCACATCCCTATTGAGGACAATGCACACCTAACCTGTTGGTCATAATGCTACTCAGTTCGGAGTTTCCTGGCAGACAAAACCAATGCTGTGCTGCGTACACTTTTTCCAAGCAGAAATTGGCTATTTCAGGTACAGCAAAATGCTGTAATTGTAAGCATGTTCAATTTCCCCCCCACAGTTGCTACTGCCTTGGCACTATTTCTTCCTGGCCACAGTCTCTTTCGTCTTCCTATATTACTCACATGGGTGATCCCACCTAAACAGGAGTCATAAAGACATGATGTTAATGATGCTACGTAATAATCCAATTTTGGCAGCCCGGCCAACATTTACTGAAAAATTTGCAAGGGCAAATATCTAACGCTGATGAAATGTTCAAAGAGCACTTCTGGATCAACCTTAGACCAAAGCGTAGAAACATGTGAATTCCAAACCTGTCTCATTTTCTTTCAGTTCCCAGCTGGGATCAATTTGTGTGTTAAATTACGCCTTTGGTTTCAAACGGTAACCAAAATGCTTTTGACTGATTCAAACACCCCAAAAACAAAACCCTGATTCACACTATCACCAGTAATACCTGAGAAACAAAATCTACTTTTCTCCTTTAGAAATACAGTTTCCCTTGCTAGTCCCAAGCAAAATGGGGGAACACTGCTAAAAAACAGAAGGTGTAAGGCTAAGAGACTTCTTTTGTGCTCGAAATGAAAAACACATCATTTTCCTATAAATGGATGGGTCATTTGGTAAGAAATCATTTCATTTTTAAGCTTTCAGCTTCAAAAATCTACACACAAAAATTAGCTTTCTACTTTGCACATATACTTATGTCCATATTTATTTTTTAGTTAAGAATTTATATGCTGCTTTTCTCCCCAAGGAGACCCACAGAGGCTTACAACAACAACAGAGTATAGATAAACCCCAAAACAAAAATATGACTTGAGTGTGCTGGGAATCAACTGCTCATTCATCCACAGGTACAGCCTGCTAGCCACAGGCTACACGCCCTTCAGCTTGTGCCAAGGTCTCATGCCTCTAGCCATGCTCAAACCTTACAGTACCTGCAAGAAGAGGAAGGCAATTCATCCCACAACAAGTCAGCAAGATACAACTTTTTCCCCACCCCACCCTGCTCAATTTTCCCATAATAAACATTTGGGTTCTTAAGTCTGTTCATTTTGCCTTTGGTTTTTCTAAGTTCCAGATAAACTACAAAGGCTGTTTTCACAGGTCTTTCTTGGCATAGCGCTAAACTCGCAGAATCGTGGTGCGTTGATGTGAGAAATCGAGCCATGAAATCGAGCCATGAAATCGAGCCATGCCGTGAGTTTAGCGCTATGCCGAGACACGTGAAAACAGCCAAGGCCTTATCTTCTTGGCGCTATATTTCATAGGGTCAACATAATCTCTCAGTAGATTTTCCTAGAAGTAAATTGGAGCTGCTAGGAGCCCTAATTCAGCCTGAGGCATGAGGCATGATTCAGCCTGAGGCATGATACAGAGGGAAAGGTATTTAACCCATGCTCTTACTGTTCAAAACCTACTCCCAGGGATTGCTGTAAGCGCTGGAAGAGAAAAAAGACAGGCACGAAGTGGATGCCATCTCCCCGCCCCCCTCTATTCCATATGAAAGGTTAGTTTCAACTGGTGAAATTACTTGGTGGGGGCGGTAAACCCAGCTTCCTGCAGTGGCAGCTCTGTGCCATCGGGGGAGCAGAGGAACTGCCACTCCATTCACCCAACTGCCAGCATCTTGTCCAGTTTGGCCCCTGAATAGAATATAAGGACAGTCCGTGGTGAGTTTACAAAAAAACCAGTATAAAGTTTAAGGGGGCATACAGGCCTCTCAATACTTCTACCCTGCTTGACTTAATCAGGAGTCTTTTCCTACATGGAGGTAAATATGTAAGTTAGTGATGTCAGACTCCTTCCACAAAGAGCATCAAGAAAACACAGAAAGCCTAAAGCGCAATTAGGGTTGCCAGGTTTGTTACCCTCCCGGCAGGGGTGCTCTTGGGGCAGCATGATGACGCCACTCTGGGGGCACACCTGGGAACACCCCGGAGGCCTGTGTCCCCCGTCAGATGAGTGGAGGTGGGGGGCAGAGGGTGGGAACATGGGATCCCCTGCCCCCACCGAGGATCCCTAAGTGCAATCCATTACAGAGTTACTCCAACCTGCACTTAGCTTCAACCTTAGACAGGAGCAATACTACATACAATTGCCCTGCTACCTTAAGTGTTAACCATGTTGGCTCAACCGGATTAGCTCCTGGTTTTATCAGTAAAACATAGGCAGCTATGTCTGTCCCCCACCCCACTCCCAAAAAGTACTTCTTGATCTGTGACACAAATGTTAGCTTTTAATTCTATTGCTGGATCAATTTTATATGCAACTCTATTCTAATGTCACAAGATTGGCAAAGTACCAGCTCCCTCAACCACAGAGCCCTATCTATTGCAGAAAACTATGGGCATTACATGGACATCCTTGAGCGCTAAAGGATGTAGATGAAGATAAACACAACTACCAGGAACAAAGCCTTAGTGCTCAAAGTATCTGAAAATACAACATACAGAAGTAAAGCAGAACCCAACAAGAGCTATTAAAATACTTTATAATGTGTAGCTTTGGTCAGATACCCTGATAATCACATGGCAGAACAGTTTGCTGAAGAAAGATGGACAAAGTGCATCTGTTGGTCCAGAGACTCAGCTACAACTTGGAGACTCAATCTGCACTTAAATGAAAATGTCCTATTATACTGTTTGTTTCATTTTTATTATACTTTCAAACAAAAGCTTCTGAACCTTTAAAGCTACAAATGCAAGTACGATCCCACAGTCAGCTATGAAGTGCAAGTAATCCCAAACAGAGATTGCTCCATGCCAGCAAGGGCTACACCTCGGCTGCACTTAGGGTAACTTCTTCACTGAAAGACAGCCAGTACCGTAATTCAGGGAAGGCTGCCTCACATTTTTTGGATACAGACTGGCAATCCAATGGAAGCCTCAGGGGTGAAAAGAGTTTAGGTTTTCAGTATGCATGGACCTGAAAACACAATACAAGAGAGTACAAGTTCCGAGAAACTGCGCTTAAGTTTAAAAAGTCGGTCTTTAATTTAGTTCCTTTTGCTGACTGTTCCTTTTGCTTCATCCCCAGGGAAGCAAAATTTACCCACAAATGGTAATTTATAAATTGTACCATTTATCTATAAATGGTATTTAATTTAAATTTCTCTAGAACAGACAGAATTCTAAGGGAAGACGACTGGGCAGGCTCTGCCTCATTTATGTCTCTCAAGGAGTTCGTTAACAGTCAGCACAACAATTACATGACATAGACAGCAACTGCTCCAAGGCAATATAGTGAGTTTCACAGATTTCACCCTTAAGTTGCTCCAAGGCCAGCCAGCTGGCTATCACATCACAAAAGGACTCTCCTAAGATTTTTTTTTAAAACCTCTTATATACACACACGGTGTATTTACAGGTCCCAAAACATGGGCCAAGACTTCAGAAAGAAGTAGGAACGGCACCCTGTCTTCTTCTTCAAGCTCCACCCTCATCCTTAGAAGATGAGATAGAGGCTGCCTATCCACTCCTTCAAAATCAGAGCTGCTTGGACAACTATATGGCCCTCCACTTTTAGTTTACTGTAAGATATGAGCATCTTTCCATTTCACAGATAACTCGGAGACTCCAGCTGGTACAGAACGCTGCAGCCCGTTTACTCTCAGGGGCTAGACGGAGAGCATGCCTATCGCTCCCATCGTGCAGTCACTCCACTGGCTTCCCATCAGTTACTGGGCTCAATTCAAGGTCATGACGATCACACATCCAAAGACCTTCATGGCCGTGGCCCCTCATAGCGGTGCAACTGCCTCCCCATGTTCCGCCACGGCAGCTTTGCTCACCTGGACAGGGCCTTCTGCAGACACCATCCTGCAGTTGGGCAAAATCAACAGCTGGGCTTTCTCTATAGTGTCCCCCACCTTCGGAAACAGCCTGCCTGAGAAGGTCAAGAAAGTTCTCGCTCTCCTGGCTTTCCACAAACTATGCAAAACTGAAGTATTCAGGAGGGCTTTCTATCCAGATGACAGGACTGTGTTGAAAGACGTAGCTCAGAATGATGCTTATAGGGACTGGGACTATATGCTATGCTATTGCATACTGTCTGCTGATGCACTTATGTACCACTAGGGAGTTTCTATGTTACTTAATGTGCCACATAAATTAGTTATGCATTGTTTCAGAAAGATTTCATCTCTATGTTCAACTTTATCTTGTTTTTCAAATTTTCTGTTACCTACCCTATTGTATCTCTTTCACTGAATATCCTGTTGTTCAATATACTTGCTCAGTGAATGATCTAGCTGTTGATTATACTGTATTTCACTTGCAATGTGCAATCTGCCTTGCATCTCAGCGAGAAAGGCGGACAAATGAATGAATGAATGAATGAATGAATGAATGAAAGAAAGAAAGAAAGAAAGAAAGAAAGAAAGAAAGAAAGAAAGAAAGAAAGAAAGAAAGAAAGAAAGAAAGAAAGAAAGAAAGAAAGAAAGAAAGAAAGAAAGAAAGAAAGAAAGAAAGAAAGAAAGAAAGAAAGAAAGAAAGAGAAAGTGTTTCCCTGGATTCTTCCCTGTGACAACTGTAGGTCAAAACTGTAAAGCTTACACAGAGTTGCTTACTTTCCCTGTCTTTCGGGTGGGGGGGGGGGTTGCTAAATGCACTCGATTTCTCTTGTGTTGCCAATCCTGGACTGTGTGGACTTTTTTAAGCTGCTGTTGCTTTTTACTTGCTGCTGCCTTGAACTATTAGTTTTACTGCAGAGGCAGGTTAGGGTTTTTTTTTTCCATTTTTCTTCATTGCTTCTTTATTCATTGGATTAGTAATTTTTTGTCTCTTTTTCACATTAGCCACACTAGGAAGATATCTGCAGGATATAAATACACTAAATGCAAAGTACTTACTGGAAGGGAAATATATACACTATGGTCTTCCCATCCAACATGGGTAGTGGAGGGCTGTGGTTGCATCAGAATCAGCAATGTGATGTTGTCAAAGAAGGAGATGTGGCTGAGAAGCCAAACTTTTTTTTTAATACAGTGTTCCTGAGATCACACTAAGAAGATCTGTGTGTAAACAAGACTCGAAAATATTAAAAGCAGCCATAAAGAAGTACACACCTGGACACGTGAAGCTGCCTCATACCCAATCAGGCTATCAATCCATCGCGATCTGTACTCTCTGTCAGGGCTTTTTTTCAGCGGGAACGCGGGGGAATGGAGTTCCGGAACCTCTTGAAAATGGTCACATGGCTGGTGGCCCCGCCCCCTGATCTCCAGACAGAGGGGAGTTGAGATTGCCTTCCGCGCCAGCAATCTAAACTCCCCTCTGTCTGGAGATCAGGAGGCGGGGCCACCAGCCATGTGACCATTTTCTCTGAGGGCAACCCACTGAGTTCCACCACCTCTTTCCCCAGAAAAAAAGCCCTGCTCTCTGCTCAGACTGGTAGCGGCTCTCCAAGATCTCAAGTGAAGGTTTTTCCACATCATTTACTACCTGCTCTTTTTTACTGGAGATGCTGAGGACTGAATCTGGGACCTTCTGCATGCCACTGAGCCATCACCTCTCCCAAAAGTAGAAAGTTTGGTGATGGATAAAACACACTGCTTCAGACCAACTGAAAGCATCTACCTGGGTAGCTCTGGTCTGGTGAGTAACTAGATGGACAATCCCCAAACTGGGGGTTTCCTACACACATCTCCTGCCTCAGAATTAACTGGATCTTAAAAGATCCAGAGCCGTAATGTCAAGGCAGTTTGAAAAAAACAGGCGACTGTATGGGCAAGATGGAAAACATGAAAGGTACTCAAGACGAGCCTTTTATAATAAACCAAACAACTGATAGATGAACATTCTCACATGACCAGCACATTTAAGTTACATGTGCTGTTAAATTTAATGTCTTAAAGGAGTCTTGCTTGCAAGGTCAAGAGCAAAGACAGGCAGGCACTATCCTAGTACAACATCGAAGAACAGAGATTAAACTAAGCCCCTCCTTTCCTCGGAGTAAATAATTTACTGCAAAAGGATAGACCAGTTTGCACTGTTGCATAGGCTTCTTTAAGTATGAGGGATAATAAAATAGCAACTGAGGAAGATGCAAACCGTGTGGGAAAGTGTCATGTACTAATGTAAGGACATCCCAAAAGGGAATGACAGCTCTCAAAATAACTTTAACGTAAAATGTCGGAGCTTCACATGAGCCTATATTTCCCTTTTTATGAGTTTAGTATTTTGCAGGGGTAAGCTCTATATGCAGTGTCCGAGCCATTTATGGGTTGCCAAACACCCCAGGACAATTACACATCATTGAGCCAAATTAATCACATTTCACTGAAAAACAGTCACCGCTCACTGATTATTCAGATGTTGTCATCATTTGAGGACAATGAGAGAAAGAACAAAAAAAGTGTTCAGTTGTGTGTTCACAGTTGCTAGATCCCTTGTATACCAAATGGCTTATATTATAACTTCTCCAAATTGCATGAAAGTTCTCTGGAGGATTTAAAAAGTAAGTTTAAAAATCTGTTCCTTTGAGTCTGCCAAAACACCTACTAGGTGGAGCCCATCTAGTCTGTCAAGACTCAAAATATACTCCACATATTGAAGGCATTTAAAATAAACAGTGCCCAGCAGATACAATTCAAAAGCAATGCCTTCTGACACTTCATTGTCAGTTGTTAGAATATTGTAAAACACGATTAATCCTGCTGAATAAATTTATATCCTGAATCTATATAGCCTTTCATGTACTAGAAGCATATGGAACAAGCATAAATGTGAACAGGGACAAATGCTTACTGCTTAACTATCCCCCTGAAAATTAGGGCTTAAACATTAATACCCTGACACAAAACTATGGATAGTATGTGCATTCCGCTATATTTCAACCTGAATCTCAATCAGGGCTTTAAAAGAATTAGCCTGTATTTCCCCCCAGTGCAAACGCTGTGAGGTAGCTTTACAAACACTGATCGAAATCTGCAATTGCAATTACTAAAATAAATGAAAAAATCTATAAGCGGCAGTGAAACTGGCATACAAGCTAAAAAACTGTCAAGACACATATTGCCTAAAAATAAGCTTACAATGACTATTTTAAAGGCTGTGTGTGGTCCTACCCATATATTTTGGCAAGATGCACTTTCTCCAACCACAGCTAGAGTCATCCAAAAGCAGTGGCACTGGAGAGTCTCTGTCTCACCTGTCAAAGTTGAAGAACGTTGTTCAACAGACCACCAAGAGTCCATGGAGAGGATCCACAGCGCTGCCGCAGCTGTTCTTGATAAGGTTTCTCCAACTATAGAGGAAACACTTCAAAATTCTTCCATAAGGGAATCACCCTTTAAATGCACGCCTCGAAAAAAAAAACCTCATGCACACATTTACATTTTTAAATGTAGATTCTCTGAATAGCTGCACATTTAAATCACATTGGGGCAAATGTTTTGCAAGTATTGAAACAGAGCCACCTTTTTACAACCCTCCAAGTGCAGAAGCAGAAGAAAGCAGGATTACAGAGTTATGCTACGTTATAGGATTTTTTTCAAAACAGGATTATTTTTATTTTCGTGTATGTAGCATAAACAAAACTACTCCACGTCAGAATTCTCAGAACCCATTGTAGCTGGCAGGGAATCGTCTGCAGATGGCAAACGAGCATAAAGCCCAAATATTTAAGACAATAAAACTTACATTCATGTAACCCATTCAAAAATTCACGAGCTCACACAACCATTCCCCTAGTCCCCACATTCGGTATTTCAACTATGTACATAAAAGAGCTGTTGAGCTTCTGTAAAGAGCGCCACAATTTTCTGTGAATATTATCTAAAAATAGTTCAGACTGCCAGCGATTGAGCGCTTCTGTGCTTTAATTACTGGCAGTAGTCTATCCACCGAGCAAAACGGCTCTAGAGAGATTACTTTCACTTTTCCCAAGATATATTTAGAGTACTAACTAGCATAGTTGGGATATTATTTTTCTTTGGTTTTGTCAGTAGCATGTTTGAAATAAATTTTATTAAGTGGTAGTGTATGTAACATTGCATTGTGGGTAGCAGTTTCCTGCTTTAACCTAGCCACATCCTCAGCTGTTATATGAGACAAGTTTCCCATATTTTGTGCACAGTTAGTGTTGTTTTTCCCCGAAAGAAAAAAAAAAAGACTGTAGGATAAAGCAACAACAACAAATAAGATAATGGTTTGGACTAACTGTTAGCAGGAGGGCTATATTTACATAAAATGATATGTTGACATGTCCCACAAATTCCGAAAGGCTACAGCGCAAAAAAATTTATTGGTGGCAAGAATAGCTGAGAAACAGTATGGAAACTAACCGTTATTTTCACATCACATTATAATTCTTCCCAACGCTGTTAATTCTCCGAATGATCCTTCGAGTCGAGTCATTCTCGTGCCCATCGTGCAGGTAATGAATGGAGGCAAAGGAAAGAACAGTTTGCGTTAAACACCACAGTAAGAATCCACAGGCAAACGTCAAGTTGTGGGCCTCTATCTTCTTCCCTACACTTGTGGCTAAGAGCCAGGGAGCGGGGAAATTTTATCTTAGGAAACAATGTGGGGGGAAGAGTTCACTACTACAGGGCGTCTTCCGCATAACTTAGTTTGGCCTCAATGCTTTAGCCACTCAGAGAAACAGCCTAAAACTGGATACAACCACCCCCGCCCGCGTGCGCCCATGCATGCACGCACGCGCACACACACACCACTTAGTAGTTTGGGACCTGGGTGGAAAGGATCAAATGTCCACCTGAGGGAAATTTCAGATGAACAGGAAAAAACAAACACAAACTTAGGCTACAACCTTTGCACGTACGAACTGTGGTTGAAGTTTCGTAGAGCCCAGCTTTTCTCCCTTCCAGCACCAGGCTGGTTTCATTCGGTGTGCGGGAGGATGCCTTCCTTATGTTCCAGCCAAGAAGATCACACATGGGAGACCTTCCCCCAGCCTTGCTCATTCCTATTAGAGTCAGGGCCGGATCGAGGGGGGGGCAGGGAGGGTAGTCTGCCCCCAGCGCCACCAAGGAGGGGGTGCCGGGAGCAGCTGCCAACCACCGGGAGCACATGGGCGGCCTCCCAGTCCCCCACGCTGCCTTTCGCCTGCCCCGCAGGACAGGGGTCAGCCGGCTTGCTGAGCACGCCCTATCTTGCAGGGCACGTGAATGGCACGGGCGGCTTCCCAGCCCCCCATGCTGCCTCTGCCAACTCCGTGGTGTGCCGGGGCACCCGGCTTGCCATGCAGGCGGCACGCTCTGCCCTGCATGACGTCATCACGCAGAAGTGATGTCATCACGCAGTGCTGGGAGCGCACGCACACTGCGCGCAAACGCGCTCAGGCTGGGCTTGGGTTGCCCTGAGCACCGGCAACCCTAGATCCAGCACTGACTAGAGTTCTGGCTGGGGGACCTGTGCCTTGAGGAAGCAGGAGTTCCCAGTCACTGCCAAGCAGCAGGAAACAACCAGGAGTCTTCCTCCCAATCTCCACTCTCTTTTCTAACGGATCATGTTCAGAGGATCTAAGTGCCTGTGTCAGCTCCCTCCTAACCACAGTCTCAGAAGGAGGGGAAAAGAGACAAGGGAAGTTTTCTCAGCTTTAGCTTAAAATGAGGACATGTTCCCTCACTCTGTCTCAGCCACATTTCGACAGGAGAAGGAATAATCTCCTCTGCAATGATCCCACTTGCTTCTTTGACAAAGTATTTCTTCCTCAAAGGAAAGCACCAGTTCTGGTTTTCTTCCACCTCTTTGGAGCAGGAGAACCTCCAGAAGAACCCCGGCATCTCCTTTGTGAGGAGCAGCCACTTGGAAACAGCTGCCTCCCTTGCGGAAGGATGTTTGACTTGTAACCTTCCAAAAAGATATGAATCCAGTGACACCTTAGAGACCGACAAGGTTTTCAGAGTGTAAGTTTTCAAGAGTCAGAGCTCCCTTCTTCAGATGCAAGTAGGAATCTCCATTCCTACTAGTGTCTGAAGAAAGGGGCTCTGACTCTCGAAAGCTTACACTCTGAAAATCTTGTTGGTCTCTAAGGTCCCACTGGACTCAAATCCCACTGTTTTACTGCATGTCAACACTGCTACCCACCTATAAAAACTCTCCAACATTTTCTGAGTGGTCCCCTGCACCCCACGGCAGCCATTTTGTGGTGACACCCACTACCTGTTCTCAAAATCCTGTCAACTGACACAGGCTTAACAAGACTGGGGACCTTTCAATGAACAGCGACACACAATGCTTTTCTCCAGATAAAAGAAAAAGGAAGAGTTGATTGAGCTATCCTCTTGTCTGCATTCAAAACCCTTCTTTACTTGCAAAAAGAAGGCATGTTACCTGGCACAGGGAAGACAAGGAAAACATGGCTGCTTGCGCCCAACCACTCTACTCAACTTCCCTCAGGTTGGATAAAGCCTTGAACTTCTAGGAGGACTCTCATTTTAAGTTCTATTTAACATCCAAGGGGCAAGTATGGTATAATGGAAAAGCCACTGCGGAGCTGCTGTGCATGGCCAAGGTCCGTGGGTCATCTCTTTCCTGGATTAAGAAGCTAACTGGACAACCTCTGGCCAAATGACCCTCAGCCAAATTAGCTTTATGGAGTTGCTGTAAAGGTAAACTGAGCAGATTTAATGTAATACTATTCCAGACCTCCATGAATGAGAAAACAAATCAAAATGAAAATGATCAATGTTGTTAGGAACCTACAGGGGAAATCTATAAATTTGCACAAACAAGTTAGATGGAAGGTGGCATGGTATAGCCCGATCCTGTCAGGTCTTGGAGGCTAAGCAGAGTCAATACTTGGATGGGGAACCACCAAAGAAGTCTTCGTAGAGGAAGTCACTGCCAAACCACCTCTGCTTCCCACTTGCCTTGAAATGCCTTGCTGGGGTCTCCATAAGTTGGTTGCAACTTGATGGCATGTATGTCCATAACGAATTAGACAAAGGGGGGAAAAACATAAAAGAAATAAAAAGATACCACAGAAAAATGACCTTACATTTGCTGAAATATAGTACCTTTGAAACGGATCAAAACAAAACCAAAAAGCTCTCACACCACCGTTCATTTAGGCAGGTAGACATAACGAAATACTCCAATTAATTGCTTTGCAATTTGGCAACACTAAGGTGTAGCGCCCCCCCCCCCCAACTAGTTACCACCACGAGTTATATCCAATCTATTTCAAATTGGAAGTCAAGTCTAGGCAGAAACATGTTGATGCAAAATGCTGAAATGCCATAATTATATACTGTATTTTGGAGTAATATGCGAAATACATTTGAAGAGACAATTATAAGATAAAATGTAACACTTGCTGAGAATTCTACAGTACCAAAAAAAAGGGGGGGGGGAATCATAACAGCAAAGTCATGACAAAGGGGTTTAAGTACCGTTAAAATGCAAAATTTGATTGACACAGATGGAGTCAGAGCTAAAACAGCAATATTCATGAGTTGGTGAAAAAGCTCAGGAGCTATCCTGTAATCACACTGTAGAAGGCCACATCGTTTGTTGTGGCAAACCTGGGAACACAATCTGAACGTTATTAACACAAGACATTCTTCGAGTAGCCAATAGACCATTTTAAAGCTGTTGCAAAAACAAACTTCTTCAGTACAAATAAACTTTCTAAAATGTACCGTTCAAAATGTATATGCTGTTTAAAGTGAAAAAAAACATAAATGTTTAGGTATCATAGGGAAAGTGAAGATTTTAGGCTTTCTAAACAAATTTTGAATTCTTTTTGCGGATCAACTAAAAATCAAAGTGAAAAAAATATCAACAGGTTTATATAGAGGTCCAGAATAAGTATCATCACAGTACCTTTGCTTGGAGTTATCAAATAGATGGAGATCTACCAAACAGCCTGCTGAAATGCCATCATTATACAGACATTAGGTCCAAAGACTTATCCAAGTTCTTAGACAGAGGTACCTTGTGATCAGTTCATTTAAGACAACCCATAAATTACTATCAGGCACGTTTTTTAAAAAAAAAACCGACTGAAAAAACCACTGTAATTGCAATGGCTGCTCTTGAACAGCGGAAAAGAAGGGGGGGGGGCTGTTGCACCAGGGCAAAACAAAGAAAAAAACGCAAATGATGCAAAGGGAAGTGTCTTTAGTAATTATATAACCCCTATACATTTTGCAGGGGGATCTATCAAGGAATACAAAATATATATCCATAATGAATACAGTATCTTAAAAGCTGATAAAACATATTAATAAAACATAATATTAAAACACAGGACAATTTCACAGAGCATGTACAGGGTGCGATTCATAATAGGGACTTAATACATGGGTAACTAAACTAAGATTAACATGCCCCCCATGTTTCCTAATGACAAAAAAGATTTTTTGCTTAAATAGCGTATGAATAAACACAACAAAACTTTACAGATCTTCCAAATTTCTTTCAGTATCAGGAAGCCCACTCTGCTAAAGGACGTACATGGGAATGGCAGGTCCCTCTGATGAAGCTGTTGTAAAACGCGTAGCGGTTCTATAATTATTAAGGACGCTTCCCTTTTGCACCACTTGCCTTTTTTCTTCATTTTGCTATTGAACAGCATGCGAAATTTCTGGACAGCAACCTTGGCCGTTTCCAGACGGCTTACCTGGCTCCGGAACGTTGCGCCATCTTGCAGGGAAAACGCGAAATATCGCGTTTTCTCGCGCGAGTTTTGCGCGACATCATGTGACGTCGCGCAAAACTCACGCGAGAAAACGCGATATTTCGCGTTTTCTCCGCAAGATGGCGCAATGTTCCGGAGCCAGGTAAGCCATCAGGAAACGGCCTTTATCAGTGAGTGTGTCCTGTTTGATAATTAAGATTTTAAAGTGAAACTTTACTTTCCTTGAAATAAAATCATATCCCTAGCTCTCCTTCATAAAGCTTTTTTTAACACAGTAAGATTAAAAATATGAAAACATTTTTACACAAGGACTTTTGTCTCTTCCTTGCTAAGATGTATAGGCAATCAAGCACTTCTGACATTTGTCTGAATATAAGAGTTTTCCCTTTAATTTTCCCCATCATATTCCCTCCCATAACTATTGATGTGACTGCAATTTTAAAAGATCGAATACCAACACAAATGCCAACAATAAAGGCAAAGTAGTATGTTCAAACTCATATTTTAGCTAAAATATTAATTTTTATCACATTTTTATCACATTTATTACATTTTATTACATTCAGATTCACCTCACCTCTTTTAGTGAGGAACCTCAAGAAAGACTATTTAATATGGAATTATCACCACCAAAGAAATTGATATTTCCAGTGCCATAATATTAGCAAAAATACAAGCATAAAGAAATGCACTAAAGCTATATAAATGGTAGCAGTGTGAAGAAATTAATACTGGGTTCACATTAAACAAGCTATTTGAAGTTATAAGGCTGCTATGAGAACTGAGCAAGTCGACAATGAATCATTAGCCTGAAAGTTAAAGCTACAACATTTCTATAAATGTTAACGTAATGAAAATTATCAGCATGTATCTCACAACTATAAAGGAAGCATTAATTCCCTTACCAGTTTCAGATCAAGAAGTATAAATGCAAATACGTTGATGCTCACAAATAAAATCCATTTATTCAGACTGAACTCCCAGATGCACTCGTTTGGGAATAAGTCTCATTAGGAGCTTATTTCCGAGTTACCTCGCTTAAGATCAAGCTGTAAAAATCTAAATGAAATTTTATTATATTAAAATTCAAGGTCATCCAATGAAAGTGAAATGTTCGGGTGAAAGAATTCGGAAGAGCAACTAACAACGGTTTGTTTCTTTTGATTATGTCATTTGCATCTATGTCACCGTGAAAATGACTTGACTTTACAGGGGATCCTTTGTGCATGCCGGTACAGGTATCAGACCATCATGGGCTTAAGAGGAGACGGAGGAAAGGCCACAAGCACATGCATGGAAATTGTAGCTTATTTTAAAGACAAAGAATAGTATTCATAAAGAGATGTTTTAAAAAAGAGACGCTCATTGTAACTTGTTAAAAATTAAGTGCCTCTTCCTCCAATCTGTACTAATTTTGCCCTCTCCTCCAGCCCTGTTCCATTATAATCCCAAGTACTTCACAATTCCAAATATATCCCTGGGCATTGCCTTCTTGCCATTTCTACCTTCTGTTCCCACTGGAGAGCAAATGAAAGAGGAAGGCCCACACCAAAACCTATCTCAAAAAAGGGAGGCTCAAATGTTGTAAGTGTCTAGAATTTTGCTGCCATCTTCCCAATTCTCCAGTAATGCCACTGAAGCTGTAATCTAAAGCACCAATGCTGAACGGCTATTGAAAGAAGTCGCGTATACACATGCACACTACACATACATTTTTTTAAAAAAAAATTAAATTTATTTTACATTATTTATACCCCACCTCTCTCTCCAATTGGGACCCCGAAGTGGTTTACATCGTTCTCTCCCCTCCATTTTTTTTCTCACAACAACCCTGTGACATAGACTAAGAGTATATTTGTTTTATTCATTTATGTCATTAAATTTCTATTCTGCCCTCCCTGCCCTCCCTGCAGGCTCAGGGCGGATTACATCATTTAAAACACAGTCGCAACAATAAATACAATAATCCATAAAATGCACAAAATTCATAAAACATTTAAAATTCTTAGTTAATTAACATAATAAATATTAAGATGGTAGCAACCATGATATAGCAAATTTGCTTAGCTTCACTTGGATAGAAACCTGTAGGCAATACCGGTGGAATTTTCTGGTGCTGTTAAACTGGGGTGGTGGTAGAACATCTAATGGGGAGGGATTAAATTATTCATCCCCTCCCTATATGACTGGACCAAGGTTCCCCAGCGAGCGTTCATGTCAGAGCAAGGAAGCACATCTGAGCTGCCCAGATCCTTGTCTATCACTCTCTCCACTACACCTGTGGTTCTCGATCTTTTGCATATGGTGACCCACAATTCCAAATTTACTTGGGACAGTGACCCATGCAGGGCAGGCCCATGGTCTTCTGACACCCTAAGCGAAGTATGATCTTGGCGCCCATCCAGTCCAGCATTCCATTTTCTACAGTGGCTCACCAGGCATTTTTGAGAAACCAACAAGCATCATATCCTACTATGAACCCCAGTCAAGTGGCATCTCCAAGTATACAGCCTTTGCACATGAGGGGTACATTCCAGATTACTTCCTTAATCCCTTTTAAGATTCTAAGAAACTCACTTCAGCAACGTGCAGGACACATTTTACTTGATTCTTTATCATCCAACATGTATATGCAAGGGAAAAAATACCAAGTAATACATGACATGAACGACACTGTTTCCAGGTTCAGGTCTCAGTTTCCAAAAAATCAGATTAAAGTCTTGTCTCAAATTAAGCACCGAAATTTGTTTTTATGGAGTTTACACTAATTGCTGGATGGCTTTACCCCCCTTATTATTACTGCAAAGAGCAGAGGAAGCAAGAATGTGAAAAGATGGTATAGAGGAAAAGAGAAAAACAGCAATGCAAAGGGCAGGAGCGGCCATTAGGGAAGGCTGGCCTGCAACCCACTTCCAGGGGCTCTGCAACTCACAGGGTGGGAAACCCTGCACTATACTATACCAGTCCCACCCTCTTTTAAATCCACAATTTCCTCTCTTTTTTCTGCAAGAAACCTTCTTTCTATAAAGACATTATGTTCTGAAGGGCCACGGATCACACAGTTTCTCAAAGATGTTTCCAATTTTATCCTGAGCACAAAATAAGAAAATCAGGAATGCTAACACACAATGTCTGTGTACATTACACTTTATTCTGTACAGCACTTTACAATTTACTTTGGAACCCAAATTATAGACAGAAGGTCACCTTCATTTTAACTTGCTATGCCCTAATGTAGCAAAAGCTAATGATGGGTAACTGTGATACATTTTAAAATTCGGTATAAAGTGCCTGTGCAATGCACACACATGAAATGCTTCACTTTCAAAGCAAGAATTCCCATTGGTTGCTGAAATCTGTTTTCAGAAGTTTGTTTTTGAAAAGTTAAGCAAGCACTGTTCTCCCCCCCCCCGCCCCCCACTGATGCATTAAATGTATTGCCGTTTCACATGAACTATCGCAGTCACTATCAAATATCCCAAATATATTGCATCCTAGCTGTCTCCATTTTAAAATGCATAAGTCACAATATGCAGATGACAGGTTCTGTATGGAGCAGAGAAGATTGACATATAATTGCACTTAATGTTCATTACGTAAAGCTGCCAACTTGCTCAGGGAACACGTAAACTAGACAGACATGATTTAAGGTTTGCAAAGGAATCCCCCAGACTAACACTTCTGTGACAGCCAATTACAGCCCAAAACACACAGCCCCGGTAAGCAGTCTGCTACTAGAACTTGAGGAAAGTTAAAGTTTCTTACAATGAGTTACAGATTCACAAGCAGAGAAAGACAAGAAGAAAAAGAAAAACAGAAGGAATCCAGCTACCCGGCAAATATGAAGCAGACCCCGAGATCGTGATACAATCCAAAGATGTAAATTATTGTAAATCATCACTGTTGTTCAGAATTTCACACAGACATTTGTGCCAATTCTGGTATACTCCTCCACAGACACAATAAGGAAGTAGAAAGGGGGGGGGAGGGAAGAGGCAGGGAAACAGGGAGTGCACAAATGAAGTTCTGCTGTCCATATGCTTTAACTGCACAGGAGTTCAGACTCTTTCAGCATTTTGTACTCTCTCCAAATCCTCATGAGTCACAAAAATTAAAAAGCTATATGCCTTCTGGATGCCAGGAAGGGCCTTACCACGGGCCTTTTGTCAGAGTTTAAGAAGGGGGAGAAGAGAGGAAAGGAAAAGCCACACTGCTGGGCAGTCCCACTTCACTTTGACTAGTATGATGTCACAAACCACATGATTCTGTCTCTCCAGTAACAGTGCTTGCAAAAAAAAGGAGATTTAAAAGCTTTTGCTTTTTTGAATTGTGTGAATGCTTCATTCGCCTCACAAACAACCACAGAACCACAAGTGCGGTGCAAACTTTCTCCAAGAGGACGCAGCAAGAAGTCTCTGGTTTTTAAATGGTTAATCTCCACAGGTCACCAGCAGCCACTGAGACCAACCGAGTCAGTAAGTGCTCTCAAACCACAGTCTATTCAGTAATAGTCAGTCCTTCCAATATTTGCTCGTTTTCTTTTTGGTTTTGTTTCCTTGCTTTTCGTATGTTGCCGGTACTCCAGACTTTTTGACAGAGGGAGGGGAAAAATATACATATATACATACATATCGACAAACATATATTGAATCTATGCACTCCGGGCATGTTATAAAACTAAAAGAAAGCCCCATTATGGTTTGTGATTTCAGTCTAAGGCTTCAAGCAGTCTTTGCACCAGAAGATACACAGGCTGTGTGACACGAGAGGAAAGAGCTATGGCATCAAACAGTCTCTTCAGCTCGGTGACCCCCTGTCAGCAAAACTTCTTCTGGGGTAAGTGCTCGTGTTTCCAAATACTTTGAAACGTTACTGATTGTCCTCACGTACTGCTTGCTATTTATGGTCTTGCCTCTTTTTAAAAGTGTACGGGGGGAGAGAGGTATGAATCTAGTAAAAGTAAAAGTTACCATCTAGTAGCAAATTTGCAACTTGTGTTAAACTTTAAAAACAAATCTTTTTTTTTTTTGTACTTTACCCACAAATTCTCGGACAGCAGGTGAGCTTATCTTTCCTGTCTGTGATTCCAGGTAGTTTATATATATATATGGAAAAAGTACAACTGTAAAATCTAGCAGACTAAAAAGATAGAACGAATGTGCTGGCCATTATACTGAGCACATCGGATACCTGGAACATGGGATGGCAGCTGTTTGAATCCAACATCACTAAAATAGACAAATCATTGCAGCACACAAATAGGGCTGACTGATATAGTCCCTGATGTATGGTGGCAATTACTAAGAGAAGAACAATTCGCCCTATGCAATTTTTTCATTCATACACAAACAAACTGGAATCCTAACCCTACCAGCTTTAATCAGAATCAAATTCTACAACTTTCAAAAGGAACTGGCTTCTAAAATGGGTCCTTAGGATCAGTCTTTGCCAAATTTTATGCAAAACCCAAAATTGTGCGCATTTTTCCTGCTCTTCCCACGAAAAGAAAGAGCTTAAACAATGCACCAAAAAAGTTACAGAAACGAGACTGTGATGTTCTAAAAGAAACATACATTCAATCCAACAAAACCGCTGGAATCAAAACTAGGAAGATAAAGCAAAACAGAACAAAGATACAGATTAACAACATTCTAAAACTGTAGTAACTTGTTTAAAGAAGCGACGTGCAACATACCTGTAAAAATAGAAATCTTAAAAATATCAGGAGAGAACAAGTTAACTCTGCGAATACACTCCACCTATTTGAATGAGAGCTCAGAAGCTGTACAGCAGCACTTTGATCTCTCCTATCTTCAGATACATTTTTTGAAATTATGTCAGTACATATATTAATGCCACATGAAATAAAACATCGCCAATTTTTGTCTTTAATAATACATAATGCGCTTGAATGGCTTCACTAACTTCCTTGGCGTGTGCAATGCAATTGAGATTACTTTCCAAAATGTGACAAAAATGTGTCTCTAAACCCAGAGGCTGCTCCGTAGGCTTTTAACCAGTAGTAGTCACAGAGAGAGAGAGAGAGAGAGAGAGAGAGAGAGAGAGATTTCCACTGAAATGTTACAGATGTTAAAAAGTATCTGAAGAACTGATAAAAAACATCACATGAAGGGGGGGGGAAATCCAAGCACTTACAGTATTTTCTTAATGTTGTCCATCAAAATTATGCTGGGGATGTAAGCTAATGGATTTTCTTCCTCTTGGAAGAAAATACGTCTGATTGATGCCTGAAATGCTTTCAGTGCATGCACCTACCTTGAGCATGCATTGTCTCTGGCTGATGGCTGTGATCCCCTTTACCCCTCCTACTTCACACATTTCCACTGGCTCTTATTTAAGCACATGAAGCCACTGTGGATCTCTGGATGCAATTGGGATGTGTGAAGCGAGACCTGTGCCCATGGAACAGAGGAACCCTATTTGATTTCTGATACACAAAAGACAACTGATGAGTTACACAGAGCTGTGCTTCAAAACCTACTTTCTGCATCATGAGTTAGTTACACTGTAATTAGGCAGCATGATAAAATATGAGCACCAAAAAAATCCAGGCTTTTTAAAGTGACAGGTAATTTTTTTTTCTACCCAAACTGCTGTTTTAATGAAGCACAGCATAAGCTTAGCCAGACCACATTATCCGAGTGTTTACAACAGGAAATACAGTTTACATGTATAGGGACTTTCTTTTTGCTTTTACTTCCAAAACAGAGATTACAAGAAATATAGTTGGCTAACGTTATCATAACATGCAGCGCTGACTGCTTAATTCATCTACTTTGGGTCATTCTTTAAACTACCTGAAAGGTCCTGGGACACGGGCAAAGCATCCTTCCAAAGGCACCACATTTAAATAAGGCCAGCCAAGTGAATGTGCCCTTAGAGACAAGCTATAATGAATTTTTCAGGAGAAAGCTGGTAATTCCTCACGGTAATTTGGTGGTGGTAATACTTAGGCTGGTTAAAGTTTCTTGTTTCTATTCCACTGCTTCTTCTAATAGAGCAATATAGACACTTTCTTAAGTTATGCACTCCGGTCCCTACTTGTTGTTTTTTAAATGGCTGATGCGTATTAATGAAATGGTCTAGTTCACACAAAGAATATCATTCGCATTGTCCTACGGTCTCGTAATTACGCCCTTGCCATTTAATTCAGTAACTTATCCTACTACAGCTTTTATAATTAAAAGTTTTGCTATCATCCATCAAATTAACAACTATCTCTTTTAAACGAACGAAGGTGGTGGTGGGGAGAAACATCTAATTAACCTCCATTGATATCTAATGGAAATTTTATATAACCTTAAAAACATATCCTTCTGTGTTGGGGGGTGGGGGGAGGTTGGGATTTTACCAGTAAGTGCATTATATATTAGTGATGGGTGGAGAGATAGACAGACAGATAGATTTGTTAATTGGTTTAGATGTGGGTTGTTTTGGAGGATTTCAACTGGAAGACCAATTCTTGAAGAATGATAGTAGCTCACCCTATATATTCTTTGCCTACACTGGAAGATAGTGCTAACAAAAGAATATATAGGGTGAGCTACTATCATTCTTCAATAGGCAAAGAATATATAGGGTGAGCTACCTATCATTCTTCAATAGGCAAAGAATATATAGGGTGAGCTACCTATCATTCTTAAATAGGCAAAGAATATATAGGGTGAGCAACCTATCATTCTTCAATAGTCATGTTGTACAATCTGCTGAAAATACAAAGTTAAAGAATTGGTCACCTCATTAGCAATCTGAATATCTAGTCAGACTGTACTTAAATAAGATTCCATTTTATTAAAAATATGTCACATAGTGATTCCTTCAACATGCATTACACATTCTGAAACATAGAAGCATATAGTTATAATGAGCTGCCAGTAGCTATAATCCACATTACTTACTCTAGATACTCTTAGATATCAAAGTCAGTTACAAATACGTTGTCATGAATGGGAAATAATACACACCTGCACACACATATATATTAATGCTAAAGGAAACAGGTATGCCAGCACAGGGGGGAGGGGAGAATAGAAGACGGAGCATGCAAGACATTTCCAGTCAGAAGTTCAGGTCCACTCCTTTTTGTAACAATGTGAAAAGCGTAAAATTAAAATATAAAAACACTCATGAACTTTAGAAATATTGGGGGGAGGGTTTAATTTATTTAATTATTTCCTTGGCATTAGGCATTAATATTCCCCAATCCGATATAAATTTCCCCAAAAAGAGAAATGTTACAGTTAGTTCAAAGTACAGAAAAATATTTGACAGTTAGACAAATGAGTAAGTGCAAAAGGAAAAAAAAAGCCCCTAACTCATTGGAAAGGTAAAGATTTTATCAGGCATACAGGATTAATCTTTATTGAATAGAACCATTCACAAATCAAAACTTGCTCTACTTCAATACTTTCATATAGTGCTAATCAATTACAAACCTTTTCTAGTGATTCAAAAATCCATGTGCTTTTAATTTTATGCACTGGTGGTCTAAAATACAGAAATGAGGCTGAGCTAAGTCCGTCTGTATTGAAACTTTTGCTTTTTTTCCAATAAATATTCATCTAGAGGTTTTCTTAGAGAAAGCTGCTCATATGAAGACTGTGGTAATATTTTTATACTGTACCTCCTTGTTGAAGTAAAAGGTTAGGGGTTACCAAAATACCTCAACTGTATATACAAAAAAAGGGAAAAGGTAAGTATTCACATGAAAAATCCAAGGGAACTATATTATTTATTTTTGCATTTCCTATGATTAATGATGCACCAGTGCATACTTGAAACTGAAGTAAAAATAGGGGCAACACCTCAAATTCCTTTATAAAATAGACAAGCATCAAACCTGGTAGGCTGCATTAACTGGCCAATCAGAAATACTGAAAGACTTTGTTACTCCAATTGAATACAGCAGAGCAACACTGAATATCCCACACGTACAGTGATTTCTTCCGAGGTGGTCTAATAATGGCTTTAAAATGCATTTAATAGAATGCTTAATTTTGTTTCTCCAGGGGGATTGGCTTTATGTTTAAACCCACATGGGCACACACACAAAGCCCAATTCCACTTCAAGAATCACACGGCTGCAACTCATATAAAATAATCAAACAAGTAACTCTTCATGTTTCCATGCATCCTTGTGGTCAATATTTAACCTATCAGACAGCGACCTAAACAGCCCCTTATAGGAATCATGGAAGAGAAAAAAAAAAAAAGACTGTCCAGGTTCCGCTTTCACAAACACCAAACTCCTAACAGTCTATCCGTTTCCACGCGTCTCTGTCAAACAACAGGAGGTGGAAACACACAAATAATAGTCTTGCTACAGGTATCCAGTAAAATCTAGCTCTGAGTATTGCAGGTGACAGAGCGAGTTCAGAAAACTCGTTAAATACACACCATTAATAAAGCATTACAATAAACTGCCCCATTTAGTATGCCCTAGAGTATAAAGACTTGGAGCTGAGGAGGGAACGGCAAACTTAGGATGGTAAACCCTGTTGCATTTTAAGTTCACTGCTCAGCATTCTATAACAATTTATATTTCCCAGAGCGGTTTAATAAAACTATGCACAGGCACAGACAGACAGACACCACAGTATGCTGCTTAGACTTTAAGTGCAGTTTTTCCTCGGGAGAAATAAACAAGCGTATTCAATTTATGCTCAAAATTATGCATCAGGATGCTTCCTATATACTCTTGCTTGGGAGGCTCCAAGAAAGAAGGATTGACTTTTGAGTAAATAGGCATATAGGAAAAACACGAATTGGGAAATGTGTTTTCTTTGTAAGAATCTTTTTTTACAAAGCATATCAGATTTAAAATTTGATTACGATATGACAGCAGACCTCACAGAAAGAATGAGACTTTCTCGATGATCCACAAGGCAACTGCTGATAACAATGGACCAGTTAGAGTATAATGTCGGTAAAGGCTGCCCCTCTGCAGAAAGTTAATGTTGCTTGAAACCTATTGAAAATTAGGAAACTAAACTATCAGTACAATCCTACACAGAATCCAGTGGGATTAGAACAGTATAACTCTTCTTAGGGTAGGTTTGTATGGGGGGGGGGGCAGCCGAAAATTTCTGTGTATGTGGTGTGGCTCCATCTGAAGCTGCTGGGAATAATAGGTTTGGATTTTAAACCCATTCAGACTTTTTTTTTGTTTCTTGATATAACTTTCTTGCATAAATCAGTTCTTTGTGAAGACTTTATAACCCTACTTAAAGTCAGCCACATGTAAAACCCTGCTTAACTTTGCGCTGGACCACAGTAATCAGAAAGGATCACACTTAAAAGATGAGCATCAGGTATATATATCTTTTTGCACTCTAGTTACTGCATAATAAAGCTGTTTAGCACTTCAAATAAAAAAAAGAAAAAGGTATCCATTATTCATGCATCTGTTTCCTGCATATAAATATATATATTATTCTACTTGTCAGCATTCAGCTTACTGCTCTAGGCTTCAACATGTAGCTATAAGCTTCCTATTTCATTACAAACTTGCCCTGGAGATTTGGAAAGAGGGCGACAGAAGGGAGGGAAGGAGGAAGGAATTATGTACTGAGTACTAGCCTATTCCAAAAGGGTAACTGAATTTTTAAAGTAATTTATAATACAAGGGAAAACGTCTACCCTTTATTCAAGTTAAATGTTGTATTTAAAAGAGGTTTTCCAATTCAATAAGCATCTGAACCTACCAAAAATATGTTGATTTATAGACCAACTTGCTCTATGGATAGCTGAGAGTTATAGTGAAATCCTAAGCAGATAGATCTACAACTAACTTCAATTCACCCACTGACTTTAGCAGGCTTAAAAGGGTGTTACACTGCTTAGGACTGACTGCATTGTTAGTTACTCTTCCATCAGGTCAGGTGTTGAATTGTACGTAGTTTGCATCATCATTCAACACAAGTTATCCAATAAGACATGCTCGGCACAGCAACTTCAATCTAAGTCAAAAACAGAATACTTAAAAAAAATAATAAAGCTTCTTTTGAAAACTCAAGTGTACAGTTTCCTGTATTTTCATAAGTTTACCAACAATATTTCCTATATTCCTTCCAAAAACCATGATTAAAATGAAGACTAAAAATCATTATTTCATCTACTGTGTGGTTTGATACAGTCATTAAAGTCAGGCAGTCTTGGAATTAACAATAGTTTTAACTTTTAACATGTTAGCTCTGAAAACCCTCTGGCAAAGATGTTTTGGCAGAAGTTCAATAAAATGAGATTTGTTGGTGTACAGTTTTGACAGACACGGGCGGTATCATTTCTACACAAGTTCCAACGAAATCAGTGGGGCTTGCACTCTGGTTCACGTATTTAGGGTCACTTTCTGATACCTGAATTCCAAATGCATTACTAGGAAGTAAGCCCAAATGTTTAGGAACAACATGGAGCCCAGAAAGTACAATACAATCAGTGGTTCTTACTTCCTAGTAATGTATTTAGGATCATCATGCAAGTGGCTTTTATGTTAAAAAGATTTGAACATTATTTAAAAAAACAGTATTATCTTTAGAAGTGGAATGTTACATGAACTATGCATGCACACTAATTTTTTCATCTTAAACCATTCAAACAATAAAGATGCCAGTAAATAATTTATTTTGAATGACCAGATTTCCCACGTGTGTAGGGCAGAGATCACAAGTCATACTATTGTTCAGGGGGGTGAAATACACTTACAGTCTAGTAAAGAAGCAAGCGCTAAGCAGGGCTTTTTTTCAGCAGGAACGCGGTGGAATGGAGTTCTGGAACCTCTTGAAAATGGTCATATGGCTGGTGGCCCCGCCCCCTGATCTCCAGACAGAGGGGAGTTTAGATTGCTCTCATGGAGGGCAATCTCAACTCCTCTCTGTCTGGAGATCAGGGGGCAGGGCCACCAGCCATGTGACCATTTTCTCTGAGGGCAACCCACTGAGTTCCACCACCTCTTTCCCCAGAAAAAAAACCCTGGTGCTAAGAATGCATTTAGATGTTCCTTAGAATAATAATGACATAGGGCAGACTCTCACCAACTCCAACACTACTTCAAATGCTTGGCAAAACCTTCCTATGCCAAGTGAATTAACATGACGTGTATATAAGCGAAATCTAAAATACACATACATATCCACATTCTTGGGTCCACAGGGGCATTTCCCCCCCCCAAAGAAATCTCTCAGTAAAACAGAAAAGTTAAAAGATGTAACCAGCATATTTAATATGCCCCTGTGTATCACTGGAACATCATAACTTTACTACAGGCCTAATATTTTAAATTTATATTGCTATCACTAATTTGCCTGTATTCGCATCATAATCTCTCCTACTATTTTATACCGAGGTTATAAATAACGACTGTAATACTTTTTACGCTCTTCCATTCAAAAGATTGTCACGGAATATGGCCTTAGTCATAGACCTCAACTCAGAAAAGTTTCTTTAAGCACACTGAAAGGGTGTGTGGTGTGTGCTCAGAAAGCATTTCTGTTTCCAACAGAGAGGGAGGGGGGAGTTCCACTGAGTGCATAAGTTTAATTGTGCCTCATTTGTTTTTGCAGTAAACTGTCAGTCATTGTAATGTTTGTGCCACTTTGCTACGATTTCATTTTGGATAATATTATCTTTAAAAGGAACAATGCGGGCAGCTCAAAATAGAGAGTTCACTGTTTTGTAAATACTGTAGGTTTATCACACTTTTCTTCCTTCACCTGTAAAGGAAATGTCCTGATGTAAAGAATTGTTAGTCACTCACAAGTTTCAGAGCATTGTGTTGTGTCTGACATACAAATCAGAAGATTACATTTAAGACAAGGAAAAACATTTTAAAAACTTGTAATGGAACTTTTAAAAAGTGGTCGCTTGTTTAGAAACAGCTACCTCAAAAGCTTTTTAGTATCTAATTCAGAAACAACAGTGAAAACCAATAATCTATACACAGAACTTTAAAAAAATGACACAAATACTATTATATAGTATAAGGAATTATTTTTGATTATATAGAAAGATTCTGAAAACAACTAGAATTTTGCTTCTTTATGAGATGACCAGACATCTATACTATAGCCCTGTATAACAGCTGAGAATTAAAGATATAGTTTCAGTTACGTACAACGCATAGTACATAAATAGTTTTGTAATATGTGAAGGTCGTGTGCTTGTGTGTGTTATGTGCCATCAAGTTGCTTCCGACTTGTGGCGAGTTGCATTATGTTTATTCCCTCAAGTAATCAATGCTGCTTGCTTACCTGAAGAAAAACTTCACTAAATTATATTTACACAAAGAATACTGTGTCTTCCCAGTTTTGTAGTAAGCAATACCAAAATTTAACTCAAACATCCTTTCAGATCCAGTTAATTGAGAAATGTACTAATTACAACAATGAATGGCTTCTTTAAAATGACAAGGCCCCAAAACATGGACTATTTACTCAGGCAGCGTAATCTAGAATACATCAGTAGAAGTCTGTCTTTTTCCCTAAAGGGTTTTCTGTATAAAGGGCATTCACTTCATTTCACTTCCTTTCCAAACCACTCCCATACAACTTCTGAGGTCAGGGTGTTGTGTTGTATTTTTGCTGCTGTTGTGATTTAGTACCCCCCCATTTAGACTGTGTACAAATCCTGTCAGATTTCCCCACCTAAAGCTAAACTGAAGTCTACAAACATTAAGAAATCAAGACAAACAGGTATGTTTACTGGCATTTTATTTTTTTAAAGTAATTCAGAAAGAAAAAAGATTCAGGTGGATGATAACGTAGTCCACACATTTTAATTAGCAAAGAGCCAAACACTAGACAAAAACCATGCTTCAAACTCTAGCAAACACCAATTAATGTTAAAATCAAATGGACCAATCCAGACAAACTATCACTTATTTAGAAGCATGCCAATTACTCGCAGAACCTGGAAGTGTGAATTGTTACAATAAGTATTATGCATTACGTCTCAGCTATGACATACAGTAGACAGATTTTCTATTCATGTTTCTACATAATGAGGGTGCACATACTTAAGCAAAATATGTCATCTACAGAACAGACATTTCCGTAAATTCAAAACTCAATGTGTTCATATATATTGGTAAATGGTAGAAATGATAAAATTCCCTAAAATTTTAAAAGCAAATCTTCAGTGCAAAGAGAAACAGAGATACTCTCTCTGCTTACACTGGAGAGGAGCTTTCCAATTCTGAAAAAAAAATGTTCCAACTTTTAAAAAAGCACACACAGTTCTCTCAATGTATTGTCAAAGTTCACATTATCCTAAGCATCAGATTTCCAGATGTGCCTAAAAAGGAACTCCTACCAATTCCCATGCTTCCCCCTTCCTCAAAGCACTTGCTTAAAAAAATATATGAACCTGGATCTAGAACATTTTAAACGGAGCAGGAGGAGAACAGTTTTAAAAAGGCTGGTACGATCTAGGCACTGACACACTTTGATTTAGCAACAGGACCCCTGTGACGGAGGACAGCGCAAAATAAAAGTGCTAATCTTGTGACAGCAGATGAAAACAACAGCTACTAAACATAAGACTTTTTTAAAAAGCTGTGAGTTAACCAAAGGGGGAAAGTCCATCAAAGCACAAACACGGCTTAATACAGAGTTTCCAAGATGTACTGGCACACACTGCTGAATGGTAGCTCTGTATTGTCACACAGAAAAGATGAAAAATATTTGAATCGATTTGAGCTCTGATAAAAAGCAACAGCTCCTCTTTGCTCTCCAAAATATTTCTTTTTAAGGTTCCGGGTTTTTTTGCTTTCTCTCCCTCTCCCTGCTGAATGAAGTCCTTCACGTACCTGGTTCTTATCAATTACTGAAGTATCTTCATCCTCCTGGTTGCTAAAAGTCCTTTACAAAACTTACAGCAAGCACAATACAATGTATACATGTTACATGCAAGATTTGAAGATATCGTTTCGGTCGCCTTCATGATCTGACATTTTCGGGCCGATGATATCCGAGAAGAAATGCAGAATGTCTGCACAGAGTCACACGCCTTGAGCAAACCCTTTCTCCTGTATGCCCTAATGATCTGATCCAAAAACTCAAGGGTACCTTAAAACAACGGGCTACCTGTTCTAGCCATGCTTAGGAATGTGGCCAAATCACTTTTATTGATTTAACCTTTACAGGAATGCTACATATCCTCAGAGCAAAACATTTCTAACGTATTTATAATATGATACACCTCTGAGAAGTCTTTAAAAAAATTTTTTTTAAGATCTGAAGGGTATAAGACTGACCGATCTTGCACTTGGTGATTATTTCAATTTTTTTCAATATGTTGATTAACAAGCTTTTGTTATTTTTGAGGCTCCCTTTAGTCGGCTGAAGGGGCACAGGAAGGCAATACCATGAATGCTGTTCCTACAACATGTTCCATTGATGTAAGCAGAGGGGAAGCAGAAGCAGTAGCGGGTGGATTGTTCATGAAGCCAGGCTACAAAATACATTCACAAAATAATCTCAGCTATTAATCTATCCAATACAAGCCTCCCTTGATTCAGGAAGACAAGGTCCTAAAGCAGATCAAAAGTTAATGGTGTATTGTGGCCAGGTAACTCAGGAGCTACCCCTTCCTCCAGCCCTTGCAGTCCCTGACAGGCGACAAAAATAAACCAACACACACCACAACCCTGAGGTTTCTATCGAGCTCCTGGCAGGTCATGATGCATAGCCATCGTATGCAGATGGCGGACTGTGTTTGGCCTGGCAGATTACAAATCGTGCAGGTCTGCTCTCAACATTTTCCTTTCAAAAAATGTAAGCAGAGGCAAGTTTGGTGGGCTGTATCCTACTGATCCACTCCACAAATGTCCCCAGACAAGGAGCACCCCCCCACCCAACTATTGGAGGAAACAGCCAGTGCTTGAGGACTGGATAAATGGAAGCCAGTCCTATCAAGTAAGCCTGCTTACGACTGCGTAAGTGATACCCATGGAAACAGCGTTTTAGTGCGGCCATTTTTATGTCTAAAAGCGTCTTCTTTCACCCTATGTCTATACAGTAGAAAGGGAGAGGAGAAGGCCAGTTACGCTCAGGAGGAGGAGATGTACTTCTTTTCAGAATCTGACAAATGGTATTTCTATAGAGCCCTTCAACGGCATTCGCTTGCATTTCATAGAAAGTGTATACTCTGGAAAACTATTGCTTAAAACCAGGGCTTTTTTTCTGGGAAAAGAGGTGGTGGAACTCAGTGGGTTGCCCTCGGAGAAAATGGTCACAAGGCTGCTGGCCCCGCCCCCTGATCTCCTGATCGCCAAGCGGCGCGGAGGGCAATCTAAACTCCCCTCTGTCTGGAGATCAGGGGGCGGGGCCACCAGCCATGTGACCATTTTCAAGAGGTTCCGGAACTCCGTTCCCCCGCGTTCCCTCTGAAAAAAAGCCCTGCTTAAAACGTTAAAACTGAGCATTTGGAGTTCACCTTTGATCACACTCCACAGCCTATCGTGTTAATTACTTTCTCAAATGCTGCTCCCGCTTCACCACAGGCTGCTATGAAAAGGACCCTTTACCCCTAAAAATACAGTTCCCCTAATTCTGAGCTACTTGAGTTTTATGATGTTAACCCGTGTAGCCAAAGAAGGCAAGAGCCGTTGCCACACGCTCTTAAAGAGACGGCCCACTCACTGATCTCTGGCGGGTTTTTTCTTCTTCACTCACTCCATACATCTCCTATTTCAAAGTGGCAGCAGGCAGTTTGGATCCCATTTTTTCAGCGTCTTTTCTGAGAATGCAATTTCCTGCACCAGCTAAAAGACACCCCCAAAAAACCCAAAAGCCCAACTGCCTTCTTCCGCTTTGAAATCAGAGACATATGGAGTGAGTGAAAAAAACCCGCCAGAGATCCGTGAGTGGGCCGTCTCTTTAAGAGCGTGTGGAAACAGCTTACGTCCCATTCCCAACACACACGCACAGAAAAAACAAATCGGTTAAAAGTCTATCAAGCTCATAAGCAGGACAATGTGTTCACCTATAACTGGGTTTCCTAAATTCTGGTGCCAAATGGCTGAATGAGAGGTGTGAGATCTGTGGACAAGAGGGGGAAAGCTACAATTAAGTAGTGCAGCATCACGGAGGAAGGGAATAGTACTTACTGCACAGCTGGTAATCCAGCTACCCCAGTCATAGGCACGTGGCAACATCTGCCAAGCATTCTTCAGACCAATCCAAATTTACCAAGTTAGCATCTAGAACATTCCTCTTTAGGCAAAACCATGCCAGTCTACAGGTATGGGAACTAACATCCCTGAATTTTCTCAGCATGAAAAAGGAGTCACCACATGCAGACATATGGTATTCCAGGGAGAAAGCCTAGGCGAAATGCACCACCGCAATATGCCATTTTCCACATGGAGGGAGCATTTTTAACATGAGAGATCAGTCAAATATTGCATTTTGTTCCTGCAATGAGAAGTATTACGAGGGCTTTTTTTCAGCCGGAACGTGGTGGAACGGCATTCCGGAACCTCTTGAAAATGGTCACATGGCTGGTGGCCCCGCCCCCTGATCTCCAGACAGAGGGGAGTTTAGATTGCCCTCCATGCCGCTCAGCAGCACGGAGGGCAATCTCAACTCCCCTCTGTCTGGAGATCAGGGGGCGGGGCCACCAGCCATGTGACCATTTTCCCCGAGGGCAACCCACTGAGTTCCACCACTTCTTTTCCTAGAAAAAAAGCCCTGAGTATTACAGTCCAAGAAACACCATTTGACATTCTATAAATATAATTAGCTTTACCACTTAGTGTTCCCTATTCTAAAGGAGAGGTGGATGTGTGGTCGGATATAACAACAACAACAACATTCGATTTATATACCGCCCTTCAGGACAACTTAATGCCCACTCAGAGCAGTTTACAAAGCATGCTATTATTATCCCCACAACAAAACACCCTGTGAGGTGGGTGGGGCTGAGAGAGCTCCAGAGAACTGTGACTAGCCCAAGGTCACCCAGCTGGCTTCGAGTGGAGGAGTGGGGAATCAAACCCGGCTCTACAGATTAGAGTCCCGCGCTCTTAACCACTACACCAAACTGGCTCTCTACAGTGTCGAATGTGACCCATCCATCAAATGTGCATGTGAGCGAGTGGTTCCCACCGCAAGCAGAATAGGTGAATCTTAAAAAAATTTTAAGCTGGCCACATGAGAGCTAGATTTCTTAAAGCTTGGATGAATCAGTGCCTTTAGTTTGAGCCTTGTTGTTTTTACGGATTTCTGTGCAACTCATTCTGCACTTGTTACATAAGTATTTCCTCTGCTTGATTACTGGTTGTTTTTATATGCTACTTATACACAAAGTTAACTGTGTTCCACCATACTGTGGATGTCCGAATGGTGAAAGAAGCCATGGCTCAGGGGCATGCAGAAAGTGGCAAGTCCAATCCCCGGCATCTCTAGTTAAACCCTCACAATGCGCTTACTGATTGTGGCATAGATCGACAGACATAAAATTAGAATTTAAAATAAGGAAAACTATAGTAGAGAAGGAACTGCTGAATGATTTCGCTTCCATTGTAGCAGTATCTGTCCATTATTCAAGCATAAATCAATACCACAGTTACTTCCATAAAATTGTCACACATGACCATTTGCATGCTTTCGCCTACATAAAAGCACTACCCATGTGCATTAGTCATGTTTGAAAGAGCCCTTGTTTTCAATGTATCACAACTGAGTCCGCATAGGCCAATTCTGTCTCCATTGCCTACCCAATTCCCTGAAAACCTCAGGTGGTCAAAGCACTCAAGAACCAAGTAATCCATAGGGCACCAAAACCAAACGAAAACCTTGCAGAAATGAGAAAAGGTTGTCAGGCCGTACCGTAGTCAAGAGAGCTTTAAAATGTACTGCGCATGACTTACAGCTCATCTTCAATTTAAGAATCAACTCCCACTGTGGGTATGTATTCATAAAGTTGAAAGCCCCCCCCAATACACACACACACACACACACACACACACACACACACACACAAACATTGCAGCTGTGGCTCTAACAGGTGGAGCAGTTCACAGAAGTTTTAAACCCAGAGAGACCATCTGCAATTTTATGATTCACCATAAACTCGTACTGGTGTCTCAAATTCTCTAAGACAGAAGGGGAAATAACCAATACATTATGAATGCCAGAAAAATAAAAATATTACAGAGATTGCCTGTGTCATACTGTAAAAAGATACCAAGTGTTCTTGATACCTGAATGTTCGCATTTCTATAAAATATCACAGTTGTATAGCAAAATGGCAAAATGCCAAAGGCTATGAAGAGTTTTATTTAAAATGATTAATAAAAAAGAATATACTCAACAGCAATGTATCAAAGATAATAGCCAAAAAAGAAAAGAAAAGATAATAGTCGTGTTACGAGGAAAAGGAAAGCTGACATTAGCAGCATCACAGGTTGTATAAAAACGTTATGTAAAGTGTGGCTTAGATCACGAAAGTAAAATAAAAATTAAATGCACGGGCTTAAAAGGATAATTAAGGAATTATAACTATTGAAATATTTTGTAATTTAGTATATATACTATGCCTGGGATCGAAAAGGGCCCAGAAACTAGCTGTCCACATGCCATGCAGATGGCAGCCCCTTATGGACGGCAACTCTGGAGGATGCACCAACCTTCGTGGCATGGATGGAGAGAGGTACATCTGGTTGGAATGGGCTTTGTACAAGATGAAATTATGCTTCGGGATCCCTCCAGGTTCTGTTCTGTCTCTGATCATCCAGAGATTTAAAATGAAGTGTCACCAACTCTACTTTGACTCAGGTGAGGCAGTGGATATTCCAAACCCTTATCTGAGCTGGCTAAGGACAATAAACTTAAACTCAATCCAGACATGACTGAGTTGCATCTCATCAACCATATTGCAGCTCATCAACCCGTATATGGACTCCCAGTATTTGTTTAAATAGCCTGCCCCTGGACTATTTCAATGATTTTTTAAAAAATTATTGTTGATTTTATGTTTTTGTGATTTTAATGTATTTTTTAATGTTGTTAGCCGCCCTGAGCCGCCCTGAGCCCATTTGTGGGGAGGGCGGGGTATAAATAGAATAAAATAAAATAATAATAAATAATTGCTAACTGGATTAAAAAGCCAACCTGTTGCAGATGATGTTGCATTCCCCACTTGAAGGGTTAGGCACATTACACTATGGAATTTCATCACCCAAAGTGCCACCTACTGCCATTCCTTGATCCATAAGATCTGGGCACAGTTATTCATGCTCGGATCGGGGATGCCTCTTAAAAGATAGCTCAAAAAGCTGCAGCTCTATTGCAGACAGGTACGAGCTAGTAGGATCATCTGTTCCTGGTACTGAAAACATCTATACCGTCTGCCTGCCTATTCATTTCTGAGCATAATTCCTAGTGCTTTTTAACCCCTGTGCAGAATGGGACCAGAGTGCCCGAACAACCAACCACTCCCATATGTGCCTGCCTGTCCACTTCGAGCACCTGCTGAGGTCCTTCTTCTATGTGTGCCCCCACTCTGAGTTGGGGTAATATAGAGTGGGAATCACAGAGGGTGGGCTTTTCTGTGGTAGCCTCACTTCAGGTATTCATCCGGCGTCCAATCTAATTCGTTTCAGGCATCAGGTTAAATCACACCCAGGCATGTGAATGATTTGACCTTGTGGTTGTGGTGGTAGTCAAGTTCTTCCATCTTTACGCTGTGAAAGGTGTTTGTGTCACTGAACTTGCTTGCCTGGGGTTAGCGCTGCTGCTGCTGCTTTTATCTGCAGTTGTTGTTTTTATAATTAATTGTATTTATTTGCTGGCTTCTAATTTTACTGTTAGATTTTGTATTTGTTGTTCAGTGCCCTGGGAACTCACTGTTGGGCTCACAACAAAGGATCGTTACCTTATTTTTGCTCTGTTGGTGAGCTTCGTAAGCATATCTGGCTGATCACTGTTGGTGACAGAGTGCAGGATCTAGATAGAGCCTTAGCACAGTCTATCATAGCTTTTGCAGCAGAACTTGCAAGCAATTAATGTTGATTTGTTGATGTTATAAATGAACTGGAGAAATTCTAAAAAAAATTATCTTGCGTTTGGTAAGAAGCAATCTGGATTTTATAGAGGCACTCCCTTCTGTCCTTTAATCTCCTGTCATAACCAGCATAACTTATCTCAATATGATCTCCCCCTGCTCTTGCGTTTCAAACCTCTTTTTATTCTCTCTATTGGAAGTTCTTCCCTAAGCCAATCTTGAGACCCACTGCAACCATTTATAACTTTTGGATTCGAGGAAACGAAAATCCTTATATGTGAGTTGTTACCATTTCCAAGGGTCAGCTACACATATTGTTGAAGTGTCTGTTTCACCATACACACATTTTTAATGTAGCAACGGCTATGTCAGAGATAGCAAAGTATATTATTTTTTTTCTAATAAAATGTCAAATCAAATGTAAACATAACGTTTGAAGTTGCTGGCTTTTGAACATGGAGAGTCTACCCAGAATAGACCGGACTATTCAAAATAATGTGCTTATTAAAATAATCAGGATTTCCTGCCTGACCTCGACCAGAGCCAGGGCCTTCTCAGTCCTGGCTCTGACCTGGTGGAACTCTCTTTCTAGTGAGACTAGGGCCTGGCAGGATTTACTATCCTTCCGCCGGGCCTGTAAGACAGAGATGTTCTGCCACACGTACGGTTGAGTTTGGCTGGTCCTCTGCCAGCCTGGTAGAGGAGAAGTGAAGATCTAAGCCCTCCCTAGTCGTCCACCATCTAGCTTTCCCGACTGACAGACTGATTGCCTCCAACTAGTGAATTTGATTGCTGCTATCTTGTATATAAACTGTTTTATACTTATACGGCACTGTTTTGATACTGTTGTTTTAAATTGCTTTTAGGATGTAAATTATATGGAATGTTTTATACTTAATGTAATCCGCCCTGAGCCTGCTTTGCGGGGAGGGCAGAATAATTATCTAAAGTAAATAAATAAAAAATAATGGATTTCAGTTAGGCAGTCACTTGACAAAAACAAATGTCCCTGAGCAGTAGAAAAGAGCAAGAGTCCAATAGCACCTATAAGACTTAACAAAAATTGTGGTAGGGTATGAGCTTTCGTGAGCCACAGCTCACTTCTTTAGATACAGCTAGAATGTGAGTCCATCTGTCCTTGTATCTTGGAAAGTGGAGTGATTTCAGAAGCCAAATGACAATAGCCAGGGAATGCCAATAGCAGGCGTGATTGGATAGGGTGGGGTCTGCAGAGGGGTGGTAGGTGTGGAGAAATCAGCATTGGTAATGAGACAGGAAGGCTAGATCTCAATTCAGTCCAGGTGTAGGCATTGTCGTGAGCTTCATAAGGGGGCAGGAGGGGTGAGAGAAAGGAGGGAAAAAACCTATGGTGTCACTGTAGTTGTACACAACATCTCTGTTTCCTTGGATGTCATAAAGGCAGCATGGGCAGCCACGACACAAAGCTGTGGTGCTGTTTCCCCAATGAACCTGCACACACATGTGTTCATGCAAACACATTCACAAGAAGTCAGAAATTAATTACTGACACTAAGATTGTTTCATGTCATCAAGTGGAAGGATTATTACGGGACACCTGGCCTGGCTGATAGGAAGACAATGCAAAACATTGCTAATGCCTCTTAAAATCGCCAGTGATTTGGCAGCTTCGCTGGTCAGCTTGTTCCGATGTTCAGCTGCATTCACACAGTGCAGACTTCTTGATGATAACTGCTGCGCCGCAAATTAAATGCACAGCTTCCTATCTGATGCTCAACACAGTCTTGTAAATGAATGCATGCTGTCTCCATGGCCCATCCCGTAAATCTCTTCCATTCAATTCAGGCCATAAGTCAGCACATGCAAAACCTTCAATTGAAAAACCTCCCATGTCAGGATTGCGAAAGACCTTTCTGAGCAAACCACGGCAAGTGGGAGCAGAGTGCTCATCTTCCATCGTAAGAAGGAGGCCTTTGACCTAGATAAACTATCTCATATTGGTTTGTACCCTGCCAGTCCACGATAACCAAGTCCGAAGACGTCTTCCAGCCTTCCTCAGATGGAACACGCTGTTCCAAATCTCTTTTGTCAGAGGAAAGCTTCCAAGTTGGCTGAGCGGTGTGGTGCAATACCAGCCATACCGTTTGGATAGCTTTGTACACTCGGCATAAGGCCATTAAAATTGGGGCTAAATGTTATCTGATCAAACTACAAAAGTAACAAAGAATATTGACCACTGAAGTGACAAACTTCGGAAAGAGAAGACAGAAAGATTTCTTTGTACCACTGAAATCTGCAATGTTTTTTAGAAATTTAACAATAAACAGGTCAGATTACTTCTCACTATCTTGCTATTGTAACATTTCCCTCCACTCAGTCAATCTTGTGTACAGACTCTCCTATCTAGTGCCAACCATCTTTACAATTATCCCTTTTTGTTGGGCATGTGACTCATCATTTTTGCACTTGCATGTGTCAAACACATCAGCTTTAGTGAGTAATACCTTGGCAAAACAGGCATGACTCTGCCCCATTTCATAGACAAAGGAGATTACAAAAGATTACAGAAGTTCAGTTATCTTCTTGAAAACAACAGGAGTCAGTTATTTATTTCTGCCTAGAATTATTCTAAGCTCGTTTCTAGAAATGATTTAAATGATCCTTGAAGCATTTTACTCCATCACTCTAGCCGGTAGCTGGTAAGATAGATAACACTGAACTATTTTCCTCTTGAGATATATGCAGATAGGAGATTCTGTTTCTCCTATCTGTTTAGGACTAAATAGGAGATGCAAAAAGCATTGTCCATGTTGTACATGGCGACAAATACATGAAGCTGTCTTAATATAAATTCATATTTATGTATTATAATCATCCTTCCATACTTGAATGGACCGTCAGAGTGAGTTACAGCAAATTTAAAAACAAGTACCAGAAGATTACAACGGGGGGGAGGGAGAAGCCAAAGGCAACAACCAGCACGCAGCCTCTAACTCCCCCAGCACCATCATAAAACTAACAGTGCTATTTTAAGCGTTCACCTGAAAAGCCAGCATGGATTGGGAAAGGTGAACTTCCTTCAGGAACAGCAGCAAAGATACAGCACTTCTACAGGAAATGACCCTACCTTATGGTCAGGGCTTTTTTTCTGGGAAAAGAGGTGGTGGAACTCAGTGGGCTGCCCTCGGAGAAAATGGTCACATGGCTGGTGGCCCCGCCCCCTGATCTCCAGACAGAGGAGAGTTGAGATTGCCCTCTGCGCCTCTCGGCAATCTCAACTCCCCTCTGGCTGGAGAGCAGGGGGCGGGGCCACCAGCCATGTGACCATTTTCAAGAGGTTCCGGAACTCCGTTCCACCGCATTCCAGCTGAAAAAAAGCCCTCCTTTATGGCCATCTACCATACTTCCAATGATAACACCAGTACCCAGACAGATGTTGCACCAGTGGTCCACCTAGCACAGTACCGTCTGTTTCACTGTGTATCGATGCTCCAAATTCTCAGATGAAAGACATGCCTCTTTCAGGCCTGCTCTTTTAAAACGGAGACACTTGTGGTTTAAACTATGCTCTATTGCTGAGTGGATAATCATGTGAATAATCTCGCCTGTCTCGATCACTAGGTTTCTGTGTGTATTCGTGAGGATTAGTTTTTGTACCACTCCAGGAATCACAGCAGGATAGTATCTGGTAGACAGACATTGAGCCCAACTTTGTATCTTTTTCCCAAATCTTTTATGAGTTAATTAAACACAGGATAGTGCTGAAGGGAGTGGGACAAGATCTTATTCCACTGTTATCTCCACCCCACCCTTCATCGGTACTGTGTTCAGGGTGAGATAGTGATATTTTGGTTCAGACAGATGTGACTGAGCCCTGAGCTTGCACGTTCCTCTTGCATACACCAAAATTTATCAATGATTTACACTCCAGCACAAACCACAGTTTGGCACTGCATATGAGCTGGCAGACATGCATTTGTGCTTTCAAATCAGGAGTGCAAACTACAGTTTGAAGTTGGTTTGTAATCCCAGTGTGGAGGAAAAGTGCAAGCCATAGTTTGCAAGTTCAGGTGCAACAGCAAACTATGATGCGAACTAAAGTTTAAATAACTAATTTACTTGCAGCTTCACAAGGGGAAGGGAACACAAGCTCAGGACTGGTTCATATATAACATACAGCCATAGATGCAGAGGAGTTAGCCGTGTTAGTCTGTGGTAGCAAAATCAAAAAGAGTCCAGTAGGACCTTTAAGACTAACCAATTTTATTGTAGCATAAGCTTTCGAGAATCAAGTTCTCTTCGTCAAATGCATGATACAGAGATTTGACCAGTCTCTGTATCATGCATCTGACGAAGAGAACTTGATTCTCGAAAGCTTATGCTACAATAAAATTGGTTAGTCTTAAAGGTGCTACTGGACTCTTTTTGATTTAACATACAGCCATGATTTTGCATCACATCTGAACCATGATAGTTTGAGAGACGGAAATAACCATACTAGTACCAAACATGAGTAAGTAACAAGCAGGGTTTTTCTCCCCCCCACCCAAACTGGGATTGCCATCTTAATAATACTAATTGCAGGAAGGAAATCTAGGCAAGAATTCTCTGTGATTGACCCACAGCATGTGCGCTCAGCTTTATATATTTAACTTTGGAGTTTTTATCATCTGGGATTAAATATTTAATCATTAATGAATGAGATTTCCGGGAATAGATTAGCTTGCTTTTGGGCGGTTGGGCACACTATTTTGTTTTAATGCCTTACTGGATGTAGAGGCAGATACAGCAACCTACCAGAACCATTCCAACAGAATTTGCAAGCAACTAGTTCATGAAACAGGTTACTACCAGAACCACCTTAAGCAGTTACATCTTTCTAAGCCTTCTGATTTTCAGACTGCACTATAAGATACCTAAATGATCTTATTTCTGATTGACAGAGAATGCTCTCTTATAATGCTCTTTTATAAACATTAGCCAATTTAATTCTTTAACCCTACAGAAAGTGAGTAATTTCACCCACTCACATTCAACATTGTACCTACTTCTCTGAACTGGGTCTTAGAGCGTGGATCAAAAAATCCACACAAAGGGGCCAAGACAGATCGGGGAAGGAGGGAGTTTCTACAAGCCTGAGGGAAGGCCCAGGTTAAAAACTCCCCAAATACTAGAAGCAACAACTGTAACTTTAAGAGATGAATGGTCATGGAGATCATATGAAACTGTGAGCAAAATTAGATGCAACAGGAGCCATGGATCTATCCTGTGGCCACTGTCGCCATTTTAAAAGCATTTCTAGTTATTTTAAAATTACCACGAGGCCACATGGGAAGGGGAGAAGAGTGTGCACATGGTGTGGCAGCCCCAGGAGCTCTTCTCCCCCTCCTCCCCATGCCTTCTCCCCCCATTCCTGTTTCAGCACCTGAAGGGATGGGGGAGGAATAAGAGTTCCTGGGGCTGCTACACTGTACATACAACATCAGGACCTCTCAGAAATTTTAGAAGAACTACAAATGCATTTAAAATTGCAACAGCAACCACGGGATGGATCCGTAGCTACTGTCACATCTTGTTTGGTGCGATGTTCTGATACTCTGGTGGATTTTTGGAGGGTTGCTAAGCAACTGCAGCAACATTTGTGAGCCTTTCAAAGTCTTAGTTACTGTCTGGCAAAGACGGGAGAGTGGTAAAAAATGGAAGGGAGAGAAGGAAGGAGATGGGAAAGAAGAGAGCTGGGTGGATGGGTGAGAAGACAATGAGAGGGGCTGACAGGGAGAGGGAAAGAAGAAGAAGGGTGAGGGAGATAAAAGATGTTGGTTGGTGGAAGGAAGGATGATTGATTTGATTTGATTTGATTTGATTGATTTGATTCAGCTTTTAGCCCACTCTCCCCACGAACGGGCTCAGAGCGGATAACAATATATTAAAAAGTACATCAAAATTTACATTAAAAAACAGGGTTAACATACCTGTAACTTATGTTCATCGAGTTCTTCTGTGCTGACACACATGGGGGGACTGCGCAGGCGCAGGCCAGCCGCCGGAGAATTTTCTAGAGCTTCCATGGCTCCGAAGGGGCCGTTTGTCGCGCGCCTCAGCGACCGTTTTCCCGCCCAAACGGTCACGTGATCCTCCAGCGACCAACGGCCCCTTCCCTCAGTTCTCCTTTGCCGCCGCTTGACCAACACACTTCAGCCATAACACCTTAAAAACACCAATATCCGTTACAGCCATCACAGTATTGTGCATTGGAGTTCACAGCGGGGTAGGAGGGAGGGTTGTGTGTCAGCACAGAAGAACTCGATGAACATAAGTTACAGGTATGTTAACCCTGTTTTCATCTTCGTTCTTCTGTGCCTCCACACATGGGAGTGTACCAAGCTTCACACAACAAGGAAGGCGGGGGTGAAGTCCAACACAATTTTATTGAACAAACAAGAACAACAATAAATAGATATGCATATATACATCTATGTAAAAAAACTGTGTAAGGACACATATACACACCCCCAGGTACATATATACACACTGTCACTCAAGGGTACCCAGCAGGTACGCCAAGAAAGTCATTCCAAAACTCCCTCAGGAAAAAAGGGAGTGTAAGACAGCCTTGGCTACAGATACATCCTGCTCCGCATTGACATCAACGGCGTAATGCCTGACAAAGGTGTCTGCAGAGGACCATGTGGCTGCTTTACAAATGTTAACCAGGGGCACCCCCCTGAGGAGTGCCGAAGAGGATGCTTGGGACCGCGTGGAGTGGGCTCTGACATGGAGCGGGCAAGCCACCCCTGCCAGGGAATAGGCCTTGCTAATGGCCGTCACAATCCACCTAGACAGGGTCTGCGAGGAAGCCCTGTTACCCTTGTCCTTGGCCCCAAAGCATACAAACAGGTGAGGACAGGTGCGGAATTCCTTTGTCCTATGAAGGTAATAGGCTAGGGCCCTCTTCAAGTCTAGGGAATGGAGGGCCTTTTCCCCCTTAGAGGAAGGTTGAGGAAAGAATGCAGGCAGTGAGATATCCTGCGAGAGGTGGAAGGCGGACACCACCTTGGGCAGAAACCCGAGGCAGGGACGCAGGACCACCTTGTTGGGATGAAACACAAGAAAGGGAGGGTCAGACCGCAGTGCAGACAGCTCACTGACCCGTCTGGCCGATGTGACGGCCACCAAGAATGCTACCTTGTAGGATAGCATATCCAAGGGGCATGTAGCCATAGGTTCAAATGGAGGCAACATGAGACGTGAGAGCACCAAGGACAGCGACCACTGAGGCACTGGCGCTGACACAGGTGGGTAAAGATTGTACATGCCCTTAAGGAACTGGCGGGATTGTGGGTGAGAAAACACCGTAGCACCCTCAACTCGGGTGTGAGCAGCTGATATCGCTGCCAGGTGGACCTTGAGGGAGGAAGCCTTCAAGCCCAGGCCACGCAAGTGGCACAAATACTCGAACACAACCCCCAAGGGACTGTTGTCAGGCACCACTCCTCTGGCAAGTGCCCAGAGCTCAAACCTGCGCCACTTGGCCGCATAAGCGCGCCTAGTGGATGGCCGACGAGCATTCAGGAGGACCCTCTGTACCTCGTCAGTAAAGCCTATCGGGGAGGAACGATCCGCCAAGCCGTTAGGTGCAGCTTCCTGGGATCGTGGTGGACCAGGCTCCCATTTAGGAGAAGGTCTTGCCGAGGGGGCAGACTCACATACGTCCGTTGGGACATTCGCAGGAGCTTCGGGAACCAAACCTGCCGTGGCCAGAAGGGGGCCACTAGGATGCAGTCCGTCCCGTCCTCCTCTATCTTGCACAGGACCCTGGGAATCAAGGGGAATGGAGGAAACATGTAGTGCAAGCCCTGCGTCCACGTAAACTGGAAGGCATCCGCAATAGAGAGGGGGTCGCTCCCTGCCCTGGAACAGAACGTGTGGGCCTTGGTGGTCGCCGCAGTGGCGAACACGTCTATCACTGGATGACCCCACATCCGGAAGATCGGCCCAATGCACTCTCCGTTCAGTTCCCACTCGTGGTCTAGTAAAGGGGCCCTGCTGAGGGCATCTGCCCGGGCATTGTCTGACCCAGCCACGTGTATAGCACGGAGCGACACGCCGTTCTTGATAGCCCACTGCCAAGTGAGTGTGGCTTCCCGGCACAGGGCCATGGACACTGTGCCCCCCTGCTGATTCACGTAGTACATGGCAGTCGTGTTGTCCGTCTGCACCAAGACATGACGATTTCTCAGCAGTGCTGTAAGAGACACAAGTGCGAAACGAATGGCCCTTAGTTCAAGCACATTGATATGGAGGGTCTTTTCCCTGTCAGACCAGACATCTTGCACCGACACATCACCACAGTAAGCCCCCCATCCCAACAGAGAGGCATCAGTGGTAACCGTGATGTCATGGTGTTGATACCCGAAAGGGGTCCCTCTAAACAAGTTGTCATCAGACAGCCACCAGTCCAAGGAGGAGAGGATGACCCTCGGGATAGAGAATTTGAGGGACGGAGGGTGCAGTAGAGCATCATACCTCCGCACAAACCAGTTCTGGAGAGGGCGCATACGCAGCCTAGCGAAAGGCACCACAGAGGTGGCCGCTGCCATATGCCCTAGTAAGCACTGGATAGTGCGCACAGACTGGAACCGGTTCCTTTTAAACATGGACACAAGACCCCTTAGGGACCGAGCCCTCTCCAAGGGGAGCAGGGCCTTACCCTCTACAGAGTCTAAAAGCGCACCAATGTAGGACACCTTGCAGCTGGGCACCAGCTTGGATTTCTCCAAGTTCACCAGGAGCCCCAGGCGTTGGCAAGTGCTAAGTACCAAGCCAATGTCCTGCACCAGCCTAGACTCTGATTCAGCCACGATGAGCCAGTCATCGAGGTACGGAAAGATGGTACAGCCTTCTTCCCGTAGGAAGGAAACCACAGGGGCCACACATTTAGTGAACACTCGTGGGGCAGTGGACAGGCCAAAGGGGAGCACCTTATACCGGAAAACCCGTTGCCGGTAAACAAAGCTCAGGTATTTCCTGTGCTCCTCCCGTATGCCCACGTGAAAGTATGCGTCTTTTAAGTCAAGAACCGCAAACCAATCCCCTTGCTTCAGTAAGGCGATCACCGCCGCCAACGTAACCATTTTGAACTTGGTCACCTTGAGGAAGGCATTAAGGCCCCTCAGATCTAAAATGGGACGTAAACCCCCATCCTTCTTAGGGACCAGGAAGAACCTAGAGAAGAAACCCTTTACAGAGTCCTCATAGGGCAATTCTTCCACAGCACCCTTGGCCAAGAGCGACACGATCTCCGCATCCAGCTCGGCCATAGTGTTATTGACAGCTGTCAGGGGTGAACTGCATCTAGGCAGCTCAACGAACTCCAGCCCGTATCCCAGTTCAACAATAGTTAAGACCCATGAGTCAGATGTTATTGACTCCCACTCAGAGAGGAGTGGACTAAGTCTGTCCGAAAAGTTCGGGGATACGGCTGGCGCGACCCGTCAGTACTGCCTCCCGGCGCCCTGCTGATCTTTCTGCTGGGCCGGTTGCTGTGCCTGACGAGGCTTGAAGGGCCGACGCCTCCTCTGCTGTTGTGCGGGAGGGTAAGGCCGCTGCTGGTAGGCAGGATACTGATGGTAACCCGGCCGCTGCTGTTGGTATCTGCCCTGGTAGTGGTAAGGGCCAGACCTGGGAGCGTACCGTGACCTGGAGGAGGGCTTGTCCGCTGGAGCCAGACCCAAAGACCGCGCCGTCTGCCGGTCCTCCTTCTTTTTCTTCAGGGTCTCGTCGGTCGACTTGGAGAACAGCGAGTCCCCCTCAAATGGCATGCTCTCCACCCTGGAACGTACCTCTTGGGACAGGGCCGTAGACCGCAACCAGGAGTGGCGCCTGAGGACCACCGCCGACGCCATACCTCTAGCAGCAGTGTCAGCAGCGTGGCTCCCAGCGTTCATCTGCTGCTTAGACAGCCTCACAGCCTCTGTCTGCAGCAGGGACACCACAGCCTTCTGCTCAGGAGGGAGGTCTCGTGTATAGGATGCCAACTTCTCCCAGAGGTACAGCTGGTACCCTGCCATGATGGTCTGATAGTTGGCAATCCTCAGGCCCAGGGAAGAAACAATGTACTGGCGCCTGCCCATGGCATCCAGCTTCTTGCCCTCCTTATCGGCAGGCACCGAGGAGTGACCCGATCGCCAGGGGTTGAACTCCTCTGTGACCAAGGAGGAAGGTGGAGGGTGTTTCACCAGCGCCGGCCAGGTACCCTGCTTGATCTTGTAGAGCTGCTCAATCCTCTTGGATGTTGGAGGCTGATCACAGGGCACCTGCCATACCTTCTCCACGATTTCCTCAATACCCTCGAGCATGGGGAAGCCAACGTACGCCGGGTTGTCCCCGTAAATGCGTTTGAGGAGCTTGTCCTTGGTCTGGGGGACTGCCGAAGAGATGTCCATCTCGAGAGCCTTGGCCATCCTTGCCATCTGGTCGGCGTAGATGCGGAGGTCCTCGAATGGCGAGTCCGCAGATGGCACTAGCTCCTCAGCCGGCGATGGTTCGGACCAAGACTCCGACTGGTAGCCAAAGCTCTCCCCATCCTCCTCCTCGGAACCGAGCTGGGATTCCGGAACCTGGAGCGGAGGGGGAGCCCACGCCGACCTCGATGTCGAAGGCCTCGGTTCCGACACGGAGAAGCCCGCAGGTGCCCCCTCCCATTGGCAACGGTATGGCGAGGGGAGGTAGGAAGCCTGCCGATGCCGGGACGCAGTGGACCGGACTGATCGGACACTGTCCCCGGAACCATGCCGCTCACGACCGGCCGGAGGTGGAGACGGACGGGCAGGCGACGGACGGCTCCGACGAGGAGACGGGCTCGGTTCCAGCCTCGGCGACCGAAGGGGAAGCGATGGTCGGCTCCAACGGTGCGGGCTCGGCTCCGGCCCCGACGAGAATTCTGCGGGCACCGTCTCGAAGGCCATCGGATCCGGCACCGGAACGGAGATGTCTTCTGGCTCCGGGGAGCCCAGATGAGGGGAAGGCGTGTGAGGAAGCACGATGACCTCCTCCCGAGGAGCGGGACGCGGCGACCGATGGTGCTTGGTCTTTTTCTTCTTCTTCGGTGGTTCCGAAGAAGACCTCGGAACCGACGCGCTCCTCGCCTTCGAAGGGGACCTCGGCTTCGACCTCTTAGGCTTCATCGGAACCGATCTGGACGTCGGTTCCGACCGGGGACTCGGTACCAGGACCCTCGGTTCCGATGTAGGTCTCGGATCCGACCTGGTAGATGACGCGCTACGGGGCGGCCGCACCGGTCCCTGCGCTGGAGAGGCCGCTCTCGACGCCGAGGTACTCGGGGGACGCGGTTTCGACCCCGACCTCGCGGAGGCCACTGAGCCAGCTCTGGAATGCCGTTCGGCAGAGGGGCTTGGGCCGGCCTTGGAGGAGGGCAACGGAGCGCCTCCGGACATGACCTTCTGCCACAGGGAGGAGTTCAGTCGGGCCTTGCGCTCCTGCCGGGCCTTGCTGGTGAAACCCTGGCAAATTTTACAGGCCGTCACATTATGGGTCTCCCCCAAACAGAACAGGCACAGTTCATGGCCATCGGTCTTGGCCATTTTCGTGTGGCATTGGAGGCAATGCTTGAAGAGAGCCTTTGAGGCCATCTTCAGGGGCACGCGAAAGGAAGGTCAAAAAACAGTCCGAGTCAAATTACCGAGTCCACAACAAAGTCCAAAACGAGATCCGAAGAATAGTCGAGGTCACGAAGTCCGAAGTCAAAAGCCAAGCAATCAGTCAGAATAAAGCACGAAGCACAAAAAAGCACAGAGCAACGAAGCTCACGTTCTCTCCAAGCGGCGGCAAGAAGAGAACTGAGGGAAGGGGCCGTTGGTCGCTGGAGGATCACGTGACCGTTTGGGCGGGAAAACGGTCGCTGAGGCGCGCGACAAACGGCCCCTTCGGAGCCATGGAAGCTCTAGAAAATTCTCCGGCGGCTGGCCTGCGCCTGCGCAGTCCCCCCATGTGTGGAGGCACAGAAGAACGAAGATGAATCATAAATAACATATAGTTCAATCATAAAAACTCAGACGACGGTCCCAATTTACCCAGCCCCAATACACATTTCTATGGGTGGGAGGTAGAGAGAGCAGTAGCAGTCTTACTGATGTAAACTGGGGAGGGGGTTACACTATCTCCCCCTCAAGAGGAGACTGGCAGAAAGGCTCACCCATAACCCAGCATCAACCACATGCCTGGTGGAACATCTCTGTCTTACAGGCCCGACGAAAAGATAGTATATCTTGTTGGGCCTGGGATCCAGAGGAGTTAGCCGTGTTAGTATGTATTGTATGCTACAATAAAATTGGTTAGTCTTAAAGGTGCTACTGGACTCTTTCTGATCTTGTTGGGCCTGCGTTTCTGCAGACAGAGAGTTCCTCCGGTTTGGAGCCAGGACTGAAAAGGCCCTGGCTCTGGTCGAGGAAGCAGGAAATGGCTATGGGATTGCCGGGGGGAGGTAAACAACGGTGAAGGGAGAGGAATACATGGCAAAATGAGATGCTCCCCCACTCTGTGGGTCCCCCGCTTGTATTTCATATAATTGCCAGCAAGTTTTAAACAGCAGCACACCCTTGGATCTGAAGGTGCTGATCCATCAACTGAACAGGAACCATTATTACTCGTAACAATGATGGAACAGCAAATGATCTGTCTTTAGAGGCTGTCATGAAATTAATTAAACAAAAAACACACTGAGCATTCTGAACACTAGAAGGGCCGTAGAATACTGGCATTTTATAAAGTCATTAACTTGCAATTTGCGTTAAAGACAACAAAAGCATTGTGCCCTGAAATTTAAGTCACCCGGTTACTCATGAGTGCAAACACTCATGGTTCTACTAAACACACTGCTGACAGCATATTCAAAACAACATAACAAATACAGATTGATTCATAACTAATTAAGTTAAAAGAAGGTTCTTATTTAATACGCCAGCTTTGTTTCATAGAGCACTTCAAAGTATTTTTACCAGTGACGCTGAATCATAATCAGGGGAAAGACAAGGGGACATCTGTTAACAATGCAAGTATGATTCAACAAAAGAATGATTATATAAATGTCCCCTTCTCTGGACGACCCGCAGTATTCAAGGGTCAGCATTATTTTCTCTTACCAAGAACTATTTTTAAAACTAGAAAGTCAGTGACTCTCTCATCCCAAGTAGGTCTAGGGAGAGGGGGAGGAGACAGTGGAATGAAGGGAAGTGATGACCATGCTGATTTTAAGGCTATAAAAGTCATATTTGGGGGGGGGGGGCGGGGTAACAGCCTGCAATAAAGTTACAGAGAAACAGTTTTACTCAGAATAGGGAACGTTAGGTAAGCATAGACTCCATACCATATGTGTGCATGTATTTATACTATGCCAAAAAATTGCTACCCAACCCTGTGTCACATCAAGCGGGAAAATCATGATTATCTTTGTTACAGTCATCATTTTAAATCCTTCCCCCCATAAGCATTGCCCTGTGAGCACAGACCCACATCTCTATACGTACCTGTAATCGATGGGCCTTATGCTAGTTGAGAAGCTATTCATGGAAGATACCTCCAGAGTGCAGCTAAAACACAAACATGGCATGACGGGGCAAAGGCAAAACAAGACATTGCAGGGAACAGCACAAAGGGCAGCCCACCTTCCCTTGTGGTCACCCACGATAGCCTGCCGAGAGTAGAGGTGCAGCCTTTTCCCCAAAAAAGCACAAGGGACCGTAAGATTTAACCAAGAGGAGCCGCACAAACAACACACTGCTCAGCAATGTGAAAAGAATGTCATGTTCTCTTTAAGGCCGAAACTTGTTTGCCTATATAGGCACAAAGTACAGGCAAGTTATATACAACATGTGGTTCATGGTGCTGTTGAACACAGAACACCAGCCTGGTTCATCTGTTTTGCTGTGCCTGTGACTGCACGACTTGAAGCAGGGTGACTGTGCTCAATTGGTGGGTCATACGATAAGCAGATCTTGCCGTGACTGTTTTTTCATGTGTGATGATGTGCCAAGATCACCGCGGTAAGCATTTGCGGTAGCTACGGAACCTCTTACTTTTGGGCAAGTGTTTTCAGCGAAGACAAGCAAGAAACAGTTAAGTTAGTTTTCTGCTTCGGGGCTTACAGGACGATCCACCATCCTGAAACTTGCCGTTCTTACACCAAGGAGCATGAAATGCCTTTACTCTCATTTTCATTGTGGTATGAATGAAGTATGCCAAGTGACGCCCCATCTAATCACAGCCTCTGGTCTGGCTTCTGTTCTTTTTTGAGCTCAGTAACGTCCTGCATCAAGAAGGTACTGAAACAGAACGGTCTCTACTATCACACCAGATGTTGCCAAAACAAAGAGACCCAAGATAACGCTAGTGATGCAAGCAGTCAGCAACTGAGGAAGCCAATTCCGGTCACTACCATGGCTGTAATCATCCTGATTCAGGCTGCCTTCTGTTAGCACGCGACAGCTTTATTTGCTTTTAAGTACCCATTCAATGACAAAGATAATGACTTGCTTTTGGAATTTTCCCGTGGACCAATACAGCTTACAGACACTGTCTGATTTAAGTGCTGAAAGCAATACAGGTCTTTTTAAATGGATTAACCCATATAATCACCCTGACCAGGATAGCCCAGGTGAGCCTGATCTTGTCAGATCTCAGATGCTAAGCAGGGTTGGCCTTGGTTAGTAATTGGATGGGAGACCTCCAACGAAAACCAGGGTTGCAGAAGCAGGCAATGGCAAAGCACCTTTGTTGGTCTCTTGCCATGAAATCCCCCCAGGGGTCGCCATAACTCAGCTATGACTTCAGTGCCATTTCAGACTGGACTGGCGAGATTTGAGGGAGAGAGGGGTTAGATTCTCAGCAAGCCTCCAAAAAAACTTCTGCTCTTGGATATAAAGCTTAAACTGAAAGAGAGCTGAAACTGAAAAAGAACTAGCAATTTTGAGAGCATGTTATGGTTATTCTTTAACTTCAAATCAACTATAGCAATATCAGAAGCAGTCCTTTTTTTCTAAGCAAAGGGATGTGTGTCTTTGAGCTTCTCTACACGTTACTAAGTACCTAAGGATGCTCAAGTGCAGGATTGTATGTCTAGTCCTCAATTCACGTGCAGGCTGTCCTTGTTCAATGCATGTATATGTCAATTTCACGGGAGCGCCCTTTGTGTGGCCGCATCTGCGAGTGATTCCAGAGGGCAAAGCACCAATTCAGCTCTGTTTTCCCTGCGAGAACAAGTATTGTAGGCTCCTTTGAATTGCCAGTTGGCATTTCTCTAAGGTGAGAGGAAGTGTTAAGATCTGCATTTCAGTGAACGGATGGATGTGGGGGAAACTGGGATACTTTTAGCAGTTGAGGAGGAACTGATATGAAACAGGTGAATGTACTCTCTGGGAGCAAACTGAAGTGTGACTGTGTGAGTGAGTGCATGGAAAGTTGGAGTGGGGAATATGTGAAATGAGGTTCACTTGAGCATCCCTTAGTAATATGTAGAAAGACTGGCCGTTTTCCTACATCGTTAACGTTGCCCAATATTGCACAACACTCACGGAAGGGTGGCGACTTCATGGTGCGCTTTCCGACGTCATCCGGTCATGATTCCCTTTTTGTGGCGCAATGACATCAGAAATCACGCCATGAAGTCGCCACCATCCCGAGAGTGTTGCGCGGTGTCGCACGACGTGTGGAAACAGCCACTCTTTGACGCAGCCAGCACACAGGCAAAGTTACATTAACATCATGTAGAACCAGTAAATTGTCCACAAATAATTCATCCGGAAGAATAAAAAGAGGGGAGAAAGGGTTTCTAAGCCCCACCTCTGCCTCATTCATTACCTTCTCCCACATACCAATGTTACCTGTTGTCGATCCAACAACCTTAAGAAAATTCAAATGTCCTTAGGTTTTCTAAAGAAGAGAATAGAGATTTTTGCTGATTTCCCCTCCCACTGCAACCCCTCTCTATGATGTTCCTGGAGGTCTGCTCAAGCCCAGGAACAAAATTTCAAGGAGGTAAGAGGACTGGAGTGGGAAGAAACAGTGAATTTTGCTACCCCCTTTTAAGAAAACTTCAGGGCAACTTAAGTTTTCTTAACTGTATGAATCTAGTGACTTCCATATGCAAGGTTGGAGAGGCCATGCAAACTCTACAACCTTCATATATGGTACCACACCCTGGAAACTACTAGATGTCAGCTAGTGTTGTGTTTGAGCTAAGTGTGTGTGAGCTGTGAGCCTACCACCAGGACTTCGGCTATTCAGTCACCATCGCCTTCTGCCATTTGCAATATGGGCCTACCAGTGGGGCTGTTTTAAGGATTCCAGAGATGATGTAGATAGTACTTTGAAATCTAGAAATACACTGTGTAATTATTAAGCAATGTTGGGTTTTTTCATTATTATTATTTTTCATTATATCCGGGTTGGTAAATGCCTGCAGATTCGGGGGTGGAGCCTGGAGTGGGCGGGGCACAGGGAAAGGAGGGTCCTCAACAGGGTACAATGCCATAGACTCCACCTCCAATTCAGACATTTTCTCCAGGGAACTGACCTCTGTGGCCCATTGAGGAGCTGTAATTCTGGGAGATCTCCAGACCTGGAGGAGTTGGCAAACCCTTCTGGAGTATTGTAGTGTATTGTATAATTATTCCAGTAAACAGAAGCTTATCATGGTCACGCAAGTAGAACTGCTCCTTATCTGTTTGGATATACCTAAGGATCGGGGCAATTAATGGGGATTACAGCGCCATAAACAAGTTTACTTCTCCAGCTTCTTTTATATAAGCACAAGACTAAAGTCACAAACAAGTCACTCAGACTCAATTTTTAAGTTCAACTTGACAAACGGGCTATTTTTGTACAATGCAGTCTCAGCAAAGCTTCTGGGTTCAAATTCAGTAAACAAAAATTGAATAGAAGGGAGTAATCCTGTACAACCTCAAATTACAGCTTGGTTAACCAGCACACTCTGGGGCAAGATAGTTACTACTATTTCCTTCCAATATTATCCAAAATTAAGTCTCTAGAGTCAGCAATGATTTTACTGATGGTCATCAAAGCAAAAAAAAAGAAAGCAAATTTGAATGAGTGAAAGTTTAGGCCACATAACAGGAAGTATCAGAACTAAAGCAGAGGTCACCATCTAAGTCTAGAAGCCAAATTGCCAGTGGTCTCGAACAGGACAATCTCTGCATTTTCACCGGCCATGTTATTCTCCAGACAATATTCCAGGAGCTGGAGATTGCTTCACTGCAGGTCAGCCCTTCTGTGGGGTTCTTATTGCGTAATAATGTCATTGCCCCAGAGAAGACCCACTTTCCTGCCGAGGAACTAACAAGGAGTCTGAAACCACCAGGAGCTCAGGCTCTCCCTTCCGGGTTTTTTTTCATAGAATCATAGAGTTGGAAGGGGCCATACAGGCCATCTAGCCCAACCCCCTGCCCAGTGCAGGATCAGCCTAAAGCATCTCTGACAAATATTCATCCTGTTGTTGCTGGAGAGAGACAGGATTTAAAACAGCAGTCACAGTGGACATCAGAGCAACAAAGAGGGCTGGAAGTGATTCCATCAAGTTGCCTAGCAGCTTCCTCCACTTTCTGTCTCCAATGCTTTAACTTGCCTGGGGCAAGTCAGCTCCAAAGGGACGACTCCAAAGTTATTTGGGAAGCTTCAGTTAGTCCAAAATGTGGCAGTGAGGTTACTTGCTGGTGTGAATTGGAGGGACCATCCATCTCAGTACTGACAATGCAATCCTATGCAGAGTTAATGCAAAGTACACACGTTGATTTCAACTGAGACTGCACAGTAACTCTGCACAAGAAGTCATGGTTAGAGACCTAGAGTGGCTGCTGAATAATTCTAGGGACATCTCAAAGTCCTCGTTCTTACCTATAAAACCCTTGGCGTATGGGACTAGAGTATTTTAATGACTATCTCCTTCCACGTCAATTTGCCTACCGGCTTAGATTTGCAAATGAGGTCATGTTAGATATTTGCCAACTAACTTAAATGGGAGAGGTGAGCATGAGGAACGGGGCCTTTTCTGTTGTGGTGCCTCCAGTGTGGAACTCCCTCCCACTTCAGTTTGCCTGATACTGAGCTTGTCGAATTTTAGATATCAGGTGAAAACAGTAACTTTCTTATTAGGCTTTTTGGTAAAGTGGGCCTCCTTTTATTATTTTATTTATTTATGTCATTTATGGTCCGCCTTCCTCACTGAGACAAGGCGGATTACACGGATTAATAAAGTCAGTATCAAGGACAATTTCATAAACAACGCCATATGGTAAATAAACACACGTTTATAAAGACATGGCATTAGCAAGAATTCAATACAGAGTTGAAGAAATGCTGAAACAGAACATAAGCAATTCTGGGGCTGACACAGGAGCACATATTGAAAGCAGCAGATAGTACGTAAGGCAACATAGTGGAGAAGTCTATGGTCCTTAACCCATTAGTGGTGTCAGGCTATGGGTGACAGGATATGGCAGACAGATCCCTGTACCATTGCAAGAAATCCAGGTTCTTGGTTAAATGGTTTTATTCAGAAATCGAATCATTTCCATATATATGTCCATAGGACTACTCAGAAGCAAGAAAGCATCTAAGCAGTACACATTCCTTGACAGGAATAGAAACTTGAAGAAAACACATCTCTAAATACCCAATCATTCCCCCCTCCCAACTAAACCACAGGTTTGAGCGGGAACTGTCCTGGGAATTTTTTCCAGGGTTTATACATCAGCCTAGACAGGACAAAAGGCTTAAGATTAAACTCTAACATTTCAGACAGTGCAAGATCGCTTCTGGGAGCTTCAAAGGAAGGAGATAAGCCAGCTGTGTTCTCAGGATGCTCGTGAAACGAAAGTGATGGTTAAGGCATTTGCAAAATGACATTAAGGTACACCATTAAACATCGGTTCAGTGTTAGCATTGGCATGTATGAGGTTCAGATATGACAAGTGGAGCATCTCTCCCTACAATACAAAAGCCTTTTTGAACAATTCGGTTTTGCATTGTTTGTGGAAAACTAGGAGAGTGGGGGCTCTCCTGTCCTCTTCAGGCAGGCTGTTCCACAGGGTAGTGGCCACTCTAGAGAAAGCCTGTGTATGGGCTGCTGTTGATTTCGCCCATGTGCAGGGTGGTACCTGCAAGAGACCCTGCTCAGATGACCAAAGTTTCCTTTTCTTCGGATTCTTTTTTTTTTCTTCACGCACTCTATGTTCACCTTTAGAAAGGCAGGTTTTTAATTATTGGGTCAAATCATTTCATTTCTCCCTTGAGGTTTTATTCATCTTTATTGGTTGGTTTTGATTGATCCTTGTTGGCAGTAAATGGATTGTTTTATAACTTTTAATTACCCTGCGTATCTGTTTTTGTGTTCTTCATTTAATTATTAACTACTTTATATGTCTCTACTTTGCATTGTTTGTGATGTTTATTTTTACCACATCTGCCTTAAGAGCATTCTGCTGATGAAAAAATTTTTGTAAGAAAAGCGATAAATAAGTCATTTCACAGATACAAAGTAAATGTACCAGAGTACAAGTGGAGTATTATAAACATATTAAAATGTTTCAAACGTGGAACCTTTCTGAATCTCATTGCTTATTTTTTTTTACAAGTAGCCAAAGTTTTTATCGTAACTTGATCAAAATTTGGTAAGGTCAGATAAAATTACCTATCTGCCATATTTGGCCATCTCAATTTTGAAAGTGATAGTATCAAGGTTGCTATTCAGTTAGCAACTTAAAAAAAATTGGCAAAGGAAAAATAACTGACAGGAGTTGGCAAAGAAAAGATAACTGACATGAGAATCTACATTCCTGTTCAATTTTTTTTTAAAGCAGAAGCTAAAGAAATGCAAGCATGAAGGGTGCCTGGCACCCTGCCCTCCCTGAGAAAGGTGTTAACAACCTCAGCCTGCAAAGCACCTGAGCTCTTATGATGGGCTTTCACCAGCCATGGCAGGCAAGGGTCCAACTTGTATATAATCCAGTATCAATGTGAAACCCTAAATAAGCTAGCAACAATGACTGACAGAGAGAAAGACCCCACAGAATGGTACTATGAAAAATATTGTCAACATTCTTCATTATTTTAATGGGTACAAGGATCCAAGCTGGGTCTTTCCAACATGTGAAAAGGTTTTTCAACATATGGGATGTTTAAAATAAGTAAAATAAAATAAGTAAAATAAAAATAAAACTCAGTCAATAACTGTGAGACTGAGCCCCTAGAAGCTTCCAAGAAAATCTGAAAGTCCACATGGCAATAATAGAGCAAGATGTCACAGGAGGGGGAAAAACACCAGAGGAAAATTAAACAGGAGCCCAGTAGCATCGTAGACTAACAAAAATTATTTCAGAGGAAGTTAACAAAAGAGTCACAGAATGACAATTACATTGAGGAAAGACTTAAGACTTATCTTGAACATTTTATTTCAATTGCACATTCAAATTCGCAGCTAAGAACTGAACTTTCAAAACTACCTGTGGGCTTCATATGAAAGAATTAAAAAGGACTGCAAGAGGGGAAAGAGAAGTTTTTATAAGCAAATAATGTTTATTATTGTACACCAGTTTGAGAAAGACAAGCAATACGCTGTGACCTTCCACGGTTCTCACTTGAACTAATCTTTCCTTCAGCTGAACTGAAGTTGTAGATGTGTTAGAATAAGGTTTGCTCTCCTGTTTGTGCATATTTTGGCATCTAAAACTGTTCTAGCAGTTGATAATGTTTCTTCTGTTTTGGAGGTTATTTACCTCTTTTGGCTTAATCTCCCTGCACAATTACAGAAACTCAAGCTTCTCTTTGTTCGGGGGTGGGTGTTCTCTTCGAAAAACAATGAGTTTCTTAGAATAGAGGTGTCAACATATTGGTAATACTTTAAAATAATTGTTTTAATAATCCACAACTTGAGATGAACTAAGTTTTAGAAACAGGTTGAAGACAGTAGCCTCTATTGTCCCCACCACCTCCAATGGATTTTGACACTCAGTATATGTTTGGTCAGAAGGCAGCATGGTACAGCCTGGTCTCGTTAGATCTCAGAAGTTAAGCAGGGTTGCAACTTGGATGGGCGACCACCAAGGGAGACTCTGCAGAGGAAGGCACTGGCAAACCACCTCTGCTTCTCAGAGCCAAGCTACGAGTGACGAATGACACTTGCCTGGCAAGTGACCAGACCTGTATTCCTCTCTGTTCACTTGCCCTCCACTTGCACTTCACTTGATCAAGTAGTCATGATTGACACTTGCCTGGCAAGTGAACAGACTCACCTGTATTCCTCCCTGTTCACTTGCCCTCCACTTAATCACTACGTGATCAAGTGGAGGGCAAGTGAACAGGGAGGAATACAGGTGAGTCTGTTCACTTGCCAGGCAAGTGTCAATCATCACTTGTAGCTTGGCTCTCAGTTGCCTTGAAAGCCCCTTGCTGAGTCACCATCAGTCAACTGCGACTTGACAGCTCATATACCCACACACACACACGTTTGGTCATACATTTTGTAGTGTCAACAAAATGCAACAGGTGACATTTAGATTTCCAATATCTGGAATTCGTATTACAGATGACATCTCTATAAAAGTCTCTATAGACGAGACTTCTTACACGAGGATGCTCGAGTGAAGCAAGCCTCAACATTAGCCGGGAAAAGTAGGAGACACAGAGAAGGCTTTGTCACATTCACCTCTCTACAAAGGGCCGGGAGATCGTTCCTGGGAGGGTGTGTTAATTTCCCCTTCCCCCTTCTCCTCCCTGAAGGCTAACTTAATTTCAACTCCAAGTCAGAAAAGACAAGGAAGAAATAAACAAGCCCTCCAAGGAGCAATCTCCCGGCTCTTTGGAGAGGTGAAAGTAACGAAGCCTTCTGCTCTGAATCCTGTATTTCCCAGCTAACGTTGAGTCTCTTTCACTCGAACATCCTCATGTAAGATATCTCGTCTATAGAGACTCTAACTCAGAGCCAAGCTACAAGTGACGCCTTACACAGGTTGGACACTTGTCAGCTTACCTCAAGTTTTGATGGGAAATGTAGGCATCCTGGTTTTACAGCTTGGCTCTCCATTACAGCTGCAAGACCAGGACGCCTACATTTCCCATCAAAACTTGAGGGAAGCTGACAAGTGTCCAACCTGTGTCAGGCGTCACTTGTAGCTTGGCTCTCAGTGTGCATGCCTGGATCCAGAAGTGCCTTCCAGGTGCCAGATGTCCAACTCCCACAGGGAGTGGTCCCGCTCCAATGGGCTTCCCAATTCTCTTCAAGAGATGGCTCCACACAGGGATACACACAGAGCTGCCCCCTTCTCTGTAGCAAACATTAACCTGCAATTCTAGCTTTTGCCTTCCAAATATATATAATAATATCACTACAATAGTCAACTGGATTTCTTGATATGGTTCCAGTGCTCAATATTTAACAGAGTTTAAAAACAAAGCACTGGCCTTCAGTCCCAGAGACCTGGATTCAGGCCATTGTTTTATTAGAGGCTCCCCTATCCCACTTCTTCAAAGCTGCGTGCACGTGTGGGAGGAAAATTGTATTTGCAGGCAGAAGAGATGCCTTGAACGTTTCCCATAAGTGAACAAGGTATTGTCTAAAAAAGCAGCTGATCCAGTAAGCCGCATGTGCAGCTACGGCAGGGGCCTCGAAGACACTGCCCTGCCATGCCCACGACTCTCTTCTACACATTGAAACAGCTTTGTAGGGTCACGAGCCATAGAGTTTCAGTGTCTGTGTTAAACTAAACGTAGCTTACAGGTGGTATCCACAGCAAGGATACTTGACAACCTCTGCTGTCGCCACCAGATGTGTTCACAAATATTCATAGTGCAGCGCTTTGAAGACAACCCGGGGGGGGGGGGTCTGAACAGATGCTTAGGTTTCTTATCTGAACTACAGAAGCTAATTTCTGATCGAATCCGTTGCACTGTGCCTTTACATCCTGACATCTTCCTCTGCAACATCCCTCCCATCTAATCAAGCTGCATCATGCCTTTATATCCCGATGCCCTCCTTTGTGACACCCCACCCACCTTTGGCTGGGATATAAAGGCTCAGGGATCGTCATTCCTACTTGTGTCTGAAGAAGGGAGCTCTGACTCTCGAAAGCTGACACTCTGAAAATCTTGTTGGTCTCGAAGGTGCCACTGGACTCAAATCCTGCTGTTCTACAGCAGACCAACATGGCTACCCACCTAAAATTATCCTCTCTGCAGAACTACACATTTGGGCATCCAAACACAGAACCTCAGCATCACATATGGCTTAACCCCTAGCCATACAACCTGCAAGTACGCTGGTTCCTTAAACTGCCATTCGGTGTCTCTGCCACCATTTACACGTGCTTACTCACATCTGTAATACTCCCATGCAGGAGTTCAAAATTCTGTTTCCCCAACACGTTCTATGTAAATGTATTGGATCCGACAAGTTTGGGTAGTGAAACTAGCGTCTCCAGTAAGTGGTGGCTCTTTCGTGTTTTCCTTTTAAATATGCACGGCCGGGTGCTTAAGCAGCAAGTCTGGCAAGCCACATGTCTGGGATGGATCAATAGCCAGACCACACTGGCAAGATCCAAACTGATTTCTATACAGCAATATGGCTTCCTAAGAACATTAAGATGGAGGGGAAGTTTCACTGAAGTCAAATTCCCTTACTTCAAATGTGAATTAGGATTAGAGTGCAAGTCAAAAAAAAATCCAAGAGAATCTAGAGCAGTTATTTTAAAGAGTGGCAACTGATTGTAAGGCAGGCGCCAAAGGAAACAACTTTAACATTTCTGTCCACAGCCTATTCCTGTCATGTAATTATTTTTCTGCTAATAATAATTTCTTTCTCAAAAACCCCCACACAAATCTACTGGAAGGATTCCATCAGCACCAACGAAGTCAACAGAACAGTTGGTGAAAAGTATCTCGGAATCAAAGCCGACATGTTTGGATAGCTTTTAAGCAATGCTGCACCAGGCCTGCAACAGAATGAAGACGTCCAGGTCTTCCGCTTGTACAGCCAACAATAACTTCTACATTGACAGGAATTGTGTGTATACTGGCGGGGAGGGGAGTTTCGAAAATGCTTAATCAGGAAGTCCACAATTATATAAAAATAGAGTCTCCTCAGCTACTTACCCAAAGGTTCCCCTTCACCTCCCATAGCTCCCCAGACTTGTGCCCTTTCTTTGATTCCAGAGCCCAAGTAATGTTCTGTTATATTTCCCCCCAGACCAGAGAACAAAATATGCGTTATTCAATTTAGATTTTTTAAAAAACGTTTTCCTAAAACCTAAAGCTTAGGAGACTGAGGATAGCCAAAAGAAAGAGAACATAGTCAAAAATTGTATTTGAAATGAAACATAATACTATGATTTCCAAACAAAGAGTATGAGCCACCTCTAGGTCACAGAAGCTTTGTGGGTGAACTCCCAAGACCACTGATAGTATTGCCTATTGGCATCTTTGGCCGCTGCACATTCCAGCGCAGAAGGGAACTGCAGGCATGGTACTAAATGCCTACAGAAGCAGGTGCGGGTCTGGCCCAGGGAGTGCATTTCTGAGACCTCCATTACACTTACCTTATGTGATTTGCTCCTGTTCTATGGCAATCTGACACGTTAGCAGTGCTAAAGTATTCATGACAGAGGTGCCCTACTGGGCACATAAGAAGCCATTCTGGAAGAAATCGGAAAACAGACACTTCTACTTTCACATGAATTTTGGGAACAAGTGCATCATTACTGCACATGCAGTTGTCACTGCACACATGAAAATGTCCCTGAAGTTGTAATGAATGGGAACATCTGTGCTTGACAGGAGTTCAGAATGCACCCTGGAAGACCATGGAGATTTGGACTGAACCCAAGAGGGAATATCGACAACTAAAATGAATGTTTGTCTACTGGGTCAATATTAAAATACAAAGCAGCGGTCCTCCGTTTGCAGCCGGCACAGAGCCACCTTCACAAATACCAAAAGAGGCTTGCAGCTTGTCCATTTCTCTGGTGGTGGCAGTTTCAAGGTGAGAACCATCTGCAAATCCACAAGCCCCACTGGGCAAGGACTTTGCCTGCTTTCCTGAAACATGGGGCAATTTGGAGATCGGTGCTCAGAAGAGCCACAGCTGGCAAGTCAAGACACACATGTGACTCCTTAGCTACTGAGAGTGGAACTACATGAGACAAGGGGTGCGTGTCGAGTCCTGCAAGGTTCTCTGGGAATTGTAGTCTTTTTTTAAAAAACAAAAACAAAAAAACAGCCACTCAATGTGATTCTCAGCCAGGGATTTTTGAAAGAGAGAATCTCTCTGGTTGAGCAGCTGTTCTTTGTAAGAAAATCCATTTGGCTTGGTTTTCCTTCAGGAGGTCAGAGGGGGTGGGGCATAACAGGAGGCAGGAAAAAAACCGAGGGAGAGAGAAAATCTGCAATGCAATTTCCCACCGGGAGAAGAACAATGGGGAGACTAGGATTCTCTCTGGCACACAAAAATCGGGGTTTTTTTTCCTCTGCCTCCTGTTATATCACCCCCCTCTCCCTCGCTCCTGGAGGTTTTTTGAGAGGGGGGGGAGTTACTCCAGTTGTGATTCTCCCCAGCTGAGAATCACATTGAGGGGCTGGGTTTTTTTAAAGACTACCCCTCCCAGGTAAGCTTGCAAGATCCGACATGTGAAGAACATGTGGCTGGCGTCTTGTGTAGTTTGGCAGTGAATGAGATAGGAAAGGTACTCAAAATATGCTATAATTGAACTACTGGGCAAGAACAAAGTATATATTATGTAAGCAGTATTTTAAATAGAGTAATTTGTTAAGGACCAACCACCCATCTATCTTTCTGTTCACCCTCACCCTCCTTCCTGTCCTACTTTGCTTCCATTACTGGGAGAGGCGTCCTGGCCTAGATAGCCCAGGCGAGCCTGATTTCATTAGATCTCAGAAGCTAAGCAGGGTCGAGCTTGGTTAGTGATTGGATGGAAGACCTCCAATGAAGACCAAAGTTACAGAGGCAAGCAATGGCAAACCACTTCTGTTAGTTTCTTGCCACGAAAACCCCACTAGGGGTCACCATAAGTCAGCTATGACTTAACAGCACTCACCACCACCACCACTGGGAGAGGCACTTGCCTTGACAGCATGCTGCTTACACACTGCAATCCTGGAGATTCTCTATTTACTGTCCTCTGCTTTTCTAATATGAAGAAAGTACAGGGGATTTGGCAGAGCACACACTGCATTGTTATGGTGGCTGTGTGTGTGTGTGCGCACGCGCGCGCACTATCTCTTCCAAATAGGATTTATCATTTTATCCTCAAAACTGCTACAGGATACTGGCAAGTCCAACAAACTATTCTGCAGACAGTGGGCATCAAACTCAATCTGGTTGGAAAAGTTCTACCCAACCAATCCTTAGAATTTTGCATCAAAAATACTCTTTATGTTGGACAGCGGGCCAGTGATAGGATTAGAAGTTAACATCCAATGCTCTCATCGTCCAATCCTGATCGCCACATCTGGCCTGCCAAAAACTTATCCACCACCACTGCCCCCAATCACCAGTTCCTCTCCGATGGCTAGAATACCCCTACAAATTCTCATCTCCCCACCATCTAAGCATATGAGTTATATAGACACTGCAGACCATATTGTATATCTCAAAGAAAGCACCTTACCATGCTTGACCATTCTACTGCATACAGAGGTGCTTTCTATGTACTAGCAATAGTACATAGAAAGCTGAACAAGAGCAAATTCATTTGATCCACTTATCTACAGGAATAATTCTTCCATAATTAAACTTGCTTAACTAAACTTTTCAGTAAAACAAGTCTAAGCTTTGGATTAAGTGGGATGCATTTCTTTATAAGAACCCTTGGGTCTCTGAACTCTGAAACCGCTTACCATTCACTTAAGGTATAAATTCTTCTAGAAACATTAGCATTACTGCAAAAAATCACAGAGTACAGCTACCCTAAAAGTACATCTGATAACAGCAGTTTTTCACAGACACAAGCCAGTTCTTATCTCTAAGAAATTAGGTGACGCATTCATAACACCATCCCCCCAAATACTCGAACACAGAGGATACCAAAAAAACCCATTAAACATCTATCCTGTTCTCCATCTATGACTCTAAAACAGAGCTAAAATCTTGGGCTGGAAATTCTTTAAATGGCTTGATGCAAAATGGTGATCTGTATGGAGTTTGAGCTCGTCAGCTTAAGTTCTCTCCTCTTCTTGCAGATCAATGTGCCTTGGCTCTATGGGAAAGAGAGGGCGGCATGTGCCGCTGGCAGGTCAGCCGTTCTGATTAATCGGTTGCCTTCCACCAAATCAAGATTTGTAGCCATCGCGTTGTAATAGACAACTAACCAAGCTCTAAGTACGGAATCTTCTAGATTACAGGCTTTTTTTTCGTGCTGTTTTAAGATGGCACGTATGGTTTTACAAAAATCTAGATATTCTGAGACAAATACAAAGAGTATACACAAAGCTTTCCAGGCTCATCATAAAGCAAAACTAAACCACATTTCCAGGCTCCCCGTGCCCACTTAATAATAAATCACTATTCTTTGTAATGATCATGCTCATTGTCAAGAGTAAAGCATAATCCATTCCAACTGGTCCACACATGTTAATTCTTTCACAAACAGCATTGTTTCGTCAGATCCCATGACCTTCTGAATAAGGACAGATTACTATGAAACATGTTGTAAAAGAAGAAATAAAACAAGGTCTGATTGTTGATGTTGAATTCTAGGAAATATAAAAACACACACACTTATATGTTTGTGCTATCTCTCTCTCTCTCTCTCTCTCTCTCTCTGTCTAATGTGTGCTTTTTATATGTGCTTTTTTATATTTTATATGTGCTTTTTATATTTTCTAGAATACAGAGAGAGAGTGGGAGAGACATTGTGATAAAACAAACAATTGAAAAATATGCAACACCATCTCTATGTTCTTATTTATTAGCATGTCATTACCAAAAATTTTCAAGTCTAACAAGAAGGTATAAATCACATATTTATTTATTTACAACATTTCTATGGTTCCTTTCCACCCAGCTCAGGGATCCCAAGGCAGTGAACATTTAACACATTTCAAACAGTGTTTAAATACACACACACATATTATTTAAAACAAATAAAACACACAACCAGGGAGGAGTTAGTGAAGGAATGCCAAACAGAACAAAAAAAGTTTTCACCCACCAGTGAAGACCACAGAGGGAGACAGAAAAATCTCCCAGGGGGAGGGAGTTCCAAAGTTTCGGTGCTACGACTAAGAAGGCCCTTTCGCAGGTCAGCACTCAGCTAGCCTGATGGTGGGGGCAGCCAAAGCAAGGCCTCTGAAGGTGACATAACAACATGCCATCCTAGGGATCCCCATATCTGCAAATTCCCCAGATTAAAACCGTGAGCTGGAACACTCGTTTACACGGAAGAGACCAAATCCCACAAACAAGCCTTCAGAGGAAATTGCCAATTACACGGGAGGAGGACGTACACAAACCAGAGGGCCCCAGGGTCTTTCCTGGTTTGTCACTGCATGTGAATCATTCATTCATTCGTTCATTCATTCGTTCGTTCATTCATTCATTGTTGCAGTCCTTAGACCAAACATGTGAATCTTGCCAAAGGCTCCCTGCTATTACTTCGTATTTCTTGAAAACCATTTCCAAATCTTGCAAAATTAGATCACTAGTATATGATAGATAAATACGTCCTATCTTCCATTCACTTTGCTTCCTGGCAAAGTATGAATAAGCAACCTAGAAGAAATCCAGTCCAGGACCAAGATACAAGCTTCAAAAACTTTGGCCAGCCCCTTACTCAAAACTTACAAACAGATACAAAATGTCTCACTTTGTGTTGTTTTGTTGATTTTCTTCAAGTGTTTTGAAATGAAATCCCTTTCACCATTCCAGAGATGAAAATGGGGACACACTAGAAATAGTCCTCCCCACCAAATGGCTATTCTTGGCTCCACCTAACTCCACCTCCTGCGCATTGCATTCATTTACTTTACAACACACACTCCCGTGCCGATTTAAAAGACAAGACAGTGTTGCATCTTTTGGATAAAGATATGCTGGAGTGATATAAAACTGACCTGTAACATGCTGTCAACCTTTGCAATCCTACCTCAGCTGCTGCAATGAACTGGTAGGCAAAGAACTGTCTAGTGACTTAGAATTTATTCACATGAATTTATGTGCACAGGGACAAAAAACAAGATACAGATTTAACTTTCAGAGAAGGAGCTAAACCATAAACAAAGTACATCTTACAGAAAAGATTCTAGCAAGATATCTCCTATATGCAAAAACAGAAACAAACCCAGAACAGGAACCAGAAAAAAACAAGGAAAGTTGGAGAATGCTCTGTTGATTTTTTTAAAAAAAAAATTAAATTCAGCCTAATAAATAATAACTGCACTTCTCAACTGCTGGACAGATCAGTGCCCCATTCAGAGCACTGAATATGGTCAGTGTTGTTATTATCCTCACAATGCAGCTGGGGCTGAGAGGAGTGGCTGACCCAAGGCCACTTGCTGAGCTCATGGCAGGAGTGGGATTCGAACCAGCAGAGGACTGATTTGCATCCCAACCACTTAATAACTATGCTAAGAGCTCTGGGGATGAGAAACCAGAAGGGGGAAAAAACCCAAAGTTTGAAATTACCTACTTAAGCATCATTTCCAGGCAAGGGGATAGAAGAAAAAGTAAACTGCTTTGAACTATGCTGGTCTTTCACAATTCAACATGTGGGACTCCAAATGCTGGCTGGAGACAGTAACCGAGCAAGATGTTCAAAGAGGCACGCTTAAGCCATCTTAGATTGGCTGGCCTCACTTCTCCATTTGGTGTAGTGGTTTAGTGGTTAAGAGCAAGGGACTCTAATCTGGAGAGCCGAGTTTGATTCCTCACTCCTCCACTTGAAGCCAGCTGGGTGACCTTGGGCTAGTCACAGCTCTCTGGAGCTCTCTCAGCCCCACCCACCTCACATGGTGTTTTGTTGTGGGGATAATAATAGCATGCTTTGTAAACCGCTCTGAGTGGGCATTAAGTTGTCCTGAAGGGCAGTATATAAATTGAATGTTGTTGTTGTTGTTGTTGTTGTTGTTAATGTCCACACTGGCAGTTGGGCAAGAGTCAGCACTTTAGTTGTAGTAGATTTTCCAGGCTGTATGGCCGTGGTCTTGGCACTGTAGTTCCTGACGTTTCTCCAGCAGCTGTGACTGGCATCTTCAGAGGTGTAGCACCGAAAGACAGAATTCTCTCAGTGTCAATGTGTGGAGAAGATGTTAGCAGGTAATTTATATCTACTCAGGAAGGTGGGTTTGGGCTGAGTCATCCTGTAAGAGTTTCCCAGGTTTTGGCATGCTAATGGGGGGAAACTTCACTGTATCCTGAGGAAGTTCTTTTGCATATGGATTGGTGGGATTAACTAACGTTGCATATGGAGTGGTGGGATTAACTAACGAAAGCCTTCGACAATATATAGCAGTCAGCACTATTCCACTGCCCAATTTGTGTGCATGGGGGGGGCAGCCCTAAACAGGCAGCTGTTGCCTGGACTTAGAGAAAAAAGCCCCCTCCTTCAATTCTGCCACCAGGCAGCCTTCCCTAGACTCTCAGCTGACTACCTCAACTGTATGAGGGCAACAACAACATCTACTCTCTTCTCCTTTCCAAACTCCTGGCTGGCTCCTTACCCTACATTGCAATGAAAGCATCCACCCTCGCTCTCTCCTCAAAGTTCTTCATCAGACCCTGACACATCCTGACTGCATTGCTGAAGGGCAAAGGAAGAAGCAGCTCAGCATTACAATTGCAAAGCAGCTGTGGTGGGCAGAAGTGTGTGTGTAGGAGGCAGGGACAGCAGCCCTACTGCTGGAGGAAGCATTGCAATTTGATCATTGTTCCTATATGCCTAATAATAAAAATAACAACAACAACAACTGCTCTTCTAGACAGATTAGTACCCCACTCAGGGTTCTGAACAAAGTCAGTGTTGTTATTATCTCCACAGTAAAGCTGGGGAGCTGGAGCTTAGAAGAGTGGCTTACCCACGGCCACCTACTGAGCTTGTGGCAGGAGTGGGATTTGAACCAGCCCAGCTACTAAAGTTTGAATTCCTCCTCTAGCCTAAGAAGCCTTCCTCCATTTTATGTGGCTCTTCTGTTGCAGGAAGAGCTGCTTAAGTTGGAGGAAGGCTACTCGGAGGATGGTTGGATCCACTCCAAAATTTAGTTGCATGATTGGGTGCCGAGAAATTGTCTGGCCTGAATGAACAACATAAGATACGGGAACAGAACTTACATCATGCTTTGCAGTTCCGGAGTAAAGTTAGTCGATTTCCCAACTCCCTTTCCACTGCTTGATGGCACAACAGACGACATTTGGGCTCACTCCAGAACCGCTCACCTGAGTAAACAAAGAAGAAAACAGTGTTTGTTATTTATTTAGAAAAAGTTTGTCACCTTTCCAGGAACCTGCCCGTGGTTGCTCATTTTTTTTTAAAAATCAGCAATAGTAATTAAAATAGAGCATCAAAAATGCAGCCCAGCACAATATAGACTATAAGGACACAGCATTGATGGCTTAAACTAACAGTCCTTGTTATTTTTTCATAAGTGTTGTTTACAAATGTATACTCAGAAACAAAATAAGAATCCACATTTTAAAATACTGAGATTTGCTCTGTTCCACTCAGAAGTTCATTACGGCTAGTTCTGCATACCAAAAATGCATTATTTTCTCTATATGCTAACAACTGAAAGCACTCTTACTTATTAGAGCAAATAAGTAATATTCGTAAATATGATGTATTTGTGATGGAATTCAGTTAAAACAAATGTATATTTTAAAATTAGGACTAAAGCAATCTTAAATCATAGAGTCTTAAAAATGTGTCTTTTTGATAAATGATAGAGCTATTGACAGAGGTATCATTTAATAAATGATAGAGCTGCTTCTAGCAAAATCACAGTAAAAAATATCAAGCAACGAATTCTTTTGTTTTAATAGTCTGAGATTATGGCTTGTAAAAACATTGTCGATTTTTCAGCCAGTGTTCTGTAGCAAAAATTATTATGGTTTTCCAGCAACATAAAGACAGTTAAGCAAACCCTTACGCTAAAATGAATGAGAAAAAAGATTAGATAAGCTTGTACTCAGAACAAGCTGTCTTCACTTGTTTGCTCTCTCCGACTCAACAGCCCACAAGAATATTCCTACAAGTCTCAACACTTCTCTTGTTCTGTGGTAGAGAAGGGGCTCTGAGTAAGTTTTACACCCTTTTTTTTAAAGAGTAGATTATTTAATAGTATCAAAAGTATTTAAAAGATACTACATCTAAAACATATTAATCCTGGGGAGAAGAGTAAACACACCTATGGCAACCCTTTCTTTTACTCTGAGCGAGGGACTTTGATGAATCTTAGTAACTAATAAGCTTCTCCTGTCTTCATAATCTATCCTGTGAGAAGAGATGAAGGCAGTATCTACTACACAGCTAGGTCTGACTTTTAACCACTGTAATCATTCTGGTTCTGTCAATTTCCTCTCTCTCCAGAGCCAGCAACCTTCTTCTTGGAGATTAAAAGGAAATAAACAAACCCCCTGAGGAGCAATCTTTGCTGCTCTGGAGAGAGGGGAAATTGACAGAACCTTCTGATCTGTCTTCTAAAACTCGGCTTCCCAGCTAACATTGCGACTCCCTTCACATGAGCGTCCTCGTGTAATTCGTCTCTTGTAGTTTAGCTCTCACTCCACAAAAACTGTGTTATGTATTGAGGGTAGAGGAGAAGCAATAGCAACGTTTTAACAACAAAAGATTCAGCGTGTTCTCCAGCTTGTAAAAATCAGCCCAGTTGTGAACTGAGTGCCACTTGCCTGAGAAATTCTACTCCGTTCAGAATGTAAACTGAGCCTCTGAAGGTGTGCCGGGTGAAGGCGTAGAGAGCAGGGCCATCAGAGGCTCTGGAAAACCATCTACCCAGCCACTGCAGGCATCTGCTTTGGGAGCCCTGCCTTCTGAGATCAGGCAGATGGAGACCTGGGAGAGGAACTTCTCAGTAGTGGCACCAAAATACTGGAACTCTCCCCCCAAGGAAATTTGCTCGTTCCCTTCCGTTGCTGTCTTACGCCAGCGGGTGAAGACTTTTTGTTTTTTGGCATTCCCTCTGAGATCCCTCCTCTCTCAACAATGTTTGACTGCAGTTTTTTATCTTTTGTATTAATTCTGGTTTTAAATTGTTTTAATGATGCATTTATATGTTGGTTTTAATGGCTATTAAGATATTTTAATTTGTATGTTTTCAATTTGTTACCCACCAGAGTGGCCCTGTGAGGGCAGAAAGTCAAGATAAAAAAAAATTGTTAATAAATAATAAATAAATACCTCCCAGGGTTCCTGGCATCTGAGGTATAGTTGTTATAGTGCTGTAGGCACTGGTTGGTGCCGCTGCTATTGCCGGTTAAGTTTGGAATGCAGGGGAGAAAGAGCGCATGATAAGATTCATGGAAGAGGAGAAAGAGGGCGGCATTTGGGCCCGATGCTCTCTTGGTGTCACGGAGTATGTAATGGGGCCTCTAAAATGGGCAGCAGGGGGATGCATTGTTTCCTGCTATCTTGTCAAATGGATCAGATTGCAGCTCTAAGAGAGCAGCTATGAGAGCCTTGCAGCTCTGCTCCAAACCGGCAATGAATTTGATATACAAACACTATCCTATACAAACACTATGCTATACTAATTTCTAGTGCAGCCTTATGAAAAGCACATCACCTGCCAGGATCCTTATTGATGGATACACCCAGGCGAAATGGGGCAAAGCGCTCTAGTACAACTTGATATTAACCAGATACTTCTAAAAGGGCAGGCCAGAGCTGTCCTCTCCTTCTGTATTAATTTATCGTTACCGTTATCATACAAGTCTTACAATGCAATCCGAAGAAGAGTTTTTCCAGTCTAACCCCACTTATTTCAAGGGGCTTAGACTGGAACAACAATTCTTAGGACTGCTTCGTTAATGTCATGTTTTGGTATCCTTAGAGCTGGAGTCCCCAGTGTAGCACCCATGGGTGCCATGGCATCTGCCAACGCCTTTCCTGGTGCCCACCAAGTATTTTTAGAAAGAGGGTGAGGCCCAGTGGAACTTCCGATTGGCCAGTGGAGATCTGATTCGCTATGCAAATTAAAATAACATTTCAGCGGAAACTACCTCCACCATGCTGGTTTTATTTTCTCTCACTCCTCTTTCCCAGTATATTGTTTTAAATGACTGCTCTTGACTCCAGCACTTGGGCTTCCTCTACGTGTAGCTTCACCTCTCATGGAAGCCATTCTGTGGTTGGGTCCACCTGCTGTGGTGGCCATTTGGGTCAGATATTTACAAAGATGTCCACAGGCTCAAAAGGACTAGTGAGAATAGAGCTTTGCAGGAGGCAGGCCACTAGCAAGTAGAAATATTAAAATAATCTATTTTACATGGTGCCAGTAGCTTTGTAGGCATTTCTTTGTATGCACATACTGAAATTAAAAATAAGCTACTGTTGCTTTAAAAAGCAAAGAATTCCTTTCTCATACACACACAAATTAAATAAAAATTGTCAGAATTTCCAGTTCATTGGCATGCCAAAGTCTATGTCTATAGATCCTTTGGTGTCTGAGTTCGATCATCAGGTCCCATTTAGATGTCTTAGAGCTATAAGAATTATGAATGCGGCACAAGCAGAAGCCGCCACTGGCTCACTTCCACTAATTTGCCTGACTTGACAAGACCTGGTAAACCTTCATTTAGCCAAGGTCTGCTCATGTCTTACATTATTATTAGCAACAGTAGTTGTGATAATCAAGAGCAGATGTTTGTATCATTTAGTCTCGGCCAACCATTTTAAACATAAGCAACATAGCTCCCAATTATTTTACCTTTCACTTAGGCATATTTCCTAAAGCATAAAAACATTGTAAAATGTTCAATAACAACTTTGACCAACTAATAACTAGCATTGTATTTCACACTATGTTTATTCACAAGTCTGATTTTAAAATGTATTATTAAATATTGTGACTGATCAAGGAGACCTGTTAACTTTCCTCTATTCAAGATGCTTTCTATTAACATGTTTCCTTTTTTTAACCAAAAGGAAAAGGAAAGTGAATGAGGAGAATGAACAAGGAACAGAACATCCAACCGTACAGTCAGATTTCATTGTGAAATACTGTTATTTCTCCAGTAGACATTAGAAACTAAATCCAATTACAATGGCCATATATGTTCAAATTCCAACAAAGTTCTAGCTTCAACTTTTCAAGTTTCCATAGTTGTGTCACAACAAGCAAATTTTGCTCTTTGTACACAGGGCCAGAGTCGCCTTTAGAAGTCTTTTTGGCTCTCTCTCCATAATGTCATTGTTCCAACAGGCATGCTCTAAAACATCTCCCTCTAGCTGCCTCTCTCCTGGGAAGAAAAAATTAGAAGCTACCTCCAGTAGGACTATTCCAGCTGCCCATGCTAGAAGTTGCATCCAACCTCAGCAAAAGCTATGTTAATGCCTAATTTTCCATTATTCAACTGCTAATTTTCCATTATTCAACTGGCACATAAAACGTAAAAACAACTCAATGGTCAAAAGAAGTTTTAGTCAGATACCCATATACATGGCTCTAAAATCCCAACTACCCGGTTGCTTTGACGCTTAGAGTATGCTTGCTGGAAAACAATACAAACGATTTTCCTCCAAATCTGGCTACATGGCTAACACATATAAAGTTAGTTAAGCTCTTCCAAATCTTTCTAATGCATATGTGCCCTGCTCAGGCATACTATAAGAAACACAACCCAACTTCATCTTAAAGATATCCACATCATTCCATGTTAATCTTTAAGATCATTCAGAATTCAGAGGCGTTGGTCTGGAAGAAACCCCAAAATCATCTTGTACAACCTGTTAAGGACTACCATGAGAACCAGTTCAGTATAGAAACCAACAATGGGAGTTATATGAAATGGCAGAAACCAGTAAGACATAAGCAGGCAAGTAAAGCTTTAGGGAAACAACTCACCGGTCTCAAACAAGTAAGTTAATTCACCTGCTCCAAGGAAAGACAGATTCCCTGCGCTGGTCAACAGCCAATTCAATCAACTACAGCCTTCCAGGTACTTCAGAACAAGAAAAAACAGCCAATAAGGGGGAGAAATGGCTAGGGTTGCCAGCTTCAAGTTGAGAAATTCCTGGAGATTTTGAGGGGTGAAGCCTGAAGAAGGCAAGGTTTGGGGAGGGAAAGGACCTCAGGCTAGTATAATTCTATAGAGTCCACCCTCCAAAGCAGCCATTTTCTCCACGTCTCTGTGGCCTGGAGATCAGTTCTAATTCCAGGAGATCTCCAGCCACCACCTGGAGTCTGGCAACCCTTGAAATGGCTCATTTAGATAGGTTGCTATTGTAACAGATGAAAATAGTGATCCTAGAGCACACTTTCTAGTATGTAAATCCTACTGAATTAATGTACTGGGTGAAATGTAAAACTCTGCAGCTTTTGACCAACTTTAACCAGCTGTAACCAACTTATGTTTGCAAATAAAAAAGTTCACTACATCCTCAAACATCCTAAATATTCCAGACTTTTATTTTACCAGATGTTAGAAATTTCCTTTTAGCCCCAACTTGCATTTATTAACAATCAGTATAATTGCGCATCTATTCAGAATAAATGCTTAAATTATTGTTGTTGTTATTACTACCTATTTATTTCCGTTTTACCCCATTCTTCTTCCACGGAGGTAAAGGTGGCAATATATGACACCCTGCCCTATATCTTATCCTCACAACCTTACGGGGTAGGTCAGATTGAGTGTGTGACTGGCCTAAAGCCCCATGAACTGCAGAGCAGAGCAGAGATGTGAACCAAGGTTGTTATCTGACCCCTATTTATCATACCACACTGGCTCTATAACTATACAGAAAGAACAACAGATTTGGTAACACCCTGAAAAGCATAAAAATTAGCTTTGGTGGCCACTTTCCCTTTTTCAGATGCTTCAGTCCCATCAAATGTCAATCATGGCCTCCTTCCTACAGTGAACTGGTGCCAAACTGCAAGCTAGAATAGAAGCTGAGGGTGATAGAAAGTGGGGTTAGAAAGGGATTTCTCTATAACCGAGACTTCCTTTAACGATACACTCAAGTTTGCCGAACAGCGACACGTGCATTCTCCAATAGCTGTAAGCTAAGCCAGTGGAGCCCTTTACTGCTTACACTTTCTTCGCTCCAGATCATGCTAATGTTATTAAGCCATCACACAAAATCCAGTGGGTTTATGTGTGTGACATAGTTATTTAGAAAAAATGTATCCCATCTCTACAGGAACCTGCCCAAGGGGTCTTACAAAATAAAAGTCATCAGGGTGGATAAAAATCAATGATTTTTTTTTAAAAAAATTAAAATCAGATTTTTAATTTAAATCAGATTTTTTAATTTAAATAGGATTTTTTAAAATTTAAATTGGATTTTTTAAAATAATTTTTTTTAGGAAAAATTTATCTAAAGATAGTTTTCTATTTAAGATACATTATAGTCCAAAGGTTATCATCATGAAATAAGGATTAGTTTTTAATTATGTAGCATGAGGTTGTATATTCATACAATGTTTAAATTTTTTGGTAAACGAATTCCATTAATCCATTCACAATGTCATGCTCTTCCAGAGGTTTCTGTAAGATTATTGGGCATTTTTTCTATCTAGAAGATATTATCACAGATGCTTGGTTTTACACTTCTCAAAACTGTGAATTTGTCTGCAGAGATCACGTCTCTTTTTCACAGCAAAAAGGTTATAAAATAAGCACACACCGTTGAGAAAAAGACCTTAATCCCATTGTTCCTTTGCAAATCTTCGTACACAGAACCAACCTCTTACCAACCTCTTAAGTGCTACATTTCAAAAAATTCAATGAATAGAAGATTGTTGGGAGTAGAATAGATCTGCACAAGAAGCTACGTGTGAGGAGTCTTTATGTCGAAAACCATGATTTAAACCTAGCCTTACTGACTAGGGATTTAAATTGTGATTTAAATCAATTCAATTTAAATCAAATCCACCCTAAAAATAATAAAAACATTAAAAATTCAACATTGTGGGGGCACCCAGGACCAGGCACATCTCAAAGGGAAGGACATTCCGCAAAAGAGGTGCCACTACTGAAAAAGCCCTGTCTCAGGTTCCCACCCACCTCACCTCTTTTGAGGGCTTGTGAGTATGGTTACCATGTCCCTATACCCACCCAGTGGGAGAGGGACTTGGCACTTAACTTGTGCGTTGTGGGTGCTTGTTTTTGCATGCGTGCAAAGCGTACACGTTCCTGCCACGTGCATGATGATGTCACTTCTGGAAGTGACATCATCACACCAGCTATGAGTGTGCTCCCGCGCTTTGTGCAGAGCTAATTTTGGCCCACATTGGGCCAAAATTCGCCCAAGCAAAGTGCAGGAGCATGTCTGTGACTGGTGCAACGACATCACTTCAGGAAGTCATGTCTTCATGCCCCACCAGGAGCGTGCCCAGTGCACACTTTCCCAGGTTGCCTGCCAATGGAGGGGCAATCTCTTGGGGGGGGGGGGCTTGTCACCTCCCACTGATTGGCAGAGAACAGGGCAAACCGCGGGCAACTGAGAAGTCTACTTGTGAGGCAGATCTTAACTGAACAATATGGAAGGAGGAGGTCCTTCAAGTAACCCTGGCCATACACATGATCAGACAAAAAAAGGCTTTAGGTACAGCCAGTTTGTTGCAGTTAGCACCTTTCGGCTATGGTTAAGTTGTTTAACTTGCCAGCCCAACAGGTGCATAGCATTTAATTCATGTGAATCCACCAGTTCATCAGACCACCCGGCTCCCTTCAAAATAATTACTTCCTTGGCCCAGATTTGTTAGATGGTTTAGATAATTAATTTATTTACACATCAAAGTCACATTATATGCCTGTCCTATTTCCTTTCTTCCGGACATTTTTTTTTAAAAGCCAAGAGCAGAAGCAATCAAATCAATTTTCTACAATAAATCCGAATAACGTGGAACTCAAAACCTACTGTAATATTCAATGGGTCAATGTACTGCAGTTGTTTTTGCTTTGAATTTAAATGCAGCTGCATGCCACATTCTACAAAATGAATTCAGATGTTCAGATGGGACTGCAGATTACTTCAACATGCTTTCGTTTATATATGAACCCCCGTAAAAAGAGGATAACATTTGATTAACACTATTTAAAACTAGTAATTATGAGGTTCCAGCTAAATCTACGTGATATTTGCCAAATTCTTTTCCTCTGAAAAAGGCTAGTATTCATAGAAATAATTTGAAAGGAAAAGAAAAAAACATTTCATTTAATGAAAAGTGTGTTATTTATAGCCATCTGTATGCAAGCTATCACACAGTGTCAGCAATTTAAGACTGGTTATTTTGCACTTTGACCAGCAAGTAGCTTCCACTCCTATCTAAATCAGAAAGTAACCATGTATTAATAAAATTAATTACAATTTTGGTAGGGCTAGAACTAATTCCTTTATAATTCCTTCTAGGAAAAGAAGGATGATCCAGAATGCCACAAGAAAACAGTGAAAAACATTGCTTTGTTGCGTTGTGCTAAACTAGAAGCTAAGTCCGAAGTGGATAATCATATAATTTAGATATTCATGCTCCACTTTTTTCCCCAATGCAGACCCAAAGTGCTTTACTCCATCATTCTCCCTCCTCCATTCGACCCTGTGAAGTAGATTAGGCTGAGAGTGTGTGATTAGTCCAAGGTCAACCAACAAGCTTCTGGGGCAAACAGAGATTCGAATCCCAGATGCTCGTCCTGCGCCCCAAACAATATTCCACACTGACTCTTGATATCCACTTCACTACCTTAATATTTTGTACTGCAGAGGCACTATAGATGGGACGCAAGGCCCAAGTCTGTCCTATGAATTTACACCCAGTTATAGGCTAACTTTCACTTACTATATATTAGGAAATTAAATGTAAGCTGCTTGTTTTCAAAGCCAGCGTGGTGTACTGGCTAGAATGACCAGGATTTGCTGTTGCAGCGCAGTGGTTAAGCAGCTGGGCTCTGAGACAGCACCCTGCTGGTTCGACTCCCTCTACTGCCATGAACTCTGCAAGTGGCCTTGGGTAAGACACTCCTCTCAGCCCCAGCTCCCCAGCTGTATTGCGGGCATAATAGCAGCACTGACTTTGTTAACAGCTCTGAGTGTGGCACTAATCTGTCCAGAAGAGCAGTCTATAAGCACAGTTATTGTTATTGTTGTTGTTGTTGTTGTTGTTGTGACCCAGGTTCGATTTCCAGCTCTGCCAAGGAAGCTTGCTGGGTGACCCTGGGCCATCATACTCTCTCAGTTTAACTTACCTCACAAGGTTGTTGTGAGGGAAAAAATAAAGAGGAGAATAATGTAAGCCATTTTGGGTTCCCATTGGGGGAAAAGGTGGGATATAAAAGAAGTAAAATAAAATAAAAAATAAAGCAGATAATGTGAAAGAATTAGTTTTTTAAAATGAAATATGGTTTTCACAATTGAAGAACAGGCAATAAGGTTGCTGTTCAAAGCATAGGATGTCATCAACTTATTGGAGCTGTCTCTGCGATTAATTTGGAAGTACTCTATAGAGAAACATATGAAAGTGATAAAAGTCATCCTAGAAAAGAAGGCCAGATCCCTGCCCATTCTGCTTCCTCTGTTTACTAAGCTTTTTACTAAGTTCTTTCTAAGTTTACTAATGTTCTCTAACTGGGCCAGGAGGCAGTTCGCTCTGTCACTCTGGTATTATTACAGATTTTTTTTTTTTAAGAAAAATCAGAGACAGACTCTGCTTCAAGCTGCCTATGGCTGATAAGCTATGCAAACGTCAAGCAGATGATAATTCAGGCAGGATAAAAGCCTTTAGCAAGAGAACCCTGGTCCGGTCTACCTGGACACGTTACGGCGGCTACATGGAGACAGCTTGCAATTGCTCCACCAGCAGCACAGCCCATTTGGTGAAAGGTCACATGCACTCGCTCACACACAGGCGGAGCTTCCCCCCATATCACCACAACTGGCCAGCTCATTTCCAAAAGCGGCCGGGCGCACTATCACCCCACCACTGTTGGGAGGGCTGTGATCACATACAACGATTTAAAGGCAGTGTAACATGAGCCAGAGCCTTCAAAACAGGCCAGATTCTTATGTTTAAGCCATACCCCACCTCAACAGCTGCAGGTGCTGAACATGGTGTTATTCATAGATGCCTTTTCTGGACTCCTCTCTTTTTGACTGTCCACTCCTCAAGGATTGGATTTGTTTCTACACACCAGTTTCAGTTTATTCAGCTTAACAACCCATAGGCCACACGCTCTTAACAAAGTTTAAGAATTAAAAATAACGGTTAAAGAAAAGGTTGCCACCTCTACAATGCAGTTTTTACAAAGGCTACTCAGTAATAGTCTTAATTTTGAGGTGTCAGAGATGTTTGAATGCCTCAGTAGCCATTTTTTAAGACTCTCTCTCTGGCTAGTTCATCCTTTGGACAGTGAAAGAAAATATGGGATAGCGAGTCAACTTGTCTCTATGGGACAAGATAATTGCAGCTGCCAAAGGGAAATCCGATGTGTCTCTATGGCACCTAATTACACCAATACTGAAGCCACGATGCAACCCTGCAACCCCCCATTCCATCAACTACCTGGGAGAAACATTTTAAAAACCTCTATAAGAAACATAACCTTGAACCAGAACTGGACTTTGAAATCAATCTCAAGCAGGTTCCAAAATGGGGACCCGTTACTTGTCGCAAGATAATTTCCACATACCACTCTTAATTCCACTGTGGGAGCTGTCTTTTTTGTCTGTGCCGCCATGAAATAAAGAGGATTATGTGGTGAAGTTTGGATCTCATTGCTGGCATCACTGGTGCTGTCACATCACCACTACTCCTTTTTTTATTTTTGCATGAGCCCAATTGCTTCATTTACATCGTGACAGTCAGAGGCACCCAGCACTAAGGCATTAGCAGTGGGGGTGGGGGGAGATGAGAAACAAAAGGGAAAGGAAACCCAACATGGTGCATGTGCAGCACTGGCGCAGAGGAACCCCAAACACAGAACTTTTTAACCCCCCCAAAAGCATAGATAGCTAATCTTTGAAAATCTAACCACAACACAAAATAATCCTGCCATTATATTGTTGTGACGTTATAATATCATTGTGATTGGTTTAAAATTTTAAAAATTCCCAGATATATGACAGCCATACTCCAAGTAGATATTTTTGTTTATGATTTAAGCCTCCCCCAACCCACGGTCCGCACAGGAGAGCCCCACCCGGGCGGACTCAGAACTGAGAGGCAGAGTCCGGCACCACTGGGGCAAACTGACACAATGCAATAACAACAGCATTAAAGCATGTCCTGGGAAAGGAGGGGGACAAGAGGAAGGAGGAGGGGGGAAGGGGAAGGGAAGAGCTGAGAGCCAAAACAGACGAGACGCCTGACACGTGGAAGACACCTGTCTGTTTCCTGCAGGTTTCCAGGGGAAGTGTAGTGAGAAAGAGCCTCTGCCAGGGAGAAGAGGGAGAGAACCCTTCCTGGCAGAAGTTCTTTCTCTAGATGTCTCATCTAGTCCGCTCGATTCCCTCTTGCCGCCGCCAGCTCCCCTTGCTCCCCTAAAAGCAGCCAGAGGGAGCCGAGTGCACTTGGCTCCCACTGGCTGCTGAGTGCTTTTAGGGGAGCATGCTGGCGGGGGTGAGATGGACAAGGAGCCTATTGCTGCTGCCCGCTCCCTCTGACTGCCCTCCGCACACTCGGCTCCCTCTGGCTGCTGAGTGCTTTTAGGGGAGGAAGGGGAGCTGGTGGCAGCGAGAAGGAGCTGAGCGGACTAGACAAGATGCCTAGAGAAAGAACCTCTGCCAGGGAGAAGAGGAATTCTCTCCCTCTTCTCCCTGGCAGAGGTTCTTTCCCACTACATGTTCTTTCTACACTACACTTTTCTCACTACACTCCCTGGCAAAGGTTCTTTCTCACTACAGTACACTCCACGCATGTCCTCCATGTATCAGGAGTCTCATCTGTTTTGCTTCTGAGAGGAGGATGGAAAGACCAATCAGCAAGAAGTTGCCGGGGGGCGGGGGGGAGTGCAACAGAAGTCAAGAGAAAAAAAACAAAGGGAAAATTTTGCACAATTGAAAAAGCCGACCCAAAAACATCAAGAAAAACATCAGGGAATAAGTGCAGGCAGAAAATTCGAAGAGAACCCTTGAAAATGCCATACTGAAATCTGAAGGGAGAGTTAAGCATGCAGAATTTGGAAGAAACCCCCAAGCAGTAAGGGGCCAGAACGGGCAAAAATTGCCCGTTTAGAAAAGGTCATAGTCACTTATACCCAATACGCCCTAATAGCTGCATAATTACAGCATTATACGGGCACAGGGAGAGTATATGAGAGAAGATTCTTTTCACAAAAGGTATGGTTCTCTTAGAATCAGTAAATCATGTGAGATTGCCAACAACATTGCAATTGCAGCTAAGAAGCTAAGAAGCAGACACGGTCCTCTTATCATCCCAAGCAGTTAAGCACTTCTCAATCTACATCAATGGACTTAGAAGGGGGCAACTCTGCCTGGGATTGCAGCGTGAGTTTCCATCTTCCTTCCAAGCACATACAGCTTATTAATAATTATGCTTAATTAACAATAAGCATGGGTTGTATTTCCTGTGAAGTACTATCGTTTAGACTTGAGGTTTCAAAAATCCTTGAGAAATAATCTAACCCCTGTCTTGCAAGAAGACGAAGCCCCAGTTCATACAAGACAGTATGAAACGGACAACGCTTGCATGCAAATTAGCCTGTGTGTGGTATAACCCCCACAAATAATTAATTGACCCAAATCACCCCACATTCCTTGAAATCCACAGACCCGTCAGCTTTTCAAACATGTGTTTGCAGAAGCTTTCTAAATATGGCTTATCAACAGCTATATATGTGTGTGTGTGTGGCCTCTCTTTTTCACTTAGCCTCAGGCAATTTCTAATGAAGTAGGCAGGGGTTATGGATGCCTGTAACTGGGAACGGAGCTTGTCCCAAATGTTCTTGGTTTTTATATCTAACCCTAGCACATGACAAATAAGAAACTGCCGCTGTAAGTAATGAATTTTATAACTTAGTAGCAAAACACAATTAAGCTTTGGTTCAATCAAGAAAGGCTCAGAACTAACCAAGTAATTTAATGGCGAATCAAAGCACTGCACCACTATCAAAAGCTACTTACCTGCCATTTCTTTAACAAGAGTCCACACATACACTGGCTGTACACTGTCAAAAAAATGAAATCTGAACACGTGAAACAGTCATGAACCACAGCCTGAGTTTTCACATTGCATGATTCCAAACATGGCCAAAATCTACAGGGCTACTTCGGGCCTCCTGGAGGCTTGGACATGCTGAATGGGCCCTTTTACTTTTACTTTTCAACTCCCATCCAAATGACAAAAAGCTTTTGAAAGCCTGCTCAATTTCAAAACCAGTCTGGCATTGGGTGTGTGTCGGGGATGTGTTACCATTCAAGGAATAAAAACCCAAAGCCCTTTGAGCATGCCTAACCAGTTGGGTAGTTCTTTAAGCACAGGCCAATATTTTTAATACAGGTGCAAGTTCAGCCATGAGTTGTCAAGGGGTAAGGAATCAACAAGATGTAGGACCTTACTGTATGTTACCATTTCCTTAAAGTCTTCGCCAGCCACTGGCGATCTCACGTGCCCTGTAAGCTCTGAGTTCAGAACTCAATTCCCAGACACTCAGGGACTGATTCCAATCAGGACTACAGCATATTGGGAGATAAGCAGGGCTTTTTTTCAGCTGGAACGCGGTGGAACGGAGTTCCAGCACCTCTTGAAAATGGTCACATGGCCAGTGGCCCCGCCCCTGATCTCCAGACAGAGGGGAGTTTAGATTGGCCTCCACACCACAGGCCCTGGAGATCAGGGGGCGGGGCCACTGGCCATGTGACCATTTTCGCCGAGGGCAATTTAAACTTTAAAAAATTCTTCCCTTGTTCCAGCTGACCCAAAGTGACGTCATTGTGCGGTCCTGAGTTCCACCACCTCTTTTCCCAGAACAAAAGCCCTGGAGATAAGGCTTAAACTTTATCCCACACAAACACACTGGTTTCCTAACCTGAAATAGCTCTGGGATTGCGTCATTTGCCCCACTAGAAAAATCCCATATACTGATAAGCTGTATGTAAATTTCCCTAGAGCCATGTCAGGTCAAGATAAGAGTGCGGGGAACTGCCGCTAAGGAACCAAATTTTCCAAGCACAGAACTCCCAGTGCACATCTTACCACCTGGTTCCAGAGAGGACATGAGGGACACTTATTGTGTAGTTAGGCCTATAGCTTCCACTCAGTTCAAACATCAGGGAGAGAGGTAGAGCATTTGCTTTGCATGCAGAAGGTGCCAGGTTCCATCACCACTGTAATGATTTTAAGAGTGTGTGTCTTTAAATGCTTGGTGTGGTACAGATGAAGAGTGGGGGTGAAAGAGAAGGACGAGAGAGTGAGATGACTGGTTGATGATAACTGAGAGTGTGGGCAGAGTGAACTGCAGTTTTTAGTTACTGGGCAGAGAGAGAGTCTGGTTTTGACAGGCAAGCTGTGTGCAGCCTGAGCATGTTTAAGCATTTCTGAGAAAAATATTTAGTCTGGGCAAAGCAGGAAAATTGTGTGCAAGCCTGAGGGAATTCTCATTCCAGTTCATTTAGGCAACCTGTGTGGAAGCCTGAACTGTGTGTGTCTGTGAGAGAACATCCATCCTGCTTTCTTGTTTTGACAGGCAAACTGTGTGTGCGCCTGAGAGAAAGTCTAGGTGTATCTGAGTGAGAGATTAATTTATCTGAAGCAGGCAAACTGTGTGTGCATCTGAGAAAGTTTATGTATATCTGTGTGACTGAGCCTATGTTAGGCAACTTTAAGAACCGATAACTATCTTTGAAACCATCAAGCTTAAGGAATAGCGTGAAACCTATACATTTCTTATAAAAATAAACGTTTGTTTTGGTGGGTTTTTTTATCCCTATACGCTATTCCTATATATCCCATTCCTTTCCTCGGGGCCACATAGTCCCACAAAGGAGCCTGATGCTTGGACACGTTATTAAAGGGGAAATTTAAATTAACTGTTTTGGAATATAATTCCTGATGGCAGCAATCTACCCAGAGGATGTAAGAAGAGGGTTAAAGGCAAGATCTAACTGAAAAATAAACGGGGCTGTAACACCCAGCATCACCAGTTAAAAGGTCATAGATCCAGAGGAGTTAGCCATGTTATTCTGTAGTCGCAAAATAGTAAAGAGCCCAGTAGCACTTTTAAGACTAACCAACTTTATTGTAGCATAAGCTTTAGAGAACCTCAGTTCTTGGCCATGCATCTGACTAAGAGAGCTGTGGTTCTGAAAGCTTATGCTACAATAAATTTGGTTAGTCTTAAAGGTGCTACCGGACTCTTTACAGTTAAAAGGTGCAGATCGTCAGTGATATGAAAATCCTCTGCCTGAGATCCCTGAGAGCTGCTGCCAATCTGAGTAGACATTTCTGATATTAATGGACTGAGGGTCTGATTCAGTATAAGGCTGTTTCATGTGTTGGTGTGTACACGTAAAATGGCTTGTACCGTACTGTCCATAATTTAAAATCCAAACCACAGTTTCAGTTCCAAAAGCGCATACATACAATGATTTGGATCACCTTCTTGGTCCAAGAATCTGGATCTAGGGACAATCCAAAACTGCTCTACCTTGCCTGACTCCTGCCGAAGAGACACCCCGCATACAGCCACAACATCAGTGGCTGGCCGCACTAGAGACTGGATGCTCAGTATTTTTACACAGCTCGCACACTGCACTTTGAGTTCCTAGAGGACTGTGCCCAAGACAACAGAGTGCTAGTTGTCTTGCCCTGGCCTTGGATATGGAATAATGGGCATACAAAACTGCTTGGTCTGATAGCAAGAGGCTTTTCCTCAGCCGAAAAAAACAAGAATCATGGTGGCCGTTTTCACACTGCTTACCGGCTACAGAACATCGTGCCAAGCTCCTGGAACTAGAGCGTCTTTCTGGCGCAAGTTTGCATGAGAATGGCAATTCTTGTGCAAAATTGCGCCAAGAAGACACTGTTGTCCCGGGAGCTTGGCACAATGTTCCATGGCCAGCAAGCAGTGTGAAAACAGCCAGTGTTTTGTCAAACACACAGTGCAATGACACAGCAAAATGTCTGTGAGGAAAAGCAAAGGGGTGAAGAATCAAAGCGTCCCCAATACTAAGCTAAAATAAAAACAGCACAGAACATATGTGAAGTTTCCAATCCAAGCCAATCTAGAAAGGTAATATATCATCAACAACAACAACACTGTAGAAATGAAATACTTCAAATATTCCAGATTTCCTCTCTCCAGTTCTCTTTTCTGAAAGAATCTAGACACACACACGCACACAAGGTTCTGCAATGAATAGCATACAAAGCATTTCCAGCACCAAATATTATATCCTGAGTCTACAGGAGCTGCAACAGCTCAGAATAGCTTGCAATCACCCAGCTACAGCATCGTCATGCATAAACAATGTAAATTATATATTAGTTGGAGGGAAAAGAAAATCTTGTTCTTCCTTTTTATGTAGAAACCAAAGGTTGGAGAAAAATTAGGCCGATTCCAATGGGAAATCTGATATACATTATGGTTTGAACCCATCCCGGTATGTGGAAATTCTGAGACATAAGAACTGTATGGGAAGCGAGCTGCAGAGAGCTGCCCTTTCTTGTGCGGCACGGTCGATAAATAAAACCTTGTATTGAGATGTATTGTATGCTATAACATTTAGAAAGCCCTTTGGATATTTAAGACAGTATCATTCCACTGCAGCAAAGACAACCAGTGTCTACTTGAGTAGTGTGTGTAGGGGGGCAGGGGATTATGCACAGTTGGCATATTTACGTGTCAGCACAGCTAACTTGAAGTCTTAAATGGAAACAATCCCAGATAATCTAGTTAGAGGCACGGCCCTTTGCAGGAGAATTCTGATTTCTGCACTTGGCGTTTCAAACCAGATTTCATCAGTGCTAATTCCTAGGGTGCCACTGTAAATTAAACCATTAGAAAAATATATGGCTGAATGAATAGTCCCATTTCCTACAAGTGTCTGGGTGTTCCATGTGCCTGAGTTTATCTGCCCCACAAATTTCATCCCGAGAGTCCCTAAAAAATCAGCTCTCCCGTTCAGAGCCAGGGCCGTTGCTCTCTTTTCTAAACATAACCACTCCCAATCAACTGCCTTCTTGGCAAATCACACAAACTGCACTGGAGGCCTGATGCAGAGAAGCATTATGTTACACAACCAGAAGTTTTTAGTACACTTTGCATAGCATGCTCACAACATGCCTGGAAACCTGGCTACAGTAATGACCTTGTATGTTGACAGGACTGAATTCACAGAACAGCAATGACTGAGAAAACAGGACCAATATGCATAGATGTGAACGGCAGAAATATTAAGAAGGGCTAAATGCACACATGTGGTGCCCCAATCCTCCATCAGAACAGGCGCAGCTGTGATGATACACTGACAAGCACCGAAGTCAATGAGCTTAAACTGTAGTAACTGTGCTTAGGATTGCATGGTATAGCACTTTGTGCCAGTCAAGAGGGGCTATTCTGTTGAGACCCAGTGTGGTGTAGTGGTTCGAGTGATGGACTAGGATCTGGGAGACCCACGTTCAAATTCCAGCTTTGCCATGGTAACCTTGGGCCAGTCACACTCTCTCTCAGTCTGATCTACCTCACAGGGTTGTTGTGAGGATGAAATGGAAGACCGAAGAGTGATGTAAGCTCTTTGGATTCTCTATTGGGGAGAAAGGCGGGGTATAAATGAAGAACATAAATAAAAATAAATAAATAGTGTGCTTATCCATTACAAAGCTGCTATAAACAGTTAACTTAAATATAACAGATGTGAAGATTTGCACAAGCATAGTCGGCACTGTAAGATTTTTAAAAGCTCTTTAAATATTTAAATAAAGCCACGTTGGAGCCCGGTGTGGAAACGCAGCATGGAAATGTTTTAAACAAATAAAATATCAGGTTTCAAGCCTACTCTTACTCAACTCTATCACGGCTCCTTTCCTTCTGCATCTGTGCCGTGTAACAGCTTCACATTATGTGACATTTGCCAGCATAGCAACACTACGCAACTGCATCACAGCTGCCATGTTGTCAAACTAGCATCACAGAGTTGATACACAAACACAGACTCTGTTCTGCCAAAGTAGCATTTCATAGGGTAAGTTCTGTTTTGAAAGAGTAGGGAAAAAACCATAACACTGAACTTATTACTGACTCCCCCCAATTGCTTCTTTAAAAAATTATGAATCAGATACCAGGATTTTGAAAGGACAACTTCAGCTACCTTTCATGTGCACACATTGACCTTATGGGTTAATTCAGATATCCAGCCAAACTTAATTAAGAAAGCTTAAGTAGAAGAAGAGAAGTAGACAGGTTTATTGTATTCAGCCATAGGCCATTACAAGTCACAAACAACAAACAAAACTGAAACACAAGCTTGAATAAAACTGATGTGACATGGTCAAAGCATTAAAATTTAAAACTAGATACAACCATCAAACCATTTCCAGTCAAATGTCAAATTCATATAGGACAATAAAAGTATACACAGTTAAAACAGTAACAACAGTAAAAATCCCCAATGTTCAATGTTAATGTTATCCCTTAAGCATAGCATTAGCCCGTATTTTTTTTGCAGCCAGGGCATATAAAGCCATTTTGTAGGATATGTTAGCATCAGAGTCGGGTAATAAAATTGCAATCTTCTCAGGATCTCAGTGGGTACAAAGGCTGGACAACATCTCAGAAAGAAATTTTGTCCTAGGTTGGGCATACTACGGACAGTTAAGAATATAATGAGGTAAGTCCTCAATTGCGGATGTTCCACAGGGACAGAGACGCTGGTCCTTAGGTATTTTACTGTAGCGGCCTGCTAAAACTGCAGTCGGCATTGTTTCGAAGCGTAGGGATGTGAAGGCTGCTCTAAGATTATAGTTTGCAATACTAACTAAGTAAGATGCTCTAGAGTGATTGCACTTGAAGAGTTTAAACCAAGAAAGAAAGCTTAAGTAAAGTTTGGTGCAATTTCTGAATATGATTTGTCACTAACAACCAAACAAGAATAGGAAACCATAATTTGAAGTGTGTTAAAAAAAACCCATGGTTTGTGCTAACCAAGCCAAGGTTGTGGCCCTCAGTCTGCCTCCAGAGGCCTCCTGCGCTGCACCACGGTGACAGGGAGAAGTTATGAAACTAAGTGATAGAAGGACAGAAAGTAAAAACAGGCAAGCAGTTGTATTGCCGCAAGGAAAGAGGCTACAGAATTGCTTTTTTAAAAATGAAAGCTCGGAATTTAGAGAGCTAAAAAATAATATGTTGTAACAATATTCAGTTGCCAAAAAACAGGCTCTCAAGTGGTGGGAGAAGAAATGGCCATGGTAAGGGTAAGGAAAACCCAAACTTCTCCACCCACACAGCAGCCATCCACTTTGCTGCGAACATTCCCAAAACTTTGGAAAAAAGCAGGTTTGGAGAAGAGTCAGGGAAACCCCAGGAGGTGCTTAAACACACCGTGGATTCTGTGGAAAAGCAGGGGGGAAATCCACTTCTGAACTGCATCAAATGTGAGACAAATAGCCTGTGCGGATATATTCCTTAAACACTCGGGCTTTGCATTGGAAATTTAAATGAGATTTTCATCATCTCTTCTAATTCCACACTTCTCTCTCACACCTGCACCTTATTGTAGTACCTGAAGAAGAGAGCTTTGACTCTCAAAAATGCATACCCTGAAAATCTTGGTCTCCAAGATCTTTCTGGACTCAAATCCTGCTGCCCCTTACTACCATTCACTTAAATTTTTTAAAGGTGGGAGCTGTCATTACTTCTTCTTTCTGCTGTGTTTAATACAAGGGATTCTAACCAAGAGTTCAGAGTGTACCCCCTGACACAGTACTAGATACCTAGCCTTAGTTTTCCATTATTCTTTCCTGGTAAGAAATTTTAAAACAAAAACATTCAAAAGTAAAGATGTGCAGTGTTTCAAAACAAGGGACATCCGAAGTGCTCTGGAACCGCAGTTTTCTGGAGTAAGAAAAGGGACATTTGGCAACAATAAGCAGCCCCACTGTTACCATTTTTTCAGCAGAGTTGGGTTAAAATATTATAAATGTAGTTCTCAAAAGATGTAATTGTTCACAAATGTACATCCTGCATGGTTCCTTCATTAGAAAGGTTCACCCTGGCATGCGTGGTCGTATCTAAATTCAGTGCACACTAATTCTACAACTGTAATGATATTTATAGCCCACAACACTGGCAAAGCCATGTCAGAAGCACAACTTTGCCATAGCCGTGCCAGTATACATTGCCACTGTAGAATGGAATAACTTTAGTTCCATTTCCTTTCGCTTGTGTATGCATTGCAAGTCTAAAATCCACATTTTCTTTCGAGTGTCTAGATAAAATTATTTATTATGATGATCATGATCATGATCATTATTATTAAATAATGTATGTGTAAAGTGCCATCAACTCAAGTTGCAGCCAACTTATGGCAACCTCAGGTTTCAAAGCAAGAGAGAAACAGAGGTTGTTTGCCACTGCCTGCCTCTGCCACCTAGGTGGTCTCCCATCCAAATATTAACCAGGGGCTGACCATGTTTTGCTTCTGAGATGTGACGAGACTGGACTGGCCTGGGACATCCAGGTCAGGGCATTAAATAATAAATAATAATAGTACCTATGACGCAGAATAAAGCTAAAGGTAGTCCCCTGTGGAAGCACCGAGTCATTACTGACCAATCGGGGGACGTCGCATCACAATGTTTTCTTGGTAGACTTTTTGTTACGGGGTGGTTTGCCATTGCCTTCCCCACTTTACTCTTTATCCCCAGGAGACTGGGTACTCATTTTACTGACAGAAGGATGGAAGGCTGAGTCAACCTTGAGCCAGCTACCTGAACCCGGCTTCCACCAGGATCGAACTCAGGTCGTGAGCAGAGCTTGGGCAGCAGTACTGCAGCTTACCACTCTGCGCCACCCAGAATAGCAAGGGGAAATTCCAGCAGCAACTGAAAATATCAACTACATACACAGTTCCTACTTAAAGACCACCTTGAATTCCATGGACCCCTCCTGACTTTAATGTCAAGATATGGGGGCCATTACATCACAGCTTTCTCGTACAACTCAGGTAACATCGGAAGCCCCAAGTCAGGTGAATCCACGCTGTGCTTCCTTCGGACACCAACGATGTCCACGTTTCACTGAAAGACCACCAGTGGAAGCTCTTGCCACGCGGCTCTGAAACTTCTGATAATGCTTTCACAACACAGGAAGGGACAGCACTGCTGTGTCTCCCCTGCCGCAAAAGTAACACAAGAAATGACCCTGACGAATGGGTCATAGAATCACACATACAGGGTTGGAAGGGACCTATAGGGTCACCTAGTCCAACCCCCTGGGGCCAAAGGAGCAAGAAGGATTATCTTGGCCTACAAGTTTACAGCAAACATATTCAGGATATTATACTTTCCCCCTTTTCTCAGTGAGCATGCAACCATTTCTGCTACAGTGTTCGTGGGAATTAACTTATGCCACTACAAGTTTCCCAGTTTGGTGTAGTGGTTAAAAGCACGGGACTCTAATCTGGAGAACCGGGTTTGATTCCCCACTCCTCCACTTGAAGCCAGCTGGGTGGCCTTGGGTCAGTAACAGCTCTCTCAGAGCTCGCTCAGCCCCACCCACCATACAGGGTGATTGTTGTGGGGATAATAATAACATACTTTGCAAAGTGCTCTGAGTGGGTGTTAAGTCATCCTGAAGGGCAGTATATAAATAGAATGTTGTTGTCGTTGTATTTATTAGATTTATGTTCTGCTTTTTGACAAGTTCCTCAAAGCAGCTTACAATGTTTTTTCACTTTCATTTAGGAAGCTATAAATACACTGATTAAGTGATGTGAAAGGCAGGAAAAAGTGGGCGGGCATCTTTTTTCCTGGGAGTCTTTCTAGGTCTCCATATCTCTACCACTTATCACATTTAATTCCCAAAGTGTGATGAAAGGAGACACACACGGACTTAACAGTTTGTCACATGAGGAAAAGGTACATTTCCAACACACAAGATCTATCCAAGCAGATCAACCTTCTCTGAAGCAGATCTCTAAATATCTGATACTCCTTCCCGTGCCTCTATATCGAAACTCTGAAGAAATCAGTGATAAATTTAGATTTTTTTTCATTATATCTCTTTGAAGTCTAGAGGAACAAGGAGAAAATTATCCTTTGGCTTCAACTGAAGAATATTATCCACCGCAATCTTGAGGCAAACCAAATGAGTCGTGACCTAATCTTGGTTATTTTACGCAATATAATAAATTAGTAAAGCACTCCAAAACAAATTTAAGCTCATTCCGACTATACAAATTCCTGAACGAGGCCACCATCTTTATTTTATCCACTTATATCAGCAAAACACACCACAGATTGAAGCAGATTTCTAATTATCCCTCCCCCCGTATTATATTTCTCAATACCAACAAACATCCCACCCTATTAATTTCTGGGGAATTATCACACTTCTTCAGCTTGGCCTTATGCCTTAATATGCCCCCTAGGGTACACATAAGCACCTGGGAATGCACTCACTAGCATCTCTAATAGCTTTATGAGATCATGCAAAAATGCCATTAACCCCAAACTCTTCATCCCAGCCAAAGATTATTATGCAAATATAATTGCTAAAACATATGTACATTTGCTAAATTGCCGTTTGCTGCATGTTAACATGCCACTAGCTGTCTAATCAGATTTCAGACAGTTCTTCCATGTTTCAATAAGCCCACAAAAGCCATTCTTCAGGTTTTAGATCCAGAGGAGTTAACCGTGTTAGTCTGTAGTAGCAAAATAGTAAAGAGTCCAGTAGCACCTTTAAGACTAACCAACTTTATTGTAGCATAAGCTTTTAAGAGCCACAGTTCTCTTCGTCAGATTGTGTCTCTTGAAAGCTGACTCTGCATCTGACAAAGAGAGCTGTGGTTCTCGAAAGCTGATGATGCATCTGATAAAGAGAGCTGTGTCTCTCAAAAGTTGATGATGCATCTGATGAAGAGTGCTGTGGTTCTCGATAGCTTATGCTACAATAAAGTTGGTTAGTCTTAAAGGTGCCACTGGACTCTTTACTATTCTTCAGGTTTTGATACTAATCTGAAAACAAACAAGGTGCTGTGACTCTTAGAAAAACCTTTAGCAAAAACAACAACAGAATCCTCTCCACTGCCAGGTTGCAAATATAAAGCCTAGCCAAAACCTCTGGGAAACAAATGCAAAGAATGGCTATGTGGACAGGCTGATACCTAAATACACACACGCTCTTCCCTTTAAACTCCAGCATAAAAACAAGGCAGAGGTGAACTTCACAAAAACGTCTTCTATTGTGAGGTCTTAAAATGTAAAAAGTAAGAAAGACAGTGCTCAAACTCAGAGAGGAAAGCAGCCTGGGAGTCTTGCGGGGGGATTTCAAACAAGGTATTCCATAAAACACCTCATCAACTACGTTCATTGCCAGTTTCCGTTAAACTCTAGTTGTAAACCACCAAGCAAGTTCACTCCTGGAAACAGTGGGAAATCAAATGCCCTCAACAATGCACCCTTAATATTTCAACATTTTGCTTTAACACATTCTCAAATGTTTCCTTCTGGAATGCATAATGCTTTACACATACACTGCTTTTTATTATTTGTAAATCATGTTTATGTAACTTGTCTCCTTCCAAATATACACAACTACTGGGTGAAGTTCGGGGGTGGGGGGGATGCCATCATTGGAACTTTCTCAGATGTACAAAAAATGCAGAAAGGAGATATTTTACTTTGCTCTCAATGGACACAACCCTTTAGGTGACCCATAAGCATTTAGGATGCTGTAATCCACTTTCACCTTTAAAATCTCAAAAACAGAATTTACAGAAACACTGGTGACATCCTGAATCCTGAAAACGTGAATGTTTTACCTTAAAACAGGGCTTTTTTTTCTGGGAAAAGAGGTGGTGGAACTCAGTGGGTTGCCCTTAGAGAAAATGGTCACATGGCTGGTGGCCCCGCCCCCTGATCTCCAGACAGAGGGGAGTTGAGATTGCCCTCTGCGCCGCTGAGCGGCGCAGAGGGCAATCTCAACTCCCCTCTGTCTGGAGATCAGGGGGCGGGGCCACCAGCCATGTGACCATTTTCAAGAGGTTCCGGAACTCCGTTCCCCCTGAAAAAAAGCCCTGCCTTAAAATGACGAGAATGGCTTTGTGTGCATTTTGGCAAAAGCCGTTAATGTTAGTACATTAACTACCCCATACAGATCAAGAGACAATAAATATCTCAGAACTAAAAAAACTATTAGATTCCCATTGTTCTTCCTATTTCCACTTACACAGTACTAGACACCAGCATTTAAGATATAAACATCATACACAGTTTAATTACAGCAAAAATGGGTGTGTCTATTGATTGTCAACTTGGTCTACGAGTATATAGTTCAGGAAAACTGAGAAATCAAGGTGAACACTATGTAACAAATATCATGATACACACATAGATAATTTATATTACATATGATTCATATACCATCACATTTGTGGGGACCCCAGTGAGAGAATTACTTTGTATACTAGATATCGCTGTGACTAATCATTTTATGTGGTTATGCTCTGTACATACAATTATATTCCCATTTCTGCTTGCCCAATTCAGAAATTCAGACACACAGAAAATAAGCAGAGTCATCAAAGGGAAATGAACTAAAATTCAAGAAGTTGACTTTATGAATCAGGATAATAATAATATAACAACAACAACAACAACAACATTTGATTTATATACTGCCCTTGAGGACAACTTAATGCCACACTCAGAGTGGTTTACAAAATGTGTTATTATCCTCATGACAATCACCCTGTGAGGTGGGTGCAGCTGAAAGAGCTCCAAGAAGCTGTGACTGACGTAAGGTCACCCAGGAGGCTTCAAGTGGAGTAGTGAGGAATTAAACCCAGTTCACCAGATTAGAGTCCTGTCGCTCTTAACCACTACACCACACTGGCTGCTTCTACATGGAGACCTGTGGGAGGAGGGAGAGCTTCTACCTTATGTTAATGTTTCTTCAATGCTCAACAATATTTAATTGGCATATGTTAACATACTCCAATAAATCCAAAAACAAAACCCAAGTAATACCTTTTATTAAGACCGACCATAATGACACAAAACCGCGCGTAAACTTCTGAGTTCTCCAGGCTGCCTGGTTGCTTGGCCTCACAATATTTTTAATTAGGCCAAGCATTGGGGAGAGATGCACAGTATAAATGAAGTATATAGATAAACAGCCCCAGGGAAGTGGGGTTCTTGGGTGCCCCCTTGCTGATCCATAGATGGGCACAAGGTGGGCAACTGCACAGTGCAATACTATTGTCTAAGCTCATTGAAATTGGCTGAGACACTGTGCACTATAGTTGCCAACTCTGGGTTGGGAAAGTCCTGGAGATTTTGTGGTGGAACCTGGCGAAGGAGCTCAGCTGAATATATGCGACAGAGTCCACCCTCCAAAGCATTCTCCTGGGGAAAATGATCTCTGTCATCTGGAGATCAGCTGTAATTCCAGGAGCTCTTCAGGTCCCACTTGAAGGGTGACACCCCTAAGTCTGCACCATTTCCCATCCTGGAGCTGGCAACCCTACCACCGCCTCCCCGTTCCAGCTTCGTCCCTCCTCAGACCTGGGGCTAATGCAAAAGCCCAATCCCAAGGGAAGCATCAGGCATGAGGGCGAACCGTCCCTTCCTGCCCCCACCCTCTAGTCAGCCGCTCGCCTCTTTTCCCTCCTCGGCCAGGGACTCACTCAGAGGCTCGAGCACACCCGGGAAGGGAGGCAGCGGCCTACCCGCAGAGGCGCAACGCCAGCAAGCAACGCTCCAGAAAGAAGGCGGGCGGGAGGCGTTGCGACGGCTTCCCCCCCTTTCCCTCCACCTCCCCCGTCCTCGGCCGTGAGAGAAAGAAAAGTACCCGAGCGAGGCGGCGCGGCGGCGAGGAGCGAGCGCGGCGGCTGAGGGAAGGAGGGGCGGCCGCGGCAGGCCTCTTTCCGCCACGCTCTGGGCCGGCGCCGCCGCCATCTTAGGTGTGTCTAAGCGCGGCTGTGGAAACCGGCGGGAAAGGCTGAGGAAAGGCGCGCGAGGCAGAGGCGCTGCGAACGTTACACAATCTCTCTCTCACACACACACACAAGCACACAGCCCGGCAACTCACATTCTAGCTCTGTCTGAAGAAGTGAGCTGTGGCTCATGAAAGTCCAGACCCTACCACAAATGTTGTTAGTCTTAGAGGTGCTCCTGGACGCTTGCTCTTTTCAGAGCCAGAGGAGTTAACCGTGTTAGTCTGTCGTTGCAAAAGTAAAGAGTCCACTGTCCAGTAGCACCTTTATTTAGGGAATTTGTATCCTGCCCTTGCTCTCAGGAGCTCAAAGAGGAGTATCATGGTTCTCCTTCCATATTGTCTTTACAACAACCCTGTGAGGTAGGTTAGGCAGTGACTAGCCCAAAGTCACCCAATCATGGCAAATGGGGGGTGTGAACCAGCCCTAGCCCAGCACTCTAACCATGATTTCCTACGGTGCCTTTTGATGACTAATTGAGGTATCCTCGCCTCCCTTGGCACAAAACAGAATATTCAAAGAGAATCCGATCAGGATTTCCACTCCTTTTAAAGTCTAACGGCACCCTAAAGATTAACTTGTTTTTATTCCAGCGCAAGCTTTTGTGGATTACAGCCCTAGTCATGAAATGTATGTGCTGGATCTTCCCTAGACAGACATTTACAGATGAGGTTATGAAGAAAGATAATGATAAAACAGAAAAGCCAAAGTCCACAAAATGCAACAAATTAAGGTGAGATGTAATTCTGTCAAATGCAGATGTAGTCAGATGAGCCTGGTGCTAGATTAGAATTATGATTTATTATTTTTTTAAAAGCCTACCTTGGGTTCTTGGTGAATGTGGGCAGGCAGACAATGGAGAAGCTAGCAGTTTGGTGTAAAAAGAAACAGGAATCTTGGGGTACCTTAAAAATTAATACAGTCTTCTTCCAGCACAAACTCTTATGGATGAGAGACCACTTTGTAAAATGCATGAAGTGGTTCCTCACTATGCAGGCATTTATACATGAGGTTATGAAAAAAAAAAAAATAATAAACAGCTGGGTTAAATGGGCATGGAATACCCTCCCCCCTTAATAAGTAACCTAATCTATAAATGTCCTTCTAGTGAGAACAGTTTCAAGTGGGTAGCCATGTTGCTCTGCAATAGAACAGCAGGATTTAAGTCCAGTATAGAGACCCAAAAGATTTCATGGGTATGAGCTTTCTGGAGTCAAAGCTCCCTTCTTTAGATACCTGAATAATCTATATCTGAAAAAGGAGTTCTGACTCTCAAAAGCTCATACTCTGGAAATCTTGTGGGTCTCTAAGGTGACACTGGACTAGGGTTGCCAGCCTCCAGGTAGTGGCTGGAGATCTTCCGGAATTACAACTGGTTTCCAGGCCAAAGAGATCAGTTCACCTGGAGAAAATGGCTACTTTGGGGAGTGGACTCTATGGAATTATGCCAAGCCAAGGTCCTTTCCCTCCCCAAACCCCACTTTCTCCAGGTTTCACCTCCCAGATCTCCAGGAATTTCCCAACTTGGAGCTGGCAAGCCTACACTGGACTAAAACGCTAGTGAGGACAGTAATCTGATGAAGTTTGTAGTCTATGAAAAGCAGACAAATTCCAGGTCGTCATGTTGTGCTATCTGGAGGGAAAATAAGAGCAATGATCAGATAGTACTTTTATTAGGGCCAGCAAAAACGTAAGAAACTAGACAGCGAGCTTTTGAGTTCACCAGAAGTCCTGTTTGCTGTGGTTGTTAAGCTACAACTGTTCAAGGCCAAAATTACACATGCCCTGTAACATATAGAAAGGTTGAAATATGGTTGTAAATCAGTGTACCTGTATGATGGTTTTTCACACATGTGCTCCAGCAAAGAAAGGGGATGAAAAACTCTTCAAATGGCACGTGTGAATTCATTCTAAGCCTGCAGATCACAGCCCTTAGGATGGAGCAAATAATGTGATGTGCAGTCTTAAAAATACATGCCAAAAAGATCTCAGATTATACCTAATGCTGCTTTGACAGAGATGCAGCAATTCTTCTCCCTTTGACAGTATAAAAACCAACAGTGATCCAAATCTGTTTTCTGCACGAATTGGATCACGAGGAGCACTTGCAATACAGAGTCCATCAAACCCAGACTGGGTAGTGTTTCTTAATGTCATGTTCTCCCCACAAGCAAATCCCCATCACTAGATGGTGCTACTCAGGCAATTTCTGTTTACTTTGGGGGACACTCAAGTCAGCCATCCAGCATGGGAAATCGTAGAACTGGAAGAATGACCTTCTGCCATCTAATGATGGGAGTTTGCGTCTAGACTCCTACAATTTGCAGATTTGGCTTTCATGCTGAACATCTTTTTCTCTCCCACTGAATTTTTTTAAAAGATTGTTTGTTTGGGTTAACGTTTGGTCTGAAGGGAAGTTCCCATGAACTCAAAAGCATGCTTGGTAGGTTTATGAGAGGGGGCAGTGCTCAAGAGTTGAGAACATGCCTTGTATGCCAAAGGTCCCAGGTTTGATTCCTGCCACAGCCAGTGAAAAGGAACCCAGGTAGCCGCCAGTCAAAGTACACAGCACTTGGGCTAGATATATCATTGGGAAGACTCAATATAAGGTAGCTTCATATGTGTTTGGTAGTGGAAAATGCCATCAAGTCACAACTAACTTATGGCAACTCCAAAGGGTTTTCAAGACAGGAGACAGAGATGGTTTGCCATTGCCTGCCCCTGTGTAGCAATCCTAGGCTTCCTTGGTGGTCTCTCATCCAAGGCTGAGCCTGCTGAACTTCCGTGATCTGACAAGATGTACCATCCAGGTCAAGGTGTATCTTTTTAAGCAGTATTCAGACCCACCCGAAAAATACAACAGATGCTACGATCAGCAAAAGACAGTAGAGACCCCCTCACCTCTGCAGGAGTATACCGTATACCCTGCAGCTGTGGACAAGTTTACATCGGGACCACAAAGCGTAGCATCCAGACAAGAATAAAAGAACATGAAAGACACTGCAGACTTGGACAACCTGAAAAATCAGCAGTGGCTGAACATAGCCTAACTCAAACAGGGCACAGTATCTTATTCCAGGACACCAAAATACTGGACAACACTTCCAACTACTTTGTCAGACTGCACAGGGAAGCCATTGAAATTCACAAGCATAAGCAAAACTTCAACAGGAAAGAAGAAACCTTAAGAATGAACCGAGCATGGTTGCCAGTTCTGAAAAACACCAGGCTAACAAAACATTCTATCCCTGACAATAGCCCTGCAGAGAAGATTAGCACATCAAGTACCAATCCATATGCAAAAGAACCTCCTCAGGATACAGTGAAGCCTCCCGCCATTAGCATTCCACACCCTGGGAAACTCTTACAGGATGACTCAGCTCAACCCCACCCCTCCTGAGTAGATACAAATGACCTACATCTCTTCTCTTTTCCACACTGTGACACTGAGAGATCTCTGTCTTTTGGTGCTACACCTCTGAAGATGCCAGCCACAGCTGCTGGCGAAACGTCAGGAACTACAATGCCAAGACCACGGCAATACAGCCCGGAAAACCCACAACAACCATTGTATCTTTTTAGTTTGTTTGTGTTATGTGCCATCAAGTCGCCTCTGACCTATGGCGACCCTATGAAGGAAAGCCCTCCAAAATGTCCTGTCATTAACAGACTTGCTCCGATTCTGCAGACTGTAGGACATGGCTTCTTTTAACTGAGTCAAGCCATCTTATTTTAGGTCTTCCCCTTTTCCTACTGTCTTCCACTTTTCCTATAGTTTATTTATGCTATTTAAAGTCCCCATTCCTCACCGGGACTCAAGGCAGTGTAAATCAATATGTTCAATGGCTTTGACATTCAATAAACAATATAATATGAATTGCAGAAATTTGAAAACAAGCATAATTCCAAATACAGAGATGAAACATTGCTGAAAAATCTTAAATAATTTGACACAACATATTAAGCAATGTGGAAACTACCCAGTAGGAGCACATCTACGTCAACAGACAGTATCCAGTAGTATAGTCTACAGTCACTGTCCCTTTACCAAAGGATCTCTCTGAGCCATTTCTTGCAGCACAGCCCGGAGTGAAAAAGCCCTCCTGAATAATTCAGTTCTGCAAGTTTATGGAAAGCCAAGCAAGTAAGAGCTCTCCTGAGTCCTGACCTCTTCAGGCAGGCTCTACCACCAGATGGGGGCCTCCACAAAGAATGCTCTTGTTTGAGCAGCAATCAATTCTGCAGAAGGCCCTATTCAAATGAGCAAAGCTACCATTTAGTGGGTCTAATTAAAGGGGTATTACCATTGGTTTTGGATTTTAAAAACTATTAGTTATTTCTCCACACATACAAGGTGTTCTAGTAGGTGAGTTAGTTAGATGGAGACTTTAGTAATGATCCCAGGTCAGGGCTGTATTATTCATAAGGCTGACTAGGCCGAAGCCTAGAGGCTCCACAGGGACTACGGGCCTATCTTTTTTTTTGTTTTTTGCAGAGGCACACCAGCACTCAAATTACTAGGGCTGCCAGCCTCCAAGTGTTAGCTGGAGATCTCTCGGAATTACAAATGATCTCCAGGCAACAGAGACCAGTTCCCCTGCAGAAAATGGCTGCTCTGAAGGGTGAATTCTATGGCATTCTACCCCACTGGGGCCACTCCCCTCCTCAGACCCTGCCCTGTGCAGGCTCCACCCCCCAAATCTCCAGGAATTTCCCAACCTGGGCCTGGCAATTAATTGATTATCTTATGTAACCTCTATTAATAAGATAATTAACTGCTTCCTTATTAAAATGAAACAAATTGTCTCATATATTAAAACAATTACCCATAAATTATATATTTTAATAAATAATTAAAAAATTATTCACTTCAAAATATTACAGCATTAAACAATTATACCCCCCAAATGTGCTTTCCTGAAGAGTTCTACTCACGCAATAAAATGTTTTAAAAATTGTGAATAGTATAGTAACGGTTTATGTTAACATTATTGTTTCTGTTGTATAATTCCAATTGTTGTATAATTCTGTTGTATAATTCCCAAAATACTTAAAAGCCTAGGGGCCCGGCCGTGGGTTAATACGGCCCTTGCTTCCCAGTGATAGGAATCTGAGTCTATGTGAGTCTAAAAAACACCTCCTTCATAATTTGTCATTCCAGTACTCGCTCATACACAGACGCTGCAAAAAAGGATACAGAGTCCTTTTATCAGAACAGGCGGACTAAAAAGGTCTTAAATAGGAAAATTATGACACCTTCACACACAGATCGTCAAGGGGCTGGACCATTCTCTCTCCTCAGCATAACTTTCAAATGCCTGTAATTGTAATGCCACATTACCTGAAAGTCAAATGAGCAGTCACGTGACAAGAGGCACAAAGAAAGGAAAGTACCTGTGGGTACAAAGAGAGGCCGTCACAGGTGTCCTCACTAGAGGTGGGCACCAACCTGGAAAATACCGAAATGTGTGGTTTGTGGTTCATTGTGTTTCATGAAACACGAACTTTCATGAACTTGCCCCAGTTCACAAACTGGTTCGTTTGGTAAGGAAAACGTCACTTCTGGGGAAGCAGGTCACATCCGGGGCTGCAGAAAGCCCATCCCCCATTGCCTTAGAAGCTGATTGATCAGTGCCAGGCTGTCTGCAGTGATGAACTGAAAAACGAACCAAATGAATTGGCCTCAAGTTTGTGGCGGTTCGTAAGAAATGGGCTCTGAGGAAATGTCGGTTTGCGAACCACGAACCGGTCTGGTTCGTGATGAATTTTGGTTTGTATTTTGGTTCATCCCCACCTCTAGTCATCATATTTCAAACAATACTTTTCTTCCTTTGTCTCAGCTTTGCCACCGCACTTCAACCCGCCATGCGGGTGTGACGTATGGATGAGATAGGCAGTAGATTCATGTAACACTACTTTATACAAGATATGATTTCCCTGCGAACTCACTGCCACTGGATGTGATATCCACTAGCTTAAATGGCTTCACAACTGGATTAGACAAATTCACAGAGGAAAGGTTTGTCAACAGCTACTAGCCGCGTTGACTGGATGAAATCTCAGTATTCAAAGGCAATAGTCCTCTGGAGGCTAGAAGGAGAGAGCAGGGGGAAAGCGTCTCTTCTGCTCAGCCACTGCATGAAATAGGATGCTGGTCTTAGTGGACTGTCAGGTTGATGCAACAGAGCTTTTTATTGTGTTGTTATGATACGTGTGGCTTACTTTATGTTCCAAAACAACAAGTCTGCAACTCTTGATGCTTTCAGGTGCCGTCCCTCCCAAGGTGCAGGAAGACAGACTTGGGGGTGAGGGGATGATCCAATGTGTCCTGTTCAGAAAATCTGTGGCACTTTCTTCATTGCATGTGCTCTCCTGGTTCGCCATGCAGATGTGAAAAGGAAGCTCCCTTAGGTCATGCTGCCAGGTGTCTTATTTTGGAGGGTGAATACACTGATACATTACCTATGAACGTCAGCCTCCTCCATAAATATGCACAGGTTTTTCCTACTCACAACCTCATGTGCCCACTTGATTGCTGCTTCATCATGGGCAGGGTTTTTTCCTAAGAATGCTTCCATGCTGCTTGTAATGGATTACAGCTGATCTGGGAACCACCATATAGATGGGTGGAAGAACTAAGAGGAACTATTTCAATGTTAGCGAGAGAATAAGATTCTATTTACACAACACGTTTCAATCTGTTTCAAGCTTGCTTCTCTCTACCAAGGAACTCCAAAAACAGTCGGTCAAGCAAGATATGCAGGACCTCTGGCTAAAAAACACCCTCACAAAGTTACAGTTGCCAGGACTGTTTGCAGAGAAGCCATGAAATTACAAATGAAAGTACAATGAAATTGAAACCAGTTCAAATTTGATGCCAAATTACTTGAACACTTGAAATCCCAGGCAGGCTATGAAAAGATTTCTCTGAACTGTGTGAACGAGTGGCAGAAATGACAGCTGAGATTTACCGTGAATACGTGCAAAATATCCTAACTTCACTTACATGCTGATGGGGATTGAAATTGGCTGTGACTTCCAGGAAAGAAAGCATGGGGTTGTGGTGGGAAGCCTGTAGAAAATATCAACAGTGTGTTCTGTAGCAATGAAACAGGCAAATTCAATTATAGGAACTATTAGAAAAAAGATTTGGAAATAAAACGGTGTATCATAATGCCATTAGAGTAGCCTGTGGTGCAGCCACATTGAGAAGACAGTGTACAGTTCTAGTTGTTCCACCTCAGAATGAATAACAGACCTGGAAAGGGTGCAGTAGGACAACTAAAATAATCAAGGAAGTAGAGCACCTTTCCTTTAATAATAATATCATCATAATAATCATATTAGATTTATATACCACCCTTCAGGACAACTCAACACCCACTCAGAGAGGTTTAAAAAGTGTGTTATTATTATCCTCACAACAATAACCCCGTGAGGTGGGTGGGGCTGAGAGAGCTCCAAGAAATTGTGACTGACCCAAAGTCAAGCAGAGGAGTGGAGAATCAAACCTCCAGATTAGAGTCCTGCTGCTCTTAACCACCACACTAGACTTTGGTGGGATTATACCCTTTATCTTTTAGGTACCTTATATGCCCCCCAGAATGCACAGAAAATGCAACATTTGGAAGTAAGTCCCATAAGTAAGCCTCTCAGCTGGCTTCAAGCAGAGGACAGGGGATCCAAACCTGGTTCTCCAGATTAGAGTCCTGCCACTTTTAATCACTACAGCAAACTGGCTCTTAAGGAATGGCTTAAAAGTTTAGTGCGTGTGTGTGTGTGGGGGGGGGAGTTAGTTTAGAAAAAAAGAAAGCATGGAGGAACACATTAAAATGATCAAGGTGCGTAGAGAGGGAATGGAATGACAGAGCATGGGAAGTCACCCAATAAATCTTATTGAAAATAAATACAGGAGAGACAAAAGGAAACAGTTGCATAGTGAACGTATTTACCTCATTGCCATAATAATGACCTATTGGACTTTTTTAAAAGGAGCAGACAAGTTTGTGGAGGGTGACTATTGGTCACAAAAGTTAAACAAAGCCTCCATTTTCTGGGGCAGTATGTTTGAAGAGCAAGCAGGGAAAGCAGGAGACACTTATCACCTTGTTACCATTTAAGAATATCTTTATTGGCATAACAATGTGAACATGCACAGTCAGCAGGAAGACAGGACCACCGTTACCTGAATATTTAAACCAATCCTCTCCTTTTGGATGCACGACAGAGGAATTTAGCCACAGACTCAATGGTCTCATGGTTTTGCGTGAATAAGAGCAGGGAAGTATTACTAACATCAGGGAAAGCAGGAGACACGTATCACCTTGTTGCAGTGTTTGTGAGCTTCAAGAATCCCAAGGCATCTGCCTGGCCATTGTTGGGGAAAGAACTCTGGCCTGGACGTTGGTCTGATCTAAGAAAGCAATTCTTATTTTCTAATGACTTGAATGCTTCTTCTGCAGTCAATTTCTGCTGAATCTGCAGTCTGACCAAGCCTCCTTAGGGCTTTCTAAACTTTATAGGGTTTTTTTTTCATTTAATAATGTCAGGCTTTCATTACCCATCATAAAGCACCAAAAAAAAAGGCCACAGAAATTCTTCTCCCTCTGCAGGTCACCTTTAAGATACTTAGGTCATTGTGAGCTGTCTCAAAATTTCCACACACTGGAGTGCGCTCAAACCATAATGTGTACCAAATTTCACATTAGGATCGGCCTGATTTTTCTCTGTCATTTGTTTCTACTTTTATTGCTCGGCAGAACATAAAAAGTGAAAAGAGAGATTTTGTTTTCCTGCTACACAGCATATAATTTACATCAATCATACCCGAATTTCAATACTGCTGAGGTATCACTTAAACAGAGAGACTAGATGGTAATGCAGGGCCTGTCTGAGGACGGGGGCTACAGCTTCACAGAGAGAGAGCTTCCAAAGCATATGAGGAAAACTCCGCAGGAGACTGGGCAAATTCATCACACCACAAAAATGTCTCCATCCTGTCGACAGGGTCATTAAAAGAACATACACCATTGTTACTTCAGATGCTTGGATTCTGTTGGCATAACAGTGTAGCGCCGTTGATACTAAGGGAATTTGCACACCTTGGGTGGAGAAAAAGCAGTTATTTACCAAAGCTTTTTTTTTTAAAAAAGCATCTCATCTGTATAACATGAGAAATTCTTCAAGCTCTGAATAAGGGTGGGAGCCCCTGTAAAAGCTATGCCTGCTAAGAGAAGCCATCTACCGAGAGAGAGACTGATCGATTTCCCTTCTATAGCGAGTTAAAGCAGAAGCCAACATAGACAATTCATTTAAGCGGTCAACAAATTAGGCCCTTCATTATTTCTCTCTCTTGCTGATCTATAAGGGTCCTATTTTTGTGCGTAGTTGTGCATGCGTGTGTGTGTGAACATTCCTTTTCTTCTCATCGGCTGTTTCTTTGCTGTTACTATCACTTTACTCTTTCCATAGAAACAATCTGGGAGTCATGTCAGAATTAGAAAGTTTTTTCTGCATTCAATTTCATTTAATTTTCTGGACGAGTCTAAATTACAGAATTTTTTTTTGCACATACACATGTTAAATCACAGGGTATATCAGTTTCCTGGGCATGGTTTTACGTTCTAGCATAGGTTTTCCATCATTGCTGGAATATAGGAAAATTCTGCCTGACATAGATCCAGAGGAGTTAGCCGTGTTAATCTGTAGTAGCAAAATAGTAAAGCATCCAGTAGCACCTTTAAGCCCCACCAACTTTATTATAGCATAAGCTTTTGAGAGCCACAGCTCTCTTCGTCAGATGCATAGAGGGTATGAAGAAACTGGCCAGAGATATATAGATGGTGAGGGGAGAGCATGCAGGGAGTGAGGATCATATAAATTTAAATAAGTTACAAGTCATTAAAGAGGTAGAATGCACAATCCAGGCTGGATGCGACCTCTCCCCTCCATGGCAGAAACTGAATAGAATGCCTGAAGGCAGTTACTTTTGGTAATGCGATAACCATTCATAGTCTCCATTCAATCCAAGGCTGAGTCAAATTTACTTATGAATTCCAATTCAGCAGCTTCCCATTGGATTTTGTTTTTGAAAGGTTTCTGTTGAACTACAGCGACCTTTAAGTCCTTGATGGAATGTCCTGGTAGATTGAAGTGTTCTCCCACTGGTTTCTGGATGTTGCCATTTTTAATGTCATATTTGTGTCCATTTATTCTTTTGCGCAGCGGTTGGCTGGTTTGTCCAATGTACAGAGCAGATGGACATTGTTGGCACATGAGGGCATATATCACATTGGAGGATGAGCAGCTGTAAGAGCCAGAGATAGTGTAGTTGATGCCATTGGGTCCTATAATCGTATTTTCTGGGTAGATATGAGGGCAGAGTTGGCACCTGGGTCTGTTGCAGGGTCTGGTACCTGTGTTGGTGACTCATGGGTGTGGTGTGCTAATGGGAATCGCGGGAGTAACATCATCGCGCTGCCCCGTGAGCACTCCAGCATTTCTCAGCAGGCCATTGGGAAGTGTGCATGCTTCTGGGCCTGCCTGATGACATCACTTCCCAGAAGTGACATCATCGCACAGGTCCAGGAGCTCGCATGCTCTTTGCACATGTGCAAGGAGCAACAAAAAAGTGAGTGCTGAGTACCTGATCCTAGTAGTCTTTCACCCTCCACCAGACCACTTTTTCTTGATAAAACAATTCCAGCAATTACATTTGCAAAAGAAACAAAGGCTATTTAGAATAAGACGGAAGCAGCAAGGTAGGGGTGACCCTAAAGAGCAGAATCCTAGAAGGAATGAGGCTGTGCAGATGTGAACAAGCTCGAATTTTAATGGTTGGGATCTCCAGAGGCAAGGACCAGATTGACTCTCCGCCCACTTCCTCCCATAGATGTGACTGGTTGTCTTCCTCTCCTATCAAGAAAAGTAAAACACTGCTCTTCATGATGATGATGATGATGATGATGATAACATTCAATTTATATACCACCCTTCAGGACAACTTAATGCCCACTCAGAGCAGTTTACAAAGTATGCTATTATTATCCCCACAACAATCACCCTGTGAGGTGGGTGGGATTGAGAGAGAGCTCTGAGAGAGCTGTGACTGAGCCAAGGTCATCCAGCTGGTTTCAAGTGGAGGAGTGGGGAATCAAACCCGGTTCTCCAGATTAGAGTCCTGCCGCTCTTAACCACTACACCATGGACGTGGAGTTCCTGCATCACCCTTCAAGAAGGGCCACAGCACACATGTTTCCAGGCATGCCGGAGCCTGATTCAGATCAAGACTGTGAAGAAGGGAATTTTAAACCTCCCCGCAAATGTACCACACTCCCATAAAATGTGGGCCATGGGTTCGAAAGGTGTCAAAGCCGGCATTGTGCAAGGATCAGATGTGAGCAGAAAGTGCCTTCAGCCTTCTTCCAAAGCACCTCGTAGACAGCGATATGCAAGCCCACTGTATACATACATGAGCACACAGTCATACAGATATTGTTAATTAGTCCTCATATAAATGAGAGTTGCCAGCCTCCAGGTGAGGTCTGGAGAGCTCCTGGAATTACATTGGCTATCCAGATGACAGAGATCTGTTCCCCTGGAGAAAATGGCTGCTTTGGGCAGTTGACTCTATGGCATTATACGCCACGAAGTTTCCTCCCCTCCCCAAATCCTGCCTTCCCCAGGCTCCACCTCCCAGAATTCCCCAGTCTGGAGTTGGCAATCCTAATACGAACTGACTATGAACTCACAGAAAAGTAGGATCATGCAAATGTCATAAAGATATGAACTGATTGCTATGGAAGTAGGTTGAGTACATTATGCAATGCCAGAGATACGTACTATACAACTACGATTGCATTTTATATGGGATGTTCCAATCCCATTGATTATATAGATGTACTCTGTGTAATCCACCTTGAGTCCTAGTGAGAAAGATGGACTTTAAATAACGTAAGTAAAAAAATAATAAAATGGGCACAACAGCAAGCCAGTCACCTACCTGGGCCTCAAATGACGTGTTTGTTCCACAGTGGAACGTAGAACCTGTGGACGAATCTCTCATTCTATTATTCCTAAGTGATGGTTTAAGGCAGGGGCCCGCCAATGTTATTGAGCCTGTAGGTATTTTTGGAAGTCTACGAAAAAGTTAGTGGCTACGATAGCAAGATGACGGGCACAGGGGAGGAGCAAAGCAACATGGCTGCCAAGGGGGTGGGGCAAATCCCAGTATGTTGGGAGGCGCCACAAAAGGCGGGCTGGAGATGCCAAGCCCAGCGCTTTTCTTTGCAGCAGCTTCCAGATGGGAGCTTCCTATAGGGCAAGGGCGATGCCACTTGACTTGAGTAGGTGGGGAAAAGCTAGGGTTGGCTCTCGGCTCTGAGGAAGAGGGACTCTTTGGTTTCAGTTTTCAAAGGAAGGGGAGGGTTTGCTTCCTGCACAGCCACGAGGGAGTGGTTTCCAAGTCCAGAGACAGACCGCAGTGAGCCAATGTGACCGAGCTCTTTCACGTTGCCCCAAGATGAGCTCAGCAATTGCTAGTCAGTTGGCTGAGAGGGAGCTGAGAAGTCCCTGCCTATTTTTGTTCTGTTGGAGACCCTTGGATTTTATCCCCTTGTTTCCAGAAGCAAGTGGGCACCAAGAGACATAGTCCCACACTCCCACTCCCCACTCCGGGCACTGTTTTAGGCCATGTTGAAAAGGTTTCCATAGTTATGAGGTACTCAAAAAGCAATGTGTAATCGCAACAGTGCCCTGAACTGGATAGCCCAGCTGAGCCTGATCTCATCAGATCTCAGAAGCTAAGCAGGGTCGGCCTTGGTTAGTAGTTGGATGGGAAACCTCCTACCAAGGCCAGCGTTGCAGAGCCAGGCAATGGCAAACCACCTCTGTTAGTCTCTTGCCATGAAAACCCCGCCAGGGGTTGCCATAAGTCAACTATGACTTGATGGCACTCTCCACCACTACAGTTGCAACAATACCATGTTCTTAAAATGCGATGTGTGGCTCTGTCCTATGCAAGCAGGCTCTCATATGGTTGACATGTTCAGAAATGGGAGGAAGGAAGCCGCCTCAGGCTGCAGCAAGTTCCTCCATCCTAAGGAACTGTTTGGTTGAAGGAAGAGCTGCTTAAGTTGGAGAAAGGCTTAACATTTGGCTTAGTGGGAAGGACAGGATACAGGCCAATGCATGTTGTGCCATGCAGTTATGACCTTTAGCTATGGCTCCCAATTTGCAGTGGTAGAAATCTTGTTGGCATTCAGGTATTTGGTGATGAAACTTGAGAAAAATGCTGTCACCATAGTCTCTCTTCTTTCTACCTCATCAGTATCTTTTCTCCATAGGCATAGCATTAGATAGAATATGCACAGGGCGTCAGTCTTAGAGGTTGTTTGTGCGCCAGCTTCGTACACTTTCAGTCTGATCTCTAAATTCAAAGCTAGAAGTAGAAGGAACCGGTATGACGTTCCTGGATCCGCTTCCTTTAAAAATTCTCCTCACAAGAACACCTCCCACCCTTGTTTCACCTTCCTACTTTTCCCCTCCACTGGGGACAGCAGAAATTGGGTCTTGGTTATAAATACGGACAACTCTCTGTCCGGGATGTGAGGTAAAATTTGTCAGTGGGACAAAAAGGCTTTTAAAGAACAACAGACAGCAAGGATTTGTTTTGAACAATAAATTACTGAGGTCATTGTAACATTAAACCCTGAAAACTCTAGTGGGATGAATTAGCTACAGCATTTGTACTTTTGGGGTAGAATTCAGAGAAAAGAAGGTTCTAGAATGTTTTTGTCTTAGGATATTGTCACTGGCACAGTGACAATGTCCCCAAAGTGAAACCACTTATCAATTACAGTTTGCTTTCTATAAATCACCCTCCCTCCCTCAAATCCTGGGTAGAAAATAAAACCCAGATAATACATGCATTTTTGCCATTGGGATATTTTTCTACCCCATGCGGTACCAAAATACCCTATTGGGGGTATTTTTCTACCCCATGAGTTTATTAAAGAAACAGTAATCCAGGGAACCATTTTAAATGTGCTCTGGGAAGTGGTGAAGTCTATGGTTCCTAACTCATCCGTGGAGCATCTGAGACCCCCCCTCCCTACAATATTGATCTCCTATCTGAGTAAAATGCCTTTTTGAATAATTCGGTTTTGCATCATTTGCGGAAAGCCAGACAACCTTTACGACAACCTTTATAGCAACCACAAACAATAAAAAAACCCCTTTTCATATCGAGATATAGAGGGAACGTCTCTGCACTGACTGAAGTTTGTAAGCTGTTGCACTTCACAGCTCCCTGCTCCTTTTGGCTTTCTGGAGCTTTGCTCCTGTTGGCTCTGGAATGACCGGCAGTGCCATTCTAAGGAGCATTACACCTTTCTAAGCCCTATGAATTTAGAAGTGCGTAACTCGGCTTAGAATGACACAGGCCATTTTCACACTGCTTACTGACCACAGAACATTGAAACAAGCTCCCGGAATGACAGCATCTTCCTGGCGCGATTTCGCGTGAGAACTGCAGTTCTCACGCAAAATTGCGCCAGGAAGACGCTGTCATTCCAGGAGCTTGACACGATGTTCTGTGGCCGGTAAGCAGTGTGAAAACGGCCTCTGTTATGTGATATCTGACACGCTTAGTAAACCACACTCTCATCACATAAGGTTCTTGTTTTCCACAAATAGCACGAAGAACACAGCAGTCAAATGTTGTATTATAGAAGTGTGTGCTTTTGGCACCCAGGCTAGTAGTCATCTACTCTTCCCTTTGGGCTGCGCCAACCCCCCTGTGTAGCATCATCATTTGAACTGAACTGAATAACTGTGAACAAGGTCAAGCTTGTGAATTGAGATGCAGAGGCAAGGTGTTTTGAGCAAATGTGTGCACAGGTTCACGAAAAGGTATAACGTTTTGATTTTATTGTTGGTGACTTACATTCCACTGAGCCATACACATCATTTGGAAAAAGTCCCCTTCACTTCTATGGAACTTCACTTCTATGGAATGTGTTTGGGATAGGATGTCATAACCTGATATACAGCTCACATAAACCAAAGGACTTTGATAGAAGGAATTTCAGAGCATCTGGTCAAAGGCTGCATGCAGCTCTGCACTATGTTAGAAATTAAAGATCAAAATAATCATTTAAAATTACTAAATCGCTAAATATCAAGTTGTGGAAAACAATTTAAATTGCGCGTTGTGAAATGCCAAGTAAATTGCTTAAACTGAGCTGAAGTTTCAAGGAGTGCGTTCTGTTTTATGCAGATCTTTTGATAACTCATGTCAACATATTCTGCAGTATTTTTGCACACACTCTCCTTTGTTGTGTACAGTTTTTGTTTCTTTCTTCAAGGCTGTGCTTCTGATGGTATAGTGGTTAGATTGTCAGACTATGATTAGGGTGAATTGGGCCGTTTTCACAGTGCTTACTGGCCATGGAACTTTGCACTGAGCTCCTGGAACGACAGCATCTTCCTGGCGCAATTTCACGAGAACGGCAATTCTCACGCGAAATTGCGCCAGGAAGACACTGTTGTTCCAGGAGCTTGGTGCGATGTTCTGTGGCCGGTAAGCAGTGAGAAAACAGCCTTGCTCTCAATCTCCAATTCTGACATGGAAGCTTGCTGGGTGACCTTGGACCAGTCACATACTCTCAGCCGTGCCTAACTTCTATGCCAACTACAAGGCTCCCCTTCTTGCCTTCCTACCCATGTGCCCCCACCTTCCTGTGATTCTTCCTTTGTCCACTCGCAAGCTCTCCCACCATCAGCAGTCACGAGTGCCCATGCTGCCTCCACACCCTTTCCCCCATGGTGCCGAGTGATGGGTGCTCCCGCCATGGCCACGAGGAATTCTGAAGCTTCACGCACCACCCACATGCCCTTCTCCATCAGCACTAGGCAGCACATGCTGCTGGGAGCAGAGGAGCCGAAGCACACACAAGCAGGCAGTGGGAGGCTGTGAGTGGAGGCATCAGAGTGTCAGGGCTTGCCGCCGCTGCCGCTGGGCGTGGCATTGGGCGGTCTGCTCCTGACATCATAGGGGGGCCAGGGATGCTGCAGGACCCTGCTCTATGAAAGGAGGGGCGGTATACCTCACCCAGACTCCCTCTCAGTCCACTCGCTGGCCTGCTCAACCTGGCCTGCTTGCCCCCTGGGTCCTTCTTCATCCCCTCCTTCCAGAACTCTCCTCCAAACCTCCACTCTTGCATTGCACCACTCTCACTCCACATTATCACTCCTTACTCACATCCACCACCACAGGGCTCTTCCCAGCCAGCTTTTATAGGGCTTCCTTCTACTGCCCCACCCCTCTTCCAGCCCAGTCTTGGGCTGCACCAAGCAGTTGCAGCTGGGGTAGCTGATCTGGCCCCACTGACCAGCACCAGCTGTGCCTTGTTCCCTGGCTGCCCAGCCTCCCTGCCTTGGCTGATTGCTGAAGGCCTGTCCAGCTGCAGTTCCCTGGCTAGCAGCTCGGCCTCCCTGGCTGAGCTGATGGCTGAAGGTGGGTCCAGCTGCGGCTCCTTGGCTGGTTGCCCAGGGCTTCCTGCAGAGTGCCTCCAATAGCCCCACCTGGAGTGGCTTGGCTTTTGGCAACTCCTGGGCCAGGCTACTATTTTCTAGCTGGGGCGTGGCTTTGGGCTGTTGGGGCTGCTGCTGCTTCTCCTCCTTAGGTAAGGTCTTTGGGTGGGTGACTGCTGGGCCCCCAATCCCTCTGCCCTTGCCCCCTTCTGCCTTGCTTAGTCCCCTTTCCTTCCCCAGGGGAGTGGGACTCGCTGGCTTCTCTCTGTCTCCCCCTGACTCCTGAGGCCCTGGGCCTTTGCCTCTTGCCCCTGGCGCTGGCAGGTTCTGGCTCCATTTGCCCGTGGGAGGGGATGACCTGCTGTCCCCAGGCTGCCCCCTCTGCTTGCCAGTCAGACCGGTTGACCTACTGCCTGTTGGCTGACCGGTTGACCTGCTGGCTGCTGGCTGCCCCCTCTGTTTGCCCGTCAGCCCGGTTGACCTGCTGTTCCCTCTTGTCAAGTCTGGGGGCTGGGGCTCAGACCCCGGACACAGAGGAGATGTGTGAGCGCTGCACCTCGCCATGGACTGGTGCTGGCTCTGTCCTCCAGCATATCAGGAGCAGTGTTTGTCCGTGACACTCCGCCTGATCTGGAGTTTTATACTTCCTCAGACCCACATGTTATTCTGTTAGCGGGCATCTAGGGAGCAAACTTAAGCCGGTCCACTGAGAAGCAAGTCCAATTTAACTCCATCGGGTTTATTCCCCGGAAGGTGTTCTTGGGATTGCAGCCCTAGTGCTGAAAAACTCCAAAGGGGGCTGAAATTATCGGCACATGATTTTAATTTTTTAATTCAGGGTACATCTCATGTACATCGTATTGGTGCAGGTCATTATCCTTATTCTACACCCTGGGCTCTTCCCCCATCTGCCCCCATACTGAAGACAGGGGAGAGAATGGAACCAGCATATATAACAACAACAACATTTGACTTATATAACACCCTCCAGGACAACTTAACACCCACTCAGAATGGTTTACAAAGTGTGTTATTATTATCCCCACAACAATCGCCCTGTGAGGTGGGTGGGACTGAGAGAGCTCCGAGAGAGCTGTGACTGACCCCAGGTCACCCAGCTGTCTTCAAGTGGTGGAGTGGGGAATCAAACTCGGTTCTCCAGATTAGAGTCCTGCTGCTCTTAACCACCTGGCTGAGTGCTTGGGTCTCTTTAGGATTGTCCTGTGTCACATTGCATTTGCGCTACAAGTACACTTCTCATCCTTCCAGTTTAGGGCTAATAAATGCTTGGTTGGGAAGCTCCTTCGTAGATGCATCTTGAAATGAACAAATGTAGTTTCCTTTATCACCAGCAGCAGAAGTGCAAAGTTCTTACTCCTGTCCCCAGTAAGATCGCCCTCTTCTATGCTCCTTCAGGATCAACGGAGCTCTCTGTTGTCAAGAATGCAGGGCTCATTCTGAGGGGGAACGTGCAGGAACGCAGTTCTGGCAGTTCCCCGAAGAGGTCACATGTCAGGTGGCCCTGCTCACCTGACTCTCAGCCATTTGGGCCCGTTTTGGCCTGGATTGGGCCGAAATCGCCCGGATCAGGCCTCGGACGGGTGGTGGATCACTCTCCCGCTCAGCAGTGGCCTGATCCTTACCATTTTGGGCCCCTTTTTGGCCATTTTCAGCCCCTTTTTGCCATTTTTGGCCCAATTTTGGCCCTGAATGGCCAGGATTGGGTCCAAAACAGCCAGGATAGGTGATGTCATGGGGTGTGGCATATGCAAATCAGATATAATAATCACACACTTCTGGTGATGTCAAGAGGCGTGGCATATGCTAATGAGTTATGCTAATGAGTTCCTCCCGCTCTTTTTCTATGAAATGACCCCTGGAAGAATGTATGGCCTTAAAGGCATGAGCGATGCTCTAGAAATCCTTATTTCAAATTTCAGAGTAGTCATAAGTTGAATAGCTCTCACTCTTTGACCTCCCCTTCCCTCACTGTGGGGAGAGTCCCTCTCAGGGTTTTTGTAAGAATTGCTAAAATAATAATTTTGAGTACTTAGGGAGGAAAGCAGTATGAAAAAAGCAACAAGGATAAAATTATGAAGCCATCCTTATACCAGCTTCAAGCAGCAATGGAACAGGAAAAGGTCTTCTTGGTGGTGGTCCCCCAGGAGTGAACTGGCCTGCAACTTACCAGGAAAGTTGCCTGTGAAGGGCCAGTGGAGGCTTCGCTTGCTCCTGAATTAAATATGGCCCCTAAGGAGCTGACACCACCATAGAGTACCATAGCGTCTGCTCTCCGAAGCTGCCATTAGCTCCAAGGGAACTAATCTCTTGTCTGGAGGTCAGTGATAATTCCCAGAGAACTCTAGCTCCCATCGAGGTTGGCACGCCTGCCAACACAACACTACAGGGCTGTTTTAACATTCCAACCCACGTCTGGGTCCCACAGCTAGAGAACCCCCTCCCCTGGAAACCTACCCTGCGACTAAACCTATTTATGCTTTTAGAAGAATTTCGGAAGACTTGTCAAGAGTGTATGTTTGGAGTGGCTTTCAAGAGTGAGGGCTAAAGCCTGTCATTTTATTTATTTTTTGCTTGCTTGAATTTGATTTTTGTTTCGTTCTATTTATACGGGTTTTAAGTGCCTTTCGTTTGTGACCCATCCTAAATCTACAGGGTGAGGTGAGCCATAGAGATAAATCATGCAAATAGATTAAATTCATAAATAAATAACCCACTTTGTGGAGGAAGCCAAGAGCAATTTCCTCAGCTATTTTGATGTGGTAGTAATTAGGTTAAGCCACTACAATTTGGCATCTTTAATGCCAGTTTGACATGTTTTGCTCTTGAGAGACCAGCCTTTACTTGTGAGTTCCATAATATCTAGAAGGCCTTACGGCTGCCAGTTTGCATCCAGTTATGGACAATGGAGCATATGTCAGTGGCTCCGGGTTGCTCTGTTTTTTCCTTCCAAAGGACATCTCCTTGGACTACCTAAGCAAACTAATATATAAATGCTTGAGGTACAGCATGGAAACTGATCCACCAGGAGTCCAGGACACTAAACAGAGCATTATACAGCATTTTGGGGAATATAAAAAGCAGGGCTTTTTTTCTGGGAAAAGAGGCGGTGGAACTCAGTGGGTTGCCATCGGAGAAAATGGTCACATGGCTGGTGGCCCCGCCCCCTGATCTGATCGCCAAGCGGCGCAGAGGGCAATCTCAACTCCCCTCTGTCTGGAGATCAGCGGGCGGGACCACCAGCCATGTGACCATTTTCAAGAGGTTCCAGAACTCCGTCCCCCCGCATTCCAGCTGAAAAAAAGCCCTGGTATTTGCAGTCTCAGGCAAGCAGTAAAACTATTGTTTGGTCCCGGCTGAGCTTTCATTTGTGACCAATGTAGTATGTTCAGCTAGGTGGATCCCTGGTTGTAGAGACTTGCCCAAAAGGATGCTGTTCTATTGTGGGGGGGGATGGGACGGGACACTGGTATTTGCAGTCTCAGGCAAGCAGTAAAACTATTGTTTGGTCCCGGCTGAGCTTTCATTTGTGACCAATGTAGTATGTTCAGCTAGGTGGATCCCTGGTTGTAGAGACTTGCCCAAAAGGATGCTGTTCTATTGTGGGGGGGGACGGGACGGGACACAACCACAACCTTTCTTTCTATCCTGCTTTCTTTTGGGAATGTATACTTTATGTGGGCTTGGCACAGAAATGGAATATTGCAAAAGATATTCTCAGTGTGTCTTAATGAACCCCATTGAGACATAGGGGAGGTCTCTTACAGTGAAATCCTAAGCAGAGTTACTCCAGTCTAAGGCCATTGAAATCACTGTTAGTCTTGTATAGAGCATGCATTTTTAATAGGTCACAACCAGAACTTTGAATTGTTATGGGGAAAGTAATAGAGAAGCAGCTCAAAAGCTACCACCTTATCCTATATAAACATTTCTTCACATTTCCATGCTTTATACTTTGTTCCTGCAATATATCACCTAGCTAAGGAAATTGTTCACCTCCTATAGAGGATAAGATTGATTTCCTCCATTCAGTAACTTCTACAGGCAAGGATCAAATCTGGCTGGAGGGTCTCCTTATTGCTAGTAACCTTTTAACCAGATGCAACTAATTGCTGAGGGGGGGGGGGAACCTCCAAGGTGGCAATTCAGTTACACATACTTAGTCCCAGGAAGAGCAGCAGGCATAAGTGTGCATTTGTGCATGGAATTGGAAGCTTCCGTATCTGACTCCAGACATAGTCAGGGCTTTTTTTCAGCTGGAACGCGGGGGAACGGAGTTCTGGAACCTCTTGAAAATGGTCACATGGCTGGTGGCCCCGCCCCCTGATCTCCAGACAGAGGGGAGTTTAGATTGCCTTCCGCGCTTTTCTCTGAGGGCAACCCACTGAGTCCCACCACCTCTTTTCCCAGAAAAAAAGCGCTGAGAAAAGTATTTATCTACAATAAATTTCAGGATGCTTCTTAAAAAAACCTCCAAAGATACAGATCATATTTGATCAACGTTGCCTCCAATTTATTTGAAACTTTCCAGTTAAAATGTTCTGTCCTGGCATGCATATAAAATATCAGAAGAAGTTATTTAGTTCTGGAAGTATAGTTGAGAATGGGATATACACTGAACATACTGCAATTCTTTACCACACGCATGTTCACACACAAAATGAGAACCGAAAATAGTTCACTGGTATTTTAAAGCATATGGCAAAAGATTTATTATGTCCTCTATGCACAAATGTCAAACCAGTACGAATTTGGGAGCTATGGGTGGGGAAACATCCCCCCCCGTATTTTTTTTTCAAAAACTGGACAAGTTAATTAACTTTTTTTAAAAAGTTGCAAACCTATACTTTTCCTACCGCTTTAACAACATAAAATAGAACTTAACACATAAAACCATACTATTTGGCATATTTCTTGAAATGTAAAGACTGCTATAAACAAAAATAAAAAAAATATAGCCAATGTGAAATGCTGCACCCTTTGCACGCATATCTTCATCTCTGCCATCTGGGACGCTGGAAAAAATAAAAGCCAAAAATAGAAAATGCGGATTTTGTAGCAAATAAAGGAAGTGTATTATTTGGACAGAAACTGCCCCATATAGTCACAATAAAACTAGCAGCATTTCTAAACATCAATGTTAAACTTTCTAACAGTGAATTCTTTCATAGTGTACAACGAACATACACATATTGGTGGACAAAATTATTCCTATTCTTGGAAAACATATTGCATATGTCTGTAAAATTCACAGGAATTATCTTTATTTAGTGGTGTAGATTGTCTTACATTAAAAAAAAACTCTTTACACACATTTTGAATTAGCACAGCCTTCTCTTAGAATACACTTTATTCATTCTAGAAGAGAAAATATTTAACTGCTTTTCTGTGCCCCCCTCCCCAAATTTCTGGGTGGTTGTTTTTTTCAATGGAAACATGGCAAAAGAGTCCTTGAGAGAAATGGGAAAAGGTTCCCACCACCCCTTTTCCCCAGGCCTTCACATCTCTACATCTGTGTAAATCTCAGTGATGCTGTTTGAGTCCAAACAAGATACATTTTCCCAACAGGCAGTAGCTTATTTGGTGACAATATGAAATACACATCTCAGCAGTGCTAACTAGCAGTAAATGGTTCCCCTGCTCAAACTGAAATGTGATTTTTTTTTCACTCCTAGGGTTTAAACCTAGATGATGTTATAAAGAATAAAGAGAATGCTGTGTGTGGTGTCCTTCCCGACTGCTAAGTGTCTACTGCTTCTTTGGAAACGATGTTCTCTGTCTCGATCGCTTCCCATCCAACTTGAATTTTATCACTTCTGGATTTCCCCCCTCCAAATGGCATTTATATCCCTGAGGGCAGGAAGGGTTACATCAGTGCTTGGTTCTCATGCCCAGGGTAATGTCAATCACCACCTTGCAGTCTGGTAGCAATTTCCCCCAGGCCAGTTTGGCCACGGATCCTGACGGTGTTTTGCCATCTTCTGGGCAAGGGTCACTGAGTTTGTAGGGGGGGGGGAAGGTATTTGTTAATTTCCTGCATTGTGCAGGGGGTTGGACTAGATGACCCTATATATCCCTTCTGAACCTACAATTCTATGATTTTCCAAGAAGCTCAGAGAGGGCAACCCCTTTTATCTTCACAATAGTCCTCTGAAATAGATCAGGCTGAGAGATGGTAACCCTGCTGGCCAGGGCTTTTTTTCAGCTGGAACGTGATGGAACGGAGTTCCGGAACCTTTTGAAAACGGTCACATGGCTGGTGGCCCCGCCCCCTGATCTCCAGACAGAGGGGAGTTTAGATTGCCCTCCGCGCCGCTGGGCAATCTCAACTCCCCTCTGTCTGGAGATCAGGGGGCAGGGCCACCAGCCATGTGACCGTTTTCTCCGAGGGCAACCCACTGAGTTCCACCACCTCTTTCCCCAGAAAAAAAGCCCTGCTGCTGGCCCAAGTCACTCAGGAAGCATTCGGGCTTAAAGGGCACTTGAACCCAGATATTCCTCATCTCCATCTCCCTTCCACGTATGACCCAAAAAAGACTGAGATCATCTTATCCACATTCACAATACCATGTGGTCACTTCCTGTTTCTCCAATCCACAAGTCTTAGCACTGAATGATGCAAAGAGCTGGGGGAAGGACCCCACCAAAGCAAAGCAGACTTACAGTGTAACCCTAAGCAGAGTTATACCCGACCCTTCCAAGCCTCTTGAAGTCAAATGGACTTCAGAAAGGCACAATTGAAGTTCCCTTGATTTTACTGGCAGAATTAAGGACAAGTTTGGCTTAATCCTAATTCAGATAAATCGTGGTGTCTGTGTGCAGGTCAGAAAAATCAGGACAGCCAGCTGGGGCTCTCCTCCTGCACCAAGGACCTCCTTCTTTGGAGGTTTTTAAGCAGAGCCTAGATGGCCCTCTGACAGCAATGCTGATTCTGTGAACCTACGCAGTTCATGAGAGGGAGGGCAGGAAAGAGTACATCAGTGCTTAGTTCTCGTGGCCCTTTCTTGCATGCTCAGGGTAACGCCAATCACCACCTTCGGGTCAGGAAGCAATTTTCCCCAGGCCAGTTTGGGTAGGGATCCTGATGGTGTTTTGCCATCTTCTGGGCATGGAGCAGGGGTCATTGAGGTGTGTGTGTGGGGTGTGTGTGTGAATTTCCTGCATTGTGCAGGGGGTTGGACTAGATGACCCTATAGATCCCTTCCAACCCTATAGTTCTATGATTCTAAGATCATAAATCCGTGAGTCAAGAAGCAGGATTTCAAAATAGGCTGTGGCTAGGCAAAGATGGTCACCAGCGCGGCCCAAGTAATCTCCAATCAAATGCAGAGTTTTGTAACTTCTGAATAATCATCAGTATGTGAGAAACGGGCAAGATGAGATATCTGGCTGAGTTGTCAACTCAAGATGGAAACGACAGGACTGTACCATAAGATATCGGTACACAAGTCAGGCCAGCATAAAAGTGATGAGCAATTAATTACCTTGAAGCACTTTCCTAGAAAGTCAGCTTAGCCCGAAGTTAATTGCTCTGGTATGAATTAGAAACCTTTGTCTGTATGAATGCACTGCAGAATTTCATTACAGCAGCAAGTTATGGTTTGGCTAGAACGGTTCAAACTGCCTGAAATAATAGTAATATAAGCAGGTCTCATAAAATCCACTTCTTTCCCTACTGAAGCTGTGTTTGTATTAGCGAAGAGTTAGAATACATTATCGCCAGGGCTTTTTTTCTGGGAAAAGAGGTGGTGGAACTCAGTGGGTTGCCCTCGGAGAAAATGATCACATGGCTGGTGGCCCCGCCCCCTGATCTCCAGACAGAGGGGGGTTGAGATTGCTGGAGCAGCGCGGAGGGCAATCTCAACTCCCCTCTGTCTGGAGATCAGGGGGCGGGGCCACCAGCCATGTGACCATTTTCAAGAGGTTCTGGAACTCCGTTCCCCTGCGTTCCCCCTGAAAAAAAGCCCTGGTTATCGCAAAGATGCTCAGTCTCTCTCAGATCCTAAAGTGTGTGAAATTTTCTGTAGGCCTCAAATAATGATGCCTCAATGGGGCCTCAATGGAGGAGGGGGTGAGCTTTTTTCCTTCCTTAAAAGGTTCTCCATAACCCACGTTACACCCCTAATCCTCTGTCCACTACAGAAACATCCAAAATATTATTTTTAAAAAAACTTTACTCTGAAACTTCGGTGTAGGGATTCTGATGGAACGAGACACTTCAAATATTATCAAACAAAAAAGCATCCATGTTGCCCAGCCATGTTAGAACTCACTGCTTGGTTTTGAAAAAGGACTCACCTTGATTCATAAACCTTGTGTTTTATAAATTATCTCGGGTACCAGCTAAACAAGTGAAGCCCTGATAAAACCCACTGATTGGAATGAGAGAGTTACGCACTATCCCCTCTCCTGAAATCCATAGGATTTAGAAGGGCCTGGATAATGCCTTTCGTTTCCCTTTGAGTGCTTTCCCTTTAAACGTCTACAGCTCTCCGACATCTTCAGCCTCTCCTGTTCTTTTAATTTTTGATGTGCAAGCTGAAATAAGCCAAAGGAAGGACTCATTGCCCCCGTGTAACTTTTCAGTCATATTTATGGCTTGGATTATATAAACAGTAACACACAATACATCTGCAAAATGGATACAACCTTCATTAATCTCCATAAATATAACAGCTGCAGTCCTAAACACACTTAACAGAGAAGCAAATTCCACTGAAATCAATGAGATTGACTTCCCAGTAAAAGTGGTTAGGATCAAGGGCTACGGTTACTTTAAAAGATGTTCATAATACCTAAGGATACATAAATTCTGGGACGTGATCCCTTCCAGGATTCAGTAAGTGTGGTAAACGTGTAAAGCGTCCAGCAGAGAGATATTTTTGCAAGGAGAGTGAAGATCAGTTTTGCCAAAAAGTCGAGAACTTGGTAAAGGCATTTGGTGGAAAATTTTATTTCCACATTATAAATGGCTGCAGTCTATTTTAAGTGGTCCTACAACAGGAGTTTCTAGGAGGTTCCTTAAACGCCTAAAATCTTCTTTTTAGTTTGAAGTGAATGTTTATATTTCAGTGTGCTTTGCTAAAAGCAGGCCTGTATCTATTTTATTTAGAAACCTGCCTGTATTGATTTCATTTAGAAACCCCTTAAGCAACAGTGTTAATTTTGCGAGCAAAGTCATACCCTTTTATTCCAGTCTCCTGAATTAAAATTTAGTTTAAAAAATACAATTCAACAAATTCAATGAAGCAGAAACACGAAGATGAAATTAACCCCCCAAAGGCAAAATGCTCAAGAAACCAGCCGGACTTTTATTTCTTCCAGAAATATTCGGGGCTGAGCATCACAAGTCCAAGTAATTCAACCTCCCCGAGCTGTGTTTAGGGCAGTAAAGGAAATAGGACTAGAAATTTACTTTTCACATTTGTGTATGCTGTGCTTTTCTTAAACCTCCTAGACATTTTCCATTTCCCTTCCCAAAAAAACAGGGCAGATCTTGGAGTTAATAGTTATAAGATTTACAGGAACCTGGGACGAGAAGTGCGATGGTGAAAATAGCCATGCCAACTAGCCCTGTTCTGGACTCCCTCCACAACAAATGAATTGGAGAGGGGTTAGTTTTAGAAAAAGTGGGGAGTTTTATATTGCTATTTCTCTTTCAAGTGGATTTGAAGTTTAGTGGGGCAGCGAATTGGGGAAAAGAGCACCAAAGGGGGAGTACAGCTGAAAGTAACCCAGCAGGAAAACCCCAAGTGACCCCCAGCTACAATCCTAAAAACACTTTCCTGGGAGTAAGCCTCACTGAATAGCACAGAACTTAATTCCGAATAGACCTGCTTAGGACTGGCGTGCCCCCTCCTTCATGCCCCACCCATCTTTACATTTTTATGTCAGAGGCTGCAAAAGGTGGAAATGATGAATCGCTAGTTAGTTGCAGAGGGGTCGGGAATGCAAACGTTTGGAAGCGCAATCGTGCGCACGTTTACTCATTAGTAAGCGGGACTTTATGCCACGGGAGTTACGCCCAGTGACGTGTCGACAAGGATCGCAGCCAAACCAGAGAAGCGCGCGGGGAAATTCATATCCCCGTCTCCCCGCTATTTTTTAAAAAAACTCATTTATCCTGCTCGCATGTGAATTTTTAAAAAATCGTCCTGCGCCGCTTTCACACATGCATAAGAATGTACCTTCGACGCACTTTCGTGACTTTTGCAAGCAGATGCCCCCACTTCACGCAGTAAAACACACTGAATGGGGAGTCAAAATGCATTATCCCGAGTGTGTGAAAGCAGCAAGAACTCCCGGCGCTCTTCTGGGTTGCTTAATAAGACACGCGGGAAAGCGTCCGTGTGGACGCGGCGGCCTCAGATCTCTTAGGCAGGTCCCTTTCTGGTGCCATCCCTGCCTGGAAATGTCTCGGTGGCAAAGAACGGGGAGCACGGACTGGGTTTCCACCATGCATGAAAGCCCAGCATGTTTGCAGGGCAAATCAAACGGGAGGGGGAGAGCCCCGCGTGCCCCTTTCCCTCGGGGCTCTCCTTCCGCGCGCCCACCCGGGCGGCTTTGCAAAGAGAAAGTGGAAGTCGGGCGGCCTGTCTGAGCAACCAGAGGAGCGTGATAGGTTTACTCGACCCTGGGAGGCGTGAACCCGATTTCACTATTGGGTAGGTAAATAGTTTGTTTTAAAAAAAATCTTGCTTTGTGCGCGTGGAAAGGCAGGCTGCGGACACGCGGTGGCCCCTTGCCTCGCTCTCCCTTCGTCTGGGTTTGATTTGAGCGGGGTGAAGGCATTTTAGCAAGAGACCCGACCGTTTGATGGGGCAAGGTTCGGGTCCGGTAGCGCCTTCAAGACCAACTGGACTTGCAGGGTAGGAGCTTCCGAGAGTCAATGATGCTATTAATAAAAAAGTCCTTCAATCCGAGATCAGCTGTTGGGGAGAGGGCGGCGACGGCACGGACCCCCCAGAAGCGCGGCGGCGCTGGCTTTGCGCCCGCCCCGTTGCCAGCGCGGGTTTTGTCCGGGCGCGCATCTGCCTGCCTGTGCGAGCGAGCGGGAGCGCACTCGGCCGCCGGCGCGCTCTGAAGCCTTCCGGGGGCCCGGCGGAGGCCCCACGTGCCGCTGCCTCTCGTCAGCATAATGAGCGCTTTCGCCAGACGCCCCGGCTATATAAACCGCAAAACCCGACTCCTTCCAACTCCCGGCCCGCCGCCCAAACACCCACATTGCAGGGCTGCGCAAAACACACACACGAAACCCAAACAAGCCCCCGCCCGGCTCCCTCCCGCGGTGCCGGTCCCCCCCCTCCTCCCCGGAAAGACTTTTTGGAACGATGAAAAAGTTGCAAGTTTTATTTTTTATTGGCGTCTGCAAAGAGCTTTTTCGGTGCAAACCTAAGGACGCTTCCGTGCACTGAATAGACCCGGGCTCGCTTCCGAGTAGACCCGCTCGCTCGGTTTTTGCACCCCGCCGCCCCGATCCCGCGCAAGAAGCGACAGGCGCAGCGGCCGCCCCGAGCGCCTCTTCGAAACCAGCCGGACCGTTCCCCCCCCCCCCCACGCCTGCGAATTTCCCCGGGAGTCGGGAGCGCGCCTCTCGCGCGCGCGCCCTCCCGCCCTCCGCAGCCTTCCAAAGCCGCGGTCCTCATTGTGTTCCGCCGGCCGAGCCCGCTGGGCTTTTCTCCGCCGCTCCCGACGAACTTTGCAGCGCAGGCGGAAGAAGCGGGCAGAGAGCGGCAGAAGGCGGAGACGCTTTGGCCCCACTGACCCCCCCCCTCCCGGTTCCGATTCCCCCCTTGCGAAGCCGGCCGGGCGGGCAGAGGCAGCCCCCCCTCCCCGCCCGCCCCGAAGGGGCCTCGGCGAGGCGCGCGTTGCGCACGAAGCACAGCAGGAAGCGAGCGGAAGGCGCGGGGCGAGCAGAGCGAAAGCGGCCGCGCGTCCCCCCCGCCCGCCGGCCCCAGCCCTGCCCAGCCCAGCCCCGCGACGCGCTCCAGCAAGCCAGAAGCGCCGCGGGAAGGAGGCGGAGGGCAGGCGGCGGAGGGAAGCCCCGAAGAGCCGCGGAGCCGCCGGGCGCAGCAGCAGCAGCAGCAGCAGCAGCGCCGCTCGGCCGGCCGGCCCGCGCTGGGCGCTCCGCGCTGCGCTCTCCCCGCGCGCCCTCTCCTCTCCCCCCGCCCGCCCCCCCGGCTCCCCTCCTCGCTAACTTGTGGCTGTTGTGATGCGTATTCCCGTAGATCCCAGCACCAGCCGGAGGTTCAGCCCCCCTTCCAGCAGCCTGCAGCCCGGCAAGATGAGCGAGGTCAGCCCGGCGGCGGTGGCGGCGGCGGCGGCGGCCGCCCAGCAGCAGCAGCAGCAGCAGCACCAGGAGGCGGCGGCGGCGGCGGGGCCCCGGCTGCGCCCGCACGACAACCGCACCATGGTGGAGATCATCGCCGACCACCCGGCCGAGCTGGTGCGCACCGACAGCCCCAACTTCCTCTGCTCCGTCCTGCCGTCGCACTGGCGCTGCAACAAGACCCTCCCGGTGGCCTTCAAGGTAAGCCCCCCCCGGGATGCGCCCCCCCCCGTCCTGAGGGGAGCCCACCGGCACCGGAGACCCCGGCAGGAGCTTTGGAGAGGCCAGTTCGCGGGTGAAGAAGGGACCTGCCAGTCTCCAAAGCTCATACCCTTAAAATCTGTTGGTCTCTAAAGTGCCACTGGACTCAACAAAGCCTGAAAGTATTGCCACCCGTGTAGCCTTTCATTTTTCAGGGCACCCCCCCCCCCATTTCCTTGCCCTTTATGACTGGCTGGAGAAACTGCTTCTCTTTTCTTCTTTCTCCCCTTCTTCCCCAGGTAGGCAAGTGGCCCCCACTCTGCACCTGTGCTGGGGTGCAAGGCCAGGAGGTGTCCCCCCCCCGTCTCTTCCCCTCCTGGCATCCTCAGAGAGAGCTGGCTGCCCTTCTCAGCTGCTTCCCCCACCCCTGCTGCAGTCCCTTCTGCCGCTTGCCCTTCTCCACGAGTCTGGTTGAACTCCAGGCAAGTGGACCCCCCTCCCCCCCTTTGCCAAATTACCCTGTTGATTTGGACAGGTGACCATAGCAGGGGCCCGTCCACTAAGAAAAGTCACCCCCTGGTGATAGGACTTCTAAAAGGCTGCCAGAGCAAGGCAACCGAGAACGGCCCTCTCCCAAACTCATTTAGCCGTGAATGAACTTTGCCCTTCCAGGGGAGGAGTTTGGCGTCTCTTTCAGGGCTTATCCCTCCACGTGACATATTCCACTGTGGGCAATGACTACCTTCAAGGGGTGGCGTTCTGCGGTGCAATAGGCACGCTGCTTGCTAGGCTAACAGGCGGTCAGATGGCTCAGACCACAAGAACAGTCTCGAGAGCGCCTTCTTTAATAAGGCACAAGTACTCTTTTCATTTGCCCCCGGCAAATAACCAGTGTAACCACAGTGGCACGTGGTGTCTAGTTGCCTTTTAGGTCCCCTCCCAGCATCTTGGGGGATCCTCCAGTGGTACCCTTTCCCTCAGCATCTCTTGTCTTTATGAATGTTCAGGATTAGACACCTGCCCCTTCCTTAGCTGAAGTTTCTGAAGCCGCTTCCACTGATTTCTGGGTTCGCAAACACAAAATGCCCAGCTTGTGTTTGTGGGTATTATTTTGGATGCGCTGGTGTTGCTAGGAGCAATTCAGGGGGAAAGTTTCCGGGCCCCTTGCAGGAAGCTTCTTGGGTGTGTCTGCCCAAGGTGTGCGTTTGAAAGTTCTCTTCAGACGCTGTCGGGATGTGTATGTTTTATAGAAGAGGGCTTTGTTGATGGCGCGAGGGCGAAAGGTCCTTTAAACTCGGAACAGAGAAGGTGGGCTAGGTTGGGTCTGTGGTGGAAACAGATGGAAGCAGCGCTTTACCCATTTGGAAGTTGTGCTGGACTCCTGCTGGACAAATTAGGAAGTGTTTGCCCAGGGAAAGCTGATTTGGCCGGAAGAAACAGAGCACAGTTATCAGAAAGATGGTGCATAATTTAGATACTACATACTCCCCCTCCCATCTAAAATAGAGAAAATTGCTGTTAATTTTTCTGCCAACATGCGCACACCCTACTAATGCTGGGCGCCCCATTTCCTCTCCTTTCTCTTTGAGGCATGCATTTATCCTCTATAGCAGTATCCCTGAGCGCTCTCTGCAAATTTCTCCCTGTTCCCTTGGGGGGGGGGCTTGTCCTAAGGACTCATTGCCTCAGCTGTGTTGAATGCACAACATTTCAAATTCACTCAGTAGGACTGGGCGCCTACCAGGGACTATGAATTGTGTCAAATCCACCTCTGCCCGAGGCTTTCCGCCCTGGCCAAAGTTCTGCTTAGTCGTGAGCCGAAAATCATACCCAGACAGAAGAATTTAGAATGCAGCATTGTTCAGACAGCAGAATACAAAATGCATATAGTACTAGAAGAGGTGCAGTCTTTGTAAGTGGGATGTTACTAAGGTGGCTTTGATACCGAGAGGAGAAAAGTGGTGAATTTAGGCTGCAGCACCCCCCAACCCGAACACTTTTTCACTTGCCGATTTCTGGCTAGGCAGCGGCACAAATTTTGACGGTTCTTATACACCTAGTACTTCCATTGCTTCTGTCAATCAGAAGCTCTGCAATTTGTTTAAAGACGGATGGATGCAGAGTCCGAGGAGTTTTGGACTCTCTCACGCGGTTTGGTTTCATTGGACCCCTGTTGCAGCACGGCGGAAACAATCACTAAGAGATTTCTGGGGGGGGGGGAGTTTAAAAGCTTGAATCCACCCACCGCCTGTTTTGCATTTTATAATCATCCCTAGTAGAACTTTGAAAGATCTGAGCCTTAAGAGCTGATTACGATCAGCTTTCTCTGTCTTGGCCCTGCATGATACAGCTTGCCGATAGCTAGTTATGATAGACCTTTGGAGAACTAGCCGGTGTTTGTGCGCGCTCGTGCATGTGTGCTCCCCCCCCTTTCTTGTTAATCGGCCAAACATTCTCAAGAGCTATGACAGTTCAGAGGTGTGGAGCTCTTCTTTTTCACAGCGTTGAATCCCCAAGGCGTGTTGACAGATAGAGAGTGAGAATCCAGGTCACTTTGATTGTCAAATGACAATTTTCTGCAGTGTTAAGCTAGACTGGCATTATAGCTATAGTACCCAGAAGTCAACAGGGTGATTAATTTCAGTTGCTGTTTGCCGGCCTGCTCAGTTTGACGTGTTAGGAAGGCAGCCTTTAAACCTGGGTATTAAAATGTAGAAAGTACTTCGATACTTAGCGAGAACGTATTTGGCTGGTAGGTGAGTGCTGGCTTTTTAAAGTTTTCAAACCACCGGAGTCTGGTCTGTGGATTTATGTCTACGCAGCTAAACTGGGTGACTCCATGCAGTAGTAACAGGTGAATGCCCTGTGTACGGCTATGTAGTACCAAAAAAAAAATTACTGGGGTTTCAAAGCAACCAACTTGTTCAGCGATATTCCTGTAATGTGTACATATGAGATTTCCTTGAGTAATGTTGCAAGGCAGTGCAGTTTGCTTATTCTTTGGTGTTGTATTCCACATGAATAAGTGTACTGGCAGATGGGGAACCTCTTGTTAAATGTCCCCTCCTAGATAACACTGAAAAAAACGCTTTGAACCTATTTGGATGTTGGTTCTGCCGAAATCAGCAAGTCTTCTCAATCAGTGTTACAAGATTAGGGTGTAAAGTTACTAATTTACCCTTCTGGAAAACTATTGCATGTTGCAAATTGTGTTCGTTATATATCCATCTTGGAGAAAATGCTTTGCAAAATGTGTTGGTTTGAATTGTAGAGACTGAGCCACTTTGTGTGAAACTCTTCGATAGCATCAGGATTTACTGAATGGAATGAATTTAATTTTAACAAGCCGCCCATTTAAAAAATAATGCCAAGGAGAAATAGCTGAATAAAATGATGATGGAAAATGCATGTTCACAATTCACTTATGAGCAAACCAAGTCACCCTCTGGACAGTGCTTTCTATGCAACAACTAGTTTGGGTTTAAGTAAGTTGAGGGCCCCATTTTGAACAGTTTCCTAAAACTATCATCACTCTGTTATCTGTACAGAAGGGCAACTGAAAATAGTGTTTTTTTAAATCATACATTTTAAAAAGTCACGTGGGCCAAGCATAGAATGTTGGTGTCCATGTTTTGTAGGAGGAAAGCAGGTGTGTGTTTGTCTAAATCTTCTTGAATCTAGTGCTAAATGTCCCTAAAGGTTAGTGGATTTCAAAGGAACTTTCTTCTAATGAAGTGTGATTAGTGTTGCAACCTTAAGCAAACTTAAAATGAAGGAGCATTAAAATACTTTTATTAATTAACACAGCGTTGTAACTATTAGTCATTTATATAGAAAGGTAAGTGACACAGTAGATCTAAATGCCTTCAGACAAATCCCCTTCGTGCCAATTCTGTGTCATGTTGTGGTACTTTTACATCCACTTACTGACGTTTCTTTTTGTAGTAATAATTACATTTTGACAAAGACAATATGTCCAGTCCTCAGGTCATTTGCTGCAGTACTGAAAACGGTGGGGTTGTGCCACAATAAATGGATTAAGAACTGTAGTTGCACTTAGTACAGTGGTTCTGAATGCTTTTCACTGTCTGCGCTGATACTAATAGTAATTAAAAGTTGTTAAGTTAGTATAATCAGCAAGGAAATATGTGCACCAAGTAGTAAAGCTGTGTGCAGTAGCAATGCAGTAGTTAAGGGTCTATCAATATTTCCACCCGAAACTTCACTTTTCAGAGTTTATAAATCAGCTGATTTAAATAGCTTCAAGCTGCAACTTAGAGTATAAATTGTAAGTGCGGACGCAACTTTTATTTTTTCTCATCAAACACAGTGCGGTTCAATTCGGTTGCTCGTTTTTAAGGTAGAGGCTGACATTTTGTTTTAAAACTGTATTCAATAGAGTTTTGGCAATAGTTTAGGTAAGAGCAGTTATTTTTAATACAGGGGATTTTAATAGCAGTTAGATTGTGTGAGGACCGTTGTTATAAAAGTATACTTTGGTAGACAGTATTACAATCAGTGCCATAAAAGAACTTTTTAGCATTTATCCAAGGTGTTTGTTCAAAAAGCCTTTTTATTATGTAGTTTTGTTGCCTGGTGCTAAAAAGTAGCATTTTCATTTCACGTTTGAATCTCCTCTCTTCATGGTAAACACCTTGGACATTTCATGCCCCATTGGGCCGATTTTGGGCAAGCTCAAAACTGTTTTTAAAATAGTAAATTGAAAGTTTTAAAAAGACTCGGTTTTGTTACATTCTTTTTTTCTTGAGCCATAGATGAAACGGCTAATCAGAAAAATGGTATGTTTAAAATTTTAGAAAATGGAGGATAGTGTGGGCTAGTTCAAGATTCAGTTTTTTTCAGAAGTTACTAAACGTTGTGCCTTTCGTTTTTGTGATTTCTTTATTTTGAAGATATTTTTGAACTGCAGCTATCCCAGAAACTCCCTGCTCACTTTCTTCTTGCAGTCCTGCAGATGTATATCTTTATCCCTCAAAAAAGCTTTACTTGGAAAGGAATAAATTTGGGATTGGGGGGGGGGGGTGTCAGAAAGGACAGTGGCCATTATTAGCCTTCACCATGATACAGTCTTAACAGACAGAACTTTTAAAAAGCTGTAAAAACATGAGCTGATGAAATCAGGCCAATTATGTTCTGAATTAATCAAAGGGTATTTTTATGGGTTTTAGACTTTTTCTCAGTCAAAGATTTGGAGTCAGATATTAAAAACGTGAGTCTAAATAGTAACCACTTCTTTCTTGGGCTCTGTTCACTTGTAACGTTGAAACCTGATTTATTTTCCTTAAAATTGATTTAACTTTGCATGTGAATAATGGAGTTTGGATTAATTTGGAGAGTCCATGAACTTAGTTTACGAATCCGGATTGGCTCTGATTCTAGGAATGTTAACCCCTGGTTCATCCCACCTACCTACTGCTGTATGCCTAGATCTCTCTGGAAGTTGTGGGCAGGCAATGTTGGGGCGGATAACTTTCCTGGGGTGGGGGGCTCTTTAGAAAAGGTATCAGGGGGCAGAACTCTGCTTATTTCACTTGAATTTTGCATTACAATCACCGGATCAAGAAAATACCGCTGGATTAAAATTAACTAAATTTTAGTTACATGTGAACCATGTCTTTAACTTCACTTGAAGCATGACTTAATAATGTTTACATTGGACATAAAATCTCACTGAGATGGGTGGTGTTTACTTTCTCCTCTTGAGAATAAATGTTCAATTTTATTATACAGCATTGTTTCTAAAGACACTCTGTGCTTTTTATGACTCAATTGCCAATTGCTGATGATAGCTGAATAAATTTAATTTGACATTTCCCCTGCGAAATAATTCAACTGATTGCATTAATAATGGAGTAATAACAGAGTAAGTGTTGGGGGAAGAGCATCATATGGAAAGGAGATGCTCAGGTCTGCATATGTCTTAGCTGCCAGGATAGAGTAAAGCTGGAATTATTTCACTTTCCCTTAAGAGGTTCCTTGATGCTTGACTCTTCCCTTCCCCATTTACGCCCAGATTCTTAGTGTTACATCAAACTAGAGAATCCCCCCTCCTGATTCCTGCCTTTACTCCAATTAAATAGTTTGCCACCACTAATTCTGGCTAACCTAAGCTTTAACTAGATTCTGGATTTAAAGTCAGATTCAGTTCCTGAGCAAAAAGAAACCCTTGTTAATCTGGAACACCAGTTCCCGTGGTTGTTAATGAACTTTTGCAACGTGGTTCAATGGGGGGGGGGGGTGTTCTCCGGGAAAGGAAGATGCTACAGGAAAGAAGCTCACGGTCCCTATTTCTTCACCAAGGTTAAAAGGGAACTTCAGCCCATAACATTCGGTAGCTAGAACCTTCAAGCCGTGCCTGCTGCTTTTAGCTACAGTGGCACAAAACACTGTTTGTTCACCACACCCTGGAGTTAAAGGCACCAGAAACTGTGAAGAAAATAAGTTCCCCGCCTTTATTAACTTTTACACGGCTGATCAGCAAGGTAGTCAACTATTTCAGTACCAAGCTCCCCGTCACTCAGAGCCAAGCTACAAGTGATGAATGACACTTGCCTGGCAAGTGAACAGACTCACGAGTATTCCTCCCTGTTCCCTGTTCACTTGCGCTCCACTTGCGCTCCACTTGATCACGTCTGATAAACACACAGAGAGCTGGGTGGACTTCTTGCAGAATTGCCCTTAATTTGTCCCTTAGATTTAGGTTGCCTGACTTGCAAACACTGTTGTTGTTTTTTTTTTAAAAGAATTAAACTAGTGGGTACCGTCCTTCTGGAGTTCTCCTGTAGGTGGCTTGAGTTCAATGTCTACCCTTTTTATGCTGACAAATATTCACACTTGTGTGACTGATTTTGATGCACTTTCGTTTGTTGAGGCGTGAATTCTTAAACGAGTCACCTCTTTTTCAGTCAAAGATAAGGGTGTATCGGGTGAAATGAGGGGGAGCCTTGCAGGCCTCTTGCAGAACAATTTTAGCTTTAACCGAGTTGATCCTTGGATGTCTGCTGTTGATTCTAATGGAAGTTGTTGTGTAGGAATAAGGGATTAGCAAATGTTTCTGACATCAACACTCTTACAGAAACCATTTTGCAAAATTGGAAATGAAATTCATTTCAGATACATTTGTAGGGTTAGTCTTGCCTCTCCAGTATTTTGAGATCCTGCTTCTTGAGGAAATCTTGTCTCTTGTAGAAGTAGCAGCCATTTTAACCCACATAATTCCACAGTAAGTGTGAAGGGTCTTTGTTGGAGCATTAGAGTATACTAGCAATAAGGCCCGTTGTTTGGAAAAAAACAATGGGCCGTAGCAGCACTCTCCCCCCACCCCGTGCCTCTCCCTGCAGCATCAGTTGAGTGGGGGATCGGGAAAGAGATGGGGACCTACCTCCTCCTCCAGTCCCTCGGCTGCCCCTTGGCTTGTGCTGTAGCAGCGGGGCCAGGCCCTGTGGAGGTGACAGGGGAGCCCTGCCCCCTGGCTGATGCAGGACCTTGGGCCTCGCTGCTGTGCTGAGCCTTCCTACAGCAGTAGCAGGCTCCTCGGCGGTGGCAGCGGGCTCCCCAGAAGCCCCAAGGCAGTGGGAAGGCTCAGCGCCATGGTGCTGGGGCTTCCCATCGTTAGGCTGGGGCTTCCCGGGTCTCCAGGCCTCTGGAGGCCCCAAGGAGACAGCGGGGAGGAAAACAATTTTGCCCCTGACTCGCTTCTCATCCCCACATACTGCACCTGCGTGTCAATAAGAAGTGAGTCATCGGCATCACAGTTTGCCTTTTATGTCTTAGGACTTGGTTGTGTGGCAGAACAGTGAACTCGGAGTCTCTGCTCAGCTATGAAAATTTAGTCTTTGCTGTAATGTTGCAATCCATTATCTGGTACTAAGATACATTGTCTCTGGCGGTTTTTGCAGGAGGACCCCCCCCCCCCATGCAGAGCAGGAAGCCACCACAGTAAAGGGAGAGAGGCAATGTGATGTTTTCTGGCTCCTGATTTTTCCTGCCCTTTTACTCTGCTTTTGGTAAAATTGCTGTTGAACTTGCACTTTTGTGCAGGCATGACAGGAAAGGGGGGAGGAGTATGGGGGCAGCAACAGTGAGAGGTGCCGGGACGGGGAGTGTGGATGCCATTACCGCATCCCCTTTGTGCCACGGTGTGGATGCAGTCTGGGAGGTCCCATCAAGATGGAGTATCAAGGTCTAAAACTGCATGTTAGCATCTGAAATTCTAGGACTAACAAACCTGAGTTTTATAATCATAGGTATATAATTGCTTAATTTGTACATAAAATTAAACATTAATCGTCTTTCCAAAATTTAGAATTTCTTCCCTCTCCCTTTCCTTTCATAAGCTCCTGAAGCATTAGGGGGACTATAGGCTGTAAGAAAAACGGTGAGAGACAGTGTGGTGCAGTGGTTAGAGTGGGATTTGGGAGACTTGCGTTCTTATTCCCACCCTGCCATGGAAGCTCACTAGGTGACCTTGGGCCAGTCATATATTATCAACTGAACCTACCGCACAGGCTTGGTGGTGAGGATAAAATGCAGAAGAGGAGAACAATGTCAGCCGCTTTGGATCCCCACTGGGGAGAAAGGGAGGTGAAAAATGAAATAAATAAATAAAATATGGAGGAACAGAGAAGAGAGCTGAATATGGAGCTTGGACTGCTGACAGTTTGAACCCAGATCTCTTCTCTGTAACCACAAGAACTAGAACCAAATATTTTTTTTATTCTCTAAAGCAAAAAAAAAACACAAGACTCTCTTACAGCCTGATCCTTAGAGTTCAGGGCCCGAGTTCAAGAAGGCAGAGTTGTGCAGATCTGAGAAGCAATGTGAGGTAATTGTTGAAGGCTTTCACGGCCGGAGAACGATGGTTGTTGTGGGTTTTCTGGGCTGTATAGCCGTGGTCTTGGCATTGTAGTTCCTGACGTTTCGCCAGCAGCCGCGGCTGGCATCTTCAGAGGTGTAGCACCAAAAGACAGAGATCTCTCAGTGTCACAGTGTGTGTGACACAGAGATCTCTGTCTTTCGGTGCTACACCTCTGAAGATGCCAGCCGCGGCTGCTGGCGAAACGTCAGGAACTACAATGCCAAGACCACGGCTATACAGCCCGGAAAACCCACAACAACCAATGTGAGGTAATGCTGCCACGTCAGCACCATCTTCCCTAAAATGCTTGATCTGCTTGCATCTTCCTTCTGACTCACCCGGATGCCGCGTGCAGATGTTCAATGCAATCCTGTGCAGCGTTACGTGAGTCTAAGCAATGGGTTTAGATTGTGGAGTAACTCTGCATAGGATTGCAGGGCTGGAGATCATGAAGGGGGGTCTAGCCACACAAAACAGTTTCCTATCCTTCAATGGTAGGCTGTCAGAGCCAAGCTACGAGGGCCGAATTACACAAGGATGTGCACATGGAGTTGCAATGTTAGCCGGGAAGCTGAGTTTTAAAAGAGATTGGAAGGTTTTGTCAATTTCTCCTTTCTACAGAGCCAGGCAAGAGAGCTCCTCAGAAGGTTTGTTAATTTCCTCTTTGCCTCAGGAAGGCTCTGTCAGTTTCACCTCCCCTTCTAGGAGGCAAAGAGGAAATTAACAAACCTTCTGAGGAGCTCTCTTGCCTGGCTCTGTAGAGAGGGGAAATTGACAAAGCCTTCTGATGTCTTTTAAAACTTAGCTTCCCAGCTAACATTGTGACTTCCTTCATGAACAATGTTCTTGTGTAATTTTTCTCTTGTAGCTTGGCTCTCAGTTGGCTTTCTTTATGACTTCTCAGAATCCACTGATGGCTTTTACATTAAAAGCTGAGGTCAGTCTTATTAGAATTGCTGGAAACGTTTGCTTCTGATAATGCTGTCTGATATTCTGTTATAAAGGGTTTTTGTGTGTGATTTCTGAAAACAGTAACCCTGGTTTCTTAACCCATTATACCAAGAACCTGGTTAACCCTAAAGTTTTCCATATTACAGTGTCTTCTAGTTGGAGACAGGTTGTGTGGTTTCGCTGTTGCTGCTGCAGCTGCCAGTACAGTGCTGTACAGCGTGGCTCCCGTATGGCAGGTTTCCCCACAGTTTCCTTGCCCCCAGTCTTTCAGAACTAGTAGGGCTTTTCATTTTTTTTTAAAAAATGTCAATTGTATATCATTATGACAGGAGAGAGTTCAGTGTAGTGGTTAAGAGTGGCAGGACTCTAATTTGGAGAGCCAGGTTTGATTCTCCACTCCTCCACTCAAAGCCAGCTGGGTGACCTTGGGTCAGTCACAGCTCTCTCAGAGCTCTCTCAGCCCCACCCACCTCACAGACTGATTGTTGTGGGAATAATAATATAGCATACTTTATAAACTGCTCTGCGTGGGTGTTAAGTCATCCTGAAGGGCAGTATATAAATCGAATGTTGTTGTTGTTGTTAATTGTCTATCAGGTTCTCCGAATCTGCAGCTTTCATTTTTAACAAAGTACGTCTCTGGCCCCATTTGTTGAGGAGAAAGATACCTCAGCAACAAAAGGAGCTACTTGCTAGGTTATTTTTCCAAATGAAAACGGGGAATTTAGAGAACATAGTACAGACTGGTCTATTGTTATAACAATATTCAGTTGCTGATTTAAATCAGAAAACACAAAAGGCCTGGTGGGAACTGTGTGCGCGCGTGTGTGTGTGTGTGCGTGCGCACGCATTGAACTTGCGGCAAATGACCCATGTGGAAATAGGAATATGTGCTTGGTTATTTTCCTGTTTTCTGAATCCAGGGAACAAATCCCAGACTTGCAAAGTTCTTATGCCTTTTTTTTTGGTCCCTGCTTTTGAGATGGAGAGCCGCACAATTCAAAAGAGGCTGTTGTTGTGTTTTCACTGTCACAGGTGGTAGCTTTAGGAGAAGTCCCCGATGGGACAGTGGTCACCGTCATGGCTGGGAACGATGAAAATTATTCTGCGGAGCTGAGGAATGCTTCTGCTGTGATGAAGAATCAAGTGGCGCGGTTTAATGACCTGCGATTCGTGGGCCGAAGTGGAAGAGGTAGATCATTAAATTATGCATTTAAAAAACTAAAATAAAAACAAAGTCTCCAGATGGAAAACTGATTCCACCTTAAAAATGCTGATTAACCTATAAATAAATTGTCCTCAACCTTTCGTTTGCAGGATAAATATGGAGCTGCAAAATTCTGTACCTATCCAATCTGTGTTTGTTGTCCTGATGCGAAATCTGGCACACCTCAACTACTGATACATTTTTTAGATTTTTTAAAGATCTGACTTTTGGAAAAAAATATTTACAGAAGAACTAGCTTTTCGTTGTTTTTTTGACGCCAGTGTGTAGGTGTTCGTGGTTGTGATGCTGAGGAAGTGCAAAGAAATTACAGTTTTGTTTTATGGGCAGATGCAGCAGGATTTGAGTCCCCTGGCACCTTAGAGACCCAACAAGATTTTCAGGGAATGAGCTTTTAAGAGGCAAAGCTACTTTCTTCAGAGCTCTGATTCTTGATAGCTCATATCCTGAAAATCTTGTTGGTCTCTATGGTGCCGCTGGATTCAAATCCTGCTGTTCTACTGCAGACCAACCTGAAATTATATGCAGATACAGTTCTCTTAACAGCGTTTAATATACAATAATGAGAAAAGAAAAGTACACATTTCTGTATTTCCTTCTCATCTTGACTTTAAGCTGGGCTTTTTTTCAGGGGGAACGCAGGGGAACGGAGTTCCGGAACCTCTTGAAAATGGTCACATGGCTGGTGGCCCCGCCCCCTGATCTCCAGACAGAGGGGAGTTGAGATGGCCCTCTGTGCCACCGAGCGGCGTGGAGGGCAATCTCAACTCCCCTCTGTCTGGAGATCAGGGGGCGGGGCCACCAGCCATATGACCATTTTCTCCAAGGGCAACCCACTGAGTTCCACCACCTCTTTTCCCAGAAAAAAAGCCCTGCCTTTAAGCATGCTCGCTTTTAAGGAAACCTTGGACAAGTTTCCTTGGACAAGTTAGCTTAGAGAAAAGTATTGTTTACAACAAAAGGGAATCTGATTTTCTAGTTTGTAGAAGATTCAGCTCTGAAGTTGCCTTTGCCTTGTAAAGTGCTTTCTCTAATCAGACATTGAGCCACCAGTCATAAAGAAGCATTTATAGCAATACTAAGACTGAAAAGAATTTCCTCTTAAAATTCCTATTGCTGATTCAGAGTTGAAAGACAGCAGTGATAGAACAGATGTCTCAGACAAAAGTTACACTTAACATTTGTTTTAAAATACAGAAATACCTAAAAACAAAGGGACTTGTTATATTTGGTTTAATTATCCCTTAAATTCTTGAATTTATCTGTTGTTCTGCCCATCTTCTGCTATCTATATTGGACGAACTGGTCAGTTCTCTTGCAGTAGAATAAATGGACACAAATGATAAAAGAAGCACCTGTAGCTTTAAGAAATGGATGTCTCCAGTGGCCATTGCTGTGCAACTATAACAATACTGCCAGCCTTCAAGCCTTGGTTTCTGTTAGTAAAAGGCACTTGGCTTGGTCAGGGCCCTTTCCAAGGCTGTTTTGGCCTTTGATGGAGGACTCATTAGGGCCAGGCCTGGCAGCAACCACTGGCGACTTGCTGCCATGTGATTTGTTTTACTCACTCAGGGCTGGCTGCTTGTTATTGTTCAGCAGCAACCACTCTATAAAAGCCAGTGTGGTGTAGTGGTTAAGAGTGTTAGACTAGGATCTGAAAGATCCAGGTTCAAATCCCCACTCTGCTGTGGAAGCTCACGGAGTGACCTCAGGCCAGTCACACATTCTCAGCCTAACCAGCCTCACAGGGTTGTTGTGAGGATAAAATGGAAGAGGGGGGAATGATTCAAGCTGTTTTGTGTTGGGGGTGGGAGTAGCCATTTTGTGCCGAGGAACTGAGCTCTGTGGTCTGGAGATCATTTGCAATTGGGGAGGGGGGGAGATCTCCAGGCCCCAACTGGCTGTTGGCAACCCTAGGTGTCAAGGAAGGAAAAGAGGAGATAGCAGAGAAGGGTAATGGAGATGCTCCTCCCCAGGGCTTTTTTTCTGGGAAAAGAGGTGGTGGAACTCAGCGGGTTGCCCTTGGAGAAAACGATCACATGGCTGGTGGCCCCGCCCCCTGATCTCCAGGCAGAGGGGAGTTTAGATGGCCCTCTGCGCTGCTCGGCGGTGCGGAGGGCAATCTAAACTGTCTGGAGATCAGGGGGCGGAGCCACCAGCCATGTGACCGTTTTCAAGAGGTTCTGGAACTCCGTTCCACAGCGTTCCAGGTAAAAAAAAGCCCTGCCCCTCCCCCAAGCCCTTGCACGGTCCCTACAAATAGCATCTCAAATTTCAATCTCAGCATTCAGAGAGCAATGGGGGAACATTTTAATTTTCCAGGGCATACTGTGGGGGATTGAAAAGTCGCTGTTCTTCCGCAACCAACTTCAAAGAGAGAGTCCAATATGAAAATGCTGAAGTAGAATGCATTAGAGGATAACAGACTTGGATTTCCTCACTCACTGTAGTTGTTAAGAGCTGAGCTGTCCCTGTTCTTTAGAGATACTTGTTTCTTCCTACGTGGTAATCATATTACTGCGCTGTATCATACTATAATCCTTTGCAGATATTATTTTTTAAATTATTATTATTTTTATGGTTCACTCTGCATCTTCCTTGATTGTTTGCCACCTACAGTTATGAACGGACCTGACTGCTATTAATTGATTTTGTTTTGATTAGATTTTTCTGTATCTACACCCTAAGAGAGGCAGGAACCTCTGGTCTCATTCATCATTCATTATTATGTAATGACCACAACTGTTCCAGCTCCTTACACAGGGAGTAGTATCTGAATGATTTACTACGTGATTTAAAACTGGTCTCTCTGCTACAGCTCCCGTGCCTTCCTCCCCTTTTTCCGCGGTATTGGTTATCAAAATTTCTTTAAAAGCTTTATTCACTCCATGCGTCTGAAGGTCGGTTTCAGAAAAGCTCCTGTTGGAAAAAAAATTTATTAGTCTACAAAGTGCCACAATGTCAGTTGTATTTAACAAATTGAGTCTCAGGACAGCACTCTTTCTGAGCTTTGCTTCCCACATGTGCTAGTGGTAGGAATTATGGACCTGATTCACACATCCTGGATGGGATATGAGAGCTTAACGAGAGCTTCAATCTCTACCCAACAAGACAACCTTCTGTGGCAGGGATCCCTAGCCTTTTTGAACCTGCAGGCACCTTTTGAATTCTGACACAGGGTGCAGAACGGTGCAGCCTTCAGTATAGTACTGGGTGTCCTGGTCCCAGAACGGCCCAGAGGGAGTGATCGGGGTACAAAATCCCCCAAACCGGGGTTGCTCTTGGTGTCCCTAGGAAGCAGGGCAGCTCTTTTCCTTCCTTTCTCCACTTATCCTCTCACCTAAGGCAATGCCTGTGATCTTGGGTCTTCAGCAGCAGCTCCATTCCTCTCTAGGCATCCAAAATCACTCATTTCGACCCTTGCCTTGAAATTGTAGCGAGTGCTGCCTTGCAGAGAAAGAGAGCGCTTGTTTTGATTTCAAGTTAAACGAAAAATTAATGTCACCAGGTAAGATTCCTAGAGAGGCTTTCCCCTCCTCTTTTCCATTAAGGATCGGTATGCTCCCGCCTCTCTGTCTGTGAGTTTCTGTACAAGAGATACCTTACACGAGAACGCTCAGTTATAGGGAGACGCAACACTAGCCGGGAAGAGTAGTTCAATTTCACTTCTCTACAGAGCTGGCAAAAATCGCTCCTTAGAGGGCGATTAATTTCCTCTTCGCCTCCCCGAAGGCTCTATCAGGCGAAGAGGAAATTAACAAACCCTCTGAGGAGTGATCTTTGCCGGCTCTGTAGAGAGTGGAAATTGACAGAGCATTCACCTCTGTCTTTTTGAACTACTCTTCCCGGGTAACATTGCGTCTCTCTACACTTGAGCGTTCTCATGTAAGATGTCTTATGCAGAAAGACTGTGTGTGGTGTGTGTGTGTGTGTGTTCCTGAAATGTGTGCCCATGGAGGTGGCAAAGGGAATCTTTTCTTTAAGGGGCCTGTAGTGGCCCCGGTCATGTGTTCTCCGCAACGTATACTGCAGGAGCTTAGAAACAAGCATTGTTTTTTTAAAAAAGAAATACCGCTAGACAGCCTTGACCAACAAGTAATGCTCTGAGGCACACAATTAACAGAAAAGCAAATCTGAGAAACCGAGGCAGTGCCAGGGAGTTGTGAGAAAGACCAGAATCGAGCTCTGACATATCCATGAGATGGGGGGAGGGGGCAGTCCATTGCTGCTATTATAACCATTTGCAAGAAATGATTCAGCAAGGGCCGTTCCCCGTGAATGGTTTTTATTTTAGGAAGGCGGCCAAGAAGGCATGCTTTTAAATGTCTTTTAATTATATATAATAATGAACAACTCCCGTGCGCAGGTAATTTGATATAAAATATTTGAATTCACTGCCCTCCAGGATAAGGTGTGAGCCCTGTATACCGTTTTTCTTTTTCTCTTTGGCTTGCTTGCTCGCTTGCTTCCCTGGTTATAAAGTTCATTTCTGCTTCGTCTTTACAGTGATTGATTAGGCTTGAAGGTTCTTTGGCACCTCTTTGTAGGCAGTACAGTAGTTGGCTCCCTGTAACTAGTGCTGAAAAAGAACAGAAATATGATGTAGCAGTTGTGTGCTCTGCAACTCATTTGAAACCTGTGATACATACTTTTTATTAAACAGTAGGAAACAAAGTGCGTATCTAAAGGATTCCTGCGTGCGCTCCCTCCTCCCCTAATGGATGAGAAGCTTTCTCTGATCAATATGAGTCAAATCTACGAAAAGCAATAGTCTGCTTTACAAACTCTCAACATATTTATTTAAGGAACTTCAAAGGAAAACAAAGGGCGTGTGCACAGTTTTACTATATTGGCTTTCCGAGTTTTGGCTCCTTTCCCAAATAGCAATTTTTATATTTAAAAAAAAGAGAGAGAAAGAAAAAAGGGGGGGGGGAGACAGACTTAACTGCTTGCAGACTTTTCACGCATGGAAGATGAAGAAAGCTTCTTTTGATGAAGTGTAATTATGTCCAAACAGTGCTGACCCCCCCCCCCTCCCCCTATATTTCTTATGATCTTAACGGAAGAAAGTAGGGGTTTTCCTTTGAAGCAACCGGGATTTGGTAGAGGATCTGAAATGCTAGCTCCGTTCTCCTGCCAGAGGCAGGATGGAGAAATTGGTCCAGACTCGTCTTCCAGACACAGAGCAGGGAGCAAGAAAGAACAGCGTTATCGTGAATGATAGATTTTTATAACACTGTTTGAAATAGCAGGAAAAGGAGAGCACTCTTCTCAGTAGGGATTTTCTTGGCTAGGTATACAATTTTTATTTATTTGGTTGTCCCATCTCTGAGATTGAGGGTGGGTTAGGACACGAAAAAACACATAAAATCTGTAAATAAAAACCTAACAAAATGTATGTTAGTGCCCCATTAAAATTTTAGATCAGGCCACCAAAGCCAGCCTAAATCGGTGACCTTGCATGGAAAAATTCTCCAAATTTTTCCACAAATACGCTTTCACTGTGGGAAATATTCTATTTTGAAAAATACATTGTTTCACAAAATCAGTTAATGTAATGAATGGCTGTGATCTCTACCAAATTGTGCTGAAGACTGTGTGTGCATGTGTGTGTGCGTGAGAGTGTGTGTGTGTGTGTGTGTGTCGTCCCCTCCCTCATCAGATATTTCAGTTCAGCGCCTTTTGACTGTTGGAAAAATTTTGTGATATTTATACAACACGTAAAATGAACATGGAATACTTCTAAAGTTATGTTTATTTAATATGCCAGATAAACATGCTACATCAGTACCAGTTACTTCAGGACATCAGAAAACTTTCAGCCAAATTTCAGGAAAACTCACAGAACAGACCTTAATGAAAGGGTCTTTGCTGTGCTTCCCAAAAGGCAAGGTACCAGCGGGAACGGAGGGGGCTGTGGCTCAGTGGAAGAGCATCTGCTGGGCAGGCAGAAAGGCCCAGGTTGCTTCCACAGCTTCTCCAGTTAAGGACCAGGTAGCAGGTGATGTGAGAGGTGTCTGCCTGAGACCCTGAGAGCTACTGGCAATCTGAGAGCCAAGCTACAAGAGACGAATTACACGAGGAGGAGCACGTGAAGGGAGTCACCATGTTAGCTGGGAAGCTGAGTTTTAAAAGAGACCGGAAGGCTTTGTCAATTCCCCTTCTCTACAGAGCCAGGGAGGTCACTGCTCAGAAGGTTTGTTAATTTCCTCTTTGCCTCGGGAAGGCTCTGTCAGTTTCACCTCCCCTTCTAGGAGGCAAAGAGGAAATAAACCCTCTGAACAGGCATCTCTCTGGCTCTGTAGAGGGGGGAAATTGACAAAGCCTTCCGATCGCTTTTAAAACTCAGCTTCCTGGCTAACATGGTGACTCCCTTCACGTGCTCCTTCCCATGTAATTCAGCTCTTGTAGCTTAGCTCTGAGTAGACAGGATCCTGATGGTCTGATTCAGTATAAGCAGGGGCCATTTTGTAGAAAAAGAGCTGGAGGAACTCATTAGCATAACTCATTAGCATATGCCACACCCCTTGCCTTTGCCGGAAGTGTGTCATTATCGTAACTGGCTTGCATATGCCACACCCCCTGACATCACCTATCTTGGCTGTTTTGGACCCAATCCTGGCCATTCAGGGCCGAAATTGGGCCCAAAATGGCAAAAAGGGACTGAAAATGGCCAAAAAGGGGCCCAAAATGGTCAGGATAGGGCCACTGCTGAGCAGGAGAGTGATCCACCACCTGTCAGAGGCCTGATCTGGGCCATTTCGCGACCAATCCTGGCTGTTTCAGCCCTGATCCTGGCCATTTCAGCCCCAGTCCAGGCTGCCATGGGCCCAAAACGGCTGAAAATCAGGTGGGCGGGGTGACCTGACATGTGACCTCTTTAGAGACCTATCGGAACTGCATTCCTGTGCATTCCCCCTCAAAATGAGCCCTGAGTATAAGTATTATGTGTTCATTGGAGCGCCATAGCTGTGGGGCAGCCCCTAAGAACTCTTGTCTGCTCAGCTGTGCAGCTGGAATTTGGTGCAAGGATGGGAGAATTATGAGGACATTCTTCTTACACTTTACAGATCACAACAGGACCTAAAGGAGAGGCAATGTCTAAGACAGGGATCGCCAGTGTGGTGTCCAGGGGTGCTGTGGCACCCCACCACCAGTGTGTTTTCCCAGCGGCTTCATCCCAAAAGCATTTCTTCTCTAAAGCACTTGGTGAATCTTGGTTTCCTCCCAGTTTTCTGGAACAAGGGGAGAGTTTTTAAAAGTTTAAATTGCCGTAGGCGAAAATGGTCACATGCCCAGTGGCTCCGCCTCCTGATTTCCAGACAGGGGAGTTTAGATTGCCCTCCGTGCCGCTGGAGCGGCATTGATGGCAATCTAAACTCCCCTCTATCTGGAGATCAGGGGGCGGGGCCACTGGCCATGTGACCATTTTCAGGAGGTTCCAGAACTCCATTCCACCGCATTCCAGCTGAAAAAAAGCCCTGAGTCTTTCTGAGCGGTTTCTGGTTAGATCATTGTTCTTTTCAATAGAATGGTATAGTATGACCCATCTTACGCTCTTCTTTCTCTCCCACATTTCCCCTGTTTAATATGACGTCCAAAATATTTACAAATTTTATTTATTTGTTTAAAGTATCTCTAGTCTACATTTTCTATTTAGCCCCTAGGTAGTTTCTAAATATGACCCAAAGCCAAATAACCCAGTAAAAATAATGCAAACTTACTCTTCGCAAATCACAAACACTTTGACGGACAGCATCATCCTATTGATCACCTCTTGCAAAGACTAATATATTTTCAGATTAAAATCTGCCCCTCGTGAAAGGGACACTTTGAAAGAGAATGGCATTTCGGGACTTGCCGGCAGCCGGTGGTGTAGCCGCTTTCCATACTTTCTGGCCAAACTAAGCTATGATTTGGGGAGGGGGTGGTGCGGAGTGAAACCCCCCAAATGGATGGAGGTGGAACGCATCGCAGAAGGGCGTGTGTGCAAGAAGAGACGCTGCTGCAACAAGCACAGCAGGCATAGAGGCTCAGCGGATCAAGAGAAACCCTTTTCAAGGTTACAGTAGAAAAGAGCAAGAGTCCATTAACACCTGTAAGACTTAGCAAAATTTGTGGGAGGGTATGAGCTTTTGTGTATCACGGCTCACTTCTTCAGATAGATTGTTTTATCTGCCCTTGCAAACAGTGAGGGGGGCCCAGTGCTTGCCTACTTCCCTCTGTCATCCCTTCTTAACCGCCTGTTGCTTTTCCTGCTACGGTAATAATAACAACAACATTTGATTTATATACTGATCTTCAGGACAACTTAGCACCCACTCAGAGTTGTTTACAATCTGTGTTATTATTATCTTCATGAAAATCACCCTGTGAGGCAGATGGGGCTGAGAGAGCTCTGAGAGAGCTGTGACTGACCCAAGGTCACCCAGCTGGCTTCAAGCAGAGGAGTGGGGAATCAAACCCGGTTCTCCGTGGCACGTTCTGACTGCTTCTCCTAGCCCTTGGAAGCGCTGCTGCAGGTCGGATTCTCTAGCTGAGCCGCCCAGCTGCTTGGGATGGTACAGTGAGGAGAGCAGTGATACTCTACAGGAGCTCTGCTTTCTCCCAGCCATTACTGGACTGAGAAATGCCTGGCCTCCTTCCCTGGCCCGTTGCCAGATCTAAGCAAAGCCCCTGTAGCAATGGTGGTGTGGGGTGAGGAAGGGATGGATGACCTGGCTTGAGGCTAGCATTGCCAGGCCTCAGCCCTCAACCCATAGGATCTTTTGGGGGGTAGGGTATGGGGAAGGGGAAATGTTGATCGACATCAAGATGTCACCTCTGAGGTTTACCCTAAAGTAACATCTTGATGCTCTAGGAATTCCCCAAAACTCCACAGTTGAACCATCGAGTTCCGGGGACTTCCTAGAGTGTCATGGCATCAATTGCTGTTGTTTTCTATCCTCTGTTTTCCCCTTGCTCTCTATTGAGCCAGTGTGGGGGACACTGGAGCATTGGTGGGAGGGCTTCTGCAACAAGCAGTTAAATGGCAACTTGGGGTAACTAATCTTCACATACTGCTGGTCTTGCATGGCAGAGGGAGAGAACCAGGAGGGAGGCTGTGGGGGAAGAATTGAGCAGAGCAAGTTATTATTTGTTTACCTTACATCTTCAAAGATGAAGTGACTTAAACACAATAAGCACAATTCAACAACATGCATAAAAATGCACAAAAAAACCCTATAAAGCGCCATAAAAAGTCCACCCTAGCGCCCATCCCATAAATACCACTAAAATTATTCAGCCCTGTAAACCAGCAGTCCTCACAATCTACATAATAATTTAGCTCTGACTCCAGTCCGGTCATATAAACAGATAACCCTGACAGCTCACTGGAAGAACACAGAGTCTTACCTGAATTGAGAGGGCAAATGAATATTTCGAAGGTAGGATGGAGACCTCTAACAACTACAAGTGGATTCATTAAATGGATGTATATCAGGGGAGAGACTCTCTTGAGCTGGTGAGTGAGAGCCAGTTTGGTGTAGTGGTGTAGCAGCAGGACTCTAATCTGGAGAACCGGGTTTGATTCCCCACTCCTCCACTTGAAGCCAGCTGGGCGGCCTTGGGTCAGTCACAGCTCTCTCAGAGCTCTCTCAGCCCCACCCACCTCACAGGGTGATTGTTGTGGGGATAATAATAATATACTTTGTAAACTGCTCTGCGTGTGGCATTAAGTTGTCCTGAAGGGCAGTATATAAATCAAATGTTATTACTGATATTATTATTATTACGGATCAGGAAGCGCTTCAGAGGTTAAAACCAACGTTTTCAACTGAGCACTTTGAATGGAGGTTTGTGGTGTTACACCTCTGATATTTATTTATTTAAACAGCACATTTGTATACCACCTTTCTCATAGACATTCCATGACTGAAGGAATGTGACAAAAATATTAAAACAATGAAATAAAGCAAACAGTAAAACAACACTTTAAAAACAAGACAACAAGAAATAACTTAGGCCTTAACAAGCAGGGTAATTTGCTCTTAGCCCAGTGTCTGGAGGTGGCAGGCCTACTCCAGCGAAACCTCTGGCAGGGGGCACCCTCGTCCAGGAAGCCAGGGCAGAGCCTTGCCCGTAGGTGCCCCCACAGCAGTCATTGTCCATGACTCAGGCGGGAGGGGGAGGGTCCATAACAGAGAATTCTCAGCCCGCTTTATCAAACTCCATCTCCTGGGATTCTTTGGAAGGTGTCGCAGTAGTTCAAAGCCAATATCGTTGTGTTGTACAAACATACTCTTAATTTTTTTGTCGTTTAGCGGACATAATTAGTGGATTGCTTTTTAGACAAAGCTTTTGCTGTGCCACCAAATGAGCGCACGGGGCTACAGCAGATGCAGCTTTATAATGCTGGGGCTGTGGGCGGATACCTCAGTGCAAATATTTGAGACCAGGATGTTGGGCCCTGAAATTAATCACAACAGCATCTGGCTGCAAAATCTGTACCGTCTGGAGCGTGCTGTGTGTGCTTCCAGGGTAATTTCTCTCCTCAACATATGTCAGTTGTGCCTGTTAGAATGTCAGCTCCACTCAGATGTGTTAATGACGAAGAATGCACAGTTTGGGACACACGAAAGCTGTAATGCCAGATGACTCCTGAGCCGGTTGAGGTTCATAAAAGAGCACTAAAAAGAGTAATTAGCTACCAGAAGTAAATTTTAAGGTCACAGAGAAACTAGTAAAAAGAGTGCGTGTGGGAATCAGCAGACGGAAAAAGAATCTGAACGCCAGCCAGCTCTAGGTAGGCACTTTAAAAGTCCCATTATTTTTCATGGGAGAGATTAAAGAATGTATTGTACATGCCCAGGGCTTTTTTCCTGGGGAAAGAGGTGGTGGAACTTCCGAGCAGAACCACAAGTGACAAAAGGCACAGATTGGACACTTGTCAGCTTCCCTCAAGTTTTGATGGGAAATGTAGGCATCCTGGTCTCGCAGCTTCAGTCTCTGACTGCTGTCCAGTGGACTTTTCAACTGTCACTTGTCCAACATTCCGCCAAGCTGCCTACATTTCCCATCAAAACTTGAGGGAAGCTGACAAGTGTCCAATCTGTGCCTTTTGTCACTTGTGGTTCTGCTCTCAGTGGGTTGCCCTCGGAGAAAATGGTCACATGGCTGGTGGCCCCGCCCCCTGATCTCCAGACAGAGGGGAGTTTAGATTGCCCTCGGCGCTGCTCAGCGGCATGTATGGCAATCTCAACTCCCCTCTGTCTGGAGATCGGGGGGCAGGGCCTCCAGCCATGTGACCATTTTCAAGAGGTTCGGGAACTCCGTTCCACCGTGTTCCAGCTGAAAAAAAGCCCTGTACATGCCTCTCCCCTGGAAGCCAAAGCTGCTGCCCTGAGCCATATGGAAAGGTGGGATATAAATAAATAAATGGAATGGGAATTAAACATGCTTAACTTTGGTGGGATTATAACAACAACATTCAATTTATATACCACCGTTCAGGACAATTTAACACCTGCTCAGAGTGGTTTACAAAGTGTGCTATTATTATCCCCACAACAATCACCCTGTGAGGTGGGTGGGGCTGAGAGAGCTCCGAGAGAGCTATGACTGACCCAAGGTCACCCAGCTGGCTTCAAGCGGAGGAGTGGGGGATCAGACCCAGCTCTTCAGATTAGAGTCCTGCTGCTCTTAACCACCACACCAAACTTTGGTGGCGTTATGCCCTTTATCTTTTAGGTACCTTATACGCACCCAGAATGCATAGAAAATGCAACATTTCAGTGATACACAGAGCAATCCTAAGCAGGTCTGTTTGGAAGTAAGTTCCGTTTTATTCACTGGGCATTAGTCCTAGGAGTGTTTTTAGGAATGAAACCCTAAATACAGTGGGAAAACTGCTATTTGGAATTCTCTAATACTGAAGTTCTGTCTGTCGCCAGCCAGCCATCGTTTCTTGTTGTGTGATATTTACACTGTTTCATGGCTTTTTTATTTGTTATTTGCAGTTTGCCAGCGCCAGGACTGCTGGCCACATCACCAAATTTCCAACTCAGTTTATTACTGATCTATTGGGGTGAAATCCCATGACAGTATAGTAAAAGGAGACCTGGCTATTCTCTCTCTGCTTTTAATTGTGCATTCGTTGAACACATTATTAGAAGAAACAAGTCCAAACTTAAGGAATTGCTCTGGGCCTTCAGTCTCCCTTGGTTTAGCTACGATGTTCAGAAAGATCATTTCTCAAAGAAATATTAGGTATCTGGAAGGCTTGCCAAGTATTGTCATTGTTGTTAAGATTATTATATTATATAATTATAATATTAACTATGATCAATAATAATAATAAAGGGAGATGGACCTCTCACCATGCTTCTTCAGTTTAACCAACTTCACTGTAGCATAAGCTTTCGAGAATCGCAGTTCTTTTCGTCAGATGCGTCACGTATCTGACAAAGAGAACTGTGATTCTCGAAAGCTTATGCTACAGTAAAGTTGGTTAGTCTTAAAGGTGCAACTGGACTCTTCGATTTTGCTACTACAGACTAACACGACTAACTCCTCTGGATCTTCTTCAGTTTGTAATCCTAACCCAAATGCATGTTACGAAGGGTCAGTTCTGCATTTACGGTTTCTTGGCAGCTTTACCTGTGCTTGCAATCTGCTCTGCTATACATTACCAGGTATAATAACATACTAGGAATGTATGATTTGAATACTATCCATCGTTTGGCTAATTAAATTAAAATGATGGGGTTTAGTGCTGATTGGTAGTCTAGGTGCATATCTGAAGGTTATACTTGCAAGACAAATTTGGGCTGTGGTTCAGGGCTGCTGTCCAGCATGCAATTGTACATATATAGTGATATCAGCAGGACTTGAGATTGTTCAAGTGAGTGCAGGATTGGGTATCTTCAAATAAATAAATAATCGCAAAATAGGTAATTTATAAAGAGATTTACTACTGCCAGCAGGTGCTCTTGGCAGTTGCCAGAGACACCTGGGGCAGCTGTCTTTGTAAGTCTGGGGTCTTAAATGTCACCACTGGCTTTGTTCTCACAATACCTGGATTAAGTTTTACTGCGGCAGGGACAATATATTAAATTGACGGCTAAATACTAAATTGTATTTAGTAGCCATATATTGAATAAATAGGATTAGAAGGAGGTGAGTTAATTGTAGATATTTTCTGTGCAGTCAAATGGGATGTTTCACAAGTAAGTGGATTCATGAAGTTCAGGGACCAACAAGATCTCCAGGGTATAAGCTTGACTCTCAGAAGTTCCAAGGGAGCGTGACTGTTGAAAGCTTATACCCTGGAAATCTGGTTGGTTTTAAGGTGCTAGCGGGCTGGAATCTTGCTCTTCTACTGCAGACCAAGAGCTACGCTGAAACTGGATTAATGAAGGGCTACATAGCCTTGCTAAACTGTTACTCATCCGCATGCCTCTCAAGAAAGCTTCTCTTTGGAGCTCTTACATGGAGTCTGAACACAGAGTCCTGTTTGTATGCAGCATTCGTCACCTTTAGACATGCATATTCAGAAGGAGCATCCTTTCTATTTCCGCTTCTGCCTGTTTGTGGGAAATGCAGGAGTTCAGGTTCGTTTGATTTCTGAAACTCAGTCTCTCTTCATGAGATGCCTCGGCTCATGTTCGTCAAGTGTAGGGAGACGCAATGTTAGCCAGGAAGCGTAGTTTAAAACGACAGAGCCAACGGAGATCACTCTTCAGAGGGTTTGTTAATTTCATCTTTGCTTCCCCTAAGGCTCTGCCAGTTTCACCTCTCAAGTCTAAAACTGTGGGATGGCAACCAGAGGGCAGCGAGGAATAGAAATGGGCTGGAGCTGCCTTCCAGAGCCGGGCTTGGATCTGAAGATGTTCTAATGGGCTGAAGTTTCCCTTCTGGCATTTCACAGCCCCGTCACACAGCTCCTGTGTATAGCATAGCTTTTGCCCTGCCCCGGCTCTGTCTTTTTAAACTACCCTTCCCAGCTAACATTGTAACTCCCCACATGTGTTCTTCACATGTCAGATGTCTCGTGTAGAGAGACTCATCATGTTCTCTTCAAGAGACGAGCACAGAATGATAACCCAGAAGCTACACAGCTGTAATATATAATCAAATTCATAAATAACAAATAATCATGAATAATGATCATGAAACATTAGAACAGCAGTCAAGAATCACTCTCCCTACCCAAGGGTCATCAATTAAAGGATGAAAACCCAAACTCTTTGGTCTCATATTTTTCAGAGGAGTCAGTAACAGCTGTCTTTTGCTTGTCTGCCTCTGTTCCTCCCTGCTGAAATACTACAGTATTGGCGGGGGGCGGGGAGCAGTATTTTCACCATCTCTCAGTATGCTGTGTTTAAAATCATGGGATTTAATTGCAAAAGTGAGGCTCCACGCAGGGAAACCCATGCTGGAATTCAGCCTGTGCACAAAGCATGCTTTTTGACCCCATGGGACGGTGAGGTTCCCTTGAAAGATTTTTTAAATATATATATATATCTCCAAGATGGTCCAAAGCCACATTCTCGATAATGAACGATGTGGCTCTGAAGCAGGATTCGGGAGACGGTTTTGAAAAGAAAGGCCAGTCACGAGATCTGACAGCCCAGACCTGTTCCATATTAAATCTCTATAACCTGTTCTGTATTACTCTTTGAAAAGGCTGTATTAAGTTTTACGCTAGTACATATTGTTTAAGATTTTGGGTTTTTGATTTAAAGCTCACAAGAGCTTGCCGAGGGGGTTGAGGGAAAAGAGTCACTGGTTAAAGAGAGAAAGGGGTTTTAAAAAAATGTAAATGAAAAAAAATCCCGATTCTGATAAAGAGCGAGCGTCACTGAGGCACGAGGCCTGAGATTGTTGCCTGCTTTATTGAGTCACTGCTGCCCGCCCACCTTTTCCTGTCTTGAAACAGTTTGCAGTTGGGACTATCTGAGATGACTAACGGGTGCATATCTAACTGATTAGAACTGTCAGTGACTCTGGAGAACAGAAGGCCACAGTCTTCGGGGTTAGCTCCTCTCTCCTTTCTCAACCGTTCTGTCTTTTCACTCTGTTAACTGTCACAACAGGCTTACAGGACCGCACGTATAAAGCATGGAGATTTTTATGTGCTGACTTGCAGATTTTTTTTTTTTTGGAACTTATTTTATGCATGCAAAGCAACTTTTCGAAGTGAATAGGTATTTTTAGGGCTTAATAGATGGAATATGCCTAAACAATTTTTTTTAAAAAAAATCACACAGCCCCCCCCCCCAGTCTTTTCCGGTAACGATGATATCATCCTATTACCACAGGCTTATTAAAATCAGGAGACACTAGCTCCCTGTTAAATGGTTCCCCGGAGCAATATATATTCTCTCCATGTCTTATTGTGGTAGAGTCAAACAAATTAAATAATAAACCAACATGAAGTAAAATATGAAAAGTGCAAATTCCTTTCGGTTACACACCGTTTATAAACAGTACTTTTGCTCAAGTGAACAGATTTACGCTGGTATGAATGACTGAATGGGATTTGGCTTTCTGCTCGGAGTAAGCGATGCCAGTTCTGGGATGTCGTGAGCTCACAGAAAATAATGTCCCGTGCTCCATTCACAATACAGGGATTGTGAGGGGGGCAAAGTAGGTTAGCTCCTGTGTTGGAAGAGGAGAGCCCCTCTGTTAACGTTGATTGGACTCCATCCAGATGTTGCTTGTTCCTCTTAGCAGAGGCCCTGATGTGAAGGAAAGGTGGGCCCTCCCACAGGGAGTATAGGATACCCCACTGTAGTGTACAGCTAAGCCAGCATGTGGAACATAAGGCAGGAAAGACCCAGTGTGGTGCGGTGGTTAGAACGTTAGACTAGGATCTGGGAGACCCACGATTGATTCCCTGCTTTGTCTCAGAAGCTTGCTGGGTGACCGTGGACCAGTCACATTCTCATCCTAACCTACCTAACAGGTTGTTGTGAGTATAAAGTGGAAGAGAGGAGAATGATGCACACCGCTGTGACAAATTGCACTTGAAAGCAGGTTTTCTAAATGCAGCAATCAGAGAGCTGGGAGGGAAAGAGTTAACTCTTGCTTGGACTAGAGATCTTGAGTAACAGGCTGCTTCCTCCTCTCTGATTGGTCAGTTTGAACCTGCCTGAGGGGAAGGCAGTTGGTTTCTGACAGGAAGGTCAGACAGGGTCCCCTCTGGAGTGAGGGAAGAGAAAACTTTTGCCTTTACTGTAACATCACTGCCCTGAAGAATTAAGAATTCTTAGTATAAGTGTTAGCATAAGCTGAAGCCAGCTTGACACAGACACCTTAGAACTGGCAAGAGTGATTGAGTAGTAGGTAGAGACTCCCTTTCAAGCCAAAAGAAGGCGGGTTATATCTTCATAGGAGATATAGTTTCTAAAGGAAGTTGGGGAGGACCCCGGGTCTGTTGGCAAGTTTTAAACAAACTCCAGTTTTAAATGAACTCCAGAAACCTAAGTTGTCATAGGAAACTCTGTGGAGAAATGCTGCTTTAAATAAAGTATTAAGTAAAACACCTCTCATGGCTAAGAACCAAAAATATAAGAAACTAAGCTTCAAGGAAACTATTTTGCCTGTGACTCAAAGTGTATTCTGGACTATCAACAGAATTTTATCTCAGCACTTTTATTCCCTGACTACTCTTTTGCAATCCCTGCCTGTTAAATAAGGTTGTTATTTCTTTTTGAACATTATACAGTCTCCAGTGCCATTTTCTACAAAAAGAAGGAGGGCTCCTGCTTCTCCCAATCAAGCTCCCAGGCTGGGCAAAAAAGCCAAAATTATGTCTGACTGTCAGGGAGGGAGAAACAGAGTTTCAATCCACCAAGATTAACATGCTACTTAGGGCTGCTCGGCCAAAGCAGGCAAAGTGAATTTTGGCGGAAAAATTTGTCTCACAGTGAAGGGGGGGGGTCTGTCATAACCACTTTGGGTCCCAATGGGGCGAAAGGAAAGGTTTAAGTAAAGTGATTTTATGCCCTGCTTTTATCCCTGATGGGGACCCAAAGTAGCTTATACCATCTTTCTTCCCTCTTACATTTTATCCTCACAACAACCACCCTGTGAGTTAGGTTGGGCTGAGAGACAGTGACTGTACCAAGGTTACCCAGCAGAGCAGGGGTTTGAAGCTATATCTCCCGGGGCCTTGTCCAACAGTCTATCCACTACATAAGGGAGGTGGAGATGAGAATCCGGAAGAAACGATGTGTGTTCATTTCAGTTGTAGATGGTGATGCTTTGCTTCAGTAGCTGAGAGAAACCAGAGAAGAAAGCAATTCTTTTGGTCACGTGATTTTGCAACTCATTGGCCTCCTTAATCTAGGAGTTCAAAATCCAGAAGCCCCAAATGCGTTGTTCTTACTCCTTTCTGCTTCTCTGAATCAGTCCTTCCTGTTGGGTAGTTCCAGTTTGTTAAAGATGTCGTGTTAATGAATTACACTTTATTTCAGAAGGGTTTCATCTCTGTTCTGCTAGATTTCAAAGTTTCTGCTACCATATCCAAGTATTTATTTACTTTTAAGTGTTCTAAACTGTTGATCATATTATATTTTGCTCAGAGAATGTCACAGCTATTGATTATATTGTATTCTCTTTCAGTGTGTAATCTGCCTTGGATCTCAATGAGAAAGGTGGAATAACATTAATATTGATATCGATATCGATACCGATATTTATTTTATTTTATTTATTTATGTTATTTATATTCTGCCTTTCTCACTGAGCCTCAAGGCGGATTACATAGTGTGAGATTAGTGGCAAGCACAAGGGCAGGCATTTCCATACAGTGTCAAGAACATTTCCATAAACAACGTCATAGGGTAAATGAATACAGTTTCAAGAACATTTCCATAAACAATGTCATGGGGTAAAAGAATATAAGTTTACAAAGATATAGTATTAGCAAGGACCCAGTACAACAACAACAACAACAACAACAACAAAGCCTTTATTGGCATATCTCAGGTTATCGATACAGGCAGTAAACAAATGTAACGGTAACAAGGGTGATTTGAGTGAAAGCGGTTAGACGTTTTTCAATCGATCCTTGATTACCAGACTTAAAAATAGGGCTAGCTTTTCAGTTATTTCGGATGACGAATCATTCAGAAGACGGTACACCATTAAGGCCTCCGAATGACCCAGCAGAGTAAGTAAAATTGGGTCTAAAAGATTAGAACGTATATCAGCATACTGGGAACAATGGAGTAGGATATGAGGAACCGACTCAACTGAATTTGAATTACAAGCACAAAGTCTTGCAGAATATTTGATCTTATTATATCTGTCATAGGTGACTGCAGAAGGGATAGCATTGCACCTAGCGAGTGTGAACGCTCTGCGCATTTGTGGGTTATAAGAGGCAGATAAGTAAGGAGCCAGTCGGCCAGTCATTAAAGGGATTTCAAAATTCAGGGGAGAGCAGGATTTTTGGGCAGAACTGGCAAGCTTTTGCAATTCAGTGTCCAAAATTCTGCGTTAATTGATTAATATGCATTTGGGAAAGGGAGCATAAATAATAAATCTAAAGATAAGCCCGTTGTAGCTATTTTTTTCTCTATGATCCAGAGGAGTTAGCCGTGTTAGTCTGTAGTAGCAAAATCAAAAAGAGTCCAGTAGCACCTTTAAGACTAACCAATTTTATTGTAGCATAAGCTTTCGAGAATCATGTTCTCTTCGTCAGATGCAAGGAGGGCAGAAGGAAACTGGCCAAATATAGAGGAGGAGAGGGGGGGAAGGGGGAGAGGGGGGATGTAAACAGCTCCTTTGATATGGAGATGCAGACAGCTCCTTTGGGTGTGGGGATCAGTTTGCTTGTGTAAAGATTCAAAGGAGTTTGCTGTGTTAGTCTGTAGTAGCAAAATCAAAAAGAGTTCAGCAGCACTGCAGCACAAGTGCACAAGTTTCTCTATGGAGGCAGTCCAGTTGGAGATGGTAAATTCTGACAGCATTTGATGTAAAAGGCTCCTAGGGCCAGCAGTATAGTGCACTCGTAGCCAATATTTAATTGACATAAGCCACACTCTTGTTTCTACCATGTTAAGGCCAGTTTCTAAACAAAGGAACACAGCATGGGAGACCCATGATTTTTCGCACGAACTTGGATTGACCTCTTTCAATACCAGCCTCGAAGGCACTTATCCATGCTGGAATACCATACAGTAGCTGTGGGATCACTTTGGCCTTAAAAGCATTTAGCGCAGCTGGAACAAACTGATTGCCTCTATCAGGGCTTTTTTTTCTGAGAAAGGTGGTGGTGGAACTCAGTGGGTTGCCCTAGGAGAAAATGGTCACATGGTTGGTGGCCCCGCCCCCTGACCTCCAGACAGAGGGGAGTTGAGATTGCAATCTCAACTCCCCTCTGTCTGGAGATGAGGGGGCGGGGCCACCAGCCATGTGACCATTTTCAAGAGGTTCCGGAACTCCGTTCCCCCGCGTTCCAGCTGAAAAAAAGCCCTGGCCTCTATTGAAAAAGAAGCATGAGATGGCTGATGCGCTAATGGTAGCTATATTAATTGCTGATTTATGATGGCTTAACCAGGACATCTTATAAGTAAAAAGAAGACTATTTCTTTCCCATCAAATATCCATTTTTGGATTTTACAGGGCTTGGCAAATACTAATATTTTGGATTTCTCATAATTCAGCTGTAATTTGTTTGTAGAGAAGAAGCTATCTATTCAGCAGACATCTGAAACCCACCCTTGTACAGGACGGTAGTACTGCATTGTCCGCTTAAAGTAGAATGGGAACGTGGGTAGTAGGATCCAGTCTGGGGTTGAGGAATTGCTGAAACAGAACATAATCAATTCTAGGACTTACATTGAACAACATGAAGCACAGGTAGAATATAGGAGTACATCTTTAAAGCAACAGATACTATGTAAGGGAACATACATACAACATACACGAGAGGGTGCAGAGGAGAGCGACGAGAATGATCAGGGGTCTGGAGACTGAGCCCTATGAGGTAAGGCTGAGGGCCTTGGGAATGTTTAGCTTGGAGAAGAGGAGGTTGAGGGGGGACATGATTGCTCTCTTTAAGTCTTTGAAAGGCTGTCATTTGGAGGCGGGCAGGGAGCTGCTCCAGTTGGCAACAGAGGGTAGGACGCGAAGCAATGGGCTTAAATTACATGGCCAAACGTACCGGCTGGATATTAGGAAAAACTTTTTCACGGTCAGAGTAGTTCAAAAGTGGAATCAGCTGCCTAGGGAGGTGGTGAGCTCCCCCTCACTGGCAGTTTTCAAGAGAAGGCTGGATGAATATTTGTCAGAGATGCTTTAGGCTGATCCTGCACTGGGCAGGGGGTTGGACTAGATGGTCTGTATGGCCCCTTCCAACTCTATGATTCTATGATAAAAACCATAGATATAAAATCTATGGTTTCTAACTCATTAGTGAAACATCTGGGATCCCTTTCCTATAATACCGCCCTCTTAGCTGAGAAGAAAGGCCTTTTTGAAAAATTCAGTATGATGATGATGATAACAATATTCTCTCTCTGGTTCTAGCTGAGGAAAACTTTCCTCACATTATTTTGTGACGTATCATGCGTACCCTGCTGTATGAACCCCAAAGGCAGGAAGGCCTGTCAGTCTTCCCAGTATATCCTTTCGCGTTTCTGACTTATTTTCATATGGGGTCCTGCTAGGTGGTCCCAAATGGCCCTGGAACGCGTTCCTGCATGTCACACCCAAAGGACTCTGATGTCAGGTTGCCGCCGTTCCTGCTCTTTTGCTCTCTACAGACGCCAGTGCTTCTTTCTGTCTGCACAGCCAACTTTCTTGTACTCAGGACAGGACCGATTTCTAACAGAGCGGCAGCCTGCTTTGTTCTGTTGCATCAACTGCAGCAACAGAAGCTGTTGCCTGGAAATAAAGTGTCTGAAGGTGCTCTGAATGTGTCCTACCCCAAAGCAGTACGAGGTTTGGGACTTAACATTAAAAGGCACTGCCTCTGTGGAACGTCTAATAATTTCCCCACCATTCTTTCGCAAAATGATTTTATAACAAAAATGTTAAGTTTGCAATACTCGACTCATTTCCAAGCATTAGAGCAAAACGGAAGCCAAAAAAAAAGGGCCCGTGTTGCATGGGGGATTAACGTTATAAGTAATTTGGGATTGTGATTTGCTTCTTTCATGAGAAGACATGCAACTGTATCCTTGTAGTCATCCCTCTTCTTTCCCCCCTCCCCCTCTTTTTACCTTTCTTTACAGGGAAAAGCTTTACTTTGACAATAACAGTCCTTACAAATCCCCCCCAAGTTGCTACGTACCATAGAGCTATAAAGGTGACAGTGGATGGACCACGGGAGCCACGGAGTAAGTATTCTGTTCTCTGTTTCTGTTCTAAAGTCTCGCGCTGTTGATCTGTGGTAGCAAATGACTGAATGTCTGATCTGATGTCTCCCCCAAATTCACCGAGCCCGATTCTCACTTATGCACCAGTCCTTGACCCAACACCAAGGGGGGAAGGGCTGCAGCTCAAGGGTAGAGTGTCTGCTTTGCGTGCAGGTGGTCCTGGGTTCAATCCCCACTTCCGGTTAAAAAGGACCAGGTAATAAGTGAGGTGACAGACCTCCACTCGTGACCCTGGGGAGCTGCTGCCAGTCTGAGCAGACAGTACGGACCTTGATGGATCAGTGATCTGATTCATAGATATAATCAGGGCTTTTTTTCTGGGAAGAGGTGGTGGAATTCAGTGGGTTGCCCTCGGAGAAAATGGTCACATGGCTGGTGGCCCCGCCCCCTGATCTCCAGACAGAGGGGAGTTGAGATTGCCCTCTGCGAGGGCAATCTCAACTCCCCTCTGTCTGGAGATCAGGGGGCGGGGCCACCAGCCATGTGACCATTTTCAAGAGGTTCCGGAACTCCGTTCCCCCACGTTCCTGCTTTTAAAAAGCCCTGGATATAATTCTGATCCCATATAAAACAGCTTCCTGTATTCATGGCCTCTCGCTAAGTTTGGTTTGTCATTCCAGCAATACAGTTGAAAATTAGATACCCAATTAATTAATTGGTACTTCGTAACCCCTGATGATTTCTCTGGGGCTCGTGAGTCTGAGACTCAGTTCATCTTACTGCCAATTTTGAATAGCCCCTATTCTGACAAAATTTTGCCCTCATGGCCTTAATCGGATTGATACATCCTTTCATGCCCTGCTCGAATGTAGGTTCTTTGAAAATATAAGGGATTATTATATTAAGCCTTTACTTAATCAACCGTCCTCTTATTCTCCAGAAAGCATGGCTCTTTTGCTTAGCAATGAGGAGCCTACATTTACAATTTTCAAAATAGGTTTCAGTCCTTTTAGCCCTTGCATCCCAAAAATAAGGAGTAAGTATTTTCCGCCGCTCAAGATTTATGAATCAATGAGCTTCTAAGGGAATAAAAGGAACGGAAAGGTGTGTTGGTTACTGCCAGGGACCCAGGGTGTCTGGCCACCTTTCCACATACATTTGGATAAAAGCTGCATCCACACAGTTCCTTACAATAAAGTCTATGGCGGGAACCCCAATTATGATGTTTCCATGTGTGATTAAAATCTGATGGAAGTCTGTGGGTTTCACAAGAAGGCCAGCCTTGCAGAGGCATTTCCCGTGATCCACTGTGTAAGGATCACATGTAAAGAGGGTGCTTAGATAAGCTTGCTTATGCATGTGCCATGGAGTCGCAACCAGCTTACGGCGACACTGTCAAGGGGTCTTTGAGGCAAGTGAGGAGCAAAAGTGGTTTGTTTTGCTTTCCTCTGCAGAGTCCTCCTTGGTGGTCTCCCATCCAAGTATCAACCTTGCTTAGCAGCTGAGATCGGGCTGTGACACACTGCCTTCCCTCCACCCTGTGATGAACCTGCTTCAAAACTTCAGCTTTTCTGAAAGCTCTTTGTGGCATCTTCTGACAGGGCAAGCTTATGCAGAGTTACTCCGGTCTAAGGCCATTGATTTCAGTGCTCTCAGACTGGAGTTCCTGTGCCTCGAATTGTACTGTGATTGACACAGTCAGGGCCGGCTCCAGCGTCGCTGGCACCTGTGGCAGCTTAAGGGCTGCCGCTGCGCATGCACCCCAGACTGTGTGATGATGTCACTGCATGTGACATCATCACGCAGGGCTGGGTGCACACACGGGGGGGGGGCCTCCAGCCCTCCCGTTCAGTTGCTCTGCGGGCCAGGCACAGCCGGCCACCCTGGACGCTGGCTGTACCTGACCTGCAGAGCAACTGAACGGGAGGCTGCCTGCTCAGCTGTCCCACACTGCTGCCGCCAGCATGCGCTCCTGGCCGGGCGCAGCAGCTGCGGGCCAGGCGCAGCAGGTGGCCGGGGTGGTGCGCAGTGGCATGCATCCTTCCAGTCCTCCGGCTCAGATGCTCCGTACGCCACTCCAGCCGCCTGCCGCACCTGGCCCGCAGCTGTGTGCTGGCGGCAGCGGCAGTAGCTCAGAGCAACTGGGCGGGAGGGCTGGGAGGATGCCCGTTCAGTAGCCCTGTGCTCCCACCGCCAGCACGCACTCCTGGCCGGGCGCAGCAGCATGGGGCAATCGAGTGCCGTGGCGCACGCTCCCACCCGTGGGCTGCCGCCGCCTCAGGCGCCTTAGCGCCCGAGGCGGCTTCTGGGCCAGCTTCAATGTGCAGGCCAGCCCTGGACACAGTCCTTCCTGTGATACCATTCTCGTAATCAAGGAGGACCCAGAAATGCAGGCCTGGCATCCAAAGTCTCTGTAGAACTCAGCAAGGTCAGGACGCTGGTGTTTTCACTTGGCACCTCATTAATGAGGCGTGAATTGCTTGGGATTAAGTGTCCATTACTCCTTAAGGGCAGCATTCACACCTCGTCCTGCCCTGGAGCGAGACCCAAATGTGCTTCTGAAGATGTAATTCAAGGAAATGGAGCAAATGTGCCCAGGGCTGTATAGGGAAGAAAACTGAGGTCTGAAGAAGATCACCTAGTAGAGTGTCTTTGTTTGCTCCTGGGAGGGTTTTTTGGGTGGGGAGAGAGAGGTATTGTTTGTGAAAGAGACAATTGATTTCCTTGGTCTCTGAACTGCTGGTTAATCATGTCACAGACAGCATTAGATTTTCTTAGCACAGAATCTGTTTTCAGCACTGGAACCACCACACAGCCCTTGGGAATAAGGAGCACAGTGATTTACTGTAAAAGCACTGAGATGTCAGCAATGTTTAATTTATGCCCTTCCCACGCCTAGCGAACGTGTGTTTTTTAAAAGGCTTTTGCTAGTTCCCATCCTTTATGTTACACGTTGTTGGGCAAGTGGAGATGGATCATGGCATCGCTGTTATGCCTTATCCTAGAATAGAAGATGTTGCTTTCAGTCCTGGGGAAGGGGTCTTGGTTTGGGGGCACATCTGCAGGCAAGCCCACGTAGGACGTAGCTGGAGGCCCCAGAGAAGCCAGCGGTTCTCAGACTTTTCCAAATCAAACCCACTTCTAAACGTCCTTTGCAAAGTAACTCCTTCCCTATTCCTTCCCCAAATAAAACAGGGAAGCCACGTCACTTTGCACTGATCACATTTGTATTGCGTTTTCTGTTCTCAACGTTTACACATTTATACCAATTTTAAGCAAGAGGCTGTATTTCATGGCTATTTTGGACATTACGCCAAGGCAAATCCAAAGCTGCCGTTTTCTCCAAGCTGCCTCTTGGCCTCACAGCCTACCTTTTGCAACCCACTTTGGGGTCCCAGCCCGCAGTCTTGTGGGATAATCAAAATTGGATCCTAAAAACCCAGGAGAGTCAAAACTCAGCAAAAGGGAAAGACACTTGGCTTGCACTCCTCTCCGTTTCCTGCCTCCTATGAGATGCAGTCTTTTGAGATGCAAGCCAGAAGCTGAAGGACAGGGCTGGCTTCTCTTCCTCACTGTCTGTCTACACAAGACTTCCGACACAAGGACACTCAAGTGTAGGGAGATGTAATGTTAGCCGGGAATCGTAGTTCAGTTTTACACAGAGCTGGCAGAGATCATTCCGGAAAGGGTTTGTTGATTTCATCTTCACCTCCCTGAAGGCTCTGTCAATTTCACCTCCCCTTTAGGGAGGCGAAGATGAAATCAACAAACCCTTTCAGGAGTGATCTCTGCCGGCTCTGTGTAGAGAGGTGAAACTGACAGAGTTTTTGAACTACAGTTCCCAGCGAAAATTGCCTCTTACTACACTTGAGCATCCTCATGTAAGGTTTCATGCACTGAGACTCTTACTTGGCTGTTTCCAGGGTGCTGCCCCAGACAATAGAGTCCTTGTACAACTGAGTGGCTCTCAGCTGGGTGCGCCCTGGTGATGTCAGTACTGGCTTGCTGTCCCATTCCTTGTTCCCTTACTGCATCCCTCTGTGGCTTGCTTACACTACACACTAGGCAGTTTGCTCTCCCATGGCAGACCCACACCGTCTCCCCCCCCCCAGTGGGATGGGCTCCACACAAGCAAACACCTTAATTATCAGGGATATATTTACAATGCCTGCTTTGTTACAACGGTTGTGTTTGGTCATGTTCCAGTCACTGTTATAGGTAGCGCTTTTTTATAAAAAGTGTATACTGTCAGACCTGGTTAATCCATCTTGGTTTATCTGTCTGTCTGTGTCTCTTGGGTAGATTTAACTCTTAATCAATGTGCTACTCATGCAGGGATCCCCAATAAGGCAGTCCTGGATTCCTCCAGTCATCTTAATTAGAAAACTGATTGCAATTAATGGCGAATACTTGCATTTAAATCACATTTAGAGATTAAGGATTTTTTAGCGAGGTAACCACTTTAATAAAAACGTAAAGTCTGTCTAAGGGAAGTATATCTCAGCTCTTTGCTTGTCTTTGATGAGTAAATGGTGAGGAGGCCTTGAGTCTTAACGCAAAGACGTCAGGGGTGCAAATCCAGTAGTTGCAGTTTTACGCAGTGGAGTAGTTTGCCAAAAGTGTTGGTACCTCAGGCCGTTCTTGGAAAGTTTGACATTTCTTCCAGTCTGCTGACAAACTGTTTTTTCCTTGTTGTTTTCCTGATGCGCTCGAGAAAACTATCAGGAACTCCATCAGTTCTTGATACAATTAGACCGCCGATGGTGGAGGTGTGTTGGGTTTTTAGCAAGTGTCAGCCCTTCTGTCATGCCAGTTAAACTGGTGTTTGTGTTAAGCTAGACCCTAAGATTGACTGTGGGGTGATCAGTTTATTGAGGGGCAATTAGGCTTTCCTGCATGTATTCAGGAATCACTTACAGATCCAGTTACACACAGAGTTACAGAGAACAAAGGATCTAGACGGAGTTTAGATAGGCTGTTGGTTATTTTCTGTCCATGTATTCTTTTACTCTAATTTGTAGTAAACTCTTTTTATCGGAAGTTAAACACACACATTTTCTATGCTGCTTATTAATCTGCTATGCCTTCTTATTCACTCTGCTAAACTTTACCAACAAGGTGGCATTCCACCTCCCCCCCCCCACAGTTGTCATGAAGAGTTCTCACCTGGCCCGTCATTTGCCCCAGCAAGATTTCCCCTTTTTTGCACAAGGCCCTTCTCTCACCTGCCTCTGCGAGGGCGTAGTAACACTGAAGCGGTGCCATCTCTGGCGCAGCACTAGCAAGTTTCTCCATCTGGAATTAATTTGGTACTTCCCATTTGGAGGGTCTGCATTACTGTGCGGCTGCATCTTTGAAACAGGAAATTTCCAAGCTGAGGGCAGGCGGTCTTGGCACGTGCTGGAGAATGAACAGGCCTGTGCCTGAATGTGGACATCAGCACAACATGTGGCAGCTCTTCAAGGAGCCTGCATTTCAGTAGCAAGCGCTTCCACATGGAAGGTTCTGCGAAGTGGGGTGATTCATGCTTTGCAGCGTGGGTCCTTTGCCTAGCGGGGCTGAATGGAAAACCCACCCATGAAGCAGGACTTGTGAACACGTACAAATTATACACAGGGGGGGCTCTGGAGACTGGGCACACGAATCACAGTTTGGATGTGTTCACACGTTATGCTGAGCATGTAGCAGGGCCAGCAGCCATGTTTCTGATCCCCCTACCCCGTGCTTGCCCTGACCTGGATAGCCCAGGTGAGCCTGATCTCAACAGATCTCAGAAGCTAAGCAGGGTCGGCCTTGGTTAGTAATTGGATGAGAGACCTCCGACAAAGACCAGGGTTGCAGAGGCAGCCAATGGCAAACCACTTCTGATAGTTTCTTGCCATGAAAACCCCACCAGTGGTCACCATAAGTCAACTCTGACTTGAGGGCACCACACGTACACCCTGTGCATACATGTAACATGGAATGGAATTTGAGACTGTTGTTGGTAATTCTGTGAATTTGCCATCTTTATACAGCAGGGCTTTCTTAGTGATGGTAATGGGAAGGGAACAGAGTCTCTCTACACGAGACCTCTTGCACGAGGACGCTCAAGTGTAGGGAGACGCAATGTTAGCCGGGAAGTGTAGTTTCACTTCTCTACAGGAGGGCAGTTTAAAAAGACAGAGCCGCCAGTGATCACTCCTCAGAGGGTTTGTTACTTTCATCTTCGCTTCCCCAAAGGCTCTGTCAATTTGACCTCTCTACAGGAAGGTAGTTTTAAAAGACAGAGCCAGCAGAGCTTGCTCCTCAGAGAGTTTGTTAATTTCATTTTCGCCTCCCCGAAGGCTCTGTCAATTTCAACTCCCCAAATTAACAAACCCTCTTGAGGAACGATCTTTTAAAACTACGCTTCCTGTCTAACATTACGTCTCCCTCGACTTGAGCGTCCTCGTGTAAGAGGTCTCGTCTAGCGTAGAGAGACTCAGACATCTGCACACAAATGGGTTTCTCCCCCCACCCTCGACTGGAAGACCAGGACTAAATACGTGGTATGTAGACGTCACGGGATTCTCTTTCCCTATCCTGTACAGCAGTGAATATTTTACACTGTCTGCTTGTAAGCAAAGAATGTGAAATGGGTCAAAATAGCCAGAGTACGTTGTGCCAGTGTCTTGGACAACAGACATGCTGGTTGAGGGCTGGGCCAATACAATTCCATAGAGCAAAGTCTTTGATGTGAGTCCGAAAGAGAAGCTCAAGAGGTGGGCGGTAATGCGTTGTTTAGATTAGGATGGTACCACATAAGGGAAAATCTCCAACCCAGTCTATACACATTTCATAAGCTCGGTGTTCTTGACCAGGATTGGTGGATCCCCGGTGTCATTGTAACTCCTGTCCTAGGAACTTGCTGTTTATTTATTTATTTATTTTTAATTTCCGTTTCTTTCTTGAAAAAAAATATATACTGGTCTAGCTTGGCTAGAGAGACCTAGCTCAAGCGACACTCCCCCCAAAATCACACGTGCCATTTGGGTTGAATGTGCTCTCAAGATTTTGTTTTGCTCCATCCAGCTTGTGGCAAATTATTATCTAGTGCTGTGTCTTAAGTAATAATAATATTTGATTTATATACCACTCTTCAGGGCAACTTAACGCCCACTCAGAGCGCTTTACAAAGTGTGTTGTTATCCTCACGACAATCACCCTGTGAGGTAGGTGGAGCTGAGAGAAGCTGTGACTGACCCAAGGTCACCCAGATGCCTTCAAGTGGAGGAGTGGGGAATCAAACCTGGCTCTCCAGATTAGAGTCCTGCCGCTCTTAATCACTACTCCAAAGGGACAAAACAGTTCCATAGAATTTCAAGACCCTTTTCAAGGTCTACGACTTTCCCCGAACATGCTGGCCAAATGACGAAGCTCGAACACACTGAGTGAAGTTTGGTTTCCGTGTTCATCACCTATGGGCTCTTTTTTTTTTTTTTTTTTTGCATTCTAAAAATGTGTTTCCTGTACCGTAAGAGTATGCTGAAATTTCCTTTCTTCCTGAGAGTTCCTGGACTCATTAATCGGTGTAATAAATTAGTTGAGCATAACTTCAAGGAAGCAAGGTAGCAGAGCCTAATTAAGAAGCAAGAAGCTCTGATTGCAGATGTATGGCTTTTCTTCATAACAGCTATATATCAACAGAGAGTCCCTTCTCTGTGTTTCTTTCTCTGGGATGCCTGAAGCATGCTGTCCTGTTCCGCATTCTCTCTCTCTCTCTCTCTCTCTCTCTCTCTCTCTCTCTCTCTCTCTCTCTCTCTCTCTCTCTCTCTCTCTCTCTCTGGCAGCTGAAGCAGAGCTTGTCACATCACAAACAACTTCTTAATATACACATCTGGCGTTGGCAGTTGGACCAACTTCATAAGAGCACATGATCATCATTCATTACAAGATTAAAAAATACCCCATGGCATCATTGATGTTTTTAAACTTTGATCTTTTGCCGTTGTGATTCATCTCAGTTATAAAACTCCTCTTTAAAGGAACACAGACGATGACTTATTAGAACCTTCATCCTAAGTAGCGTAAACATAAAACTCTGCACATCTTTACAGAATGTCAGCTATTTGGGCTGCCAGCTTATCGGTTTAAGACGTGACATCATGCTGCCGAAGATCCTGAATTTGTACGGCTTGTTTATAGGCAAGGCACTTTGACCTCCTCTTGGCAAGTGATGCTGAGTGAACAAATTCGGCCTCATTTCATCGGCAGGCAGGAACAGCAGCCTGGCTTGCCCACAGATGCGAATTCCGTGTTCACAAGGACCGACCTCCAGGTCAGCTTGCTGGGAGTTTTGGTCGCCTGAGCTGAAAAAGCACTCTTTTATTTTTCAAGTTTTTTTAAAAATCGCTTTTCACATTCATTGGTGTCTTTCGGCTTCATATAATGCAGCTGCCAGGTGGAATGGGCCATTTCACACATTCCACTTGGAAGCGCACACGTCAGATATTTTCACGAATACGGCAAACAAAATGTATCATGCAAGTAGGCTCAGGAAACAAAAACAGACTGCGGATCTCTTGTGTGTTCATGTAATGGATCAAGCCCCTGTATTTTCTCTCTGTATAATGTGTAAAATGGGACCTCGAAAGTTTTGAAGACTCCAAGTGAATCTTGTTGCAGACTTTTGGCCCATTGTTCTTAATGAAAGCTGCCCTTGCATCAAAGTGAATTGCATTATCTCCATTGTAGAAGAGACTTAGAGCCAAGCCACAAGTGACGAATGACACTTGCCTGGCAAGTGAACAGACTCGCGTGTATTCCTCCCTGTTCACTTGCCCTCCACTTGCGCTCCACTTGATCACGTAGTGAACAGGGAGGAATACACGTGAGTCTGATGGTTGTTGTGGGTTTTCCGGGCTGTATTGCCGTGGTCTTGGCATTGTAGGAACTACAATGCCAAGACCACGGCAATACAGCCCGGAAAACCCACAACAACCATCGTTCTCCGGCCGTGAAAGCCTTCGACAATACACGTGAGTCTGTTCACTTGCCAGGAAGTGTCATTCGTCACTTGTGGCTTGGCTCTTATTATCCCCACAGCAAACACCCTGTGAGGTGGGTGGAGCTGAGGGAGCTCTGAGAGACCTGTGACAGACCCAAGGCCACCCAGCTGGCTTCAAGTGGAGGAGTGGGGAATCAAACCCGGTTCTCCAGATTAGAGTCCCACATGCTTAACCACTACACCAAACTGGATACATTATGTTTACTATATAAAGTAATAGTGAGATAAGTAGGCTTCTCTTGGGAGAGTAAATGGGGTCTGAGTGCAAAATAAAGAGAGTGCTGCTTAGTTTCAACTGCAGGGATAATTTCTCCCTAAGAGATGTTACAGGATTAGCTTTCTCTGCCCTATTATGCACGCATCTATGAGTAAAACTACTATCACACTGTCTGTAAGGCAAGGATTGTTTAAACAGGCCACATATCCCATTGCATCAGACCCACAAAATGTTGCACAACACAAATGCCTCTCAGTGTGTCATTTCCTGCTTGGCCCAGGTCCTGACAGGCAGGCAAAAAAAAAATTGAAGTGGAGATTTAAAGCCCTTGCAATCATAAGCACATTCCACCAGCCACCAGTCCAACCCCTCCACCTCGCTGCACTGAAGGAAGCCAATGAAAAAGACAGACACAGAGAGAGACAGAACCTCCAAGACCAGAACAGTGGCATGGATGACAAGCAGTCTGAGCCATCTCAGTTTATACGCTGCCTTCCCAATTCTTCCTGCTTGACAACAAAAGACAACGTTAAAGGTTAAATCACTTGCATCGCTCATAATTTTCGAATGCAGACAACAAATACTCCACAAGTGAACGAAACACTGGCACACCCGTTTGGGCAGCTATGCTTTACTGTAACTTGGGTCTGTAGATTAGTGGCTACATGTATTTGGTCCAATTCTTGCATTTACAGAATAGCAGGGTTGGGAGAGACCAAAGACAAAATCAGGTGAAATGTTGGGTCCTTGAGAAAGATATCATATTGCTGCATAATTTCCGCTGCAGCTATCTTTTTTTACACTGCTCCAGGGAAAGAGATTCTACAACCTCCCTGGGATGTTTCTTCCACTGCTGAACTGATGTAGTTTTACTTATTTTACTTCATTTATACCCCGCCTTTCTCCCCCTTGGGGACCCAAAGCAGCATACATCATTTGGTGTAGTGGTTAAGAGTGGCAGGACTCTGGAGAACCAGGTTTGATTCCTCACTCCTGCGCTTGAAGCCAGCTGGGTGACCTTGGGTCAGTCACAGATATTTCAGAGCTCTCTCAGTTCCACCCACCTCAGAGGGTGATTGTCATGAGGATAATAACATAATTGGTAAACTGCTTGGAGTGTGCGTTAAGTTGTCCTGAAAGGCGATGTATAAATTGAATGTTGTTGTTATTGTTATTCTTAAACCTTGAGGAAACAAGTTGGCACTACAGACACAAACTGGATTTTTGAATCTCAGTCCAACCCACTGCTCTGAGTGGGCATTAAGTTTCTTATATAAATCGAACTTTGTTGTTGGTTGTTGTTGTTATGGAAGAAAGTAGAGATGGGCACGAACCAGAAAAAAATAACCTTGTGGTTCGTAGTTCATCACGTTTCACAAACTTTCATGAACTTGCCTCAGTTCACGAACCAGTTCAGTTTGGGTTCATGAAAACGTCACTTCTGGGCCAGCAAATCACCACTTCCAGGTCAGCAGAAGGTCTGCAGAAAGCCCAACCCCTGTTGCCTAGGAAACTGATTGATTGGCACCAGGCTGTCTGCAGTGACGAACCAAAAAACAAAACAAATGAACAAGCCCTAAAGTTCGTGACGGTTCGTCAGAAATGGACTCTGATGAACCTCTGGTTCGCAAACCACAAACTAGCCTGGTTTGCGACGAGCTTTAGTTCGTACTTTGGTTTGTGCCCATCTCTAGAAGAAAGGCATGTGAACAGGGGTTGGAGTGTGGAGGCAAATTGGGTGAGAATGCGTGAAAAAGCTGTCTGGATCCAACTCATAATAAGGGGAGGGGGCTTGAAGGAAGGCACATAAGCATCCTCCAAGGAAAGAGCGCTCCATGAAGCCCAGTACCAGTCCAAATGATCAGAAAGAAGGGATGTGATCCAGACGCCAGGCTGGCTGATAAAAAGAAGCTGGCCTGGCTGGGATTGAGAAGCACCATGCCCTGAAGAGAAGGGAGCCCTCTGGCCCCTAAGTGGGTGGCATTTCCTTTGGGAACAGTTGTGACTTCCTAGAAACAAGACCATTTGCAAGAATCTGCTTGGCATCTTGTTTTCTGGGCCGCCTCATGAGATATCCCCCCCCCCCACACACACACACTGCAGTAGAGAAGGGCTGCGCAGTCAGTTAATTTTGTATGTGTATGTGCCATCAGGTTCCAACCAACTTACAGCAACATTTTCAAGGGGGTTTCAAGGCAAGTGAGGAGCAGAGGTGGTTTGCCAGCACTTTCCTTTGCGGAGCAACTCCATTCTTCCTCCGCAGTTTGCCATCCAAGTACTGGCTAAGGCCAAGATCTGATGATATTGGGCTATACCATGCTGTTCCATCATACCAGATAATTTTAACAACAGCGTAATAATTTACAACGTTTTTACACCACTACAAAATAACTCCAATGTTTTTGCATGCGTTTCGGCGTTATGTGATTCATACATGAAGCTGTTCAGTGACTGCATTCATAGCCCACTGAATCTAGAGTCTTTGTTTTTTGGATTATATAGGAAATGGGGTCATACTGGTGTTAGAAGTGGAACAAAGCAATGGATTAAATGTGAATGAGGTTAGCAGGTAGCATGGCTAATGCTATTGTCAAGCACTGCTGAAAATCTAGTAGTATTTTAAGACAGATCCTGCATTTCAAGCCCGGGGTACAGTCAGGGGCGTCCCCTAACTTCTCCCTCTGTGGCCAGCCTTCATTGTTTTCACACAGGGGATTGTGGCTGGTTCCCACCATTATCTGCACTTTGATTAATTGGTCGACTCATCCTGAAAATTACTCCAATTAAAAACAAAGCAAAACCCAACAGAACTTCTTAGCGGATGGAGGTTTAGCGGCTTTCCGTAGAGTTTGTAAGAGTTGGCAGTGAAAGAAAGAATATTAAGTATAAGCCATTTTTACAGTGTATAGGTCCATGCTTTGCTTTCTAGAGACGCATGCCGAAATAGCTTGGGGGTTGAGTTTTTTAGGGTTGAATTATTTTTATTCTTTTTAAAAATTATTTTTCATTATTATACATGGGGCTCTCTCACCCCACCCGCCTCACAGGTTGTGAGGATAACAATAACACACTTTGTAAACCACTCTCGAGTGGGTGTTAAGTTGTCCTGAAGGGCGGTATATAAATTGAATTTATTATGATCATTTTCATTATCCTTATCATCATCATCATCATCATCATCATTACTATTATTATTATTGCACGTAAGCTGCCTTGAGCACTCTTCCAGGGAGCTATCTGTCCAGTACATTTTTAACCGGCCCTTCCTCCAAGGAGCTCAGAGCAGCATACATGGTTCTTCCTTCTTCATGTTATTCTCACAACAGCCCTGTGAGGTAGGTGGAGCTGAGAGAGTGATTAGCCGAAGATCACCCAGCATTTTTCATGGCAGGGTGGAGATTTGAAAACAGGTCATAGTCCAGTACTATACTACCCTGGCTGTTAAGAGGCACCAAAGGGAGGTGGGCAAATGTCCCCCATTGTCAAGAAAGGAAGAAAAGGAAGATCCAGTAACTACCAGTCAGTTTGTCAGCTTGATGCTCATATCTGGAAAGCTTCTAGAACAAATAATAAAGCAGTCGGTCCTTGAGCATTTAGAAGCTGTGTATGCTAAGAGCTGGCACGAGTTCCTCAAAAACAAGTCATGTCAAACTAACCTCATCTCCTTTTTTGATAGAGTCGATCCATTGGTGGATCAAGAAATGCTGTGTATATAATTTGTCTTGATTTCAGTAAGGCTTTTGACAAGGTTCCACATGAAATGCTTCTTGACAAGTTGGTAGAATGTAGTTTTGGATGAAATCCACCACTGTTGGGTAGATTTCTAATAGGTTGACAGACTGTACCTGTTGGAGAGGAGTGACAAGTGGAGTGCTTCGGGGATCTCACCTGGGCCCTGTGTTGTTCAACATCATGATAAATCACTTGGGTGAAGGAATAGCGGGGATGCTCATTAAATGTGCAAATCATGCTAAATTGGTTGCAAACACAGAAGAAGACAATCAAGATTCAAGATGAACTTGACAGGCTGGAAAAACAGGGCTAAAGCTTTCAAAATGAACTTTAACAGAGATGAATGTAAAGTTCTGCATTTAGATAGAAAAAATCAAATGCATAATCATAATATTATAATTATAAGGTATCTTGGCATAGAAAAGGCTCCAGGGGTCTTAGTAGACCATATATTGTATACATGGTGGCTAAAAAGTCAAATGCACTTTTTGATTGCATTAACAATATTGTGTCCAGACCATATGAAATAATGGTATACCTTTGCTCTGGTTAGACTTCACTGGAAGTAATGTGTTCACTTTTGGGCACTGCAGTTTAAGAAGGATACTGAGAAGCTGGAACGTGTCCGAAATGGACCCATCACACATTGTTTGCTTTTTTTTAAAAAAAAAACTATGAAGGGACGTTGTTTCCTGGGCAACCTACTTTCCCCTTCTGGAGTTATAGCGATTGGGGATGGGCAAGATTCAGGTCCAGGAGCACCTTAGAGACTAACTAGATTTCCAGGATATGAGCTTTCAAGTCAAAGATACATGACGAAGGGAGCTTTGACTTTCAAAAGCTCATCCCCTGGAAATCTAATTGGTCACTAAGGTGCTACTGGACCCAAATCCTGCCCCTCCCCAGCTCAAATCTTGCTCTTCTACTACAGACGAACTTGGCTACCCACATGAAATTATCTTAATGGGGAGGGACAATTTGTCTTCTGGAAGCCGTGCAGCAGGAAGAGGCGAACTCTCCCATTTGCCTCCCCCCACTGCTTGCAAGGAACATTAAAGTAATTAAGAGATCTCAGATCTTTCCTCGTCAGTGATTTCATTTTCCATTTCAGTTTGGTTGTAATCTCTCCCTCCTTCTCTGCAGCACAGCCTGCAGGTGTGAGCAAAAGCTGTTAAAAGTGTTGCTTAGTATCAGGACAAGTATAGCACTTGAGATATTACACACTGTCTGCCAGCATATGCAAGCAATGTAGAGTGGCATTACTGCTTATCATTGTGGAGAGGGGCAGGTATAGTGTTTACTGAACCCCACAGCCGTCTTCAGCATGTTTGCCTTATGTCTCGTAGGCGAAGCCCCTGGGAAGTTAGAATAACAAGAAAACAAGAGTCACTAGTATGGACAGAGAATCAAATCAAAGCCCAGAAGTGTTATTGGTAGAGAGAGCCAATTTGATGTAGTGGTTAGGAGTGGCGGGACTTTAATCTGGAGAACTGGGTTTGATTCCCCACCCCTCCACTTGAAGCCAGCTGGGTGACCTTGGGTCAGTCACAGCTCTCTCAGAGCTCTCTCAGCCGCACCCATCTCACAGGGTGATTGTTGTGGGAATAACGATAAGATGCTTTGTAAACCACTCTGAGTAGCTGTTAAGTTTTCCTGAAGAGATGTATATAAATCAAATGTTGTAGTTGTTATTATTATTAGAGAGATACCAGCCCACTCCTCTTGGGTGGCTTACAGTGCAATCCTAAAAAGTTACTCCTAAGTAGAATTACTCAATGGGCTTAGACTGTAGTAACTCAGTTTAGGATTGCACTGTTAATACAGCAAGCTAAAATACAGTTTTGTTGTGTGTTTGAAACCTCAGCGGATTAAGGTAAAAAACATGATTAACCTTAAACTGTGGATTTGCCTTTTCTTGGCAGCTGGCTGTTTAATTTTGATATTTCATGCTGAAAAATTTATTTAGAAATAATTTAGTAATTTTAAATGCTCCCAGGGTCCTGCAGTGGTGAAGTTAAAAATAAATGGTGCAGAAGTTAATATAATTTTCTTCCAGGGAGGCCTTTGTTTCAGTGAAGCCTTAACTCCATTTATTGAGGGGAAACAGGTTGGTCCAACGTTCTTGCCCAGCTTTGGCAGGAAGAAGCGTTATATAACCCCCTAAAAGAAGGGGAGGGGGTCAGCCACAGAGACTGTAGGCAGATTCGCCCGTCATGCTTCGCTGCAATCACACCACTAACATGCGCATGTGAAATGTAAACACCTAACTAAAGTATTGGGGGAACCACAGTGGGGACACACATGCTCTGGAAAATAGGTGTTGCGTGTTTGTTCTCATGTCTCGTTTTCACAGTTTAGATCACATTTTGGCTCTTAACACTGTGGAGTCCCGGTTTTGTTGTTTTCGCTGGATCTAAAAGTGGGCTCCATCTCTTGCAGGTGGATTCTGAGGCTGGGAGAAGGTGGTACAGGGTGAACTGGAAGAGGCGCTTCTGGGAGGCTTGATTGAAAATTGGGGATTGCCTCTATATAATGTGCAAAATGGCCATCAAGTACAGCCAGTTGCCCAGTATTGTTATATACAAGTGGGGGACCTACAAAGAGTTGAGAGGGGCAGCATTCTCCACTCCATTTTATCCTCACAACAACCCTGTGAGGTAGGTCAGGCTGAGAATTTATAACTGGCCCAAAGTTACCCAGTAAGTTTTCATGGCAGAACTGGGATTTGATCCAGGTCTCCCAGATCTTAGTTGTAAGGTCTAACCACCATACCACACTGGATTTCATGGGGTGGCTGCTGTTGAACGTTAGGAAGCAGCTGGTCTTGGATGAGTTATGCAAGAAATATGGTAGTAAGTCATCCAGGGGTTGTTGTTGGCCCCAATTAGTCCTCCCTTAAAGGCCAAAACTGCCATAGAAAGAACACTGCTGCCCCACCTTTTACTGAGAGAAACCAAAACTGGAAGGATGGCAATAATGTTATGGTTCCCTAGCAACAGTCATTAAGGGCGTTCATTTCTTAAAGCTACAGGTACTGCTTCTATTTTCGTAAGTATGTATGTTAACCCCCAGTGTGTGTGCATGTATAGATTTAAAATTTTTCTGCAAGCAGGAGGCTTTTCTCAGGGTTGCCAGGAAGATCTGTCTTGTCTCTCCATGGCTCCAGTCTCTGGATTTAAGTATCCACAGAGAACACCACATTGAGAATTAGATATGCTGATTTATAAAAAAAAAGGGGGGAGAAAAACATGAACTTTTTGACAGTTGACTGATGTGAGATTTGTGCATTTTTAAGTTGAGGAGGGGGAAAGTAGTGTGGAGTAACTTTGCAAGTGAGTCCTGAAGAGTAGAATAAGTTTAGAAGTGGCTCCTACTTGAGAAGTTTGAAGATCAGTGCTTTATTGAGATTAGTGTAGCAAGTATCACATCACAGCTGTACAGAATTACGCAGGACATCCTCACATTAGTGAAGGTTAACATCTATTAATTTGACATGCAATTTTTATTCTGATGTGTAATTGGGGTTCTTTTTTGTTCTATTTAAATATGAATGCCCTGGAGCTGTTATGTAGGCCCTTAAATGTATTCTGTGTGTTCAGACTTTTATGAACGAACATGTTAAAATCTTTATGTATCGAGAGAGGTATAATGAGCTCTTCAGATTATTGGGTGGGGGGAGGACTGACAAAATGAAGGATCCCAATACTATGAATAGTGGTCTGTTTTCTCAGTGGAGGGAAGCTGTGGGGGGGGCGTTCCCCACTGCCAGCTGGTGGGGGAATGGTGGGCAGGAAATGGGGAGGAGTTTTCAATGTGTGCCAGAGCGTCACCCTGACGTGTTGATGTCACTAACCAGTTTGCACCAGAAATGTTGGGTGGATACTGGAATTTGTAGGTCCTGATTGGTAGGTCCCTCTCCCGGTTTCCCTACCTTATTGTTATTTTGCTAATTTCCAACGTCCCAGTACCATACCTGAGTAACATTGCAATCCTAAGAAGAGTTACACCTTTCTAAGTTGAGTGGCGTGACTCTGTTTAGGATTGAGGTGCAAAAAAAACCCCATCACAGTTTTGGATTTACTGTATTATTCTACAGAGTTCTAAACATTTATCATTTTGAAAATTCACATTTATAATGAAGGTTGGTGAAGATTGTCATTTGTTGCCAGCAGTTTGATTATAAACTTTGATCCTAGTTCAACTAAAATTAGCTTGTGACTACACATGCTAAAATTAACTTGAGTTAATTTATGTATTAAAAATTGTATATATCACTTCTAGCTGCACTCATAGTGGTTTCCAACATATAATACATAAAACTCAAGAATAAAATATTAAAATAATATCAGGAGACATGTAAATAGATGTACAACTTGACCATTTAGCTTGAGTCAACTTGTCCCATGGATTTCAGTGGAACACGTCGTGTGATCCTCTGCATGTTTATGTGGAAGTAAAACTCACTGAGTTCAAACAAACTTGTAAAGGATTGCAGCCATATGCATACTAAAGTGACTGGATTGGGGCCACTGACAATTGCTGGCCTCGTGCTGAATTTAAAGGAGATGGTCATACTGCAGTAAGGAAAAAGGGAGGCATTTCATAACAGGCAGGGCTACAAAAAAAACTTTAAAAAAAAAAGATGCACTCCATGTAGGCTCTTTTCAGACAGTCAAGTTTATAGTGCAATAAAACTGCAGTTGGTGCTCCTTTGCTGCTCAGGTTCCACATGCCTTTCCTTATGGCACCACCTCTGTTGTGGGGGGAAGTTGCAGTCTGTTCCAAACCTCCAGGTTTTATTGCTAGGAAAATGTGCTTCCCTGCCCAGATGTCATGCACAGCGATGAACAAATACAGTTGACTGTGGGTGTCACAGGCAACTGTTGAATGGTGCCCATAATACCATTTGTTCACATGATCTCACTGGGTAGTGGACGTCTATCCTTGATCCAGAGAGGCAGTTTGGTGTAGTGGTTAAGAGCAATGGGACTCTAATCTGGAGAACCGGGTTTGATTCCCCACTTCACTTGAAGCCAGCTGGGTTACCTTGGGTCAGTCACAGATTCTTGGGGCTCTCTCAGCCCTACCCACCTCACAGGGTGTTTTTTGTTGTGGGGATAATAATAACATACTTTGTAAACTGCTTTGAGTGGGTATAAATCTAATGTTGTTGTTATCAGTATCGCCGTTGTTATATAAAGGACTGCACTAAGGGTCTTACCACACAGTGACGCCTGGCACATGCTGTTTAAGTGTTGGGTCTTGCAATTTTACCTGGGAGCTGTAGTTTTGAAAGAGCCGCTGGATCGGATCTATGTAGAGAGAAGGATTCACTCTTTTTGTAAAACAAAGAGTTGGGAGGGAAGGTTGGAAAAGAAAAGAAGCTTTTGACTAGCTCCCTTAACTCCTTAGTTGCACAGTCTCCCCCCCCCCCCACCTCAACAGATTCCACCCAGAGGGGGTGGGGAGGGAAAGATTGTGTAGTTCAGCAACCTCTCTGGGTGGAATCTGCCAGATTTTAAAATAAAGAGGGTGGGAGAGACAGTGTAGTTCAGCAACTAAGGAGTTAAGGGCACAAGCCAAAAGCTGCTTTTCTTTTTCAACCCCCCTCCCCACTCTTTGTTTTACAAAAAGAGCGAATCCTTCCCTATCCAACAGCTCTTTTTAAACTACAGCTCCCATGTGAAGTTGCAAAACCCGACCCTTAAAGAGCACGTGACGGGCATCACTGTGTGGGGAGAACCTCAGAGGGGCACTGTGCATTCCCCCTCTACTGTGCCAGAGCCGGGCTTAAAAAGCCCATCCGGCATTTGTTTGTTTTTAAAGTCCAAACAACACGAAGTCGATTTTCTGCCTACACTTTCCTGCTGCTTAAGAGAATGTACACGGTTCTTTAATTTCTCTTGACAGTTGTGTGGGCCTCATGGGTTGACAAAGGAAAAAGATCATCTCCTTTACCTGCTGCAGGGATACTCCCTTAATCCCTTGGGAGGAATGTTGAGCTTTAGGGAACTGGATAAGGAGTAGCCTGAGGAAGGGTCAAACCTGAAGGGGAGCTTTTCAAAAGGCCTTTGTGTCAGATGCATGAGAGAGTAAACTCACAGTGCAATCTTATGCAGGGTTATTCCAGCCTAAGCCCACTGAAATATAGTTTAAACTGGAGAAACTTTGCATTGGATTGTACAAGTCATTCATTTAATATCAAAAAGAGAGAATAGAAGCTGTAGCCTTTGGACGTGTCCTGTTGGCTCTTGTTTTGTAGATCAAAAAACACTGCCTTTGTCAGTCCACGTGGCCGACAGGTGTGGGACTAGTGTGGGTTGTGCAGCACACATGGCTGACTTCCTGCATTCAAGGGCAGTGCTTGCTTTTGGAGAGACGTTCTGGCACTTGTGGCTGTGCAGTGCAGTACTTAACCAGGAATGCATCTGGACTGCCTCTTTATCACCAGCATCTATAGCAAATGCTAACCATTCTTAGCCTGGTGTTGGTGGCTGTAACAGGCTCTTCCATATATGTACGCCAGGCAAAAGTGGAGGAAGAGTCTCAGAACAAGGGGACTTGACTTTTTAGGGAGGGAAGGCGGCATGGTATAGCCCCATCATGTCAGATCTCAGAAGCTAAGCAGGGTTGATACTTGGATGAGGGACCGCCAAAGAAGACTGCAGAAGAAGGCACTGGAAAACCACCTCTGCCTTTCACTTTCCTTGAAAGCCCCTTGCTGGGGTTGCCCATAAGTCAGGTGCAACTTGATGACACATACGTATGTACTTGGCTCTTGGTAATGGAAAGATTGTTTGTCAGGAGTTGACTCTTTTAATAAATACAAGTGGAGACCCACAAGGACAGGTGAGGGGCATGTCATTTCCCCCTCTGCCACCGTATCCTCTTTCCTTGCCAGTGTCATGTTATCAAGTCATCTGGTGGTGGTTTCTGGACCTGGCCCCAGTGAGTCCTCCCTCAAAAGGCTAAAGCAGCCCCTTCCCCTTTGTCTTTTCCTGACAGAAACCAAGCCCGGAATACTGGCTAAATGGTTCTAGTTGCCTAGCAGCAGCCATCTGGTTAAAGCTACAGGTGCTCCTTTTACCATTTTTTTTAAAATCCACCCATGTGTTTTTTTTAAAGATTTCAACCTGCAACATTTTTCAGATGGATAGGAAGACCTTGTCTGTTCATAGTTCCGTTCTCTGAATTTGTGTGTCCTCAGATCAGGGGCACTTGGCTATTAGTATATATACTTAAATAATATTCCAAGATGCCAGCATGGTGTGGCGGTTAGGGTGTCAGGCTACGATCTGGGAGACCCAGGTTTAAATCCCTACTCTGCCATAGAATTTCAGTGGGTGACCGTGGGCCAGTCATTCTTTCTCAGCCTAATCTAACTCAGGGGGTTGTTGTGAGGATAAAATGGAGGAGAGAAGAATGACACACACTAACTAACTAAATAAATAAACAAACAAATAAATAAATAAATAAATGAGAGCTCTGCCATATTGTGCTAAGGAAGGTTCTGTGTTGGGATCTTGTGTTGTCCTATGTTCAGTCATGAAAGAGTTAAATTGTTGTTCTGTTTGTTTAGTCAGCTGGTTAGCTATCGAGTAATGTTCCTGCCATAGAAAGGGGAGTTTTTAGTCTGGGATTGTCTATTGGATGAACCAGTTTATTGGGGGGCAATGAACTAGAAACATATACTAAGGTTTTATTGCTCTTTGCTCAGTTCAGTCTCAGCCAGTCTATCTCAGTCTTTCTCTCTAGCCATCAAGATGTAACTAGTTAGTTAGGATATTCTTTATTTTGTTACCAAATGTAGCCTTTTTCCTCTTATGTAGTAAAAGTATTTTTATAAGCTAAAACCACAGAAGTCTGTATACTTATTTCCAGTAAGTTAATATCAAACTCTGCAAACGTATCTCTTTTTAATTTTCACTACCAACATTCTGTTTCTCAGGAATTTTCCATATCCCATTCCTCTACCTTACAGTTATTTATTATATTTATGTCCCAATTTACAAATATAAAGTCCTCAAAGTGGTTTTGAAAATGTACTATGTAGCTATTTCTCTCCCCTCCCCATCACAGAATATTGGTCTGTGTTTCTGGGTGAATGCTTTGCCCCCTTTATCCGGGACGATGGGTCGTACGTGTCCTGAGAGTCAGATGGGAAGAAGCCAGGCCCAGCTTGGAGCCACCATTTGGTCCCGCAAGTGTCCATTTACTGGTGTCTGGTCATTTCCCCAACTTTCAGGACTGCTGGCTTCCCCTAATGCAGACTCTGCCACCACTGCCCCCTCCCCAGTCAGAAAAGCTGTCTGGTTCCTTCACAGTTAATGGCACTTACCAATACCTTTGGTGGTTTATTTAGGAAGAGGTCTTTTCCTCTTACTAAAACCCTCAATGGAGAATTTTCTGTCAAAGAGTAAAGCATTCGGCAGAAGGGTTGTACAGACTGAATTGCTACACAGTTTAAAATCGAAGTAAACAGGTGTTGAATAGGTGGCTGTGAAGAGGAAGCTTAAATTAGGCTTTGCCCCTTTTCGATACAAAAGTAACAAATAATTGAGGCCAACATTTTCTTCACATTAAAGAGCGAAACACATTCCGCCCTACTTCTTACTGACAGTTTCTCTCCTATTACTGACCAAATATTCCTAATTTTTCTAAGCTCTCAGTGTTACTTTTTGTGTTTTCTATGGAAATCTTACCCCCTCTTTGGGTATCCTCCCCCCATTCCAACGGTCATTTCCCAACTGCCATTTTCCTCTCAGCTATAAAGGAAACCCTCTCTCATCCTCCCTGAATCCTGGCTAAGAAGCTTCCTTCCATCCAGTCAGCTCCCAGCTCCTTCATGATTGGTAATTGTTATCCATTAGAAAGCAAGTCTTTTTGTTCCATTATTCTGCTCAAATTCTTCTTTTAACCATCTCATCTTTCCTTTCATATATAAAACCCACTTTCATTCCCTACAACAGTTATCCTCATGTTGTCACACTTGCTCTGACCCTCCCAGGTCGTTTTCACGTGTCTTACTGGCTTTGCAAAATCGTTCAAAACTCCCGGAATGACGGTGTCGTCCTGGCATAATTTCCCATCATGACTCCGGTTTGTGGCACAAATCGTGAACCATGCCACAAACCAGAGTCATGACAGGAAATTGCCCCAGAAAGACGCCGTTGTTCCGGGAGTTTTGCGCGATTTTGCGCAGCCGGTAAGACTTCACCCGAGATAATGGACTGACAGTGATCTTCTGCTAGCAACTATGTGCATTCTTGTATATCCATAGGACATTTTGGCTTTTGTGCTGTCAAAATTTGGTGAAATAAGGCCTGCGACATCCCTAAATCAAATATAGTTGCTGTCCAAAACAACCATTTCGCCAACCTATATGGCACCAAACAAACCAGTGTTTTTTTCTAAGGCCAGACAAAGTTTTGTGCTTTGATAATGTGCTGAATGCAGAATAAATAAGGGGAAAGCCCCAGGGACTATTCCTTCAACAAGAGTAAATTGCTGGCAAGCTGGACAAGAAAGAGCATGCCTTGAGAAACATAAATGTGGACATTTTGAGGTGCATAAAGTTGAAAGGTTAAGTGCCCTATTAGCGTCTCTTCCAGGCGTTCTTTGCTTTTCTGCACTCTGTTCCACTGATAACTGCAGTGGGGAAGTTTGTGATGGGAGAAAAATGTTGCCATGGGGTTTAACAGGATGGTGCTAAGTGTTGCTGGGAGCTCCAGTTCATTAACCTTATTGATTGTATGGCCAAACTAATGCTCTGTTACAGACATTGATAAGTCAGACTCAAAGGAGCAACGTTGGGTGAATTGGGCAAATAGGATTCATGCTCTGAAATAATTCTCCTTTCATATGTCATCAAATGGCTCATAGTGGTTTTCTTTTACATTTAATTTTTTTTAAATATGAGCTCAACATGTCCTAATCCAGTATTCCAGGATTTGTGGTACCATTCAACTTGTAGCATCTTTTTTAAAGCAGAAAAATCTACGAAGTGCATACTTGACTTTATTATTTCTTTATTTACTTTTTTTATACCCTGCTTTTCTCTCTAATAGTCCCCAAAGTGGCTTGCATCATTCTCCACTCCTCCATCATATTCTCACAACAACCCTATGAGATATGTTAGGCTGAAAGGATATGATTGGCCTAAGGTCACCCAGCAAGCTTCCACAGCAGAGTGGGGTTTCGAACCTGAGTCTCCCAGATCCTAGTCCAACACTCTAACTATTGCAGGCTCTCATATCATATTGCAGAATCATGTAAAATATTAGAGAGTTCCATTGTCTGTTGATCTGGGAATGTTTAGATTTTAGGGCAGGTAGAGAACAAAGCTGAGTATTAGTCAACTTTTTAAAAAGAAATGTGGCTTAGATTTTGAAATCTCTTTCCTTTCTCCAAATAAATCCACCTCTTCTTACCCTTCTTCTTCCAGCTCAATCTCTTTTTTTTTTGCATAAAAATCTGATGTAACAATAGCCCTTTTGGCATCGCTTGGTTTTACCATAGAGATTTGCAGGATTGCTAGAGCACTATGGTGATGCTTAATATCACCTAGCCCTGTCTCCCAAAGTTTGCAGAGAGGTTGGCAAACCTTCCCTTCATGGAAAAGGGAGCTCTTTGAATGGTGCAGACAGAGAATGCTGTTTCATCAATTCTTTGTGAGGACGCAGGCTGATTCCGCACACATTGGATAATGCACTTTCAATGCACTTTATCAATCGTTTGAGGTGGATTTTTTGTTCCGCACACAAAAAAATCCATTCCAAATGATCTATAAAGAGGATTGGAAGTGCATTATCCAACGTGTGTGGAATCACTCACTGTTTCTGGAGGCAAGGAAGTGTGTCTCCCCCCCCCCCCCCCGTTTTGGTGTACATTTGCTCATTTGTGTACAAAAATGAGAGCATCTTTAAACAATAAATGCATACCTCTGTGGATATTGATTCTTAGGCCTAGTTCTCACTTAAGTGATAAACTTGTGTTTGGACTATACTACTTCAGATGGCTCGTCATGCTGGAGTTACAAAACTCCACACTTCTCTGTATGAAACTCCCTTGATTGTCAAAAACTATCCTGTCAAGAAGATGGATTCTAACCCAGCGTCCTTCCTCAATTCTAGTTTTCCGTGTGGAGGAAGTTTTTTGCATGGTGTAACAGCCAGTTACGTGAATCCCACCCCAGCAACCTGTAGTATAGCTGAGCCACAGATTTACATAAATTATATGGAATCAACTGAGTGAAGTAGTTAAAAAATGCAGTAAATGGTGCAAAATGAAAGAAGTTATGCAATGAGAATTTGACCTTAACTTTAGTTAGATGGAAACTGTATCCTTTTATAAGCAGAAAAGTAAGTCAAGTCACGCTTCTTGTCGTTTTCAGTTTAACTGTCGAATAAGTTGTCCAGGTTATGTGGTTTCTTTCTCAATTGATATTTTTTCTAATGTCTAGTAAGTTGACATATGCATACATAGGCCATTGCTTGGGAGGGGTGGGGTAAGGTTTAAATTTGGATATTTATTATTGGGAAGTTTGCCGGCTCTTAATTTCTAATGGGGTGTCAGAGTCTGAAATAGAAGCATGAATGAAATTAAATGTTTTTTTTTTCCTTCTGATAAAATTGTTAGAACTTATGTTGATAACTTTGCCCCAGGAGACTGGAAGTCATTACCAGATGCCATGTCTTGATTTGATTAGGAGTAGCCCTCTTTAGTGGTCAGGCTCAGGTTGGCAACTTGCTGGGACAAGCAGGGTTAAATTCTTCAGTGTGTCCCTGGGGGCAAGCAGCTTGGCCCCACCCTTCCCTTCAAACAAGCACATTGGCCTCACCTCCTTCTGTGCCCGTTTGCCACACCTGAGTACCATGGCCAGACCTGTGCAGGCTGTGTGTGGGTGGGTTGCCTCTTTGTGATCAGTAAGATTTATTACCTTTCCACTGGGTCTGTAAGACAGAGATGCTCCACCAGACATACAGCTGAGGTTGGGCTATGGGTGAGCTTTCTTGCTGGTCTCCTGTTGGGGTGTGTGTGTAACCCCCTACCCTGGCTTTTCCACCGGTTGGACCACTGCTATTTTTTTCATGTCCCACTCCATTGAATGTTTTGATTGGGGCTGGGTAATATGGGCCGCCATCTAGAGTTGTTTTACTACTGAATTCTATGTTATTTATTTATTTACGTTATTTTTAACGTAAATTTTAATGTAAATTTTAATACTAATGTTATCTGCTCTGAGCCCGTTCACAGGGAGAGCGGACTATAAGACTAATAAATCTAATCTAACAATATGAACAGATGTTTGTGATCACAGGGGCAATCCTTACACATGCGCAGATTGCAAATGCGTTGGTACTGTGATTGCCTGTGACAGACTCTTGTAGGTATGGGGCTGGCTAGCACACTCACTCCCGCCATTCTTCTGCTTTCGTTAATCATGTAGACAAATATTTTGTGTGAACAGGGATACAGCAAAGATCCTGGAAAAGAGATGGGTTTTTTCAAGCCCTATTAAAGGTTACACTCTTTCCCGTAGAAAAAATATCCCAGCCACACCTCATTTTCATCTGACTTCAGTGATATTTGTGCATTAATATTTAAATTTGTTTGCTTAACATTGGGATGCGATATAAAAAATATTAATCCCCCTTCAAACACTGTCAGTCTTTCTAGTTGCTTTCGTTCCAGAACATCTGGAATTTTTACAAGACATGAGTAGCATTTTGAAACAAGGTTTTGCCCAGGAGATGACACGGATGTTTCTATTGGGCCAGAATATGGGTGCTCTCATGCCAATATTGAGGCATGTTCATTGGATGCCCATTTGCTTCTAGCCTCGGTTCAGGGGGCAAGTTCTTAAAAGGCTTACACAGCTTAAGAAGCAGATATCTACAGGGACTGTCTCTGTCTCTTTGAGCCCGTACGATGGAACGGGGTTCCGGAACCTCTTGAAAATGGTCACATGGCTGGTGGCCCCGCTCCCTGATCTCCAGACAGAAGGGAGTTTAGATTGCCCTCTGTGCCTCTTGGCAATCTAAACTCCCCTCTGTCTGGAGATCAGGGGGTGGGGCCACCAGCCATGTGACCATTTTCTCCGAGGGCAACCCACTGAATTCCACCACCGCTTTTCCCAGAAAAAAAGCCCTGGTGGCTGATGTAATTTTTAGGTGTCCTGGAGTATTGAGTTTTACTCCTCTCTAGGAACTGGATTACTTTGGGTGATAATGTTGATCTGTGTTTTAGTTTTATTGCAAACTGCTGTGCATAAGGTGGGGGGGAGTCTGCTGTTATAGCAAGTGACCTCCTGGCATTGGCCTCCTGTTGCCCACCACTACTCTCCAGGCAGGTGGAGTAAAAATGAGGGAAGGGCTTGCCAGTGATACAGAATAGCATGATACAAATAGCACACCCACAGCAAATATTTGGGCTGGAAGCGCAACATTACTTCCAGCACCAAACCAGACGTGATGTCATTGTGTTGTGCTGATGCATCTCCAGTATGCACAAAATGCTATGATTTGATCATAGAGTTTAGGACAAATTCTAGAGTGTTGCCTGACATATTGACATCACTTCTAGTTATGTACAGGAAGTGATGTTGCATGTTGGGGCAACACTGGTAAGCCTGTCCCCATCCCCCAACTTCTCCTTGCCCTAGCCCTGAGCTTTTTAAAGGAAGGCAGATGTATTTTAATAAATATAACAACTTTGATACAATTGTTGGACATGGTAAAAAAAATTCTATTTTAATAGAACATGTTATTCTTTATATTTCTGCTGTGCATTGCTGTGGGTGCTCTTTTACTTTACAGCACCCATTGCTGTGGGTGCTCTTTACTGAAGTAATGGTTCATAAATAAAATACATTAATTTAGTTTGAGTCACACTTTTCTTACTAACCCGATCATGCTATCTTTAGTGGAGAACTTAGCCCTACACAGGGCTGGGGGTTGAGCAACTTAAAACTCATGTGCTCCACTGGGAAAGATATTCCTTGTGTAGAACTGGTTAGATTTTTCAAGTTATTAGACAATGATTTCGTCACACTTCATTTGATCATGGTAATCTGTACCAATTAGCATCTGGTTTCTGATTGAACGTCCTAATTCTGGCCATTTTTTCCCTTTTAATTAGGGACACTTTTTTTTGGTCCAGAGAATTTTTTTTTAAATTAAATTCAGTAAAGCTGTGTGAAAAACCCAGCAATCTCTAGACATCTCTTTTTAATTCAGTTAATGATGGGGTAAAGAATAGGTTAGTCATTTGGGTAATGGACAAAATTACAGTAATAAAAAATGCAGTCGTTCCCGATGAGTAGCCATGTTGCTTTGTGGCAGCAAAAATAAGCAGGAGTCTTGTGGCACATTAAGGTGTATCAAGTTTTTATTCCACCATACGTTTTTGTGGACTAGAGCCCACTTCGTCACGTGCATGTAGTAGGCAGTAACTAGGCAGACATGTCGTTATAAAGAAAAAAAATGTAGTAAACAACAGGATCAAAATGCTGTGAAATGCAGGAAGTGCAGGACAAGGTAATAATGTCAAATTAAAACGTGACTCAAGTACAGAGATCATTCTTGATACCAGCAGGGCTTTTTATCAGCTGGAACACAGTGGAATGGGGTTCCGGAACCTCTTGAAAGTGGTCACATGACTGGTGGCCCCACCCCCTGATCTCCAGACAGAGGGGAGTTGAGATTGCCCTCGGCGTGGAGGTCAATCTAAACTCCCCTCTGTCTGGAGATCAGGGGGCGGGGCCACCAGCCATGTGACCATTTTCTCCGAGGGCAACCCTCTGAGTTCCACCACCTCTTTTCCCAGAAAAAGCCCTGGATACCAGTAATAAGTGACAATGAAATTTCCCTTAATTTGCTAAGCTGTTTAACACCTGTAATGGCCGAAGAATCCAAGCACTGCATCTTTCTTTCTGCCTTATCAACTTTAGTTGTCAGAAAGATATTTATGATCACTGGTTTTACCACATTGTTACCTGAAGTAAAATCAGATACATTTATAATTAACTTTTAAAAAAATCTCATGTTCTTATCATTTCCTTCTGAAACGGATGTATCCAAATAAGGTATTTTGCAGTCGGCATGTTCTCTGCTTTAAATTCCTTTAAAACAGTATTTCTGGTATTTAGATTTGGAGAGGGAAAGTTCTTATTTTACTGAAGTTGTTTCCAAGTCAGCAATTGAATTTTGTCTAGATTTCAGATGAGGCATTTTTTTCCCTTTGTAAATGAAGTGAAACAAAGTTCTGTACTGAAAACATGGATGTGTCTGACTGAAATGGGGCCAGGACTCCTACTATATCGAGAGTCCCCTGTTCCCTACCACTGCTTGACAAGATGACAGAGGAAAAAAGAGGGAGAAGTGATTCAATGTAAAACTAGTGGATAATTTCACTTGCAGTACGAAACCATAGAGTTTTGGGTGAACCCTAGAGCATCACCTTGATGTGATGATATCACTTCTGGTTTCGAGTTGGAAGTGATATGCAATGTTGAATAACTTCTCCTTGCCTCCCAGTTTCTCCCACCTCACTGCCAGCTACTGCTGGCAACCCTGTAGAGAAACCAAAATGGAAAAGAAGTCTGCAAGGCCAGAAGGAAAGAGGCTGTGGCCTAGAGTTGCTGGCTCCCTTGCTAGGGGTGGGGGATCCCCTGCCCCCTTTCTGTTCCCCCTGCTGTTGATTAGTTGGCTGGTGGGGGGAGAAATGTTGGGGAATGAGGTGTGCCTTGTCAGAAAGTGTAGGCCCTTGCCAGCAATGTCATCATGTTGCCAGAGATGTGCTAATATCTCTTCCTGTATGCTGGAAGTGACATCATCATCGAGTTTTTGCTCAAGTACCAGAGTAGTTCCAGTAGGCTGGCAACATGATGATGTCACTTCCACAAGTGACATTAGCATGCTGTTGGCAACATCATTACATTATTGGCAAGTATGACCTGCAGCTGATAAGTGCTCTCCCCCACTCCCCACTGGTTGCCGGGCTGGTCCTGGCAACCCTACTGTGTTCAGTTAACAGCATGCAACAGTCCTTAGATTCAGTAAGCATGAAATGCACTTCCTAGTCTTTATCATAATCTTCTTAAGCAATTCAGCAAATAAGATTTTTAGCAAAATAAAAAACCCTTAGGCTCAAACACACAGCTGTATACTTCAGGTGATTAAGGAATAATACATGTGGTATTTTCCCCTTGACATCTGGGCCTACATTTTCATTTCCTGTTATGCTGGGAGAAATTACAATTTTGGGATTACTTGAATTACCTATCAGTACTGTTTAGGAAATCTGCTTGGCTGCAGGCAGTCTGTAAGCCATGAAAAATGGCAGTTTAATACAGAATACAGTTGCTTATATACAAGGCTGCCAAGAACCAGGATGAGCCCCTGGAAAAAGATTTTGTCTGGGCTCCCTACCCCACAATATTCATTTTACAGACATGTATGCAGAAGGTCCACATGTAAAGAGAAGAGAGGGAAATCCATCATCTTTGTAGGAATATATTATCTCTTGCTATAATTAACCTCTGCTTAATTGGGAAATATACAAGTGCGCTCATACTGCAGGACAGCACTCGCTATTATTTCAAGTCAGCAAAGGGTTAAAACAAGTGATTATGGATTTCTAGAGGGACTTTTAGCTGCTGTTGAAGGCCTGAGATTACAGGCAGAAGAAAATCCGGCAGGTGGTATTTACCAGGGCCTCGCAGCACAACTCTGGATCTGGGATTTTTGTACCCCTCTTCCTTTCCTCATGTATTTCTTCCAGTGTTTCAGGAATCGCAACTCTTCTTCCAGCATACTGGTGACATAATACTGGAAAATATTCCACTTAGAATGTGGAAGAGGAGATGCAAATTAAAATTAAGCAGTTGATTTTTTATTCTTAATGCGAATTTATAAGGGTGTGCACCAAAAAAAGAAAAGAAAAAAAAAGGAAATCTGAACTCAGTATTCTGGAGTCCCAAACATTTGGAATTCTGGGAATTCTGAACAGATTCTCTAATTTGGTTTGGCTCTATCAGAGAAATTTGGTATAATTCAGCCATTATTCCCTATGGAGAAATAAATCCAGGGGCTATCTGAGGATGTATCTGAAAGATTAGTTCCAGGCAGCTTGGTGCAACAGATATAAATAACAATAACAGTAATAGTATTTGATTTATATACCACCCTTCGGGACAACTTAACACCTACTCAGAGCGGTTTACACCAAACTGGCCCTACCTGTCCCCCTCCTGCCGCCATGTCTTGCTCCCTACTGTGCTTTATCACTCAGTATTGAGCTGTGCATTTGATGATCAAAAGGGCAGACTTCTTCCATCTTGATTCCAACCATTTCTTGCCCTTGCGGCCCTTATCCTCAGGAGTGCCGGGGGTGGGGGGGTGCTGCCTCAGGTTCCCACAAGGCTGAAGATCTCCAGCATAATGGTTCTTATTTCCTAAAGTTAGTTGAAAAGGTTTTCTGAGCTTTCCTCTTAGACCTGCAGTGGAAGAGCTTTCAGAGGCAAATATGAAGTTTGTTTGTTTATCCAGTGATTTGCCTTTCATGGATTTGAAAGAATTGACTGTCATTAAATTTTTCATATTAATTCTATATATGTATAGCATTCTGTATACTAAAATATCCTGACCTAGATGGGCCAGGCTAGCCTGATCTTGTCAGACTTTGGAAACTAATCAGAGTTGACCCTGGTTAGTACTTGGATGAGAGACCACCAAGGAAGTCCAGGGTATTTACGTAGAGGCAGGCAATGGCAAACCACCTCTGAATGTCTCCTGTCTTGCAAACCCTATGGTGTCGCATAAGTCAGCTGTGACTTGATAGCCTTTTAAACACATTTACTAAAATTTATAATATATTTATTACATCAGTATTCCACGTGCTGTGGTATCTCTTGAGAGCATTTGGTGCGGGTGCAGGAGGGCCCCAGAAAACAGTTTTAATCCAAGCCCGAGGTTACCAAACTACGCCCCTAGGTTTACCAGGCCTACTGCTATGGTAGAAGTTCATCCACTGATTGTCTCTATAAAAATAAAAGTGCTGTAGGCCTCTGTGCCAATATGTCACTTCCAGGTACAGCCTAGGGAATGCCAGAGACTCTATGGTAAAACCATAGAGTTTTAGTTTCCAGTGATTCCTAGAGCTACCCATTGTGACTTCTGGGCTGTAGCTGGAAGTAACATAGTGACATCAGTTACGTAGTTGACATCATTCATCCCCCCTCCTCCATGTTTCCATCCCCCAACCCTCCTGCAGGTTACCAGGCTTGACCTGGGCAATCCAATGTGTTGTTGCACCCAAGGCTTTGGACCTACCCCTTCCTTCTCATCTTGTAAGTGCACCACCTGAAGCTCTTTTGTAACTAGCTATTCTTTCCTCGTCATTAAGCCCAGCAAATCTTTGGGTTTGGTTTCTTCCCATGGGAATTGAATTCTGAGTGCAGCACACCACAACGGGTAGCGTTCAGAGTCATGAAAACCTTGCTGAGGGGATGGAATGCTCGTTTCCTAACTGCTCCCCAAACTGTCGTATATGTGCAGCCTACACATGAGATTAAACCCCCCAGTTTTTACTCATAAATAAATTCCTATTAACCTCAGCCTGCAAGTCCATTCCCAACGTGGCTGTTTCCTATTGTAAAGATTGCATTCTCAGCTTTTGCCCTTTGCTAGCTCAGGGGAGTCAGCAGCGGCAGCTGAAGGCATGCCTGATGCACTGTGACAAGCGCTAATCTTGCAGGAAATTCATTCAATAACCCGCCCATTAAGGGAATTTTATACAACAATGGCATAATGTCTCTATGAAGGTGTCTTTGCACACGAGAGGACCACACAGATTGGGTTCCCTTGAAAGCAAAGGAGTGAATGTGACTGCATCATTATTTAAGTTGGATTGCAAAGACTTCGCTTGCTCCAAGAAAGTTGTTTCGGTTAAAGCACATGGCACTAGTCTCAAAAAGAGAGGTGATTACAGAGCAGCTTCTTTCTTGTGTATCCGAGCAGAAAGATGCAATCTTCCCCCCTTCTGAGAACTTTTATCGTTTTAGCTTTTCAGTGTTTACTAGAGATGGGCACGAACCTGAATACAAACCAAAAAAACCCCATGAACCAGCCCAGTTTGTGGTTTGCAAACCTGTGGTTCATGGAAGCTCCTTTTCATGAACTTCCACGAACTGGTCTACAGGTTCATTTGGTTCATTTTAAAGGGCAATGCCCCTTTCCATGCCACTGCAAAGCAGCAGGGAAAGGGGCAGTTTAAATGGCCATTTCCCTACTGCTTGGAGCGGCGCGGAAATGGCCATTTAAACTTTTCCCGCCACTTGCAAGCGGCACGGCCCTTTAAACTATCAGCTGGCAGGCGGCAGGGGGAGATCCCCCCCGCTGCCTGCCAGCTGATAGTTTAAAGGGACCTGCCACTTGCAAGCGGCAGGGCCCTTTAAACGGCCCAAAGCCCACAAACCCCAGCCCCCCACCCCGCCCCAGTCCCCCACTTACCTTGGCTCTGCTGCTGGGGTGGTGGAGGCCATGGCTCAGCAGCAGCGGCTCTGACCTTCGCCGTTCTGCGGACCCGTGGCCTCCTCCCCCTCCTCCAGTGAGGGGCAGGAAGGGCGTTTTTGGCTTCCTCTGGGTGTGTGAAAAAAACAGACATTTTGGGAAAAATTGAAATATATGCAGTATTTATGTTTACTGTTCTGTCAAACCTAAACTAATTTTACTGCTTTAACAATATAAAACACATCCTTTATAACTTACTTTAGCATATAAAATGGCAATATTTGACATATTTATGGAATTTAAAAGTCCACTTGCGTGTCAGTGAGAAAGGCAGACTATAAATAAGATAAATAAAAATAAAATAAATAAATGTCATTTTCTACAAGCAGATTGCAAGTATACCTAATACTTGATAGAGAACTGCAAACAGATACATCCTACACTACCTTACCACATGTATCTTAATTTTTGCTGTCTGAGAAGTAGAAAAAATAAGAGTTAAACAGAAAAAAATGAGTTTTGTGGTAAATAACATAAAATGTATTATTTGTTCAGAAAGCAGGCCACACTCACAATAAAACTAAACACATATCTTGGTATATTGTTAAACATTAAACAACATTAAAACACTGAACTATTCGCTCAGGTATCTTCACCATACACATTATAGCATTTTAATTATATACAAAATTAGTCTCGTTTTAAAATGAAAATATCAGTACCTCAAGTCTCTGATCAAAATCAGTTACTGAAACTTTTGGTTCTGAGCTTTCATTTTTATTCTCCATGCAGCTTTTTGGAAAACTTGGCGTTTCCACAAATTGAAGGAAACTTCTGGATTCTTTCATCCCTTCTAGGCGTAGAAATGCTTCTTGGATTTAGGATGTGTAATTTGGTCTACAGCATGTCCACTTTGTCTTTCAAAGCATTTCACTCATTCTAAAAGAGAAAATATTTCATAGGAATTTTCAGTGCGCCCCCAAATTCCCAGTTTTTCATTTGAAAAATTGGTGGGGGGGGGGATCAAATGATTTTTTAGCTACTTCTCTAGTTCTTATAAAAAAGAAAGAGGAGATAATAAAATGATAGTGGTGCCACTCGTTACGTTGGAGCATAACTAGCAATGAAATCCTACACAGAGTTACTCCAGTCTAAGTCCATTGAAATCCATGGGGTTAGACTCGAGTAACACTGTGTAGGATTTCATTGTAAATTGTGAGTCCTCCTGACACCTGCCAGTGCCCTAGTGTGGCTGCATAACCACCTGAGTGGGCATTCCTAGGAATATCAGCCTACAAACTGTAGTAGAAAGCAGAACTTATTTCTTAGCTCACATCTTTAAAAGCAAAGGGGCTAAAAAAAACCCTGACTGTCCTCTTACAATTTTTGCACCATCATCTTTAAAGTAAAAAAAAAATCCTCTTTACCATTTTTCAGGCCGTTAATGTGACTCAGTTTCCTTTAATAACATAAATGACACAACTTTTTTATAGCACGGTAACTGCCAAAATAACTCTTTTTTTTAAAGAGAGCAGCATAATTAATGGTGTCACTTGAAAGTTCGTTTAGTATAATTCCTGAGGCAAAAGGAAAACAACACTTTAAAAAGTATAGTTTCTGTCAACGTGAGGATGGAATTTAATTCGACTCAAGCTCTTACTCTCTCCTGGAAACGGAAGCGATTTGATTCCATTTTATATTGTCTTTGTTGAAGTGACCAAATATTGTGGGTTTTAAAATCAAAATTATACAATACAGTATTAATATTCTGCATGCATACTGACTGAACTTGAGTGGTAAGCCCCCTGGGAAAGTGGATGAACTGCACTTAGTACAGAAGTGCAGACTTCTCTTCAGCTTCTGCCTCAGACATCGGGGAATGGGGTAAACTGGTTCTTTAACCTAGTGAGAAAGTTCCCAGTGGGATACTGGTAGCTAGGAGCAAGCTGTTCCAAGTGTCTCCTGTGGCACTGGTAGTACTGCCAGGTCCACTTGTTGTGGATGCAGACTGTGGCAACGTAAACAAGTGTACAGGTTTGTGAGGCCCAAGCTCATACCCCCACTCTGCCATGGATAGTCATTGGGAGACCTTGGGCCAGTTACATGCTCTCAGTTGGCTGTACCTCACAGGTTTGTTGTGAGAATGAAATGGGGAAGGGACAGGGCTTTTTTTCAGCGGGAACGCGGTGGAACGGAGTTCCGGAACCTCTTGAAAATGGTCACGTGGCTGGTGGCCCCGCCCCCTGATCTCAAGGCAGAGGGGAGTTGAGATGGCCCTCTGCGCTGCTCCAGTGGCGTGGAGGACAATCTCAACTCCCCTCTGTCTGGAGATCAGGGGGCCGGGGCCACCAGCCATGTGACCATTTTGTCTGAGGGCAACCCACTGAGTTCCACCACCTCTTTTCCCAGAAAAAAAGCCCTGCACACACATACACACCCCGCTCACTCACTATTTTGGAAAACAGATTGAGGGAGAAGAAAGGTCCCGTCCCCACACACACACACAGTGGTGGCATTCTAAGGCCATTTGGGCTCTCCTTTATTTTTTAACAGCCATTTTTTTAACTGTTGTGTGACTGCGGGAACCCGAGTTGGGTCTGGGGAACCTGAAGTCAACTCTTTAAAAACCTAGAGAGACCCAAAGGTCATAGACACACACACAGACACACACACACACGATTTACCATTTCGGTTTGGGTGATGTGATGTCTTTGCACTTTTTTCTGCATGGTTTTTGGTAAGTAGGAGCGACTGTCCCTGTTAGGGAGTGAATTTCCCTACTTAGTTTTGTTGTTATACTTTTCATATTTTTGTTCGTGAATTCTGTTCTTTGCTTCTGTTCTGTTGGTTTTACAGATTTGAGTTACCGCATATGTCTGTGGTTGTTTGCATATGCAATTTATGCAAACAGTGGACATAATTAATACTTACACATATAGTACTGAGTTTTTGATGCACAAATAACACTGGAAAATGTGTTTATTTTATAAGAAAAGTATTTCACCACAATAGGAAGATTCCAGAAAGGGGATTTTCAGGTTGAAACAGCAGGGATAAGAAATTTGAAATCAAATCATTCCCCTGTAGAGTAGATAGAACTTCAGGGCTGTCGCTTGGAGTTTACCTTGGCAGAAAAAAACCTAAGTTGTACTTTTGTTTTGCTTTAAAAAGTCCATATAAAGAAGCAAACAAAACCAAGTACATTTTGAAGTCAAGGACACCCCTGTAGACCTGAGCGATTAAAAAGCTTATCCTTGGGCAGTTGGTTATGTGCGTATGGTTTGCACATGGTTTGTTTGCAGTTGGTCACATGCACATGGCTTGGTTATGAGACAAGAATGGCTGTCTCACCCTGCAGTGGCCAGCATTTTGTCGGACGCCACTGCTGTGCGGGATTGCACCTCTATGTTCCTTGGATACGAGGCAGAGTGGCTAGTGCTAAATGAGACAGAACCTCTGTATAGAACCTCTGACAGATTTGGATCCTATGAGATCCAATTGAGTGTGAGAGATAGGGGATCATGTAAAGCTCCAACAGGCAACGTTGATGAAACAACGATAAATATAATCCATAGGTTGGATCCCGCCAGATTTTTATTACATCTCACCCAATTTCCTTTCTTGTCATATAACCCTCATCACACACCACTTTTTGACCATGCTGAGCCTATGACCCCTAGCATATATGATCAGTGCAGAGTCCCTTTCCCCTTTTTCATGCGCCAAAAAGCTGGCTGGATCCAACTGTGTATCTGGTGTAATTGTTAAAAGTGACAAATTTAAGGCCACAGTAGAACAAAGCAACCGACCATGTTTTATTAAAAAATATTTGTCCTTTCTTTAGTGAAAAGGGTTTCCAAAATGTTAGAAACAATCCCCTCTGTTGCACCAGCCCTTTCCCCGAGGGGGCTGTCTAGCTGCTGCATTCATTGCACGGAGCAACATGTGCCTGCACACACAGACGCACACGGCCTGTGCTGTGAGACCTGCTCCGTCTTCCTGCTGAAAGATCCTTCCATCTCCTTCCCCCTCCCCTTCGTACATTCTTCAGTATTTGTTACATGCTGGTAGCCAAGCATCCAGCAGTCTCGGAAGGGGAGAAGAAGATTTATGCGGCCTGAGTCTGTTCTCTTATTGTTTTCAAGTTGGCAGGAGGCTCCCCGTTACTAAATAAACTTTACAACTTGTGGGCCAGAAAAGGTCAAGGTGGCTGCCAAAAGTAGCAGTCCATCAAAGATCACTGGTTGCTAGCGGTTTACTCATCCCGTATTTCCAAACGGTTGCCTGAGGGCCTACTCTGTATGAGTTAATCAGCAGGTTCAGATTTATGTCGAGCTGGCTCAGGGCATCACTGAGCAGCCAAGCATCTTTTCTTCCCTAATTACTGAATTATGAATCAATTACATACCTTCATGCCAATACTCAATATGATTAATGCGGCTCAGGCGCCGGTAGGTTATTTCAATCCGTGCTGTGCTGTAAAATGCAGTGGCATCACACAGGAGTTTGCCTGACGGCAACTTCCTAAGGCTGAAGTCTGGAAACTGTTTACTCCAAAGTAGTCCATTTGGAAAAGTCATTTGCAGTTGGGGTCTCAGGAGACTGGGTCTTTTCAGTTTCGATAAAAGAGACAGAAGGGGGGACGTGATAAAGTTTTATGAAATTAGGTGTAGGGGTGGAGAGAACGGATAGACAGAACTGAGCCAGTTTGGTGTAGTGGTTAAGAGCATGGGACTCTAATCTGGAGTCTTGGGTTGGATTCCCCACTCCTCCACTTGAAGCCAGCTGGGTGACCTTGGGTCAGTCACAGCTTCTAGGAGCTCTCTCAGCCCCACCCTTCTCACAGGGTGTTTGTTGCTGTGGGATAATAATAACTTACTTTGTAAACAGTTCTGGGTGGGTGTTAAGCATCCTGAAGGGCGGTATATAAATTCAATGTTGTTGTTGTTGATTCCATAATTCTAGCACCCTGGTGAAGTTGATGGGCAATATTTTCAGGATGGAGCAAAGGAAATATTAATTTACTTGAATAATTGAACTGTGGAATTCACTGCCCATGGACAACAGGCATAGATGTCTTTAAAAGATGGGGTTAGACAGATTCAAGGTGGGTAGTTTCATCAGCAACTACTAGCCATCATGAAGCTACCTTATACTGAATCGGATCATCAGTATTGTCTGCTCAGACTGGCGGTGGCTCTCCAGGGTCTCAGGTAGAGGTCTTTCATATCACATCCTGCCTCGCCCTTTTAACTGGAGATGCAGGGGACTGAACCTGGGACCTTCTGCATGCCAAGCAGATGTTCTGATGCTGAGCCACAGTCCCTCTCCTGAGCCATCTATGCTTTTCATCCCCTGGCAGTGAATTCCACAATTCAGTTACTTGTTGTGTAAATTAATACTTTCCTTTCTCTGTCCTGAACGTATTATCTTTCCGTTTCATTGAGCACGAGGCAGTAAACCTTTGAATACCAGAATTAGGCCCTGACCTGGATAGGCCAGGTGAGCCTGATCTCGTCAGATCTCAGAAGCTAAGCAGGGCCGGCCTTGGTTAGTAATTGGATGGGAGACCTCCAGTGAAGACCTGGGTTGCAGAGGCAGGCAATGGCCAACCACCTCTGTTAGTCTCTTGTCATGAAGACCCCATCGGGGTCACCACATGTCAACTTTGACTTGAGGGCACCACACACACACACACCAGAGCTAGGAAGCAACATCAGAAGAAGGTATTGCCCTGTTTGTTGGCCCTCCAGGGCAGCTAGTTGACCATTGTGTAAGACAGGTTGCTGGACTAGGTGGAGTACTAGTCCGCTCCAGCAAGGCTTTTCTTATGTTCTTACGTCTTGAGAGTGAAAACGAAAAGAGTCAGTTGCATTTTTATTTAGGGGAGCCTTAGAATTTCACATATTCGCTGGTTCAGCTCAAACATTAATGCTTCAAGTACGATCTTTTAATCTGAGGGATGAAATGGTGGCTGCTGAACACATGTGATTTACAGATAAAACTTCAGCAGGAAAAATGAACATCAATATTGTTCAGGGTCTGGGAATTAAGTAGCTTCCCCCCCCAACTTGCATCTCTGGCTGGTTTGATCACTCTTTTTATTATGGTAATGAATGACTAAGTAGCTTGGCTCTCAGACTGTGTCCTGGGTTGTAAGCTAGGAGATAAGAAAAGCTTTGGGCTGGAAGAGGAGAACAGTTCAGCTGTTCATTCTACAGTTTGGAAAGGGTTGACTTAAAGAACTTTCCATTTGAGATTTTGGCACAATCCCTCCTTCCCCAAAGGTTTAAAAATTGATTATACAATCAATTGATACAAGGTATACTTCATGAGGCATTATGGTCAATTAGAAAAATGATAACCAGGCACACAGCGAGGGCAGTTGACTGAAATGCAGTGGAATTGTCAAGACGTGGATTTTTTGAGAAGAGAATTTGAGGGAAGAATTTGGGCTCTTTGAATGTTAAAGAGCCAGAAAAGAAAGGGAAAGTGACAGGTTGTTGCATGCCCGCTCTTATTAAAGGAGACCATTGTGGTTATTGTGTGCTCAAGGAGCAGGCTTTATTCCGAAACACAAAGCAAATGATTCAGGCAGGCCGTAACACCGCTGATTTCTTCCTGTTTTGTGCAGGTTGTGCTTGTCCTCAGGATTTCTTCCTTGCTTTGCTGCCTAATGTTATTCCTATTTTTATATTTTCCTTCTGGGGCAGATTAGGGTTTTACGGTTGGCTCTGATTACTTCCATTTAAATTGAGGGCCTGGCAAGCCTCTTGGCTCGACAGCGCGAGGAACAGAAGTTTCAAAGTTGCCGTGCAATTGATAACGTATTTGGTCCTTTTGGGAATGGGCCTGCATGGGTTGGTGACATGTCGCCACATGTCAGGAAGAACTGTGAGCATTGCAGTGGAGTCTGTAAGAGGCTGAACATAGTGCGTGTCCAGCACTTCTGCACAGCAGCCAAAGGGAGAAGGGTTGTGCGTCCTTGCCAGTGGGTGTTGCTTGGTGGCCACAGGGGTGGAAGTTAGCTGGAGTTGCACTGTGCTCAATCGTGGCTGGCCTTTGGTCTGCGTGGACTCTGCTTTGGAGCACACTCGGCCTATCATACCTGCTGTTTCTCTACAAATCTTTTGGAACAAGCTGCCTTTTCACAGCAAGCCTCAGACCCCAGCACTCTTTCTTACGAAGGAAACTGCTCTTGTGAGGGTGTCTTGAACTTCCTGCTACTCAGGGAGGAAGAAGACAGTGCGTTAGGCAAAGGAAGTAAATTTGTGCACTGTTGCACAAAGACACTCACCAGATTGCCAGCAGCAACCTGCTGTTTCCCTCGCTGACATGTGGCGCACTCTGTGGACTGCAGAGATCTTGTGGGAGGGAGGAAGAGAGTTCTTTTTCCAAAGAAACTTTTACTGCTTCTGCGAAAGCTCAGTGCAGAGGCAGAGAAAAGACTCTTGCTTCCTCCCAGGTGTTCTTCAGTTTGGTTGCATCTTCTGCAAAAAGCTAAGTTTGAAGGCAGGAATAATGCTAACGCCTTTCTTCTCAGCTACTGAGAACTTGGGAGAAAGAATGGGTGTGTTCTCTCTATTCCAACTGGAAAGACAGGGCAGCCACCAGTAATGTCTGGGTTAAGCTGCCAAACTGTCTGGACTTCATCTTATACCAAATTTTCATACTAACTTTTGGATTTTTTTTACAATACATGCAGTCTTGCATATTGATAAGGGAGTCCGGATAATTCATGGTTACATTCTAGATCACACTTGCCTTCACGTGCCAAGTACACAAGCCCTCCAGGTTCCAGATCACTGCTTCCAACAAACCAACCAACAGGAAATGCCACCAAGACGCTATCGTTGCTTGTTTGTGTTACTTGTTATCTGTGTCACGCTCCTTCAGTGAAAGTATTAACCTCAAGCTAAAGTACAGTGAAGCCCCGGGCTGTTATGATACTAATGATATGGATGAATTGAGGCACAAACAAGTGTATTAGTCAAGACAAACCTAGTTTTATGTTTCTTAAATCAGATGTGGTACCTTATGTCTCAACAAAAAATATCAGGGCTACTTTTGAGTTGTAAACCAGATTGACAATCTAAATTGTAAGCAATTCCAGAGAGGTGGCTGCGTTAATTGGTGGCAGCAAAAATGAATGGGTCCAGTGGCACATTTAAAGGCTAACAGAAGTTCATTCCGGCCTAATCTTTTTTCAGATTTTCAGTTCAGAGATGTTGCTTCCATCATTAATTCCACCTGCTTTTGTGGACCGGAACCAAGGTAATCCAAGTTAAAAATTGGATAATCCCTCCAATTAAGGCTAGGAAGGCCAAGCTGTGTGGGAATGCATCCTTTGAGAAAGGGATGGGATGAATGACAGAAGTAGCAGGTAGAAAGTATGTTAGCCATACAATGATTTGGTTAAGGAAATTGGTCCAGTCTAAAATTAATCAAGGGTCCATATTATATTTGAATCAAGTCAGAAATACCTTCTTTCTTGAAGCATAAGAAGTCACAGTTCTGAAAGGTTGTAGAGAAGAATTCACTTAGTTGGAGTGATTTTCAGAATGAAATCAAAGGATAAAGACCCCCTTCATTCATACAGCCAAGTGATATATCTTCAAGAGAGAATTTTATTTACCCTTCCTTCTGTCTCCCCCTGCTAATGGAATCTATGACATACTTGCTGCCCTATTAAAGCCATATATTACCAGGAGCACAGGACTTTCATCATAGTCTGGTCTTTTAACCTGGCTTTGGGAAGTGTAAAAGCAAGAAGTGTGTTAAACGTAATTTTTACTGGGGAAACCACCAATTCTTTATATCTTTCAAAAGGAAGAAAGAGAGACATCCATCAAACTGTCAGTGCAGATTAGATGCCACAAACCTAACGTTGTGGAGCTGCCAGGAATCTGTAAACCTTTTAAAAGCTATGCCTGGTTTTGACATTTTTGTTTTTTTAAAAAGGGAGTTTTATAGATTTTTTGTAGGAAACGCTAATCAGCCAATGGCTAAAAAGTATTTTATGCTTCTAGTGTGCTAGAAGTTCAGTCTTAAAACTCAGGTTAATTACTTTCTGCCTTATAACCGAGAACAAATAATACTCTGTCCGTCCTAATAAACCAGTCCTGTAAAAGAGCTGCCTTTGATTTTCTTTCTTTCTGTTTTTTTAACATTAGCAGATGCCTTCTCCCTATACTTAGTCTCATTTAGGTGCCTGTTATATTACAATAACGTGATACTATGCAAATCAGTTGGCCCTTGTATCTCTGGTTTGGAATGTGATTGGAATGCGTTGGCTTTGCCCATCTGACTGTGAGTAACTTAAGTCCTCCTTGGAATGAAAGGGTTCTCAGGGTGTGTGTCGCTCCCTGATTTGGTATTTACAGACAAGAAGAATACAGGGATTAGCATGGGAGGCTCTGCTTCTTACCCTTAGCAGGATAAAACAGTCATGGGTCTACGAAGCCTGTGCTGATTGGTGCAAAGGACTTAACCTGGGCGGTTCTGTGGGTAAACTGCTGTTCCGCTGCAGAGGTGCTGATACCTGAAAGAACGTTCACATTTCTGCTTTCTTTGCAAGTTTATGTTCATATTCATGCATAGACGAAAGGGGAATCTTTTCCTTTTTTTTATTTCCTGCAGTACATCTGAATTTTATTAGTGACTTTTCTTTTAGGCCCATCCCTTGTTTGAGAGAGTTTAAACAATCTGCTTAGAACCTGTTCCATGGGTATAAGCACAAGGCTCTTTTAACGCAGACAAGCTGCGTGCTGAAAGATACAGACTGTATACAGGCATCCATCCATCCATTCCTTATTGCTTAATGGTTGATTCTTCTATGCCTGAACTCCACTTTAACCACAGGCTTGGCTTTTTTGAAGAGAAATTAAAATACACCTTATTGATGTTTGACAAGCAAAAGGATTCCAAAGCAGTCTACAATTGAAGGGGTCTTAGACTAGATTAAAAATAAGTCCCTTTAATCTGTTATAATAGTTGTGTTTACATTTCTCTCTCTCGCCGTTCCTTCAAAGTTATCACGTTTCGCAAGCGTAAAGAAAGCTGTCTCTTTCTGCCAGGAGTTGGAGTTATTCCAGTTCAAGGGAAAGATTCCTCCCCCCACCACCCTTACCTTCTTTTCTCTTCCTCCATTTCCCCTTGTGATCTTTCCTGTAACACAGTGTCACAAGGCTGAGCTGAAGATCTCCATAGGGTCTTTGTGAAGCAGTTGCTGTTTTTAAAATGAGAGTTTCCTTGTGCTTTAGGAAGATTGTACAATCATGATAAATTAATGAAGCCTGAAGGAAGAACTCTTGTACCTGGGAAATTATGCTACGTCTTCTCTCTTCACTCAACCCCTGGTCTGTGCTTTGAAAAAACGGAGCAGAGCATGGGGTGGAGGGGTTAAGAAAGAGCACTGATCAAATACTACCCCGTCACAGGGATTCTGGGAATATCGTGCCGGACTCTTGTTTGTGTTGCGTTTGCTGTCTTTTAACAACGGTATAGTTGGCGTGCTCGTTGTGATGCTGTCATTTGAAGAGAAAAATGAAAGAGTTCATGGTAAATAAAAACAGTAACGTGGGACACGTGTGTCTCTGTGTGTCCTTATAGCAGAGTTTGGGGGGGGGCATGATCATCATTTTCCTCTTGAGAATCAAATGCAGTCCTAAGCAGAGATCCACCCTTCTAAGTCCATTGACGTCAGTGAGCTTAGAAGGGTGCAGCTCTCTTTAGGATTGTACTGTTACGTGTGATGATGATGCTTTATTAAGGAACCATATTTATGTAGGAAAAAACTAAGTCTCAAAGTCCTGTCTCTGGTTTGGAGGGCTGCAGCTGGTCTTCCCCCCCCCCCCCCGTACACCTTAAATTGAATTAATATATATTTTCTAAACAATAGTCCTTGCTTACCTTTCTGTCAACTAAAACATCAACCCAACACAAGTTTGAGGTTAATAAAACAAAACCTATACTGATAACACAATAAAACTACCATAAGGCATTCATGAAGTGTCCCAGTTGAAAAGGGAACTCTAGAACAAACCTTCACCAAAGAGGCAAGTTTTCACAGTCTTTTGGAAGTAAACCAAAGATGGGAACTTGTAAGTCCACTGGAAGAGAAAGTTCCATAGCACGACTGTAGGTCTGCCTCTTGGAGCCCCCAACGTAACCTAAAAAGAGAGCAGCAGGCAGAGCAGGGCTTCCTCAGAAGATTGAAGAGGACTAGGAGATAGGCATGGGAGATGACCCGCCAATCTGTTCTTGTCCTCAGTCTAGAATGCCAGTGATGGTTTCCCTATGTTAGAGGCACGCACAAGAAAATAAGTCCTATATACATTCTTTGCCCCGTGGCGCAGAGTGGTAAGCTGCAGTACTGCAGCTGAAACTCTGCTCACGACCTGAGTTCGATCCTGGCGGAAGCTGGGTTCAGGTAGCTGGCTCAAGGTTGACTCGGCCTTCCATCCTTCTGAGGTCAATAAAATGAGTACCCAGTTTCCTGGGGGTAAAGTGTAGATGACTGGGGCAGGCAATGGCAAACCACCCTGTAAAAAGTCTGCCAAGAAAACGTCGTGATGCAACGTCCCCCCATGGGTCAGTAATGACTCGGTGCTTGCACCTTTACCTTTACATTCTTTGCACCTTTTCATATTGACAACTGATACATTCCGATACCGTTATGCATTTTGAAGCTGCTCCCTTCTCCCATTACCCCACACCAGTGATGTTGTTAGATTACCAACCTCAATTCTCCAGAAGAGAAAGCGCCTCCAGTGTTGAATAACCAAGCAGAACCCCTTGTCAGTGAGAGATCTGGAGACTGACAGGATGTGACTGCGTGTGGCTAAAAAGTACAGAGAGGGAGCAGCAAAAAAAAGATAAGCTCATCCGGTGGGACACTCCAGGAGGCACAGTTTTCGTTCCCTCTCTGGTCATGGTCCGATCCTTGAGGTTTGAGGAAGTTGGACATACACAGTTAATGTGGACTAATGTTAGGGAAGTAAAAACATGGAGCAGTTCCCTTCATGTGCTCTGTATTTTATCTGTATGTTTACTGCAAGCACCTGCTTACTCCAGCTAGTAGCACCGTCAAAAATTATTCACACCACTGTTTGTACTGTGCACCTCTGATGCCCATGTGTCACAAGTGAAGTGCCGTTACCTGGGCAAACTTTGTGGTATTATTCAGATTGGAAAGTCAGGGCAAGAATGATCCTATGTTGAGGTCATTGCTGAACCGTCAGGAGTGAGAAATTATTGTTGCATTAGATGAGGTGAGGGAAGAGCATAGTTGATCCCAAAACTCTGTTGTCACTGGCAAATAATGTCAAGTCAATGGCCTTAAGATTCAGCTTCTAAGATTCCCCGCTTATGTCAGAAGGGACCCTTAAATGCACACCATGTGGAGTTCCTTGTATCTGGGGGGTGGGGTGGGGAAGAAATTTACCTGTGGGAGGAACTGAGTATAGCAGTTGAATCTCTTGAGCAACTGGCTCTTGCTATCTCTACCGTTTGTAAATGGCAACAGAAAGATCCAGTAGAAAATTAGTGCAGTAAATTAATATTCATTCTTTGAAATCAGACTTTGGTTGTTCATTGGTAAGGGTTTTAGGAGTAGGAGTTAGAACAACAAACTTGCTGTGTGCAAACATGGGCTTTTTAAAACAAGAACATAACTTTCATTAGTGCAAAGTGCATAATTGTGAGAATAATCCTATTCTTAAGAGTTATGGCTGATTTATTCTCCAGAAACATCTATTTGACTGGGTGGGGTTTGAAAGACTACGCCCGGGGCATATGGAAAAGCTTTTCTAGTGGCAGAACACATATGTGCTGAATCAATGTTTAATGTTAATTCCCAGTGTAGTGGGGCATAGACATACTACTGTGCATCAACCAAGACTACAGTCAAAAGCATATCTGTTATATATTTATTTGTTTATAACATTTATATGCCGCCTTTCCACCCAAATAGGTTTCCTAGAGGGCAAACCACAGCCATTAGTACATTTTAAACATTCAGACAGTATATAGAATGTATATATAAATATTTAACAAAATAAAAGCATACAGACGTACTAACACAACCAGGGAAGCGTTTACTGGGGGGCAGGGTGGATTTGATTTAAATCAAACTGATTGAAATCACGATTTAAATCACTAATTAAGGCTTGATTTAAATCATAGTTTTCTACATAAAGACTAATACTTGCTGGTATAACTTTAATATGCAAGTAGATGCCTGCCTTACCGATAGGTAAAGGAACTTCATTAAAGTATTCCCAAACTGGGTCTCTTTTACGGCCTGCTGCCATTATAGGTTTTTTCCTCCAAGGAAAGAATGTGATAAACCTCACGTCATGCACACAAAAGATCCAAAGACTTGTGCAGTATTGTGCTCAAAAAGTTTCACTTTCATTTTGTACTGCTTGCCCCTCCCTCCTCACACTTAGTTTCTTCTTGTGCAGATCTATTCCACTCCAAACAATCAGAAAAATATTGTTTCTATTCACTGAACTTCTTGAAACTTAGCGCTGGAGGGGTTGATTCTGTCTTCATAGGTTTGTAGAACAATAGGATTAAGGTCTTTTTCTCAACTCTGTTCTTGTTATAACATTTTTGCTGTGAAGAAGAGGCATGTGATCTCTGCTGAGCTGACACAAATTCAGTTTTGAGAACTGCAAAACCAAGCATCTGTGATAATATTTTGTAGGCAGAGAAACTGCCCAATAATCTTACAAAAACCTCTGGAAGAGCATGACATTGTGAATGGATTAAAGAATTTATTTACCAAAACAATTAAACATATACAGCCTTATTCTACATAATTAAAAACTAATCTTTATTTCATGATGGAATAACCTTTGGATGGTAATATATTTTCCTCAAAAAGCATTTTATTTAAAAAAATCCAATTTAAATAAAAAAAATCCGATTTAAATCAAAAAAATCCGATTTAAATAAAAAAAATCCGATTTTTTTGATTTTTTTAAAAAAATCATTGATTTTTATCCACCCTGCTGGGGGGTATGCCAGACAAAACAGAAAAATCTTTAACTGCTGGTGGAGGACAATGACAAAGGGAGACAGGGAAATCTCCCTGGGGAGCGAGTTCTGGAGTTTCAGTTAGTAAGTGAATAGTATTGTTATATTGGTATCTGAAGAAGGGAGCTCTGACTCTCGAAAGCTGACACCCTGGAAATCTTGTTGGTCTCTAAGGTGCCACTGGACTCACATCCTGCTGTTCTGCTGGAGACCCACACAGTTCACTACCTGAAACTAGTGTTGTGATTGAGTAAATAGTATTTTTCTACTGCCAAGCATGATGTAGGTGAGATGAGGGTGATTTTTCAGCCACTCTACACGTTAATTCTTTTATGACTTCTGCACAGGGACAACCCATGCTCCTCACGGACACACATCACCTCGGGGATTGACGTCTGTTAAAAAAAACGAGCGTGCACATGGGCTCAGAAAGCTGCCACCGAAGGAGGGAGAGTTCCTACCTTTCTCCCAAGTCCCCCCCCCCCCCGTGCAAAAATAGTGCGGGGAAGGAGAGTTTTCCACTTTCTGCTGCCCCATGTGCACCAAATATCTCCACATGGATCAGCAATAATGGAGAAGTGTCTCTCCTCCACAATGTTTTTGCGTGGCAGCGGGGGGGGGGGGGGAAGCTTGGGAGAAAGGCAGGCGCTTTCCCTCCCTCAGCGGCAGCTTTTCGAGCCCATTTGCATGCTCGTTTTTTTTTTAATAGAAGTCAATCCCTGAAGTGATGTGTGTCTGAGAGGAGCATGGGTTGGCTCTGTGCAGAACTCGTAAAATAAGTAACGTATGGAGTGACTGTACAAGTGATTTAGACTGAGTACATAGACAAGACGGAAACTGTAAGAACTGTTGTGCACTCTGTTGGTGATGGTGTTTGGAAATTTGGAAACGTCCACTGGTTTAGAATGCCACTGCTGGGATTCTAACAGTGGCTTCTTGCTGTGAGTATATTGTGCCGATTTCATTCGTTTCTAGTTTGTTTCTGGCCCAAGGACCGGATGCTGGTAGTGACCTTTAGATTTCTCAACGACTTGGGTTAGGGTATCTGAAGGGCTATCTCCACTCATATTTACAGGTCTATACTCTGAGGTCAGCCAAAGGATCTCTGTTGTGGGAATTCCTAGTTGTGAACATATGGTTATTGGGGATTTGCACGAGTGCATTCTCAGCAGCAGCCTCTGCTTGGTAGAAGTTGCTCCTCTTCACACTTCCGGTGCCAGCTTTTAAGACTTTTTTTCTAGAAGTATGTAACAAAAATGGAATTCTTGTGGAATGGAATACATTGTGATGTTGTTAGCTTCATGGTTTTAATTGCTTTTTTGTGTATCATTTTAAAGCCTTTGTGTTTTTAAATGGAAAAGCAGGATCAAAATATTTCAAATAAATAAACAAAAGGAGAGAATGTGCACATGTATGGAGAAACTGTAGCTATAGGATTTTGTAGGATTTTTTTTCAGTCCTTCATAATGGCCATTCTTTTGATTGGCTTGAGCTGTATATTTAGAACTTGGATGGGTTGTGATTTGTGAATATTTGGTAACATTTTTAGAGTTGTTCATTGCTTGGAATTGTAGCAGATAGGGCTGGTATACAGCATGATGCATTAATAATTTGTGATTGTTGTCTTAACTCATTGACAAGCTGCAGTTGTGATACTATTCCAAACATTAGGATAAATTCCTTGACCGTTTCCATCATGCGGTGAACATTAGTGTGAAGAACTGATCTCATATGGAGACTATTCACTTTTAGTACTTTTTTGGCTTCTCGAAACAAAGGAAGAACAGTAAACATGGGCAGGGCTTTTTTTCAGCAGGAACGCGGTGGAACGGAGTTCTGGAACCTCTTGAAAATGGTCACATGGTTGGTGGCCCCGGCCCCTGCGGCGCGGAGGGCAATCTCAACTCCCCTCTGTCTGGAGATCAGGGGGCGGGGCCACCAACCATGTGACTATTTTCTCTGGGGGCAACCCACTGAGTTCCACCACCACTTTTCCCAGAAAAAAAGCCCTGAACATGGGCATACATTTTAGGGGGAAAACGCCTTCTGTTTATCCGATGTGTAGAACAATGGAGGGATAGGTAAGAGATGCATTTTGTTAAAAGAATGCTATTTCAGTTCTGCGGCACTAGGAATATGTTTGGAATATATATTTATCTATAGCCAGCAGTTTAGGGGGAGGATGACAAATATCAGACACCTAAATTAAAGGTAGCCGATTAGGGTTACTATACTTTAATATAAGTAAAACTTTAATCATCTAAACATTATCATAATACTCGTTGCAGTGCTTTTGTACATATTGGCTGGAACAGTGGAAAGCGGGAGCCATTTTACCTCATACTGAGCAGTAGAATACTGCTTGTATGTTTGTCCTTATATTGCTGTAAATAAAAAGTAAAAGTAAACAAGCATGATTATTTTTTTTTAAAAAAAAAAAGCTTTCAGGGGAAGTATCTTGGAATATTCCAGAGGGAGCTTGCTCCCAAAAGGTCTTTATACAGCTACTAGCAACAGCATCCTTTGTGTGAAAAAATACAACGGGGTCTAGAAAACTGATTTGGCGGGCCCCCTCCCGGTGGCAAGCGGGTGCTTCGCAACGGCCTCAGGGCCAGAGTTGTCAGCAATGCGCCTGCGTGAGGATAAAAAGTGAGTCGTCGCCAATATGGCTTGCCTTTTATATAGTAGGATGGTACTGGGTATTCTGAGAATTATTATTATAATAATGTATTCCATAGTTCATTTCAGTCACCATGTACAATTCTGTGTGTGTTCCACCTCTAGGAATTCTTAAGAAATCTTTTTCTCAAATGCACTAGAGGATGTTTTCTCAAGTCCACCCAGGAGAGAAGGGCCACTTGCGACATATCCAATGAGCTGCATTTTAAGACCTGTATCAGTGAGGTGGGTTTGGCATTATGTGCCAGTGCCAGTGTCATGAGGTTGATTGTATCCCCCCCCTTTTCCTCTCCTTTTGGAATGGGCCAGTCCATAACACAAACTGGTGCCTTGAGCTGTTCCCCCCTCCCCTTCACTGAGTTGCTGGGACTATGCAGCACCTTGTTTGGGAAATTATAAGAACTTTTCTTACGTAGAGCCTAGGGCCTAATTATGTAATTATGTCTCTTGGGTAGATTATATATTTCTTCTCATAATTATGTCTACCCAAGAGACTGGACAGACTCCAAGATTTCCGTTCTCGGGGATAAAAATGGTTTGGCTGTGTTTTGTTGCCTTTAAAATAAAAACAACCTTGAATTGTATAGCTCAGCCAGAGGGGTTGCTTCAGAAAGCCATCAATGAAAGCAACAGTTTGTCACAAATAAACATTTATATTAATATGGGTTTAGTCAACACACAGTAGCTCTTTTTTCTAGCTTATTTCTGGAACCTCGTTAGGGAAGCGCTAACTTACACTTTGTTGATTGTGGTTGATTTATGATGTCCTTATTTTCCCCTTCCAAGCTAAGCTAGATGGCTGCTTTGCAGCTGACTTCTAACAACATGATATATTGCCTGAAATTTAGAACAGAAAGATGAATTGCCCTGCCCTGCTGCGATGGAAATAACATCACTCACTGGTATCACAAGAAAGTGTTACTGAGAATTTCTTAGGTTTAGGGTTTTTTATAGACTTTTTATAAACACAGGGCACAATCCTGTTGCAGTGTGTAGCCTGATCTTCTACATGTTTACACAGAAGCGAGTCCTGCTATGTTGTTTCCTGCTTACTGTCATGTGAAGCAATGAGTAGTACTGTATCCTAAACAAAGTTGCACTGTTCTATGTCCATTGCAGTCAATGGGTTTAGAAGGATTTAACTCTATTTAAGATTAAGATTTCAGTCCAGTAGCATCTTAAAGACCAATAAGATTTTCCAGAGTATAATTTTTCAAGAGTCAAGCTTCCTTTGTCTGGTGAAGGGAGCTTGACTCTCGAAAGCTCATACCCTGATAATTTTTGTTGGTTTTTAAGGTGCTACTGTCTTAAATCTTGCTCTTCTACCGCAGACCAACACAGCTATCGACCTGAATCTATTTAAGATTGTGCTGCAAGAATACAGTCCTAAGCAGATTTACACTCATGTAAGTCCACTGATGTCAGCGGACTTGCAGTTCCAATACGTGTCATTCGGCTCGGATTGCACTGTCAGTCATAAACTGTGCGATCCTAAGAAGAGTTACTTCAGTCTAAGCCCTCTGGGGGACTAGAGTAACTCTTCTTAGGATTGCCCTACAAGTCTTTGTCCAGTATGTTCAAAGGCCACACTTTGTATCCAGGATCGCTTCAATCTCTGGTTGAGTCAGTGTTCTCACTGTATTGTACCCCTGCTCAGTGTTGGTCCTTTGGCCAGGGAACAATATTACCACGGGCCGCCTCAGAGCAGCAGACATTTTGGCTCCTTATTTGGTACTCTTATTATTTATCAATTTCCCTTTTTAAAGTAAGGAGTTAAGTTTTGGGACACACAAAAAAAGGGGTAACAGGAAGAAGATTTGAAGGATCTGTCCTGGAAAGGACAGCATGAAAAACAGAAGCAAAAGTGCTTTAAGTCCTGTGGTATAAAATGAAGGCTTTTGCCTCAGTTTAACTTCTCTATGGGCAGTTTGCTAAAGAGCAGGGCATTTCCGAAATGGGGGTATAGACTTGAGAAGAGAGCTACTCCAATTCAGCAAAATAGTAGAGTCCAGTAGCACCTTTAAGACTAACCAACTTTATTGTAGCATAAGCTTTCAGAACCACAGCTCTCTTCGTCAGATGCATCTGACAAAGAGACCTGTGGTTCTTGAAAACTTATGCTACAATAAAGGTGGTTAGTCTTAAAGGTGCTACTGGACTCTTTACTATTTTGCTACTACAGCCTAACACAGCTAACTCCTCTGGATATCTCTCCAATTCAGAACTCTCTCAGCCATTACGAGGTGAGCCCTTGGAATTTCTGTTCAGCGGCTCCTCCTCAATTAAACATTTATATGCTGCCTTTCTCTTCCAGTGGCATAGTCAGGGCAGTTTACAATACATACAAAATATAAACCAGTATAAAGCCATATAAGCCACAGCAACAGTAAACATCAGCAAAAAGCTCAGAGATTATATCAAGAACAATAATAGCTAAATAAATGAACTAACTAACCACCCAGTGCTCAGTTGAACTAGACAAAGAAAGATGGTGCTGAACATTTCTCAGGAGTTGCAACTGCAGAAAAATCTTCATCTCAAGGAATCTACCTAAGTTCCAAAGGTAGGGCAACCAGAAAAAGGCCTTCAGTACTGAATTTAGCCGATGAACTGGTTCATGGTTGTTGTGGGTTTTCCGGGCTGTATTGCTGTGGTCTTGGCATTGTAGTTCCTGACGTTTCGCCAGCAGCTGTGGCTGGCATCTTCAGAGGTGTAGCACCTTGGTGCTACACCTCTGAAGATGCCAGCCACAGCTGCTGGCGAAACGTCAGGAACTACAATGCCAAGACCACGGCAATACAGCCCGGAAAACCCACAACAACCATCGTTCTCCGGCCGTGAAAGCCTTCGACAATACATCGGACTGGCTCATGTTGCAGAAGGCATTGCTTAACCTACCCTTGTCCCTAACTGTTGAGGGATGTTTCCTTTGGTGGTTTCGTGGGGACCAGCTTGTGAGGTTTCTGGTTTGCTGGTTCAGCCGCTGATAAAGGGCGGCAAGAGGGCTTCCACCCGACAGGTTTGCCCCAGTTCCCCAGCAGCAGCAATCTCCCCTGGTCCTTCTGCATTTTTTTAAAAATGAGAACTAGAATCTTGTTGCATTGATACAGCATTGTAACAATGATTTCCACATGCACACTTACACTTGGTTTTCTGGGTATTTGATCAGCAAGGATTAGATCTGCTTTGGGCCTGTGTAATTCCACGCTTGAGGGAGTTGAACAAAATTGGTATCTGTATACTTTCTCTGCACTAGAACAATGCCCCGTTTCTGCAGGCTTTCTGGGGAAAGAGAACATGTCAGTTCCATCAGTTGATCTGCTAAGGACACATCAGTTAATCAGCTGAGGAAACTTGCAAGGTTTTTTTTTTAAAGCCACCAATGTTGCAATGCTGATGTTTTAATTTTTTTTTAAATCAAAAAAGAATGCATAGGAAACAGAGACTCCTGTAGAAAATGTCATTCTACATTCCTTCTGTTGGTCAGAAGACAACTTACTTCATACTGCTGAGGTTAGCATGCTTCCATGCACAACTCAGCAAACAATTGGCGACATTTCTGTGTGCTGATTGGCTGAGGTGTTCTGGAGGGAAACTTTAAAATGTCAAGTGGAATTCAGGAATCTCTGCAGGGTTTTTGTGTTAACTATGTTGCAGCATAAATTCCCTCATCAGTTGCTATTTTCTTGAAGCCCCGAGATTGCAATGTTGCTGTTTAAATTTTTTAAAAAGAAAATCAGGGAAAACTGGATTGGTTGCTGTGGGTGCAGGGCGATAAAGGGGAGGGCGAAAGGCAGGGCCAGAGCCCGGTCTCACAATGAAGAAAGCATTCTGCACTTGAAAAAAGGCCCAGTTTGACTTCGCTGGAAAGAAATCTTTGGGGCGTGTGTGCGGGGAGAAACAATACAGAAAGCCCAAGGAAAAAGAAATTCTGCAGCGGATGCAGCATTTCACCATGCAGAAGCAAACAATTCTGGGAAGCAGTTTGGAGACTGAATTGGGATATTTTGACCATGTGCACAGAATTTTGGAGAGAAATTGATGTTGTATGTGCCATATAACAGATGAAGAAGCCTTTTGAAGAAAAGATCAATATGTGTAACAAGTTCCCTGCTTCCCCCAGCTTAAAAAAAAAAGTCTCTAACCCCTTCTGCATTTCCCCTTACATCTCAAAGCAGCTTACAATTAAAATAATAAATTATCAATATAAAAACAGAAAGCCATTAAAACAAGCCCAAGGATATAAACAGCATAAAACTATCCATAAAACAGACCTCAGACCAGAAGCAGACCATTAAAAAGTTGTAAAGATATAATACAAAAAAAAAGATTAACTAAGAAAAGGAAGAAAAAAAGATGAAAAAGAAAACAGGCAACGTTTTCATAGTGTAAGCTCTAACTCTCGAAAACTTACACTCTGAAAATCTTGTGGTAAGATAGCCAACTAGCACCTACATTCGGTGCCCAATTTTGCCACTGTGCGGGAGACAAGTGACTTCCTTTTTTGAGAAATGCAGATGAAATAGTTTCAACAGAAACATTTGCTCCCTTTCAGAGTGGAGATAATTGATTAAAATCCAGTGGTTTTTACATCTGTTCCCAGATGTTTTGTGGACTGATCAGATGTAACTCAGTGCTTCTTACCCACATTGAATTCATGATGTAGATAAGCCCCTACTAAGATGGTAAAGCTGAAACAGATTTCTGTACCTGGCGCTGCATTCACTACCCTTCTACTTCTATGTCCAGGTCTGTGTAATTTTCTCCTTCTGAACTGCTTAACGGAGCTTGCACAAGAATAAGGTTGTGAAGCAACTGGCAAAGGGACCTTCTTCAGTTTAGAAAACTCTTTAAATACTCTGTAGTAAATGAGAGTGAAAATGTGTCGAAATGTATCACAAGTGGCAACTGATTTTAGGTAGTGAATATTTTCATGCCTATATCATAATTATCTGTTAAAACAGTGTTTTCTAATCACACCTGTTTGAATAACTACAGATTCTGTGATATCACAGTAGTTCACCTTAAGATAGCATGATGTGTATTAGGCAAAGGGCAACCAAAGAATTGAGGCGCTGGTTCTGCAGTACGCTTTAGACATTCAGTTGCTGGATTACCTCTGTTGCTGTTCCAGAGAAATACTGCTGCTAACTTTCTAAAATTTCAACACTGGTTTTGCTATTTTGCAAGCCCAGAAAAAAGTAGAGAAAACTAGCCCTAGGCAACGGCAGTATAAGTAAGGAAAGGTGTAGAGTGCTGGCCAGTTTGCTTTGTATGTGTTACGATTTGTGAATTTGTTATTCTTTTTTTGGACGTTAAGTTCATTTGGGGGCATGGATTTAATTTCAGAGGCATGCATTCTTTTGTGTGTCCACATGTTCATGTTAGTTTTACCAAAATTGGCTTGCGTTCTGTCATAACAGACACTGAAGATAGTTAATACTCAGCTGGAAGACTAGGTTGGAAAACAGAAAAGTGGGCTGCTAGAAAGTCAATATGGAGAAGCAGGTCAAGGAATAACAGAGCCAGGGCTTTTTTTCTGGGAAAAGAGGTGGTGGAACTCAGTGGGTTGCCCTCGGAGAAAATAGTCACATGGCTGGTGGCCCCGCCCCCTGATCTCCAGACAGAGGGGGGTTGAGATTGCCCTCCGCGCCGCTCAGCGGCGCGGAAGGCAATCTGAACTCCCCTCTGTCTGGAGATCAGGGGGCGGGGCCACCAGCCATGTGACCATTTTGAAGAGGTTCCGGAACTCCACGGAGGGCAATCTCAACTCCCCTCTGTCTGGAGATCAGGGGGCGGGGCCACCAGCCATGTGACCATTTTCAGGAGGTTCCGGAACTCCGTTCCACCGCGTTCCCACTGAAAAAAAGCCCTGAACAGAGCTGTCTGCAAAGATGAGGGAATACTGAACACATTTAATTAGGATCTTAAAACTATTAATTAAATTGCTACGACGGCATCATTAAAGGTCAGTTGAGAAGCTATCCTATTTTATCTTCCTGTATTTAGCGTCTCTGTCTGCCTGTCTCTCTGTCATCCGCTTGTTTTTTGCTTGCATATGTTTCTTTCCTTCCTTCCTTCTCGTGTCTTCATTAAAAGTGCCCTTGAGGGAGAAAAGCTGTTTATGTTATTAAAGAAACATGCTCAATAATTTAATTTTGCATACCTCCAAAATTGTTTGAAAGGGCTTGCCTAATATGAGAGCTTTCCTTTCATATTACTTTTTACATACAAAGAACATTCCGTAATGGCTTTCTCCCCGCCCCCAGCACTGATACTTGGTAATGGCCAGAGCTGGTTTTGTAATGAGGTGAATTGAGGCAGTTGTTTCAGGTGGCAGACTTTGGTGGGGGGCAATCTCCCGTGCCATCAGCTAGCCAGCTGCCTGGCTTTCCGCCTACTGCTGCCCAATTGCTGCTCCTTCCCGGAGCCTGACAGCCTGTCTCCAGGCCCCACCTGGAGGCTGGCAACCCCATCCCCCAACTGTTGCAAAATATCTACTTCTGCAGCCGAAAAAGAGGACTAAAATTTTTGTGAGCGGAAGCAGGTTCTTGAGAGCTCTGGAAGGCCTATAAGGCATAGGAGAGGTGGTGATGCCGCGAAGGTTGCCAACTCCAGATTTTGAAATTCCCAGAAGTTTGGGGATACAGCCTGGGGAAAGTAAGATTTGGGGAAAGAGCAGGACCTCAGTAGGGTATAATGCCATAAAGTCCACTTTACAAGGCAGCCATTTTCTCGGGGGTGGGGGTGGAACGGATCTCAGTCATCTGGTGACTGGCTATAATTTTGGGAGATCGCCAGACCCCTCCTGGAAGTTGGCAACCCTATATGCCGTTGCTACCTTAAGCCATCATTAGTGCCAACACAAAGACCTGACAAGGGTTGCGGGTAGCTGGAGTGTGCAGTCAACAGAGAAGGGCAATTAAACCCCTCTAATAATCCTGTAGAAAGCATACATATGTTGCATTTGGGATATGTTTTTACCCCCAAACAAATTCCAGTGTATCTTTGAGAATAAGTCCCACAAAACTATTTTCTCTGTGGTGGCAAAAAAACATCCAGGCCTTGAAAACAGATTGTGACATGAGGCAAAAGGCTTCTCTTGCATAGGGTCTCCCCTTCCCCCTTTGCATAACTCACGCCAACAGGGTTCCTTTACGAAACTATTTTTTTTTAAATTTGGGAACCTAAAATAGTAGACAGCTTATAAAAAGTTTAATTAATTATGAAGGAAAACATTCAAAAACAGCTACAATTAATAATTTCTTTTGTACTTTGAGGTATTTTTCCCTGTGAGGTAAATATTCTGCAGGCTTTCAAGAAGGGCTGCAGCTCTCCGGAGCTTTTAAATATGGTTCCCCGGATAAGAGTTATTTTATTGAACATCTGGTGTATGTTAAATGGTGTTGGGGTAGAAAAGCTACCCCCATGGCAAAATGTCTAGATTTCTGGGGTTGTTTTTCTTTTTCTTTTTACCCTATAGGCTTTTTTGTTTACAGAAAGGAAAATGTGTTAATTGACTGTACTGTGGAGACATTATTTAATACTGAACAGGTGACAATGTCTTGAGATGAAAATGTTTTAGAGGCACGCTTCTCTGCAAGCTGCAAAAAAGATAATACCTGGGTAAGAAATGTACCCCAGGATTACTGGACCGGTTGTTAAGTAACCACTACGCCTGTCAGCAACCACCAAGCCGCTTGCTATTACATGACTTACATGATAGTAAAGAGTCCAGTAACACCTTTAAGACTAACCAACTTTATTGTAGCATAAGCTTTCGAGGACCACAGCTCTCTTCATCAGATGCATCTGAAGAAGAGAGCTGGGGTTCTCAAAAGTTTATGCTACAATAAAGTTGGTTAGTCTTAGAGGTGCTACTGGATTCTTTACCATTTTGCAACTACAGACTAACACGGCTAACTCCTGGATCTATGACTTACATAATTCACCCAGGATTGGCTGTTTGCTATTGTTCAACAGCTTCTACACTACAAAAGCCAGTGTAATGCTGTGGTTAGTTTCAAAGCAGATTGGATCTGTGAGTCCCAGATTCGGATCTCCATTCTGCCGTGGAAGCTCAATGGGTGACGTTTGGCCAGTCTTAGCCTCACCTCTACCTCACAAGGCTGTTGTGAGGATAAATTGGAGGAAAGGAGAATGCTGGAAGCTGCTTTGGGTTCCCGTTGTGGAGAAAGGTGGGGTATAAGGGAAGTGAATGAGCAATAAAGATAGCTAAAGAAGGAGGGCAGATAAATGGTTGGTGAGTGGGTGGGAAGGAGAAAAGGAAGCTTGGAACAGTGAGAATATAGGGCTTGCCAGGAGTAGGAGAAAAGGAACTAGTTGTGAAAGTGAGGCGCCCTTTGCAATTCCCACCACACAACTAGGTCAAGTGTTCTGGCCAACACCGCGCAGGTGTGCCTAGCCAGTCCCTTCAGCTGGAATTAGACAAAGTTTTCCCAGGGTGAGGCGGCCAGGAGGAAGGGAAAAGGGAAAGCTGAAGATGGGACTGATAAAGGTAGGTTGGGTGATGGGGGAGAGGCATTGGGGGCTGTCAGGGAAGAGAGAGACAAAAAAGAGAAGGAGGGGGAAATGAGATCCCCCTCCCCCTTCAAGTCCTTCCAGGTCCTCTACTTGTACCTACCTGTTTTCCTTCCTTAATTAAAGCATTAAGCTTGAAGGAGAGCAAGATCTGGGTCTAGTCGCACCTTAAAGACCAGCTAGATTTCCAGGGCATGAGGTTTCGATGTCTGACAAAGGGAGCTCTGATTCTCGAAACCTCATGCCCTGGAAATCTAGCTGGTCTTTAAGGTGCGACTAGACCCAGATCTTGCTCTTGTTGTACAGACCAACAGGGCTCCCTACCCGATGCTTGAAAGAGTCCTGCTTGTGACTTTTCAAAAGCTTGACCAACATGTGAGAATTGTTAATTTAGTAATGTTAATTCAGTAATGGGTACTATAAAATGTAAACAAAACAAGACTGTTTTTGTCATCATCAAAGACTAAAAATCTTAATTTTCTACAGGCCTCAAATTTATCTCATTTTTTGCATGTGTCTGTGGTTTATCCCCGTCTGTTATATGTAGAGAAAATAAACAGCCTAAGTCTATCAATGTATATCTCAGCCTAAATAGAACTTATCTCTGGTGGAAGATCAAGATTCTGCCTTCCTGCCCACCTAAGGTTCCCAGGTCCCTATACTCTCCCGACTTATCTCGATCTCTCTCGCACATGCTCCCAGAGAAGTACGACAACTTAACTTTCAGGAAGTGCTTTCCAAGCCAACCACAGACCTGCTCCTGCTCTTTGCATGGGGCTAATTCTGGCATGCCCAATGCTGATGAAACAGTGTCACTTCAGGAAGTGACATCATTACACCCCACCGGGAGCATTCCTGGTGCATGCTTTCCCAGGTTGTCTGCCAGTGGCAGGCAATCTCTGGGGAGTCTGCCACCTCATTCCGATTGCCAACGATCAGTGGGCAGCAGGCCAAACCCTCGGAGATTGCCCACCACTGACAGGCAACTGGGAAGCCTATTCCTACCCCCAGCATGCCTGCCTCAGGACTAGCTAATAACAAAATGGAATAGGAAGCCTAGATGTATAGAATCCATCTTGCATAGCCCAAGTTCGTTCATCTTTTTGCCTCAGATTCATGGGGTAAAAAAATGTGCAAATCAGACCTATTGGTTGGATTGTCTGTACATGTCTGCTGTTCAAATATTCAAACACCTGAGATGTCAAGTAACAGGGTAGATTAGGCGTTTCGGGGCAGAGCAAGGTGTCGCACAGCATCATGCAACAGTGTGATGTCACTTCTGGTTGCATAACTAGAAGTGATGTCATGCATCACTGTGATGTTCTAGCAATCCTCCAAAACTCTGTGGCAAATGCACAGAAATTGGAGTGATAAATACACTGAGGGCAGGGGCATATATTTATCCTTCTTCACAATCAGGGGTGAAGAGGTCTGCAATGAAGGCCCCTGTGTCAACTTTGTAATAAATGAGACACTCTTGAAAGTGGTTGCTAAAATATTCTTTCCATTAACTGTATTGTGGCAACCTTGTTTACCAAGGTACCTCAGGATAAATTGGTTGAGGCAAATATAGGGTAAATCTCTGAATTTGGGGCCATGCTGGAAGCCCAACTAGGCACTTGGCCCAGCCATTTCCTAACCATGCTTTACTCTATTAGTGTATTACACCAAACATATGATAAAACATTAGTTGCTACAGGCAGGGCAATCTTGTATACTAATAGTGAAGTGGCCCTGATCTGTGGATACTTAAATCTGGTGACCGGAGCCACCTGAAAAATGCCTCAGGTTTGCAGAAAAATCTGTAATCTAAAAAAAAAATACATCGAGGCTTTTAAAACAAATCCAAAATGATTAAAGTAGCTCCTGTAGCTTTAACCAGATGCCCTCAGTGTCTGTTGCTAGGCAACCAAGTAACAGTCAGGTCAGTATTCCAGGCTTGGTTTCTGTCATGAAAAGGCAGGTGGCAGGGCCGTTTCTGAGGCTGTTTTGGCTTTTGAGGGAGGACTTACTGGGGCCAGGCCCAGAGACAACCTCCAGTCAACTTCTTAACATGCAATTTGCATGACTCACTCCGGACTGGCTGCTTGCTACTACTGTTCAACAGGGCATCATCAAAAATAAAAAGCCAGTGTAGTGTAGTGGTTAGAGTTTCAAAGTAGGATGTGGGAGACTCAGGTTGGAATCACCACTCTCCTGTGAAAGCTCACTGGGTGACCTTGATCCAGTCACACACACTCACCATAACTTACCTCTCAGGGTTCTTGTGAGCATAACATGGAGGCACGGAGAATGATGTAAGCTGCTTCGGATTCCCACTGTGGATAAAGGCAGTATATAAATGAAGTAAATTAGTAAATATAAGTGAAGATGGGGGACAGATAAAAGGTAAGCTGTTTAGTGGTTTGAAGAAGAGAAAGAAGCAGGGGAAGTTGAGCGTATGGGGACTGCCAGGAGAAGGGAAAGAGGAAATAGTGTAGGGAAGGGGATGTAGGGAAAAGTGAAGTACCCCACACAAGTCCTTCAAGGTTCCCCACCATGCAACTGGGCCTGGCTGGGGGAGAGGCTGCCTGGGATAAATTGGGGAAAGGTGAAAAGGAAGGGGACAAACAAAAGTAGGTGGGAAGGAGAAAAGGAAGCAGGAAAATGGGAGACACTATGGGGGGCAGGGAAGGGGAAAACGACATGGTAAGAGGAGGGAAACTTGAGATACTCCCCCCTCCAAAGGCTTTGTGGGTCCTCCACTTGTAAGTTTTAACAGTATTTTAAAAACCAACCCCCTCATTTCTATTTAAAAGACCAAAAGGGTTTAAGGGAAATAAAGTAAAACGCAAAATTAGGAGCACAAAACACAAGCAGGAAATGAGAGACCCTGATGATAAGTGGTGAATAAACTGAAAGGAAATTTGGAGTGTGGATAACTTTCAAATTCCTTCCTGTGACAATATGCCCTCCTGTTTCTTCACAAAGTCTCTCCTGACTCATTGCTAGTGCAGTAATGTTTTCATTTTTAATTCTGTGGAATTTTTTAAAAAAGATATAAAGACAGTAACAGTGATGGAATGAGCAAAAATGAGTTCTCTAAAAATTACCTTCTTTTATGCTATCGAGTATTTTTTCTGATAAGAGAATTGCTATGGAACGATTTACTCGCTCTTATATTCCCAGATGTGCTTATTCTTCCTACATATCTCCCATATATCATCACCCATTTGGTGATGATAGTCTCCAAGGGATGGCCTGTGTTACAAAATTCCTTCTTATTGATTGTCGCTTGATGATTTTACAATTGTGTAAATCTCAGCAATTTACACTCATTTAATCACACAAACTGCCCTCTCTGAAGAAATACTATAATAGACAGTGGAAAAGAGCAAGAGTGCAGTAGCATCTATAAGACTAACGAAATTAGTGGTAGGGTATGAGCTTTCATGAGCCACTGTTCACTCGTACCCTACCACTAATTTTGTTATTCTTATAGGTGCTACTGGACTCTTGCTCTTTTCCACTGCTACAGACAGACTAACATGGCGGTGGACCTTTCCTCCCTCCCTGCACCAACTCTAGGTTAAACTTGATACCTTTTTGGTCCTTGAGTTATAAACAGTTATTATATCATAGTACATTGTTCATTCATGCTAACAACACTTTTATTTTATGATTTACTGTTTCCAGGGCACAGACAGAAGCTTGATGACTCTAAACCTAGTTTGTTCTCTGAGCGCCTCAGTGATTTAGGGCGCGTTCCTCATCCCAGTATGAGAGTAGGGGTCCCGACTCAGAGCCCACGGCCCTCTCTGAACTCTGCACCAAGCCCTTTTAATCCACAAGGACAGAGTCAGATAACAGGTAAGAGACAGAACCATAGGCTTGTTTTATATGGGCCACGGGAAGCACGGACTGTAGGCCTCTTTGTTTCAGAACATAGAAGGATAAGATTGTGAAAAAGTGTGTGCAAATGTTAGTTTGGGATAGAAATTTTATGTAGTATTATTGACTAGAACCTTTTAGAATTCTTTCTTATTAAAAAAGATCTTCATCTTTGGGGTGGCTCTTGCCAGTGGTCTACATGCATTGATTAAATATGTATAAATACTCTAGCTGTGCATATTTATTTAGGATTGCTTTTAGGATAGTCTGCACAGCATTGGCATGGCCAAAAAAAATACTACTTTACCCACGTTTATTATTTCACATTGTGGCTTCTCTCTGTCATCCATATCTATATATCGTTGTCTCAATAAACTATGAATCAGCCTGCACTGAGATTTGTATACATTATGGTTGAAGCCAAGAGACGGATTTCACTATTCAAAACAAAATGTATGTAGAAAACTTGATAGAGAGAATCTGAAGCTTATTTAGACCAGTAGTTATTTAGGGAAGGGGGAAGTAAAGTGGATGGATTTTTCTTTTTGTTTGATACCATTTCGTTTGAATAAGTTCTCAAAAAATACGGTTTTGACAGAGTGAGGTAAATTTTCTCAAGTAAACCTTTATGTCAAGCTTCCAGTTGCCAGGAGGCCTAAAATATTTCCTCCAAGTTCCCCTCAAAAGCTTTTTCTACACCCGTTTGCCACTGTTTGCAGCTTTAATGAGCTGCCATGTTTTATTTGAAAATAGTCCTTCCTCCTCCAAGACAGTTTGATGTATTGGTTAAGAGCAGCAGGAGTCTAATCTAGAGAACCGAGTTTAATTCCCCACTCCTCTGCTTGAAGCCAGCTGGGTCAGTCACAGCTCTCTCAGAGCTCTCTCAGTCCCACCCACCTCACAGGGTGATTGTCGTGAGGAGAATAATAACACTTCGTAAACTGCTTTGAGTGGACGTTAAGTTGTCTCGAAGGGCGGTAAATAAATCGAATGTTATTATTAGTAGTATTAGCAGTTACTTCTTCATGCATCTAGTCTAATTTTGCTATAGAATGATACTGCTGAGGGGCATTGCCTGCCTTCTGTGATGTAGTTGGTTGCGTGATAACATCCCTCTTATTTGGAAAAAGGCCAGTTGGAACACGGACCACAAAACGGTCTTGAGATGGCCATTGATCGAGAATGCAAAGCGACCAGAGTACTGGCACTGTATAAATGCCAGGTATGGAAGTGAAAACCAAGATATACGTTGGGGTGACATTCCTTCTCTATGCAGTTCCTCTTCCCCCTGAATAAAATTACTGAAAAAAAGGTTCTTAAAAGATTGATGAATGGAGGGAGGAGAGAAAATGTTCCTGCGATACGTCCTCCTCCCCATTTTTGCACAACCCCTAATTTTTCATAGTTTTAAAACAGCAAGCCCAAACAGTTATTTTGTTTAAACATTTTGTGTCTTTAAAAGTAAGATTTCAAGAGATTTTATTTATGCGAGTTTAGGGGAAATGATGGCACACGTTATAGTCAAATTTGTTTTTGTTAAAATTCTGAGGGACAGAATTTTTCAGGAGCTAAAATAGTTAACATTCTTAAAACCATGCTTACACACATGTCTTCCTTCCTCCTCCAAGCCAGTTTGGTGTAGTGGTTAAGAGCAGCAGGATTCTAATCTGGAGAACCAGGTTTGATTCCCCACTCCTCTGCTTGAAGCCAGCCAGGTGACCTTGGGTAATTCAGGCCTCATTCAAACATACCACTCCTTGCAGAGCAGCCACTTCCATGTGGTGAGAGCTTTTGTACCTGGTGTGTAATTTGAATATCTGAGCCATGAGGGCAGAGCCGATCCCAGGATTCCTTCTCATTGGATTGTTGCCTGTCAGGGAGGGTGTGATTGGATGAGAAGGACCTCCATGCTTGGCCCTACTATTGTGGTTCTAGTAGTCAGATGTATAATGTAGCAATGTGGGATTTCAGCATCAGCAAGTGGCTCCCATTTCAGTAGTAGGATGTTGGAACAGGGCCCCAGACTTTTGCTTTTTCTTGGCATTACTTCCCTTCTTTTTCTGGGGATTTTTGATGTTTTCTTGAGATTGCAGCTGCTAATGTATCTATGCAGAATGAAAAGTTCCCTAGATCAATGATAAGTGTCTGAGTCTCACAAGTGCGCAGCTTGGACTTTCTTGTTTTATCTGTTGTGCAACATTCTACCATGAGCAAAAGTTGTTCCTCCCCCTCCCCCGGTCCGAATCCATCTGGCAGTCATTTTATATTGTTAAATAGATAGGCTGAAATATCGCATGCTGCTTCGGTGTGTTTAAACTCTTTCTGCAGAAAATGTGCTGCTGGGTTTTGATTAACAACATACCTCTTTCTGTCTTGTTCTGAATCATCGGCAACATGTTAAAATCCTGTAAGCTGTAGATTTTGCTTAAGTTATGTGAATGTTAAAATGCTATCCTTCCCTTTGAAGTTCAGTTTTCATTCTTTCTGATTAAAATGCTGGCAGCTGAAATATTACAAAACCATTTTGGAAAGAGAGTACGGTTGCAGAAGACCGAGGTAGCCATGTTTGATCTAGCTAAATGGCTGCTTAATAATTTGCCCAGACCTGTCGTGCCATTTTCACCTAGCATGTCCCAGTGTATTCTGTGCTGAAGAACTAGTGAAAGAAGTATTCTGGATGGGAGGACGAGAGGAAGGATGTTATAGTGATGTATAACCATATAACCATATAGTAATGTATACTCATATAGCCATACTATTTATTTTTTCAAAGTCACAACAGAATTGCACATGCTTTTCTTCCATCTTTGATATCGTTTTATGGGCTTCAATATGCAGATAAAGTCTCTAGCCTTAAAGTTCCACCAGCTCTACTTTTCAGGATACACACTCAGTGAAGCATATGCAGTGTAATGCTAAGCAGACTTACACTCGTCTAAGTCAATTAAATTCATTTGGCTTAGAAAGGTGTAACTCTAACCGTTTATACACGTCTTAACCGCCATGCAAAATCACACAAAACTCATGGAACGATGGCATCTTCATGGCGCGATTTCCCATCATGACTCCATTTCGTGGCACGATGACGTCAGAAATCACACCACGAAACGGAATCATCACGGGAAATCGCGCCATGAAGACGCCATCGTTCCATGAGTTTTGCACGATTTTGTGCGGCAGTTGAGACATGTGAAAACAGCCTCTGTTTAGGATTACGCTGTTAGTCTACTATGGCAGATAGAATACTTCCTTATGAGTGACAAAGGTGGTGTGATTAATTACATTTGTAGCCCGCTCTCCCCGTGGATGGGCTCAGAGCAGATAACATCAAGATTATATTTACATTAAAATTTTAACATTAAAACCATAACTAATAACAGTTCAGTCATCAGAACAATTCTAGATGGCAGCCCATTTTCTCCCAGCCCCAGTAAAACATTTCCATGGGGTGGGAGGTGAAGAACAGCAGTGGTCCCACCAATGGAAAACTAGGGTGGGGGTTTCACTACCCCCCCCCCACAGGCAACTGGCAAGAAACTCAGTGATAGCTCAGCCTCAAACATATGCCTAGTGGAACATCTCTACTAGTGCATGCAGTTTGATGTGGTATGTACTTCACATTGTTCTGCATAGGCTTTCTGTTGACAGGAACAGATTGGCTATTAAGGCCATTGGGGAGAGTCCCGATGCACCGAGGGCCTAGGAGGCCATCTCCCCTTCTGGGGCCACCTCAGCCGTCTCCCCCCTACCAGGCCCATTTGAGGCCAAAGAGAGGGGTGGGTATTAGCCAGAGATGCAGGGAAGGAGGGCTTGCCATGGTGAGGGATGTGCCTGTCTGGTCCACCCTGGCCTCACCGAGGGATGGGGTGCAGCCACCCAGCCTCACTGGGACATATTCGCCTAGCCTCACAGTGGTGACAGACAAGGCGGACAAGCTCTCCCTGCCTCCTGGGGGAGGGGGCAGAACTAGGGCATGGTGGAGGCAGGGCCCATTCCCAGGGCTGTCCCTGCCCCACTCTGTTGGTGTTCCAGGGGTCCCTAGCTCTCCTTGAAAACTTACCAGGAGTTCCCAAATGAGAAGATCCATAATGGTGGGTGGGATGGTTTTCCTGAAAGACAGCTTGCCCATTACTATTAATCTGCTCCCACAAAGGAAAGTTGTAGGAAGAGCACCCAGCTTCAGGGCGCCAGTGAGCTCCCCATATAGACTAAGTATGTGAGCCCCATAGAATGTGCTGCAGTATCCCCTGGAACATGCTGGGGTTCTGTTCTACTTGATTTTATCGTAGCCATTCAGAAAGATCACGTTCGCTAGCAAATGAATGCTAGTTGCGACTTGCTCACTGGGAAATAAATGCTTAGGAGCAACTTGAACACAGCCCCAACAGCTATGTACAGTGGGACTTGCAGTGTTTTATAGTCACTGTGGGTTGGAACTAAAGTGATCTGTTAGCAGAAGGATACCGATTTGCGGATTGCCTCATAGAATCATAGAGTTGGAAGGGGCCATACAGACCATCTAGTCCAACCCCCTGCCCAGTGCAGGATCAGCCTAAAGCATCTCTGGCAAGTATTCATCCAGCCTCTTCTTGAAAACTGCCAGTGAGGGGGAGCTCACCACTTCCCTAGGCAGCTGATTCCACTTTTGAACTACTCTGACCGTGAAAAAGTTTTTCCTAATATCCAGCCGGTACCTTTGTGCATGTAGTTTTAGCCCATTGCTTCGCGTCCTACCCTCTGCTGCCAACTGGAACAGCTCCTTGCCCTCCTCCAAATGACAGCCTTTCAAATATTTAAAGAGAGCAATCATGTCCCCCCTCAACCTCCTCTTCTCTAAACTAAACATTCCCAAGGCCCTCAGCCTTTCCTCATGGGGCTCAATCTCCAGACCCCTGATCATCCTCTTCGCTCTCCTCTGCACCCTCTCGATTTTGTCCTTTTTGAAGTGAGGCCTCCAGAACTGCACACAGTACTCCAGGTGTGGCCTGACCAAGGCGGTATAGAGAGGGGCTATGACCTCCTGCGATTTCGACGCTATGGCCCCTTTGATACAACCCAGGATTGAATTGGCCTTTTTTGCCACCGCATCACACTGACTGCCACTGCAGGCCCCCACATCGCACCTGACCTCATGTTGCTCCTTACAGTACGGCTTTGGGAACCATAGTGAGCAGCAGTGGGAATGGAGAGGCAGGAAGGATATGTTTTGCCTTCAGAGCTCTTCTTGTGGTCATTTGGATCCAGCCCTTTGTTTCTGCATTAGTAGACAGGTCAAAAAACTCTGGAGACTTTTGAACCCTGCACTAGGGCTCTAAGCATGGCTTGGAAAGTCTCAAGTAGATCCCATGATGAGATATACTGATTGCTGCCCGAACAGGTTGCTGAATGAGAATTTGCTCCGGCTTTGGAGGCAGAGTCACAATGGAAATGCTTAGGACTGTGGCATTAGCTGGGTAATGTTTTGTCTGGTAAGCATGAGTTTCTAAAAACCGTACAGAACCGTTTCCTTACCAGGAGCTGCACCGTCAGACTACTTTTGTTTCGTTCCAGCTGTGGTCTTGCATAATTAATGCATGATTAACCATAAATAGCATTTAGTAGCCCAGTCGAATCCCAGCTGAGTAACAAAGAACTAAGTAGCTGTTGATCCAAGTATTAAATTTCCTTTTCTTTCCAGATTGCGTTTTTTTAATCCCTATTTATTTCCCCCTTTAGTATCGTCATGCATTTGTGTCTTCTGTCTCTCTACGTGCATATTCTCTCTTGCTCTTTTACTTTCCCTCTCCTGTCTACACACACACACACAATTTTAAACCAAGACCAGAACGTGGCAGTGCAAAGCATGCAAAGGCATGCAGATTAGTAAAGAGCAGTTCTTATTCAACATGGCATTTTAACTAGTGTGCTGCAAAAGCAACACAGAAAGGTCATTAAAATACAAATCACCCAATAAGCAGATATTTTTCCTGAGGAAGTACAGATCCAATTGGAACCCTGCATATTGCTCGTAAATAAAGACTCTCATCAACTCGAATTTTTGTGCTGGTGCATTTGCTTCCCCGCCCCCCCGCAAACTCATATAACATGCCTGCATGTATCGAGTTTCTCGCCATCCCTTTTAGACAGTGAACTTTTGCATCTTTGACAGAACTTTTTACAAAAAAACCTGTTGCTTTTCTAAAATACAACCGTCAAGGATTAGTATATACGAGACAGGAAAAGCCACAGGCGTAATGGTAAGAATGTGGTCAGTGTGCATAGTAGAATCTCGGTGGAGGAGCTGTAGAAACTGTAAGTGGGAGTTAAGTGAGGTTTCATGCTCCGTCACCACTACAGCACCGTCTGATCTATAGGCAATCTGTGACTTTGCTAACTGAAATAACAGCACGCAAAGTCAAGCGGTTTGAACCATGAGCAAGTCTTTTTCCTCCCACCCTCAGCAGCAGAGTTTTCATTTCTCAGACTTGGGGAACTCCTGGCAGCTCATTACGCTTAGATTAAAAAGACATTTGTCTGTGTTTTCAAGTCTGATCTGCATATTTCACTCTCTGTGAAGTCTGTAGGACGACCCCCTGGCCGTGGCTGGCTCCTGGGTGTACAGACAGCTTGTAGTTGACGCAAAACCATTTTCACAACCTCGTGGGCTGAGCTGGTGCAGTAACAAACATACAGAAACTGTACAATGACATGATAATAACATTATCAGAATAAGCCTGTAAATTTAAAAGTAGATGTTCTAGATGCCCTCATGCCCAGCCTGTACTCAAAAAATCCTAAATGGCACAGCATGCTGACATGTGCATAGCGTTGATTGTGCTTCTGTGTTTCTTTTTTCCCACGGGCCCATCCGAACTACAAAAACCAGTCCAATAGTTGCTCTCTCCACTGCAGTTCTGTAAAGTGGGGCTCATGATCTGACAGAGTTCTCAGGATTCTCCCTAAACTAGAATTCCCACGATACTTTGATGTGCTTACAATGTAGAGAGACCTGTTATGTATTTCCTACCAGGGTATATTAAATTGGTATCAGCTACTGGGGCGTTATGGCCAACAGGATGCAAAGGTCTGCTGGAATACACCCATTTTAGAAAAGGTGGCTTAATCTTGCACATCCAGCAACTGTGGTTTATAGGATGCCACACAGTCAAAGGATAGCAATTATCACCACGTATTTGTGGCAGTTTAAACAACAACTGCTGAACATGTAAAGAGCTTAGCAACCTTAAGATGAGGGAGCGTTTGAAGTTCCAGATTCTTAAAAAGCTGCCTGGATGTACCTGTAACATACGAAAAAAGGAGAGAGATAAAGTTGTCTTAGGGGAACTGACCAATATCCACAGCTTTGTGGGTTCCTGTGGATGCCCTTGATCCCTGCCTGCCCCATGTTATCATAAATCATAGGTGCAAATCATACAGCCTGAAGGTCACATGTGGCCCACCGACACATGTGCTGTGGCACCCACCACCAATGTGGCGATTCAGCAGGCACTGCTGGACTCTTACACCCCTGGGTGGCTGCAGCTCTGAGCAGGGACTGGCTTCTTTGAAAGTGGCAGGACAGCTGAGTGCCAAGAGATGGGTGGCAACTGTTAGGCAATTTTTTTCCTCCTTTAAAATGCTGAGAGCAGAGCAAGGACCCAGGTGAAAACCCACTAAAACAAGCAGCACTGTTCGTTAAACAGCATAGTCAGCTACCTGTCCCACATGGAAGCTGTTTTTTTTCCAAAGAGTCCAGGGTCAATAGTTTCCCTTTCTGGAGCAAAAATGTTGGTGAACATTCCATGGCATCCCAAAATCTCAACCAAGGCTGTTGGAAGGCTTGCATGTGGGCGGGTGGGCTATTAAAAGAAGAACAATCCCAAAGAGTGCAATTTTGTGCACTTTTCCTAATCTTTTCTTTTTTTTCAACCCAAGTGAGCAGTATATTAGTAGCACATAGCCCCCTCCCTCCAAATAGAAGACAAGGATCAAATAACGTGCCGAACTGCAGTAACAGTTAGTGTGGCAATAAACTTGGAAAGAAATGAATAAGCATTATTAGATGTTTCCTGCTTAACAGAGGTGCAGAGGGGGAAATGCTGTTTGCCTGTTAGTGAAGGCTTTACCCCTGCTGGCTTATCGCAGCCAGCCCTTGCATGAAGTGAAGCAACGTGGTGCGTGAGACATGCCTGGCTGTGAGTGACCTGCTGTGAAAGCAGCCCTCTGCTCCACGCCCCTGCAGGGAGAACTGAGATGTTGACAGAAGGAGGGCTGCTGTTAGTGATCGGCTCCAAAATATTGGCAAGGGCATTTTGTGCCATTCAGAAAATCAGCAGTTCTCTCCACCCCTTCGAATCCTTTTGTGCTTCTGCCAGGTCGGTGTGTGAGAGATTGTTCTCCCTTCTCTGCTCGTCTGCGTGCTCTTCCCCCTCTTCACCCCCTATGTGCTAGGATTCCTCAAGAGAAAGCCAGTCTCCTGCTGACTAAACTGTTGCGGGATTTCTTATGTTCTTTGCCTTTAGCAGTTGAGAAAGCATGCTGGGCCTTTCAGAACTCACGGGGATTCCTGTGACAAGTCAGGGTTTCTGGCCTACCGAGACCCCACACTCCATTGCCTCTTCACCTGGCAGGTCCCACAGGCAGAAATAACAAGAAACTGTTTTTCCTCACGCAACAGAAGGCCACCTGAAAATGTCATCAGGGACCACCACTTTATTTATCTCATCTGTAAAGCTGTACAGATAAATGTGCCTACCATGCAGTACCTCTAAAACTCATTGTACAATTAGGACTTGTTTATATAGTATAACAACGACAACAACAACTGTGCTTATATACCACTCTTTTAGACAGATTAGTGCCTCACCCAGAGCAGTGAACAAGTTAGTGTTGTTATTATCCCCACATTACAGCTGGGGAACTGGGACTGAGAGGAGTGGCTTATCCAGGGCCACCTACTGAGCTCATGGCAGTAGTGGGATTCGAACCAGTAGAGTGCTGATTTGTAGCCGAACCACTTAACCGCTTGTCTACAAGGGTCCCCAACGTGGTACCCATGGGCACCATGGTGCTTACCCACCAAGTGTTTTTAGAAAGTGGATGGAGCCAAGTGGAGTTCCTGCCCAGCAGGGATTCTGATTAGCCCCTGGAGATCTGTGCAGATTAAAATAACATTGTTTCAGTGGAAGCTGCTACCACAGTTTTGGTTTTATTCCCTCTTCTTTTTCATTGTATTTTTAAAAATTACTCCTTATGTCTCATGTACTTGAGCTCTCTCTCTCTCTCTGTGGAGAGGGGCATTCTTCCACCTGAGGCGGCCATGTTGTGGTTGGCTGCACCTCACACAGTGGCCATTTTGTGGTTATGCCCCGCCCACCATCCTGAGTCACAGTTCCAAAGGTGCCCACAGGCTCAGACAGGTTGGAGACCCCTGTGAAATCTGTGAAATCTGTTAAATGAAAAATATTTAGGGATTTCTGTCTCATGCCTTTTTATTTCATGCTTCATTCAACAAGCTAAGAGTAGCGGTACACAATCTTCTCTCCTCTAGTTTATCCTCAAACAGTCCTGTGAGGTAGGTTAAGCTGAGACAGAATGACTGGCTCAAAGCCAGTTTGGTGTAGTGGTTAAGTGCGCGGGACTCTAATCTGGAGAACCGGGATTGATTCCCCACTTCTCCACTTGAAGCCAGCTTGCGTCAGTCACAGCTTCTTGGAGCTCCCTCAGCCCCACCCACCTCACAGGGTGTTTGTTGTTGTGGGGATAATAATAACATACTTTGTAAACCGCTCTTAGTGGGTGTTAAGTCATCCTGAAGGGCAGTATATAAATCGAATGTTGTTGTTATTAAAGTCACCCAGCAAATCATATGGCAGAGTTGAACTCAAACCTCCTAGATTCTAATGTGAACTAGGAGGGGCCATTGCTCAGCAAGAAATTGTCTGCTTTGTATCCTAGTTATAGGGATCAGGTAGGAGGTAATGTGGAAGGCAAGCAAGACTAGACAATAGTTTCATGTATAGTTTCTAACCTAGATACTCAGTGGCTTGGAAATCACATAAGTGTCCTTGAAATGCCATCTGTGGCCCTTCTGAGCACCATTGCCCAGTGTGGTCGCACCAGCCCCAACATTTCCGGGAAGTAGGCAGAGATGCTGCCAACCTCCCTGAAGTGCAGGCCTTTTGCAAGGGATGGAAGTAAGCCCACTTTCAACACCCCTACCCCCTCATCATTCTTTGCAGGCTCTGTGCTCTCATGCCAACATCCAGGCAGCTGGCAGAAGGAGAGGACGCTGGCCACCGATAAAAGAGAACAAAACCACCGTCACCACAGTAGCCACCCAGGAAAAGACCGAGCTAACCACAGTGGAGTGGGAAGGTGGTTTCATTCCCCTTTCCCCACAGCTTGCCGTCCTCCAGGCGCCATGGCAGTCTCTCCCAAAGAGCACATTGCATATGTCAGGAGACAGAGACCCTGTGGTGATCATTGCAAACTGGGCCAGTTGCGGTGACAGTCTAAAGCATACTCCATATCTTCAGATCAAGGGCTGCACTGGGTTATGGCATAACGTGGGTTTGGCAGGTCAGCTGTAAGAGGGACTACTCTGCTCACTTTTTGTTTTCCTACAGTTCACACCCTTTCTCCATGTACAAATGTGGCATTTGCTTTTTTAGAGGAAGGACTGATTTTTTTAAGGCTGCATTTCTCTAAGAGAAATATCAGCCTCTAAGGAAAGCATGGGAGACATGACGGAGAATCACAGTAGATGTGTGTGGTTTAATTGCTTAAGCAAAATGGTGCTGAGCTCATGCCAGCCTGGATTTCTTACCGGCTATTGTGGAAGACTGGCCAAATGTTGACCTTGTTAAGGCTGCAGCGTTCTGTGCTTGCACCATCAACATTCTTTTCTGTTTGGTTGTCACTTACATGTTCCAAAACACATTGTACTGCTTTGCCGAAAAGTACCTCCTGATATTTATTATTATTATTATTATTATTATTATTATTATTATTATTATTATTATTATTATATCCCGCCCTCCCCGCAAGCAGGCTCAGAGCGGGTCACAACAGAAGATAAAATATACAAGATAAAATCACAATAAATTAACACAGCTTTCTAATAAAACACCTGCTCACCGTATAAAAGCCATATAACATCTGACGGAGGTGGAGGTGCGGCTTAACCATGCGTGGTCGTTCATATATGGTGGGGTAGATGGTCAATACCCCCTACAGACATAGAGGAGACCGGGAGAGAGGCTCATTCGGTGGAAACCCTTATGGCCTCAACCATACACCTGGCAGAACATCTCCGTCTTACAGGCCTGCCTGAAGGAGATAAGATCTTGGCAGGCCCGGGTGTCCTGAGACAGAGAGTTCCATCAGGTCGAGGCCAGGACCAAAAAGGCCCTGGCCTTGGTTGAGGCCAATTGAGCCTCCCTGGGGCTAGGGACCACCAGTAGGTGCTTAAAGCAATCACGGCTTAGGTGAACCACTGTCCACCTTCTTTCTGAGATCCTTTTATATATTTTATAAAAACATCTGAGTTACATTTTTGTTTTCCCTATATTAAAATGTCAAGTTCCTTTCCTCTATCTCCTAGAATTTGTTTCCTCAGTCCTTTGACATCTGTGTGCAGTAGACTTTACCATTCGTGGATCCATGAGTCAGGATTTCACAGCTTCATAGCTCAATCCCATGATGTGGTCTAAAGTCTGCTTTTACTCCCACTGCACCATCTTTGTAATTATTACATCATTACATTTTATAGACCATGTGGTTGTTTTGCAGTTGGGTGGCAACTGTATTGGCGGATATCCTGCTTCCCAATATTTGCGGATTTTGACATTTGCGGTGATCCCTGAAATGGATCCCCTGCAAATGGTGGTTTCCTTCTCTATCTATTGTTTGTCTGAAACTGTGGAGTGCAATTGAGTAAAATGTGATGCCACCATCACGTAATGGAGGTTCCTGAATTAAAGGATTATGTGATCAATAGACTTATTAGGAGTGCAGAATTTCCCTTTCTTCTTGTGCCTTAATTCTGTCGCTCAAGCAAAGAGAAATTAAGGGTGTTAAAGAGGCAGTTGGGGTGATCTTAATGGATACAGTTTATGAGAACCTCACTTGAGGTCCATTACTGCTGTGAGAATTCCATGGTTGCCCCAACATCACTCCCTGGTTCCTATATTTAGTTGAGCCAGTACAGTCAAGCAGCTTACCTCATGATAAGAGCAGCAAGACTCTAATCTGGAGAACCGGGTTTGATTCCCGTCTCCTCCGGTTGAAGCCAGCTGGGTGACCTTGGGTCTGTCACAGCTCCCTCAGAGCTGTCTCAGTCCCACCTACTTCACAGGGTGATTGTCATGAAGATAATAATAACAGACTTTGTAAACCGCTCTGAGTGGGTATTAAGTTGTCCTGAAGGGCGGTATATAAACTAAATGTTGTTGTTGTTGTTGTTATGTTGTTTGGTACATGGTTGCTTGGTTGGTTGTATTAAGAAATGTGACATCACAGGGGGGGAAACAGAAGAATTTGGGAAAAAACATTTTTCCTCAAGGCCTTTTTTGTTTTGTTTTTTCTAATGGAAAATCTGGGAGGGGGGGACACTGAAAAGAAACTCTTATGAAATATTTTCTGTAATATGAAAAAATTCTGAGGACTATTTTAGTTTTTCAAATGGAAAAAATTGGCAATTTGGGGTAGTACTGGGGAAAAAATCCTGTGTAATATTTTCAGTTTCAGACCATAAGTCAATAACCTTGTCTTACTAAGTATTTCACTCATTCCAAATATACAGCACAAAAAAGCACAAGGACTTCCTCAGTTTTTCTTACAGGAAAATACACTTTCTTTTGTTTACTACAAAATTTGTTTTCTATTTTCAACTTTTATTTTTTCCTACTTCTCAGGTGACAAAAATTAGCGATACATGTCCTATGCTACCATTGGGTGCAAAAGTTTGCAACTCTTCTTAAAGCATTAAGCATCCTTGCAGTATGTCTTATAGAAAACAAAGATATTTATACAGGGCTTTTTTTCAGCGGGAACGCGGTGGAACGGAGTTCCGGAACCTCTTGAAAATGGTCACGTGGCTGGTGGCCCCGCCCCCTGATCTCAAGGCAGAGGGGAGTTGAGATGGCCCTCCGCACTGCTCGGCGGCGCGGAGGTCCATCTCAACTCCCCTCTGTCTGGAGATCAGGGGGCGGGGCCACCAGCCACGTGACCGTTTTCAAGAGGTTCCGGAACTCCGTTCCACCGTGTTCCCCCTGAAAAAAAGCCCTGTATTTATATATTTTAATTCCATACATATTCCAGATAGTACATTTTATGTATGCTGGCTAAGTCTAAATAATGCATTTCTTGTTGCTCCGTCGGTAAAAGGAAGTTTGATAAAAAAAGTAGTGCATATATTTGTTTTCCCCCAAAGTTCAGTTTTTTACCAGCCCACACACCAATACGCACCCATGGCTTCAAAAATGTCTAGAAATTTTACATCTCTAGCTGTATTATTACAACTGTAATTTTTTTCATATTCTTGCATGAGGCAGCAGCTGGGATCTTTGCCAAGTAGTAGGGCTCTCCTACCTTTCCGACATGGTTGGATAGGTGTCTGTATTATTAATGAGTCATTTATGATGTTGAGAGGGGAAGGTATTTCCCTGAGCTGAAAACTTTCATGGCTTAGAGTCTGCTGTTAAACTATAGATTGTCTTCCCTGCTTTTCCTCCATGATTTATAATGCCAAGTATTGTTTGTGTACTTCGGAAGATTTAAATAGTTGCTTTTATGAGGCTTAATTTTAATTTATGAATTGGCAATTTTGAGGGTTTTTAAGCTGAGAAATCATACCCTGGATTCATTGTGTGTGTGTGTGTGTGTGTGTGTGTGTGTGTGTGTGTGTGTGTGTTACATAGTGAGGAGTTTTGGTAGGACATATCCTCCGTTTGAATTTAGACAGGGAACGGAAACATTTGGATGATTTTGTTCCACAGTCGTTGCTTTTTTTTTTTTCATTTCAGAGAGGTGATGAGCCCGTGCACCCTGTCCTCATTACATCTGCACATGTGCACACAACAGAGGCATCATTTTTTCTAAAAAGTAAAATACGCTTGAATAGAGAATGTATGTACAGAACGGATATAGATTTATTTCAGTTATACACGGAAACCGAAAGCCAGTCTTTATGAGAAATTACTTTTGGTGATTTTTTTCATATACTTAAAGACAAATTGAGAACTGGGGGGAAAGAATTTTAACGGTAGGCTTGATAAATAGGACACTTGTCCAAGATTCCAGTTGGTTTAAATACGGGGAGGGACTTGTGTCAGCATTGCTAACTTAACCAAAATCTTGCTGCTTATCCCATCAGCCAGCTGCAATCTCCTGCAATCAGAGATGCTTTTGTGTTAACAAATAGTTAAAATGAAACATTAAAACAAAAGAGAATCTGTCTTCATTTCCCTTTTGGTTCGGGTGGCCAAGTACGCAGCATTTGGAATCAAGAATAATATTTGGGCTAGATTTCAGGATGTATTGCCAAGTCAGGGTACAATATGAGTTCAATCTGAGTAAAAACGGTTACGCGATCAGCTGATTTCATTCCACCATGTTGAATAATATATAAACCCACAGTTATTTTCATGACATTTCCAGGCGTCTGGAGCAAAATCTTAACAGGCTCACTCACTAGTCAGAGCACTTTGTTTGCAGTAGAAATCCATTTGCTGTACACATTTGATTTATCTCAAAATCATATTGAGAAGATACAGTTATAAAGATGACCTTTGATGCTCTGCTTGTTCTGTAAATCCTTTTCAATGTCCCCTGTGGCCCACTGATAGTTTTCAAGTCGTGATTGCTAAATATTTTTCCAGCTAAACCAGGAAAGTATCTATCAAAAAATAAATCTGATTGAAGATCAGTTACCATCCCCAGCTTAGTGACTAATATTACTGTTGTGCTGCAATGAAATGTCAGACATGTTCATTAGTCGACACTGAGAGCGGAAGCATTAGTAATGAACTAGTCTTTAGACCTGAGAGTGATGTTTATGACCACTGCGTCTATGACAGAGCCTTAATGCAAAGGGCAGAACGAATGGAAATCCTCCCAAAATTAAAAAGAGACTTTTGATATATTGAATATATAGTTACTATTATTTCAAGGAAGTATCTACTTTCCAGACATCTCTTCAAACATGTCTAAACAGCAAAACTAAAAAAGAAATAGCTAAAGCTACAAAGTTTTTCTTGGTGGAACAGGAGAAAGGAGATTTGCTTATAACAAGATGAATTTCCTGACGCAGGGATGTCTCGTTTCTATATAGCGATCATATTTCCATCAGCAAAGTAAGGCTTGAGGTTCTGCTAACTTAATATAAAATCTTGAAGAAAAGGTACAAACGGCGTCTCGCTTTGTAGATAGTAGAAACAATCTGGAAAGATACATGTTTACTATGTAAGGATCACGGTGCAGGCATCAGAAAGCAGATTTCCTACCCAGAAAATATTTTTAGTTCTTGACCAATCTAAAGAAAAAAGCAGATGATGAATAATGAAATCCTTCCCATTTCTCCTGCCCAGTGCATCCCAGCAGAACATCAGTCTATACAAAATTAAAAGTTGGGAATCATTCACTTCAAAGCAGGTGGTTAAAAGTGTCTCTGTGAGTGTCTCTACACATAACATCTCAGAATCTCTCTACATGTTCCTAAGTACCTAGGGAAGCTCAAGTGAACCTCATTTCACGTGTCCCCCCTCTAACTTTCCATGCACTCGATCCCACAGTCACACTTCAGTTCACTCCACATCACGTGTTTGATATCAATTCCTCCTCAACTGGTAAAAATATCCCAATTTCTCCCACCTCCTGCATCCATTCATTGAAATGCAGACCTTGACACTTTCTCACATCTTAAAGAAATGCAAATTGGCAATTCAAAGGAGCCGACAGAACTTTTTCTCACTGCAAAAACAGAGTGGAATTGGTGCTTTGCTCTCTGGAATCACTCGCAGATGCAACCACTCAAAGGGAGCTCCCGTGAAATCGGCATTCACGTGCATTGAGCAAGAACAGCCTGCATGTGAATTGAGGACTAGACATGCAATCCTGCACTTGAACATCCCTGGGTACTTAGTAACATGTAGAGAGACTCTTACGCAAGAAAGCTCAAGTGACTTCCTTTCTGTGTGGTCTTATATTCAAGTGTACTCTGACTCCTTAGCAGTGTGTGTGTATCCACAATGGGAGAACAAATGTAAGATCTTTCACTTGAGCATGAAGTGTATAAGAGCTAAGCTACAAGTGATGCCTGACACAGGTTGGACACTTGTCAGCTTCCCTCAAGTTTTGATGGGAAATGTAGGCGTCCTGATCTTGCAGCTGTAATGGAGAGACAAGTTGTAAAACCAGGATGACTACATTTCCCATCAAAACTTGAGGGAAGCTGACAAGTGTCCAACCTGTGTCAGGCGTCACTTGTAGCTTGGCTCTCAGATGTCTTGTGTTGTGAGACGCCATGTGCGTGTGTGTGTGTTGGGGGAAAAGAATCATGTGTGGAGTGTCACATTAGTTTTTAAGACAAAACAGTAAGTAAGTGGTCTGATATCCAGATGTGACTTTGCCCATAATGAATAGGACAGGTATGCGTGGCACTTTCCCTCTTGGGTCAGTTTCACTCTACTGGAAATCCTTTTGTTTTATGTTGAAGCTGGACAAGAACTTGACAGAGGCAGCACTCAACTTTTCATTTTTCTCCCTTCTCTTTAAAAGGTGTTTAGATTCTTAACTCTGAAAAAAACAGATAAGACCCCACCCTCCAAAAAAGTAAAACAGTGTGTGATGAGAAATGAATATTAACAAAGCTTTTAGCTGACAGCAGAGTGGTAAGCTGCAGTACTGCAGCCCAAGCTCTGCTCCACTACCTGAGTTCGATCCTGGCGGAAGCTGGGTTCACATAACCGGCTCAAGGTTGACTCAGAGCCAAGCTACAAGTGAACAGGGAGGAATTCACGTGAGTCTGTTCACTTGCCAGGCAAGTGTAATTCGCCAAGAAAACGTCGTGACTCGTGATGTGACATCCGCCCATGTGTCAGTAATGACTTGGTGCTTGCACAGGGTGCTTGCACCTTTGCCTTTTTTAAAGGAGCTAAACTAGGAAGCAGAGACTGTGAAATTGTAACAGAGGCTTGTACAGTCTAACAAATCTGCAATCTGTTGTCTGGGGCTGGGAGCAAGAGAACTTTCTGCATAGGAGACTGGCTAGATGCACTGTTGAATACCTAAGCCACGTTTTAAAACGGACAACAGTTTATTTCTTAAGTGAAGATTTCAAAGCAGCATTTGTTGGGCGCAGTTATCTTCAATCTTTGGTGGGGGTGGGTGTTGCGAAGCAATATAAAGTAGATTACAGTTTGCTTCTAAACACCGCGTTAACTATTTCATGTGAATGTTTTTTTTTCTTAAAAGTTTGCAGGGTGTTATTTTGCCACATGACAAACAGCTCTTTGTCACTTTTGCACCGAATGTCAGTTTCTGAAACGGATGTTGATGCGAGTTTGAGTTTGCTTTCTCTTTCTCCCCAGTAGGGCTTTTTTTCAGCTGGAACGCGGGGGAACGGAGTTCCGGAACCTCTCGAAAACGGTCACATGGCTGGTGGCCCCGCCCCCTGATCTCCAGACAGAGGGGAGTTGAGATAGCCCTCCGCACCGCATGGCGCGGAGGGCCATCTCAACTCCCCTCTGTCTGGAGATCAGGGGGCGGGGCCACCAGCCATGTGACCATTTTCTCCGAGGGCAACCCACTGAGTTCCACCACCTCTTTCCCCAGAAAAAAAGCCCTGCTCCCAGTAATGCTGTTCCTAGATGTTGGGCTTCCAGTTAGTTTCATCAGGAACCAAAACATTAAGCCACAAGACAATAGAATAAAATAAATATAAAGACCTAATGCGTTTTGGCCCTGGGGGCCTTCTTCAGTGGGCATAAATTGTCACACATGCATGCAAAACTACAGCTTTTATTAGTGTAAAAATATTTATTTTACAGGCCAGGCAGGTTGTATATGAATCCTGAAATCACTAAAAAGACTGATGCAAGTAAATTATAATATACTGAGTAGTCCTGAAAATTCTTTTTACATAAAATCTTTAGAAGAACGGTAGCTACTTACTTACTTACTAATTAGTCTCTTCATTGTTTATGTATTTTTTCCTGGAAGGTCCTCTGAGCGGGAGGGGGGAAATGGCGGATAAAAATCACCCCCTTCTGTAGCACCTGTTCTTCTTCTCCTGTCCTCCCCACAAGGCACAGGGCTTCCTGCTATCTTTCCCTTGTGCCCAGACAGCTTCCAGGTGGAGACCATGTTTGAACTAAATGGAGTTTATCTCAGAGAGGAGGCCATGGCTGGTTGGAAAGCAAAGACTTGACTGCGTTTTATTTACTCTCATCTGCACATCAGGAAAATGCACATTCCTTTGTGTGCTCAGCATTCGTTCTGTTAGATGCAAGTCTTGTCACATTTACGGGGCATGCAGAATCTGTGTTGGGGTTTGCTGTATTAGAGCTGCCCGGGAGGCCCAAGAGCTTCTTGAATGAGGACTGAAATGTGTAACTCTGACACCCTGTTCTCCCATTCTGCATTTAGTCTCGTGGCCTCAAAGACTCGCACATCAGCTATCCAAAACAGCCAGCAGTTACTTCCACTTTCCATCAACTCCATTTGCACCCTTTGTCATTGCAGATCTAATTAGTCTTAACCAAAGAACATCTCTGTGCATCCTCCCAAAGTCTGATTAGGAGGGATAAGTTAATGCCCCCACCCCCGCCGATGGACCATGCCGTCTATATATCTTATTTTTATCTCTCTGAAGCCCCACTCTGCCAATTCTTTCAGTTCCATAACAGCATAAATCAAGCTGGGTAGCCGTGTTAGTCTGTCTGTAGCAGTAGAAAAGAGCAAGAGTCTAGTAGCACCTATAGGACTAACAGAATTAGTGGTAGGGTATGAGCTTTCGTGAGCCACAGCTCACTTCTTCAGATACAGATATCTGAAGAAGTGGGCTGTGGCTTGCGAAAGCTCATAACAGCATGAGACAGTCTGTGGAGTTAAGAAGACAGAGAGGCCCAGTTGAGTTCCCTCTCCCATGTTCTCATCCTTCACTTTATTTTATATTTAAAGGTACTTAGGCTCTAACTCCACCGTCTGCAAGGTTTTCATTTTCAATTATTTTTCTCTTTTGTTTTATTTTTAGACCCCAGACAAGCACAGTCCTCCCCTCCGTGGTCTTATGACCAGTCTTACCCATCATACTTGAGCCAGATGACTTCACCGTCCATTCATTCCACAACTCCCCTGTCCTCCACACGAGGCACGGGACTTCCTGCCATCACCGATGTGCCCAGGCGGCTCTCAGGTAAAGACCGTGTTTGAACTCAGCTAGCTATCTCAGATAGGGGAAGGCTGTGGCTGTTTCGAAGGCCAGTCCTTACTGCAGCTCCAGGCTGTCTAAAATAGCTGGAGGAGGTTGGTATATAAGCTAAGCCCCTTCCTCTTATTTTTGTCCTTGTGGCTTCAGGGTCTGAAGTCATGCTGTTTTGGGGCTTCAGTTTGCTCTGCTTCACACTATTTTCAGCCGGGGATGCTTTCCTCTATTTATTTTTATGTAAATGAAAGCATGTTCTTTCTTTTGGGGCGATCCTTCCTAAAATCTCTTGTTTCACGCTCAAAAATTAGATCACGCATTACAGAGGTTAAGGTCTAAGGCTTAAATATAGAAAAATCCCTCTGCTTAGCTGCTCTATACTCGAGATCCATATGAGAGGCTGAGCTCTTTCAGGGCCCAATGCCGTTCTGGAATGGATGCTACTGAATGATGAAAGGGGATAGAAAAGCTTCCGAGCAGCACAACACCAGATAGCATTGACACAAATATCAGTCATGTTGATCAGACAGGCGATATATGCACACAGGCACACCCATAAGCACCCAGGGTATTTCATCTCTAGGTAAAAAAAAAAAATCTGGTTTCTGTATTGTAATACAGTGCACAGTTACAGACAGTCATTCTCTGTATTTTGTCATATGGGGGGAACCCAAATAAAAGGGGGCCAGCCCTGCTGGAACACTAACTCTCTAAAAAGACAGGTGTGGAAATTAGTGACCTGTCGAAGTATCTGCCTGAAGTATGCATTACATGAGGAAAACTTTTATGGTTCATTATTAAAGCGTGAAGGACTTGTGGGTCTCGAACAGCTCCCTTTATCCCCACGCTGCCTTTGCTATTGTTACTGTCTCAGACACTGACATCCCATACACCTGTTTGATTCCCAGCCAGGTGAACGTCTGTCTTGTTCCCCCCCCCCCCCCTCTTCTCCACAAAGCTCAGACATAGCCCTGTATAAATGCTCCTTCACTTCATTGCATCTCTGACAGGTTGAACTGCAGCCAAGAGGCATGTACAGCTTGATTACTTTAAGATTCTTTCATTTCTTTCGTCTTAACGGGCGGACATTTTTCTTGTTCCAAACAAAGCTTGGGGGAAACCTTTCAGCCTGAGCTATTCAGTGTGTCCTTCAAACATCTATAGTCATATCCTCCTTGGGGAAATTCAAACACATGGCTTCTGGAGCAGTAGAAAAGAGCAAGAGTCCAGTAGCGCCTATAAGACTTAACCAAATTTGTGGTAGGGTATGAGTTTTTGGAGACATCAGCCACCCGTCTCTGCCTTTGGGTTTGAACTGGACCAAACCACTGGCTTTAGCTGCAGGACTGTCTTTGCTTAGTTCAGCTCTCCTGGCAGCTGGCAGCTTTGGGTTTCTCAGAGCAGTTTTTTTTGTAGCTTTGCTGTTGGTTGCCCCTGTGGGGAATAGCTAAGTAGGGACTGCACCAGCTGTGGATGTTTCTTGCCCTGAAGCCCCTGCTTGTTGATGTGCATTCAGACATGAATGTCTCTCAAGCAGAAGAGCCAAAGTGCTTCGAAGTCCTGCCATCACTGTGCAGAAAGCAATCTACCCCCCCCCCTTCAATCCTTCACCTTTAACAGAAGTGTGTAATTTCTCCATTCGTCTTTTTTTAGTATTTTTTCCCTTTGCCAAATAAATTGGAGCTGGGCTGTTGAGTTTCATGGCACAGTAGCACCTTAAAGACCAACAAGATTTTCTGCAGGACAAACTTTCAAGAGTCAAGCTCCCTTTGTCAGATACAAGCAGGGCTTTTTTTCAGCAGGAACGCGGGGGAACGGAGTTCCGGAACCTCTTGAAAATGGTCACATGGCCGGTGGCTCCGCCCCCTGATCTCCAGACAGAGGGGAGTTGAGATGGCCCTCCGTGCCGCTGAGCGGCACGGAGGGCCATCTCAACCCCCCTCTGTCTGGAGATCAGGGGGCGGAGCCACCAGCCATGTGACCATTTTCTCCGAGGGCAACCCACTGAGTTCCACCACCTCTTTCCCCAGAACAAAAGCCCTGGATACAAGTATATCTGATGAAAAGAGTCTGACTCTTGAAAGCTTAAACCCTGGAAGATCGTGTTGGTTTTTAAGGTGGACGCAAATCTGCTGTTCTACAGTAGACCAAGACAGCTACCCACCTGAAACTATTTATAAAAGCTGGAAAGGATAAAATGGTTCCAGAACAGAATATAGACTGTGACGGTTTAAAAAAAAAAACCCAGCACTGGACATCCTTCCATTCTTTACACACCGATACCTACCAAGAACCCCTTTCTGACATGAACTGAATTGCACAGGAGTCACTGGGCTGGATGCCGTGGCTGGAAATTTCCACTGCTCCCACTCACGTCATTCCGCAGGGCCCCCGTTCCCTAGGAGCAGCACTTTGTGAAGATCAGTGGGCCGCAGTGGGAGGGAGGAGGCAGGGAAGGGCCATTCTGACACTGGATAACAGTCTGGGTCCCACCCACCGGTCTGCACGCCCTCCGTAAAGGCCGTTTCTCAGCCACGTGACTGTGTGGGGCTGGAGAACAAAAAGGGCGCTGATGCACTACAGGGCCTCTGCTTTCTCCTGGCTCTCAGCAGCGTGGGAACCCCCAGCAGGACCTGTGCTGCTGTCAGCCCGGTCCAAGCCAAGCCCCTGTGGCGCTGAGGAGTTGGGCCCAGCGGTTGGTGTCATGGGCCCGGGAGGCGATGGACATACCTTGCTTGGAGTGGCAAAATGCCGTGAACCAGCTCTGCCCTCCCCTCTCCACTGTGGTAATGTCAGCAGTTACTGTTAATGGAAGAATATATGTGGTCATATATCCAGCGGGGTTAGGCGTGTTCGGGGCTTTTTTTCTGGGGAAAGAGGTGGTGGAACTCAGTGGTGGAACTCAAGACCGCACAATGACGTCACTTTGGGTCAGCTGGAACAAGGGAGGAGTTTTTTAAAGTTTAAATTGCCTTTGGCGAAAATGGTCACATGGCCAGTAGCCCCACCCCCTGATCTCCAGACAGAGGGGAGTTTAGATTGCCCTCCACGCCGCTCAGTATGGACGGCAATCTAAACTCCCCTCTGTCTGGAGATCAGGGGGCGGGGCTACTGGCCATGTGACCATTTTTAAGAGGTGCCGGAACGCCATTCCATTGCTTTCCTGCTGAAAAAAAGCCCTGGGCGTGTTAGTCTGTAGTTGCAAAATAGTAAAGAGTCCAGTAGCACCTTTAAGACTAACCAACTTTATTGTAGCATAAGCTTTCAAGAGCCACAGCTCTCTTCATCAGATGCATCTATATGTTGCCAGTGATTCCTGTGCCAATCAGGTAATGTCGAAATGTAGCATTAGCTTAAAAGTTTTTACTGATATGTAGAACAACCCTAGATAGTCTGGGCTAGTCTGATTTCGTCAGAGCTTGGAAGCTAAGCAGGGTTGGCTATGGTTAGTAGCAGCAGCAGTAGGTTTAATTGTATATGGCCAAAGGCCGTCACAATACAAAGTTAAAAAACAGTAAAAATATAAATCTATCTTACAAGCATAAAATAGTTATTAAAATAATAAAAATAAAATACAATTAAAATGGGACCTTAATAAATACCAGATAGTTATGAGAGAAGTTAGGTTTCTGAGGCTATGGTTAGTACTTGGATGTGAAACCTCCATGGAAGACCAGGGTCTGCTCTGCAGAGGAAGCAATGGCAAACCACCTGTCTTCGCCTCTTACCTTGAAAACCCCATAAGAGGTCACCATGAGTCAGTTGCATCTTGAGTCTTAGATCCAGAGGAGTTAGCCGTGTAGTCACAAAATAGTAAAGAGTTCAGTAGCACCTCTAAGACTAACCAACTTTATTGTAGCATAAGCTTTCGAGAACCACAGCTCTCTTCATCAGGTGCATTGTATGCTACAATAAAGTTGGTTAGTCTCAAAGGTGCTACTGGCCTCTTTACTATTTTGCAACTTGAGGGCGCTTCGTTATTACTGTATAGTACAACCTTACTTCCATTCTTGGATTAACAATCTCTGTTGAATGAATAGGATTATGTGCATTAATCTGAATAGCGAACTAGTTTATAGGGGGTGGGACTTATTTTCCTGAAATCTACTCAGAATTTTCCTCAGACATTCTGCTTTCCTTGTCCAAACGTGTCATACTTTACACATCAGTCATGTATACCACTGCTACACTTGTGTTCGTCACAGTGAAGACAACACGCAACAGGGAAATGTGCCTCCCTAAATATTTATTCTGTTTATTTACAAAATATATATATGCCGCCTTGCTTCCCAGTCAGGGCCACCAGTGCAGCTAACAATTAAACACAAAGCGTTAAAAAGTACGTCCTAAAACCAAAACTGAACTGCGCATATAGTTCACAAAGACGGCAATTAAAACATAAGGCAGGAAGGGGGGAGGGGAATGCTAAACAAAAGAAAGTCTTTACCCGCTGGTGGAAGACGGTGATAAAAGTGGATAGACAAATATCCCTGTGGGGGGAGTTCCCTAATTTTGGCTCCGTGACCAAGAAGGCCGTCTCTCAGGTTGCCACCCACCTAACCACCGAAATAGAGACACCCGAAGAAAGGCCTTAGAAGAAGACTGTAGTAGTCAGGTAGGTTTGTAAGGGAGAGGGCTGTCCTTAAGGAACGCTGTCCCCAAGCTGTGTATGGCTTTAAAGGTCAAAACCAGCTCTCTGAATTGTGCCTGGAACAAATTGGGAGCCACTGTAGATGAATCAAAACTGGGGTGATATGATACAACCCACTTGGAGATGTGTGCCAAGGAGCCCCTAACGGCCACAACTTCCTAACATGTGCCTATTGCACATCTGGAGCGATGCATCTCTCCTATGTATTCCATAAGTTCTCTAGGCAAATGGTGGCATCCCACAGTGCTGTTAAGCCGCCACATGAAAACATGAAACCACTGCTGTGTCAGCTGGCTCTCCCAGTGATCAGTTTCATGACATTCAACCACACTCCCAACCGTCCCCCTTCCTCCAGCAGCTTCTGCTCAAGTCTTTTGCATGGTCTCTGTCCTCGCGTCACCCCCTGCTATTCTTGAGAAGTAGAAACATAGCAGCAAGGTTACAGTGGGAAGGGAAAGTCCTTCTTAATTAGATCCCCGCAAAATCTGAGCTTAAAGTGTAGCCTGTTAGTATGGCTGGTGTATCTTCACCCTGCCAACAGCCCCAAGGTACTACTGTCTTCCGACACTTCTTCCTCTTCAAAGTCACAAGTGACAGAGGGACACATTTTCAGGACACAGAGATTTACATATGCACAACATAGAGCAATGTGTTCTAAATCTGCAGATTAATTTTCAAAACGAAGGGAGTTATTTGGAGCTGCAGGAAAAGCAGTGTTCCAAAATAAGAGATACCCGCTTTGTTCTATTGGACTCTGATGTTCCAGTATAAGTTAGGAGTCTTAACATAAGGGACATCTGGCAACCACAGTATGTATTTTATATACTTCTTACATATATGCTGCGTTTGTGTGAGTGAGCGAGGGAGAAAGAACAAACTATGAACTTTCAGATGCATGTGGACAATTAGAGCCCTTGTACATTTGTCGGGGAGGAAGTTTAGGAAAGATAATGGGATCCAGTCCAGTAAGGGCTGAAAACAATTAAAACCAATGGAGGAATTTTGGCCCCTCTGAAATCAAGCGAGAGTTCTGCACTTGGTTTTAGTGGAGCCAGGATGTCACCTAAAGTCAGTCCTCGGCAGGCAATTAACTTGCTAGTTAGTCACATTTAGGATATTAAATACGGATTGTAATCACTGTCTAATGTGTGCTTTCAGAAGCCAGAAATCCCTCTGATAATGGCCCATACAAAAAGCCAAGTTAAAACGATGTTTTGAGGGTAGACTAGTTAAATTAGGTGCCATGAAAAGAACAGCCTGTGTTGTTTTTGTGATCTAACTTCAGAACTCAAACTGGCAGACTTACAGGGATTTTGATTAATATCACAAATGTGCTTTTGTCTGAGGGGGGGTGTCACATATATTTATTTATAATTATATGATATTATGCTCTTCAAAGGGGAAATAATCTTTCTTTAGCATGATTAATCTCCCATGACATATTTAATTCATTGTAATAATATAGTGTATTGGCAGCTCAGTACTGAACACATTTGGTGGAAAGCTACGCTTCATTGATTTCATTGGTGCATCATTCCAAGTAAATGTACTTAGGACTGCAGATGTGCACAAGTGAGTCCCATTGATGCCAGAAGAAATCATTGCATGCACGTTAAGCCTGCTTAGGATAGCAGCCGGACCAGCATTTACATAAACCAGCTGCAAGCTATTCCAGGACTGGTCTGATGGTAAATGTAAAGAGGACTGTAAAACACTTCACAAAGTTTTTTTTAAAAAGGTCTAGATATGAGAAGGAGGAAGACTAAGTCTGCAGAACTAGAGCATCCTAATAACCGAGTTTGCAGCTCAGACAACATTGTTTGCCTAAAATGAGCCGACGTTACACATTTCAGAAGTGTACTATGAAAAATCTAGGCAGTTTCAGATTCAGAATGGCTATGAACCATTCTGAGGCTTGCTTGACATTCCAGGTGCCTTCTTGGGACACATATCTGCTGCCCAAAGTAGTGCCGTACCTTCGGTTTCCCGTTTCCTGCTCCCCCACCCCCACCCCATAGCCGGTATCTTGCTAGTAACCAGACACCCAGCAGTTCGGCGTTTCTCTACCCACACCACTGGGGCAGGGAATGCAGAACATCTTGCTGTCACGACACAGGATCATTCCCACTAGACATTTTGGAAGAGGACTGAAGAAATAGAAGTGCAGCCGATATTTTGAAGCAGTAGCCAAATGTGCGCTGTAGCATCTAGGTTGGCCCCCAGCTGCAGTCTTTACAGGCGACATCAAAGAGGCTTGGAGCTTCTTCCGGGCTTCATATGGGTAGAGGCTGGGATTTCTTCACTCTGCAAACCTCCCTGTCTCTCGCCACAAGCTCCATAGCGCTTTTTGGCTATCAAGGGCCTCATCTCTCCTCCACAGTTTGTGTTGCAATTTTAAGGCCAGTCCTCCTTTAGAGCAGGAGGGTTTCTTTTCTTTTTTTTAATTATGCTATTTATCTGAGATACCTACCACAACGTACCCACGTTTAGTTTAACTGATATTCCTTGCCATCTTGGCATGGATGATGTGACCATCAATAAGGGCTTCTCTTTCTAGAGTGGAAATACTCATTAAGACCATTGTCCGAGGGCTTTGAAGCATGATCCCTCTCCCACCTCAGAAATACCGGTCCAGGATTTTCAGATGTGTGTGGCCTAAAAGTAGGCCCTCGCTTCCCGATTCAAGCCCCAAAATAAATAGCCTAGATATTTTTAAGAAAACATGTTGACTATTTTGATCTCATAATCCTTTCGTTTATTGAAAACTGCTTTTGAGAGAGGAAGAAAACAGGAAAATCTGTGACAGAAAAAGAGAAGAGCGTTCATACACGCTTTGGTTTTAAAAACTATTAGTAGAAGAAAAAGCTAGTGGAAGTTTTTGTAAATGGAATATATTTGTTGCTGGTACAAGCAGGAAATAGCACACTGCAATCAATGTGTGAGTGCATAGATATATGCTTTATCTGAGCTTTTTTGTGCAATGTGTTTTATATTTAGGGCAGATATCAGGATTTGCATCTGTTTTCAGAACTTGCTGCTAACAGTTAGTAATAATGCCAAAACATACTTGAGTTCCAGCTTGAGACCAAATGATACTGCCTTTTTTGTTATTCCTAATTTTGGGGTCTGATATTAATTAAGGACATTTTCCATAAGCACCATAGCCCTTTTCTGAAGTGCTCATTAAAATTATATTAACTTAAACTGAAATAAGGCCTCGCAGCCTGAATTGTTTTGGTAATGATTTATTTCAAACTGGCCTTCTTGGCTTTTGAGTAAACAATATGCTAATTTTTAATGGGGACAACAAAATGTCTGACTCCAGACATTTCAAAGGAACAAATCCAACCACTGTACTTTCTGAAACTCAAATCAGTGGGATGTTCAATATGGGAGGTCCACACATTTGGGGCCTTAAGCACTGCCCCTAAATTTCAGTATTTGCATAGTTGCATCTAGGAGAGTTGATAAGATAGACAATTTGAGAACAAAAAAAAACCCAATCTGAAATAAAGAAGTATGCAATTCCTTTCTCTTGGCTGGATTTCTCTAGTTTTTAAAAAAGTTCTGACTGGGGTCAAAGGTAACAAAGATTTGCTAATGAAGAAGTACTGTAGGACTTCTTTGCTTTTGCCTAGACAAGAATACAAGATATTGTAGACATCCAAAACCTCACAGTCACCCTAGTGGGTGGATGTGTCAGGTTTCGACAGGTTGAATAATTTGTTCCTCAATAAACACTATAATGACTTCTTACAAATTAGAACTGAAGTGAATCCTCCTTAAATTCTCAAAAAAAATTCTTTCTGAAATTCTCTGAATCTTCATGCAAATAGTTGATGAATGGGACAGATGTAAGCACATGCTTAACTCTTTGTAATCAGCGGGATGATAGAAGTGCTAAACTTTGGCCATGTCCCTTGTTTAAAAAATAACTGTGTTGTATATCTGACTTAGGCCGCTTTCACACATCCTTAAAGGGACGGCCCACTTACCGAACGCTGGCAGCTTTTCCCCTTGATTCCAGACATCTCTGTTTTCAAAACGATTGCAGGCTGTTTGGCTTCCCTTTTTTTCAGCACCTTTTCTGGGACCGTGGGAAAGTGAGGTCCCAGAAATTGCACCAAAAAATGGAAGCCAAACAGCCTGCAATCATTTTGAAAATGGAGACGTTTGGAGTCAAGGGGAAAAGCCACCAGCATTCGATGAGTGGACTATCCCTCTTTAAGGGCATGTGGAAATGGCCTTATATGAGTGGTGAATTAAGATTTAACTACTGATGTGCAGTGACAGTAGACATTTTGAAATCCAGATTTGACAGCAGCAGACATATTGTAGTTATTTTATATTTGATCGATTGCATGCAGTAGAATTGATAAATTTCACATTAAGTATTCTTTCAGACAATCAAAACTGGTGATTTTCAAATTCTCCTGTGGTCCTAGGGAGTGGGGCAGTCCAGACTCGTGAGATGTAGCTTCTCCTCTCCTTGGCAGGGCTGGTCGACTCAATCAATCCCGGAGGGGAGGGGCTCGTCCCTTGCTCCACAGTTTTTTTCCAGTCTTGCTTCGAACAGGGTGCAGGAAGTCTCCGCTATGGAAGAGCACGCGATCTTGGAGACAGCAGCAGCAGCAGCAGAGGGAACCTTTGGCAGTAGCCGCTGGGGACACGGAATGGTTTCTTCCATCCTCCTCCTCCTCTTTACAGTGGATTTGCTGGGAAAGCAAACAAGCAGGCAGCAGAGATGCCGGAGTAGGCTCCTCTACGCACCGGTCTCTGCAAGGACTCCCGTGCAGTTTCTCCTGCCTCCAGGCAAAGACCCCCCCCCCCGCAACCATCAGATGGATCAGGGGAGCGGTTGAGTCCTCATAAGCAGGCACAAGTGACGCCGAGGCTAGTACAGCCTCTAGGAGCCCGACCAACCAAGAGGCAGCAGCGTTGTTGGTGAAGGAAGCCTTCTAAATCACTCTGCCTTCTGAATTCTGGTAAGCTACCCTCCCAGGGGCTAAGTACCAGAGACGGGGCTCCTTGTGAGTAGAGGCTCTACTCGGAAGGCTGCAGACGGGAGCAAACTAAGCAGCTTCCCCCACCCACCCAGGGGATTTTTTCCCTTTCGGAGCCTAAGTAGTGGCAGGGGAACACATTCCCCCCCATTCTCTCTCTCTCTCTCTCTCTCTCTCTCTCTCTCTCTCTCTCGGATTTCACTTTAGGCGGGAAGCAATTTTTTGGTGGGAATGGCAGCCAAGGCAGGTCTAGACAACTCAAAAACTGGAGAGGGAGCTCTCTACAACTTAGACCTCCCTAGTTCCCCAGCCTCTACCCAGTCTCTGCAGTTCCCTAGTGGAGAGGGACAAGTGACAAATGACTTAGATCTCACAAGCCAAGATGCAAAATCCAACTTGCTATCATGGCTCAGAGCAGAAATTAAAAAAGAATTCAAAGAGGCTATTAAAGAGATCAAAGGCCAAGACACTGTGTCTGGTAGAGGTGAAGGAAAATCAGGTGCCGTGAGGAATAAAAAGGCTGAGACATCCATTCCTCTCCTCAAGGCCGAGAGAAGGAGAACGGAGGAGACTAGGAACCTGAGGGATTCTAGTCCCTTGGAGGAACCCCAATCTGACTTCAAAATCTCAGAGCCATCTTCCACCAGTGAAGAACAGTTATCGGAGGAAGAAGAGGAAACACTAGGCCCCATACAGACAAGACTTTTTCCTCAGGGTTTATTCTAGATTACTCCCAAAGGTACTGAGAACTATTGAAATCACCCAGGCACCCACAGGGAAAGAAGAATCAGATCCAGCTTTCCCTCAAGGCTCAGAGAGAGCACTGCCAAAGATGGGGAACACACAAACTGGCGTCCCTTTACCAGCAATTTTCTTTAACTTAATGAAGGCAGAATGGGAAAACTCAGCCAAACCAAAAACCAGTCAATGCATTTTCAACAAGTTTTATTTCCTGGTGCCAGAAGCAGCAAAGAAAATCAAATTGCCATCAGTGGATGAACCAGTCACTAGTCTGGCAACAACCTCAGTCCTCCCTATGGACACAGAAGGCTTACCAAAAGACCCATCTGATAAGAAGATAGAACAAGCACTACACAGAAATTTACAAGGCCTCAGCGGCATCCCTAAGAACCTCAGCCACAAGATCATTGTTTGCAAGAGCAGCCTCTACTTGGGCCTCAGACCTAGCAGCTGCTGGCAGCAAGGTCCCCAGAGAGGTCAAAAATGAGGTCAAGAAGATAGCTCTGGCCACAGCCTTTGCAGCAGATGCCACTTTAGATGCTTTTCAGATGTCATCCAGAGCCACGGGTTTCAGCATCATGGCACAACATAATAAATGGCTGAGAAGCTGGGATGTAGACCCATCCGCACAGACCAAGGTAGCAGCAATACCCTTCACAGGGGCCAAACTATTCGGAGAGACACTGGACAAGTATTCAGTAGAAGACACGGAAAAGAAAAAAGTTCTACTGTAAAAAAAGAGAGAGCCAAAGACCAAGAACAGGCTACACTCCTTTCGAAACTCCAAACATCCACTCCCTTTGGGCAACTCCAGACCATCCAAAGGACACTGGCAATCTAGAACCGGGACGGAAAATAGACTCTTCACCTTTCAAAAACAAATCCAACAGCCAAAAGGACAGAAGAAATTACTACAAACTGTACAAAAAGGTCGTACAAATCGGGGGAGACTTCAGAGTTTTGCAGGAATATGGCAGCAAAATATGGACAAATTGGTACTGGAAACAGTATCTACAGGTTACTCCCTGGAGTTCGATGTGATACCACCAAGAAGATTTATTCAACTGCCAAGAAACCCCCTAAAACAAAAACACCTCATGATAAGGACCGCCGTACAACATTTCATAAAGATAAAGGCAATAGAACCAGTACCACCACAATACAAGAAACAGGGGATCTACTCAGCGTTCTTCATTGTACCAAAAAAGAATGGGGATATCATCCCATCCTGGACTTGAAGTAGCTAAACCAGTATATCAAGTTCAAGATGGAAACAATGAAATCCATCATAGGGGCCATACAGAAAGGAGACTATCTGGCCTCCATAGATCTATCGGAGGGTTATCTGTATATTCCCATAAAAGAATCGCATCGGAAATACCTGTGATTTGCATGCAATGGAGGTCACTGTCAATACAGGGCTCTTCCATTCGGCCTCAAATCATCCCCAAGAGTATTCACGAAAGTGCTGGTGACACTAATAGCCTTTCTCAGACTCAAAGGAGTATCCCTATTTGCATACCTGGATGACATTTTGTTTAAGGCCACATCACAAACCTCTGGCCTGGAAGCAATCAAACAGACCATAGAATGCCTGGAAGAACACGGCTTTGCTTTGTGATCAACAAAGGGAAAAGCAGTCTGTTCCCAGTACAGAAAATCATACTCCTGGGAGCATCTAGGAAAGTTTCAACGAACGAGAGCTACAATACATGGCAGATTTTTCATAACTAGTCCTGGAATAGAGACATCTCCAATGAAAGAAACCTGGGCCGTTTCTGCACGGCTTACCTCAACCCGGAGTGCTGCGCAACATGCCGGAAAAAACTCCGAAGACCCCGTTTTCTCGTGCAAACCCCATGTGAGAAAACGCGATCTTCCACGTTTTTTCCGGCATGTTGCGCAGCATTGAGGTAAGCCGTGGGGAAACGGCCCTGATCTTCCTTCAAGAAGGGCTAGACAAGGGACTCAGCACCAGTACACTAAAGCGACAAGTGGCAGCCATCTCAGTCGTAAGGGGAGTAAAAAAAGGAACCTCGCTTACAAGACACCTACATATTAAGCGATTCCTTAGAGGAACAACACTGATAAACCCACCACACATCCACAGGTTCCCAACTTGGAACCTTAATATAGTGTTAACAGCTCTCATGAAGGAGCCATTAGAATCTCTGGCATCATGTCCATCAAAGGAACTGACACTTAAGACCATCTTCCTAGTGGGCATTACTTCAGCGAGAAGGGTTTTGGAGATTATCAGTAGATAAAATTCTCTGTATTTTTCATACTGATAAAGTGGTCCTAAGGCCAGGTCCAGCATTTGTCCCAAAAGTGCATTTCCCCTTTCACAGGGGAGAGGACATAATATTACCTTCCCTCTGTATTAACCCAAAGCATAGGAAAGAAAAGAAATGGCACTGTCTAGACGTAAGAAGGGCTCTGAGTTACTACATAGGCAGAACAAAACAGATGCGTGAGGGAGAGAGTATTTTTTTTTAATAAATTTTTTATTTTTCATAGCTACAAAACACTACACAAAACTATCACAAGGAAAGGGGAGAGGGAAGGGACAAAGGGGGGGTGGAAAAAGAAAAGGGGGGGAATGAACTACAAACACTAAACACTACACTTCAATGTTTCCCTTCATACTGTCATAATACAAAAATAGCTCCATAAAATAATGATGGAGTGGTTAATCATACAGAGAATAAACATTTCAAATTCTGATTAAACTTTCCTCCCCCTTCTAGGTCCCGGACGCAATTCTCTCTGTGCAACTGCTGTTGCGATGCTCTCCTCCTCCCCCCCCCCTCCGGCTCCTCCTTTTCTTCGTTCTTGGTGCAGCAGAGTTCTGGGTTTTTATTCTCAAAATCCTTTAGTTGATCTTCTGATAATATCTTATAGGCCTGATCTTTATATCTGAACCATATTCCTTCCGGGAATAACCATTTGTACTTTATTCCATGGTCCCTCAGAAGTGCTGCAAACTTTTTATATTTAAAACGCCGTTTCCGGACTAGAAATGGAACGTCCTTCAAAATCTTGACTTTCAAACCCATAAAGTCCAAATCCGCATTGTATGAGTTATATAGGATGGTGTCCCGAATCTTTTTAGATGAAAAGTCAATAATGATCTCACGAGGCAACTGTCGCTTTGTTGCATATTTTGAAGAAGCCCGACGGACCTCCAAAATGGCGCTTTTGACCTCTTCTTTAGTCGTCCTCGCGGGTGTCGCCAGTAGTTCCGAGACCAAATCCCACAGATCCTCATTTTCCTCCTCTTTCACGTTTTGGAGACGCAAAATTGTCTGCGTTCGTTCCACCTGTAGCCCGATCAGCTGGTTCTCCACCAACTTCAGCTCCTTTTTTGTAGCCTTCACAAGTGACGCACTTTCCAGAGCAGACTTTTCTGCCCCCCCCGCTGCTGCCTTAATGGTTTTCACCTCGCTTTCAATTAAGCCCACCCTTTGATCAGTTTCGTTCAGCTTATCAACAAAGGGTTTTATAGCTTCCACCACCGCCCTGCGTACCAACTCTTCGAGCGACTCCCCCTTCTGCAAGGTAGCCGAGATTGACTTACCGAGAGCGGGACTTTGCTTCTTTGCTGCCATTTGGGGGGGGGGCGCCAACAAAATTCTGGAACTCAACGAAGGGGAAGAGCGAGTCTTCTTCAGATCAACCTCTCCTTCACAAACGCTTGTAGAACAGAAGGGATTCGCTTGTTTACAGGCTTCCGCCTGTTTCTTTTACTTGCCGTTTCTCGTTGCCCGGCGGCACTCGAGGCGCCGCGCACATCTGCCGGCCTCCATAGGGACAAACGGGCAATTCCCCCCCCCGCATTGATTTCGGGGAGTTCTTCCCGCCGCGTCCCGGACCCTGGCTCCCTCCCTGGGAGTCCTGGGGGCTAATCCTTGCGGGTCAGCCGCCCGGTCAGGGTGCCCGGTCGTTTCCTCCCGGACCAGCCGAGAGGAGCGTCCGGCATGGCTGAGAAAACGAAACCGAATCGCGTGAGGGAGAGAGTATGTTTGTATCATTCAGAAAATTCTCCCTAGGACAAAGCGTATCCACATCCACCATAAGTAGATGGATCAAGGAATGCATCACAATAGCATACAAGGCAAAACAATTGGAACCTCCATCAGGCATTACAGCTCACTCTCTCAGGGGAGCAGCCACTTTGGCAGCATAAAGATCCTTTCCTTCATTGGAAAAAATATGCAAAGCTACAACATGGAAATCCGTACACTCCATTACAAAACGTTACAGAATAGACAAAATGCCATCAGCTGAGGCAGCCTTTAGAAGGAGAGTGGTACAGCGCACTCTCTGAAGAGGAAAAACCATTCAACCCACCCAAGGGTATACAGCTACAGATATATCTCATGAGTATGGACTGCCCCACTCCCTAGGACCACAGGAGAATGGAAGATTTGAATTCACTTACTGTGAAGCTTCCTTTCTCAGTGGTCCGGGAGTGGGGCAGTCCAACCCAGCCTGGTTTATTCAGTTTGGAAAAGGGTGAGGAAAATAGGAAAATAGAGCAAAATACTGAAAAAAGGCCTCAGGTTGTACATAGTCAACATCTTAGTGGTATAGTTAAGGTTAATACAGGAAGGTAGAGGGAACAGAAGTCTCATGACTACGGCTCACGCAAAGAAATCTGGGCTTGGAAAGAAACTGTGGAGCAAAGGATGAGCCCCTCCCCTCCAGGATCAATTGAGTCAACCGGCCCTGCCAAGGAGAGGAGGCGCTACAGCTCATGAGTCTGGACTATCCCACTCCCGGATCACCAAGAAAGGAAGCTTCGCATTAAGTGAATTCAAATCTTCCATTTTGTTTTAGAAATTCAGATGGACAGTAAATTAGTCCTGAGAGTCTGAAATTCAGGTTTTGGAACATGTCTGCGATTTTGAAATTCTGTAAAAATTTCACTTCTGATGCAGGTAGGTGCGGGCAAGTGGAATTTAAACAAGAAAGAGGAATTGTAACTTTGGCTGAAAAGACTCTTGGATATGACGCAGCCAAAGCAAAGTTCTTTAAAATCTTTGGGAGAGTTGTGTAACTCATTGTAATCAATGGGGGATAAAAGTGCTTATCTTTAATGCTCCTTACTGACATATGAGCTGTATTATATTTTTTGTTCCCAAAATTTGGTTCTGAAATGACAGGAGCTAGAACTTTGTTCTTGTGATGAGATTTTTAGGTAACTGCTTTTTCTTGCAGCTTGAAAGTTGAGAGAATTTCCATGACTCGTGACAACGCAGAGGCAGTTAGCAGTATACATGCATACGACATCTGGGGTTTTAAGAATATAAGACACATGCACAAGCCTATGATTTTAAAATATTTATTATCATTGTTTTATATTAAATTCATAGTGCCCTATAAGTGTAAAGGTATATCTTTAGACAGTCTGACAAAATTAAGACTTCTGCTTTTAAGGAGGTTAGTTAGAGATAAAATGTATTATGTGGACTCTTACATCAGTTTGTAGACTGTTCAGAATTCCTGGTTTTTTTGCAATACACCCAAGTTATTAACAGAGCAAGATTTAATATTGCATGCAGACCAAAAATCCTCTCTGATTCGTAGGCCTCAGACCATGCCTTCAGTTTACCTAGGTGGGAAAATACTCTAGAACTCCAGTAGCCTTTGTATCTGTGGCTAAGGGACAGATGAAGCTTATATACTGTCCAAATGTGACAGGCCACCCTCACCTACTCCACCTACTCACCTTCCTCCAACAGGGGCAGCCTTGCCCAGACACTGCTGAAGTTGGCAGCTCAACCAGGGGCTGCGGGAAAGAAGCAAGGGCGAGGCCACACCCGGAGGGTCACCAGCGACAACCTCAAAGCCTTGGTGGCCCCGCACACCCCTCAGAAGGGAGGTGGGGCTGAGGCAGCAGAGAGCACTTGGGAACAGGCTAGAGAAGAGGCCAGCAGCAGCTGCAGCCTGGGCAAGCAGGCACAGCAGCCTCTTCAAACCTCTAAGGAAGGCAAAACAGGAGTAGAAAAGGCCCAGCCAGAGAGGTCATTGGCCCAGATCCCATTCATTCACCATGAGCCTACCCCTGAAGAGAGGGCATGGGGAGAGTCCAGGATCAGCACACCCCTAGACAATCCTGTATGAGGCCAGCCCAGGGTGGATCAAGCAGGGAGGGCCAGACCACTTCCAAGGAGCTTTGGGAGAGGCAGCTGACAGGAGAAAAAGTGTGGAGCGAGAGGGAGGGACCAGGCAAGGAGATCGCTGCAACAACTCCCCCCCCCCCGAGATTCTGAGGCACAGCTATGCCTGACCTAAGAAAAGGGGATTATGGAGGGCTCCGCAGCCCCCGACTCTGCCCCTGCTCAGGGTGTGTGTGACATATACCTTACATGCAGGCCTTACTTTGTGGCATTACTAGGGTTGCCAGCTCCAGGTTAAGAAGTTCCTGAATATTTTGGGGGTGGAGGCTGTAGGGGGTAGGTTTATGATTTAGCCCTTGAGAGCTATTCTGGGCAGAGTGGGGCAGATTAGGTTTGAGGTTTTTTGCTTTTTTTATCGTGATAAACATGTCCTTCAAGGTATCTTGATCTTGGTGGCCTGTATGGTTTGTCATAAACTTGTACAAGTGATTGCTGTTTGGTGCAATGAAGATTATTCGACATCATTGTTATTGTATTGTTTAATCTGAATATTGTCCCATTGATGTGATCCGCCTTGGAGTATATCTTGTCCCTGTCTTATTTTGGAATCACTGGACATGTGGCACGTTTTTGTGATGACCTTTGGTTTAACTAAGCAAGATTGACTGACTTACTCTAAATTCAGACATCATAACCCTTTCACAGCAACAGCATTTATAAGCGTTTAGAAGTTCCCTTTCAAGGAAACTCCCCTTTTCCTTTGAAGACGCCAGTCACCAGCAGATAATGCAGCTGCTCCTGAGGAACTGCAAGGCCCATCAAGCATTAATTCTTCCTCATCTCTCCATTCTCCCTTCGATCAACATGTCCGTTTTTATCCCTAAGTCCCTAAATTCCTTGTTTAAACATTTAACCCCTAAGAAGTTAGAGCTTCCAGAACATTCCAGGATATCACAGCATTTCAGCCAGCTTGGGCAGTTAGTTTATTTTTGCTTCTGAATATAGCCTTTCCTTTTTTTTTTTAGCCTTTCTTCTTCCCCCCCCCCCTATCCCTCCCCCACTCTGGTGTTTTGGATTGGATGCTGAAATTTAGGAAACTAAACTGGTAGGTTTTGGCTCTTAACAGAGCAGATCATTAACAGTAGATTTCTAAGTGGAACTAGATTACAGCAGAGAGGCAACAAAGTAATAGTGTAGGATGAAGAACTTCAAGCTGATGTTATACCCTCATAGATTGGTTGCCTCACTGTTTTGTTTCCTGCAGAATGTATTCCTCTCATTGGGTTGGATCCAGCCATCTTCCAAGTAGCTTTCCTCCATCCTAAGAAGCCTTGTATATGAGAGGAACATGTATTTATTTGTATGTAACTACTACCTTTACCTAACTACTAGGGCTGCCAAGTCCCCTGCCCGGGGTGGGGGATCCCCTGATCTCATCTCCTCCCCTAGACCCCAGTTACCTGGCCAGCGAGGGAGTGCGCCCCCGGGGTGCCCCCCCGGCGGCATGGCGCAGCCCTGGGCGTTGTAGCGTGCCCCCACGCCCCGGTGTGGCTCGCGCCTGCACCCCACAATGGGCCCGTTTTGGGCTGAATCGGGCCTGCGGGGTGGTGGTGGTGGTGGTGGTGATTCAGCCCTTTGGCGAGTGCAGAAGTGCACACTGGGCCACCCTTTGACCCGTGTGATGAAGTCATTATCTGGAAGTGGCATCATCACGCATGCCCAGGGCGCACAGAAGAGAGTGAACACCAACCAGCACGGAGGGTGAGTACTAGGTTTCCAGTCCCCTGCTGGAGGACTCAAGGGACCTGGCACCCCTAGTAACCACGCCTAGGATAGATTCAGAGGATTATTAGCTAAGCGGTAATCATATTTAACATTTGCTGTGGTGCAACTCCAACCACATGGAGTAGTAGCCCTCAGTAGCCTCCAATCACATGGTAACCCCAGCAGTATCTTACTTGTTTTATGTATTTAAAGTATATTCTCCTATTTTTCTGCTCAACTGTAAGACTCAAAATGGTAAACGGTTTTCTAAAATCACAACCCAGCAATAAGATCAATCGGACAGAAAATAGCCCCCTGTTATCATTCCCATCTTTACTGCTCAGGCAGTTTCGACTAAGATTTCCACTTGTGCGGGCTGTCAAAAAGGCTGTCCTTAAATAGCTGTCTGAACTTCATGAGGGTAGCCACTTTTCTCTCTGTATCTGGAAGGCCGTTTAGTAAGACAGGAGCAGCTGCAGTCAGTGATCTGCTTGCACCAATGCAGCCTCAATTGCCATACAGGGGGCTCGAACTAGCAACACCTGAGATGACAGCTAGAGTTTTCATTCTTCTCTGGGCTTCAGAGTGGACTTCCCTGCAGACTCCACTGGGAGCATAGTAACCCCGAGGCTGCATAAAACACCTTCTAATGTAATCATAGCCACCACATGGTGTACACTTAAGTGGCGTGTTACTATTGTTATGTCAACATTATCCTGATCCAGTTGTTGGCTTGCAGTGTCTTACTTTGTTCCTGCGTATAGCACAGTGGTTAAGTGGTTCGGCTGTGAATCAGCACTCTACTGCTTCGAATCCCACTTCTGCCATGAGCTCAGTTAAGTGGCCTTGGGTAAGCCTCTCAGCCCCAGCTCTCCAGCCGTATTATGGGGATAATAATCACACTAACTTGTTCTCCATTCTGGGTGAGGCACTAATCTGTCTAGAATAGCAATATATAAGCACAGTTATGATGATGATGATGATGATGATGATGATGATGATGATGATGATGATGATGATGATGATGATGATGATGATCAGCATTTCTGCAGTTTTAAATAATAACCCAACAGCCCTGCATTTCTGGTACTTTGGCAATGTACATACGAAGCTTAGTAGGCCTCTGTGTACAATTTTAGAATAACTGCTTTAAGCTGCAGAAAAAACAGAATATTTGGGGTTTATAACAAGGATATTCCTCCCCCTCATCCCAGAGCAGTGCTGCTTCCTTTGGTGTTACAGTGACCTTAACCACGTGATGATTAAGTAAAGGGAAAGAACAGTTGCAGCACCGAGGATAGCCTTGCAAAGAGGGAACAGCTATTCGCTTTTAAACCGAAAAATAAAAAGGCAAGGAGAGGGAGATTTCCACTGTTGCAGGCACAGACAGCTGGCATGGATGGCAATCTCAACTCCCCTCTGTCTGGAGATCAGGGGGCGGGGCCACCGGCCATGTGACCATTTTCAAGAGGTGCCGGAACTCCGTTCCACCGCGTTCTCCTGAAAAAAAGCACATGACTAAAAAATAAAATGTGTTTCTTAAAGTGGCACTGTAGCTTATACATCTTTAAAATTGTTCTAAAATTCCAGAATGTGTTGGAAGGGAGGGAGGGAGGGAACTCTACCTTGCCCTCTGTGTCTTCACAGGCTCTAAAGAAAATAGATTTCTGTCTCAGGAGATCCGGTTGTGCCCCTTGGGAGAGGATTTCACATTTTAACAGGTAGCTCCGGAGGCACTACACAAACCCGGAAAACCCAGTTTGCCAGGGACAGTAGTGCACCACAAGAAAATAAACTTGTTTATCCCCATGTAATGGGATGAGAAGAAAAACACTCCTGTGACGGAACATATATAGTCTTTAAGTGAGTTTCCACTTAAAATGGATTAACGTGCTTTAAATAATTGGACCTACCAGGAAGAACAAAACAGCATGTAATGTTTAGAAAGAACCGCAAAACTTAAGTTATTTTTAAAATGCAAGTATTTCCACTTGTTTAAAATGACGAGGAGGGAGAGTCATCTATGCAAATATATTCGACAAAAATAAACCCAGCAAGTTTTCGGAATGGAAAAGAGGCTTTCCAGAGGCTTGCAATTTGCAGTGGGAGTGGAGCAGAAGAACATACTGTAGCCCACGGATCGTTGCACTGAGAGAAGACAGAATTGGCGGAACGGAGACAAGAAGCAGAAGATGGGAGTCTCAGGAGGTGCTTAGGAGGGACTTTGCAAGAGCTACTGGCTGAGACGCAGAGGAAAAGGGAAAATACGATGTTAAAGGACTGAAGTGGAATAAAAATCTGCCAACAAAATCTAAAATTAAGCTGCTGCATAACTGAAACAGACAAGCATAACAAGAATATCAGATACAATGTTTTTGCAAGTCTGCATAGAAAGCTCTACAGCAGAAGTGTGATATTGGTGGACGCATAATCAGGTGGCAGAAGAATTCTGGTTCTGAAGAGAGCCACCATCCATGTTTCCACATCTGTTTCTATGAACAACCGTAGCAGATTCCCCCCCCCCATGTGTGCTGGATCTGGAATGGGCCCTTCCTTGTCCCCCTTGGTGCTTATTTTCATAGCATGCCCTGCAACAGTGATCAGAGCATTCTGAACAAGATGAAGGCACGACCGGAGAATAGCTCTGTCCCATGGTCTTTCAAAATGGTAGTTCTAAACCTGAGTGATGAGCCCCTTTGGGAATACAAGACTTCTGGAGTGTAGAACGCAACGGTCCAGAGAGGGAGAAGATACTGCCACGGGTGGGTCTAGATCGGTCTTCCCAGTGGTTGCAGTTTCACTCAATTTCTGTGTAAACATGGACATACGAGAGCTTCTGGCCACAACAGTGGGGAGACGGCGATGTGGGGAAGGGGCAGTGCTCTGACAGCATGATGTCATTTCTGGAGCAAACTTGGAAATGATGTCATGCCGCTCTAGGATTCAGCAGCATGATGTCACTTCCAGGTTTGCTTCAGTAATAACATCATACCATTGGCATAATGATGATTTGGGGAAGGGGGCTTATTTCCCCCCATCAGCCTCACATGCAGCAGGCGTTGGGGGATCCCTTGTTAGGTGCAGGAAAACGGCAACCCTAATCAGAGAAATCCTTTTTCTGGGTCCCTTCTGTCTAATACCACAGATCTTGACACACAGCAGTAGGCTGTATACATTTACGAAATTGCCAGGATTCTGGTACTTGGCTGCTCTGCTGAAAACTTGCTGTGCTTGTTTGCTACATCTTCAAAAGGTTGCTTTTGAAGACGGAAACCTCTCTGGGCTTCTTCTGTGGGCAGTAGAATGGGCTTCTTCTGTGGGCTTCTTCTGTGGGCAGTAGAATGGGCTTCTTCCGTGGGCTTCTTCTGTGGTAGAATGGAGCCCAGAAGGTCAGTTCCTGGCTGTATGAGGGACTTCTCTCCTTCACTGCACTGAAGCTGTAGCCCAATAACTATTGCTTTGATGCCGTTTGTTGCATTCGAGCCAGGGCCCAGCATCCCCTCCAGCTAGAATCGAAAGCTCTCAACCCAGTTTTCTCTATTTAGGTGTAAGTTTTCTGTCCTGAGCGAATGCTTTAGGTCATTAAACAAATTAAAAGAAGAAGAGAGAATCAGTTTCCATTGTCTGTGGTATTCCCAAGGGCTCCATCTGCAGTCCAAATTGGGACAGGGCACCGGGTAACCTGCCCAGTGTTGCCCGTTGGCCAGCCAGTTCATTCTTTGATTTGAATTACTGCATCTATACTGATAATATTCAGATTGACTTTGCTGTTCCACCATTCTCTTGTTCTGTCCTTGCAAATATCTTTCGCTGCCAGTCTCTCATCTCATTTTGAATGTCCCTACACAATCTGAGAACATGGTTAACACTGACATTTATTATATTTCTTGCAAACACCTTCCCTTGGCATTCCATTTAATACTTCTCTGGCACGTGGTGTGTTATTTGATTCTAAGCCTTGCCCTTACTTTTTGATCAGTATTGCAAAGAATAAAACAGTTTTTTGTTTTGATGTGGCAGAGACTCTCATTCAAATCCTAGTCATTTCTCAACTTCATTATTATCCATATCGTTTACCAAATATCTTGTCTTTCTCCTCTTACTCTCAGTGGTGCTGTTTTTTCTTATTTTCAGTTCTGATCTTCTATCATCTTTTCTTTTGCTATCTTTTTGTATTTACGTATAAAATGTTTACTTTCACAATCTAGTTTCTGTCTTGCCATAGAGTGATATTAAATTATATTAAATTATTCATTTTCCATAATCAGTTGTTGTGACTAGATGGAGGGTGGGGGACACGCTAAAGTCACTTTGGCAATGTTGGATTTCCTCTGCCCTGTGAAGCAGCCACTTTAGGCCTCTTCTGATACAAAGCCAGTTTGGCTAATTTTTCTTAGTCAATAGTGAGGATCCACGAATTCTGGCTGGCCTTTCTATGTAGCCAAAATTTGCTAAAATTTGGGAATGACAATCTTATACGCTTCTGCAGGGACTGAGTAAGGTATTTCGTCACCCCAAGCAAGGTACAACCCTCCCCGCTTTACGGCCTAAGCAGCACAATACAGGCTCATAGAAATATCCTAGTTTCCTAGGATATATTTTTCAATTTATTTAAAATTAAATATATAATATTGATTCATTGCAAGAGGCCATAAGTCTATGGCAGAACAGTTTTTTATGGCCTTTATGACCAAAATAGAAGTTGTAGTGTTAAAAATGGCACAGTTAGAATTTCACAGTACGTGTAATTGTATTAAATTGTATTAAACTGACACAGATACGGCTGTTGTGAATGGTCACCATGTTTATCTTGTACTTTTACATCGAAATGTCACAACATGCGCTTCTTGCTTTTCATGGCCTTTTAACTCCACCGTTCACAATTTCTCCTCTTTATTTCCATTTGTCTTGTCATACCTGCCGATTGAGAAATATCTTTATGCACCTGATGAAATGATGCATCTAGACTGCATTTTTCAAGGAACTTCCCAGGAGTAAAGTTCAGAGAGGGGAAAGTTGTCAAATCTATATCAAAGTATTTATTTTTATGCACATTTCCTTTGCTTGCCTCCATAACTTCTGTGGCCAGAGGAAAAAGGAGTTCAGCCAGTATAATCTTGAAGGCTTCAATACTTCTTGTGAATTATATTTACGTTTATGCCTCTTGGATCTTATTGTAGTTATAACCATAGAGGAGTTCTCTGCAGCAGTCTAGATAGACAGCTCCCAGTGAGTGGGAGCGAGGCAAGGAGTAACAATTTGTAGGACTGCTCTGCTTGCCTAGAGCAGTGCCCCTCTTGACATCATGTTGAAAGCAGTTGCTTATGCATTGAACTGACACTGCCATCCTCTCTGGCTCAGGGTAAGGGAGTCATGCTGGACTTGGGCACCTCCAAAATATAACAGGATTGCAAGGATGATCTGCTCCAGGCTCAGGAGAGGAGCATTGGCTCATCTGCCTCACCAGAGGAGGGAGGAAAATTTAGGATAGTGAAGAATCTGTAAATCTCTGACCAACAGGTTTGTCCTCTGGAATACTTCAGTGAGATTCAGCACAGTGAAAGGATATGTGCTTTGTCCCCTGGAATGCTTCGGTGAGATTCAGCACAGTGAAAGGATATGTGCTTTGTCCCCTGGAATGCTTCGGTGAGATTCAGCACAGTGAAAGGATATGTGCTTTGTCCCCTGGAATGCTTCGGTGAGATTCGGCACAGTGAAAGGATATGTCTGTATTAATAATGATTTAACGGTGGCTTTGCACATTGCAAAATGTGGACCCAGAGATGATGTTTGCAAGTGGCAAGCTATTGCTGCTGTAGGAAAAAGGCTGGCCGCTAAATGAGGTTGGCCAGTGTTTCAGGGTTGGATGCCTTCACTATTCAGATGACACCAGCTATGTATCTCATAATCCAAGCCTCCAGATGTGTCCGTCTTGGCTCAAAACGGTTCTTTGAGGCTCTGGTCAGGTGGCTCAGGCAGAACACAGTGAAGCTGAATCCAGACAAGGCAGATCAGGCAGTGGTTGGAAATATTTGTGTTTTACAGTGATCCACTTGTAGTGAATGAAGTGGAGTTGGCACACACATCCAAAGGACTGTCTCCCATATATCCGCATGTGCCAGCTACGGTTCTCAGGCTCCTACATCCTTGCTGTTCCCCCATTCAAGATAGGCTGCTTGGCATCAAGAAGAATATTCGCCGTTTCCATCACAGTTCCCCCTTTGTGGAATGGGCTCTCTGGGGAGTTGAGCAAGGTGCCCATCTTTAGAAAGTTTTAGGAAGCACCGCAAAGCCATTTTAATTGCCAGAGCTTTTAATGAGATATAAACTGCAGGTATCTCTTGGGATGGGGTTATTTGGAATTTTATTTTGTTGGTTTTAAATTGTGATGCTTTTCGTTATGATTTATAAACTAGCTTGAGCTATGAAGAAAAGTAGGATATAAAGTAATAAATCCATTAATAAATAAAATAAATGAATGTCAGAGGAGTGGGGCCATGTTATAAGGGAACTACACAGATCAGAAAAATAAAGAGGCATTTTAAAAATTAAAAATGTTTCAAAATGGTGTTGGGTATGAAGCTGTGTTATTCACTCCCTTGGTTTCTTTGGTAACTCAGGGAAACTACACGAGATGCCCAGGAACATGTTGGGTCCTGCAAGGTTCCCTGGGTAGTGTAGTCTTACAAAGAACACCCACTCCGTGTGATTCTCCACCGGGGAATCTCTCTCTTGCAAAAAAAGCTTGGCTCAGGTTTTCCTCCAGGAGCTTGGAGATGGTGGTGGTGGTGGTGGTGACATAACAGTAGACAGGAAATCCAGAGCTGCTTTTTGTGAAAGAATCTGTGATATGATTTTCCATGGGGGAGATTCTCTCTCTCTCTTGCAAAAAGCCACTCTGGATTTCCTGCCTCTTGTTACATCCCTCCCTGACCCCAAGCTCCCAGAGGAAAACCCGAGCCAAGGCTTTTTGCAAGAGAGAATCCCTTCCATCGCTCTTCCCTCAGTGAAGAATTGCATCAAGCAGCTGTTCTTTGTAAGACTACACTACCCAGAGAACCTTGCAGGACCCAAAGTGAAGAATATGTGTCTGGCGCCTCGTGTAGTTTGGCTCTGTGAAACTTGCCATTTCTGCATTAATAATGCCATCAATAGCACGGGACATCTTAGCAGAGAATCTTCTAGACAAAACATTTTAGCAGACAAAAAATAGTGCCTTGTAGCAGTTGTTTATTTCTTGTTATTTGTCATGCTGTTTTTAACAACTTTTAGTCTGTTTTTACATGTGGAGGGCGGAATGGGTTACATCAGTGCTTAGTTCTTGTGGCCGTCTTACATGCCCAGGGTAATGCCATCGCCACCTTGGGGTCAGGTAGCAATTTTCCACAGGCCAGGTTGGCTAGGGATCCTAGAGGTACTTTGCCATCTTCTGGGCATGGAGCAGAGGTCACTGGACCAGTTGGAGAGGGGGTAGTTGGACAATTCCTGCATTGTGCTGGGGGTTGAACTAGATGACCCTAGAGATACCTTCCAATCTATGATTCTATGATCTGGAGCAAGGGTTCCCAACCTTTTTGAGCCTGTGGGCACATTTGGAATTCTGAAACAGTGTAGTGGGAGCAGCAACAATATGGCTGCCACAAAATGGCTGCTGCAGGAGATGGAACCAGCCACAAAATGGCTGTTCCAGCTTACCTTCAGTTACACAGTGAAGATCCTAGTGCTTTGAAAGCAGTTTCAGTCAAACCAATTTTTTAAAAAAATCTGCATAGCCAATCAAAACTTCAGTGGCCAGTTAGAAGCCATGCTTTGTAAAAGCCCTAGCTGTCCCTACCCGTTTTCGAAAAACACTTGGCGGGCACCAGAAAAGGTGTTGATGAGCACAGTTGTGCCTACGGGCCCCTCAATGGGGACGGCTGATCCGGAGTGTTTGTAAGCCACCTTCAGTTGCCTTGAAAAGAAAGACCAGGTTAGAAGCATTGTAAAATAAAATAAGTACTTGAAAACAATCACTTGTTGATTTTTAAAAAGGAAATTTAAATCCAAGAAATATATCACCTACCTCCCCAATATAAAGAAGACACTTCAATTACAAACAAATTGTAAAGGAAAAGTCAGCTTTTTACCGTACTATCCTATGCAGAATTAAATCCTTCTAAGCCAGTGGACTTAGAAGGGTGTAACTCTGTTTAGGATTGCACTTTCAGTTAATTTACTGACCTAGTGCAAAAGAAATGGTCTGTTCTTGCTTTTAAATAACAAACAAATCTCAGACTAAATTTGAATGGGGTGAGCAGAATATAGGAAGATCTAGGAGCATTAGTGAAATGGTTCTGCTCTTAGGGTCAAACCGCACATGACACTCAGGGACAAACTAGACATAGCGACATCCATAGGGCTAGATGGGCCTACGGTGGGCTGAGGTCTCTTGTCACTCCCCCTGCCTTATCAAGTGCTGAAACAGCCCCCTAGCTGCTGAAAAGGCACATGGGAGGGAGGCAAGAGCACCATGCTGTGGGCCTGATCAGAATCAGGCCCTTGAGGCGTTTTTAAATCATTTTAAAAGGGTGTCATTGTCCTCATGGCCCTCAGTGATGTGACAGCTTGCTTGCTTCCTTTGTAACCTTAAGCAATTGCAGGGAGCTCTAATCAGGATACAGGGTTGGGTCTGGAAAGCCATTTTGCTTCTCAGATTGTTCCTTCTAAGCTGCTTTTCTCCCTCTGAGTGAAAATATAATCCAACCATTCCCCCACAGCTTCCCAAGGCTGCTTGTGGCTGGAAATAAAAAAAAGGAAACCTCAGAGGAAGTTAGTAGACATCTAGTTTGGGTGTGAAGCGGAGGCCTCCTGACACGGGTCCAGGCGATGGCATTGCTAGATGCCTCCCCCCCCGCCCCCCCCCCCCCGGAGTGTCCCTCTGCAGCCAGCATAATGTCCTCCCATTTGGAACTTTCTATTTTAATGTGTCCCAAGTGCCACAAACAAGCTGCAGGAGAATGTTCTACGACCCAAAGGTGTCCCGTCTGAAAAGCATTTTAGTTAGCTTTCTTAACTGTCAATTTATCATTTTATCTGAAATTTGGGAAACGATTTTAATCGACCGCACATGTTGTCGAATAAAGGGGCCTTTCCTACCTCCAAACCCACACACAAACTGTACACAGCACTTATTTGGGGAGGGGGGCGCTAATTAAACCACTGGCCAGCAACTGCTGAATCGTTGACTCTCCGTGATTTATGATAAGAATGTTGATATTAATGCTATTTTTAAGACAGAGAAAGGCCTCTCTTTTTTGGCTACGGTATTTTGGTAGTCATCAGTCATTAATGTCTGCATTCGTGTGTGTTTAATGAAATTGAAATAAGGGCTGAAATAGAAAGAGTGGATCTGTCCCTTCCCCCACCCCCTTCGGCTAATCTGAAGCACACCACCACATCTGAAGCCCCTTGGCTCATTACGGATTTCATGGAAACGGATTCTCTGAAAGTGTTTCCATATGTGTGTTCCCAATATATCCCCGTCCTCTTTCTAAATAGGAGTACAAACTCGTGCATGGGCTGGAAATGGCTTCAGGATGTGACAGAAAAGCCATGTGACCACAGTGGCACAGTGGGTGGCCTGTTCTAAAAGGAACAGTGCCCCGTGTTGCTGGCTTCTGTCCTGCAGCCGATTCAGTTTCAAAGAGTATCTTCCTTCCCTTTGCTTAAAAGTGTTTAATCAAGTTCTTAAGCAGCAAGGACATTTTTTTCTTTTCCAAGACGGGAAAGGGGGTGGGGGTGGGTAGTGGAACTCTATTATATGAATGGGATTCTGTTGAAATAGTTTGTTCCCTTGTTTGGGGGGTTTGAATGGCATTTTATTTCAATTGGCAAATGCCGCAGCATAATTTACTGTGGAAAACAGTGCAGAGGGTGTTTCCCTGTAAAAATGATTTGTCATATACTGGATGTGTATTGAAACGTCTGCACTCCATAACCTTGTGTTAGATGTTAACAGCAGGCTTACTTTATTCATCCCTGTGTCTTTTAAATCCTAATGTAATTTTGATGACGTCTGTGCAAGGAAGTCTTTAGATGCTTAGAGCTTGCCGCAGTAAGCCCTGGAGAAACTATGCTAAGGCTAGAAGCCTCGCACACCTGCCCCTTTGGAATCCTCAACATATTTAGTAGGGAGAAAGCCCCTTTGAGCTTAATAGGACTTACCCCTGAGTAAACGTGCTTAGGATTACAGTGCTTAGGGTTACAGTGTAAAACATTACAAATAATTACACCTGCGTCTAAAGATGAGATGTGCTACGATTTTATTTTTTAGTACATATATATAACTTTCAATACCCTGCATTCATTAACCGGAACACACCAGCACAAAAGTTCTCGGTTTCTGGTAAAATTCGATTTCTTTAATCCTTGTCTCCTACACACATTGAAAAACTGCCATGCACCTCAAAATTAAAGGGGAATAAACATGAATCTAAATAAACATTTTTTTAGATCAATGACAGCACACCTCCCCCCCTCCCCTTAGGATCATTTCAAAACCATTCCAAGCACAATGTTTTAAGTGAGAAGTGAGGTTTGTAATCTGTATGCTAATAGCAGCATCCACTCTGCAGGTAAAAGCTTGAGGTGGCTATTTGAGGGGACATCCTTAAGAACTCCTGTTCTTAAGGAAAAATCCCCAAAGATTCTTCATATTGAGCACAGGCACAAAAAAGGTAAGATAGGCTGGAAGAGGGAAACTGGTGTTCTGCGGTGGGTGATGTGAAAAGACTTCTTTCTGATCCTGAGACCCTAGAGGGCCGCTATCAGTCAGAGTAGTCGAGACCTAGAAGGCAGCCATATGTGGTCATCTGCTCTAACCCTTTCCACACCTTACCCACAAGCAGCATCCATTTTTTCTGAGATTGGGGAGGAAAGGCACCTACTTTGATGCATGTGATTGATGGTCTTCTCTTTTTGGAACTGAATGCTACGGACTCAGTGGACTACTGCAATGTGCTCTGCTTGGGGCTCCCCTTGAAGAGTGTTCAGAAGGTGCAACTAGTGCAGAATGCTGCAGTTAGGCTTCTGGTCAGGGCCAGCTACCAGGAACATGTGGCCCCAATATTTGTGCCATTAGACTGGCTGCCAATCTGCTCCCGAGCCCAGTTCAAGGTGTTGGTTCTATCCTTTAAAGCCCTACATGGCTTGGGACCAGGGTATCTGAAGGACTGTCTTCTCCAGGGCTTTGTTTCTGGGAAAAGAGGTGGTGGGACTCAGTGGGTTGCCCGTGGAGAAAATGGTCACATGGCTGGTGGCCCCGCCCCCTGATCTCCAGACAGAGAGGAGTTGAGATGGCCCTCTGCACTGCTCAGCGATGCAGAGGGTCACATGCCCTGTGACCATTTTCAAGAGGTTCCTGAACTCTGTTCCCCCGTGTTCCAGCTGAAAAAAGCCCTGGTCTTCTCCCATACGTTCCTGTCCAGGAGTTAAGGTCACAGGAAGAGGCCTTCCTGATTGTCCTCTTAAACAAAGAAGCCAGGTTGTCGGGTACCTGAGAGAGGCCCGAATTGGTGTCGGCCTCACAATTATGGAAAAATCTTTCTGGGGAAGTGCACCTGCCCCCCTCGCTTAAGGAGGCAGCTGAAGACTTTAAAAATGTAGGATGGCTTTTGTTTAGCCACTTTTTACCATACGGGTCCTTTTTTGAACTGTGTTCTTAATGTATTTTTATGTTAGTTTCTGTTTAATCTTGTAAGTTGCCTTGAGTAAGGTGGAAAGGCAGCTAATAAGTGTTCTACATAAATAAATCAGTATAGGCAGGCGAAGAAGGTGACGGCGAGAACCGATCTGGGCGCAGGGCCAGGGCTCTGGCAAAACCACTCAAAGAATTGCTTGGGGTGAAACAGCGAGGAGGGTCCTCCTGACGTACTGTTACGGCTCTGCTTGCACCCCCAGAAGCAGCAGAGGAGGCAGCTGGTGGGATCCCCCTCCTCAGCCTGCCTGTTTTTCTTGTGGTTTGTGATCTTGGGCCTTTGTTAATGTAGCTGCACAGCCGCACCAATTTATATTCAACTACTAATAGTCCATTTCGCAGAGGTGCTCTGCGAACAAGGACGGTGTACTGTGGTTGTATGAGGGTAAGCCCCCTACCCCCTTCCTACATATTGGATTCGTTTTGCCAAAATGCAGAGCTTTGTATTCGTCTCTGAATATTTCGGTTTGTTCGTTTCAGCTTTCCAACCAAGGTGATTTTGAATTATGTTTCTGTCTCTAAGGTATTAGCTATTCCTCCCGTTATGCAAATCTGATAATGATTTTCTCCATCCCTTCATCCAAGTTATTGATCAAAATGTTGAAAATCATTCTAAGCGTGTTTCTAAAAATCATATACATGGCCAGCCACTTTATAGGCATGCAATATGAAAGAGGCTTTTCTTACAGACACAAAATGGGGAAGAGAGGTGGGATTTGTAACCTTTATTTGCTTGTCATTCGTCAGAGCAGCCCACAGGGGAACAGTGGATGTTTTGAACTGGGGGGGGGGGAAGCCTCACACGAACACATGAATCTGCCTTATTCTGAGTTAGACCATTGGTTAGTCAAGGTCAGTCTTATCCACGGCTTTTTTTCAGCAGGAATGTGGTGGAATGGAGTTCCAGCACCTCTTGAAAATGGTCACATGGGTGGCGGCCCTGCCCCCTGATCTCCAGACAGAGGGGAGTTGAGATTGTCCTCCGCGCCAGCGGCGCGGAGGTCAATCTCAACTCCCCTCTGTCTGGAGATCAGGGGGCGGGGCCACCACCCATGTACCCATTTTCACTGAGGGTGATTTAAACTTTAAAAAACTCCCCCCTTGTTCCAGCTGACCCAAAGTGACGTCATTGTGCGGTCCTGGGTTCCGCCACCTCTTTTCCCAGAAAAAAAGCCCTGGTCTTCTCTGTTCTGACTGGCAACACTCTCCAGGGACTCCGGTCTTTCAAGTCACCTACCACTTGTTCCTTTAATCTACGGCGATGATGGGTGAACCTCCTGCATGCTGAGCAGATGCTCTTCCACTGAATCACAGCTCCCTCCATTGATTGTGATGGCTGAAAGTAACCCTGCTCAAAATACCTAAAGCAGGAAAGGTGTTCTATGGATTTGTTTATGTTCATACTGCTATTGATGGTTGCACATAAAGCGCAGGCCCCATTCCTTTAATTTGGGGTAACAACCACAGAGATACTTCACACTCAAATAAATTTGTCTGTCTGTCTGTCTCATCAGTGCAGTGTGCTGTGGTCGTATGAGGGCGAGTTCAAACCAGACTCCTTCCACAGGACCAGCTGCTGTGTGGGGGCCTCAGGGCTATAACGGTGGCCTGTCATGTGCTGGCTACTGAGAGCATGAACGGGCTGTGTCCTGTTTGTGTGCATTCTCCCTTGCTTCTCTATACAAAGTGTGCATTGCAACAGCAGAAGGGACAGGCTATCTTGGTCTGTGAAATGTTAGGGAAAGTTTTAGAGTAGGAAAATTTGCAGCAGAGGTATAAGAATACAGAGTAAATACATCCTGATTGTTACAACGGTACATGTATGGCAGCCTCCTGTAGAATTTTGCTGCAAATGTTTATGGAGCCCAACATGGGGCCCATTTGAATCAACTCCAGCAAGACAAACCCATTGCCGCCTCCTGTGCCAGCCAGGTCCAAACCGAGCTGCTCAGTTTGAACTGGGCCGATAGTGCCTCAGGTCCAGGGGGTGATGACCGTTGTCTCTTGCACTCTCAGAGGGAGCTGCATGCCTGTGAGGTGTCAGCCTCACGGCTGCTTGGCCGGCCTGGCTGATGTATCAGCACGGCTGGGTCGTGACAAAGGGCCTTCCCCACAAGATCCCACCAGCATCTTCATCGTGCCCAAGTAGTCAGACTGGAAGAGGGCCGTCGACATCATATTCCGTAGCAGTCTTGGGAGATCATGTTTGATGCCCAGTGCCTTCACTTATTTATTTAAGCCATCAAACTCATGACCTGCATTTTTACTCTTTTATGTGGCCATCCATTTTAAAGGCTTATACTCTGTTTCAGGCATTCCGTTTCTTGCATTTATATGGGGAGGGAGTACTATGCACAGTTACCACGTGTGGCATGTGGTTGCCACTTTCTCTGAATGGGGCAACCCATGGATATTCTGGCTTCAGTTTACACAGTCATATGCCCAGATTTTCTGGGTATGCATTTGCGCATACTGAATTCATGCAAAGCGGCAGTCACGCATATCAAGACAGTGGCGTGTAGTGTGCACTCGCAGCAGAAGCATGAGAAAGGGGATTGTACATCCCTTTGCTCCATAGCTTATTAACAATGTGCATGTGTACACTGATTTCCAGAATGTCAGAACAAATGCAAATACTGTTTTAATAGTTGTTACATGAACCACAGGATTATTTAAAAATCCTTCCAGACTGAATGTTTGTAATACTGTAAGGAATAAGTTCTGTTAACAGACAAACCCTGGCTCCAGGGGCTGAAAGTTATAAAATTATCCTGTAGTCTTCTTAGAAGTTCTCATCAGTGTGCCATTCACGGAAGTTAGTATATGCCGAGTACGTTATGTTCTAACACTGCTGAATATTGTGGTCCAAAGTGCTATAAATCATGGGACGTTTTGTTGCATTGTTTTAGATAAACCACAGACAGAGCTCAGTAAGTGAAAAAACAGCATCAAATAGCATTTGTAGACAGCAGTGCAGAAATTACCATTGCGCACACTAAAATATATAATAAAAAGCAGACTACAAAATCAAAAGATGTTGCAATCAAATGCAATTATAATTGTTCAATTTTTTAAAAAAAACACAGAATGCACAAATCTGACATTCTGCGCAGGAAGGAAATATATTGATGGGAGCTCACCTGTTGAGTGCAGAGCTGTTATGGTGTGGTGGTTAAATTGCTGGATCTGGGAGACCCAGGTTCCAATCCCACGGAAGCTCGCTGGGTGACCTTGGGCCAGTCCCACACTCGCAGCCTACCTGAAAGGGTTGTTGTTGTGAGGATAAAATGGAGAAGAGAAGATGTAAGCTGCTTTGGGCTCCTATTGGGGAGAAAAGTTGGTATAAATGAAGTAAATAAATCCATTTCGATGTTGTTTCTGCAGCTTAAGCACCTGCAGAACCATCACAAGATTAATGGACAAGCCAGTATAGCAGCACTGACCGGCATGCAGACACTTAGGCATGCAGGAAGGCATATGGGGGTGGTTAAACAACACCATGAGATGACAGCGTCCAATATAAAGGCATCCTTCGCATACAGTGCTTGGCCAGAAAGAAATCAGGGGCCTTCCCAGGGCAGAAATCCCTGATATGGGAGGACAGCAGTAGCCTCGAATGTCTGTGGTCACGAATGCCTTGATAAAATAACAAAGCCAAAAATCAAGTACCAGTTTGCCAGGGAAAAAGCTAGAGCTAGGGAAGGAAGGAATCCCAAACACAGTTTCTAGTGAGCTTTACAGCCAAGGGGATAAGAACATAAGAGAAGCCATGTTGGATCAGGCCAATGGCCCACCCAGTCCAACACTCTGTGTCACACAGTGGCCAAAAAACCAGGTGTCCTCAGGAGGTCTGACAGTGGGGATAGAAGACTTGCCCTCCTCAGGAAAAAGGTTCGAGCCTTGATTTGGGAACATTGGATCTCAAATTCTCATCAGTGTGTGGTGTAGTGGTTAGAGTGTTGGGCTACGAGCTGGAAGACCCCAGTTCAAATCTGCACTCTGCTGTAGAAGCTCACTGGGTGACCTTGGGCCTGTCACACACACCCGGCCTAAGCTCCCTCATGGGGTTGTTGTGAGGGGAATATGGAGGGGAATCTGAGGGGAATATGGAGGAGAGGAGAATGATGTATGGCGCTTTGGGTCCCCTTGGGGGAGAAAGCAGGGTTTACGGAACGTGAAATAAATAGATCAGGACATTCCGTGGGACTCCTTTGTGTGGGTGCCTGAGAGCCAAGCTACAAGTGACGCCTGACACAGCTTCCCTCAGGTTCTGATGGGAAATGTAGGCATCCTGGTCTTGCAGCTGTAATGGAGAGCCAAGCTGTAAAACCAGGACGCCTACATTTCCCATCAAAACTTGAGGGAAGCTGACAAGTGTCCAACCTGTGTCAGGCGTCACTCGTAGCTTGGCTCTCTGAGTGAGGGGAACAGCTTTTTGCCGGAGAGGGAAGACTCCTCATGCACAAGGAAGAGCACAAGGTAGTGTTGAGTTAGGGAAGGGCATAGCCATAGGGCCTCTGTATAGGTGTTTGTAGGTCAGGGGAACTCTGATGGAGAACAACGAGGCTGTTAAAGTCGTGTTACTTCCATCTTGGGTGATGCAGAAATTGCTTTTCCCAGTTCCTCTGTCTTGATCTCGTTGCTGGTACAGGCCAGGACAGTTTTTAAAAAATCCTCCATGGTTAGGCTGTGGAGGAACAAGGCAAAAGGACAGGGGGACGTTGTTTTGTTTCTGTTTGTGATGTAACCAACATATGTATTGTATATTTCATTGGAGAATTTATTTGTGGCTTTTGATGAAGCTGTGAGCCTTGCGAAACTGGACAATTTAGCCAGGCAAACCCGTTGCCAATCTCCCGCCGGGAGCAGCCGGAGAGTGTGGTGCGCTCCCCTGTCTTCTTGATTTGACCCTCGGCATTTGTGAATAAAGCTTTGGATTGCAGCAGCAGTCTTTTGGCGTGTCCTTAGTGTGCCTTTGCCTGTGGAGGAACAAGCCAACTTAATGCGTATTACTGAAACCTGCGGTTGGATTCAGCCAATTTCCCCCCCTCAGTCTTGCATAATCCCCCCCCCCTGTTAGTAAAAGCCTCTGAGTCTCTCTACACGAGACATCTGACATATGAAGAATACGTGTCAGGAGAGGCAATGTTAGCCGGGAAGTGTAGTTTAAAAAGACAGAGCTGGCGGCAGGGCAAAGGCTTTGCTATACACTGGAGCTGTATGAAGGGGCTGTGAAAAACCAGAAGGAAACTTCAGCCCATTATGACCTCTCCAGGTCCAAGCCTGGCTCTGGAAGGCAGCTCCAGCCCATTTCCATTCCTTGCTACCCTCTGCTTGTAATCCGACACAGTTTGAGACTGTGGAGAGGTGAAAGGCTTTGGGGAGGCAAAGATGAAATTAACAAACCTTCTGAGGAGCGGTCTCCACCGGCTCTGACTTTTTAAACTATGCTTCCCGGCTAACATTGCATCTCTTGATGAACACTTAACAAATACACACCATGGCATCTCATGTAGAGAGACTCTGTCCTGCATGGCTTTTATTCAATGTTGGTTCTCTTGTCCTCAGTATAGCCTTTTTGATTGATCAAGGGGGGACTCCTTTTCCATTATTTACCGGTAGAAAAGTGGGTGGGATCCAACTCCTTGTCTGGATCAGTCAGAACAGCATATGTATATTGGAATCCAGGAGGACGTTAGGGGTTTTGTACCACCCATCCAGCTGCCCTAGTTGGTTTTAGATGCAAGAGATATAATGGTCAAAATTCCCACTCCATAGGACTGGTGTCCCATTACACAGTCACAGGATCGGACAGAAAGGAGGCTCATGAATCAGTGTAGCTTGTGAAGGGCTCGCTCCTCATTCCATCCCCAGAATTGCCGGAGGCAGCCAGAGAGCACAGATACACAAAACAGGCATAAAGGAGTGCTGAATGTGTGTGCTGTAGCCTGTTGGATAGGCTGAGATGAACTACGCAGGATGTCCCAGGTTCAGTCTCTGACGATGATCGGGGAGGGTAAAGGACTGGGAAGGAAGAAAAACACACTGAAGGCTCTTCAGCTATCCAGCCCATCAAATGGGACAGCGCAAGGGAAAAGAGCAGGCTGTTGGAGAAAAGGAAAGTGTTAGAGAGGCGTGCTTTCCTCTTCAGATGGGCAGTCATAGGAAAGATTGCTCATGAAGCAGAGATTAAGAAAAACGTGCTTCCTTAGAGACACACTGTCAAGATAGAGAGATCTCCAGTTAAGCCCTTCCAGTGCATCTGATGAAATACCAGTGTGATGATTGGTCATGAGGCAAGGAATGTTCTTTTGACAAGGCATCTTGTGTGATTCTATGTATAAACAGCCACCTCAAAGGGCAGCTGCAGGCTTTAAAACTGTCTTATTCGTTTGCAGCACGCCCATTCTTTGATTCAGCTGTTTAGGAGCTTGCGCATACGATTATGAGCCTCATCAGGTGAGCCTCATCTCGTCAGATCTCAGAAGCTAAGCAGGGTCGGCCTTGGTTAGTAATTAGATGGGAGACCTCCAAGGAAGACCAGGGTGGCAGAGGCAGGCAATGGCCAACCACCTCTGTTAGTCTCTGGCCATGAAAGCCCTGCCGGGGTCACCGTAAGTCAACTATGACTTGAGGGCAGTCTGTACCACCACACACAGCCAAATCGCTGAAGCCTCCCCCTCACTAGGGATGCCAACTCTGAGTTGGGAAATGCCTGGAGATTTCAGGGTGGAGCTTGGGTTTTGGGGAAGTGAGGGTCCGCATTGGGTGTAATACCATAGAGTCTGCCCTTCAAAGCAGCCATTTTCTCCAGGGGAACTGATCTCCATAGCCTGGAGGTTAGTTGTAATGCCAGGAAATCTCCAGCCCCCACCTGGAGGCTGGCAACACTATTCTTCACCCCATGGGAACATGATCTGTTCCCTTATACTGGAGCTGCCGGAGCAAAGAGAAAGTACTTGGCTTGAATCCCACAGAGCATTTCCATGGAGTGGAGGATTTCTGGCTGTAGAACTCAACTCGCTCCTCCTCGCTCCTGCTGCAGCCCCAAATGCCCCCAGAGCAGCACTTCAAAGGTTATTATGGGCTGCAGCCAGGTGGAGAGGCAAGGAAACCCCTCTGTCTGTGGAAATGCTTGTGGGATCCAAGGCATTATTTGAACACTTTGTAGAAATCGGAGGCTGTTTTAAACCAACAGAGTTGGGGAGGCGTTGTAGGGTAGAGCGGCTTTGCTCTTCTCCTGGGTACTTCAAAAACAGCCTCCTGTTCTCCATGATCCTTCATTAATTACTTCCTGAACGCATTCTTAATCAGTTCTCTTCCCAGAGGGAGGTGGCTGCAGTTAATACATTTCTCCTGGCTTCAGCATTTGCTCATATAATAATACTTTTCATAATTGTCATTTTAGTAATTGCAATGAGGAGCATGTGTTTTTTTTAAAGAACAGTTGACATATGTGGCAAAGAAGAAAGGGGCACTTGCAGCCGTTCCGCCACAGTAAAGGAGGCACTGCACCCTTAATGAACGGGAAGTAACAAATTAGCTACCTTGGAGCAACAGGAGCAGCTCGGGAGTGACTGTGAAGGGACGGCTGGGGGCGGAGCAGCCATTTGCCGAACCAGGCTGCCTTTCAAGGACGCAGAGTCAGAGAATCTTGCCTTTGGGGAAGGGCATGGCCAGGTGCCCAAGGGGAAATGCAGTGCTGGGTGGAACCTCCATTCCAACTCTGCTCGTGGGGAAGGAATCCTTCCGCAGCACTAAAAGGTTCTCAAGTGGGCCTTTTGCAGGATGCCTGTGCGCACGATGCCTATTGAAAGTGGTGGAAGTGCTCGCATGCTAAAAGGCTCGCACCCTTGTTCACGGCACATACGCTTCCCGCTAGGGTTGGCCACTCTGGGTTGGAAAATGCCTGGAGATTTGGGAGGAGGAGCCTGGGAAGGGCAGAGCTTGGAGAAAGGAGGGACCTCAGTAGGATACAATGCCATAGAATCCACCCTCCAAAGCTGCCACTGTCTACAGGGGAATTACTGTCTGTCATCTGGAGATCAGTTGTAATTCTGGAAGATCTCCAGACTCCACCTGGAAGTTGACAACCCTCCCTGGCACGTGCACACACAGTCTCTCTCTCACACACACACATTTGTCTATGTATTGCTGCCTATTGCTGCCAACTGGATGGAAACCAGTTGCTTACTCAAGATCCCCAAAGTGAGTGCAAGACAGAGGATGGAGCCGTATGGTTCTTGAACCCCCTATAGGCTGCAGCAATATCCATTTCTCAGAAGGAAAACTAACAAAGTTGGCAAAAATAATTTGTCTAAGGCCACAAACTGAATGCAAAGCAGACTTGAGCCCATCCCTTGAAATCAACTCCTCCTCAATTGATTTAACCCAAAGTACTCCTCCCCCCGCCCCCCGTAGGTAAAGGTAAAGGTAGTCCCCTGTGCAAGCACCGAGTCATTACTGACTCATGGGGGACGTTGCACCACGAACTTTTTACGGGGTGGTTTGCCATTGCCTTCCCCAGTCATCTACATTTTACCCCCAGGAAACTGGGTACGCATTTTACCGACCTCGAAAAGATGGAAGGCTGAATCAACCTTGCACCGGCTACCTGAATCCGGCTTCCACCGGGATCGAGCTCAGGTCCTGAGCAGAGCTTGGGCTGCAGTACTGCCGCCTACCGCTCTGCGCCACGGAGCTCTCCCCCCCCCCCGTACAAATCCTCATATTTCTCTCACTTCCCTCGTGTCTGTCGAGTGTTCTTCAGTGAAGCCTAACCCTGTTCAGGAATAGCCCAGTGTTCTGATTTTCAGCCCCCAGTTTAAACAGGTAGGATTGAAATGTAAAATAAGCAGTTGGTCTTGAATTGGTTGCTACCCAGTGTGCCAGCTCTTTCAGTTTGATGTCCTCAACCTACTCCTTTACGTTCCTCCAGCCGATAGCTGTTCATCTGCTCAGCTTCCAACGTCGGGGCAAGCAGGGAGTAGACGCTGAGCACCCCTCTTTGAGATCTTGTGCTAACACGTGGCAGTCAGAGCTTTAAAAACCCAGAGCTGCCAGCAAGGGCCACATAAATACATAAAGAAAAGATGGTAGTTAGGGAGAAATATTTCCCCTAAGAGGACATTGTGTCGCAGTGTGTGCTCTATATGAGGCGTCACGGATGGACTCCCCTGAGAAAAATAGTTCCCTGCTGCGTAGGAGGCCTGGTTAAATATTAACTGTCAGTTGACTCAATGAATGCTTATTATTTTAATTGTACCGAGGTATTGTAGTTGCTTTATTGGGTTTTAAATGCATTTTCATTTGTTATGTACATAGCTTCAGACATTTGTTTCGTAGCAGCAGCCAATAAATAGCTAAAATAAATAAATGCTGTTATCTGACCACACTCAAATTCTCCATGAAGCCCAAGGTAGCTGATGACGGGCCTTTAGTGTCGTCTGCTAGTGAAAGCGGGAGCGATAATTGGACCTGCCTTTTACTGGTCTATGTACAAATACTTCTTGACCAATTAAATGCTCGGCCCTGTTTATCCACAAAACTAGACTTCTTTGTTTGAACCATGCAGATATGGGAAATTTGATGGTGGTGATGGGAAAAAATATAGGTGAATGAAGGTCATTATTCCTGGAAAGTCTGTTAAGTTCCCAGCTAGGAGTTTAAAGAAAGCCTGACTGAGTTAATTATTCTGTCCATCCCCATTTTTTAATCTGAAAAGGAAAATATTTGCTATGTATTTGTGGGGGAAAGAGTACAAATAGATTGGGATCAGTCAGTATTTTTTGCCGAATTCTGCCATATGTTGAGTTTATCGTGAAGCATTTCTTCTCCTCTTCTTCTGCCTTGTTTTTTCCTCGCATTGGGCTGCTATAAAAATAACACTTCCCATCCTTAAGAGAGCCACAGTGAGCCAGTGACCAGGGACTCCTTCAGCCTGAACCATCCCCAGCCCTTCTCCTCCACCCTTAGCCATGCCTTCGTTTTAACCAGAATTAAACCAGGGTGTGTTTCTAATCCAAGATTTATAACCCCAGTTAGCACTAACCACCATTACCTTGGAGCAGCTATAATAGATCAAGGCGGAGACAATGGCAGGCTAATATATGCTTGAGAATGGTGGTGAAACTACGTTTACTTCACACACAGCAACGACCTTTATTGGCATAAATAATACAGACGGAACAGAAGAGATGTTGTAGAATAAGTTCATAGGGCAGCACAATCAACGTTTACTTACAGTGTTTCAATTCCTTGTCTTGCATTACACGCTTCATGTCTATTTTTCGTGACACTTTATTGTTTGTCATGACTAAAACGTTTCCTAAAAATCCACTTCACTTTTCACTCAAGCTGTGAGTTGGATCCCATGGTAAATCTCCATCGATGGAAGAGATTTCAACAGCGAAAACAAGACTTCTGTGTCTCCCCACTCCTGTTGCAGACTGGAAGGATCCCCAAAACATTGTGCTTCGGGGACAAGGAACCCCAAGGAACAGCATGAGAGGAGAGCTGGAGATCTGCAGCAGGGAAGGGGATCAGCAATAATCACGCCCCCATTCCATTCGCAGAAATTTTCCATGGGATCCCAGCAAAATAACTTGAACATCCATGTACCTTTTCCAACACATAAACAAGATTAGACATACTTGTGTCTTCTGAAAGTTCAAATTGTGTTTTTCCCCCCTTCCCATAATGAATGATGAGATCATGTTAGAATACAAAATAAGGTTTCCAGCGTCCAGTTGGACGCATGCATATTTAAAACAAACATGCATGAACTGCCTATAGAATAAGCACAAGTACTGTAGGATAGTCTAGGTTTCTAGCAGGAGAATGCTGGCTTCATGTACCAGTAAAAAACCGAGTGCCAAAATGGTGGTGACTTCCATTGGTATTGTTCTGGTAAGTATCAATTCAAAACCTGTAAGCTTTCTTTGTTGAGTGATACTGAGGTTTGGGGTGGGTTAGAACCCATAAATAGGAGGGCAGTGTCTTGCCGTGAATGACCACCAGTTGTTATTAGCAGAGCCCCTGTATTTGGTGGTCGTGGACTCTCAGAGTTTATATACGGCCATTGTTTGTATCGGGTGTGATTCCTTATGGTTTATATGACTTGCTGTTCTTTTGGGGAACCAAAGAAGTGGGATTTTCTTTTTTCTTTTTTTTTTTAAAGATAATAAGTTATATCATCACTTTTAAGCAAAAAATGGATATTTACAGAATTTTTCCCCCATCTTTTGTTACAATTTTTAGGTGCTTCCGAGCTGGGCCCATTTTCAGATCCCAGGCAGTTTACAAGCATTTCATCTCTCACTGAGAGCCGCTTCTCCAATCCACGAATGCACTATCCGGCCACCTTTACTTATACACCGCCAGTCACCTCAGGCATGTCATTGGGTATGTCGGCCACCACTCATTACCATACCTACTTACCGCCACCTTACCCAGGCTCGTCCCAAAACCAAAGTGGACCATTCCAGACCAGCAGCACTCCATATCTCTACTATGGCACTTCGTCAGGATCATACCAGTTCCCCATGGTGCCTGGGGGAGACCGCTCTCCCTCCAGAATGCTTCCTCCCTGTACCACCACGTCCAACGGCAGCACACTATTAAATCCTAACTTGCCTAACCAGAATGACGGTGTGGAGGCTGACGGAAGTCACAGCAGCTCCCCAACAGTCTTGAATTCTAGCGGCCGAATGGATGAATCTGTTTGGAGGCCGTACTGAATTTTTGTCCATGCAGCCTAAAGTCTGTGAGCCAAAAAAAGGGGAGGGGGCATCAGCTACTTATAAAGTGCCTGTTTTTTAGCCGATTCTGTTGATATGTGCGACTGTGTAGCTGGGGATGTTAACAGCTCATTGTATACATACAATATGAAAATGATCTTCCAGCGTCATAGTTCCAGTCAATGTGGATCAAAGCACATTTTTTTTCCCTCTTGGGAACATTTGCCCAGGTTTTATATATTAAAACGTAATGACTCCCACACCAAAAAAGAAAAAAAAATTGATGCCCATTTTGTCCAGACTTGTTCAAAAAAATTAGCGAGTTCTTTTGCCAAGCGAGGAGAAACGGACTCCTGCAATTACTAAGGCAAAGCCTGTGCTCTGTTTGATTTTCAAAATAAACAAAAATGCCTTGAACTTCAGGTACGGTTGCAGCTCTAACCATGTATAGGAGCCATGTGCGTGCAAAATGCAATTCACTGCTTGTGTCTGTGCACATAGGAGCACAGCTTCCATATCTTCACATTATAATGATTTCATCTTATCAAAGTGCTGCACCAAATGAACGCGAGGATGCACTAATTATTCTGTCTCAAAAGAGAATCCTCCAAGGTACCAAAACAGCCTTGCCTGTTATTTGTTATGCATTTATGTGACTGCTTTTGCCTTAGTCAACCAAAAAAAAAATCTTGGGGATTAAAAAACTCTTAAAAATGGAATCCTTTTTTCTTATGCAAGAAAAAAAAACGGCAATATGTCTTACTCACACTAAAACAGTATAGATAATATGCGTGTTTGGCTATCTTGTTTTATTTTATTAAGTTATAAATGTGTAAAATTTGAGGTTGTTTGCAAAAAAAATGAGTCGTCATATAATTTTAAAGAAATATTTATAATTATTTAATGATATTTGGTCCCTTTAAAGTTTTCTTAATGTAATGATAATGCTGACTTCGGTCTCTAAAAATGTTTGTTGTTTTTAAATAGTGACAGTCTTCAGTGGCACAAAACTTCAAGCCCATACCTGAACTTTGAAAAGCAGTTCCAGTATGAACCAGCTGCAATGTGATTTTTTTTTTAAAAAAAAATGTTTAAAGGAATTTGGATGTAGCACATTGTTTTAATTTATGAAGGAGATCCTGTTTAAAATGTTATTGAATGTTTGGTTTCTTCAACACAGACTTGCCTTTTCGATCAAACATTCATTGGGAACAAAAGCAGAATGAGTGAAAATTATTCTAGATAAACTTCATTTTTAAAAGGTAAAGATGCAAGGACCGAGTCATTACTGACCCATGGGGGACGTCACTTCACGACGTTTTCTTGGCAGACTTTTTGTTACAGGGTGGTTTGCCATTGCCTTCCCCTGTCATCTACACTTTATCCCAGGAAACTAGGTACTCATTTTACCGACCTCGGAAGGATGGAAGGTTGAGTCAACCTTGAGCCGGCTACCTGAACCAGGCTTCTGCCAGGATTGAACTCAGGTCGTGAGCAGAGTTTCAGCTGCAGTACTGCAGCTTACCACTCTGCGCCACGGGGCGCTTCATTTTACTGCCTCAGACCGCCATGGGTAGTGTTTTACTCCCTCGTACAAGTTTTTGAGCTAAGCTCTTTCAGCCATTGCCTCCCCAAGATCCCCTCCCAAGGTCAGGAGTTCTACGCAGGGGCTGCCTAAGGGGAAAGAGGCCGTATTACTCCCTCCTCTGTGAACTCATAAAAGCACGTGGATCCTCGCCAATGCATTTTGGTCAAATTCCAAATTTTCTCAAATTTTCTCAAATTTTGATCAACATTTGGAAAACTAGGAAACATTCGTGTCATGTTAAAGGGGGAAGGGACAGTTAAGGATAGTATTGCAAAAGGTTGCATTTTCCAAATAAAGTATCAACAAACTCCTTGCAGAAAACAGAATTACATTTCCTAATTGTATCGCTCTTACCTAGCTAGCATCGAATGCAGAGTGATGTTGATTTTTGAATTCTTTTTTTAAAGTATACTCTTTCAAGAAAAACGGTTACCATATTAAGAAGGAATCAGCACACACGGACCACTGCACTGGGCATCTGCAGGCCCAGCGGTCAGCAACATTTAACTGCTCAATCTGGAACGCTGAAGACAGAAAGTCACTTGAAGGCCGACCACCAAGTCACTAGTTAGTGATATGTGAGCACCTTTCGGACTCTTAACAGTGAAATCCTAAGTAGAATTACTCCAGTCTAAGCCCATTGAAATCAGTGGGCTTAGACTAGGGTAAGTCTGCTTAGAATTTCACTGTAAATCCATCTGTTCACCATCTCTAGACTATTTCCCAGAGGACAAGCCGGATTAGTTGACTGTCCCCTGCCTAAGAGTCTCTCTACACGAGACACCTCAGTGTGTGTTCGTCAAGTGTGTTCGTCAAGTGTGTTCGTCAATGTTAGCCGGGAAGCATAGGCTAAAAAAAAACAGCCGGCAGCGATCGCTCCTCAGAGGGCTTGTAAATTTCATCTTCGCCTCCCTAAAGGCTCTGTCAGTTTCCTCTCTCCAGTCTCAAACTGCGTGGGATCGCAAACAGAGGCAGTGAGGAGTGGAAATGGGCTGGAGCTGCCTTCCAGAGCCGAGCTTGGACCTGGAGAGGTTATAATGGGCTGAAGTTTCCCTTCTGGCCTTTCACAGTCCTTTCACACAGCTCCAACGTATAGCCAAACCTTTGCCCTGCCACCAGCTCTGTCATTTTAAACTACCCTTGCTGGCTACCATTGCATCTCCCGACACGTGTTCTTCACATGTCAGATGTCTCATGTAGGGAGATTCTCAGATCCAAAGCTTTCTAAAGTCACTGAGAATTCCTGTGTTTTCAGTAGTGAAAACTCATAAGCTCATATTGCACCTCTCGGCTGGAATGTAGCATCCTGCCTCTGGTTATGCACATGTTTAGTTTCAATGGGACATGGGCTGAGGAGGAAGCACAGCAGACTGTAGCTGAATGCCTTTAAAAAGAGCTCCCAGCTTTCCCAGGTCCATAGCCCTCCTAGACTCCTCTTTGCTCCCCTATTTGCACTGCTTTGGGACCGAACTGCCTGCAGCAAACAGGACTGCAATGTTACTTATGCAAATGAAACTGTAGGTAATATTTTGGCCACCCTGACGATAAGGAACGGGGACAGCATAAATGCATTTTGAGGTTGCAGTTGGATAGTGTTCATCTCCCCAGAACAGTCTCCACTTTCCCACAGAACCTTTCTGACAATTGGGTGTGATTAATTTGCTGTTTATAGGAGAAGTCTTTGCCTTCTAAAGGTTATATATATATATATATACCAAGTGCGATTTTTGTTAAGTAAAGAGACACTTGCCTGATGAGTAGTTTTCCTTCAAAGATCGAAGCGGTTATTGATTCTATTTATTGTTTGTGGGAGCTTGAAGTGTTCCACGGGCCATTTTATTTGTTACCTGTAAAATAGGTTTGTTCATTTCAGCAGCACTTAAGAAAGCCAGTGTCTGGTTACACATTTCAAGTTTTGTGAGGGGGTGTGTGTGTGAGGATGATGATGATGCTTGTTAAACAAGAGAAGAAGAAAGCGAACTGCCCGTGCAAAAGTTGTTGTGTATTTAATAAAAGGTACTATATTTGTACATTATTTTTTATTGCTGAAAAGGGCTTTTAAAAGGTTTACTATGTGCATATTAAGTAATTTTTGTAAGGATGTTTTTGTGTTGTTACAGTGGCTGCAGGCAGCAACCCAAACACATTTTAGAAAGATTTTCTTGTTAAATTCAAGCACTGCTTTCTATTCTTGGATCATGTTTCGGTTTTTGTCTGGATCAAATGATGTAATCCTTCTGTATTATCACATTTTAGAACTGGATTGTTTGAGATTAAAACTCTGAATCACTCAGGTGTGCAGTTTTGAGTGCCCTAAAACATGACCAATTTGTGCCCTGTTGTTACGACTGCACAGATAAAATGGTTCATTCTGCATTGCCCTCCTAAGCAAAGTTATGCCCTTCTAAGCCCCTTGATTTAGAAGGGCATTACTTTTTTTAGGATTGCACTACGAGTCAACAACCCATAATAATAAATGAAGGGGTGGCAGGAGAAAATACTCAAAAACATCCGTGAGGAGTACGAGGCCCTTTGTGTGCCCTCTCATTGTTTTCTCTGTAGATGCTTTTCTTTCTTTTTCTTTAGATGCTAGGTCTCAGCCGAGAACTGTTTTATTTAGTCTTGGATAGTTCTTAATTCCTTGGTGGCACGATAGAAATAAATATGTCCAAAATGATTTTCGCTCCTCACTTTGTAACTGGTCTAGTCCAATACAACTCTGCATTTGTTTTGAACTGGCAAATTGTCATAAAATGACTGGTGTTATTTCCCCCATTTTACCACCTTTCCCCTCCTTCATAGTATGTTTAATCTCGATTCAGGAAGGGAATGTGTGAAGAGGTTAATGTTATGGAATTGCCTTATGGGCTCTGATTAATATCTGCGGGATGAGGATAGCTTCTTTGCCAAGAGGAAATGCTCGCCCATTTGTGCGATTCAGTGATAAGAAATCACATGTGGAAATCTGTTTTCAGAAATTTTACCAAAGATTTATTTACAGAGGAACAAGAGTTAATTTCCTTAGATAAAGTACTGATCCTTACTTGGATGAGGCCAGTCATTAGATTGGGTTTATGGTTAACATGAGAATGTGGTTTAACAGACCATATGAGAGGATGCTCCGTTGAGTGGTGACCTCCCAGCTAGCACTTACCCCCCCCCCCCAGCATCGATTTACTGGTCCCCCTCTCCTCCGGCCCAGATGCTTTGTCAGGAGGGGAATATTTTGCACTGTCAAGTTTACCGGAATACCGCTCCGTCTTCCTGCTGGAGCTTGCCATTTGAGTCCTGATGAAGTAATGCATCAGGGGTCATAGACAGAAAAGCCATGAACAAAAGCAATAATTTAATCCAGTATAAATCATGAGTAAAGATCAAAGGGAACCCAGCCTTTTAAATTCTCAGAGATACATTTCATTTCAGCATGTTCTACCTGACATTTTAGCTGTTTACAGATAAATTCCTTACTTTATTTTTATTGCAATGCTTTTAAATAGATCAGCCAGAAATCATATTTTTACAGTAATTTTATTTCATAGGTACAGTGAACAACATTCCATTTTGGGTGTTCTGCTGGTTGTTCTTGCTTTGTTAAATATGCTTTACCAGTCTTGAATCTCTGCTGGAACAAAATATTTGTAGCATTTCCTGTAAATACGAGCTTTAATTTCTCTTATATTTTTCCAATTGCTGTTGCCCAAGTTTTGCTTTTCGTGCACATATTGTACAAACACATTCTTCTTTGTGCCGCAGACCGTTTACTTTATCTTCAAAGGGACTATTTGTATTGTATGTTGCAACTGTAAATTGAATTTGTTTGGCATTCTCTCATGATTGTAATATTAATTTTGAGGTTTGAATCTCATTTTCAATAAAAATGGCTTTTTTGTTAATGCTGTTCCTCGTGTCTGTCTTTTGCCACATCTCCGTAATTATCGAGTTTACATTTGTAAAGAGTCAAGAACTGCCTGGAGCCAGCGCGCATTTAAATATCAAACCACCCCCTTGGCTTAGAGCTTTTTCGGTCTTTGTGGAATCAAAACTACTATTTACCATAAAAGAGAACTCACATAACCTAAACACATTAAAATCATAGTCATCCTGATTCATTATGTGCACTCAGTGGCTCAATTTATATATCATGCAAAATCATGATTTATTTTAACCATAGTTACTTCATGGAACCAGAATTCAGCTGGAAGATGGTCACTGAAATCCTAGTTTGCCTCAACAAACGTTGGCTTCATTGCCTTTGCTCTGCAGCCACAATGGTAGTGCCTGAGAGCAAGCCAGGAGGTCTGTATTCAAGCAGCATGTGAAACTATAGTTAAAACTAAACCAGCTTCATAGTTTCAAATCAGGTTTGCCAGGCCCCTGCTGGGGGGTGGCATCCCTGGCGCCTGTTTCTTGCTGCTGCTCAGAGTGGTGGTGGTGAGAGAAATATAATTTTAAAAATGACCAGTGGACATCACTTCCAGAGGAAAACCTGGAATTGATGCCAGTTCCCTCTAGGAGTTGCTGAAAACTCTACGGTTTTATTATAGCGTTTTTGGTGATTCTTAGGTTACTTATTTTCCCCAGAAGTGAAGTCTTGCTGCCGGCTGCCCCTGAGGTCTGCCCCAGTATCCAACTGTTCACAAGGCTGTGCCTGGCCGCCCTATTTCAGATCCTAGTTTGATGGTGCCTAACTAACCAGATTTAGTGGAGTACCTGCAGCCAGCCAATGTCCCAAACCTTGTACAAATAAAGCACCTATGTCTATAAAGTGAAAGAATGAGAAAGGCGAAGTATTCTTTTGGAAAAGAAAAACAATCCAGTCCTAGCACTCATGGTAGCAGGATGTTGACAAAAAATTGTCACAAGACACACCTGCGTTAGAGTTCCACGTGTTCTGAGTTGGGTCGTGGACACATGGCCAGAAGTAAAAGAAGCAATGTTATGAAAAAGTGCACCACGAGCATCAGCATTTCCACCATGACAACTCTGCAGTGCCACACAGCTCCCCAGTTCCATGGGAGTCTCGTAGCTCATATATACACATTCTTGCCTTGGTAAGGTTTTTAAAAAACTTCAAAGCAGTCCGGATCCATTTGCATTGGAGTGCAAAGGCAGCTCTACTCTTCTGTCCTCCAAAGCCACCTTTCCCAAATGGTTTTTCAGACCCACAGGGAAGATGCAGAGATATCTTAACTTGGTAAAATCCCTGCCTTTGGGAAGCCTACAGACAGCATAAGTATTACATCTCTCCCCTGTTGTTGCCACGGCATTCAGTGGTACGCTACCCCTAAGCGTGGGAGTTCCATTTAAGCATCAGGCTAGTAGCCACAAATGGGCAGATGATCCATGAATATACCTAGTCTATTTTTTAAACCACCTAAGCTAGTGGCCATCAGCAAACGTGTATAGCACATGAAGCAACCTTATCCTGAGTCAGCCCATTGGTCTATCCAAATCTACCCTCTCTACTCTGACTGGCAGCGATTCTCCAGGGTCTCACATCACTTATACTACCTGACAGTGCTTATTTTATAAAAACAAAAGGTGCCGGTCGACAAATATAAGCAGGGCTTTTTTTTCAGCAGGAACGTGGTAGAACGGAGTTCCGGAACCTCTTGAAAATGGACACATGGCTGGTGGCCCCGCCCCCGATCTCCAGACAGAGGGGAGTTTAGATTGCCCTCCGTGCCACTGGAGCAGCGCGGAGGGCAATCTAAACCCCCCTCTGGAGATCAGGGGGCGGGGCCACCAGCCATGTGACCATTTTCGCCAAGGGCGATTTAAACTTTTACAAACTCCCCCCTTCTTCCAGCTGACCCAAAGTGACGTCATTGGTCCTGGAAACGTACGTGCACTTTGAGCGCCCAGATGTGGTACCAGGGGCACCACCTCCCGCCAAGAGTTGCTCCCTGTGCTGGCAACCCACTGAGTTCCACCACCTCTTTTCCCAGAAAAAAAGCCCTGAATATAAGGTGGCACTGATTTTCACCAATTCCTACCTCAGTACCTGGGAGGACCCCCATAAAGGTGTCAGTGCTCCAGTATGGAGTACTGGAGGGTAAAAAAGCCCTCCTACCCAATCATTTTACCTGGAGATACATAGGATTGCACCTGAGAGCTTGTGCATGGAAAGCAGATAGAATCAGAATTGTAGAGATGGAAGGGGCCATACAGACCATCTAGTCCAACCCCCTGCCCAGTGCAGGATCAGCCTAAAGCATCTCTGACAAGTATTCTGCCACTGATGTTCTGCCACTGAGCCATGGCCCCTCCCTGAAGCTTGTGGCAGGGAAACCCACGGAATAATCTGCCAGTCATGAATTAACCCCCTCCCTCCAGTGGATGAAGAATTAGCTGGGGAGTGTGTGCGATTCTGCATTGAAAACTGGCAGGAGGAAAAAAGATTTTACAACCTTTCCCCACTTGCCTTTCTGGACTGCACACAACCTGCTTTAGGCTACTTTGGTTGCACATGAAATTGAGGCGGAAGGAGCCATAGAACTCTGTTTACTGGACCTTTGGACCCTAAATCTGCCCATGTGGAAACGGAAAAGCCTTTCCCTAAAGTCACTTTGCTAGAGCATTCTATCAACTAACATCCGTATATCATTTTAGACTGCTTCTTCCTCAAACCTGTATATAAATTGTTGAGCATGCAGCAAAGTAGATTGCCTGCAACTTTGCATCTCTTTCATGTTTAAGGTCACTGGGGTGCAGGTTTTGGTGTATTATGTATGGAAACAGGATAAAATACCCATTTTTAAAACTAAATCTACCATTCCAGTAATCCGCGTTACATTTGTCCCAGATCAGGGACTGGTGTGTAATCCTGTGCATGCCAAAGAGTGGTGCAGTAATATGGGATGTGTACCATAATAGTCAACCAAGTAGGTGGTGGGTATTCTTTTTCCGAATCCTGAGCACTTGCTCACCAGTTCCAAGCCCAACTGATTCAGGTCGTTTTCTTCTTGCACAGCAGGTAACTAGCTGGCCATCTGTTTGATGGGGGAGATCAGTTAGTGTAGCTCACCCATGCATGGAAAGGTCTTGATTGAGCAAACCCCACAGGTTTAAATAGGATTTATTTCCATGTAAGTATTAAGACAGTGTCCTGACCTGGATGGCTCAGGTTAGCCCGGTCTCATCAGGGTCAGCCCTGGTTAGAACTTGGATGGGAGACCTCCAAGGAAGTCCAGGGTCTCTATGCAGGCAACTGCAAACCACCTCTCTTTGTCTCTTGACTTGTAAACTCTACGGGGTCGCCATAAGTAGGCTACAACTTGACAGCACTTTCCACCACCATTAGGACAGCAACCTAGGGGACACACTTCTGGATTGTTCTAATACTCTAGATGTGTTTATTATGACACATAGAATTGCAGACTTAACTGACATATCTAATGAAGCACCGCTAGGAAGAGGTGCAGGTGTCCCCCAAAAGATTATTTCTGGGTGCATATGAATGAACCGCCATGGTAGTCAGGCAGTTGCAGTGAGGAAATGCAAACAAACAAAGAGAGTATCACATACCCAATAGTAAAGTAAACAAACAAAATGAGACATCTTGTTAGGCACAAGAAAGAAACTCAGTTACAAGCAGGGCTTTTTTTCAGGGGGAACGCGGTGGAACGGAGTTCCGGAACCTCTTGAAAATGGTCACATGGCTGGTGGCCCCGCCCCCTGATCTCCAGACAGAGGGGAGTTTAGATTGCACTCCATGCCGCTGAGCGGCGCGGAGGGCAATCTCAACTCCCCTCTGTCTGGAGATCAGGGGGCGGGGCCACCAGCCATGTGACCATTTTCTCCACGGGCAACCCACTGAGTTCCACCACCTCTTTTCCCAGAAAAAAAACCCTGGTTACAAGTAAATACTCAAGAGTCATCCAAGGAGGGCTGCAGTGTGGAGGCAAAAGAGAATGAAATCTTTCTGGGGTTAAGAGGGGAATGTGGGGAAAATACCTGTTCCTTTGGTGCTCCATTGGATACAAACCTCTCCTTTCTTAGGTCAGCATTCTCTTTCTTCGATTGAAATCCTACAGACATTTCAGTGGGAGTAAGCCTTAATTTATTTACTGTCTCTAACTTATGAGTAAATGGGCATAGGATCAGGCCATCATACTTGTGAATAAATGCTCTTGATACTTTACTTCTTCCTTGGCTGATAGTTCTACGTGTTTCAAACTCGTTTCAAAATCGCAACATCTTTAAAAAGTAACGAAGACCAAAAAAAGGAGTTTTGATTAACTTTGGTTTATCTTTGAGCTTTTATTCTATGAAAATGGCAAGGGCTTGAGAACAGAAACTCCTGTTATAGTGGCCGTATTGCAAACTCAGTTTTAAGCTTTCAGAAACTTTGACTGTCATGAGAATATGCAGCTATGCAAATAATAACAACCACTTTTTGTCTTTTATGCTTAGTTCCAGTTAGTTTTTCTTCTTTTTTTTTTTAAAGAGAAGCTTGGATGCCAGTGCAGTCCTGAGTTTTGCTTACTTCTTCATTTCCGCAGTTGTTAGGGAAAGAAAGAAAAAAAGAAAGAAAGAAAGAAACCTGGGCCGTTTCCAGACGGCTTACCTGCCTCTGGAACGTCGCGCCATGTTGCGGGGAAAATGCAAAATATCGCGTTTTCCCCGCAACATGGCGCGACGTTCTGGAGGCAGGTAAGCCGTCTGGAAACGGCCCTGATAACTTGATCTCATCATATTGCATTAAAAAACCCCTCCGCATCTCATGTAGTTTCTCCCATGAAGAACAATCGTCTTCCAGATTCCACTGAAAGGCAGGCTGCAAGCGAAGGCAACCTAAGCAGATTGAAAAAGAGAGAGGGCTGAACTTCTTTGGTCTGATGAGAGAAAACCAAGACGGGACTAAGAGAGAGGCAAGTCTCCAGAATCCTGGCAGCTTCAAACGGCATGTGTCCTTTTGCTGCCAACAGTGGTGTTCTCCCAACTGAGCAGGATGTTCCCTTTTTATTATAATAATAGCCAGGCCAGATGCTAAACACTTTGCTGCTAAAGCCGGGGTAAGCAAGAAAGGGGAACAGCTGACTTCTGTTAAGATGAACACCAAGAAAATAAGCCAGAAAGTATGAGAAATCTCCAGAGTCCGTTGTTTTGTAAACCCCTGTTTGGCAGCAAGATCACAGACTCAGGACTGAAAATCCATGCAGCACTTCTGTTCCTATCCCTAGTTGAACTGGTTACTGGGAGCCTTGCTACAAGTGACATTTTACACGTGAAGGACACTTGATCATTTTCGCAAGTCTTTCTGGGAACTGAAGTTCCTCTCCCCCACCCCTTTTCCTTCTGTTCCTTCCCCTCGCTGCCTGAAGAGACAGAGAGAGCCTGCGGCAACAGCAACTTTTGCAAATCGTTCCTCCAGTCACAAGCCTGCTCTCAGTGATCTTTGGGGGAGGCAGCTGCAACTTTCTCAGATTTCTCCGGAGCATTCCCCCCCCCCCAGCGAGACGATTTGCAAAAGCTGATGTTGCCGTAGGCTCTCTCTCTTCAGGCAGCGAGGGGAAGGAACAGAAGGAAAAGGGGTGGGGGAGAGGAACTTCAGTTCCCAGAAAGACTTGCGAAAATGATCCTTTATCCTTCACGTGTAAAATGTCACTTGTAGCAAGGCTCTGAGTGTTCAGTCCTACCTACCTACCTCCATTGCACACACAATAATAGATCCAGAGGAGTTAGCCGTGTTAGTCTGCTGTAGCAAAGTAGCAAAGAGTCCAGTAGCACCTTTAAAACTAGCCAAATTTATTGTAGCATAAGCTTTCAAGAGCCACAGTTCTCTTTGTCAGATGAATCGTTAGCTTTCAAGAACCACAGCTCTCTTTGTCAGATGTATCGTCAGATGCATCTGCTGAACAGAGCTGTGGTTCTCGAAATCTGACAATGCATCTGACCAGGGCTTTTTTTCTGGAAAAAGAGGTGGTGGAACTCAGTGGGTAGCCAGCACAGGGGACAACTCTTGGCAGGAAGTAGTGCCTCTGGTACCACATGCACATGCGCAAAGTGTGTGCATGCTCCCAGGACTGCACAATGAGGTCACTTTGGGTCAGCTGGAACAAGGGGGGAGTTTTTTAAAGTTTAAATTGACCTAGGTGAAAACGGTCACATGGCTGGTGGCCCTGCCCCCTGATCTCCAGACAGAGGGGAGTTTAGATTGGAGAATGGACAATCTAAACTCCCCTCTGTCTGGAGATCAGGGGGCAGGGCCTCCAGCTATGTGACCATTTCAAGAGGTGCCAGAACTCTGTTCCACTGCATTCCAGCTGAAAAAAAAGCCCTGCATCTGACGAAGAGAGCTGTGGCTCTCAAAAGCTTATGCTACAATAAAGTTGGTTAGTCTTAAAGGTGCTACTGAACTCTTTGCTATTTTGCACACAATTATGTTTGGGTACTTTCCCTTTACAACTAAAACTGTAATATATTCTTGACTATTATCCTTTTACAAGCCTGCATACATAAAGTGTCACTTAGCAAGTAATATGCCTACTATAGAAAACAAAAACGTTGGGCAAGAGCCCGTGGATGGCATCTCAAGGACTACCAACAGTTTGAAAAGCAGACGCTGGTGCTGCTCCACAAAAGTTTGTGCATGCACTACCAGAAACGTTCCTGTGTCGGTCTGGCACAGTCCCCCAACATGGTGTCCATGAGCGTCATGACACCCATCAGTATTTCCCTTGGCACCTGCTGAGCTTTGTAGAAAGTGGTTAGGGCCATTGAAAAGCGGAGCTCGTTATTTGCTGCCATCCATCAAATAAAAGGGTTCTGCATAGTTGCAATAGCAGTTGCTAACACCGAAGGATCGGAGAACTAGAAAGCTCCGAATCTCAAGCTTTCCTTAGCCCATATGCGATTCCATTCCTCTTTCAGGCTTTTCTTCTTTGTATTCTCCCTCCCCATTCTTTCTTCCTTCTTTCCTTCCCCCGGTTTCCCATATTTTCTATTAATTCTCCCTTCTCTTTCTCCCTCTTCCCTTGGGCTTTCCTTTATTTCTTTTTGTTCCCCTTCTGTAATTCTGTTGCAAAGAAAGAAAGGAGGTCTTCTGTTTGGATCCACCTCCTGTGGCAGCCATTTTGGAGGGGCACTCACCACCCCCACTCAAAATTCCAAGGGTGCCCACAGGCTCAAAAAGGTTGGGGACTCACCTAACCTTTATTGGTAATGGGTAAATTTGTGTAAACACAAATTTATTGTGTTTACACAAGGGATTATGGATTCTCTTGTGCAAGTGGGAAAAGATCTTTGATGTTGCTTTTGCATAAGGTGCAAAATTGCCTTCTGTGAACAGAGTACACCTTTTGCATGCAGAAGAGCAGCCTTGGGCCAGTTTGGTGTAGTGGTTAAGAGCGCGGGACTCTAATCTGGAGAACCGGGTTTGATTCCCCACTCCTGCTTGAAGCCAGCTGGGTGGCCTTGGGTCGGTCACAGCTCTCCGGAGCTCTCTCAGCCCCATCAACCTCACAGGGTGATTGTTGTGGGGCTAATAATAACATCCTTTGTAAACCACTGTGAGTGGACATTAAGTTGTCCTGAAGGGCGGTATATAAACCGAATATTATTATTATTAATATTCGAATTATCCAAAACACAATCAACAATAAGCAGAGTCCCATGTTATTATTGATTGGTCTTGCTAAGCTGATACAAGTTTCCACCAGAGACCTAAGTATCAACCAGATATCGGCGTAATATGTACGCTGTTCCAAGTAGCTCCGGACAGGACATTAGGTTGCCCTGAAGGGCAGTATATAAATCGAACGTTGTTGTTGTTGTTGTTGTTGTTACTGGGCCTACCCCAGAGCTTTTCACACAGCATCTTCCATTCTTTTCCTTTTCTTTCCTCTTTTGTTGTAGCCTTCTGTTTCTAGTGAAGTGGAAGTTCTAAGTACTGGTATTGATTAAAGAGAAGGATGAAATTTCAGGAAGTAAGTGCTAACTTCTTGACTTCACTGTTGTTTCCAGAGTTCCGTTTCTGTATTATGGTCTGTCAGTAGCAATGTGAGATCATCATAAAAATAAGATACCCTTTAAGTGTACTGTAAAATCCTTGACATGAAGCAGCTAAAAGTTTCCAGGTTGAAGGTTCTTGTTTTACTTAAAATTTAATAGCATACTAGTTGAGATTGCTGATCTATGATGACTCCTTAAAATATTTCCTAATTTTTAAATCGGTTTTTAATCTATATTTTAAAAATGACAGAAAAGTCATAAAAGATCAAGAAACCCTGGTTAATTGCCCATCCAATTCACCACTTGTCTCCAAATAGCAATATTTTTTAAAAGTTAACTTTTTAAATAAGCCGTCAGTTTGCTCATACAAAAGCTGTCTTTTAGCTTCTCCAGCCATTCTGTTTTGATGCTCGTTGTTATCATTTGCCATTAAAAGCAAGTGTTTAAAAAGAGAGAGATTACAGCATCAGATGTGTAGAACTACAAAGAGGTACTGGGAAGGGAATTGTGCATTCCCAAATGCTTGCATGGGATTGATATAATAAGCAGGTTAGACAAATGTCAAACTAAGTGCTGGGCCTCCATAAGGAAGTTCAAACAGCTCTTGACCAGGTGAAGAGAAACAGGGCGGACTCCCTTCCTACTCCCTCTCCACTAGTTGGGGCTCTGTGTGCCTCCACTGAGGAACCAACAATTTTTGAAACTGGAGAACTTTGAGGTTCCTCAAACACTTATTGACCTTTCTTGAAGGAGGTGAATAATGGTTTGGCTTTTTGGTATGAGCTGCTTGCTTTGGAAACATTTTTCTACAGATATTCAGCTTTCACTTTTTTAAGTCTGGAATGTACAGGTTGAACTGTGCGGAGGAGGTGGGCTGATGGACCCTGGTTTGGAACAGAAAGCTGGACCTGATAGCTTTGCCCTGAATCTATGGACAGGGTATGCTGGAAAGTTCTCCTGCACAAACAGAAGTTCTCCGGGAATTGCAACTGATCTCCAGACTACAGAGATCAATTTCCCAGGAGAAATTGCATGCTTAGAAAGTGAATTCCATAGCATTGCAGCCCTACTGTGTTTCCTCTCCGGGCACTGCCTCCAGATCTCTAGGAATTTCCGAACCTGGAGTTGGCTGTCCTAAGAAACATTGAGATTATTCGAACCTGAGCCAGAGCAATTCTTACGTGCTTCCTTTTTATGTCAGCGAAGCCTGTGCAGGAGAAATCTTCACTAGACAAGAGGCCTCCACTCCCAGCCTTGGAGTCAGAGCCGCCAGCAGCTGAATTGCCTGTTTTGTTTTGTTCATTTAATTAGTCTAGGGAGCCTTTATTAGAGAGGCTCTCTAGGAGACAACATTTTAGAACCCTTCTACTAGCTACCTTATAGCAGTATTCCTGGATATAAATTACCATAACTATTTGCACTGCATACTGTGTTTGTGTGTGTGTTTGTGCGCATTTTTTGCCTGGAGAGCTCTAAAACTGCTTTTCAGTCAAAATCTGAACATTTACGTATGTTTCCAATTATTAGCATCTTTTACAAGATGAGTTAACAGGGTACATTCAGTTTTTTAAGGCAATATATTTCTCTATGAAATATATGTATATTTTTACAGGATATCCAAGTTAAGTCTGGTACTTTGCTGATTGTGGGCTCCTCGCCAGGGGCAGATCACGGTCTTATCGAGTAACGTAAAATACCAACTTCAAACACAGAGACAGGGCACAAGAATCCACTTCAATAGTTTGAACCTGTGAAAAAGTACTAAACTGTTTGGCATCTTCAAGCAGAGTATACTTTCAGCTTCTGGAAGTCTAAATGCATAGGAGCCTTATAGGAGCCGTTTATGGCAGCAAAGAAGCCCAGAAAGTGTGCTTGCCTTTTGCTACGAAGAGTTTGCAGTTGTGTCTCAGCCAAGCCTAAACTTGTGTTGCCAAGAACCTTTAGAATTTTGCAAGTGGAGAAAAATTTAAGAACTGGCACGGAGAACACCTAAGATAATTACATGATGCTCAATAGAGAGGCCAAGAAAATGTTGTGATGCGACATCCCCCCTCGTGGGTCAGTAATGACTTGGTGCTTGCACAGGGGACTACATTTGCCTTTACCTACCAATAGAGAGACCCCTGTGTGTATGTGCAAGTCGCAGTTGACTTATTGCAACCTCAAGAAGGGCTTTCAAGGCAAGTGAGAAGCAGAGGTGGTTTGCCATTGCCTTTCCTTGGTGGTTGCCCATCCAAATACCGACTCTGAGATCTGGCTTTTGGGATCTGAGATCTGGCTTTTGAGATCTGACAAGATCAGGCTATACCATGCTGCCTTTCCTTCCAGAGATACCCCTATCCTGTCCCAAATATTGCTTAAAACTCTGTTACCAGGAAATTGGTCACACACAGAGAAAGGTTGTAACACACTCAGAACAGCGGCAAAGCAAGCTCTTGTATATCTTCTTTCTGTCGAAGGCTTTCACGGCCGGAGAACGGTGGTTGTTGTGGGTTTTCCAGGCTGTATTGCCGTGGTCTTGGCATTGTAGTTCCTGACGTTTCGCCAGCAGCTGTGGCTGGCATCTTCAGAGGTGTAGCACCAAAAGACAGAGATCTCTCAGTGTCAAACTGTGGAGGAAATGTTTGCAGGTCATTTATATCTACTCAGGAAGGTGGGGTTGGGCTAAGTCATCCTGTAAGAGATGCCAACATCTTTTCCACACTTTTCTTAGTGTCCACACTGTGACACTGAGAGATCTCTGTCTTTTGGTGCTACACCTCTGAAGATGCCAGCCACAGCTGCTGGCGAAACGTCGGGAACTACAATGCCAAGACCACAGCAGGGAAAACCCACAACAACTATCTTCTTTCTGTTTAACGTTCCTCAGTTGTTCTTTGGCAAGGAGCTGACTGCAAAATGAAACCACTTGATTTGCATCTCGGGAACCCAAATATGGTGATTTAGGCTTGCTTCATACATAACACAAAACTATCCTTTAATTAAACAAACAAGTGTGATCATCTGAACATGGACTATATCTGTGAACTGAATATACCTTCAGTTTGATTCTGGGCAATGTGTGAAATGACCCTTAGGAAGCACAGTTTGGCATGTCTGGAATCCAAGACTGTAGCCTTGTTTAGCCATCTTAAAGAACTATCGTAGAAGAGTTCAGCAGAACTTCACCTAGAGAACTTCAGAAGACCCATAGATGAACCTTCCCACACACTATTGGCCTGATTCAGTATATCCTCAGCATTCCAAGAACTTGAGCATGTGATTTAATAACTCAATTTGATGGTTAGACAGCAGTCCTTAGTTAGCCGAATCATAATTTTTTGATAAGAAATCAGCCTCGTTTCGTGAAATAGGTGGCCTTCAGGCAAAGAAAATACGGACAAGTTGAACATCTCTGACAAAAATCAGATGTCGTGTGCAAACAAGATCTCAAGAACACTCTTTAGTTGAAAACAGATCGGCACAGGCCATGGCAAAATAGAAACATCATCTGAACTGTAAATTAAAATCTCATAATTTGTTTTGGCAAGCTAACATGCAGGAAATACACATAGGAACTCCAGATGAAACGGGTTTTTTTAATTAAAAAATATCAGTAAACCAAAGTGCCTTCTATCAGTAGTATAAAAGGTTGTGGTAGAGAGTACCCTCAAGTCATAACTGACTTATGACAACCCCTGGTGGGGTTTTCATGGCAAGAGACTCACAGAGGTGGTTTGCCATTGGCTGCTTCTGCACACTCCAGTCTTTGTTGGAGGTCACCCATCCAATGACTAACCAAGGCTGACCCTGCTTAGCTTCTAAAAACTGACAAGATCAGGCTCGCCTGGGCTATCCATGTCAGAACAGCGTAAAAGATAATGGACCAGAATTTGAGATGTACCTGGACTCCTTTTTGATTTGCCCCATAAAGATTGCCTAAACACTTGGGGCACCATTTTCTCATTAAAGGAAAGGAGTGGCTCTGATATATGAAAATTAAATTAATCTCATTTAACTGTACTTGCAGCGTTTGGTGGGATTCGTTGATCCCCGAATTAGATTTGAGAACAGAGAGCATCCAATACATTGTGACAATACTCCCTGTCCCTACTTCAGTAACAGGTTCCAGGAGCACTGATACAGCCTTCAGTTTCCTTTGATGCATGCTGATGACATGGTTCGTTTTATTTACAAATATACAAGCAGAACCTATTGGAAGAAAGCAGATTCATAAAAGCAGGCAGAAGATCCAGCTTCAAGTCTGAGACACGTGTGCGCATCCAAAAATCATTTCAATGTTCCCCTTTTGTTTAGAATTTTTTTTCTTTATTGTAATGATAAGATTTCATTTTCTGTATACTGTTTTTTATCTGCTTCCATGTATTTTTATAGAAAACACAGTTCCAGAAATAACTTTTGTCTCCCCATCCGGCAGGAGCTCTCAGCCAAGGGAACTTCCCAGTTAGATCATGGGCAGATAGGAGGAAATATCTCCATTCTAGAGAGAATTAAAATTCCCTCTAGGACAATATGCACAAAAGTAGCATTCGGCAACTCAGGGAACGAGGCAGTGAGCGCAAGTGATGTAAAATAGGGCACTTCTTGCACATGGTTCCACACACAGATCTCAAAAGAGGCATTGGCAGTCTCTTTTTAAACAACCACAAACTGAGCACATGGACAAGAGGAATTAAACACACAGAGATTTTACCTTTCTCTGATCTAGGGATAGAAGCTTTTTTCTTCCAGCCTCACTCTGACACCAGGAATTAGCCTGGTCAGGCAAATAATGCTGAAGGAAGTGGAGCTCAGCAAGGTAATTGGCTTCCACGCCCAATTCAAGGGGCTGGTCTTGACCTTTAAAGCTCAATGCAACTGGGGGCCAGCAGACCTTAAGGACTGCTTTCTCCCATGCAAACCTTCCCCTTCCACTCTGGTCATCTTCAGAGGCTCTGCTTTGGGAGGCAGCACGGACGGCAACCCAAGAGAGGGCCATCACAGTTGTGGTGCTAAAACTTTGGAATTTCCTCTCAAGGGAGATTCTCTAGGGTTGCCAGCGCCAGGCTGGGAAATTCCTGGAGATTTGTGGGGGCGGGGTGGAGCCTGGAGAGGGTAGGATTGGGGAGGGGAGGGACCTCAACAAGGTACGATGCCCTACAGTCCACTCTCCGCTCAGCCATTTTCTCCAGGGGAACTGATTTCTGTGGCCCGAAGATCAGTTGTAATTCCGGGAGATCTCCAGCCACCGCCTGGAGGTTGGCAGCCCTCCCTGTCTCCCTCTCTGTCATTGTCTTCAACCAGCAGGTGAAATGTTTTTTGTTTGGCACGTCCTCAGCAAACAGTTATTGGCCCTTCTCCCTGGTTGTGTCTGTGTGTGTTTGCTTGTATGTCTACATGTTCTTATTTTATTGTTAAATCATGGAATCATAGAGTCGGGAGGTACCTCCAGGGTCATCTAGTCCAACCCCCTGCACAATGCAGGGAATTCACAACTATCTTATATATACACTTTAAATGTTATTATATACATTGTAAATGTTATTTTAATGTGTCAAATATTTTAATGCCTGATGTTTGCCGCCTTGGGGACCCTATCTGGGTAGAAAGGTGGCACAGAAAAATTTAAATAAATAAATAAAGGGAGAGGTGAATTCCGTTATTGTTTTAAAAACATACTCCCCACCTGTTACCTGAGCAGCTAGCAGTACAGACGTATGTGACTTTCACACATGCCCTTCCTAGTTCTGGTTTGGGATACTGAATCTGTGCGTGCTGGGATGGGGGGAATAAAAGAAAGAGACCATGAACTAAACCTTTTTTTTAGTAAAATCAGGGCTTTTTTTCAGGGGGAACGCAGGGGAACGGAGTTCCGGAACCTCTTGAAAATGGTCACATGGCTGGTGGCCCCGCCCCCTGATCTCCAGACAGAGGGGAGTTGAGATTGCCCTCCGCGCTGCCAAGCGGCGCAGAGGGCCATCTCAACTCCCCTCTGTCTGGAGATCAGGGGGCGGGGCCACCAGCCATGTGACCATTTTCTCCGAGGGCAACCCACTGAGTTCCACCACCTCTTTCCCCAGAAAAGAAGCCCTGAGTAAAATGATGGACAGAAAGCCAAGATAGGGATGCCGATTTCAAATAAGCAATGGAATGAATTCAAAGTCACAGAGATCTAGGAATGCCATGGAGAGCAATTCAGCAATTCCTAGTCAGAAGCTAGAATTTGATGTGTTTAGCTAGATGCGTCCAAGTGTGGCTCGCTGATAAAGGTATGTCAGCTGTCCCAAGCTGAGGGCAAGGAGAGGGAAGAGTGGGGGGGTGGGGGGCAGCAAAGGCTGAAAAGGGGATTGAGTCAACTGGACAGGCTGGGGAGAGCTTGAAGTGGGGAGGGGAAGAGAGGAGGGGAAAGTGAAACAGTGCCCAGGGACTGATGAGGACCAGAGGGGAGGCAGAGTGTCTTGCTGGTGACAAGAGAGCTGTCTCTGGAGTCGGGCTGCCAGGTCCCCTTAAAGTCCTGGAGGGATGGGAGGAAACCTGGCTCTTACCTCTTTCTTCCTCTCTTCATGTGCACGCAGGCCCGCGGTCATGCAATGACGTCACTTACGGTGATGTCATTGCGCAGGTGCAGGAGTGTGTGCACACTTTACAGCGGGCCAATTTGAGTCTCAAACAGACTCAATTTGGCCCACTGGGGACCCAAATTGGCCTGCTATGAAGCACGGGAGTGCTCCCGGGGCGGTGCAATGATGTCTCTCCTGGGAATGAGGTTGTCACACTGCTCCAGGAGCATGTCTGGGAGGCCTGTTTCTTCACCCTTCTCCCCCCCCCCCCAGACAGATGAGTGGTGCCGGCGGGTAGAGGGTGAAAGCAGAGGTCCCCCACCAGGAGAATAGGATCCCAACTCTGGAGTGCTGAAGAGGGGAGTGAGAAAGCCAGAGGCAAGAAGGTGGGAGAACAGGTTGACAATGAAAATGGTTGGGGGTGGGGAGTGGGGAGAGCAAGAGAGGAAGCAGGAAGGATATTAAGCGAGGTAGGGGGGTTCATACGTTTCCTGATTCTGAAATGTGAGTGTTGTCAAGAGTTGTGGATGGGTGGGGGACACTCCTGGGGTGAAACAACCAAAAATATTGGACTAAAAGGGGGCCTTTATACCCCTGATCTGGGCCCTTTTCCTGCCAGCTGCAGAAACAAAGTTTTCTCATTAATTGATTTACTCCAAGGATATTTATGGGGTCAGAGGCAAAGTTACTCCAATGATTATTTAGGCTACCAAACCGATCTGCATTATCTGAGATGCTCTCAGAGGGGAATGCAATGTAATGTTGTTATCCTGCAAGCACTGAATTCTCAGTTTGACATGAGTTTGGATGGATCCCAAGACCAGTCCTTGGTTGTGTGATGTAGCAGATTCTCACAGAGATGTATCATCACGAGATGGCATTGTATTGCCTTTCATTCCTATCATGATTTTCCAAGTTAGAGTCTCCCAGTACTTTCGTTTGCCCCAGATTTTGTTTGTTGGACTCTCTCTTACTTTCTCTGCTTTTTCTCAAGCGAGACTCCGTTCCTTAATGGAGTTACCTTTTCCTCTGCAGTTGAATACGTGCAAAGATTTCACCCTGTCTCAACTGGCTTCATGGCATGTCTACAAATCACGCAACTAACAACTTGGCTCCTGGAGAGTATTAGAAACAGTTATATTTTGTTTGGTAGCGGAGTTACTTAGTCAAGAAGAGTTTACCCCAACGTGCAGTAATTAATCCTCAGGCAATCAAATTGTAGAAAGACAGGACTTGCAGTTTATTGAGGTACAGTCCATTCATGGCAATATCTTGAAGTAGAAAGAGTCCTAGTCTAAAGAGTCACTTTCCCTATAAATACCATGGCCAGATAGTCCGGTGGTGTGGCTGCAGGTGAGTCTGGGGATAAGGCCATGGTAGGAGCTCTGAGAACTACATCCTTCCCTTTTGGAAAGCTATGAAGCAAGAAGAAGAAATCTCCCAAGAGACACAGAGACAGAGAAGGAGTCAGGAAGTGTTCCCGTCTTAGACAAAGAGAAGCAGTTTACTATCAAGAGAGTTACACATGCACACAGAGAGACATGCAGCACCCTCCAATGTCCAAGGCATGCTGAATTGCCTATGCCATCAGAGAGGTCCATCACACTGGAAGCCAAATTACACGGGCACCTTTTATTTATGTATATCTCTAGAATGATACAGGAACAATTATGGAGACGGCTGCAATAAAGCTGGGAAAGTAGAATTTCACTTTAGTATTTTTGTGATCGGAATGGACCCCCCAACCCTGTCCCACCAAGAAACCCAATCGAGATGGAACTAATTCCATCTCCCTAATTTCATATTTAAGGAGTACATTCCTAATGCCAGAGTCTCAAACCATATTTGGGGTGGCGGCAGCTCCATTTTGCAGCTAAATTACTCACCAAATGATCTGATATCAGCGTGAGCCAGTGTGGTATAATGGTTAGAGTATTGAACTCTGAACTGGGAATCCTGGGTTTGAAATCCTTTCTCTTCCTGATGCTCGCTGGATGACTTTGGGTCATTCAGTCTCTTTCAGAGCTAAAACACATGAGACAAATTACACGAGGATGCTCAAGTGAAGGGAGACGCAATGTTAGCTGGGAAGCCACATTCTAAAAGATAGATTGGAAGGCTTTGTCAATTTCCCCTCTCTTCAAAGCCAGGGAGATTGCATCTCAAGAGGGTTGGTTTATTTCATCTTTGCCTCTGGAAGGCCCTGTCAGTTTCACCTCCCTTTCTGGGAGGCAAAGATGAAATAAACCAACCCTCTTGAGGAGCAATCTCCCTGGCTTTGTAGAGAGGGGAAATTGACAAAGCCTTCCAATCTGTCTTTTAGAACTCGGCTTCCCAGCTAACATTGCGTCTCCCTTCACTTGAGCATCGCCGTGTAATTTGTCCTGTGTGTTTTAGCTCTCGGCTTCACCTCGCCTCCAGGCTTTTTGTGATGGCAAAATGGAAGAGGCAAGAACCCTGTATGCTGTCCTGAGAGTTTTGCAGGAAGTGTAGGATAAAAGCAGTGTAGGAGAAGGGAGAACTGTAAAAGGGGGCAATCGTGGAAGAGACCGGAGCAGATAGTCTCAGCCTTATCATTTGAAAAAGAGACACAGTCTTGACCAGAGTCAGAAGAGGGAAGGTGGGGGAGCAAGTGGATAGCAGATTATTTTGAAAATAAGGTCCCCGCAGTATTATCCTAACATATCACCAACAGCTAGGGATGGCAAAGACTGTTAGTCAATTTATGTCTTCTGTTCCCCTTCCATAACAATGCTGTGCCCCCTCCCCTTTTCTTATAAGCATTAAATAAGGTAATGTTGTGTAAAGGCTTCATGCAGTGTGTACCATAAAAAAAAGTTTCTTTTAAAGATTTCCTTCTTGACATGAAAGCACATTAAATAACATTTGCCATCAATAAAATCCAACTCGATCCAGGTGCGAAGCATTACACTCACAGTAGGGTTATTGAGTGATGATACCTGAATGGCTGAGATACAGGAAAAGGGAAGTGTACAAAGGGAGCCATCATAAATTATGCCCATTTTTTAAAAACCCAGCTCTGAGACTGATAGGTAAAGGATTATTGCATATAGTAAAGAAGAAACGAGGCAGCTACGGACAGATTTTTTAAAAATCTTTGCAACAGATGGAAAGGGGAGGTGAATTAATACAATTTATGCAGCATATTTCAAGTGTCCAATTATATTTGTTGGTTTGTTTACAGAATTTATACCGCACATTTCTGCCCTCGTGATGGCCACCAAGGCCGCTGACAGATTAAAAACATGCATAATAAGAACTCATCTTAAAAACCATTAAAACCAAACAAAAACTCATGCCTCAAACAATTTAAACCAAGTTAAAAATACATTCAATAAAAATACATGTACATAAAAATAACAATTAAAAACAGGGCAGGAGGGAGGGATTGCTGATGGAGCCTGAGACGGTTGCAGTCTACATCAGGAACTTGGGGCTCGGTCGTCTTTAGAAGTGAACCAACCAAGTAAGATTTAGCAGAATCATCATGGCAGCTGACGGTTTGTTGTTGCAATAGCCATGCTGAGTGGGTGGAGGAGATTATCATTCTTACCTCTTTGTTGCCCGTTCCCTTTAATAATAGAGCAGCAAGCCACCTGAACTCTCACAAGATTCCTTCCTTCCTTCCTTCCTTCCCTCTCTCTCTCTCTCTCTCTCTCTCTAGGGGTCAAATTCTTGTGCAACTTTGAGCCCTGGCATGCATGAATTGCCACACTGCTTTTTAAAAGACCTGGTGGAGGCAAGGAAGTGGATTATCTCCTTAGTTTCCAGGCAGGAGTGGCAGTTGCACGGGGGCATGTGGACAGGGGAGCAGATGGCTGCCGAGTGACAGTGGTGGAGCAGGAATAGGTTTGCCAACTCTGGATTGAGAAGTTCCTAAAGATCTTGAGGTGGAGCCTGGGAAGGGCAGAAATGGGAGGGACCTTGGTGGGGTTTAATGTCATAGAGACCCTCACCCCCCGCTTCCAAAGCAGCTGCTTTCTCCATGGGAACTGATATGTGCAGACTGGAGATCAATTGTAATTCTGGTAGATTTCCAGGGTCCACCTGGAGATAGTCAACCCTAAGGAAGAAGTTGCCACCACCAGCCCAGTTCTGTTGAAACAACCCTTCATTACAGAACCAGTTCTATAATGAATTAATGTAGATACATGAAATTAATGTACAAAAAAGCACCCCTCCCCCCAAACCCCCCACTCTTGTGTGAATGCTTCCATTGAAATTCTACTAGGGTGTCTCTGTTCACTAAATTCACTACATAAATGTTTTTAAAATCAACAATGATTCGGACCCAAATGATTATGAGTAGAAGGGGAAAATGATGTTTAAGAAATGCTTGAAGAAGAGCTCAGGCCATGGAAACATAGCGGGAGCCCTGGCCCCTCACTTCCTTCCACATGTGCAAGTCAGGAGCTTGGACAAGGAGTATGTCTTCTTATGCAACATTCTGAAGTAGAATGAATAGAATATCATTCTATAAGTAGATCTTCGGCTCCATCCTCTTGGTTGCTAAGAATGCCAAAAGAGGAGAGAAGCAAAATACAGCAAAGCATAATGCTACTCAGGGCTTTTTTTCTGGGAAAAGAGGTGGTGGAACTCAGTGGGTTGGCCCTCGGGGGAAATGGTCACATGGCTGGTGGCCCCGCCCCCTGATCTCCAGACGGGGGGGAGTTTAGATTACCCTCCGCGCCGCTGAGTGACGCGGGGGGCGATCTAAACTCCCCTCTGTCTGGAGATCAGGGGGCAGGGCCACCAGCCATGTGACCATTTTCAAGAGGTTCTGGAACTCTGTTCCACCACGTTCCAGCTGAAAAAAAGCCCTGATGTTACTTACACTAAACCAATTAGCAGCCGGCTGAGATATATTACTTGAGACTCAACTACTAGTGCCACAGCACGGGCTTCAAAGAAGTACCCTTATTTTGAAACATTTATTTATAAAACGCATATGCTGCCCATCCAGAGAACTGCTTGAGGCAGCTCCTAAAGTCATACTATAAAATCATAAAAACAACAGCATACACTTATTAGTAATTAACTGGCCATAAAAACAAGCCCGGACATAAAAGCATAAAGCATACAGTAGCCCGCAATGATATCCATGACTTGGTCCTCAAGCAGGGAATATCCTTGCCCCAAGCTGTCTAGGACATCGAAGATAAGAACCAGGACTTTGAATTGTGTGTAGAAACAGCTATGGCAGATCTTTCGGCACAGGAGCAATAAGATCCCTGCGTCTAAACCTTGTCTATAGCTTGGGAGACCCTAGGGATGTGCAGTTGGATATTGCCATCCCAATAAAATTCCCAATATTTGCAGGATTGGATAGGCAATATCCAGTAGTGAAAAACGCACCCGACGACTTTCTTGATTCCAATATTCTCACTCTCGATAATATCGGAATCGGAAATCATGTTGGGCGATCAGCAGGAGTGGATAGGAGGAGCGAGCATGCCCCAACTGGGCCGTGGCACATTGGACCATTAAGTCTCAAAAGGCTATTATTTTCAATTGCAAAAAAGTCCCTTTAAACTTTAAAGGGTCAGTACCCTGTGGCACAGCTGGGGTGTGCAGAACATGATGGGGGTTAGATCTGGTCTCTGGACTCCCATTGAAAATAATGGGCATTCATGAATTCATTCATTCATTCATTCATAGTCCGCCTTTCTCACTGAGACTCAAGGCGGATTACACAGTATGAGCGTAGCACAATCAGTATCTAGTACATTTCCATACAGTATATCAAGTACATTTCCATACAGTGCCATTTCCAGAAACCATGCCACAGGGTAAATATAAACAAGTTTACAAAGACATACCATTAGCAAGGATCCAATACAGAGTAGAAGAAATGCTGAAACAGAACATAATGAATTCTATGACTAACATTTAACAACATGAAGCATGGCAGTGCATAGTACATATTTAAAGTAACAGATAATAAGGCAACATAGTGGTGAAGTCTATGGTCCCTAACTCATTAGCATAGCATCTGAGACCCCCTCCCTACAGTACAGCCCTCCTATCTGAGTAAAAAGCCTTTTTGAATAATTCTGTTTTGCGTCATTTGCAGAAAGCCAGGAGAGTGGTCGCTCTCCTGACCTCCTCCGGCAGGCTGTTCCACAGGGTAGGGGCCACCACAGAGAAAGCCCTTGTGTGGGCTGCTGTTGATTTACATGCTGGCACCTGTAGGAGACACTGATCAGATGAGAGAAGCTGCCGTGGAGGGAGGCAGTCCCATAGGTATGCTGGACCAAGGCCGTGAAGAACTTTGTATGAAATAACCAATACCTTGAACTGAGCATGGTAAAGTTTAAAGTTCAAAAAGCATTTAAAAGGGCTAACGCACTGCAGACCAGCTCCCCCCAACCCAGAGCCATTATTTTCAGTGGGCCATTATTTAATTTCAGAGAGCCATTATTTTCAAAGGCCTCTGGACTCTTGCTATTGCCCATTGGCACAGTGGCCTTCTAAAGGGCCACATGAAGCAGATCAACTGGGTCTCGTGGCATGCTTCTTCTCTGCCCCTCCTTCCCTGCACCTGTTGCCTTTAGGGGTGAGGATAAGGAGGCATTTATTATCATTTTAATTTCCTTTTGTAAGTTGAGAAAAGGGCATGATTATTGTTTTCACTAAATTGGGAGTATTGTTCCGATATTTATTAGAATAGAAATTTTACCTGACATGACTTTCTCAAATGATAACACTACTCCCAATATTTAATGAAAAGGATAATTTTGCGCTTCCTGACTTTCCTATATGAAATCAAAAGAGTTATTTTTGAAGGGCACACCCCTCTCCAGTGCATTTGGAACCAGCTGATGTTTCAGGAGAGCATTTGAAGACAGCCTCAAGTAAAAATGTATTATCATTATATCTAATTCTCTACATGGACCTTTCTGTGGATACTTAAATCTACAGACTGGGGCATGGTCAGACAAGACAGATCTTTCTGCAAACTTGAGGAAATCCCCAGGTTTGCAGAAAAACTTGAAATCTAAATGATGGGGAGGGGGGGGGGGGTTAAAACCCTCCAAAATGATAGAAGCAGTACCTGTAGCTTTAAGAAACAAATGCACTCAGTGTCCATTGCTAAGTAACCACAACAGTATTGCTAGCTTTCAAGCCTTGGTTCTTTTAGTAAAAGGGTGGTGGAGCAGGGAGCTTTCCAGCACTGTTTGGCTTTTGAGGGAAGACTCATCAGGACCAGGCCAATCAGTAACCACAAGGCAACTTGCTACTACATGACTTGCAGATCTCACACAGGCTTGGCTGGTTGCTACTGTTCATCAGCAGCCACACCAAAATAGCCAGTGTGATGTAGCGGTTAGAGTTTCAGGTTAGGATCTGAGAGCACCAGATTCAAACCCCCTCTTTGCCATGGAAGGTCACTGGGTGACTTTGGGTCAGTTACACACTCTCAACCTAACCTACCTCGCAAGGTTTTTTTGAGGATAAAATAGAGGCAAGGATAATGATGTAAATGGCTTTGAGTCTCATTATGGAGAAAGGCAGGTATAAATGGAGCAAATAAATAATAAATATAGCTGAAGATGGAGGGCAGATAATAATTAGATTGGCTGGTGAGTGGGAAGAAAAGAAGGAAGCAGGCATACTTGAGGATGTGGAGGCTGCCAGGAGGAGGGAAAGAGGAAATAGGGGGGGGGTGAGGTGCCCCCTGCAACTCCTGTCAAGTACTCCATCATACAACTGGCCTCAGCCTGGCCTGGCCAGTCATGCAATTGGCCCAGCCTAGCAGCTGGTGCCATGCAAGTCACCTGGGATTTTTCAAGGGAGAAGCTGCCAGAAGGAGAGAATGAGGGACACCTGAAGATGGGGGAGGGGGGAGAGATTAAGGTAGGGTAGCTGGTGGGTGGGAGAGAAGGAAGCTGTAAAAGGAGAGAGGTTATGGGGGCTTTCAGGAAAGAGAAAGAGAAAATAATGGGGGACAGGAAACGAGATCCACCTGCAAGCCCTTGCAGGTTCCCCACTTGTAGTAATTTTACCTGGATGTGATCATAACATGAATCACTAGGATTGCCACGTGTCTGGTTTTTACCTAGACAGTCCAGTATTTTGGGGACTGTCCAGGGAAAACAGATAAAATACCGGACGTATAAATGTCTGGTACTTTTGTACATGGGGAGGAGCTGCAGGCTGCAGTAGTGCATGAGCTGGCTGCAGTACCAGCAGACCTTTGTGCACTGCCTCCCCCTCCCCCTCTCTGCTTCCAGGCAGCTCCATCGCTTGCCCGCTCAGCCTAAATGCCTGCTTTCCTACATGCTGCCACTGGGAAGGGGGCGAGCCAGCCTGCTGGCCTCCTGAGCACTACTGCTAGGGGAATGGCCAGCCAGCCCGCTCACCTGGCCTCCCAAGTGCTACCGCCAAGGGAGTGGCTAGCCACCCTCCCCCCGTCGCCCCCATATTGCCCCATGAATGAGCCAGTGAGGCTGCTGCAGCAGTGCCAATGATCTTTTGGGGCTGGGTGGGCAAAGATATGCCAGGAGGGCGAGTGCAAGGGGCAGTGACACAGCTGGGCCCTCCTGAAGCAGAGCCCCTGCAAAAGCTGCCCAGCTGTGGGGGTGGCACGATGATATCACTTTTGGTAGTGATGTCATTGTGCTGGGGGTCAAGAGGACTGTACTATGGTGAATACTGGGCACCCCTGCCCATCCTATATTTTTTAGGAATCCATCGGGCAACCTTGTAGATTACTGTGGCCAGATCCTGCTGGTACTTAACCCCAAACTGACAAAATAACAACAACAGCAATAATATGCACAACATTATTAGTGGCAGCAAAAACCGCAATAGCTTCGAAATGGAAGTCACACTCTCCCCCATCCCTTAATCTATGGTACACAAAAGTCTGGGAACAGTTGATAATGGGAAAGATAACGGAAAGCATATTATTGTCAACAAATCCTTTACTAACATCAGACTTTTACACAAAATGGAGTCCTTTTTTTGAGTTTCTTTCAAAAAACGAGACATTGTTATCCAGCTTGCCTTATAGAACAATTATTAATCTTGAAATATGATAGCTATATATTTTACAGAACTAAGCAGCATACAGAATCTTCAGTGTGATATACTTGTTAATGCTGCACTATGCTCTAGTATTGTGAAACTTCTCTCGTACGTTTATTTGAATAATTTGTTATTGTACATGTTCATTAATATAATAAAAGTTCAACAACAATAATACGCTATTTATATACTATCCTTCAGGACAACTTAATGCCACACTCAGAGCTGTTTACGTGTTATTATTATCCTCACGACGATCACCATCTGAGGTGGGCGGGGCTGAGCGAGCTGATGGTGACACATGCCACAAAAGATTCCCAGGCCTCCTACTGTAAGCCAAGATCCAGCACCATCCCCAAGCTACAAACCTGTTCCTTTTGGGGGAGTTTAAAAAAAAACTCTGAAGTTTGTTTCAGACTTAGCACAAAACCCTAGTTTATTTTAACTAAGGTTTGTTTGTGAAAGCAGGATATAGCTTGCACTTTGGCACTCCTGCTTTGCCTTAGAAATACTGGCTCCAGTGCCTTTGGTCTGGCCAGGTATCTGTCCAATTGGGAAGAGATAGAGAGGATTTGCTAGGGAACAGAAAAAGGATTGTCTGTGTTTGGAAATGATCCAAAACCCATAATTAAGACTAACTGGAATTAACAAAAGACCGTCAAACTATGGTTTCAGATTCTTGTTTGACTGACCAACCATAGTGAGTGGAGGGGTCCATTTTGAACAGCCACATTAAGCGTAATTAGCTTAATTAACCCATGGTTTTGCATTACGTCTAAGCCAAGACTAAATATTTTTATATTTATAAATATTTTTAAACATTTTTATATTATGCTAAACATACAAATCAAGTACTTTGAGTATATACCAACAAATAGCTAGGGAGAGAAATTATTGATTTAGAGGAAGAGTAAAAAAAAGCAGTTTCTTTTTTGAGCTGTCTCCTTGCAAGAGAACAGCTGAGGAATATTTTACAGAATAACAGTTTATGTTGGAAAGGTTAGTAAAATAATTCCTATTTATAGTTAAAGGACTAAAGTTTAAGCTCTCTGTTTTTGTATTTGACAAAATCACCCGTTCATTCAAAAAATTTAAAAGTGGCTGAAATTTGGAGATTTTTTTTTAATGGATAGTAGAATTGAATAGTGAGGAAGGAAAGCCCTCAGCCAAGAGCGCCTCACAAATTGTCTTTCAAAATTTCCAAAGTATTTTCTCACAGTTTAAAGTTTCTTCAAACTTCCAATGTATGCCTCAGTATGACCAACGTGGTATAGTGGTTAGAATGTCAGATTAGGATCTGGGAGACGCAGGTTCAACTCCCACTCTGCCATGGAAGTTTACAAGTGAACTTTGGGTCAATCATACACTCTCAACCTAACCTACCTCAAAGGGTTGTTGAGAGAATAAAATGGAAGCACAGAAATTGATGTAAGCTGCTTTGAGTTCCAACCGGGTGTAAATCATAGGGTTGGAAGGGACCTACAGGGTCATCTAGTCCAACCCCCTGCACAATGCAGGAAATTCACCTCCCCCCACCCACCCCCATGACCCCTGCTCCATGCCCAGAAGATGGCAAAAAATTGCCAGGATCCCTGGCCAAACTGGCCTGGAGAAAATTGCTTCCTGACCCCAAAGTGGCAAATGGCATTACTCTGAGTGTGTAAGAAGGGGCCACGAGAACTAAGCATGGATGTAACCCTTCCTGCCCTCCCTCTCGTGATCTGCCCAGGTTCACAGAATTGGCATTGCTGCCGGATGGCTATCTAGCCTCTGCTTAAAAACCTCCAAAGAAGGAGAGCCCACCACTTCCCAAGTAAGCCTGTTCCACTGAGGGACCGCTTGTCAAGAAGTTCTAAATGGGAATCAGTGACTAATACCAGGTTTCAGAAAGGAGGCCGTACTTCTATAATACTGTCCCATAAAAATGCATGGAGCCACTTTGGTACAGTGGTTAAGAGCGGCAGGGCTCTAATCTAGAGAACTGAGTATAATGTTCCACTAGACGTGTTTAATGGACCACAAACTTTTCATGGACCCACCCGTTTGCAGACGGGTTTGTCGGACCGTGGCCTATCACTTCCAGGAGGACCTAGGACTGCCCCCTTCACGCTCAGAAATGCCAAACTTGCAGCGAGTCTTCAGCAGGCTCTCCTCCAGCCACCCTCCAAGTTTGGCAAAGATTGCATTTCGGAGATCCGAGTTGCAGACCGCCAAAGCGGCCACCCCAGGAAACTTCCAGTAGATAGGAGCTGCAATTGCCAATTGACTTGAATTGGCTTGCAGCACCAAAAAGTTGCATTGAAAACATTAGATTGAGTTGGAGAATCTTCCTCTGAGACTCAGTTGTGGCAGAGCCCTAGGCTAGCCCACCACCCCACAAGCAAATAAGAATTGAAAGTGGAAAAAATCAAACAGAAGAGTGAGCTCTCAGCCAAGGAAACCCAATAAGCTTGCACCCAGAGCCTTGCTGCAGCACAAGCCCCAATCCTCCCTCTCACACAATCCAAAAAAATTCCCACAAGCAGCTCCTCCCTCAGAAACTGCTGGCTGGAAAGTGAAACTGCAGCTCAGTGCTGGGTGTTATATATACTGCTTGCTCTCATAGAGCATAATGGGAGCTCTGTGGTTGGCAGCCAGAGCTGCCTATCAAGGTTTTCAGGGCTAAGATTGGCGTGTTCCAAAGGCAGCAGAAGGTCTGCAGGTGATTCCACTACATTACCTAGGGAACTGATTGCTTGGCGCCGGGATGTCTGGATTCATAGACCAACAGGCTGGCCCCAAAGTCATCGTGTCCATGAAAAATGTACATCCCATGACCTGCCTGTTCATTACTGCTATGTCAAATTCTGGTCCATTTTTCAGTCTGTGCCCACCTCTATTCCCCACTCCTCCGCTTGAAGCCAACTGAGTGACCTTGGGTCAGTCACAACTCTCTTGGAGCTCTTTCAGCTCTACCTACCTCACAGGGTGATTGTTGTGGGGATAATAATAATAACACACTTTGTAAATCGCTCTGAGTGTGGCATTAAGTTGTCCTGAAGGGCGGTATATAAATCTAATGTTATTATTATCATCTGTTTTGCTGTGCTTTCTCTCCCAAAACTGCTGGACAGAAGAAAGACTGTGTAAAAGATGTTAGGGAGGTGAAGGAAATCGATTGTGTCAAATGGACAGCGGAGAAGAAAATCCCCTGAATAACTCCCCTGGAACTGTGTTGTGCTTCTCTTGCTTCAGGGCATCTTCAAAGTCTTCGTGACAACATAGCAACTAAGCCAACTTCCATCATCACCTCAGACCTGTTTGTGTGCCTAGCAACCAAAACACGTAACACTAGGAAAGGGCCTTTACTGATAAGACTGGAGGCAACGAGTCAAGAAGAAACAAATTCCCTGACACTAGGACTTAGGGAAGTAGGAACACGTTGTCCAAGGTTTGTGACAGCCAGAAAACAAAATCAGGTGCTGTTCCTAATGCCGAGACTCACCCACTCTAGACCTGTTTCCTTACATGTGTAGGGTTGCCAAGTCTGAGTCCAACCTGGGAAGGACAGGGTTTGGGGAGAGGAAGGACCTTAGCAGAGTATAATGCCACCCTCTAAAGCAGCCATTTCCTCCAGGGGAACGGAGTAGTGGAGCAAATAGTGCCAAAGTAAAGGAAGGTGGCACGACTGGGAAGAACAGTTGGGAATCTGCAACCGCTAGAGTTGCCAGGCAGTGCCTTGCAACCAGTGGGGACATGGAGGAGGGGCTATGACGCTGTCTGCAGTGCTAATTCACTTCCAGTAAAAACTTCGAAATGACATAGCGTAGCTCTAGGAATCCCTGGAAACTCCATGAGAAGTTTCTGGCAATTCCTAAAACTACCTTATTGTCACTTCTGGTTTTTTACCCGAAGTGAAATAGGGCTGCATGTGAATGCTGCTGCATTGTATTTATTTTTTTATCCTGCCGCTGCTCCCACCTTTATGGCCCCATTGCCATACACGTTGCCAGCATTCGAAGAAGGGAAACTGCGACTCTAAAAGCATCTTAGTATTTTCCTGCAAAAAAGTGGTTCCAGTTCAAAACCCACACTTCAACAAGTGTTGTTTTATTCTGTGCCATTGTGGCAACACTTTCACGTGAAACGGCACATTATTCTCCTTTGAGGAACAAGCCTGATGGGCAATGCCCTGTACGCCATGTCTAGTGAAAGAAAGAAAGAGAGAGAGAGAGAGAGAGAGAGAGAGAGAGAGAGAGAGAGAGAGAGAGAAGAAAGAAAGAAAGAAAGAAAGAAAGAAAGAAAGAAAGAAAGAAAGAAAGAAAGAAAGAAAGAAAGAAAGAAAGAAAGAAAGAAAGAAAGAAAGAAAGAAAGAAAGAAAGAAAGAAAGAAGCTGAGAAGAGTTGCATTTGCATATAGAGATGAGTTCAGTTCCTGGCTACAGAGAGGCAGCATGGTGACTGAGAACATACCTAAGTGATGCTCAGGGTTTTTTGTTTTTAAATTCAGAATAAATGCCAAGGGGCCTCCTTCTGCAAAACAGATGGCAAGTCTATGAGCAAGCTGCATAATTTAAGATTTTATGGGCACAGAAGCAAGGAGGTTGTTCTTTGGTCTCACTGACAATGTCCTTGGCGTATGCATCGCATGCCCAGATGCATGGAAGGGGAATCTTTTTGTTCTTAGATCTGTCTCTTACTGAGCCAGGGGCATTCTCAAAGAAGGATGCTGCCTCACACTCCCTTCTGTGCTCTGAATAAACACCCCCCCTCCTGTCTCTCTCACTCTTCCCCCCTCTTCTGGTGTCCAAAGCGTTGCCTTTCCTTTCCCGTCCTCCTCTTTGTGCCTCTGCCCATATTCCGCCCCGCTCGCTCCGTTCCTTGCAGACTTTCCCACCCCTCTGACCTCCTTCAGTGCTGCATCTTGGGTGTTCTACAGCACGGCTCTGAGTCAATTAATTTTCCAAATTACAGCTAACTCAGCAAGCCAGTCGCAACCAGCAAAGCAGGAAGGATGTGTTTGCTAGAGAGGAAGACGTTTGTAGCTCTATAATTTAGCATGTTGTGTGGCAAAGGCGAGCACCAAACCGGCTGGTGGGGGCCACTTAATGTGCACATGGTGACTTCTCAGATAACATTCAAGATTCCAACACCATATTTTGCAGTGAAGTGGCATTAAAAAAGGAAGGAAGGAGCAGCTGAAAAGTCTGAGCTGTCACCTGGGTGAACAGAGCGTCTGGAGGGCAAAACGCCCTTTGCAGCGAGCTTTCAAGTTATAGAAAATTACATATATTGGGTTGGTAGTGTCCATACTAATGGAATTGGCAGCAGTTCGAAATAAGATTTTTATTTTCAGTTATTTTTATTTATAATATGCCTTTCTCACTGAAACTCAAGGTGGGTTGCACAGTGTAAGTCCATTTTTAAATGACTTTAAAACAGTGGCAGCGTCCTCGTGCTGACCAGTAAGATGCCATCATGTCTAATTTGGCTCACAGTGTCCCAAAGAACACGCAATCGGAACGTGCATTTGCAACAACAGCGTCTAATTCTCTCGTCGGAGGCTGAGCATTAAATGTGTTGCTGTTCTGTACTACAAACTGGGCATTGACTATACCTTAGTGGCTGTGTAGGCACCACCAGGCAGGACAGAGTGGTGTTGGTGATTCTGGGGCCCTGGACAAAAATTCAGCATGGAGCCCCAGAATAACAGCCATTCCTGTAGGCACCCACCACAACCCCCCCACCAAGGCTAAGCTGGGGCAGCCGTTGATGGAAGCTGGTTACTGAAGTCCCAGACAGGATGGGCTTGGGCAATAGCAGCGACAGTGGGAACTTGCTCTTCTTCATCTTTTCCCCTTTCTTTTTGGGGGACGGCCAGTGTGGGCCCAGGACAGCTGCTCCAATTGCCCATTGGCCAATATTGTCCCATGCCTCTCCTTTATTTATTTATTTATGTCATTTATAGTCCACCTTTCTCACTGAGACTCAAGGCAGATTACATAGTTTGAGGTTAGTACAATCAGTAGCAAGGACATTTCCATACAGTGTCAAGGACATTTCCATAAACAATGTCCTAGGGTAATAAGTTTACAAAGACATAGCATTAGCAAGGATCCAATATGGAGTTGAAGAATTGCTGAAACAGAACATAAGCAATTCTAGGACTGACATTAGACAACATGAAGCACAGGCAGTATACAGGAATACATATTTAAAGCAACAGATAATACGTAAAGCAACATAGTGGTGAAGTCTATGGTCCCTAACTCATTAGCAAAGCGTCTGAGACCCCCTCCCTACAATACAGCCCTCCTATCTGAGTAAAAAGCCTTTTTGAATCATTCGGTTTTGCATCGTTTGAGGAAAGCCAGGAGAGTGGGGGCTCTCCTGACCGCCTCAGGCAGGCCGTTCCACAGGGTAGGGGCCACCACAGCCAATTTGACGTAAGAGCTGAACATGCACGCGCACAGATTTTCTTTGTAGTGTATCAGACTGAAGCATCTTTCTCTCCCATTTTAGTCGCTGCAGCGTACCATCTGTGTCTTCGGCAAGCCCCTCTGAACACTTCTGTACCTTACCCGGATTTTGCTGACATTGCCTTGGGGTTTATCGTAGGGTTAATTTGTGAAAAAGTTCTCTGGCAGTGTCCCGTCGGGATGCAATTCATTTTTATCTCACATGTACCTTATTCTTCACACAGTTGTGTTTCTTTTGAGAACATGTTGCTGCATGAAATCCTAATGAGATTTGGGGATTTATTATGCACTGTACTGGGTCCAATATGGCAAAGAATTGTTCTTCTTGCCTTTCACTACCCAGTTTAATATAAATTGCAATCGATTTTATCATATGCACAAAAGTTCATAGCTATTGGAAGAAAAATACTACGTCCATCTGAGTGAGTGTGCAATCTCTTAGATTTCTCTTTTGAAATCCCATTCATTCCCAGTATCTGCTGACTGGTGTGAACTAGGGACTAGTTTGGGTGACCAACTCATTTGTTTTTGCATCATGACAACAATAGTGTGTTTTAAGTTGTTGTGATCTGCCCGGAGCCACCTGTTTGGGGAGGGCGTACTATAAATTTAAGAAAATAAAATAAAATAAGCACCAATCCATATGCAAAAGAACCTCCTCAGGATACAATGAAGCCTCCCGCCATTAGCATTCCACACCCTGGGAAACTCTTACAGAATGACTCAGCTCAACCCCACCCCTCCTGAGTAGATACAAATGACCTACATCTTTTCCACACTGTGACACTGAGAGATCTCTGTCTTTTGGTGCTACACCTCTGAAGATGCCAGCCACAGCTGCTGGCGAAACGTCAGGAACTACAATGCCAAGACCATGGCAATACAGCCCGGAAAACCCCCAACAACTAAAATAAAATAAATAAAAATAAGCCTGGGGCAGACATCATGTGATACCATGGTTTAATTAAACCATAGCCATGAGCCATTCTGTTGATTATGGTTAGGTGGGGCACGTCAGAGCAAGATAGGCCACTGTGGTTTGAATGGGGTTTAATAAAGGTGCCTCTTGATGCACAAGCACAGACATCCTGTCTTGTTCCACTGGCAGCAATCTTATGCAATCCCCGACTACAGCAAAGATGTTGAAACCACCATTTGCCTACGCCAACCAGGGTTTGAGTGATCAGCTGTGAACACTATCCTGGTTTCACAGAGTAACCATTGTTAAAATTATGATGCATTGTTAAAATGATTTTGCATGATGCATGAACCAGGCCAGGGTGTCCTGAATGCTTGTCATTCTTACAGCTGTTCTGGGGTGACTTTAAAAACTAAAGAACAAGAGCAGTCTAACCAGATGTCATTCTGGGGTAGCTGTCACCTGAGTGCTGCCTTTATAGCCGGGCAGGTATTCTATCCTGAGTAGTCACAAAAAGCTAACCAACACGCATACATTTCCCAGCACACACCTGTGGTTTTTCTTTATGAGAAACTGCGAAGGCATCCCTGTTGAAACGACTTTGCTGTTGGCACGTGCTGCTTATAGAAGAAGGAACGCGAATGCGGATTGGTTTACAGAGGTCAGGAAAAAATGCCAAGCACATTTTCTGACAGGGGCCATTTCCACACTACTCACCTTCATCCGGAACGGGGCGCAATGTCGTGAAAAAAACCGTGGAAGACAGCATCTTCTCGCGCAAGTTTTGCACGTCGCGCAAAACTCGTGCGAGAAGACGCTATCTTCTGCATTTTTTCCCGCAACGTTGCGCCCTGTTCTGGATGAAGGTGAGTAGTGTGGAAACGGCCATGTTTGCTCACTGCTTACCTCATTGGCCAAACCCTTTGAGACAGGCTCAGAATTGATGTGGTGTCAGAGATCTCTCCGCACAGAAGGCAAATCTTATAACCGAGGTGCAACGGGAATCGCCAGCCGTTGATGGATCAAACCAAAGCTCCAAATTCCAGCATGATTGTCTCGTATTGGATAAAATGGAAGTGGGTTACTGTGACTGGGATAAGAAGGAAGTGCTCTGCACCTTTTATTGGACTAATTTGTTTTCTGTTAAGGAAGTATTGCCTTTCCAGCTAGCTGAATCTTTTGGACTGGCACAGCTCTTAATATGCTGTAGTGTTTATAGATATAAAGTGCCGCTTCCCATTCTATAGTAAAACAGAAAGGGAATCAGTTTCTCTTCTTTAAATCTCTTCTGTCCTTTTCTACCCCACTTTGCATTGTTTAGGATGTGGCCAATCCTTTAAAATCTTTTACACTTTTAAAAGCGGAGGGGGGGGGAGATCCAGCAATAATATAAGCCCTCATTTATTGTGGGATCCAACCCAAAAAAGAATAGCCGAATGCTCTGACAGGCCTGGTTATTTTTTTGGGTTCCAAGTCTGATTTATGGCACTAGCCAGCCAACCAGGCTGGTGAAATATTTGCTGCCGCTTGCAGAGACCTGGAAAAATGAAGTGTGAAGTTCTGAAGGGAGCAGGCAACAGTTCCCCAGTCACTAAACACTTCCAAGGAGTTGGCAGCAGAACAGAGCTACGATCTGAAAGATGAACCTCAAAGGAATATGGGGAGTAGGGGGGAAGGACTATGCTCAGCGTTAAAAATATAACGGCACTTAAAGCTTTCCATACATTCATTATTATACCGAGAGTGGGGAAAGGGGGGTGTTGGTTCTATTTATTTATTCTCTTTCCCCTAATAGCTCCCCCCCGCCCCGCTTTTTGCAGTGGTTTCATCCCAAAGGAAAAGAACTAAATTCAGCAACAGAGTATAGAGGACATTGGGGAAACCCACCACGGGAACAAAAATGCTCCAACAGAAAAATGGGATCCGGAAAGCAAGCTGGCCTTTTGCGACCAAGTTTGTCTCTTGCAGCGGAGGAAGGCCGCAGTTTATTCTGGGCTGTCTTTTCGCAGCGCCAAGGTCTTGGATGCTGTGGGCGGGGAAGTTGGGATTTTCCTCTCCATGGTAAGGGAATTTCCTAGAGGTGGGGAAAAGAGGCAAGGATTCCTCAGAATGTTCTTGGAACAGGCCCCTCCGCCACTCTGGCTGCCAGGCGCAAACATGGGGTGGCTTCCCTTGGATTTCTTTAAGAGAAATTAACAGTCAACTCCAGCGTCTGTGCAGCACCTCAGATCTAATCTTTTCTCCCTTCCCAGCCAACTACTGCTTCCCGTTCTAATTTGTAAATTTAAAATATGCCCATGCATATTCTGTCAGCAGTCCTACCCAGTCCATCTTTAGCTTATATGGCAAGTTCGTTACATCCTACACCTTCCTTCTGGAAGGGCTTGGAGGAATGTCTGCTGCCTATTTATCCCTTCTTTCTCCCTAATGGGAACCCAAAGTGGCTTACATTTGTCTCCATTTTACTCTCACAACAGCATATAAAGTAGGTTAAACTGAGAGTGTGTGAGCTTCCGTGGCAGAGTAGGTCTTACAAACCCGGCCTTCTCAAACCTGGCAATCTAATCATTACACCACTCTGACTGTTTGCCCACATCCACCTGATTCAGCACATAGCTGTGGTGCCCTTAGAGGATACTAAGAACAAATAGTGTTGCCACGTCGGCAGGGAGACCTGGCACTTACCTCGTGCCTTGAGCATGCTTCTTTTTGTGCATGCACTCCTGCGCTGTTGCAGTAATGTCACTTCTGGGAAGTGACATCATCACATCGGTTGTGGGCGCACTCCCACGCTTTGCATGGTGGTAATTCTGGCCCATTTGGGGCCAAAATTGGCCCCCACAAGGCATGGGAGCACGCCTACGGCCAGCAGGACATCACTTCAGGAGCACACATGCCCCCTGGGAGCACACGTGCCACGCATGTTTCCAGGGTCCCTGCTGGTGTCAGGAGATCTCAGCAGGTTGCCCAAAGCCTCCTGCCGGTTGCCAGGGACTATCAGACAAGAAACAATTCCCGTGTACTATAATGCCTCCACAATCAACAATAAAGCACGTAATATTATTTCCAGAATTATTTATTCACCAATATATAAGGGGTATATTAAACAACTTGTATTTCAAATTATCTCTCTTAGCACATTCAAGAACTGCACCACATATTGCACTCCCCCTTAACCTCAATCATATAGGCATTTCAGACGTCCTGTAATTATTCTATTAAAGTGTCACGTGCTCCAAGTGCTATAATTATTACAATTAAAGTGCATTTACTGGTCAGACATCCTATGACACTACTTTTCCTATACAGGGTTTAAATTGCCTTGTTCACAATTATAATATACAGTCACAATATAGGTGCAGTCCAAGATTGACTCCAGACACTGTGGGTGTCACAGTTCATGGGTAGACCTATGTCCTTCCAATATACGTTGTAAACTCTGTGACTGAGTTCTCTAACGGACGGTCCAGATCCTTGTAAGGTCCGTTTCCAAAGTTCTTTTTCAAAGAGCACAGTAGCTGGAAAAACATACATAGTCATAAAGAATCCCTGAGTATCTAATGTTTACACTAACACATTCATGGTACAATATACTCACTCAGAGATTCTTGCAATTAACCTTCCATATCCCCTTCTAGTATTCCAATTACTTCCATCTGCATCTTGTTAGCTAGTAACCGTTTTATCCTCTGAATGTAATCCACGCCCCCATCATGTAGTTATTCTCTCTTAAAGAGATATTAGTCCCATAAGTAGTTATAAGAAACACGTATAGTCATTGGCTATATTCAAGCCATTAGGTATGAGAGTATTGAGTTTATATATCCAAAAAGTTTCTTTTTGGTGTAGTTCCCTAGTAGCAGTCATATATTCCCTCTTTCGAGTCTTGAACAGCACTGTGAATAGCATCTCCATGTCACTATGTTTTCTCTCCAAATAATGTTGGACCATGGGTGCCTCTAATACGTTATTCTTTATTCTGGACTGATGTTCACCAAGCCTTATTCTAATGGAGCGTGTGGTACTTCCTACATATAACAGACCACATGGGCATTTCAAAACATACACTACCCCCTCAGTGCCGCAGTTAACAAATTCATTTGTAGTCCTTAATCCTGACTGTTCCAAATCTTCTGTAGTCATTATTAGGGAGCATTGCTTACATCTCCCACATTTGTATACACCCCTCGGCAGTCCCATGTTCCTGGTGCCAACATCATAATTTAAATCCGAATGTATAATCTGGTCTTTGATGTTCCGGGTCCTCCTGAAGGCTACCAGTGGGGGAGTCTCACAGCCTGGGATATCATTGACAAGCGGCCAGTATTTCAAAATTGCCCTGCGGATGGCATTTGCTTTCTCACTATAGTCAAGAACACCCACAATACGGTCTCTGGTCGTTCGTACCTTCGGTCTAAGTAATTCTTCTCTGGTCGTTTCGTCAGCACGTCGTCTTGCTTGTAGTAACACCCTATCTGGGTAGCCCCGTTGCTTCAATTGCTCTTGCAATATATTACTCTGGAGAACATAATCAGCAATACTAGTAGAATTTCTTTTTAGTCGCAGGAATTGTCCAAAGGGTAAGTTGGCCCTTAGATGTCCGGGGTGAAAGGATCTATAAGGTTAATTGCAAGAATCTCTGAGTGAGTATATTGTACCATGAATGTGTTAGTGTAAACATTAGATACTCAGGGATTCTTTATGACTATGTATGTTTTTCCAGCTACTGTGCTCTTTGAAAAAGAACTTTGGAAACGGACCTTACAAGGATCTGGACCGTCCGTTAGAGAACTCAGTCACAGAGTTTACAACGTATATTGGAAGGACATAGGTCTACCCATGAACTGTGACACCCACAGTGTCTGGAGTCAATCTTGGACTGCACCTATATTGTGACTGTATATTATAATTGTGAACAAGGCAATTTAAACCCTGTATAGGAAAAGTAGTGTCATAGGATGTCTGACCAGTAAATGCACTTTAATTGTAATAATTATAGCACTTGGAGCACGTGACACTTTAATAGAATAATTACAGGACGTCTGAAATGCCTATATGATTGAGGTTAAGGGGGAGTGCAATATGTGGTGCAGTTCTTGAATGTGCTAAGAGAGATAATTTGAAATACAAGTTGTTTAATATACCCCTTATATATTGGTGAATAAATAATTCTGGAAATAATATTACGTGCTTTATTGTTGATTGTGGAGGCATTATAGTACACGGGAATTGTTTCTTGTCTGATAGCAGTATTACCGTGTTGCTCTATATTTTGGGTTGCCAGGGACTGGCAGGCAAGAAGTTAAACCACCAGGAGATTACCCACCACGGGCAGGGACGTGGGATCTCCAGGAATAAGCCAAATCCTGCTCAGAAGTTCCATGTTATTCAATGAGTCTTAGGATAGCAGCCTCAAATTCTTCCAGTGAACCTCAGGAAAAATCTGGACAAAAAGGCTGTCTACTCGTTGCCCAAATTGATGATGCACGTTTACTAGTTTGGAGGGGTTTGTTGTTGTTATTTTTAAGTTTGTGATTTTTGCTTGCCAGGGCAGAACTTGATGGAAGCTCTGGAAATGAGCTTTGCAGAGTCTGGAATTGACTGACTTGTCAGGCCCCAATTCGTTATCAGCAGTGTTTCAGTGGCCCCCACCAAATGGACAACGCTGCATTTGAAAAAAAAGCATATAAAAACAGTATTACTTGCAGTATAAGAACTCTCTGCATGGTCCCTATAATTCCCTTAGCTCTGAGGCATCTATAACTATTGTGACTAACTGCAGAGTGATATTATAGGGAACCAGGGTGAGCGCTGTTTTTTCAGGGCTTGATGCCACAATGAAAAGGCCATGCCCATTTGGAACATGTACATCTCATGCTGGCTGGACTAAATGGATGGGTAGACTTTGTACAAGACAACTGCCTCCTAACACCATGGAATGATTTCCGTAGCTATTGCAAGTTGTTTGGAACGTGCAATTCAAATGTACTTGTTACCATAATCATAACCCATTTCCAGTCCTAATTCCCACTGAAATGCAATAATGTTCTTGGCGCACAATACGTTCCATGCTCAGGCAGGCTGCTGGGCTGTCTTATCTTTGCTTTCAAAAAGGATTCCCCTCCCTTCACCCACCCACTTCCATTTTATTGTTTCTTCCCTTCGCTTTCACTGATGCTCGAAATGCCTGAATTTGGCAAAACACGGAAGTGACACCGGCCGATTCCGCACGACTTACCTGAAGCCGGGACGTTGCGGAACATGCCGGTAAAAACGCAAAAGATTGCATTTTCTTGCGCAAGTTTTGCGCGATATCGCGCAAAACTCGTGCGAGAAAATGCAATCTTCCACGGTTTTGCCGGCATGTTCCGCAACGTCCCACAACGTTCCGGCTTCAGGTAAGCCGTGTGGAATCTGCCACCATTGCGCAGGGAACAATGTTCTAGCATTTGCCCCAAACACTATGGTTTATCCATCGGTAAATGTATGATATATCCATAGAATTTGGAGGAGAAAGCTGGAGCATTCCCTGTCATGATGTCTCTTCCAGATCATGCCAGAAGTGACATCGTGTGCCACCAAGGATGCCAGTTTGACGAGCGGGAGACCTCGTTTCCCTATGGAGACATCTCATTTCTAGAAGTTGCAGTTGGGGACGGCATGCATGAGTGGGGTTGAGCCACACCACCAGCAGCTGAATTCAGAGAAGGCAATTTGTATATGAAACCTGCCAAGTGGGATTTTGTTTTTAGTCACCTACAACACCAGTTAATGTGAACAAGTCTTTCTTTGTACTTTGGATCATTACGGTCGCTTGATTAACCCCATTTTTGACCCTCACAAACCCATTCCCACCTGGTACATCTATCATAGTCCACTTCTGAGATGTGTTAATTCAACATATTTTCTATCAGTGTGGAAATGATTCATAGCAGACCCTTCTAGGTTTCCAGATTTCTAAATTTTCCTTTCTAAATTGTAGGAAACTTTTCTAGACCACTATCATGCTAACAATCACACATATTTTTTATGACAGTATATGTTTTAGTGTCTCCTTTACCCAAATACATTAATACCCCAAAGCCACTAATACGATAGCTTGGTGGAGAATGCCGTCAAGTCATAGTTAGCTTACAGCGACCCCTGGTGGGGTTTTTATGGCAAGAAACTAACAGAGGTGGTGGTTTTTGTGGGTTTTCTGGGCTGTATAGCCGTGGTCTTGGCATTGTAGTTCCTGACGTTTCGCCAGCAGCTGTGGCTGGCATCTTCAGAGGTGTAGCACCAAAAGACAGAGATCTCTCAGTGTCACAGTCAACCCAACAGAGGTGGGTTGCCATTGCCTGCCTCTGAATATTATAACTTATATTTCTTATAATGTCAAAATCAAAAGGTGGATATTCCCATGTAAAAGGCAGAAGCGAACGAGGCCAGTTCAACACCTGGCTTAGTTTCCACCCTGACACAAGGTGTCAGCGGGGGGGGGGGGGCACAGTTCATACCCCCTTTGAGAAGCAGCTTCTAATCCTGTTGCTGATATTTCATGATTCACACCCTTCCTTTTTATTTCTTGTCAATAAAAAGAAACGGATACATTTTTTTTTTTAGAAATAGAAACAATCCAAATTCCGTTGCTGTTCTGCAGGTAAAGCAGGACATAAAATGCTTTTCGGGATCCTCCTCTTAATCTTAGGCGGGAGAGGGTGTGCCCGATTCTACGTCTGTTAACAAAGACTCAGTTGTCAGAATTAGCACAGCAACTTGTCCTACCCCAAGACAGTGAAGTGTTCCTGACACTGTGCACAATAGGTTTTTTTAAAAAAGGTTGTTTCCAAATGAAAGGGTGTGAGCTGCATTAATGCATGAGATGAAGTATATTGGAACAGTGTTTTTCTTTATGTTTCATCGTATTTTTCATCGTCACCTGAAACAAGCTAGGCTGGCATACTTCTGTAGGTGTGTTTCTTTATAAAGGGTGGGAGGCTGGGGAGTGAAAATCTCCATTCATCTGTGAAGCAAACTGGAAGACCTTGGCTTATTTACTGGCTTGTATTCTAACCTATCTTTTTACCTTTATTCTACCACTCAGTTCAGCCATGCTTTAAGTCTTCTTCTGGCCCAAGGAGACTACCTCTGACAGAGAAGCTTACTTGGCCTCCAAAGGAAGGCCTCAGATTTTCCAGAGCCAAGTGGTAGGATACAAGCTCCTCCCTTCATTGTTTGGTCTTTTTTTCAGGAGGGCCCTTTGTCCCCCAGCAGAGCCTTTTTGGGCCATGCAAAGCAGCTGACATGAAGAGACATGAAGAGAAGCACATCTGTCTCCATGAACCGCATAAAGTTCCAGTCCTCTGTAAGAGATTATAAGGAAGCATTTATTGCCACCCTAGTCGGAATAATGAGACAGACACAAGGCTTCGAACGAAAGGGCCACTTTATTAAACATAACATCAAACATTAATACAGCAAGGGCCAACTAGCAGTACACGTCAGGCCACGGGGTCACCCCTGGACCTCAGCGTTGACCTGTCTGGCCGAGCCCCGAAGCCCCAGGTGCAAGCCATCCTAAGACCCGGCTGGCCGGCAAAATGGATCCCCCCAGCTCAAGCTCCTAAGCCTCAGCCATACAGCAGTGAGGGAAGGACTTGCACATGGGTTCCCCAAGGCAGTCTGCCCACACAACATGGCAGCCGTCACAAGCAGTACCATCCGCTCCTGGCAGACCCCTCTTCCCCATCAGTGGAGAAGCGCCTAGGGTACTCACCGGCCCGCTCCCTATTCCCAAACTGTATCCTGCCACTGCCAGGGCCAAGCCTCTGCTTAGGCCCTAGTGCCCCACAGGTGGCCTAGTGCCAACCTCAGCCCTTGCCGTAGGTCATTGAGGAAGATGTCCTTGCCTTCAGTGGCCAGGTGAACCCCCATTACCTCGGTAGAGGTTGGCAAATTCAGCCTAGTATGTAGGGGTGTGGCAAATAAATGCCCAGACCCTCCTCCAAAGCTTTCTCTATGGCTCTGTTAGCCTTTCACCTAGCCCTCTCAGGGGCTAATGAGTCCCAGGCTTCCCGCTGCACCGACACGGAAGCATTGAGGACCAATCATCAATACACCAGGCCTATGCACTGCAAGTTTGTGTGAGCCTGTAACGAAAGGGCCATGCCCTGCAGCCAAGGTCATGCCCAGTGAGCCAAGGTAATTTCCACGCAATGAATGACCGGAATGTGAGGCGGAGGACTGCACCTCCCCTCAAACCATCAGGCCACTACTTGCCTCGGCTCTGCAAGCCTGTGTGAGCCTGTAAGGAAAAGGCCATGTCAGGGGGGACAAGGTCAACACCACGTGGTGAATGACCAGGACGTGAGGCGGAGGTCCGCACCTCCCCTCAACCATCAGGCCACTACTTGCCTGGGCACTGCAAGCCTTTGTGAGCCTGTAAGGAAAGGGCCACGCCCTGTGAGACAATGTCATACCACCCAAGTGAATGACCTGAACATGAAATGGAGGCCACTCCACCCTTCCAGCTCACGAGCACCATGCTTGTGTGTGCAGATCTGCATGAGCCTATACCAGAACAGCCATGCCCCGCAGCCAAGGTCATTACTGTCCAAGTGAATTACCAGTATGTGAGGTGGAGGACTGCTCCTCCCCTTGAGCACACTGGGCCACCTTGCCTATGTGTGCACATCTGTGGGGCCTGTAACGGAAGGGCTGTGCCCATGGGAAGCCCAGCTCATTACCCCCAGGTGAATGACCAGGAATGAGGCAAAGGACCCCACATTCCATCAAACAGAAGTAGCAGCTCAGCCATCACTTTCCCCATGGCTAATGCAGAGTCAGCCAGACCCTTCCTTAAGGGCTTGGGTCATCACTGTGTTAACACCCAGGATCTAACTCTCGTGCCCACCATTAATGTTGCGGGACCCCGTAAGCTGCCTGGGCTTACATCAAACTGAGAGGTTTACTGGTGAACCTAAGGTAGCTTAGCCATCAGCCTACGCTACCTGATGGCTGCCACTGGATATGAGGCAAGGCCCCTAACAGTCCACTCCCCCATAATTGGGAGAGATCCAGCCGCTCAGCCATAACTCCTACAGACCAACTGGTACCCCAGCCTAGAGACTGTCAGCCATACCCGGTTACCCACAATCCGAGGGACCAGCTGCACCATTCCATCTGCAGGCATGACCGGGCGCTGCCTTAAAACATAAACACCAGGACCAGTCTCCAGAAACCTCCTCAAAATCCTATGCCACTTGGATGAAAGAGAGTCAGGTATGGGCACCACTGCCTAATTGTCCACATGAAGTGGGCTGAGAGGTTATCTAGTTCCCTCCCCCATAATCCAACTGCCATGAGGATTCATATACGGTTTATAGTAAGACTCCTGTACTGACTGGTCAATGGGCCACTGCTCAGCCCACCAGTGCCCCTGAACAAAACCCAGAAGCCACTGGGCCCCAAGGCAGCGGAAACCCCAAGGAAGCTCCACTTCTAGGAAGAGTCTGCAGGGCCGTTTTGCAGGAGGCCTATTCACTGGCTGCCCTTTTCTGGGAGGCATGATGGGAACGTACAGTAAAGTAATGTGGTACTGTAAAATGACTGCTTTTAGAACTTCAAAGCCCAATAGGAACACAGCACCCCCAAAACGGCAGCCCAAACACTGAGTAAGGCTGCAGAGGCCTCTATAAAATGGCCGCCAGTGCAAAGAGGCTAAACAGGCCACCGTGAGACACACTCAAAATGGTCACTCCCAGCACAGGATAAGCTGCAAAAACCCCACAAAAATGGCCACTATTGCCAGTAAGCAGGAGGCAAATCAGGCCACACACAGCCCACACTCAAAATGGCCACCACTAGTGCTGTGCATATTGCAGATGCCTAGACAACATGGCCGCTATTGCGAGGAGGCTAAGCAGATCACTGAGTGCCACTCTCAAAATGGCCACCCTAGCACACAGCACAAGCTGCAAAAGCCCCACTAAAATGGCTGCTACTGCCAGTAAGCAGGAGGTAAATCAGGCAACACAAATGACACACTCAAAATGGCCATCTCCAGAGCTGTGCATATTGTCGATGCCTTCACAACATGGCAGCTACTGCCAGGAGGCTAAGCAGGCCCCTGGGTGCCACTCATAAAATGGCTGCACGCAACTGAATAAACTGCCAAGCCCTCCCAGAAAAAGGCCCCTGCTGCCTGCAGTCCTTAGGCCAAGCTATTGCTGTTGGAAATAATCCCTCCCAAGTAAGTGTTACGGCAGGGGAGGGAAAAGCCTAGACGGAGGGAGGGGGCTTCCAGCATCCACTCTGCTAGGCCAGTAGCAGTAAAGTACAAATCAATCCTCCCTTCAGATGGCTGCATCTCACCCCTGTGGCCTACAGCAAAGCCTGTTGCTGAGGCTAGAAGTACTCTCTCCCAACAAAGTAAAATGGGGGGGGGGGAGAGGGGAGAGGAGCCTAGGTAGGCCGGAGGCCTGCAAGGGCTGGTATCACCCTGCTTCAGCCCTCCTGACTGATAGACAACAGGTCCCAAATGTAAGTAAGAAAAAGCCTCTGCCAAACCACTGAGCCTGGCGCTGGGCCCTGGCTCTCCTCCTGGAGTCTGAAGGTAGCAAGCAGGGGGATATCACAGTTTCTCCCAGGCAGCTATCCCTGCACAACCATGAGGGCCTTTGGTAAAACACCTTCCGAGGAGCTTGGCTGAGAGAGCTTGAGATGGCCTCTGCTCAGGCTGAGCACGCAGAGCAACTGCCAGCCGGCTGGGCGGAGTTGCCCCATAAGGCTTCTTTCTCCACCCCCCCACCTCTGGCCGGAGACCCAGATACCATGGAAATGCTCTGTCTCCTTCTCCTTCCTGGGAGGCAAAGAGCACCCACCCCCTACCCCCCTGGCCTTATCAGTGGAAGCTGCTGGCCTGGAGGGCCGTACTGTGTGGAAATTATGAGGCAGCTCAGCTTCGAATGTCCATCCCTTTCAGAACGCATGACTTAATTGTCATGACTTAATTGTCATGATAAAACAAACATCTTTTAAAAATATTAAGAATGTACCAGTGCAGCATTCTATATACTCATGCAGAAAATGTAAAATGGGAAGCAATCCAAATCCATGTGCTAAATGGAGCATGGCTTGTTGGTCTGCAGGACAGCCTACACCCTCACAAACCTACACAACCACTGCAGTAATCCTGAGGCTCATGCTTTCAGGGGCTCCTGACTTCTGAGATTAGTGTGTGTAAGGTTGCCATCTCTGGGTTGGGAAATCCCTGGAGATTTGGAGGTTGAGCCTGGGGAGGGCAGGATTTGGGGAAGGGGAGGGATCTCAGTAGGGTTACAATGCCACAGAGTCCCCCATCCAAAGCAGACATTTCCTCCAGGGGAACTGATCTCTGTATTCTGGAGATCAGTTTGTGGGGTTTGGGCTGTTTAAAGGGCCCTGCCGCTTGCAAACAGTAGTGCAATCACCAACAACTTGTGGATCCAACCTGCAGCCCATTAAAATGTATCTGGATTCTTGTTATTTCTCTCAGTGGAACTGGTTGCTGAAATCCACAACAGCCAGACACTGCTATCTATAGAGCTGACAGGCTGCAGGCTGCAACTGCTGGGAGCATTTGGGGGTGAAGACAGGCATGTGTCACGGGCTGGGCCAGCCCAAGCAGGGTGGTGCAGGTCCAAACCTTGATACCAAGTCCAGAGGGAGTTTCAGGAGCCAAAAGCCAAGTCAAAGCAGTGGTCAGAGCACAAGCTAATGCCAGAGTTGAGTCCAGAGTCCAAGAGCAAGGTCAGGCACAGTCCAAGGTCAGTTACCGGTAGTGTCAGGTCCAACAGTAGGCACAGGCAAGGTTCACGGAGCAGGGAGTGGTTGCAGACAGTAGAGACATTGCTTCCACGCCTGGCTGTTGCTCCTGACTGGCTTTTATAGCCAGGCATGGTTTTCAGCCAGCTGCTGGGGCTCCATCCTGAAGCTACTCATCATCACCCTCCAGCAGCTGGCGTTGGCTCAGGAGACGAGCACTGCGCCGTCTCTCCTGCAGCTCCAGTCTCTGGCGCTGTCTGCGGCGTTCTCTGGGTGTGGGTGAACCTGGGGGGGTGGAAGCCTCTGGCTGGGCTTCCCCTGTGGTGCTGGCAGTCCCTGACTGAGCTTCCCCTGTGGAAGTCCCTGGCTGCACTTCCCCTGTGGTGCTGGGGCTGGAGAGTACTGATGGCTCTGCTTCAGCTGCTGGCTGTAGGCTCTGATTAGCCAACAGCTGTGGCTCCTGATTACCAGCCTCTGCTGAGTCAGGGCTGGCTGCATGGAGCTCCTCTTCTCCTGAGGAGTCCTGGCTGGCTACACGAAGCCCCTCTCCTCCTGAGGAGGAGTCCTCACTCTCACTGAGCCCAGGCTGGACCATGACACCATGCCGGCATGCTGACATCACTTCTGGCGAAAACCAGAAGTGACGCCTTGACATCGGAGTGCTCTATGATTCACAAAACCTTTATGGTTAAACCGTAGAGATTTTTGGCAAGTGCTAGATTCTCCCCCGTGAATGTCATGATGTCAGTTCCGGTTTTTGCTGGAAATGATGACCGTGCAGAGTGCAATCCCAGCATACGGCCCCCCATTCCCCCCCACACACACACTTTCCTTCATTTGTATTTTAGGCACCAGCAGTCAACTACCAGGTTTGCTGGGAGGTCTCCATAGTGGGAGACCTGGCAACCATCAACATCTGGAACGCTCTTGCGGGTGTTCGGCTTCTTCCTTTTCTTTTGCTTGCACGCTTCTGGTGAAAGTTCTTCTGCTGAAAAAATAGAATTCTCAGCATATATTTTATTCATTTTGATCTACTGAAAGGGAACTATTTTGTTTCCTTAGGACTTTCACTTAAAACTGGAAAACTCCAAGCACAGCATTTTGAAAGGAAGAATTTGATGACATAATCAACAATATTTTTACTATGTTTTCCTTTTTGGGGGAAAAAAAGCGGTAACTGCTAATTTTGGGAAGTTAGCCTTGCCAAAAAAATTTAAAGTGAAGGAAAATATTTTAAAAGTGGCATTAAATAAATAAATCAATTTTCACACATTATTTTCTATTGCCAGTTGTGAATATGATATGATAAAATAGAGACTTGAGCAGTATTTTTAATGATAGTGGAGTTCAATTTTCATTAAAATAATTTTAAACTACTTTCCCCTTTTTCACCTAGATAAACAGTTGGCTATAGTCTGTTGCTGAGCAGACTAACCCCCTCTGTATTGAAAAAGAAAACCAAAGTAAGGAGAAGAAAGGAAAATGGAGGAGAAAGTAGAGCAGGGGTTGTAAGAGGGACAGACAAATCAAATCTTCCTTGTGTGGCCTCCTTGCCTATATTAAGCTACAATATCCTGCCTGTCCTCTGTTTTATCCAGGGCGACCCAGATTTGGGGTGACCATCCCCAAATTCGCGGTGACCATCCTCAAATTAAACCAGAACTCTTGCTCATGTAATTAAACCTTTCAACACAGATTGCAAATCCCAATTTTCTTTTTCCAAAAAGCAAACTTACAGTGAAATTCTAAGCAGAGTTACTCTAGTCTAAGCCCATTGACTGGAGTAACTCTGTTTAGGATTTCACTGTTAATGTTAAAGAGAAGCATTTTTTTTTAAAAAATATCCATTTTAATTGCTAACATACTGTTTACTGATAACATTAACTGTAAATAATGTAATTGAATGTGGCAGTCAGGAGAATCTGCCCAAATGTAAATCTTCAAAAGGCAAGTAGCTCATAATGCCTGAAAAAGTAAACCTTACAATAAAGTGAACAGGGGATCACATTTTTCTTCTAACATCAGAACAGGAAAGCAGAGGAAAAACAAGATCCACAGTGCAATCCTAAACTGACTTACCCCTTTCTTAGTCCATTGAAGTCAATAGGAGTAGAAAAGGGTAACCGTTTAGGATGGCACTTTCAAAAGTTTGCCATCTTCCAGATGGGGCTTGGAGTTCTCCAGGAATTACAGCTGATCTCCGGAAAAGGTTGACAGGCTGATTTGAAGAGTGAACTTTAGGGTATTGTACTACACCGAGGTTCCTTCCCTCCCTAAACCCCACCCTTCTCAAGCTCTGCCCACAAATCTCCAGGAATTTCCCTCTCCCAGAGTTGGCAACCTTAATTTTTGTAGAAGGAGGCCTCTCATCCACACAAATGCATTTAAAGAGGTGGTAATACTTATTTTATGATGTAATTATCTGGGGAGAAATGCAATTTGTATTCTGATCTCTGTCAAAATTCCAGAGGTGTCTCACAACAAGATAAATAAAATGTGTCAGATTTTTTTTTAAGAAAGGAAAAGGCATGAAAAATAGTTTAAGAAGCAATTTCGTTATTAAGCAAATGATTAATATTAACAACAATAACGACCCTGGCAGAATTCATAACTGATGTGCACTGTGTATTTGGTACTCGTATCATATATTCCCATCCAAGTACCATGTAGGAGGCACAAATCTCAAATCCTCTTTAGAGTCATCCATCGTCTGCCTCACGTGTTTCAAAATAGACACATTGAGTCAAGAGACAAGGAAACGTGTTTGATTGAAACTTTTATCGAAACTTTATGTTAATCTGTATAAACCTTCAGTTTTCCAAAGACCATGGGGTTTTAGTTCTGTTTCTTAGAATTGTAAACTGTCCAGAAACCAGTTGTGACCATTCCGGTACCCCCTTGCTAATAAATGGATGCCCTTTTGAACACGCCCGTTTCTGGTGTGTGAACCGAAGAGCAGGGAAACGCGTGAATACCCTGCTGTGACTGGCAAGCAAAAGGGAGCAGCCCAAGAATCAGAAACGATTTGCTTTTCAGATTCTCACTAAAGAAAAGATACATGAGAAGGTTGTTTTTTTCAAGGATATATTATTTATTGTTGAAATAACATGATACCTAGATCATGTGTAGGTTTGCCAGGTACCTGCTTATAGCGGACATTCTCTCAACAGTTGTTGTTGGGATATTGGAAATGGGGAAAAGGAGTGACACTTACGGTGTCAGTGTCACACCAGAATGCTGGTATCGCTTCCTATTTAAACTGGAGGTAGTAAGGGACACTGGTATTTCTCAAAGACCTGTAATAAAACCATGGAGTTTTCAAGAAATGCCAGAGTGTCGGCATCACTGATCTTGAGAGTGAGACCCCCTACCCAGCAGGGTAAGTTTCCCATCAGTTACCAGGGGGCACTTGGCAACTGTAATCCTGTTGCTAATTTGATCCACAATTACTACAACATTATCTGTGATGAGATTACTCTGTAGTCCTGTGTGTGTATGTGTTATGTGCTGTCTAGTAGCCTCCAACCTATGGTGATCCTATGAAGGAGAGATCTCCAAAATATCCTGTCAATAACAGACTTGCTCAGATCCTGCAACCTGGAGGACATGGCCTCTTTTATTGAGTCAAACCATCTTGTTTTAGGTCTTCCTCTTTTCCTACTGCCTTCCACTTTGCCTAGCATCAGGGCTTTTTTTCAGGGGGAACGCAGTGGAAGGGGGTCTAGCACCTCTTGAAAATACTTGGCAATAATGCTTGAAAATAATATTATTTCAAAGAATCCTGTGTGTTTCTTACTCATTTTCCTTTTGAGAGTACTGCCACCTATTTTCCCAGAAAAAAACCCTGCCTAGCATTGACTTTTCCAGAGAAGCTTGTCTTCTCATAATGTGATCAAAGTACGATAGCCTCAGTTTTGTCATTTTATCTTCTAGGGAGGATTCAGGCTTGATTTGATCTAGAACCCACTTATTTATCTTTTGGGCTGTCCATGGTATCCACAAAACTTCTCCAGCACCACATTTCAAATGAATAAATTTTCTTCCTGTCAGCTTTCTTCATCGTCCAACTTTCACATCCTTACACAGTAATGGGGAATGCCATAGTTTGGATTATCTTGATCTTGGTTCCCAGAGAGACATCTTTATCTTTAAGGATCTTCTCTAGCTCCCTCACAGCTGTTCTTCCGAGTCTCAATTTTCTTCTGATTTCTTCATTGCAGTCTCTATTTTGGTTGATGACTGTAGTCTTGTATACACAACATATTCCCTGCCAGAGGGGGAGTAGAGTCAAGCTCATGGGCTCCACCTCAATACGTGTTTGCCCAGATATGGCATAGTGTTTACGTGCATACAGCTTATATGAGCAACAGGTGCTGTGTTCTCATGCAGTGAACATCAGAGGAATGCCCTTAGTCTCGGAGGGGGAAGGCCAGCACATTTGCATCTTTTCCCCCTCTGCATGTGTCGGCCCTGTACACCTATATGCCGTTTGTATAGGTGCATCGAAGAGCTCAGTGTTGTTATAAACTCCAAGCGATATGCAGTCATGAATACCACTCAAGAGCAGGGCTTTTTTCTGGGAAAAGAGATGATGGAACTCAGTGGGTTGCCCTCAGAGAAAATGGTCACATGGCTGGTGGCCCCGCCCCCTGATCTCCAGACAGAGGGGAGTTTAGCCCTCCGCGCTGCTCAGCGGCACAATCTAAACTCCCCTCTGTCTGGAGATCAGGGGGTGGAGCCACCAGCCCATGTGACCATTTTCAAGAGGTGCTGGAACTCCATTCCCCTGCGTTCCCCCTGAAAAAAAGCCCTGCTCTAGCATATGATCTACTAGGACTGGGGACAAACATTTTTTATGGAGAATTGGACATAGTTTAGAAGAGGGATTGTTGTTTACATACCCCAGCGTTGCCTATGGTAAATAGGTGTTGCAAGTTATTGTATATTGGGGTTTTTTTTCTGGTTCTGAGTAATGCTGACCGAATATTTCTTAGTCTGGATAATAAGAACTTCTTTTGTTTGCTACAGTTGCTACAGTTTGCTTTCTAGTTTCAATTTTTTTCCCAACTGGCAAAAACTGAGATGTGATTGCTTGTCTCTGATTTGTCACTTCATGCCTAACACTTGGCATATTTATAATGACTGAAGGTAAACATTCTATTTTTAAATTTTGTAAATATACCTAGCCCAAACTGTGCAATTTTATGTACCATATTAAGCAAAATGCATTATCAAATGTTATGATCTGATAAAAATATTGCAGATGTTTATAATTTTCCATCAAGTTCAATTTTCTCGGCAACAAAAGGCTTTCCTAAAGCTGTGATTAAGTAATATGGGTGGCCCCTCAACCCCTGTTTTCTCTCACCTTTTCCCCTTTATTGCTGAAATTCTTCTTTCAACATTAATTTCTTTGCAATTGCATCTGCAATGAGCGGATGCACGTCTAAACTACTCTGGGTGGCCACAAGTCTTTAGCTACTAGTGTTGGCTCTAATTTCTTCAAAGCAGAGGCTACTTGTTTATTTACTCAATGAGTTCTCTATTTACTTCATTTATAGGCTGCTGAGACTCAATGTGGATTACAAAATATAAAAACAATTCAATTAGACAGCAAAGAATTGCAATAAATAATGCAGGAGGACTGCTATACAGAATTGAAGAACAATGCATATGAGGTGTATACTGGAAAGAAAAGAACAGGCAAGGCTAAAGAGGTGTAAGATCTTTTAGGGCATAACTAAACTATATGAGACAGAGGGAGATCACTGTATAAAGCAGTGCTGCTCTTTGCTGTTAAATGCTGGGAGATTTTAGAAGTGGGGCCTGAGGAGGATGGGGTGGGGTGGGGGGTTCCAGGAGGAGATGTACCATCACTTCCAGGATACAATCTAGGAATTTTTTCAATGACTATTTGTTTCTCTACACAAGACACCTCGGCATGTGTTCGTCAAGTTAGATGCAATGTTAGCCAGGAAGCGTAGTTTTAAAAGACAGAGCTAGTGATCGCTCCTCAGAGGGTTTGTCAATTTCCGCTTTGCTTCCCCAAAGGCTGTCAGTTTCACCTCTCCAGTCTAAAACTGCGTGGGATGGCAACCAGAGGGCAGCAAGGAATGGAAATGGACTGGAGCTGCCTTCCAGATCCGGGCTTGGACGTGGAGAGGTTCTAATGGGCTGGAGTTTCCCCTCTGGCATTTCACAGCCCTTTCACACAGCTCCAGTATATAGCAAAGTTTTTGCTCTGCCGCTGGCTCTGTCTTTTTAAACTATCCTTCCCTGCTACCATTACATCTCCTGACACATGTTCTTCATGCAACAGATGTCTTGTGTAGAGAGACTGTATGTTCTTTACTGTCAAGGCTGTGGAAACTCCTTGAGTGGCATAGAGGATGTGACATCACTTTTATGTGGAGGGTTGATGAACATGATGTCACTGTTGGGTGGTGCTCTAGGAATCTTCCCAATCTCTCTGGTCTTTACAATAGAAATTAGGGAACATTCCCCCGATTTTATCTCCTGCCTCTCAAATTACTGAGTGCAGGCGACTGAGACTGGAGGAGGGAGCGTTGCCTGCTGCCATGGAGCAAAGAGTAAGCCTAGTGTAAAGTCGCAATTTGGAATGGGGGTTGAACTCAACCCATCCCCCCTTTGCCCTGAAAGGAAAGAAAATGGAAAATCGGAAAGACATTGAGAAGCTGCTATTTCTATTTTTTAAAACGTTGAAAAGACCTGGGCACAAATCTCCTCATGTCTCGTTCAAGTTAAAATATCTTTAGCTACAGCTGAGAGACTGCTAAATGTTGCCTCTGCTCTGAGCCCCTGTATATTGAATAGATTCACTCCACGTCTAAACTGCCCTGTGCGGCCACAAGTCTTTGCAGAATGTAACATGCCTTCAGCCACATTCTGTAGAGATAAGAGCCACAAAGTCTTTCAAGATAGGAAGAAAGCTTGTACAGGAAGCAAACTCTGTTATTCGAATTGCTTTGGAAGTCAAATGGCACACATGCTTCAGTCCCTTCACTTTTTACCTATAGCCGTTCCTAAAGCTATGGAAAATCAGATGAGTGAGTTTCTGTAAGGAAAATATGCAACATGGAAACATATAAACAACGTGGAATTTTTTACTTCATAGAGAATGACTGAAGGCGCTAATTCATCCCTCCGTATTTGCATCTAATATTTCAGTGTTTTACTGATAGATGGACATTAAACAAATATTTTATTTAAAGGGCTAGGCTGGGCTGATGAATATGAATGACTGGGGCTGGGGGCGGGTGGTGGGAGGGCTGCATATCCTTCCAGAGAGAGCTTCTAAATCAGTTTGAAAAAATACGTATAATCACCCTCCTGATGTTAATCTGTCTTTTACTGGTTCAAGTCAAGAAAAGCAGAGACGTGGCTCCGGTTACGCAAGCTTGGTGAAGACAGTCTCCTTTTATCTCTATGCACATCTCCCCACTACAGAGCGGGTTTAGAATACATGATGAGTTAGTCCTTTTGGTCCAAATGATTTAAATCTGGGGCTCAAACCATTCAAAGATTTGTTTGAACAAGACATTTGTGTTTTCTTTGGGTTGGCTGGAAGGAAGCATAATTATAGCGCGGCAAATGGGATGCTCAGCTTAACAAGATGTCAGCATTTCCACAATAAACCTCTATTTTCAAGGAGTTAAAAACATTGCCAGAAATATAAGGGGATCTAGGGGGAGGGGTGTGGTGGCAAGGAGATGCCTGATGGGCTAAAACTTTGCATTTATATTTAATCTGCTAGGGAGTTTTTTTTTAAAATGCAAATTAAAATATGTGCATTCTATAACATGCCTGCTGAAATGGAACAGAATCTTTTTGCGAATAGATGCCTTTCTTGTTCACCCAGTTGCTTGATGAGAGGAAAATGGGGGAGAGGGAGGGACCCAAGCTATTGTGCCCCATACTTCATTTCAAAATGGATTTGGATGAAATGGTTCCCATCCACTCTGCTCTCTCGGAGTGGCAGCCTGGCTGTAACTGTGCTCCAGGAATGTATGAGTTTCCGTCCTAGCCACTCACTCCCTGTGTGGCCTTGGGCAATACGCTTAACTCTCAGATGTCTCGACCTACACAGTCGTTGGCTTCATTCCCTTCTGTGCTCTGCTGCACGTAAACAGCCCTGCCTGGCCATAATGGCTCCACTTGCCCGTCAGAGATGAAATGCCTCCTTGTTAAAACTGAGATGAAACTGCAGTCGTTCTAGTTGTTCCCAGAGTTTATATTTAACGGGCATGGTGAAGGACAGGCAGAGATCACTCAAAGCGTACCCTGGCAGAACGTGCTGAGTAGGGGCCAATCTCTCGACTAGACTGTTGTACCCTCTGAAGCCAGTTCAGGAAAACCATTATCCTCCTCCTTTGGCAGCTGCTGACATCCACATTTAGTGGTGAACCAAGGCTCCGCCATGGTTTTCCTCATGCAGCGCTTCTCCAGTGGAGGAAATAAAACCCACTCCGTTTCTAAGATCCCCATCCAAAAGTGGAGCAGCTCAAAAGTCTAGTTAGCTGCCGTGTAAGTAGCAGTAGGCTGCATCCATGCACCACAAGATATTGCACTACTAACAATTGTTTGCAATAGGATTTTCGTGTGTGCCCAAGTTGCAATGATGAACCCCAACGAGAGAGCCACGTATATAGGAAAGAGAAAGCAAAAGCCGTGGCCAACTAACTAGGAAAATATCAGAATGTATATCTGAAACAATTCTGTCACAGTGAATTATACAATAATTACAATAACCATTCCTATGTCACAATCAATACAACTCTGTAGGGAAGCCCCGGTAAATACCTCTCCACCCCATCCAAGGAAGGGGTAACACAGGCTGCCCTAGAGTTCTTATTAGGCTATATACTAAGCCCGATTTGGAACAATAAATACAGCCAAATACAATTACAAATATGTGCAACAGTTAATGCAAAAGAAAATCACAGTGCCAATAAGGTCATAAGACAATGAATTCAATCACTAACTGCTGAAACCAATCAAATTGCAACCGCAACAGGTTAGCTAGCAAATGAACATCCCGTATCGGATTCTCCTTCTTCCAAGCAGTTACAACTGAAAAATACAAAATAACAATAAATAATCTATTCCCATATTGCACATATTCCCACAGCGTCTTGTAATCATATACTCACTTCTTACAAACACGATTCACAAGTATTCCAAATCAAAAGCATAATGGCAGCTCGCTCTCAGGCGTAAGCACAGCCTGATAGAACGTAAATTCTTAAATATCATCAAGCCGGAAGGCATTGAAAATAATTTAAAGCACCAGAATCCTGATACGTTCTCACAAGAAGGCAGTAAAGTCACAGTTTAAGTTTAGTCCCTTAGGTTCAACATTACAAAGTCTGTGGATCCATCATGCCTCCTTCCTTCCGTGCGACGATGCACAACGTTTCGGGATGGGGAGGGCCGTCTGGAATCGGCCCTTGTTTACTAGACTAGTGACCACTGACACTGGAGGCAGACAGTAGCACACATTTAACATGAAAGAAATGGTTCATTTTAACTATAGTTAGTTACTGAAACCAGGATTCCGCTAACTCATACCCTGGTTTTCTTCCGCAAATGCTTTTCGTTCGCCTTTTTTCTGTAGCCTTGGAAGGTATCTTAAAGACCAATTAGATTTCCAGGCTATGAGTTTTTGACAGTCAACACTTTTTTTTTTCTGAAAAGGGGTGTCTTGACCACTGTTGGTAATGTTTCTAATTAGAGTAAAATCATGTACACTTAAAATGCCATTAACCAGTCAGTGTGTATATGTGTGAAATAAGAAGAGAGGTGGGAGGGTTCCAGTACTAAAATGGAGCCAAAATTGGAAGACATTCTTTGTGGACCGTAGGCAGGGCTTTTTTTTCTGGGACAAGAGGTGGTGGAACTCAGGACTGCACAATGACGCCACTTTGGGTCAGCTGGAACAAGTTTAAATTGACCTCAGCAAAAATGGTCACATGGCTGGTGGCCCCACCCCCTGATCTCCAGACCAAGGGGAGTTTAGATTGCCCTCCATGCTGCGGCGCGGTGGGCAATCTAAACTCCCTTCTGTCTGGAGATCAGGGGGCGGGGCCACCGGCCATGTGACCATTTTCAAGAGGTGCCACTCTGTTCCACCATGTTCCAGCTGAAAAAAAAGCCCTGAGCGTAGGTAGCCAATGCAAAACTGGAGTCCAAAATGGAAACATTTCAGTAAGCAGTCAGTGGAGTGGGGGGGGGGAGCATTCACCCACAGAAATGAAGCCCCCAAACAGGAAGAACTTCATAACATAGTGATGCATGGCAAAGGGGAGTTTTCATATGCTGAAATGGAGCCCAAAATGAGGAAGAAATTCCTAAACTAGGTACTTTGGTGAGGGAATCGTTCCGCTGCAAAACTGAAACCTCTAAATGGGAAGAAATTCACTTGAGGTGAACTTTCTGCCATAGTGGCCGTTTCCACACAGCTTACCTGCTTGCGTTATGTCCCGGCAGATCGCACAAAAAATGCGATCTTCCGCGGTTTTTGCGCAATCTGCCGGGACATAACGCAAGCAGGTAAGCCGTGTGGAAACGGCCAGTGATAGAAAGGGAGAGGGTGCTTGCTCAACAACAACAACATTTGATTTATATACCGCCCTTCAAGACAACTTAATGCCCACTCAGAGTGGTTTACATATTATGTTATTATTATCCCCACAACAAAACACCCTGTGGGGTGGGTGGGGCTGAGAGAGCTCCAAAGAGCTGTGACTAGCCCAAGGTCACCCAGCTGGCTTCAAGTGGAGGAGCGGGGAATCAAACCCCCTCTTACCAGTTTGGTGTAATGGTTAAGTGTGGCGGGACTCTTATCTGGAGAATTGGGTTTGATTCCCCACTCCTCCGCTTGAAGCCAGCTGGGTGACCTTGGGTTAGTCACAGCTTCCCAGAGCTCTTTCAGCCCCATCCACCTCATAGGGTGTTTTGTTGTGGGGATAATAATAACATACTTTGTAAACCGCTCTGAGTGGGCATTAAGTTGCCCTGAAGGGCGGGATATAAATCAAATGTTGTTGTTGTTGCGGCTCCTGCTGCTACTTGATTGTACAGAACGTTGCTGGAATTTGGGGGGGAGGGGGATAATGGAAATGATTCCTAGAATTTTCTAAGGGCAACAAGTCATTTAATAAAGCCTAGATGGATTGATTCCATTGGAACCCTTTGCTCTACTTCAATTGTGGATAATTCTTAGTTGTACATAACCGACCATACTAATAAAAAATGTTACCTTTCGTACATTTTTAGACAATCAAGAAGGAAATGGTAAGGAATACGAGTTACATTTCAACTAGAGATTTCTCTCACGAGAAATTTTGTGAATGTCATCAAAACCTCTTTTGACTTCCCTTGACGTTTCTTGGATGTAGTGCTGTAGTAGTAGTGAATACCTTTCAAATCTGCTGTGTGTGCATTTTGTGTTAGGTGAAATTTTGTGGCAACATAAAAATTTGCAAACTGTGGCCCTCTCCAAGGAACTTCAAAAATCTATCAAAAGTTTTTTAAAAATTCCTCAAAATTTCATCCAAATATGAATCTTCAAGTTCATCTTTAAGTGCATTTTAAGCAAAATACTATAGAACAATGCGAATGAAGGTGGCTTTTCAAATGTAGCACAGGATTCCCTTATGTCTCTCTACATGAGACATCTGACACATGCAGAATACGTGTCCGGAGATGCAATGTTTGCCAAGAAGGGTAGTTTTAAAAAGGTCGTTTAAAAAGGCAGAGCTTTGAAATGCCAGAAGGGAAACTTTAGCCCATTATAACCTCTCCAGGTCCAAGCCAGCTCTGGAAGGCAGCTCTAGCCCATTTCTGTTCCTCATTGGCCCTTGGTTACGATCCCACACAGTTTTAGACTGAAGAAATGAAATTGACAGCGCCTCTGAGGAGGCAAAAATGAAACTAACAAACCCTCTGAGGAGCGATCTCTGCCGGCTCTGTCTTTTAAAACTATGCTTCCTGGCTAACACTGCATCTCCCTACACTTGACGAACACAAGCCGAGGCGTAGTCCAGAGTCTCATGAGTACCAGTCCTGGTACTGCTACCTTTCTGTACTTTATACAGAGCTCTGAATCTCTAAATAGAAGTTGCAAGTCTGCAGGAGATCTTGGAAAAGTGATTGCAGATAAGCACTACAGCACAAATATTGTGACTGTGCAGTTGGGTTTTATTCCATTATTTTGTCATGTTTTAACACATCATCAGCATTATCAATTTATTATTTATTTACTACATTACTACCCTTACTTTCTCCACAATGGGAACCCAAGATGGCTTACATCGTTTCCCTCTCCTCCATTTTATCTTCACAACAAACCTGTGTGGTAGGTGAGGCTGAGAGATGCTGTTTCTGCATATCCTTATAGGGTTGCCTCACTCATGGAACGCTGGTGGCTTTTCTCCAGGGCCGATTCCAGACGACTAACCCAAAGGCGCTGCATGCCGCCATGTTCCGGATCGCGACGGGGAAAATGCAAAATATCGCATTTTCTCGTGCGAGTTTGGCGCGACGTCGCGCCAAACTCGCGTGAGAAAACGCGATATTTCACGTTTTTCCCGTCGTGATCCGGAACATGGCGGCATGCAGCGCCTTCAGGTTAGTCGTCTGGAATCGGCCCAGGAATCCAGACATCTCCATTTTCAAAACGGTTGCAGGCTGTTTAGCTTCTGTTTTTTCGGCACCTTTTCTGGGACCGTGGGAAAGTGTGGTCCCAGAAAAGGGACTGAAAACATGGAAGCCAAACGAAAACAGAGATGTCTGGAGTCAAGGGGAAAAGCTGCCTGCGTTCGGTGAATGGGCTGTCTCTTTAAGGACATGTGGAAATGCCCTTAGTAAGTTGCATTTTCCAATGCTCATTTTTGTGAACATAGCACAATCTCTAGTTTAAATATCATAAATCAGAACTGTCCTCACTTGCAGTGTAGTTCAGTACTCCTATGTCTCAAGCATTCTCCCTCCATTAGCTTCCGCCCTGCCATGAAAAGACAAATTAATGGAGCAAAGGACATGCAGAAAAGGCCAGAGTCCAACTGGCCCCAGGTCTCCAGATCCTAGGCTGACACTCTAACCACTACACCACACTGGCTCTCACTCTTAGCTTCTAAACAGATTCATTCTATCTGGATCAACACTCAGAGTGATTAAACAGCACTCTTCCTAATATCTGAAATTCTTCCTAATATCTGAAATTTAGATCATTCTGAAACCATCCAATCCTACTAAAAATGAGAGCTCAAGTACATGGAATTCTGGACATCAACGACTGGGTCTCTGGAGGTGTTTCAATTTGTTGAAAAGCATCCATTGGGGAGTGGAAGGGGGGGTATTTGGATTGGAGACACAGCACTGGGAAGGGGACAGGAAGGACTACTCCCTCTGAACCGAATAACAAGTAGAAATCCTTTCCCTCTTGAGAAACGATACCCCTGGCGGGAGGAAAAGACAGATGATTGCCGTAAGTCACTTGTGGGAAGTAGCTACTTTGAATGAAAATTAAGAACATGAGATGGGATCATAGATCACTGATCTGGGGACGTATTGTCTCTGTGAAGGACAGGTGGTGTTTGTGTTTATGTCATAAAGTTTTCTCTGCTTTTATGGTTCTGATTTCAATTTTGTTGCTCGCTTTGCTAATGGTGTAAGCTGCCTTGAGTACCTATTATGTGTCAAGAAAGGTGGAGCAAAATGGTTTAATTAATAACATAAATAAATATAAAATATTTATTTATAATCTCACTGAGTCTCAAAGTGGTTTACAGTGTAATTCAATACAATCAAAAGTTGGGACATTCAGCAAACAATACAATACGGCATAGGCTGCAGAAATTTAGAACAAATAACAAATTAGAACAAATAACAATGTCTTGCCTGGGTGAGCTCCATGTGTATTCATTTATGGACTTATTTGCATTTATTTATTCATATCCCACTTCCCTCCCCAGTTGGGAATCAAAGCAGTTTAGAACATCATTTTCTCGTCCTCCATTTTCTCATGACAGCAACTCTGGTCTTTTTCGCACTGGGACTTTAAAGCATTTCAGTATCTGTTCTGCTTCCCATCTTTGCAGGAGTGTCGTGGGACACAGTACCCATGTTTGTCTGCAGTATCCCTAATTTTCCCCTCTGCGGACATACCACAATTTTATTTTTAAGCCACTGCCGAGTCGTGACTGGCCTGATTAATGTCAGTGCGAACTCTATACTCCCCTTCTGCTTCTCTTCTCCTCCATCTCCTTTTCCCCGGGAGCTGATTGGTCTGTGCGGAATTAACCACTCCCACCCTCCTCAGCTCTCTTAACTCCTTTTCCACCATATTTATCAGTAAAGCGAGGTAAGGGTCATAAGGCTGCTTCTCCGTTGGCTTTCTTCCTCCTTGATATGTGTTAGGAAAAGAGACTGGCGATGTCTCTGGCTCAAACCTTCAAGAGAAGAACCATAGAGTTAGACAGATAGCTAGGGTAGTATCAGTCTCCTTCCTGCCTACTCTACTATCACTCACTTTCTCTGATTGGTAGAATGTAGTCCAAGGGAACTTCCTTCCTGCTTTCCTCTTCTTCCTTCTTCTCTTCCCTGCATGCATCAGGAGAAGCAGCATTCTCTCTCTTCCTGGGACAAATGAAGCTGATGGCCTGTTATCAATCTGAAGCCATCCTAGTTAGCTAGGTTAGTTAGTCATTTTTTCTGTCCACTATACTTAAGTTATTGTACTTCTATAAATAAATAGACCAGTATTGCACACAAGGGAGAGGCTCTCTATGTGCAATTTGTAAGATAGTGTGGTAAATATTATTTAGGCCACGCTGCTGTGCTAAAGCTCAGGAGGAGCACTCTGTTAATAAGGAAAGGAAGGGCTGTCTGACTAGTGCAGCCCTCCTTAACTAAACCCAACAGTATGCACACATTTTCTTTTTTTTTCAAAGCCAGGAATGATCCCTGACCTTCCTGCTTATTCGCTGCTGGCTTTAAAAGCCAGAAAAGAGTTAAATGGCTGCTCTTCCCTTCCTTGAGGGTACGCGTACACACACACACACACTCTTTTTTCAAAGCCAGGAATGAGTTGTAATTGCTGTGTTGTAACATTGCTGCTCACATTTCTCTGGGCTTTAAAAGCCAGGAAATAGTTAAATAGCTGCTTTTCCCTGCAAAACAAAGCCACAGGCAAGCTGCCGGGAGGGGATGAAGCAGCAGCATTTTAACCCTTTCCTGGCTTGGCTTTAAAAAAAATGAGAGTGGAACAAGCACGAAAAGTACATTTTCCCCCAGAACTCCGCCACCGATTGCCTCTCCAGTGGGCATGGGACAGCCCAATGAGCAAATATATGGGGAGGGGAATGGGTTCCAACATTGCAACATTACTACGCCTGCACAAAGTTTTTTAAAAAGTGTGACGTGAATTGCAAAGCTCCGAAAGCCTGAAACTGCACCGAGGCTTCAAAGTCCATCTAAAATGAAAAACAAGGTGCCAAATCGAAACTGCCTTGGACAGTGTGGAATATGGGGGTGCCGTGCCGAAGCCATTGTAATCGCCACGAATGCTCATAGATGGTGGTTTAAACTGTAAGTGCGAAAAGGGCCTCTGTGAGGTACATCCAGTTGAGATAATGTGACAGGCTCAAAATCATCTACTGTTGTTCCATGATAGAAGTGAAGATTCATGCACTGGTCTCCTAGAATCCTGTCCACTACACTACACCACACCACCTTTCTTTCTTTCTTTCTTTCTTTCTTTCTTTCTTTCTTTCTTTCTTTCTTTCTTTCTTTCTTTCTTTCTTTCTTTCTTTCTTTCCAGCTAATGGGGATCCAGAGTGGTTTACATTATTCTCACAGCCTTGTGAGGTAGGTTAGGCTGAGAGAGTGTGACTGGCCCAAGTTCACCTGGCAAGTTTCTATACAAGAGTAGGAATTCAAACCTGGCTCTCCCAGATCCCAGGCTGACACTCTAACCACTACACCATCCTGACCCTTAAAAAAAATAAGTCCACCATTTCCATACCATCACTAGGGCTAAAAAGTGATGAAGAAATCAGATATACACTGAGATATAACCTGGCAATGTGGAGCTGTTTACAATCATAAGTAAACAAAAAGGATAAAGTGTAACTGGATGTTCTGAAGCGGAATAGTCCTCCCATTCATCTGGTAAGTCCTATTGGGTTGAGCTCATTCAGTCTGTTCTGCACAAGAAACATGTGTTAATCTGAAGGAGGCTTTGAAAGCTTCCTCGCAATTAAGGCCGTTTCCACACGCTCTTAAAGGGACAGCCCACTCACGAACGCTGGTGGATTTCCCCCAGGAATCCAGACGGCTGCATTTGCAAAATGGCTGCAGGCCGCCCTGGCTTCCGTTTTTTCGGCGCGCTTTTCTGGGAATGAGGCAAGTACATTCCCAGTAAAGTGCACCAAAAAAACCATAAGCGAAATGGTCTGCAGCCATTTTGCAAACAGAGCCGTCTGGATTCTTGGGAGAAATCTGCCAGCATTCGGTAAGTGGGCCGTCCCTTTAAAAGCGTGTGGAAACGGCCTAAGACTGTAAGATCTGTTCTTAACAAAAGTAAGTTAATATAAACTGACTTGTGCCTGTAAGTTAAGTTAGTTAATATAAGCTGACTTGTATTCTGGAGATCAGTTGCAATTCTAGGATATGATCAGACCCTACCTGGAGGTTGGCAACACTAACCCACACTCATCTCCCAGACCAACAGGCAAAAAGAAAATACTATAGTACAGGGGCAGCAATAGGCAAGGTCCATACAGGAAACATCTTCAGGCAACTCTATGCGATCATGAGGGGCAGGGCTTTTTTTCAGCTGGAACGCGGTGGGACGGAGTTCCGGCACCTCTTGAAAATGGTCACATGGCTGGTGGCCCCGCCCCCTGATCTCCAGACAGAGGGGAGTTTACTCCTGCTGGTGGCCTACTGAGTGGCAGTGGAAGTTGGAGTCTTGCTGCGTACAGTCTCCCACTCTAGCAGAAGACCTGGCAAGCCTAGGTGTTATGTTATTAATTGTGAAAAGTAAGAATTCTAGCCCTCTTGTTTGTAGATATAAAAACACACATTCCAAAAAATGAGAAAACAAAAGTAGGGGAAAGAAGCAATAAGTATAATGTTCAAAACTCCAGTATTTCAGGCCTTTGCTCAAACATTTGGCTTTACTGTGCAAAAAAATAAAGTATCATATCATAAACAAAAAAATTCCAGCTTCAGTAACTTGACACTTCATGTAAAACAATAGGACTATTGTGTGTGTAAAATGCAGGAAGGGGCGCTGACATGATTTGCTGGTGGGAATCAGTGGCTGTCACTTCAGGGCAATCAAACAGGGAGTGGAAAGCTCGTCTTTGCTGTGAAAGTGAGCCCGGGAAGCAGGGTTTGCCTCAGTCAGTTCTGGGCAAGTCCATAAGTATGTTTAGCCTGGATAAGAAGACAGAGGGGAGACATGATCATGGTCTTCAAAGACCTGAAGGGTGCTGTCACATGGAAGAGGACAAAGGTGTCTCTGCTGCTTTGGAGGGCAAGAATAGGAGTCTTTCTACATGAGACACCTCAGGGCGTGTTCGTCAAGTGTAGGGAGATGCAATGTTAGCCGGGAAGGGTAGTTTAAAAAGACAGAGCCGACAGCGATCGCTCCTCGGGGTTTGTCAATTTCATCTTCACCTCCCTGAAGGATCTGTCAATTTCACCTCTCCAGTCTAAAACTGTGTGGGATCACAACCAGAGGGCAGTGAGGAATGGAAAAGGGCTGGAGTTGCCTTCCAGAGCCCTGGAGATGTTATAATGGGCTGAAGTTTCCCTTCTGGCATTTCACAGCCCTTTCACACAGTTCCAGTGTATAGCAAAGCCTTTGCCCTGCTGCCAGCTCTGTCTCTTCAAACTATCCTTCCTAGCTACCTTTGGATCTCCTGACATGCGTTCTTCACATGTCAGAGGTCTCATGTAGAGAGAGACTAGATTTAATGGGCTTAAGTTACAGGAGGGTCGATTTTGATTGGACATTACGAAAATCTTCCTAATGCGAAGAGCAGTTCATCAATAGAAAAAGTTACTTGTGGGGAGGGAGGTCTTCAAACAGATACTGAGCAGCCATCTGTTGTAGTGCGATGACAGAGTTGTTAATTGGCTAGCAACCTCCACTAAACCTGGCAGCCCATGGACAGAAACGTCCGTCACACAAACTGAGATGCTGCTATCTCTACTGCAAGAGTTCCTGGCACTGACGGTGTTAAAATGTTGTAATCCGGCCTGAGCCCTTCGTGGGGAGGGCGGAATAGAAATCCAAAGTAAAATAAATAAATAAATAAATAAATAAAGCAAGCATACAGATTAGCTAGACTCCTTCGTCTCATGCTACTTGGTGATCTTGGTGATCAGAAAGTTGTCTGTTCCTGGTGTCGGTCTTCTTTGTTTGTATATAATATAACAAGGCACACTTGATGTTGCGAGAACAATGGACCCCAAATTCATGTTCCTATTGGAAAACCCAGGGCTTTTTTCTAGCTGGAACGCGGGTGGAACGGAGTTCCGGAACCTCTTGAAAATGGTCACATGGCCAGTGGCCCTGCCCCCTGATCTCCAGACAGAGGGGAGTTTAGATTGCCTTCTGCACCAGTGGTACGGAGGGCAATCTAAACTCCCCTCTGTCTGGAGATCAGGGGGCAGGGCCACCGGCCATGTGACCGTTTTCGCCAAGGGCGATTTAAACTTTGTTCCAGCTGACCCAAAGTGATGTCATTGTGCAGTCCTGAGTTCCACCACCTCTTTTCCCAGAAAAAAGCCCTGGGAAAACCTACCAATGTGACATGACCTTACAGATGTTCCAGATCTTTCTGGGGCTACTGTAAGGGAAATCTTTTTTTCAAAAAAACCCTTTGTATGAATGGAAATTGTTTTGTGAACTGTGGAACTCCTGCCTGGATATCAACTAGGAGGATGGATCAAGATGGGTAGCCGTGTTAGCCTGTCTGTAGCAGAAGAAGTATCTGAAGAAGTGAGCTCTTGCTCACGGAAGCTCATACCCAACCACTAATTTTGTTAGTCTTGTAGGTGCGACTGAACTCTTGACTCTAGGAAAGTATCTAAATCTGCTTTATTTGGAGAATCAGTAACAGAAAAGCCAGTTTTGAGTGTCAGGCCATGTTGAAACCGCCCCCCCCCCCGCCCCTCAAGATTCAAACAGATTTAGATATGAAGGAGGGGAAGTGTTTTTACTGTTGACCTTTCTGTGGCTTTTAACAGCTAGAAATAATTCAGAGATGGTGAAACTGAAGTGCAGAGACAGCAGCTTCACTGAAATCTATGCAAAAATCCCCTTTGGTTTTAGCATATTCTGTTTCATCTGAAGTGAGGTACATTATTATCATATTCAGGCAGTTGACGGTAGCGGTGTTGCTCTCAGCTACAGGCCATATTTACAATACATTGGCAGGGGGGTCTGAAAATATATCAGGTTCCCCCCCTAGATAAAAGTTGTAAACACCTGTTTGGACCGACACACAATGCAGATCAAGGGACAAAATCCACATAATACTTTTTTATTGGGAACAACCAAAATGAAACAAAACATTGTACAAGCTTTTGAGCTCATCAGGACCCTTCAGTGGGTGAAAAGTTAAAACAATAACAAAGGAAAAAGTAGATTTTCCAGATCAGTATCTTAAGATCTTGTCTTGTCAGCCTGTGTTGCTGGATGCTGGCAGGCTCACAGTTCAATTGCTGTGGGTGTTAGAGAGCTCGCACTCTGAGAAGAAGCAAACCATGGAGTAGGGAGACTTCTCAGCTTCCCTCTCTGTTGCCCCCTGGCCCACTAAAGGCCAGAAACGGAAAACTGTTTAAAATAGCAGCACATCAATACCTGGAAATAATGTCACATAATTTGTGTGATGCCAATATGACATTCTTCAATTCAGACAAAACTCTATGTCTTACCATAGAGTTTTTTCTGAATCCTGGAGTGTCGCATTAACATCATGCCAGTGATGTAACATCATTTCTGGATATTTGACGGAAGTGCTTTCCCCCTGTCCCTGCCTCCTCTCTCTCCTACTGGTTGCCAGCTGATGGCTGGCAACTCTACAAAGGAGGTAGAATTACCAAGCTAAGCTTGGCAACTAGTGGGAGAGCTAAAGGTGGGGACATGGGGGGCATCACACATGGCATCACCTTTGGGGAAAACTCAGAAGCAAGGGCGGTAGCTCTAGGAATGACCTGAAACTCTATGGTAAACCCATAGAGTTTCCAATATCGTTTCTGGGTTTTCCCTGTAAATGACATCTTTTTTTTAAGAAATCCCCCTTGCCACTGCTTGGAGTGGTGGTAGGTAATTGGAGGTTGGGGTGGGAGATTCCCCACCCCTACTGAGGTTGGCAGCCCTGAATGGAGGGTAATCTCATATGGAAGAATACAGTCCAGCAAGATCCAAATGAGTGACATAATAATATAATAAAAGTATTACATGGAATTTGTCCTCCCTAGAGATCTATGCCTACCCAGTTTTCTATTTGCTTGACTAACTCATGAGTCATGAATATTGCTGGACATGCTGTCAATGACTTTGGTTGAGAAGAAGTGACTTTGGCATTCATTCCCCAAATGTAAAGATTCTCCAAGCAGACATCAGCTCAATGGAAGTCCTCAGGCTTTTCTGCTCAAAAGCTACAATTTTGTTGTTGTGGGTTACAAATTAAAAAAGAAGTGATTCAGGAAAGTCATCCGCTCAGTCCCAACACGCCTTCCTGCCTGTTGGATGCCACCAATCTGAAAGGCTCTATTAATAGGGGTGAAGATGGGCAGCATAAACTGCCCTGGGGCCCCACATAGGCGAGGTTTCCCAACACCTTGACTCATATTTCATATTGGTAGTGGACAAACAATTTTGTGCCTGTTCAACCTTCAAGCCTACAGAGTCCAATAGGAATCCCGTTTGCCTATCCAGTGAATTGACATTTATGGATAATGGATTTATCATCATTAAACACAACATACTAAACTATATCAGACATCTATTATACTGATGTTCTAGGTACTTATCCACTGACAGCATCAGAGAGAGAGATTCAGAAGTAGGGTCCCAAGACTATGATTTGCTCTTGGACTTGAATTACCTCTCAGTGGCCCTGTGCATGCATGCATGCATGCATGCGCGCATAAATAAATAAATAAATAAATAAATAAATAAATAAATAAATAAATAAATAAATAAATAAATAAATAAATGACAGTTCAGACAGTCTTGTATAAGTACCCTCCAAACCAACTTTGTAGGTTCTGTAACATAATTGATAGAGTGCATGCATTGCTTCTGGAAGGTCCCGGGTGCAACCTCCCAGCATCTTTAGCCGAATAGCTAAGAAACAGCGCATGTTCCTTAAATACCAGATTGTAGTAGAGAGATGTGGAAAGAGGGACCTATTTTCTTTTGATACTGTAATATGATGTGCATCAGTTATTTTGGGAAGAAGCCCAAAAAATACTTGGGAGAGACGCTAAAACTGCAGATGAATCCACAGGTTTATTTTATTGGGTAATTTCAGTTCTGCCAAATATTTGTAGTGTAAAGAAATCATAAAAATCTGCTGGTGGTCCTAGCCTGGTGGGTACTCCTTGCATATTTGAGGAAGTTGTACGAACTGTGACGAGAATGTTTGATCTATTAGCTTAAAAACAAATTAGAGCCTTCAAGAGAAATAAATGAAATATAGATGGTAGAAATACATTTTCTCTTATCTCAAGGAGACCAGGAATTTTTGCCGGAGGGCTTTATTTGCCTTTAATTATCGTCGCTTGGATTTCCTCTGTTAGTTGCATACTAGTTTAGTCTGTCTGTGTTTTGGAACCGGTACCTGTTAATGATTATCGTTGTCAGTTATGTATTCTGGTTACAAGCACAGTGTAAAAATAATGAAGTTTGTTTTAGTAAATCTTCAGAAGGCTGCCTGAGTCCGTGCCTTATCTCCATTTTGCTTTGAGTGTGTGTGTTTTTTTTAAAAACTCAGATCAAAAATAGGTACCCACCAAAGCACTTAAAATTTGCATACACTGAGTGCCAGCAGGAGGAATTTCTGAGTAACTTTCCGGATGAACAAGAGAAGATATCCTATTTAAGGGGCACTTCATAGCTTGCCGTTGCCTAGAGAGTGTTGACTGTTTTGGAGTACTGATGGAGACAGAGAAAAGGATGGTATGAGCCTCTTCAGTTGCAGTTCAATTCAGCTTTACCATTTGGTCAACTGACATCTTTCCGCAATACCATACAGTCATTAAAACAAATTGTAGTATTTATACACGTTCGATTAACAGACTTCTTTCAGCATCCAGGATCTTTTCTCAGTGGCTCATCTCCTAAAACTTGTTTGGTCCATTTTCAGCAAAACTCTCTTTTGGAATGTTTTGTTTTCGTCTCCCCTCATCTCAACCAATCCAAGCTTTCTAAAGGGCTGGTTGATGGTACTGGAGAAAATCTACAAAGAAAAGTTTATTTTGACGTTGGTGTTTTAAAACTGCCAACTGGACTTTCTGACTTGCCAATCTGTAAGGTCATAAGAGTTCTGCTTAAGTGCCTCGTGCAGTTGGCTATAGCTGAAAACACACCGATTAATAAGATACATTATAATATACAGGGCTTTTTTTCTGGGAAAAGAGGTCGTGTAACTTAGTGGGTTGCCCTCGGAGAAAATGGTCACATGGCTGGTGGCCCTGCCCCCTGATCTCCAGACAGAGGGGAGTTGAGATTGGAGATCAGGGGGCGGGGCCACCAGCCATGTGACCATTTTCAAGAGGTTCCGGAACTCCGTTCCACCGCGTTCCTGATGGAAAAAAAAGACTTGATAATATAATCCAGTGGCTTGATAATATGATCCAGTGGCTACGTTATCAAGTGTGGTACATATTTCCGTGGTTTAAAAGTTCCCCCGAAATTAAATTTTAAATTGCTTGAATGACTTCGAATAAATCCATTTATAGCTGCAATGCAACAACTGCCAATTTATTGAGGAGCCCTTCCATCAGTGGATTTCAAGAAGATGCCCTCTTACCGGGCGTAACTCAGTGTAACCAGTTACTTTCAGGAGGAGAGAGGGAACAATTCCGCTATACATTATGAGAGCACTTTGACTATATGGGCATAATTTGCTTTCACATATTCTAATTTACCCCCACTAAACGAAATGCGCAACAACAACAACAAATACAGAAATATACTGGCTCATTGGGTTTAAGTTGAGATGACTGCTCAGAAAGGAACGTTTTAACCAAGGATTCTTTATGTGGTCTTCAATTAAATAAACCCAGGAATTCTCCTCTCTGAACCTCTGGGCAGTAGCTTAGATGAATGATGGCTTTTATATACGGCCTTTTCATCTCAGGATATCAAAGCACTTTGCAAACATTGATCGGCCCGTCTGATGTGCATCCACTGGGCTGCGGCCACCTTTAAGGCAGACGGTGTGCGGATGCCATTGTGGCTGGCGGATCACACATTACACAACCCATGGCAAATGTTTTGGCCCATTTGGGGTGTATATGAAGAGACGCAAGCAGGAAAAATTCTACCAAGGAGCTCCTCCAACATCAAAAAGCAATTAGACAGCCATGTTTGATTATTTATCTATGCAGCACATAGGGATAACATATTAAAAAGAGCAAAGGATCCTTCAGACTCCATGCCAGCAGTCTCAATCCATCCCAGGTCAACAGCCGCTGGAAGTGGCTCGACGGAAATGGTTTTCGCAGCCCCAGCCGCATGGACAGGTGTCTGCACTTCAGAGAAAGCCATATTCAGTGCCCTCACATTCAGGGGCAATAAACCTCTGAATCTCATGCCAGGAGGCCACATCAGAGGAGGCCTTGGCCTCTAGGCCCTTTTGTTGGTCTTCCATAGTAACTGGTTGGCCACTGTGTGGGACAGGATCCTGGACTAGGTGGACCAATGGTCTGATCCCACAGGGCTCTTCTTACGTTCTTATCCCCCCATATTTTCAGTCAGGGATGGCAAAAAACCTTTCTGCACCAGCCAGTTTAGGGGGTTCAGTTTCCATATGGCAGCATTTTTTGGTGACCGTCTGTACCCAATTTGCTGCCATGAATAGTCACTCTGGCTACTATATGGCTTTTCTGCGGCTTTCCTGGGAGCTCTTATACCCCGACTTTTTTTGATAATCCATTTTCCAGGCTGCTGTTTCCCCGTACACACTGTTTAGCCCATCTTTTAGCGTTCTAGCCTCTTCTGCTCCCTTCCACTCTCTGCCAGCCCACTTCATTGTGATTGGCCGCTCTTTAGCCAACCACTTCCTCTCCTCTCTTTCCTCTCCATTTTCCTTCCTACTTGTTTGTAAAAAAATTTTTTAATCCAGCGTAGGATCAACGCAACAATGGGTAGAGAGAGAGGAATCCAGGAAATAGATCGATCCAGCGTTCCAGTAGTGCATCAATTTATCATGTGTGCAAAAGAAGAAAAGGAAAGGAAGAAAGGGCTGGCCCTGCGACATCACCAGTGATAGCATTGGTGACAAAAGCACCAGCACTCATCAATCCCGACACATTTTAACATAGTGTAGACTAAAAAGAATGGCTCTACACTGACCAAACATGAGAAGTGCAAAAGGGCCCAGGCAAGCCAATTCCTGCCTTTCAGCTTGACTTCTGGGATAGTGAGGAGTTGCGTTCCTGGTGCAGAAGGGGCTAAAGAATAAACAGGCTAGAAAATGGCAGGGCTGTTTTTTCAGCTGGAACGCGGCGGGACGGAGTTCCAGAACCTCTTGAAAATGGTCACATGGCTGGTGGCCCCGCCCCCTGATCTCCAGACAGAGGGGAGTTTAGATGGCCCTCCGCGCCGGCAGCACAGAGGGCAATCTCAACTCCCCTCTGTCTGGAGATCAGGGGGCGGGGCCACCAGCCATGTGACCATTTTCGCCGAGGGCAACCCACTGAGTTCCATCATCTCTTTTCCCAGAAAAAAAGCCCTGCAAAATGGTATCGTCATTTCCCTATGTGGCTGATTGCTCAAATCTATGATTGCTGCTGCAGTACAAGCCGATAGGTTGGATCCCACAGATAATTACCACTGACGGAAAGGAAGGTGGTTTTCACCGATCCCCCCTCTCACGACAGTCCTTCGAATCCTTCATCATGCCATTCCTCTCCCCCTGGATAACGTTTCAGGAAATATTTTCATCCCTGGAGGTTTACCGTGGGATCCAAGCCAGGCAATTGTCTGTTCTCATGAACTGTTATTGTTTGTATTGCTCACTTGTCTATATTTCCCTCTATGATCCACAGAAACGCGAATGTCAGTGGACAGAGGGTATAAGAGGTTTGGGACAAAACAGCCATAAGGCCCTCTGCCTGCACAGCCTTCCCAAATGCTGTCAGTAGATCAGTACATGGAATATCAACATAATAAGTGTAGTATATAGTTTAGCATATTAATTCATTAATAACCATGAAAGTCAATTCACTAGAGAAGCAAACTGGCTTCCGATTTGACTCTGTAAGCCACTGCCTTGAATAGGGTTGCTGACCTGTGTTGGGAAATGCCTGGAAATTGGGGTGGAGCTTGGGGAAGGCGGGGTTTGGGGAGGGGAGGGACCTCAGCAAGGTATAATGCCCTAGAGTCCACCTTCCAAAGCAGCCATTTTCTCCAGAGGGATGGGTTGCTGTAGTCTGTAGACCGGCTGTAATTCTGGGAGATTTCCAGACCCTACCTGAGGTTAGCAACCCTAGCACTGAGAGTTAAAGATCAGCTGGGTGCAACTTTGTTCATCCACCAGTCTTAGGGCCAAGGTACAAGTGACGAATGACACTTGAACGGCAACTGAACAGACTCACGTGTATTCCTCCCAGTTCACTTGTGAATATGGAGTGAATACGCAAGTGAATATGGAGGAATACACGAGTCTGTTCACTTGCCGTTCAAGTGTCATTCGTCACTTGTAGCTTGGCTCTTAGGCAATATTGGGGGCCTTCAGGCCTGTCAGACCCTTTTTGTCCCCACTCTGCCCCCAGGGCTATATGGGTACATAATTGTGTTGTTGTGTGGTAAAGTGCAGCTACTTGGTGGGACTTTTTGAGCTCTGGTGAGTTTTCCTTTTCGCAACTTTGCATTGCAGTGGCTGTTCATGCATTGGGCAGGAGGTTGGATAAGATGGTTTGTAAGGCCCCTTCCAACTCTGTGATTCTATGAGTTATTTTTAAATTGCATACAAGGAAGCAGTTTTGCATTATCATAAAAGCCCTTTTCAGATATACAGTTTTGGGGCTCCAGCCATACCTACACACAATATGCACCAACTGCAAACATCCCAATACATACAGTCACCATTTTATGTAAACAGGGCAACATGCATATCTTTCCATGTATTCACGGAAACACGGACCCTCAAAATCTGGTTTTTAATTTGTGTTTCCTGAAGCTGAAAAATTTATTGAGATATTTATATTCTACTTTTTTCCTCCAATGGAGACCAAAAGCGGCTTATAACATTGTTCTCTTCTTTCTGTTTTATTCTCACCATAATTCTCTCAAGGGAGGTTCAGCTGAGAGAGGGCAACTGGCCCAAATTCACCCAGCCAGCTTCCATGGCAGAGCGGGGATTTGAACCCGAGACTCCCAGATCCTAGTCTGACACTCTAACCATACCACCTCACACATCATCCTATTGTCACAAAATGACAGTTGTGCATACTGGGAGAATTGTGGGTGGTGTGTGTTGCCATTACGCACTGGTGGACCACCCAAACCAAATATGGAAATATCAGGCCTAAGGATGGCTGATTGTGTATGAATACTAGAAAAAGTCTGCTGTGTTCCACTAGGGAGAGTGAGTGAAGTGGGTCGCATGTTGGACTAGGACCTAGGTTCATGTCTCCTTCTGCCATGTTGCTCAGTGGAGGATGCCTTCTCACAGGGTTGCTGAGAAGATGGAAATAGATGGGGGAGCCAGTATTCCACCCTGATTTTCTTGGTGAATGACAGGATAAAAAAAATAGATCTCAATTGCATACCTGTTCCTCTCTCTCTCTCTGGGTGGTTCCGCACGAGTGGTTTTCCCTGCTTCAGCTTCTAAATGACCTCAATTTTTTCTTGTGTTTCCACACGTGGGAAGGCAATCCTAGCAGCAGATTCGAAGCCACTGCACGTTTTGTCCTTTTTTTTTCAATCCTGCTTTCCCCCGATTTATTTGTCCATGCGCAGCAGATTAGGGATTTTAATCATGCGGAATTCTTTATCCGATGTTCTCCCCACCCTTGCCCTTTTCTCTCGCCCTTTGAATTTGATTGGCCAATCATGTTTTCTAAGCCACACCCACTACCCTTTCCCTTTTCCTCTTTTTTTTAAAAAAAAAAATGTAAAAAAACATTACAATGTTTCTACGTGTCTATGCAGAAACATATCCTGTGTCACATGACAACAGCTGACCAATAACCGGTCCATTTTACAACGCGCCCAATTTGTTACTTGTTGCTTGCTGACAGCTGACAGCTGACAGCCTCTCTGGACACCTACAACCAGGGCTTTTTTTCAGCAGGAACGCAGTGGAACGGAGTTCCGGAACCTCTTGAAAATGGTCACATGGCCGGTGGCCCTGCCCCCTGATCTCCAGACAGAGGGGAGTTTAGATTGCCCTCCACGCCACTCGGTGGCGCGGAGGGCAATCTAAACTCCCTTCTGTCTGGAGATTGGGGGCGGGGCCACCAACTATTTTCTCCGAGGGCAACCCACTGAGACTATTTTCTCCGAGGGCAACCCGAGGGCAACCCACTGAGACTATTTTCTCCGAGGGCAACCCACTGAGTTCCACCACCTCTTTCCCCAGAAAAAAAGCCCTGCCTACAACTATGCCACACCCACTTTGTTACATGAATTTTAAAAACAAAAGCAAACAAATGTAACGTAACAGATGGTTCTTTGGGAGCTTACAAAGTTCCCACAATTGGGGGGGTGGGGGGTGGGACACAGCGTGTGCCACTGATGACAAGCTCTGATGAGAAATCAGGATATGTTTCGTCTCACAAAACCCTCGATTATGTCGTGTCGTGTTGTAGCTTTACCCCATGTTTTCAAAACTAATTCTGTCATGTTTTTATTCTTTGAGGCTTTTGTTGATTTTAATAACTGCCGATTACCCTCTGGCCTTCTTTCGAGTCATTGTAATTAGGAGAACCGGTCAGAAATTTTTCCAGCAAATCTTTGTTTTGAAAACTTGGAAGTCATTATTTCTTCTTAAAATAGTTTAGTTGGACAACAGCTTAAAAAAACAATCCGAACTGTTTGTTGGGAAGTTTTGTTTGGTAGAATAATCTCGGCAAATGTCTGACAGATTTATGGATAGTTGTCAACCAATGTAATTCATTTTCACACAATGTTTTGTAATTTCTGTAGTGTATGGAGGGGGTAGAGGCTAGAGTCTTTCAGGTAATACCAACAATTAGATATAAACCTCAAAGTGTATATGACAACCTCCTTTATTCAGACAGATTTTGCAGTTTACTCACTGAATTATTGAGAAACCAATGTCTGAAACCTTGTTTAAATGAGCTCATAGGTGCTTGCTCCCTTTTATAACTGTGGTGGAGAGTACCCTCAAGTCACAGCTGCGTTATGGTGACCCCTGGTGGGGTTTTCATGGCAAGAGACTATCAGAGGTGGTTTGCCATTGCCTGCCTCTGCAACCCTGGACTTCCTTTGAGGTGTCCCATCCAATTACTAACCAAGGCCGACCCTGCTTAGCTTCTGAGATCTGACAAGATCAGGTTCACCTGGGCGATCCAGGTCAGGGCCCTTTTACAACGACTGGTTCACAAATACGTCATCCCCCTATCCATGCACAATACACTTTGCGGGGGGGGGGGCACGCAGCCAGGGCGTGCTCATTCTATTTATTTAGAGAATGTTTATGCCTTCTCTCCAGGAAACCTGCCCAAGGCAGCTCACAAAATAAGACATAAAATCATTCCAAATTCTTAATTTGCATAAATCAAGCAACCAGACCACAGAAACATAGATAATTAAGCAACTTAAAATGCACAGCACTAGGAACAAGATCCTAGTCCAATAGCACCTTAAAGACAGCCAAGCCCAGACTTATGTGATCAAATGTCTAGTTAGTCTTTAAAGTGCCACTAGACCCGGATCTGCACTTTTCGAGACTTCAGACCAACTTGACTTCCCATCTGAAACCACTAAGAACGGATGTTTCTCCATGGAGACTACGTGGCACCACCATGATTTCTGTGGCTGTGGACGCTCTTAAAGGGAGACTACTGTAGTCATAACAATTACAGCACTTACAACGCCAGTTCCTATGTGGTCTATTGAGTGCTCCAGAACCCCTACAGATTTTTTTTTTTTAAGGAATGGAGATGTTCATGAAACTTGGCCTCCTAGTTCAGCTTGACAATTAGGGGTCCCAGGTGCCTGCCAGTGGTGGGCAATCTCCCGGCAGTTTACCTGCTTGCCTGCCGGTCGCCATCTGCTTGCCCATCGGTTGCCACCAGCAGGCACCCCGGGAACACACGCGGTGCATGCGCTCCCAGCGGAGTTTTCCCGCAGATGATGTAACGACATCACTTCCAGAAGAGATTAATCATGAAAAGTATGCACAAAGACACACACACAGAAGGCACAAGGTAAGTGCCAGGTTCCACACACAGCCCTCCACCTAGAGGATATAGAAACCTGGCAGCAATACTGACAATTATGTTTGTTTCCATTTTGTGCTGGCGCAAACACTCCTTGAGCATAGGAACATGCATTGCACCAATGTGTGCCTGTGAGAGAGCTCAAATAGCCACTGGCGCCCATGAACCAGCTGACTTCCAGCTCCCTGAGACGAGTTGGTGTTCGCGGGACTGGTGGAGGCGCAGGGCAGTGCCGAGGTCACTCTTGGGCTTTGTATTAGACTGAAGGAGCTGGGAACCTGGTCAAGTGACATGCAACGGTGGTGGCACGTAGGGGGTCTTCTGCTAGGGTTGCCAACTCCAAGTTGGGAAATTCCTGGAGAGTTGGGGTAGAGCCTTGGTATGGGGGTGGTGGTGGGGAGAGGAGGGACCTTAGCCAGCAGGGTATAATGCACACCCCCAAGCAACCTTTTTTCTCTCCTTTTTCCACTCCTTGTATCTGATGAAGGGAACTCTTAACTTTTGAAAGCTCATACCCCGGAAATCTAGTTGGTCTTTAAGGTGCTCCTGGACCCAAATCCTGCATGGGAAGTGATTTCTGTAGTCTGGAGATCAGTTGTAATTTTGAGATACCCCCAGCCCCCTAGTGGGTGTCAGTAACCCCAGCTTCTGCAGCACCTGTCACTGCTTCTCATGCCAGTCCACTGGCATGTGCCCTGCTTGGGATCTCTCTGATGCTGCTGTCCTGTTCCCTCGCTCAGCACCCTTGTTGTGGGCGAAACAGCAGCGGTTCAGGGAACTGTGTTGTCCTAGTGTAAGTGCAACAGAGGAGCACCGGCCATCTGCAGCCAAGTCAGGCCAGCCTCTCCTCTGTCTGTGCATGTGATGGTGCACAGATGCAAGTGGTGGATAGTCCAGATGTAATGCAAAACTGTGGTTTATTCTAACCACAGTCAGATTGCGAAACCAGCATTTGCCTTGCAAACAACAGGTCCATTTCTGATTGGTCTTGACAAATGGCAAATCAGAAATAGTGACCAACAGTCAGAATAGTGACCAACAATGTCTGTAAAGACCGCATTGATTCCTTGCCCTACCCTTGTCCATGTCCTTGCCCTTGCCTGATTCTGAGCCTTGCCCTGCCCACATCACCAAATAGCCCTGTTAGCTGAAGTATGAATGAGGGTGGTGCTTGGCCAGTGTTAAGCCAAGATGTCTGAGTCTAATATCAATCACACAAAACCACAATTAGGACTAACTGGGGTTCAGAAACCAGTTCCAACCTTTGGGTTTCTTACAGTCTCTCTACACAAGACATCTGACGTGTGAAGAACACGTATCAGGAGATGCAATCTTAGCCGAGAGGGTGGTTTAAAAGGACAGAGCTGGCAGCAGGGCAAAGGCTTTGCTATACACTGGCGTTGTGTGAAGGGGCTGTGGAAGGCCAGAAGGGAAACTTCAGCCCATTATAATCTCTCCAGGTCCAAGCCAAGCTCTAGAAGGCAGCTCTAGGCTATTTCCATTCCTCGCTGCCCTCAGGTTGTGATCCCACACAGTTTTAGACTGGAGAGGTGAAATTGACAGAACCTTCTTGTGGATGAAGATGAAATTAACAAACCCTCTGAGGAGCGATCTCTGCCGGCTCTGTCTTTTTAAACGATGCTTCCTGGTTAACATTGCATCCTCCTACCCTTGATGAACACGTGCCAAGGTGTCTCGTGTAGAGAGACTCTTAGGGTGCCCTGTGTATTGGGTTTGGCTGCTTTGTGGCAGGGCAGGGCATTTCCATTCGGCTCTGTCCCCAGAGGCACTCGATTTCCCTATGTGCCACAAGAAATCCAGCAGGGCTGGTATCGAAATGGGACGGAACCTGTGGATCCATTGCTCAGCCCAGGATTTCCCAGCAGTCAACAAACCCATCCTTTCCCTCCTGCACCAGCCGTATGTGATACAGAGTGCAGGGAATGCTTCCAAGTTTCAAAAGTTTCATGTGGTGGGATGCACATGATGCTGTGAAAGATGAAACATTATTTTTACATTGAAATGAATGTCCCCCTCCCCAATTTTATCTTGTTGCATGTACCATCCAATGTGTATGGGCAGGAATAGAAGCTTCTTTTTGTCTCCGAGGACAATACTTCCTTCTCTGAAGGCTTCCCTCTGACCTCATTAGCCTGTTGACTCATTGATGGACCTCGGAAAGCAGTACCTCAGTTCTTCCCCATCGCCACACCGCCAGACTGTCTCTGTTCACATTCCTAGTGGCGTCCTGACTCTTCCCGACCTTGGGAGTTCTCATATTCTTGGGTTAGCAGAGAGTACCCAGCTGGCCGAGTTCCTGACTCTCAGGCCTTATTAAAGGCAAAAATGCTGCCTTTTTACAGCTCTGCTTCGTTCCATGAGAGCTCATCAGACAGTCTTCCTTTTTCAAAGAGAGGTGACCCTTTGGTCTTTTCTCCTTCTGGCACATCGAATGTTTCTGCTACTGCCAAAATGACACACACCCCACTCGTCTACAAGCACTGAACAGGAGAAACCGATTGTCTCATGTCAGAGCCAAGCTCAGCGGGGTGTGTGGACCGAAAGCCCTTGTGAAACATCTTTAATCTCTCCCTCTCCGTATATCTCCAACCAGCATGATTAAGTGAGCCGGCTTTGCTTCTCTTTAATAAATCCTTTCGAGAGGCACCCAAATCTGTGACCAGACATGGATGCAGAGTATGCAAACTCTGTCCTTACATCTGGATTTGCTGTTTCGGTCTGATCTCATTTTTTATTTGTGAAGTGCAAGACCATCGCCCACAAGTCGGCCAGCGAGTTGGCTGATATGACTCAGAGTCTGGGGCAGAGATGTCCAGTAATATGCTTCTCTGAATCCCAGACTTTACGAGCAACTATGCTCTTAGCCTGTGTTTCACAGAACACACTTTCTTTTTTAATAACTATCCCTCCCCCTTTTAATATTTTTTAAAAAAACATATTAGGAAGGATTCAAAGACAACTTCTGTACATTCCTGTAAAAAAAAAACCCCTCCCACTTCAGCATTCCTTGGAATTAATGAACAGAAAAAAGTTTTGAAACATTTCCATGTAGCCATTCCTTGCTTTTTAGATTTGAATCTTGGGTTTCACTGATGTTTCACGACAGTGCAATGCTAGTGAGTTCTGAAAATTGAGTTTCTCATTTACTCGATGGCTAGAGGCGGGCATGAACCGAAATATGAACCAAAATTCATCACAAATCAGGCCAGTGCGTGGTTCGCAAACCAGTGGTTCATTAGAGCCCATTTCTGATGAACTGCTACAAACTTTAGGCTAGTTCATGTGGTTCCTTTTTTGTTTTGTCACTGCAGACAGCCTGGCACCGATCAATCAGTTTCCTAGGCAACTGGGGGGATGGACTTTCTGCAACCTCGGAAGTGACCTTCTGCTGCCCCGGAAGTGATGTTTTCATGAACCAAACAAACCGGTTCATGAACTGGGGGAAGTTTGTGAAAGTTTGTGGTTCGTGAAACATGATGAACCACGAACCGCATGGTTCGGCATTTTCCTGTTTCGTGCCCACCTCTATTGATGATGACCATTTTGAGAGGGGTTGCCAACCTGGAGTCCTCCTGGAAACATGGCTGATCTTGAGGCTCTGGACAGCAGTTCCTTGGAGAAAATGTCAGTTTTGGAGGGCAAAGGGGTGCCATCTCCAGACTGGGAAATTCCTGGAGATTTGGAAGTGGGGCCTGGGGTGGGTGGGGTTTGGGTAGGGGAGGGATCTCATCTGGGTGTAATGCCATAGAGTCCTCCCTCGAAAGCAGCAATTTTAGGTGAAATCCCTCTCAAGATCTCCCCTCCACAGGCACCACTCCCAAATCATCAGAAATTTCCCAGGCTGAAGTTGGCAACCCTCACTGCTAAGTCAGGCCAATTCCTCTTCCATTTTCTTTTCAAACAACTCAATTTTGTTTCTGTCATTTTGGAAAGCTTTCCACAGATCATACAGCAAAGCTCTGTGGAGGCCTGACAAAGGCCCAAGGGTATAATTCAAACAGGATTGTCAGGTGGTTGGCCGTCTTAAGATGCAATACTCTTTCCATAAAACAAGGAGCAGCTCACTTTCCTTGACATAATCTGGATAAAATTGGGTTTTCTAATGGAATTCAATGTCTTGGTTTAGGGGAAAAAATCATGTATAACTAGGCCATGCTGAGGTAAAATGTATAGACAAATTCAGCTATTTCTACACACGCACGCACGCACGCACGCACGCACACACACACACACACAGAGGAAGAACAACCTTTGAAAAAATACCATCAACTACATTAATAGTAGCTCAATATCCATGTGGTAATCTAAAACCAGAAATACACAATTACAGGGAGCCACAATCAAAACTCCTGCCAAGATTTTACACAAAAGCCTTTTTAGAAAGAATCATCTTGCCTAACCTTCAAAACAGAGGTAAGGAGGCAACTGCTCTTATCTCCATCAGCAATCCATTCCAGAACTCTGACACTGTCACCAAGAAAGCTGTGGAATAGGCTGCTGCTGTCTGCTCTTCACTGTAAGAATACGATAATTGAGCCAAAAATGGAGTTGGTGCATATGTGTAGATTCAGACAGGCCATACAGATGTTCTGAGCCAACATTCTTGCGGCTTACACTTACTCCATGAGTACTTTGAAAGGTAACTCATGCCTCTCTGAGGGCAGAACTAGAAATTATGAGGGAGACATGGCGTTCTCACTCTTGTGCAACATGTGAACACCACAAACTGCCTTAGTCAGTATTGTCTAGTTAGACTGCCAGCAGCTCTTCAGGATTTCAGGCAGAGGTCTTTCATAAGGGTGACAAATAGGGGTGTGCACCCCCAAAAGATTTGAGTTTCCCACTTCAGGTTTACCAAAGCAGGAAAAAGATTTGGAAAACCCCAAGCCCAAAAGTGGTAAGCTACTTTGGGATTCAGGTATGTAACCCGCTTCTGAAAGCTTCAGGTAGAGCTGCTGCAGCAGTTTTCTTTCTGTTTGCGAACAGGAAGAAGAGTGCTGCTTTCAAGCTTCCCCCTGCCTTTTTTTATTCCCATCAGGTAAAAAAGGGCGACAGGAAGCTTGAAAGCAGCACTTTTCTTGCTGTTTGCAAACGGCAAGAAAAGCGCTGCGGCTGCTGCTGCTCTTCCCAAAGCTTTCTGAAGTGTTCCGAAGCACTTCAGAAAGCTTTGCTTTGGTATTTCCGAATCAGCTCAGCAATGCTGGGGCCGATTCGGAAATACCGAATCATTCCAGATTGGCCCCAATTCAGGTTAAAAACCTGAATTAAAAACCCAAAGCGCACACCTCTACTGACAGATTCTTTAACTGGAGATGCTGGGGATTGAACCAGGAACCATCTTCATACCAAGCATGAGGGCTGGACTAGATAACCCTAGAGATATCTTCCAACCTTATGATTCTATGAAGCAGATGTTTTACCACTGAGCCATGCCCCTCTACCTGCAGTGAGGAATCAGTAGCTGAGAAAGGCATGCTTAATCCTGCCCAAATTCTCCGATTCTCTACATCCTTTACCTTCTCCTCAAGCTGGAGAGCAAATTTGGTGTAGCAGCAGGATTCTAATCCATAGAGCCAAGTTTGATTCCCCACTCTTCCACGTGAAGCCAGCTGTCAGAGCTTTCTCAGTCCCACCTTTGGAGCACGTGTAGCTCCAAAGCTCCACTTAGTGATCAAGTGGAGCGCAAGTGGAGCACAAATGAACAGGGAGGAATACACGTGAGTCTGTTCACTTGCCGTTCAAGTGTCATTTGTCACTTGTAGCTTGGCCCTGTGTTCCCCCCTTCCTTGCAAACCAGTAGCAATGTGACATGAGCTTGCCTCAGTTAAAGAACACTTCTATTTTTCCACAATGTGATTAGTGGGGAGGGTGGGTGCCTCACTAGACAGACACTCCAGAAAGACTGTTTTACTTGCTGTTACTAAGTAGAGATGGGCACGAACAGCAATACGAACTAAAAAAAGTCACAAACAGCCCAATCAGCTGTTCGTGAACAAGCTGTTTGTGAGGCCCCATTCTAAACAAACAGGTGGTCGTTGCAAGCCTAGTTCCTTGCTGTTCTCAAGCCAGACAATCTGGCACCTGCAATCAATTCCCTTGGCAACCGGAGGCAGGGACTGCCTGAACTCACTCTGAACTCCGCCTGTTGCCCTGGAAACCCCAATCTAAGCCCAATTTAGCTTGATAGGCAGGTCTTCCTACCAAGTGTGGAGCTCCACATTTGTTACAAGGAAGCAAAGGGAAGGGGGAGGGGGGGCTCCCAGCTCTGGTTTTGCAGACAATGAGGGAGAGACAGTTGCTGTTGGCATTTTGAGAGAGAGACAGGGAGAGTGTATTGGAACTTGAATTTTCTTTGTGTGTGGTGGGATAGGGATCTATCTCTTCAAGTTCCAGGGCTGCTGCCAGGCTCTGGGCCAAGCTATTATTTATTATTGGTACCTTTCCTGCTGCCTGCTCAGGTAAGGTTTTTCGGAGTGGAGAGATAGGGTACCCCTTCAGGTTCCAGGGCTGCTGCCAGGCTCTGAGGCCAAGCTATTATTTATTATTGGTGCATTTCTTGCTGCCTGCTCAGGTAGGGTTTCTGGGATTGGTGTGGTAGGGATCTTGATGGCTGGAGGAGGGCCTGTTGGCCCCCATGAACAACTAACATGTTCGTGAACATTTGTCAATGTTCGTTGTTCGTGGATGGCAACGAACAACAAACACCATGTTTGTTTGTTTTTCTGTTCGTGCCCATGTCTGTTACTAAGTATGGTAAAAAAAAAAAAAAAGCCTCTTCAGAAGACTGGGGACCATTTTCATGCTTTTTTTCCTCTCGCAGAGAGGATGGTTAGAGGCATCTTATTCAAGTGCTGTATTATCCAATTCACTTGAAACTTGGGGCAGCTTTAGAAGAGAGGATGGACTAGATTCTCTGATATTTTGCTACCATTTAGTGGAAAAAGTCTCATCAGGAAAATCTGCCATGCAGAACAATGGGCAGACATCCGATCTGAACTTAATAAAAATGGAAATGGAACCCGATGAGTCTTTATAATACGATAACATTTCTGGAAATTCCTAAAACTGATACATTTTCCCTTTCCTAAATTACAATATGGAATTGAAACAATAATTTTTCCAGTGGACCACCCTATCTTTCTCTACTCTTTCACTGCTGACTCACAACAGTTGCCATGAAGAACGTGAGAGGTGGAATTAATTTGTTTTGTGGATTAATTCCTGGAAGATTCTATTTTAGGGAAAGAAACTGGAATAAATAATCTCCTCCAATCTTATGAATTCTTTTTTTAAAATTAAGAGTGTTCTATACATAAAGGGCCAGTGATATATTGCATTGTCGTTATTTCCCTTACATTCTTGAAAAGACCTATACAATTTGTGACCCACTAAACTAAAATCTCCTCATCTGCCTCAAAGTTTGCCAGGTATTCAATACATATACACACAGTAGAGAGAGACTGAGGGTCACTCTAAGTGTTACTTCATTCACAAGATCTCCATGAAGCCAACCTTGGCTCGCGCAGACACATCGCAGCTTTGTACGCTTACCAGTTGCCCGCTGGTGGTGAGCAATCTCCTAGGAGTTTGCTCCGTTGCCAACTGATTTCTGGCAATTGGTGGGAGGAGATAATCCCCCCGGGCAATTGCCTGCCGCCAGCAGGCAACCGAGGAAAGTGCGCACTGAACACATCCTGGCAGGATGTAACGACATCACTTCCTGAAATGACATCATTGCACTGGCTGTAGACGTGCTCCTGTGCTTCTCTGGGACCAATTTTGCCCCAAATGGGCCAAAATTAGCCCTGCACAAAGTGCAGAAGCATGAACGTGGCCAGTGTGATGACGTCACTTCCTGGAAATGATGTCATCATACCTTTCTGGGAGTGCACACAAAGCATGCACACGAGGATGCTAAAACAGGTAAAACACAATGTCCAAGTGATGTAATCAGAGGGAGGAAGACATATCCAATCCTGTCCACTAGCTTGCTAGCTAGCACCCATGGGCAATAATGTACAGTCCATCTTTACATAGGTTCATAAGTGCAGATAAATAGAGGTTTACCCAATATTGTCCACAGGCAACATCAGATGTCTACCAAACATCTACTTCCTTCCCCCAAAGTGATTGAAAATGCAGGAAGCCTTTGCGAATAGAGTCACTATTGTCTAGCCTGTGGAAGAATCTTGGTAAACCTGCTTTCACAAGTGAGAGAGCACCTCAGAAGGACAAAGGATTCCTCCTATGGAATGTCTCCTCCACTCCTTCACGTATTCTTAAAGGTGCATGCTGGTTTTCTAACTAACTCTCTATCTGAATATATGAATTTCGCATGCATAGTTAGGGGTTCTGTGTTTGCAGAAAAGAACCACAATTTTGCGATTAAGAAAAAATTTGGTAAAACTTGGCACATGGTTTCTTAGCAGCTAGACATGACATTTTACAACAGTACCAGGCCTTTAAATGTAATTTGAAGAATAGCATAAATAATTATTAAGAAGCTCCTGCTTGTTACGTATTGTTCACTGACTCATTTGAGTGCTTTGCAGAGAGACATGCCTACAAACCATCTAGTCAGAGCATTACGCGTTGTACATGTTCTGGAAGAATCAAGATGGTCTCTGCAGGTTCCACCAAATCTAAATGCCCTCAGACGTGCAATAGGGATTTTGAAAAACCCTGAATAGCTGCTCTGTGAACGAAGGCATGGCAATCCATAGAGATCCCAAAGTTTTCTCAGAGGGTTCCCTCTTGATAGGAACAGATCACAGCTGGAGATGGTTTGGCTTCAGGCTGGATAAAATTAATGATGCAGTGAAAGCAAGCAGACTAAAACATTCACTCCCAACAGATCAATACTTAAAACACAGGCAGAAGTTTGCCTTAGTGATGGATGAACTAAACCAAGCAGCCCATGTGGTTCATTGGATAGATGATGGAACATAGTACAGAAAACCTGGAATCCCAAGTTAGATCACTGTCCCTCACGGCCTTTGAACTCTGCGTCCAACTTCACGGTTTATTTCGAGGAGCTGCGAACAGCACACAACATATGGACATTTTCATACTGTGAGCCTTGCTGATGTTCTTCTAAAGTCTTAAATAACACCTCTTACTATTTTTTAAAAAAATTAAGGTGCCTCATTCAACCATCTTTTCCCTCTTATCTTCTACCCTTTTCTTACAGATGCTGCTGTTATGCTTTCTCTCACTCACCTCTGTTCCCATTGCTTTTCAACTGCTTTGTGTATCTCTGGAGTGTCAGTTCATATAAGACACCTTATAAGACCAAGCTAGCCTGATCTCATCAGATCTCGGAAGCTAAGCAGATAGGCTAGCCCGGTCTCACCAGATCTCGGAAGCTAAGCAGATAGGCTAGCCTGATCTCATCAGATCTTGGAAGCTATGCAATAGGCTAGCCTGATCTCATCAGATCTTGGAAGCTATGCAGATAGGCTAGCCTGATCTCATCAGAGCTCGAAAGCTAAGCAGATAGGCTAGCCTGATCTCATCAGAGCTCGAAAGCTAAGCAGATAGGCTAGCCTGATCTCATCAGAGCTCGGAAGCTAAGCAGATAGGCTAGCCTGATATTGTCAGATCTTGGAAGCTAAGCAGGTTCTGCCCTGCTGAGTGCTTGGAAGGGAGACCACCAAGGAAATCCAGGATTTCTACACAGAGGCATGCAATGGCAAAGGATCTCTGTTCACTCCTTGCCTTGAAAAATCTATGGGGTCACCATAAATCAGCTGTGACATGATGATGCTTTACACTCACAATAAAAGGATTATTTTTTTTTTGTTTCTTGGTTTTGTCATTTAAATCCCTTCCCTACAGATCTGAAATCTAAAAGAAGATGTTTAGGAAATGGGGACTTGAAGAGAAAATAACATTTTGCTCTCTTAGTCAGAATGAAGAGAGACACACAACTTGGGACTAAAGGGCCAATTTATTAAACATAACATCAACCATTAAATACGGCAAGGGCCAAGCCCTGGAATTACTCCTGGACCTCTGCCTTGACCTGTCTGAGCGAGCTCTGCTGCCCTGGGTGCCAGCCATCCATGTGCCTGGCTGGGACCTGACCAGCCAGGCAAAAAATGCTTTTCCCCTTTAAGCTCCCAAGGCCTCAGCCGTACAGCATGAGGGAAGGGCTTGTACATGGCTCCCCCCCCCCCGGCAGTCTGCCCTTGCAGCTGGTAGCCGACACAAGCATACCAGCTGCTCCTGGCATACCCCATTTCCTCACCAATGGGGAAATGCCAAGGGTGGTCACCGGCCCCCTCCCTATCCTCGAACTCTATCCTGCCAGTGACCATACTATAATGGCTCCACCATTGCCAATTACCCAAACCTCTGCAAGCAGTCAAGGTAGGCTTACAGTCTCTCTACACGAGACATCTGACGTGTGAAGAACACATATCAGGAGATGCAATCTTAGCCAATTTGAGGAAAGGGGAAAAATTCCTACCTGTTCTGTCAACAGCAGCTGGCTAATCCTGCACTACTGCAGGGTGTGGGTGGGCCGAGCATGCGGATCAACTGCCAGCCAGCTGGGCAGAGCCACCTTATAAAGCATCTGGCTCCACTCCCTGGCCTGGGACCTGGATGCCTGGGAAAAGGCGCTGCCTCCTCTTCCTTCCAGGAAGGCCAAGCGCGGCCCCAGGCCTAAGAAGCAGAGGCTGCTGGCCATGAGGGTCGTATTATTTGCAACTAAAGGGAAATGAAAAGAGGGATTTGGAAATATTGGGTTTTCCATGCTCCAGAAGCTCCAAGTTCAACCTGGCTTCAGTTGTCCTTATTGCTGAATATTAAATGTGTCTTTTATTCTTTTATGCAGAGGAGTTAGCCGTGTTAGTCTGTGGTAGCAAAATCAAAAAGAGTCCAGTAGCAATTTCTCGAAAGCTTATGCTACAATAAAATTGGTTAGTCTTAAAGGTGCTACTGGACTCTTTTTTATTCTTTTAGATTGTGTTGCTCTCCGTCTTGGGGTGTCATTGATTGATGTACATGGTGGTTGTTATTGTTTTTCTTACAGACTCAGAACCCTGTACCCCAGACACTCCCTCCGCCACGGCCTCCCCATCATCTTCTGAAGAGCCTACCCCTCTCACAGCCCCTCCCTCACCATCCCCTACTTATGACTGCGAGCCCCCCACCTTTTCACCACCACTGTCCACTTGCACCATGACCTTGAACCCCGAACTGCCACCACGGACCTCTGCCTCTGCCGTACTGAACCCAACATCCGCATCCATCTCAAACCTTCAGCCTGGACTTGCTTCTGCTCTTCCACCTGCCGCTGCTACTGCCACGCCAGGTGGCATTTACTCACCTGCAGGTGTGGCTGTTTCCCCTAGCCATGCCCCGCATCTTATCGAATGGCTTCCCTACCTTGCTTCGGTGATGTCCACCACGATGCGGGGGAAGGAAGAAGAAATGCCTCTTACTGGGACAGGCCTCGTGGAAAGCATGAAGAGGTGCGGAAGCATGTTTCTGCCAGCTCTGAATGAGGGGGCCAGTGTTCATACCAGCTTCATCAAACAGCAGCCACCAGAATCTGTTTGCTCACCACCACCGCCGTTCCCGGACATCCCTCCACATTCCGAACAGGCCCCCGCAACACTTGGGGACATCCTGGCAGAATTGCAGACAATGAACAGCCACCTTGCAATCATCGCAAGGGCTCTCAGCCACCTGGCCTCATCCTTAGCACCCCAGCAAGATTCCACAAACCCTCCAGGCATATAAATGACAGGCTCCAAGGCCTTCACATTGAAGAGCATCTCTGGGAGACTTTTATTAGGAAAGAAGGTAATATGGAAGTGAGAAATGAAACGAGGGTTCAAAGGGTGGCCAGGGAAAGGCCGTTTTGGGTTCCCTGTCTTTCTTTTCTACTTCTGCCAAAATGTAGGTCTGAAAACTGTTTGTGCTGGTGATAATAAAGTTGTATTCGTTAAATGGGTATCACTTCTTTTTCTTTTCATCACTGCAACGTTTGAGAAGATATCACAGTTTCTTTTCCTTTAAAAATTATCTCAAGTGTTTCACTGTGAAGGATTTTGACAGCAAAAACTGCCCTGGAGTTTGACTCTACTGAAACGTTCCTTTCCTTTTATTCCCTTAGTAGCTCATTTATTCATAAATCTTGAGCAACAGAAAATACTTATTTCTTATCTTTTTTCGATGCAAGGGCTAAAAGGACTGAGACATATTCTACAATCACTAAGGATCCTTGTCACTAAGCAAAAGAGCCAGGGTTTCCAGAGGAGACGGCTGGTTAATTAAAGGCTTCATATAATAATTCCTCATATTTTTGAAGAACCTACATTCAAGCAGGGCATGAAAGGCTGTAGCGATCCTATTAAGGACACAAGGGCAAATTCTGTTGGAATAGGGCCTATTAAAAAATCTCCCCTGTAAAACCATTGTGGGCATAATATTCAATCTTGTAAACAAGAAAGCTCTGTAGTATCATGGGATAGTAAGCAGGGCTTTTTTCCAGCTGGAACGCGGGGGAAGGGAGTTCCGGAACCTCTTGAAAATGGTCACATGGTTGGTGGCCCCGCCTCCTGATCTCCAGACAGAGGGGAGTTGAGATCGCCCTCTGTCTAAACTCCCCTCTGTCTGGAGATCAGGGGGCGGGGCCACCAACCATGTGACTATTTTCTCCAAGGGCAACCCACTGAGTTCCACCACCTCTTTTCTCAGAAAAAAAGCCCTGATAGTAAGATAGTGCATATAGGAAGGTATTGATTTTGGGAAAGAAAAACCAAAAGATAGGGGTGAACAAACTCTGCGGGCTCTTGAAATCAAGCTGCTATGGCCCATTTCTAGGACGCGATTTTTAATCAAAATGTTTGCCCATCTCAAAAATATCATCAATCGACATTCCAACTATCATCAGTTTCTCATCCAGGGCTGTCATCCAAGTCAATTTATGGGTATCCCAATTTAAAGCATCTAACAAACCATCTTCAGCATAGAGCAGTTTTAATCTCAATTTAAAGGCATTAAAGGCTCTTGCTTCCAGGAATAGCTGTCCAAATTCTGCCCGCAATGCAACTTTAGACACCAAACGGGATATTCAATATTTTCCTAAGAAATTGTGCTAAGGGTTGGTTGATATTATCATAGATAGCTTTAATCCAAATAGCTGAGCCATAAAGAATAAAAGCTTGCACTGCTCCAGGAATATACTTCCCTCCTCTATTGTGGAAAAACCTATTTATAGTGTTTGCACATGGTTTTGCTTTATTAAATGCTGTTCTAAATTGGGGAGAGATCTGCCGAAAACAGAATCCCCAAATAGTGGAAGGTCTTGACTTGCTCAATATTGGACCCATTGATTGACCATTGAGACAGGTTCTTTTTCTTAGTCTTGGTGAAAACTATCTGTAATTTAGTTCTAATAACTAGAGCCAATGTGGTATAGTGGTTAGCAGGGCTTTTTTTCCGGGAAAAGAGGTGGTGGAACTCAGTAGGTTGCCCTTGGAGAAAATGGTCACATGGCTGGTGGCCCCGCCCCCTGATCTCCAGACAGAGGGGAGTTGAGATTGCCCTCCGCGCCACTGAGCTGTGCGGAGGGCAATCTAAGCTCCCCTCTGTCTGGAGATCAGGGGGCGGGGCCACGAGCCATGTGACCATTTTCAAGAGGTTCCGGAACTCTGTTCCCCCGCGTTCCAGCTGAAAAAAAGCCTTGGTGGTTAGAGTGACAGGCTACAATCTAGGAGATTGTGTGACCTTGACACACTTTCAGTCACGGGGTGGGGGGGGAAAGGCCAGGTATAAATGAATGAAATAGCGTGGGCTCAAGTCAGATGTAGGTACAAATAAGATAATGTACCCAGTATGAGTATAGGATATGTTCTTAGTCTATATCTTGTAAAATAGTCCTCTGAATGCATCCATATCAGGGCTGCTTGTACTCATGAGTGCATGAATAATGCAGTGCCTTTACCCTATCAAGTTGACAGCCTGTGCCAGCAATCATGACTGGCCCCAACCAATTTATCATGCAACTTTGTGGCTGCTGCTGAGAGCAGGGTCAGCCCCACCCAACTGGGAGACCAGGCAGCGATAGATGGATTTCCCAAGTAAGGCCAGAAAAGAAGAGGCTGGTGACACTCTGGTATTTCCATCTCTATGTCCCAAACATTAGAATTTGAGGGCATCCAATGAAGCTGCTGGGCCGTAGATTCAGGACAGACAGAAGAAAATACTTCTTTGCACAAAGTGTGATTAAGATACGGAATTCACGGGCAGATGATGTGATGATGGCTACAGGCAGAGACAACTTTAAAAGGGGATTAGACAGAAGCATGGAGGGGAGGTCCATCACAGGTTACTAGCCATGGTGACTAAGAAGAATCCCCACATTCAGAGGCAGTAGTCCTCTATACATACCAGAGCTAAGAGGTAACATTAGAAGACATTGGCCTCTGTGCTGTTTACAGCAGAATAGAAATGCCTATATACTAGCAACAGAAATCAATAGGGAATAGGGTTCATGCTTTTAAGAACAGACTTATGGGCAGGGCTTTTTTTCAGCAGGAACGCGGTGTAACGGTGTTCCGGCACCTCTTGAAAATGGTCACATGGCTGGTGGCCCCGTCCCCTTATCTCCAGACAGAGGGGAGCTTAGATTGCCCTCCGCGCCGCTCCCCTCTGTCTGGAGATCAGGGGGTGGGGCCACGGGCCATGTGACCATTTTTGCTGAGGGCGATTTAAACTTTAAAAAACTCCCCCCTTGTTCCCGCTGACCCAAAGTATCGTCATTGTGCGGTCCTGAGTTCCACCACTTCTTTTCCCAGAAAAAAAGCCCTGTTTATGAGGATTGTAGACAGATACTCCTTTCTGCCCCTCTTCCCTCTGGAATGCACAGGACATAAGAGCTTTTCATTGCCCATTTTCCTGTCTTAGTTTCTCTAATTACTTCTCCCCAACGAGGGATGGAGAAATCCATCCTTTTTTACTGCAAGTCTTGAATGGATTTGGCTAAAATGAATAAAGTATTTACTCCGTTTGAACCATGTCTGCAGTGATATGAACTGAGTAGACTCATTTTAAAGCTAGAATCTCTAATGTCTGCGCGTTGAAACTTTCCTAGAACCAGCAGAGTAGCTTCAGTAGATAGCCTGTGTTGTTAGCCCTCCAAAGAAGCTGGTGGCCACTGTGTGAGACAGGATGCTGGGCTTATTGGACTGCTGGTCTGATCCAGCAGGGCTCTTCTTTTGTTCTTATGTTCTCATTCCCACCCCTTGTATCCAAACCCTACCGTGAGCTTCTAAGCCAGTGCTCATTGATGGCAGCCGAGCTGCCATCACTGTTGTCTCCTCCTACAGAATGCCACATCCCATTCCTTAAATTATTGTTATGCAACAAGAGGCCTTCCAGTGAACCACCAACTTAAGCATTCATGCTATACCTCTTGGAAAACCAAAAATGCAGGAAGTATCCCGGTGATGAGCTGCTGATTACCTTTGAGGAAGGAATTGGCCCTCCAAGGTAACTATTGGGGCTATGAAAGTTAGGTGCAGTAGAAAAAAGCAAGAGTCCAGTAACTCTGCCTATCAATCTATGCTCATCTCTTTAACCATGGTGAAGTTTGTTATGAAGCCATACCAGAATAATCCTCATCCTAAATTAATTGCTGATTGGGACTCCTGCGTGGGACAAATTAGCCAGTAGCTTTCCCGAAATGTGAATTTAGATCCTGGCTGCTTCCGCACATGTTGGATAATCCACTTTCAATACTCTTTAGTGAACACTTGAAACTGATTTTCCATGTGTGGAACAAAAAATCCACTTCCAAAGGATTGCGAAAGTGCATTGAAAGTGCATTATTCAACGTGTGTGGAAATGGCCCCTGTGAGTGTAACTAGAGTTGCTACCTTATGCTGCCCAGCAAATTTGGCTTAAGATGCACAATGGGCAGAAATTCAACAGGGGCCGCTCCCCTGCCCCCATCATTCCACCTCTTTTCCAAGAAAAACTCCAGGTATTGTTTCTCAACTTGTTGTGCCAAGACTTCTGTCAGAAAAAGGGGCAGTCCCACAGGGAAAAAAGGAAGGCGACTGCTTAACCTGGCGGTATGCCAGAGAGCTTACTGTTCTTATGGCTCGAAAGCGAACATCCCCTCATCCGACATGGGATGGATAGTTGCTTTACACGTTTACCCCCCTATTCCAGAGCCAGTCAAACCAGACATGTGCATTTGGAGGTCCCAGTGTTATTTTCTAAATTCTTGGGTTTAGGCGGGTCCAATTGGGATCAGAAATGCAGTGTGTGGGGGTGGGGAGAGAGGGCTTTCCTCCACACCATTTTCTTGACCTGAAAGTTGCTCTGGGGAGCTGCTCTTTTAATTATTGGGGAAACTTGCATGTAGCTGATCAGTGCATTTACATTTCTCCAACAGGGCAAACAATAGCTCCCTTGAGATTTTTTTCAGGTTGGGGAAATGGCATTGAGGGGAATCAGGCAAATGCCCTGAAGATTGGCAGGCCTGATTATTGTGTGCCTTTCCTTTTTTGCTCAGGTTACATTTTTGCACGATGACCAAAAGATTCAGAGATTTTATTTTATTTGCTTGATTTGCTGAGGACTCCTCTAGAGCTTAGGTGCGAAGGGGACCTATATGTGGTGGGTTCGATTGCAACTCAAGAAGGTGGCAAAAAAATTTAAAAATTCCAAAGTTTATACTCAATAGAATCTGGGAGAGAATTGGAGATGCATTCCTCCAGCATTAGATGTGCTGAAAATCAGCAGCGCATGGAGCCAGGAAGCGGGTTCATTACTTCAGATGTCTTTTCAGTGTTTTTTTTGTTTGTGCAGTATAATGCAGGTATAGTCTGCAGATGTTTTTGCTGAGCCATCCCTCAGCCCACACAGCAATATGGCTTACATACCTTCAGACTCCCATTGGAACCCACGCCACAGTATCTCCCAGGCTTAGCGGAGCTTTGGTTTCATTTCTTTCGAGGCTCTGAGAAGTTGGTTAGACCACCCGTGCGAGACTATTGGCAGCCTCCAAATCCATAGGGTCAGTTGCTGAGTCTCATCCAGACCCAACAGAGGAGGCATAGATTGACTGCAGAAGTTCATGGCAGGTAGCAGAAGAGAAGAGCATGTTATATCCTTCTCCCGCCACACACATTTCCTTGCAACTCTGTGTTGTACGCACCAATTATGGCATCCTCAGGTCTGTGCATCCCGATTCCTTTATCTTGTGCTATTTGACCCAGTACACTAGTCACTAGTCCATGGAGTATTAGCCTTTGCATGAAAAAGCCGACTGAATCCAGCCAGCCTTTTGCTTTCTCCCTCCTGACTACAGCCTTCATTCCATATGGCTATTGTCCATGCATGTCCCAACATAGACTATTTGCTGGTGGAAGGATAACCCCCCCTTTCCCCTTTTCACCAATGTAAAAGAGAACTGGAACCAACCCAAGGGCTGGACATTGTGAGGATGTGAGGATGTGCAGGGGTCATTTCGTAGAAAAAGAGCTGGAGGAACTCATTAGCAAAACTCATTAGCATAACTCATTAGCATGTGCCACCCCCTTGACATCACCAGAAATGTGTCATTAGCACAACTGATTTGCATATGCTACACCCCTTGACATCACCTATCTTGGCTGTTTTGGATCCAATCCTGGCCATTCAGGGCAGAAATTGCGCCCAAAATGGCAAAAGGGGGCTGAAATTGGCTGTAAAGGGGCCCAAAATGGTCAGGATGAGGCTGCTGCTGAGCAGGAGAGTGATCCACCACCCGTCAGAGGCCCGATCCGGGCTGTTTCGGCCCCAATCCAGGATGAAACGGGCCCCAAATGGCCGAGAGTCAGGTGGGCGGGGTCACCTGACATGTGACCTCTTTGGGGAACTGCCGAAACTGCGTTCCAGCGCATTCCCTCTCGAAATGAGCCCTGAGTACATGAATGACCTCCTCCCATACAAATATACACCTGATTCGCCTAATATGCCATGGCTGCAATGTTTGAACGTCCCTTAGAGGTCAACCCTAATCATATCCTTGCTGTACAGCTAGAAGATGTGAGTCCAGATATTCTCCAGTTAGCACCTTCTAAACTCTGCAAGCAGAATGTGCAAGTTTTGGAACTGACATACTTTACGAAGCACTGGAAGAGCAACATGTGAACTGATTTGGTTCATGTCTGCCATTCCTTTTTCAGTGAACGCTGGCCCACAGCGTGTGGGTCAGCGGGTGTGTAGGAACATCTTGTGTTTCACTCTTCCCTGTTCTGTGTGCCTGTGTGTGTGTATGTGTGTGTTTGCAGAGTATCCTGTATTCCAGTGTTATTAATTTTTCATTACAAGGCTTTCCTGGGGGAACTAGTTAAGTCAACTGAGACGCAAGCTCAAATTGCTTTATATTTTCTAACATCCTATTGTTCAAAGATGTTGACATGTGGAATTTTAGTTCCTTTATAACTAGCCAGGAAGAGAAAGAATGGTGCTATTTTCTAGGTAAGTACAGAAATTAGTACTAAAAATAAAGGTTTACTTTCACTGTATACCAAAAACTTGCATCAAGATTGAATAAAAATCCATCTCTTTCATTCCTCTCTAATAGGATTGTATGCTTACCCCCCCCCCCGCCCCTTTTAAGGACTAAGGACTGTAACTCGGTTGTTGGCAACCGACATACATCTTGAAAAATCATGCATATTTGTAATAATATGGCTGAACTGTAATTTCTCCCCCCCCCCCCACATCCACAGCTAATTTCAGTTTTGTAGGCTATTGGACAAATTCAGAAGAAGAATGTCCCCTAACTGGCATGTTCTATTGAAATTAAAATAAAACGGCCGTTATTTCTTCCATTCTGCAGTGGAATTTTTGGTGGCAGCCACTGCAGGGTTTTATTTCGAATGCAGGAGTTCTGAACAGAAGTCTGTGTGTGAAACAGCTCAAATTAATTTCCTATCTACCCCCAGAAAGGGACATTTTCCACTCCCAGGACCCCAACCTCTGCATTCCCTCATGCCAGATTAAATCCCTGGGCACCTTAATGTCTGTCAGGGGGCACATTTTGTTAGGGCCGTTATGCATGTAGGTGCCATTTTAGGCTTTGGGTTGCCACCTCTCAGTAGACAAATTCCTGGAGAGGGTGGAGCCTGGGGCGGACAGATTTTGGGGAGGTGAGAGACCATAGAGTCCACCCTCCAAAGCAGCCATTCCCCACCCCCGCAGAGGAATTGATCTCAGTAGTTTGGAGAGCAGTTTTAATTCTGGGAGATTTCCAGGTCTCATTTAGAGGATGGCAACCCTATGCTCTGTGTAGTTTATTTTATTTTTTAAAAAATGTGTTTAGAAATTATCTGAGACTCAAGTGTGTCGGTTTGATGTTGGAGGAGGGACAGCACCAGTAGACTTACCTATGTAGGCATGTCTATATAGATCTAGATCTAGATCTAAATATATATAGATGCAGGGCTTTTTTCTGGGAAAAGAGGTGGTGGAACTCAGTGGGTTGCCCTCGTAGAAAATGGTCACATGGCTGGTGGTCCCGCCCCCCTGATCTCCAAACAGAGGGGAGTTTAGATTGCCCTCCGTGCCGCTGGAGCGACGCGGAGGGCAATCTAAACTCCCCTTTGTCTGGAGATCAGGGGGCGGGGCCACCAGCCATGTGACTGTTTTCAAGAGGTTCCGGAACTCCGTTCCACTGTGTTCCAGCTGAAAAAAAGCCCTGTATAGATGTGTCTGTGTGTGTATATAAAGATTATTTATTTATTTTTAAAAATATTGCTTTGATTCATGCTAGGACTTTTTCTGACACATCTCCACAAAATGTGTAGTTCCACGCCAGATGTGTACCGTTCTAATGGGATGTCAAGCAGCCCTGAATCTGCAGTGAAATGAAGAAAAAGAAAACATCGATCTATCAGAGGATAACTGGAATAAGATTTGGCACTCTCATAACTTTACATCCAAAATTATCAATATCAAAATGCAAACAGTCAAAATTGTTATGCACTGGTATCTGACACCTATTAAATTACATTATATAAGCAAAACAAGCTCTCCTAAATGTTGGAAGCAATGTGGTGAAGTAGGAACATTTATGCACTGCTGGTGGTATTGTGAACAAATAAGAAACTTCTGGGCGAATGTAATCAAAACAATAGAAGTCATCACAGGGTATGAGGTACCTAAAACACCCGAGGTCACATTGCTGAATCTTTGGTCAGATCCTTCCATACCAAGAACTAGAATCAATCTTATTTTAACCCTACTATCAATAGCCAGATCAGTTATTACTTCCAATGGGAAAAAAGAGTTTGCTCACAGTCACAAATTGGAAAGATAGACTATGGGACTGTTTCATAATGGAAAAGCTGGCGAATCAAATAACCCAACTGAAACAATAACAACAACATTTGGTTATCACCCTTCAAGATGACTTAACACCCACTCAGAGTGGGTTTACAAAGTATGTTATCATTATCCCCACAACAATCACCCTATGAGGTGTGTGGGACTGAGAGAGCTCTGAACAAGCTGTAACTGACCCAAGGTCACCCAGCTGGCTACAAATGAAGGAGTGGGGAATCAAACCCGGTTCTCCAGATTAGAGTCCCGCGCTCTTTACCACTACACCAAACAACACCAAACAACAAGTTTTGGAATATCTAACGAATAATGAATCCACAAATCAAACATCCCCAAGAATGGAATACTATCAAAGACTGGCATATCTTTGAATTTTTCTTAGAATACTGTATATTTGTACATCTGTAAATAGTTTGTAAGTATTGTATACTACTTCATCGACATTGCTATGTTAATGTTAAGGTGACAAGAATTACATATTCAAACATTTTAAATCTGTTTAATATTTGTTTACTTGTTTATTAATTGTTAATGACTGTAAAATTGAAAAATTAATGAATAAAGGAAAGAAAGCTGACAAGAAGAAAATTTATTCATTTGAAGCGTGGTGCTAGAGGAGTTTTGTGGGTACAGTGGATGGCCAAAAAGACAAATAAGTGGGTTCCAGATAAAATCAAGCCTTAATTCTCCCTAGAAGCTAAGTGACGAAAATAAGACTGTCATACTTGGGCCACATCATGAGGAGACAAAACTCATTGGGAAAGACAATAATTCTAGAAGAAGTGGAAGGAAAAGAGGAATGAGATGGCTGGACTCAATAAAGGAGGCCCCATCCTCCAGTGTGAAAGATCTGAGCAAAGCTGTTAATGATAGGACATTTTGGAGGTCTTTCATTCATATGGTTGCTAGAAGTCAGAAGTGACTTGACAGCATGTTTTGCACATGCACACTGAACATTTTTATGCCACCTTTCCATCTAAATAGGGTCCTTGAGTAGGCAAACATGAGAGCCGTTGGACATTAAAACAGCATTTAAAATAATATATCAAATAATTCTATAAAAACATATAAACACATGAGCATGGCTATTGTTAACCTTCAAAATGTTTGGGCTTTCACACTAAGCTTGGGATTCCTGTTGCCCTGTCCCTCAAGAAGCCTGGCCACCCTACTTTTCCCACCTACTGACCAATAGTGAAGATTTAGAGACCTACAGCTCCCAGAGAGATCCTTTCATTACAGAAAGACGCTTGGTGTCCCTCAGGGGAAGGATCTTTCTGCTTTCAAGAAAATTTACTGTTTGTCCCCATTGTCTGTTTTCTCCAGAGTAGAAGCAGGAAAGGAAAAACGTTAGATCAGGCAAGGAAAACTGTCCATATGCTTAAGACTGTTCTGCATTCATTGACTTGCCATTTGCCTGCCCACAGCAGGTGACCCTCCACGACCCCCCTCTGACCAGCCCAGTGGTTCTGGCTCAGCGTGCTCAGAGGAAGAGCTTAAGGAGCCAAGGCCAGGGGACCGGGAAGCCCAGAGGCACCAAGAAGGGCTTGATGCTGTAGCCGCTTGCCGACCATGTTTCAGTAGTGCTGGAGGCCACCCTGCCACCAGCCTCTGATATAGCTACCAAGCCTCCACTGGGCAGGATGCAAACCTGGGCCCATAACCCCTTGGGACCTGCTCTTGCTTAACAACAGTGGCAGAAGACCCAGGCTGAAGTAGAGTAAAGGATTCGAAGTGCCAGACGAGCAGTGCACAATCCCAGCCTGGACCCAGAACAGGGCTCTAAGAATACTTCTGCTATTCATGAGATCCTGGCAAAGGCACAGCACAGCCTCAGGGGCCTCCACACCTGCCATCAAGTGCAGGTGAGCCTGATTAGCCCCTAGCTTATGTAGGCTCAGGCTACAGAAGGCTGCATTGTTGGATCAACTGGTCCACTAGGTGCAAGCCCTGTGCCTCAGTGGAACATCCCAGATCTCACAAACCAAGCTTAAGGCTAGGGTTCCTAGTTCCCTGGTGGGCACAGGGGATCCTCCACTCCCAGTCTCTGCCCTCCATCGCTTCTTTCCTGGCCAGTGGGGTGGGGGATTTTAAGCAAGATACCCCTGTGGCGGGGGGGGGGGGGGCTTCCCTTCGTTGTTGTACCAGGAATGACGTCAGTCCCAGTATGGCAATGAAGGCTCTGGAGTGTGTGCATGCACGGTAAGTTCCCCCACGACCCCACCTATCACCCGGTATGGTTCCCTGGGGTTTTGACAACCCTAGTTGAGGCCCTATTCCCATGGAGGCTAGACCAGACCTGCCTCCAGAGCACAGGACACTCCCCCCACCCCCATTCCAATCCTCTGCCCTCAAGAAATTGAAGAGTGGGAGAAAAAATATCTGGAAAATCCCCTCTGTAGTGATGCTCTAGGAATTCCCCCATGTCTTGCTGATCTTCTCCATAGAGATTAGGTGACATGTCTACAGTATTCTCTGGAAACTCCACCCTCTCCACGTACTGCCCTCAAAGTCTCCCAGCATTCCCTGAGGTAGTGCTGACAACCCTATCCATTTGCATTGTCAGTTGTGAGGATTTTTGTCCATTCTTTCAGTGTAGGCTGCTGCTTCGCACAATGTCACTGTAACCAACAAAATGGGTGTGCTGACAAGGAAAATGTACAGGTATATTGTGGCTGCACACGTGAGAACTGCAGAGTTCTAAATTTTCCTTAGGACTCTTCCCCCGACCCATTTTTTTCTAGGCAGGAGTTAATTCCTTGAAAGTCATTGCACGAAAATGACTGCAAATCAAGCAAATGGAAAATGATAACCTGGCTGAACTTTGCGGAGAACCATCTCTAGAGAGTACAGAGACATTTGAACGATGTCTATGAAATTTTAGCTATCAAAAATTAAACATTCCTCAATCTCCCCAACGACAAGATGGAAAGGGAGCCACAAATCTTTTTGAAAGGCTCATTTGGGGCATCCTAAGAACAACGCTCCGTTTATGAAGTAGAATTTGCTACTAAAAGCCTTTAAGGTCTTTTCAAACCATCATGTCCTGTGCACAATTTTTTTAGAGCTCCATTCCTAGAACTTTGGTCTCTTGCTGGTGGAAGACTATATAAGTCAACAAATGTAACAGTTTGGGACTGAAACCCCCCCCATAATCAATCCCATATTCCCTACAAGCCTAAACCTAATTTTAGGGAGGGGCAGGGGGAGAAAAGGGGGGAAAGCAAGCATTGCTAATATCAATATAACTTAATTCCAAGTAAATATGGTTTGTATTGCAGCTTTCTGTTCTAATTATGGTGAGATCGACTGACCGATCAGTTATCACCCTATAAACAAATAGCCAGATATGCACTACACTGCCTCAGATCCTCATTTGAGGGAAAGAAAAACCACCAAGGTCATTTTTTCTTTCCTCCTGCCTTTTATCGTTTTGCAGAGGCTGGCTGGGTTGGGGCGAGGGGGACATGCTTCGGTGGTTCCACTCTTACTTGGCTGACTGATTCCAGAAGATGGTGATAGGAGACTGCGGGGGCCCTGTGGCATTTATACTTGGGGGCCTCACAGGGATTCAGCTTTTCCCCGCATGCTGTTTAACATCTACCTGAAACCATGTAGACATAGCAGAGATCTTCCAGGGATTTGGAGTGAGGTGTCACAAATCCATGTGAGACGCTCAGAGTCTCTCTACACACAATCAGAAAGAGTCCAGTAGCACCTTTAAGACTAACCAATTTTATTGTAGCATAAGCTTTCGAGAATCAAGTTCTCTTCGTCAGATCCTCTGGATCTCTACACACAACATCTTACACGGGGACGCTCAAGTGTAAGGAGACACAATGTTAGCCAGGAAGCATAGTTTTAAAAGACCCTGAGCTGGTGGAGATTGCTCCTCAGAGGATTTGTTAATCTTCACCTCCCCAAAGACTCTGTCAATTTCACCTCCCTTTTGAGAGGCAAAGATGAAATTAACAAACTCTCTAAGGAGCAATCTCTGCAGGCTCTGTCTCTTTAAACTACTCTTGTGTAGAGAAGTGAAACTGACAGAGCCTTTGGGGAAGTGAAGATGAAATTAACAGACCCTCTGGCCATGGGTCTTTTTAAACAACGCTTTCCAGCGAACATTGCGTCTCCCTACACTTAAGTGTCCCCGTGTAAGATGTCATGTGTAGAGAGACTCTTAGCTTTATATCTCTTTAACTGTTGGGTGGAACTAATGAAATCTTGAAAAGGTGCCTGAAGAAGGGAATGGGATGGATGAGAGTCAGTGAATCGAGGCTCAGTCCCAGCAATATTAGTATGACCTGGCTGTGCCCTAGGAGAAAGGGGAGGCTGCTTTGGGAATAAAGTCCATGTGAGGCGTGTGGTTTTAAGGAAGAAATGGCTATTTGCTATTGTTAAAGAAATCCAAACTGTGATGGAAAGGGAGAGAGAGGCTTCCTAAGTAGCTATGTAATTCAGAGATGGAGACAGATTCAGAGAGTGCATCTGGAGGATGGAGACAGAGGACAAAAAGAGAGTGGTAGTTTCAGGCATGTACCTGTGCTGGTCTGCATTGGAACAGCAGGATTTGTGTCCAGGGGCACCGCAGAGACCAACAAGATTTTAAGGTGCAAGTTTTTGAGAGTCAGAGCTCCAAAAGTGGTATACTAAGTGGAGGGAGGCAGTAATCATTGCGTCCCTAGAATTACAAGATGAGGAAATAAGAGACAGCCATTCTTTGCCAGGCGATGCAATAGTTGGCAGAATGAGAGATGCACAGATAACACAGCCATGGTACTTGCCCTGAAATTTCATTCATGCTTTTTCAGACCAAGATTTCTGGACTATTCCACTGTATTTTATGTTTTATATGGAATGTTTTAAATGTTCTTAATGCTGTTATCCGCCCTGAGCCTGCTCACGGGGAGAGCGGAATACAAATACGATAAAATAAAAAATTAAATAAATAAATAATATTTGATATCTTTTGAAGGTTAAAAAGAATCACTATGTAGTGGATACAGAAATAGACACAATTTTCCAGGCAAGGTAAAATTGTCTGGCTTGTTTTCCTTGTTTGCATATTGCCAGGATCCAAAACTGAGGAAATGATGGTAGAAATAGCCACACATCTATTCTGGTTCATCTGCCTTCACAACTATGTTTGCTTAAATTTTATATTCATTAAAACAATTACTGTTCAAGTTCCCAGAGTTGTTTCATAAGCTAACATTCAAGATATAATCTGAGGAAAACAGCAAGCCTGTGGCTACCACATACAGAGTAAAAATAGATATGATATTGTACCTTGTATTTATTTTATTATTCATACATCCTTGTCCAAAATACTTGGGAAAATAAATAGCATTTTTAGACCCACCTACACCAGTATATTTGTGCTATTTCGGTCCAAGAGTTAAAGGTGTTTCAGAATTAAGGGTATGTGTCATTCTTCCTTTTTGCAGAGGTCAGTCTCCATTTTGAATGCTGCCATTGTCCTTGACTGTAGCAATATGGCCCCAGGAGGCATAAGCATTGGGAGATAAGTAAAAGTAGTGACAGATAGCTGTAATCTCCAAACAGGGAATAAGCAGAAGCCCTCTTCTCATGTTACAGTGAACACTTGTACATCCTGCATGTATGTACAACCATCTGTTTTTAAAAAAGAGCATGCACCTTCACTTTACAAATGAAACTGGGGACTAGTACCTGGATAAATATGGGTTTTTAATCACATCTTCAGCTGTACATGCATTGACTATAATGTGAGAATTACTCAATGCACACATAAAGAAAAATCAAGTGTATGCTATACACTGTTTTTACATGTATTCAATGTAACATGTAAACAAGGCTAGGGTACCAGTAGAGTGTAGTGGTTACAGTGCAGAATTAGAATCTGGGAGAGAAAGCCTTACTTTGTAAGTTTACCAGGCCTCTGCTGGAAAGCCTCATTGAGGTGAAAAACCAGCATTGTCACACTTCCAGGTACAATCCAGCAGTGACAATAGGTAGCTCTAGTAATCACCGGAAACTACCAAACAGTTTCTGGTGATTCCTAGAGCTACCCTTATTCACATCTAGTTTGTACCTAGAAGTAGGGCTTTTTTCTGGGAAAAGAGGTGGTGGAACTCAGGGGGTTGTCCTTGAAGAAAATGGTCACATGGCTGGTGGCCCCGCCCCCTGATCTCCAGACAGAGGGGAGTTTAGATGGCCCTCGCGCAGAAGGCCATCTAAACTCCCCTCTGTCTGGAGATCAGGGGACGGGGCCACCAACCATGTGACCATTTTCAAGAGGTTCCGGAACTCCATTCCACCGTGTTCCTGCTGAAAAAAAGCCCTGCCTAGAAGTGATGTAGCAACGTCAGCAATGTCACTGATGTCACACACCCCATATCCCTGCCCCAAGCTGTCCATGCTATCCATCACTCAAAGGAACTGGGTACTTCCAGTGAGCAGAGGAATCACACAGTTATGTTCATAAATATCAGCCCTTGAAAAGCACAGCCAATGAAATAGGTGGGGCTAGCAGTCTGTTGGGCACAGCTACCGCCAGTGGCATACCACAGGCTGGGTTGCAATCTGTAAAGAAAGATACTCTGGTTACATTGTGATTATGAATATAGAGAGACTATCACTTACCTTGGTGCCCGTGGGGAACCTCTAGTGGACTATTTTTACTGAACCTGCAAAAAAAGGTATTAGACGAGAACTTGAAAGCACAGATATAAATCTATTTATAGCCATATTCATGCAATGATGAGTCTGTATGGATTGTACCATTGATTGTTTATGTACCTTTAAAGAAGTGATGAGTAGAGATGTGCATGAACTGAAATACGAACCAAAGTTCAGCATGAATCGAGCTGGTTCATGGTTCATAAACCGGTGGTTCGTCAGAGCCCATTTCTGACAAACCACCATGAACTTTAGGCTGGTTCATTTGGTTCATTTTTCAGTTCATCACGGCAGATAGCTTGGCACCGATCAATCAGTTCCTGAGGCAACGGGGAATGGGCTTTCTGCAGACCTTCTGCTGACCCGGAAGTGACCTTCTGCTGATCTGGAGGTGACCTTCTGCTGACCCAGAAGTGGCGATTTACTGACCCAGAAGTGACATTTTCACAAACCAAAGAACTGGTTCGCAAACCGGGGTAAGTTCATGAAAGTTCATGGTTCATGAAACGTGAAACGTGACAAACCACAAACTGCATGGTTTGTTTTTTTTCTGGTTCATGCCCATCTCTAGTGATGAGTTTATATTGAACGTATTTATTGGATGTATAATTATTATATGATCTATTTATAATTATTTATTATACTGTATGCACTTCAGCGCTTCTGTCACTTGTTAATAGAACCATTCATGGTCATTGATTGTATTATGTTTCTTGGGAGAGTGATTGTCTTAGCAACCCTACTGCTCTGTCAGGGAACTTGTTGGATGACCTCGGGCTAGTGTAGATCACTGAGCCTAGCCCAGGGCTTTTTTTCAGTGGGAACGCGGTGGAACGGAGTTCCGGCACCTCTTGAAAATGGTCACATGGCTGGTGTCCCCACCCCCTTGATCTCCAGACAGAGGGGAGTTTAGATTGCCTTCCACGCAGAAGTGCAGAGGGCAAGCTAAACTCCCCTGTCTGGAGATCAGGGGGCGGGGACACCGGCCATGTGACCATTTTCGCTGAGGATGATTTAAATTTTAAAAAACTCCCCCCTTGTTCCAGCTGACCCAAAGTGACGTCATTGTGTGGTCCTGAGTTCCACCACTGAGCTCCACCACCGATTTTCGCAGAAAAAAAGCCCTGGCCTAGCCTATCTCCAGCACTGATGCAAGGATAACATGGGGATAGAGGAAACCGGGTTGCTGAAGGATATTTACTTCTGAAAAAACACACTGTAGGAACTTAGCATTTGCACAGGCTTTACCAGACTTTTAACCATCTTTTCTATTCTGATTGCTCCGCAACATGGAAAAGGGACCCTCCAGTATTGCAGTAAAGGTTATCATATGGATTTGACTCGTTCAGGGAAAAGACCACCAACAGGCATGCTGGATTTGTGGCACATTCTCTTTGCAAACATGAAAGCTTCATTCATCGTTACAAGAAGAGATGCCCGACATTATTTATTTGGAGGACATCTAAGAGCTCAGAACGCTGCCAAAGGAAGCTACAACAGGCAGTTAAAATCCAACAACATCCTCCTCGCCCCCTAACATTTCCACCATTTTTTCCCATTTCTCACAACCTTACACAGCAAAGAGGAAATTTAAGGGCCCTGCAATTTAAAGCCCGATTTGTGATTTACCGTGATTTATAGCAGTACTAAAATCTCCCACAAATACAAATTAATACCCAGATACTTTTTCAGCACCTCCTTTAAGAAAGAGGCTTTTGACTTTGAGCCAAGAAGTGAAAAGCAAGTTTCTTTTTAATGGGTGGCAAGTCCTGCAATAATATTTTGGCATCTGATTCAACTAGAAGTTCTTCCCCCTTTCCAGAAAGCTCTGGAAATTTCCATTTCATGAATTAAAGTTGAAGATTCCCTGTCCAGAATTATCTGAGATTCAAGCTGGGGGGCGGGGGTGGCGAATTAGCTTATATTAAGTCGAAAAGTCTTTCAAACTCTTTTCTGAGTACATTTTAATCCCCAGCCCACTGCACTGTAGCTCAGTTTGACACGGTTTCAAAATACAGAGTGCTTTTTTTTGGCTCTTCCATTCATATTATATTACTATTTAAATTCCAGCTAAATCCTTCAGGTTTGTAATTAGAACCAAGGGGAGACCTGGATTATGGACAGAAGACTAAAAATGTTGAGATCCAGCTGAGGAAAATGTGGAGGAATTCAACGCAGGAAGTGTTGGGTGAAATTGAATGGAACCAAGCAGCGGAGCAGATGCTGCGGGGGAAGCCAATTAGGGAACGGCTGAGAGTTGTACATCCTGCTTAGTATTAGTAGAACAACAATCTAGCCAGGCAGAGAAGTAGGGGAAGCCAAAGCCCCACATTCTAATTACATCAAACCTGACCCCAGTTCTCCAAAACTTATATATAACAGTAAGGGTTTTTTTTTTTACAAAGATCAGAGAGGGCTGTTTCTGTTTTAGAGGAATAGCCTCCTACCACCTCCTTTGGAGTGCTCAGAAATGGGCAGCCTAACCTAAGTTGAATTTACCTGAAACAAATGTTGAGGAATTCTGCTCTCTTCTCCACTAGCCAGACCCAGGGACAATGCTAGCCTATAGTGAGTCTAGTGGATGAATGCCCACGCAATCCAAAATATGCTGCTCACAGATGTGTTTCCAGGTGCCTGATTCTCACTTTGCTTCCTGACCCCTTCTGCATCTGGTATAGTGGTCAAGAGCGGCAGGACTCTAATTTGAAGAATTGGGTTTGATTCCCTACTCCTCCACTTGAAGCCAGCTGGATGGCCTTGGGTCATCAGTCACAGCTCTCTCAGAGCTCTCTCAGCCTCACCCACCTCACAGGGTGATTGTCGTGAGGATAATAATAATGCACTTTGTAAACCACTCCAAGTGTGGCATTAAGTTGTCCTGAAGCAGCATATAAATCAAATGTTATTAGTATAATATTATTATTGTCCTTTTACAAAATTCCCTCCTTTTCTCACCTTCCTTCCTTTCTTCTATGGCTCTTTCTCTCTTGAGTCTCTCCATCCTTGGTCCCTAAGCCATGTCACTTCCCCAGCTGACTTGGAGGAGTGCTCAAGGTGGTGGGAGGATGAAGATGTTAAGTCGGTGGTGATAGGACTGGCTAGAGTGGCAGGTGCCTGAGCTCCGTTTGTTTTCATTGCATGTGCATGCTTACTTGGCTGCTACAATGGCTGTATCACCAGTGAGAGGTGGTAGTGAGAATCTCACTATGAAAAGTGGAAATAAATATGGAAAGAACTGAAAGAGACAAGGGAAGAAGAGGAGGAGAATGGAGGTTTTATGCTCCTATAATAATAATAATAATAATAATAATAATAATAATAATAATAATAATAATAATAATAATAGGTGGTGGTGGTGGTGGTGGTGGTGGTGGTGGTCCCCATTGTCATCGGGGCACTTGGAACCATCTCAAAAAACTTAGCAATTCATATGGAAAAACTGCAGCTTTCTGACATAACACCTATAGAACTGGAAAAGACAGCCCTACTTGGAACAGCATACATATTACGCCGATATCTGGTTGATACTTAGGCCGCCGGTGGAAATTTGTATCAGCTTAGTAAGGTCAATCAATAATAACATGTGACCTCTGCTTATTGTTGACTGTGTTTCGAATAATTCAAATTATGATGATAATGATGAACACGCAATTTATATACCAGGCTTCAGGACAACTTAACACCCACTCAGAGTGCTTTATAAAGTATGTTATTATTATCCCCACAACAAAAACCCTATGAGGTGGGTGGGGCTGAGAGAGTTCTGAAAAAGCTGTGACTGACCCAAGGTCACCCAGCTGGCTTCAAGCAGAGGAGCGGGGAATCAAACCCAGTTCTCCAGATTAGAGTACTACCATCCTTAACCACTACACCAAACTTGGCCAAGGAAACACACAAACGCATCAGTCACTTCCAGATTGCCTCTACAAGCACACATCCAGAAAAATAATATATGTTTGTGAATTGCATTCAACTCATAGTGACCCCACAAAGTTCTACCTCATGGGGTTTTCAAAACAAGAGTTGAGCAGAGGTGATTTGCCTTTGCCTTTCTCTGCGTACTCAGCCCCAGTGTTCCTTGGTGGTCTCCCATCCATGTATGATCCTGCCTAACTTCCAAGTTCTGATGAGAACCTGGGATTTAAACCAAATAAAATCCCTCACAATCAGCATGATACCATGGACAGCCAAAAAGACAAATAAGTGGGTTCTAGATGAAATCAAGCCTGCATTCTCCCTAGAAGCTAAAATGACAAAACTGAGGCTATCGTACTTTGGTCACATCATGAGAAGACAAGATTCTCTGGAAAGACAATAATACTAGGAAAAGTGGAAGGCAGTAGGAAAAGAGGAAGACCTAAAATGAGATGGTTTGACTCAATAAAAGAAGCCCCGTCCTCCAGTTTGCAGGATCTGAGCAAGTCGGTTAATGATAGGAGGTTCTGGAGGACTTTCCTTCAGAGGGTCGTTGTAGGTCAGAGGTGACTTGATGGCACAAGACACACACAGTATTGGCTTTCCCTGGATTCTCCAACCATAGTTCCCAGTCCCAGAAAGACATGCAGAGTAGCACCTTTTATTTCAACTGGATAAATATTATTAATATCAAGTAACTATCAGGAAATGTTGTCGATCCCTTCTAAAAAGAGAAACCTTCCATCCTCCCTCCATTAGATTGTTTCATTTATTCAAACCTTTATTTAAATATATATGCGGGAGGATTGGGCTAAGATCCTCATTGCGGGTATTTTATAGTGTCGCTGTGAGACTTTCCCAGAACTGCCTGTTGGCTCAACAAGGTTGGGGGCCGCTGCAATATCAAGCGGCGAAGCACGGCTTGTCAAGAGATTTTCACTTACGTGGCTGTCTCATTGCCAAGGCTACAGAGTTGCATTCCAGTCCTAAGCTGCATTCAAGTTCATTCCAGGCAGGAGCAGATGTTTGAAATCTTTGTATAAAGAACGCAGAAGGCATTGACAGAGGTCACCACCACAAAATAGGTCAACGGCCATTTTGTTAGAGTAGACAAAGTTGTGGAAATTGACAGTGCCATCCTAAACAGAGTCACTCCCTTTTAAAGTCCATTGCTTAGGATAACACGATGAGTCTATCAAGAACTGTTTATCACAAGAGCTCAGTGGAATCTCCCATGTACACAGGCAGAATCTTTCTCAGTAACCAGTACCTAGTGAACGGAGACCAAGGGAGGGCCGTTCTTTCCGTACCCTTCTTGCAAGCTTTCCAGACACTAGAAGAGGACTTTTGATCTGATCTATGAGAGTAATTCAGACATCATGAGAGCCTCAATATCTACAAGCTACAAAAAAATGGAACAATGTGATGCTCACATATTGAACTGATACATGCGAGGGGGACCTTTTTTGGGAAAACAAGCTTCTCAGATTTCTGGAATTAACATGAGCTGGAGCCACTTTGTACAGATGGACTGAGCAATAAGAAGAGATATATTTAAAAAGCCAAGTTTCCTCTCCCTTAAGAAATCTTGCACCTCAAACCGGATCTTAAAATAGCAAGATACATATTTGTTTATGGACTCAGCTCATATTATTGACTGTAAATAACTAAAGACAATTCTTGTCTTTGGCTGACACATCTATGTAATGCCTCCCTCTACTGGATGGATGTACTTAGATTCATTTTTAAAGTTGCATATCATCAGAAACACGAATGTGATCTTAGTACTACAGATTGATGAAGTTGAGCAATGGGAGCAGATATAATCTAAGCCAAAACTCTCTTCTAAAAGTAGATATCAGTTTTCAGCAGGGGATGAGATCGGCTTTTAAAGAAATTCTACTCCAGGCAGCATACTGTGAAGTTTAGGGAGTTACGTTTATCTTGTTTCAGGTGGGCAGCTGTATTGGTCTGCAGTAGAAGAGCAAGATTTGAGTCCAGTAGCACCTTAAAGACCAATGGGTATAAGCTTTTTAGGGGAGAGAAGGTGGCATGATATAGCCAGATCTCATCAGGTCACGGAAGCTAAACAGGGTCAGAACTTGGATGAGCGAACATCAAGAAAGATGCTTCAGAGAAAGGCGCTGGCAAACCGCCCCAGCTTCTCACGTGCCTTGAAAGCCCCTTGCTGGGGTCATCGTAAGTTGGTTGCAACTTAATGGCATATACACACATGCAGACACACACACTTTTGACAGCCAAGGTTCCTTCATCAGATACAAGTAGGAATGGAGGTCCCTGAGCCTTTTTATCCTAGTTAGAAGGTGGGAGGAATGTTGCAAAGAACAGTGTCAGGATGTAAAGGTGCAAAGCAAAATGTAATCAGCTTGATTAGACCAGAGAGGAAATGTAGAAAATTAGTGTCTGTAGTCAGATAAGAATCCTCTGTCCCTATTCAGCCCTTGTGCGCTCGTTGTTCTTAATTTGCAAATGAATTCAATTTCAGCAGTCTTCTTGTAGCTCATAGAAGTTTTTTCTTGTCCCAGAATCAGTTCTCCTCCCTTCTTCTTTTTGTACCCACTCTCAAAAGACCAGGCCTTTACGCATAATGCAGAGAATATTGAATGATGTGTATTGTACCCTACGCAGTGTGGAAAGATGAATGGTAATAAATCAGGAGATAATAAGAGTTTTAGGCAACAGGGATTAAATAGTTGGGTTTAAAGGAAAGCACCGTGTCAAGAATGTGTTGTCATCTACAAACTTGGTTAATGAAACTTATACATCAGGAGACAATGCAATCAATTGGAAAAGCTGCTGCTATGTCAATTGTAAAAAAAATAGTTTATAGAGCAATCCTAACTTAAGTAAGTCCATTGAGGTCGTGGTGTAAGGGAGCGGAGTTATGCTTAGGATGTACTAAAATGAAACAAAATGGCAAACATCAAAGTACTGAGGCTTCTCAAACACTGGAAAACTGTAAAAAGAATCTAAGGTTTACTTCTTGGAAATGGGCAAATTCTAAAAGAATTTTAGAATCAACAAGTTTGCACATCAGTGGTTCTGCCTTACGGATGCTCCGTAAATCACTTCTATAATTTCCCCTTCTTGCACTTGACAAAGTTATCCCTTTGTCTGGCACAGGCTAAGGGTACTCCTCCCCTAAAGCTGCTGTAGACACATCAATAAGTGAGCAGCACTTGGAGTTCTGCAGTTCTGAAACGCAGAGATGTGGTTTCCAATAAACTCGGTGCTTTAAGCGGCATAAATCACATATTAAGTGACATTGCTGGTCTGCCTGAATTATCCAGCAAGAGCGGACAATGATCGTACTCTGAAGTGAGATCACAGCACAAAGGGAGGAGAGGACAACCACGACTTTCTAAGACCCATTAATGGATTGTGGATTGTTTAATTGGTGGGGGTGGGGTGGGGAGATTCTGTTAAACAATGCTGTTGGCTTTGTGAATGTAAAGTGCCAAATTTTCTTTTGTAAGTATTTTTAGTTGGAAGTGTTGGGGTGGGGTGAGCATTGGTAAGCAGTGGTGACGTGCCCAAAGCTCCACAGTCAGCTTCAAAGAGGGATTTCTCCAGCCATTCTAGATACTTCAAGCCTGAACAGAACATAGCAATAGCAGACTAGAAGAACTCGCCCATGTGACTTTGCATGCATCCAGCATCCCATTTAAACTGGACCAATACATGTGCAATTCCAGTACCATCTTAGTGTGCTAGTGTAATGCTGACCCAGGCTACAGATCTCTCACATGCAGGGCTTTTTTTCTGGGGAAAGAGGTGGAGGAACTCAGTGGGTTGCCCTTGGAGAAAATGGTCACATGGCTGGTGGCCCCGCCCCCTGATCTCCAGACAGAGGGGAGCTTAGATTGCCCTCCGCGCCACCGAGCGGCGCGGAGGGCAATCTAAGCTCCTCTCTGTCTGGAGATCAGGGGGCGGGGCCACCAGCCATGTGACCATTTTCAAGAGGATCCAGAACTCCATTCCACCGCATTCCCGCTGAAAAAAAGCCCTGCTCACATGCTAATGTTAAACCAAACCTTGTTATTTACAAAGGCACATCATAAGTTCTTTTTGCTTGCCAGCATCACATTTTGAATCAGTTTAAACCAGCATCATAACTTTCACCCTACTATCAACCTAAGCCTGGACCACTCTACACAACAGGTACACTTCCTGGACACCACTGTACAACTACATAATGGACGAATAAATACCACCTTGTACCGGAAACCAACAGACCGATACTCATATCTACATGCCTCCAGCTACCACCCTAAACATACCACTCGGTCTATTGTCTACAGCCAAGCCTTACGTTACAACTGTATCTGCTCCAATGCTCTCGACCGAGACTCACACTTAAGAGATATACAACAAGCATTTTTGGGACTACAGTACCCACCAAATGAAGTGAAGAAACAAATCAACAGGGCCAGACTAGTACCCAGAAACAGTCTACTCCAGGACAAACCTAAAGGAACTAACAACAGAACACCACTGGTTGTCACCTATAGCTCCCAGCTCAAACCCATCCAACGTATCATCAGTGAGCTACAACCCATCCTGGAAAATGATACCTCTCTCTCAGAAGCCCTGGGTGGAAGACCTTTCCTTGCCTACAGACAGCCCCCCAATCTTAAACGACTTCTCACTTACAATCATGAATCGGCCAGCAGAGTCACCACCACAGGGACCAGGCCCTGCAACAGACCCAGATGCCAGCTCTGCCCCTATATCTACCCAGGGAATACAATTACAGGACCCAATGGCATCAACTACACTATCTCTGGCTCTTACAGCTGCTCATCCTCCAATGTGATATATGCCCTCATGTGCCAACAATGTCCTTCTGCTCTGTACATTGGACAAACCAGCCAACCTCTACGCAAAAGAATAAATGGACACAAATCTGACATTAGACATGGAAACGTCCAGAAACCAGTGGGAAAACACTTCAATCTACCAGGACATTCCATCAAAGACTTAAAGGTCACTGTAGTTCAACAGAAACCTTTCAAAAACAAAATCCAACGGGAGGCTGCTGAACTGGAATTCATATGCAAATTTGACTCTGTCAAGCTGGGTCTGAATAGGGACTATGAATGGTTATCACATTACCACAGGTAACAGATTTCCTTTACAGAGGTGGGGTCTGGGGGAGCTCAGTGGCACCTGGCGTGGGCTTTCGGGAACCACAGATCTCTTTGTCAGATGCATCTGGCAGGGAGAGCTGTGGTTATCGAAGGCCCATACTGCATTGGAATTGGATGGTCTAGCTGTTTGGCTTCTACAAACTAACAGGGCAAACTCCTTTGAAGCCAACTGATACACACACTAAAAGGAGATGTTTACATATACTAGCAAAGGAATGTTTTGATTGCTCCCTCCCCCTTCCTCCCCCTAATTGCCTCTTCTCTCTCCTGCTCTTCTGTATTTGACCAGTCTCTGTATCAGGCATCTGACGAAGAGAACTTGATTCTCGAAAGCTTATGCTACAATAAAATTGGTTAGTCTTAAAGGTGCTACTGGACTCTTTTTCATCATATTTAAATCCACTTAAATCAGCACCACATTTGGAATCCATTTAAACCAACATCACATTTAGAATCAGTTTAAATCAGCATCACATCTGGAATCACTTTAAATCAGCATCACTGATCCCTTTTTAAAAAGGTGCCAGTACTGATATATAAGGTTGCACTGATTTCCACCGATTTTCCTCTCAGGACTTGGGAGAGCCTCCAATAAAGGTTCCAGTTCTCAGTACTGGTGAGTACCACTATGCACACACACAAAAGGCCCGAGCATCACATTTGAATCCATTTACATTTGAATCAGTTTTAATCACTGTAGCACTCTGATTTCGGGGCTTATCAACTACAATGTTGAAAAAAAATTGAAATGATATTGCTGTCAGTTATTCTACCTATTCTGCCATACCAGTTTCTGTATTGAAATAGTATTATCGTCAGAAGTCTTTTTTAGTGGGTAGAACTCACTGGACTTTCATTAAATGAAGTGTTTAAAAATATTGCAGGTGAAACTCCTGACAAATATGGTGTTGGGTCAACATTTTCCTAATCATGGAATCCAAATTAATAACACAAGCAGCTCTGTGTATTTTTTCCTACAGAAAGGCAGCACATAAATGATCTAGGTTCATTAAATAAATAATATTATTTTCTCCATAGCCTTTCTTTTCATGAGTGTCACTTTAGAGAATTATAAGCTATTTCAAAAACTATAAACCTCAGTTGAAGGAGCTCTGCAGATAACTGCTAGTAACAGAAGGCATGAGCAAGAACTCTCTAGAACTCTTGGGTGAGTGTCTAGTTATGGGTTCCATGATATGATCAATCGAGCGCCGAGGATTGGTTTTTTTTTTCATTTTTATTCTACGCCAAAGTTTCTTTCAATTAGAATCAGTCTGAAGGCAATCAATTGGTTTCCAACAGGATTTGGAGTCAGGGAGTCTGACAAGAAAAGTCAGACAGGTTCACCTTTAGAGCAAAGGGAGAAGACTCCTTTGCCTTAACTGTAGTATCACTGAGGAAGAATTCTATCAAAGAATTCAAAATCTAAGAGTCAGCTTAAGCTGAAGTACACTTTATACAGACACTAGAGAACTGGGAGTGTGTTTTGGGCGAGAGTGATTTGGTAGTGGGTTGATACTCCCTTTCAAGCCAAAAAGAAGAGTGGTTATATCTTCTGAGAAGAAGATGAATTCCTGCCCAGTTTTGAAGGGAGGTTGGCTCTGCAGAGGACCATGGGTCTGTTGTGAAGGAAAAATAGTCTTAGACTACTCAGTTTCAATAAAGGAAGGAGTTAGGTGCACAAAGAAATTGACACACTCCAGAAAACCTGAACTGTCATAGGAAACATTGTTGCTGTAACTACTAAATAAAACACCTCTCACTGTTAAGAACCAAGAATATATGAAAATAAGCTTCAAGGATACTATTTTGCTTGTTACACAAATTGTATTCTGTAATACCAACAAAATTTTAATCTCTGCATTTCCATCCCCTGACTACACTTATTTAGACCCTGCCTGTTAAATAAAGTTATTTCTTTTTTAATGTTATACAGACTCTAGTGCCATTTCCAAGCAAAACAAGAATAGGACTCTTGCTTTTCCCCATCAAGTTCCTAGGCTAGGCTAAAGCCAAAATTATATCTGCGAGTCACGATGGGACAAACAGACTTTCTAAACCACAAATATTAACACGCTACTTGAGGCAGCTCAGTCAAAGCAGGGAGACTGAATTTTGGTGGGGAAAATATGTCTAATAGTGGGGATTGTGAAGGGGAGTCAGTCACACCTTGGTGGCCACTTCTGGCACCAGAAAAAGCAGCACAGTTTGAAAAACCACTGCTGCTCTGGGCTCCATCCCAACAGAGGTCAGTTTGCCCTGCTGGTGCCAACCTCCGACTCATGGCTATACATTAGCCCAGGCAGGGCTCTCTGGTTTGGATGGGGGTACTTAGGCATGGGTGGCAGAACCACTCTCCTGTCAGGCTTCCCCAGGCTAAGCCTTCCCCATGTGTTCATTTTCAATCTTTAAAAAAATGCAGCTCTCGTATTGATTTACTGATTTATCACTATAAGCATGCACAAAAAACTAAAAGTGTGTGTGTGATGTCAGAATTATAAGTGATCTTATAAGAGTAACAAAATTATAAGTGATCTTAAGACTACAGAGATGAGTTGCCCTGAAGAAAACGGCAGACTGTACGACATCACATCCCTGCATAGTTCCCACCCTAAATTCCACCCTTCCCAGTCTCTGTCCCCAAATCTCCAGGAATTTCCCAGGCCAGATTTGGCAACTGTGTCATATATACATCTGGTACACAGAAACTCTATTCCAACAAAGATACATCTCTTGGGGGAGGAGAGCATATATGTAATCCAAGGGTAGAGCTTGAGTGTGCATTCATAAAACCTCCTTACGATATCTGAAAAGGGCTTATATGATGGGCAGTGGAACTAGCTTCAAAGCAGTTAAAAGGGCTGGGGGCTGCAGAAATACAGGCAGATGCCATATTTTCAAAAATATACTTTCAAAGAGTTAAAAGACAGCTGGGGTCAGAGCAACAGAAGACCTCAGAAAATCGCGCAAAGAAAAAAGAAGTGCCGTAGGGGTGCGCGGAAGGGAGGGACAAAGTTCAGTTCTTGTCTAGTTTACAGAAAAGAATGGTAAATTCAATCGTTGTTGGGAAGACTAACAGATTAACAACCATGGGCAGCAGCCATTTTGAGATCAAATGAGGTAAAACTTGCACAATGTTGCCCCAGATGTCAGACTCCTTTCTCAAGTTTGCAACACCCACTGTTACAGTCTCTGTAGTAGGGTTGCCAGCCTTAGACCAGCCATACACAGCATCAGGGCTTTTTTTCAGGGAAAAGAGGTGGTGGAACTCAGTGGGTTGCCCTCGGAGAAAATGGTCACATGGCTGGTGGCCCCGCCCCCTGATCTCCAGACAGAGGGGAGTTGAGATTGCCCAGCGGCACGGAGGGCAATCTCAACTCCCCTCTGTCTGGAGATCAGGGGGCGGGGCCACCAGCCATGTGACCATTTTCAAGAGATTCCGGAACTCTGTTCCCCCGCGTTCCCCCTGAAAAAAAGCCCTGCACAGCATAACTTGTCTCACAAGTTGTTACCAAATGCTCTCCTGGAAATTCCTGGCGATTTGGGGGTTGAGCCACGGGAGCCTGGGGAGAGGGGGGTTTAGGCACGGGACTGTGACGACTTGTGGCGACCTCTAGTGGGGTTTTCAAGGCAAGAAACTAACAGAGATGGTTTATCATTGCCTGCCTCTGCAAGCCTGGACTTCATTGGACGTCTCCCATCCAATTACTAACCAAGGCCGGCCCTGCTTAGCTTCTGAGATCGGATGAGATCAGGCTCATGTGGGCTATCCAGGGTAAGGGTTTGCAGTAATTTATAGTGCCCAAATTGCCCAAGGTGCTCACATTTGACCTTACTCAGTGAAAAGCTGTGCTCTGAAAAACAGGTGTCCTTCCTCACTGGTTGACCAGTAGAGCCCCCGAGGAGGCAGTTTAGCATCGCCTCCTTTGCAAGAGGAAGCCCCTGAATCTATACTCAGTTTCTGACATATCCAGTTTTCTTTTTCAAAAGGATCAGGTAGTAAGCAACATGGAATACCCCTGGAGAGCTGCTGCTAGCCAAACAAGACTGCGCTGACTTTGGTAGGCAGCCAGGGAGAGATCATCGGCTTGGCAAGCAGAAGGTCCTAGGTTCAATTCCTGGCGTCTCCAGTTAAAAGGACCAGGCAGGAAGTGATGTGAAAGACCTTCACCTGAGGGCCAAGCTAGAAGTGACGAATGACACTTGAACAGCAAGTGAACAGACTTACGTGTATTCCTCCCTGTTCACTTGGAGCGCAAGTGAACAGGGAGGAATACACGTGAGTCTGTTCACTTGCCATTCAAGAGTCATTCGTCACTTCTAGCTTGGCTCTCACATGTGTTCCTCCCTGCTCATTTGCACTCCATTTATGCTCTGAGTGCAAGTGAACAGGGAGGAATACATGTGAGTCTGTTCACTTGCCGTTCAAGTGTCATTTGTCACTTCTAGCTTGGCCCTCAGACCCTGGAAAACAGCTGCCAGTCTGAGCAGGCAATACTGACCTTGATGGACTGAAGGTCTGGTTCCGTATAAGACAGCTTCATGTGTGGTAGACAGACAGTCTATCAGTAAGGCAGCTTCATGTATTTGTTTTGGTCAGAGCTGGCAAGTGAAGAAAGAGGACGAGAGGCTTGATCTCAAAGGAGGTCAAGTTCAATATCCTGAGAGGAACTCTTCATATGTGAGATTTTTTGTGCCAGTGGTTTGAAAGTGGTCTCTTCATTGAGGACATGGCATATATGATAAATAAATCATTATGTAGGCGCCAGAAACCTAATTAAAGGATTCCATGTTTGGGCCGTTAGCAGAGTCTATCGTTTGGCATAGGAAGCGTGATTATAGGTGGTTGTGAGCTCGTTCTGCTGGCTGGTGTTGTGTGCAGGACAGAAAGTAATAAAAGCATTCACTTGCTTTATATTTAGAAAAGAAATAAGAGTTCTTTATTGTAGGAACTCTGTAATCTGATAGGAAAGGAGGAGAGACAGAGCCTAACTACCTATCTAGTCTAAAGATGGACATGGATACTAGGACAAGGCCTGGATCCATGCTGCCAAGATGGAGGGAGGAGAAGGGGAGAGAGGTGTTGCCTGGAACAATGCCAGGAAGAAAAGAAGTGAGAGGGAGGAAGTCAAGAGGAGGAAATCCTGAGAATAGCAATCTGCATATTAAAGGACAGTCAGAGCAGTAAACAATAGTAAACAGTAAACAGTGCCCTGACCTCTCTATCTTTCTAACTCTTTGGTTTGTCCCCCTCTGAAACCTGAAGAAAGGGACAGCGCTGAATCATCCTCTTCCAACAATATAGGCATCTGTAATGCTTCAGAGTAAATTATATCTGAACTGTCCTTGCCTCAGATGGGCTCTTTACCTAGTAAAGTTTCAATATAACACAATTAGTATCATCCCTACCCCCTACCGCTTGAGCTCTTTCCAAAAGTACCTAAATCATCCAGCCCTCGACAAACATTTTAGTCTATATTTGTTCTGTGACTGGCAAATGCACTTACGGATGCAGAAATAAATTACTTACGGCCTCTAGTGAACTTGCAGAACTAAGCACATTTTTAAAAAGAAAAATGCCTTCTATTGCAAAAAAAAAAAGTTTTACAAGTATACAGTTTATAGCCAGCCTCCCTTCCATATGTCCAGTGGATAAAAGCAGTAGCTCAAAATGTATACGTGTTGTGTTCAGAATGTGTTTGTTATGTGTGTGTGTGAGAGAGAGAAACGGAGGGAGAGGAAATAATGATTCGTTCCCTGCCTTTATCCCCATTCAGTGGGGAAAAAAATGAAGCTTAACTTCTGTGGGGATTAATGTTATTTTAAAGTGGGGAGGAAAAAAGACCCCGAGCCTTTAGTGTAAATCCTGTCTAGAAACAATACTTTCTTGTGAATCGCTTCCCGCAGAAAATTAGGGAAATAAATCTTCCATTATCACCACTCATGCTAGACTTGAATAGGACTTTAGAACAGAAAGGTTTGTGGGATTGGTGCTCAAACGGAATAAATCTTACAAAATTAAGGAGCATAAAATGCCGTGGATTTGGTTTGGGGGCAAAAAAAAAAAAATCGAATGATTCAGTGCAGTCCCAAGTTAGAACAGCCTGTCTGGGCTTCAGAATTGGTCTAATTCCCACTTGCCAAAGGTTTGCTATCTTTTTTTGATGGTGGAGCTGAAAGTTGTTCCCTCCCCTTTGAAATTCAGATATTTGGAACTTGTGAGTTGCTGTTATGTTAAACAGGAATGCAAGAATCTTAGTTTCAAAAGAGGCAGAGATTATGATCCCGAAGAAAAGGTCTCCAATAGTTAGAAAGTTTCCCGAGGCTCCATTTTAGACTCGGCTCAGTTAAAAATCACATAATTTTAAACCCCAGGCATGTCATCAGGAATATAATGAGGCTGGTAGCCTCACTAACACCCCGTGCAATACCCATTAGGGGTTTGCAGAGATGGAAAGATTTGGTTTTCCCGCTTTGGAATTTCCAGTTTGGAAATTTCTGCTTAGGAAACTGCTTATTGCCCTGCTTCAGTAAGCTCCATGAAGATTCGGTGCACACCGAAACGTCCCGCCCCACCATTTATTTCATCCGATGGGAGGGGGATCCCCCTGCAGGCCAGCTGAAGTTTAAATGGTGGAAGCAGCAGGGAAAGGGACCTTTAAACTCCAGCTGTCCCTCGGTGGGGATCCCCCTCTGTGGGCCAGCTGAAGCCCGGAAAGGGATCTTTAAACTCCAGCTGGCCTGCAGGGGGAATCTTTACAAATCAAATCCAATTCGGGTATTTATCCTGAATGAGAAACCTGAATCGCACACCCCTGATACCCAGGAGTCTGACTGCTCTTACCTTTCCCCAAAACATAATGGGTGTTGTGAGTTAGCCTGCTTCACCACGGGCCGTCACGTCATCCCCAGAGACCGAGGAACTGGAGGAGCCAGTCCCTGCACCAGAGGAGCCCTCTGCACTGGTGGAGCACCCACTGGAGTAACAGGAACCAGCAACAGGATCCAAAAGGGGGGCTCCTAGGGCTGAGGGCTCCTTCTGGGATGAGGGCTCATACTGGCAAGAACCGGTGAATCCTGTGCTGCCAGTATCCCTCAAGCCAACCAAGCGACGGAGGTACCGGAAGTGGGTGGAGGCCCGGGAGTGACATAGGAGTGCCTGGCTACTTCCACAGTGCTGGTCCACTCTAGTCTCCGAGGCTGAATTAGTGGAATCAGAGGAAGAGGTAACACTTGCAGCCCAGCCTATGAACTAATTAAGGGGATAAAAGGAGCACGTCGAGCAGAGCTTGTGCACCACTCCCTGTGTTTTGCCATTCTATGCCAGGATTTTCTCAACTCCAGCCTTGGATACCTGCTCTGCATCCCACGGACAGAACTTCGGCATCCCAACTCCAGATGGCCTCCTGAACTTGGATTTGCTTGGACTTGCTCTTGGACTGACCTGATCCTGGACTGAATCGGACTGATTTGCCTTTGGACTGCCTTCTGTGAGTATAAACCTTGGACTGCTCTACAGACTTGCTCTCGTCTTACCCACCAGCCACCTCGCACCTTGTCCAGCATGGTGCCCTGACTTAGACTGCTCCATGGATTCCACCTCTGCCTTAAGCCTGGCTGCGGTATGACCTAGCCCCTGAGTGTGACAGTGGGGTAGCACTGACAGTGTCAATATGAAGTAGGGTTTCCAAGTCCAGACTGGTAACCAGTGGGAGGCTGGGGGGGCATGGGCATGGGGGGGCAGGCTATTGGCTGGCAGTACTATGTCACTTTCAGGAATAATAACAACAGCAGTGTGCTTCTAGACAGATTAGTGCCACACTCAGAGCAGTGAACAAAATCAGTGTTATCATTATCCCCACAATACTGCTGAGACTATAACAACAGTGGTATTCGAACCAGCAGAGTGCTGATTCACAGCTCAGCTCAGCTGTCATACCTCTCTAGGAATTGGCTGAAACTCTATGTTAAAACCATTGAGTTTTCTGTGATTCCAAGGACTGGCAGCACTTCTGGGGGAAACCTGGAAGTTACATCAGTCCTCTGTAGGAATTACTGAAAACTTTATGGTTTTATCATAGAGTTTCAGCCAATTTCTGGAGATGAGAATGATATAAGCCACTGTGGGTCCTAGCTGGGTGGGGTATAAATGAAGTAAATTAAAAATAAAAAAATTGATTTGAATGTGTTTTAAATTTGTCTTGTACTTTGCAATTGAGGTTTTTATTGTGAAGTAAGCCATTTGCAGTATTTAGATAGAAAAGTAGACTACAACTATTTAATTAAATTAATGATTGCAAAGAATCAGAGTTTTGAATTCACGTGAGATCAATAGTGGCCCAGAACATGATATTGATACAACTGAAAGGAAACAAAGGCTGGAAACAAGTGTCTCTTAACGTCTCACCTGTGGTGTGCTGATTCATTTATATTGTCCGACTGTTGTGTCTGCTTAAACAGGCTTTGCAGGTTTTTGCAGTGTTTCGAAAGCTGCAAAACTTGGTAGACCAGATACAGTGTTGAAAGAAAAGACACAAGGTTGCAATCTGCATTCATCATTATTCTTGAGTTCTCTTAAAACATCTTCTGCCAAGGACTGCACAAAAGAATAAATGGACACATGGGGAAGGGAAAGGGTGGGGGAAAATGATATTGAGATGTTATTTGAAAGTTGTATGTATTAATATTCTCACCTAATAAAAATTTTAAAAAAAGAATAAATGGACACAAATCTGACATCAAAAATGGCAATATCCACAAACCAGTAGGAGAACATTTCAATCTATCAGGACATTCCATCAAGGGCTTAAAGGTCACCATAATTCACCAGAAACATTTCAAAAGCAAAATCCAAGGGGAAGCTGCTGAACTGGAATTCATATGAAAGTTTGACTCAATCAGATTTAGACTGAATAATCTCATTATCAGAAGTAACTGCCTTTCAGGCATTCCTTTCAGATTCAGCTATGGAGGAGAGCGGTCACACCCAGCTCGAATTGTGCACTCCACCTTACTCCACCTTTCATGACTGTTGCAACTGATTTGCATTCACTCCCCCCTCCCCTCACTGCCTATGTATCTCTGGCCAGTTTCTTCATACCCTCCATGCATCTGACGAAGAGAGCTGTAGTTCTCGAAAGCTTATGCTACAATGAAGTTGGTTAGTCTTAAAGGTGCTATTGGACTCTTTACTGTTTTGCAACTACAGACTAACACGGCTAAATCCTCTGGATCTACATCCACAGTTATAACCCTCAACCTGATCGGTACCCATACAAGCACAGTGGCTACAGCAAGTTGAGCTGACTAGGAGCCAAGCTATAAGTGATGCCAGACACAGGTTGGACACTTGTCAGCTTACCTCAAGTTTTGATGGGAAATGTAGGCGTCCTGGTCTTACAGCTTGGCTCTCCATTTAATTGAAGTTTACAGAACCCCACCCTCCATACCCAGCGGAGGGGAAGGGGGGCGCCCGGCAAGAGCCCGACACCTGCACTCCCCTCCCGACCGCATGTTCTCCCTCCCATTGACTGCCGCTCTGTAAACTTCAATTAAATGGAGAGCCAAGCTCCAAGACCAGGACGCCTACATTTCCCATCAAAACTTGAGGGAAGCTGAAAAGTGTCCAACCTGTGTCAGGCGTCACTTGTAGCTTGGCTCTACATTGCCAGATCTAAACAGCTAATTGCAGAATGCTAAAGGAAGCATCTCTTTTTCCGAGAGAAGGTTTTCCATTGCAGGTGACTCAAGGACCAAGTGGGCGCATTTTAAAACAAGCACATACTTGGAGCAGGGCTTTTTTTCAGGGGGAACGTGGGGGAACGGAGTTCCAGACCCTCTTGAAAATGGTCACATGGCTGGTGGCCCCGCCCCCTGATCTCCAGACAGAGGGGAGTTTAGATTGCCCTCCGCGCTGCTCAGCAGCGCAGAGGGCAATCTCAACTCCCCTCTGTCTGGAGATCAGGGGGGTGGGGCCACCAGCCATGTGACCATTTTCTCTGAGGGCAACCACTGAGTTCCACCACCTCTTTTCCCAGAAAAAAAGCCCTGACTTGGAGGTTTTTATATTTGATGTGTTTTGGGGACTGACAAATTAATCTGTCTGAATTGGGATGTTTCATAATTTTTTATTGTTATTATTTTTAGATACATGCTAATATTATGGTTAACTTAATCCCCCTCCTGTGTTATTGTTGTTATACGACATATTAATGTGGCGCTTCTGTAACCGAGAGGTGTATGGTTGAGTTACAGTAACAAGCTTACAAGAAAAGGGGAAAGCGCTGTGGTTTGGCTCGTCCATTCCTAGATACACACTCGCACATCTGGACAGATCATGTGACAAGCGTTTAAGCCAACTACATATCCTGAATACTGTAAAAATGGGTTCAGCTAAATTAAAAAGGCTTTAAATATTGGCTCAGCTGGTTTATGTATTGCACGTCCCCCCCCTCCCCCCAGCCTTTTGGAATGTGTTGCAAGATTTGTGATCATTGAGAACTTGATTAAATATTTCAGATCCATTGTGCCGTCAGTTTGGTTCATATCTTTGGTGCTTGCCAGCCTTCCTGGACTTTTGCAACTCAAGAAAAAGGATCCCGGCTCTAAACGGGAACATTCTGTCCTCATAACAATTTATATATTTATATACATAAAATACTCCTCCCTGTACTCATTAAAGGCAATCCAGTGTTGGCACAGGGTTCAAATGTTTTAGGAGATATAGACCTAGCAGCAAATCCCCCTGGTATTGCACTGGTCAGTAATTTTTAAAGTAGGTCACCATATTCTTAGGTCAAAAGTAATTGCTACATTTCATGTCTGGACTTCCTACAAAATAAAGATATTTGTTCTGGAAACGCAACCTCCTGCCCCTGTTCACCACTCAGCTTTCTCCTTGAGTGACTTTAGAGGCGCCAGGTATCCCAATATTCTGAATTTTGTTAAGAAACAGCGATCTGTTTTCCTTCTTGCCTTTTGGAAAAACAATTCCCATAAAACAGAGATGTTCCTCCCAGGAACAATGGTATAGAAAAATGGCAATAAATTACCATTGAAGCATTCCTCGGGAAGTTGTCAGGAGGACAGAAAATCCCATATTCTTACTGGTGTACTGAGAGAGCAACGAAGTCCTGCAAAAATTATATTAGGCGTTTTATGGTGATGTTGAAGGTATAACGCACTGGAGGATCTACTGAGCAGAGGGAACTAAATCGCTCCCAAATGGCTGAACTCCATTAACTGTTTCAGGCTAATTGAGGGGGGGGGGGGAAGACCCATTTTCTTTTTTAAAGTGTTGTAATTTTTCAGCAATGCTCTCAAGGTGTATTTTATGCAACAACATGTGAGTCTTCCTAAATATCATCTACTTCTGTGCCATCACAGAAGAATTTTGGTATACATGTTTACTGAATTCCAAAGCATTTCTGAGGTACTTGTCTAAAAGCATCATAGAAGAATTAAACAATATTCTCCCTGGTGGGTAGAGATTGGGAACTCACTTGAAAAGTTAATCCAAGCGATATGACACTACGTTTGGATTCCTGGAAAGCTCAGCTCTTTTTTTTTACAGTCAACTTTTGATCTTGATGACTATGGAGAAAAAAATTGAGAAATGTAGGACCCACAATGAACCCACAACGACCTTTCAAGAAACGGCAGCCACTTCATTGCTTCTAAGCGCGTTTTCTCTGTTCTCCAGAACTCATGTGTTCCTCTTTTGTCTACTTTTCGTTTATTTTATAATTTACAGCAGGGGGTGGGTTCCTAGTCTTTTTGAGCCTGCGAGCATCTTTGGAATTTTGACACTTCAAAATGGCTGCCACAGAAGGCAGAAGCAAACCCCAAATGGTTGCCATAGGAGGCAGAGCCAAATGGAATACCTGTCTCCTCTCACTTGCTGAGAGAAAGAAAAGCCTGAAAGAGGAATGGAATTGCACACACTGACCTAGGAAAGTCCAGGTGTTTAACAGTCTCCGGTGGAAAAACCTTTCATTTGAATGAAGGAAGCCAATAACAAGCCTTGTATTACAATGACCCTGCCCACTTCCTGAAAAGCAAAATGGACAACAAGAGAAGTACTGGTGGGAACTATGGCTCCCATGGGTGCCATATTGGGGAATTCTGATTTATATCCTGCTTGTCGTCTATCATAGAATGCAAGGAGGTGTGGATTATATTCCCAGGAACTCTCTATTGGGTTTTAGTTAAGGCACGTTAAGTAAACAAACTGCATGCAGAAAGCTCTCATCCAAGTTAGAGAACCAATAACTGTTTGTTTATCTTAAGAAATGTATTTACATAAGTTTAGTGGAGAGAAAGAACTAATAACTGAACTAACTGGCTAGGATGGCTTTAGATTGAAAGTAGGCCATCTCTCTCAGGAGGAGACACCATGCTGCGTCTCCTGGTGCATGCAGGGAAGAAGGAGGAGTGGGAAAGGAGAGAAGGGAAGGAAGGAAGTTCCCCTGGCAGGAAGGAGACTGATAGCAGCCTATCTATCTAACTGACTCTATGGTTGTTGCCTTCCTTTTTCTCTGCTGGCCGTCCTAAAGGCCTGAGCAAGAGACATCACCACCAGTCCCTACTTCTAACACTCTCTCATTCAGCCACTGAATACAGCCATACCTGCTTAGCTTCAACAAGGTTTGTATACCCTGCACCTTCCATCCTGCGTATCTTTTGCAAAATATTTCCTGAAAACACTCCTCAGTTTCCAGTCATTTTTAACCTAACTCAAAAAAGAAATTGCTGACTGGGCAAAAAAAATCCAAGGAATTTTGAGGGAAATCATACTCATTTTAAGAAGATGTGTGAAATTTCTCAGGAGATTTGTTGCTCGTTTTTCATATTCAAGTGTACCTATTCAACATTAGCCCCGTATGGACCTCTTGTCTGTGCATTGGCTGAGTATGTGGGGTGGGTGAATAAGCCTGAGTGTTGGCCCTGCCTCCACAGAATTGGCTGCACAGTGCAAAGATGCAGAGGAAGTGGCCACACAAAGAACTTTTTTTCGGGGAAAAGAGGTGGTGGACCTCAGTGGGTTGCCAGCACAGGACCACACAATGACATCACTGGGTCATCTGGAACAAGGCGGGAGTTTTTTACAGTTTAAATCACCCTCGGTGAAAATGGTCACATGGCTGGTGGCCCCGCCCCTTATCTCCAGATAGAAGGGAGTTTAGATTGCCCTCTGTGCCACTCCAGTAGCGTGGAGGGCAATCTAAACTCCCCTCTGTCTGGAGATCAGGGGGCGGGGCCACCAGCCATGTGACCATTTTCAAGAGGTTCCGGAACTCTGTTCTACCGCGTTCCAGCTGAAAAAAAGCCCTGCATGTGCTGCCTCCCCATGATCAGCTACATTCAGAAAGCGGTCACTGTTCACGGGGCAAGAGCGTATGTGCGGACACTTCCTCCCTGCGCTCACTCCATGCAATCAACTTGGTGACAGGGTGGGGTCAGTACACTCATACCTCCTCAACGCACGGTCAGTGAATTCCCACCGTCAGCAAAGAAATTGGATTGCTGAATGGAATCTTAGCACTGCTTTTAGGAAATGTTGTGCAAACATTATTGTTCATTCTAGGGAAACACGAGAGCCACAAATCTCCATGTGTGAAGAAACCAGACTAAAGGGGGAGGGGGCTTGTGAGTCTGTTCTTTCACGCCATGCATTAGTCACTGAAACAATTAAAAGGGAACTTAATGGTTCACATGTCTGTACTTCCATGCTAAAGAAATTCTCTTACATGAAGCAGAACACAAAGCTACGGAAATAGTTCTTCTCAATGTTCTTACCAACACTCTTATTTTTTAGGCTAGAGCAGACATTGATTTATTTGAAACCAGCATAAAATATGTACCAGCTCAGTCAGTCCCAGAGAGGCTCTCCGTCTTGTTTGAGTGTCCTCATCAGGCCATAAATCATGGAGGCAATAAAGTGGGCTGAAAAGCTTAACCAATCATGAAGAGGACAGCCACCAAATGGCTCATTTAAAAACTTACAGGGCCCTCGCCAAGCACCAAGAGTTTCTACAGCCTCCCTATAGATGCCTGTTTCTCTTCTATTGCTATGAGGACATTAATCCCAAGGAGTGTATTATGAAAAACGTGAAGCAGTTAAGGTCTTTTGCATAATATCTCATTTTGTACAGTTTGATTTGATCTTGTCTCATGGTCCATACGAGAATTCATTTAGATATACCAAGATGGTTTAGTACATCACTCCCAAATAGACCTACCAAGCGCACGCTTCTAGTGAGTGATCCCCCACTGCTACCTTTCCATTCCTGCTTAGGGTTGCTCAGCAGGAGAGGGGAATGCGGCACTTACCTTCTTGTTGCTCATGGCATGCTCCCACCAGCACCATGATGTCACTTCCAGGAAGTGACATCATCATGCAAGGTGGGGGAATGTGTGCATGCCTTGCAGTGGGCCAATCTGGGCCCAAATTGGCCCTCTGTGAAGTGCAGGAGTGGTCTCAGGGTGGTGCGATGATGCCACATCCCCCCACCTGCGGGCCAGGTAAGTGGTGGGGGGGGCAAAGGGTGAGAGGAGGGAATCCCCTGCCCCCACTGGGGGAATGGGATGACTATAAACTTGTTGCCATTGAGATTTGTGGCAGGAGAAGAAGTGAAGGATGTTGTCTGAACCAGAAGTGACATAACTTTGGGGTTATACTCTACAAATTGCCCTGATCTCTATAGTTTTTATCATAGATGTTTGGGAAATTCCTAGAATTTCATCCAGAATGATGTTACTTCCAGGCCCACCATGGCTGTCCACAGGAGCTACCCCAGAAATCTCCCCAGGATTGTGGGCAGTGGCCTGGCAACCCTGAGTCCCAATCGATGATGTTATGGTAGGCCATCGTGCTAAATGCTATTTTGCTGAGATAGAAGGATTTATTAAATTACAGCACAGACTGCCAAGAAAACATGATTCAATGCATTTTCTAAAAATATTCAGTTCACTTCCTACTAATGGTGAGATTTGGAAATATCCCTGTTGATAGGCATGGCAGCAGAAATCAAATAAGGTTTTTGCTCTTGCTCAGTTGTGTGCTACAAATTCATTATTACTTATCATATGTGAATTCTTATTTTTCTGTCACTTCTTATTTTGATATTAAGGCTACTTGAGATTCACATCTGCCATAAAATGTCAACAAAACGATGCTCAAAAGGCTGATATTATTTATTACCCCCCCCCCGGGGTACTGAATTCAAATCTTGTGGATTTCAAAATCAGCAAATATTTGGATTTCCATTGTGAATCCTAAAATCACAACTTCATATAATCTGTCACATCTCCCCTCATGATTGTTGCCAACGTTTGTTTATTATAATAACACCATTCTGAGGTGCGACCCAATTTTATAGATCAACACGTTAGAACAGAGGGGGTATGGCATGTTGCTTGTGGCAAGGTAAATGAAGCATGGGCAAAAAACAAGGGCGTTACTGTGTGACAATAAAGATCAGAATAATAGCTAAGTCGCTCTGCAACACTTCCCACCCTGGGCCCATTCTGACACCCTAACTGGGCATTCTCTAGGATCTCCCTGTTGATTTTGCACTGCACTGACCAACCTCACTTGCGAGATGTACTAATGTACCTTAGCAAGTTTTGGATCCAGTAACTCCTTAAAGCCCTTTCGTCAGATGGACCTTAATAATAACATTTGATTTATATATCTCCCTTCAGGACAACTTAACACCCATTCAGAGTGGTTTACAAAATGTGTTATTATCCTCACGACAATCACCCTGTGAGGTGGGTGTGGCTGAGAGAGCTCCTGAGAGCTCTCTGGAGGTCACCCAGCTGGCTTCAGGCAGAGGGGTGGGGATTGGGGAATCAAACCTGGCTCTCCAGATTAGAGTCCTGCTGCCCTTAACTGCTCTCTGTATACAGCCTTGTTGTTAGTTCTGATTCTTATTCACAAATCCAGTTTGTGTCTGTAGTGCCAACTGGTTTCCACAAGGATTAATAATAACAATAATAACAACAACATTCGATTTATACATCGCCTTTCAGGACAACATAACACCCACTCAGAGTGGTTTATTATTATTATCCTGTAGACCTTGTGACCTAACTGAAAGTTTGCTTTGCGGATGACCAAGGTATCCAGGAATGGGAGTTTTCCCTTGATTTCTTTCTCCATCTGGCAGATCTCCTGCAGGACCACATCGGGAAAACCTCATCGTACATCAAAGATTCAGCAGATTTCATCTACAAAATCAATTCTCTGAAACTCAATCCACAAGACATACTTGTCAGTTTTGATGTTGTATCCCTGTTTACCAAGGTTCCAGTAAAAGACACTATTGCACTTATTAATCAGATTTTCCCAGAGGATGTAACAGCCTTATTCCACCATTGTCTGACAACCAGTTACTTCCAATGGGACAACGAATTCTATGAACAAATGGATGGGGTGGCCATGGGGAGCCCACTCAGCCCAGTTATAGCAAACTTCTACATGGAACATTTTGAAAAAACAGCTCTAGAATCAGCACCCCACAAACCTAGTGTATGGTTCTGGGTTGTGGATGATACATTTATCATTTGGAGCCATGGGGAGGAAGAATTGATGGGATTTTTGAATCATCTCAACAACATCCACCTGAACATACAATTCACAATGGAGAAAGAAATTGAGGGAAAACTCCCATTCCTGGATACCTTGGTCATCCGCAAAGCAAACTTTTAGTTAGGTCACAAGGTCTACAGGAAACCAACTCACACTGATCGGTACTTACACAAAAACTCCAATCACCACCCCCGACAGAAAAGAGGCATAATGAAAACATTCGTGGATCGTGCAAGACGGATATGTGAGCCGCACTTTCTCAATGAGGAAATTAATCATCTAAACCACGCACTTCAGGCAAATGGCTACTCCAGAAATGAAATCTGAAGAGCAATCAAACCCAGGATGAATCAAACAACCAAGGAAAAACAGTCTCCTACAGGAAAAGTGTTTTTCCATATATCCAAGGAATTACTGATCAGATGGGAAAGCTTATGAAAAAGCATAACCTTCAAGCAGTATTCAGACCCACCCGAAAAATACAACAGATGCTACGATCAGCAAAAGACAGTAGAGACCCCCTCACCTCTGCAGGAGTATACCGTATACCCTGCAGCTGTGGACAAGTTTACATCGGGACCACAAAGCGTAGCATCTAGACAAGAATAAAAGAACATGAAAGACACTGCAGACTTGGACAACCTGAAAAATCAGCAGTGGCTGAACATAGCCTAACTCAAACAGGGCACAGTATCTTATTCCAGGACACCAAAATACTGGACAACACTTCCAACTACTTTGTCAGACTGCACAGGGAAGCCATTGAAATTCACAAGCATAAGCAAAACTTCAACAGGAAAGAAGAAACCTTAAGAATGAACAGAGCATGGTTTCCAGTTCTGAAAAACACCAGGCTAACAAAACATTCTATCCCCGACAATAGCCCTGCAGAGAAGATTAGCACATCAAGTACCAATCCATATGCAAAAGAACCTCCTCAGGATACAGTGAAGCCTCCCGCCATTAGCATTCCACACCCTGGGAAACTCTTACAGGATGACTCAGCTCAACCCCACCCCTCCTGAGTAGATACAAATGACCTACATCTTTTCCACACTGTGACACTGAGAGATCTCTGTCTTTTGGTGCTACACCTCTGAAGATGCCAGCCACTGCTGCTGGCGAAACGTCAGGAACTACAATGCCAAGACCACGGCAATACAGCCCGGAAAACCCACAACAACCATCGTTCTCCGGCCGTGAAAGCCTTCGACAATACAACAAAAGAGGTATGTTTTAGGCCCTTTCATGATGGAATACTTAAACACCTGTTTTATACTGAATCAGACCATTGGTCCATCAAAGGCCGTTTCCACACTGCTTACCTTCCCTCGGAACGACCCGGAACATCGTGCAAAAAACGCGGAAGATCGTGTTTTCTCACGCGAGATTATCTTCCGTGTTTTTTGCACGATGTTCCGGGTCGTTCCAAGGGAAGGTAAGCAGTGTGGAAACGGCCAAAGTCAGTCTTGTATACTCAGCCTGGCAGTGGCTCTCCAGGGTCTCAGGTGGAGGTCTTTCACATCACCTCCTGCCCAATCCTTTTAACTGGAGATCCCGGGGATTGGACCTAGGACATTCTACATGCAAAGCAAATGCTTTACCCCTGAGCCACAGCCCTTCCCACTTGCAATGTCAGAATCCCAAGTATATATTTTGCAGGATCATCCTGGAGGAATTCTTGCAATCCTTCATGTTACCTTGCAAGGAAAGAATGAGCGGATGCCCTGGGTGGAAACAGATAAGCCCCATCAGGTGTCCCAAGTGTGTCCAATGCAGAAATGCTATTGTTGTTTGCAAGTGGTTTGATTTTTTAAATTAGCATTACTACAGAAAAAGGAAAAGCCAGCCCTCAGTTCCACACACTTACTGTGGTGACTCATCTGTAACCTCCAGCATCCAACTTTAAGCCACCCCAGCACAGCATAAGAATTAACCCGGGGCGGGGGAGTATTAGCTAAAGAAGTTAAAAATAAACAAAACCAGAGCTTTTCCTGTTCCAACCACCATGTCACTGCATCGCACGAGTCTTTACCACCCACTTAAATCTTTGGGCACAAGAAGTAATTCCAAATCCCAGAGAGAAAGAACAGGCAAACTTCAGCCTTGAGAGTGATGCATTAAGTCGACCAGCAATACAATTAGCTTGTTTGTTAACATCCAGAGGGGTTCAGCTCAACAAACCACTAGGAATCGTGCGGTATTGTTTTATTTATTGCCGCCCAGCCAGTGTCTCAAGAGCTTCAGAACGAGAGGACGAACCTCCTCTGTCCATTTAACGGATGTCTTATAAAATCCTTTCTTCTATGGGATCCGTCAAAAACCAAGCCAGAGATTTTCTTTTTCAAAGGGAGTTTCTATTCTCATTTTAACCCCCTTAGCTTAAAAGTTGTAACAAATGTAGAAAACTGTGCAGGAGAACTCTTCATAAATCACAGCTCAGAAAAAGGGATGTCGCAGCTGCTCCGGCAGCCCTGAACATTCGACAAGATGTTTCTTGAACAAGTTTTGGGGGAATTTTGGTGGGCTCTGACCTGCAGTTTTCACTTCCAAAATAACTTGACTTTTCTAAAGTGGTAATTTCATTTTCATGATAATGCTAAACTCAAGCCACATGTGCTTTAATTTAAAGCAGGGCTTCGGCTGGAAGGCCTGCCAAAGAACAGTAGAGAAACATGCTTATTCTACTAGTTTGCTTCAGGCGCTCAGCATTTTTGTATGCCTGGGCAGAAATATAGCTTTAAAACGAGCCAAAGAGGAGCAAGGGGTGACGGGGGAAAGGGAGGAAGGAAAAATCCCCAGGAAAAAAAAATTACGTTAATATTTTTGATAATATCTCTCTTGGAATTATGAGTTAATTATGAATTGTGAGACATCGGCTGGGGCAATCTAACTTTAACAGCTGAAGGCTGTGTCATTTTCAGATATATAAATCCAGTTTAGTTATTTTTACTGAGGTGCGTTCAGTGGGCACTGAATCGATAGAAAGAGGACATCTTCTCATGTGATACATATGGCATGGAAGCCACTGCCGCGTGGCCGCTTTCTGTGCCATTTGGATCTCAGGTCACATGAGAAGATCTCACACATGGCTCCTCCCTCTACTTGTGTTGCTCTACTTTCCAAGAGGAGCTGCAATGTAGTATCTTTCCATATGAACCATGGTTTCTCTTGTTACTGGAAGCGTTCCACAATGCAAACGTGATCAGAGAACTGGCCTTTGAGATACACGTTAACCAGAAAGAGGCAGCCGGAAGAAGTGCTGTACTGGGGGGGGGGGCTAAAATTACAAAGCTTCTGAGCCACGTGTCTTCAGAAATTCAAGAGCCACAGCACACGTATGTAAGTGGAGGATTTTGTTTTGTTTTGTCTGGTAACACTCCACCTTATAAAAACATAACTGTATACAGTTTAATAAGGTCTCAACAAAATGCTAGGGCATAATGCAACCTCGTTCCATCAGATATATTGTAAAGAGCATGTCTGTTCTGTTAAAATGAAAAAGCTGTCGCAGACAAGGAGAAAGGAGTAGCAACGCATATTTGCTAGCTGGAATGGTAGGCTGTGCAGTCTGGTCGAGTAAGATTATGCTAGTATTTGTATCATGAAAACCAGTCCGCATGGGTCAATTTAAGCAAACAGATTCTGGACTGTAACCCTGTCACAGGGAGTGTCATTATTTTTAATTCTCATTCACATTCAAAACACTGCATGTAATCAATTGCACCTCAGCCAGGGTCGCCTCCCCCAAGCAACATGTTCTTCCCACTGCTGGATGGACGAGTGGAGGAGGAGGGGGAAAAATCAGGCTAATGGCATGACATCTCTTCTGAAGAAAAAACAGAAGTAACATCACACATTTCTAGGAATCGCTGGATAGTTTTACCATTAAGTTGCCAATGCTTTCTAGACAGGTGCGATATCACTTCTGGGGTTTCCCTGGAAGTGATGTCACACCATCACCGATGGTCCCCCCCCCCGCCCGTGTGTCTGCTATCTGAGACTACAAGCTGTGTCTGGCCAACCTAACCTCATCTGAGGTGTCCACAACTTTCCAGGTTAAAAGACAGGAATTCTGGGCAGCCTCCACAAGGAAATGCTGGAATTGCTGCCCCTACTGTGGAAGCAGCGATGGGTGGGGACAGCATCTGCACATCCCATTCCTCGATTCCCCACCCCAGCACCTGATTCCCGCCACTGTTCTGGTGGCCAGCAGGAAGTAAAATAAATTTAAAATCACCATTAGGTGATTGTGTGATGTCACTTCTAGGGAAAAAAACTGGAATGACATCAGTCTGCTCCAGGAATCACTGGAAACTCCATGGTAAAACCATAGAGTTTCCAGTGATTCCTAGGGTGGATTGATGTTACTTAAAAGTTGTCCCTGGAAGAGATGTCACACCATCACCTGGTGGCACCCTCTCATGTCCCCCCCACCTAACCATGCCTGAAAACCTACCGCCCAAGCACTGCCCTCCAATCTCCAGGATTTTTCTAAGCGACACTAATTATTACTCAGCTGTTTACAGTTGCTGCCAGTGGGACTGATTCTTGTCTTGGAACATACCTTAAGCCTCCATGCAATGAGAAGTGACTATCAGTCACAAGACCAGCGCATAGAGCCACCAAGCTTTTTGATTCTTTCCTGTTCTTAGAAGTCTACTGAATGTTCTAACGGCCTGAATCGGATGATCAGTTTTCTTTACTGCTAGATTTAGGTGTGCATGATATTCTTCCCGATCCAAAATAAACACTCATGTGAGAAGCCTTGAACGCTTTGATCTTGGCTGCTTTGCTCCTTGGCTGGCAGGATTGTTTCCACCCAGCCCCCATGGCGATTGCCTCAGCCTTCTGCTAAGCTCCACAGCCCCAATTGCCTCTGCAAGGCTCCCCTTATTGGTACCCTGCCATCTTCAACTTAAAGCGCTCCTTTTGTGCCAGCGTCACAAGCACAGCAATGAATTTTCAGTTTCCACAACATCTGCCCCTATCTGAGGCTCCGGGCAGGATCAGAGGAAGGGATTCGTCTGGGCCCAGGAGCCTTGGATTCCGTTTGCTCAGGCACAAATAAAAGGCCTGGAAGACTGGCTGCAACCAAGGTCACGGTAGAAAGCGTCTGCTGCACTCCAGAAATGATATCTCAATTACCCGAGCCACTGAGACCCTGGAAAATAATAGGGTAAGAAAAATGTAAAGGCAGCCCAGTTCTCCTTGAAGGACTCTGTCAGCGAAAGCCCTTTCATGCTCCCCTGGCAAAAGTAAAGCAGGGCCTTTTTCGTTGCTGTATATTTCTGCGATTACAGCTGCACCTACAGTCCTTTTCACAGGTTACACACTTGGATACGTACCTGCATGCACCCACTAACGTGTTAGGGAAATGCATGGCAGAAAGCCATGACTGCTGCTAGTTTTGTGCAGGGCAATTGCAGTTCTCGAGGGCATACTTTGCTTTGTACACATAAACCCATGTGTCAGCTCTTAATGACTACATTTCAGATTGTTAGCATATGCTTGCTAAGGTACCAAACAGGCACTTCTGTATTTGGGGGGAATGAAGCTGTGTATCTTTCTGGAACAAAATGTGTGAACTTCTTTTTTTTTTTTTTTGAAAAATTTTTTATTGGGTTAGAACATTTTTATTTTTACATTACAATCAATTTTCCCCTAATTTTTCGTTTCTAACCCCCTCCCTTTCCCCCCCTTTTGTTGACTTCCAACAGCTTTCCCACCCTCTGTCCCTTTTCCCTTACTTCTATTAAATTCCTCTGTCTAAAACAGATATACATTCTCCATTATATTAAGCAGTGCATCATTAACTCCTTTAATTATTATACACCCAAACTATACGTCTTTAGATAAACAATTTATCCCATTTTCCAGTTTTGAATAATTCTATATAAACCTATATATCATAAACCATAAAAATTTCCCACATTTAAATCAAACAATTTGATTTGTTCTCTATATATTACTCATTTCAACTTTTTATGGTAATTCTATATAACTCCTCAGATACTCAATCAATTTAACTCTTCTATACATTCAGTTTGGTGCATATAAATCTTGTCAAAGAAAGAAAATATTGTTAGTTAGTCAATCCTCATGTTTAAACCTTATCATTAATTATTCTCTATCAGTTGACCTATACATATCTATATATATCTCAATCAATTAATCTAACTGCTTATAAATTCACATTTCTCTTCCTCCCCCGGTAAAGTCACCCCTCTCTTTTATACTTTTATTATATTTCAGTAGTTTTCAAACTGCCACAGTTTTCCTCCCACCTCCCATTTCTTCTCCAGGTATTGTTTCAGCTTCTCCCAGTCTGTGTTGAACTGCCCTGAGTCCAGATCTCTCAGTTTTCTTGTCATCTTGTCCATTTCAGCCATATACAGCAATTTGTAGATCCAATCTTCAATAGTTGGTACTTCTTGTACTTTCCATTTCTGCGCATACAAAAGTCTAGCTGCTGCAGTCATATAAAAAATCAACGTCCTATGATGGGCTGGAATTCCCTCCATTCCCAAGTTTAGCAGCAGGAGTTCTGGGTTCTTATTTATTTGAAACTGTAAAATTTCACTCATTTCTCTTATTATTTCCCCCCAGAACTGCCTAGCTACCTCACACGACCACCACATATGATAGAGGGAGCCCTCATGTTTCTTACATTTCCAGCATTTATTAGAAGTATTCAAATTCCCTAGCGCAATCTTCTTTGGTGTCATGTACCAACGATAGATCATTTTGAAAATGTTCTCTTTAATATTGATACATGTCGTTGTCTTCATTGTAGTTTCCCACAAGTATTCCCATGCCTCCATTGTTATTTCTTTATTGAAATTTATAGCCCATTTCACCATCTGTGTTTTAACTATCTCATCCTCAGTATACCATTTCAGCAATACTTGGTATACCTTGGATATTCTTTTCTTGTCTTCTTTAAGAAGGGTCTGCTCTAGTTCCGAGTTCTCTGTTCGTATGCCCCCTTTTGCAAAGTCTGAGTTGTATAAGTCTCTAATCTGTCTATACTGAAACCAATCATAGTTAGGTGATAGTTCCTCTTGCGTCTTTATTCTAAGTTTAGATACTTCAATCTTAGTTATTTCTTTGTACGTTAAACATTGTTGTTCATTATCCACAGCTCTCGGATCTATCACCTCATATGGAACCACCCACAAGGGGGTTCCTTCTTGTAGGTAAGTTCTATACTTCTTCCAGATTGTAAATAGACTTCTCCTTACAAAATGATGCAGGAACATCGAGTTGACCTTTACTTTGTCATGCCATAGGTATGCGTGCCATCCAAAAATTTTTTTATATCCCTCTAGGGCTAATAGTTTCTTATTCTTTAATGTCATCCACTCTTTTAGCCAAACTAGGCAGATTGCATCATGGTAAAGTCTCAGATTGGGCAGTTGCATTCCGCCTCTCTCCTTTGCATCTTGTAAAACTTTTACTTTCACTCGAGGCTTCTTGCCTGCCCAAACAAAATCTGATATTTTCCTCTGCCATTTTTCAAATTGTTTAGAGTCTCTGATGATTGGTATTGTCTGTAACAAAAACATTACTCTTGGTAACACATTCATCTTAACTGCTGCAATCCTGCCCAACCATGACAGGTTCAATCTATTCCATTTGATCAAGTCTCTCTCTATCTGAGTCCATAATTTTTCATAATTATTCTTGAACAAATCTATATTTTTTGCAGTCAGCTCAACTCCCAAGTATTTCACCTTACTAGTTACTTCACAATCCGTTGTTTCCATTAACAATTGTTGTTTCTGCTTAGTCATGTTTTTGCATAATATCTTTGACTTCTTTTTGTTAATGAAGAAGCCTGCCAAATCTCCAAACTCCTTGATCTTGTCTATCACTTTTGGCATGTTCTCCAGTGGGTCTTCTACAATTAACATTATGTCATCTGCAAATGCTCTGACCTTATATGAATAGTCCTTTATTTTTATTCCTCGTATTTCCTCATCTTGTCGAATTTGTATCATCAGAATCTCCAATACTAAAATGAACAACAATGGAGATAACGGGCAACCTTGTCTTGTTCCTTTACTAATCGTCAATTTTTTGGTCAATTCATCATTCACTACAATTGCTGCAGTCTGGTCTCTATAGATTTCCTTGATTGCTCTGACGAATCTTTCTCCCAGTTGTAGCTTTTCCATAGTGGCAAACATAAAGTCCCAGTTTAAATTGTCAAACGCTTTTTCAGCGTCTACAAAGAAGAAACCAACCTCTTTGTCACAACGCTTGTCGTAGTATTCAATAGCATTGATCACTGTCCTTAAGTTGTCTCTTATTTGTCTGTCTGGCAAAAAGCCTGCTTGTTCCTCCTCTATGGCTTCCGAGAGCCACCCCTTCAATCTCTCCGCCAATATCTTCGCAAAAATTTTATAGTCATTATTGAGTAGTGATATAGGCCTATAATTTTTCACGCTAGTCAGATCTTGGCCCTCTTTTGGGATCAATGATATATTCGCTTCGCTCCAAGTGTCTGGAATTCTTTGATCCCTAAAAACTCCGTTCATCACCTCTTTTAGGAATGGTGCCAGTTCATTGGCCATTGTCTTATAAAATTTAGCCGTAAGTCCATCTGGCCCTGGCGCCTTTCCTAGATTTGCGGATTGTATTGCCATATTTATTTCCTCATCAGTTACTTCACTGTTCAGCTTATTTCTCCAAGCTTCCGAGATCTCTGGAAGTTTGGTTTTCTCCAAATATGATGCTATTGATTCTTTGTTTACTTCTTTTTTATTATACAGCTTAGCGTAAAATTTATAAAAGGCTCTGCTAATGGTAGTCTGCTCCAAATACGTTTTGTTTTCTTCACAAATTTTATTTATTATTTTCTTTTCCCTTTTCTTCTTTAATTGCCATGCCAAATATTTCCCAGGTTTATTAGCACCCTCAAAAGCTTTTTGATTCAGTCTTTTAAGGTTCCACTCCAATTCTTTGTTACTCATTGCTGTTAACTGTTCTTGAAGAATTTTGATTTCCTGATGTATTTTCTTTTTCCCTGGTCTCTTTTTTAACTGTACTTCTTTGGCCTTTATTTTCTCCTCAATCTCTTGTCTTTTCTCCTCTTTCTTTTTCCTTGCTCTACCATTTAAGTCCATTAGTATGCCCCTTACAACCGCCTTGTACGCGTCCCAAACTTTACTGGTTGGTACTTCTTTATTCACGTTGTATTGTATAAAAAACTTAGTCTCTCTTCTCAGTGTTTCCATATTCTCACTTTCCTGTAACAGGTCCTCATTTATTCTCCAGGCTTTCCTTTTTCTCCTTTTTCCAAATTTCCACATAATTGGGTTGTGATCTGAGCCTACCATCGGCATTATTTCTACCTCCTTAGTCCATAGCGCTAAGTCCTTTGAGGCCCAGATCATATCAATTCTTGATAATGTAAGATGCCTTGCAGAATAAAAAGTAAACTGTTTGGTTTTAGGATATTCTCTCCTCCATACGTCTTCGAGAGTCTCTTGTTGAATCAACTCAAAAAAAAGCTTTGGCAATAGTCCTCTTTTCTTTTGTGCTTTTGTAGTCTTTTTGTCTAATTCCAAATCTGTCACTCCATTGAAATCTCCAGCAAGAATTATCTGGTCATATACAAGATCGTCTAGGTGCTTCCTTAAGTCCTCAAAGAAGCTTTCCTTTGCACCGTTAGGTGCATAAAGTCCGACTACCAACACTCTCTTTAAATTCCAATTACATTCCACTGCTACAAATCTAGCTTCCACATCTCTCATAACAAATTTTGGCTGCAGCTCCTCTTTTATATACAACACCACTCCTCTTTTTTTCTTGTTGGAAGCCGCTACAAATTCTTTGCCCAATTTTCCAGATTTTAAATATTTTACATCCTGTTTTCTAATGTGGGTCTCCTGCAAACAAACAATATCACATTTTTGTTTTAGTAGCCAATGAAAAATATTTTTTCTCTTATTCGGTGAGTTTAGTCCATTTACATTCCAAGATAATACTTTACACTCCATATTCATGGTTTTGTTGGTAAGTCTTTTTCATTGTCCTTGATAAATCTCTCCATCTCCCGCTCAGATCTGATGCGTTTTTTTGCCCCTCCAAACTCAAAGGACACTCCTTCCGGTAACTCCCATCTGTATCTGATACTCATGTCCTTCAAAGTCTGAATTAGCACTCTATATTTTTTCCTGTCCAATAACACTGATCTGGGCAGTTCCTTCATTATAATAATCGTCTTGCCATCAATCTCCAATGGATCTTGAAATTGTTTGGTCACAATCCTCTCTTTCATATTTCTAGTTGTAAACTGCACAATCACATCCCTTGGTAGTTTCCTCTGGGTTGCAATTCTCGAGTTCACACGATACGCCACATCTAGGATAGCCACAATTTCCTCCTCCTCCTTCCCCAGGTAATCAGCCAACACCTCAGTCATCTGTTCTTGCGCTGACTTCCCTTCCACTTCTGGCAGACCGCGAAAACGAAGCTGCTTCTCCATGTGTTTAGTTTCTGCAACTGACATCCTCCCCTTCACCAGCCTCATCTCTGTTTGTTGCGTGTCTATTAAATTCTCCATCGCGTCTTCTACTGTTTTAACTCTCTGCTGCGTTCCTTGTAATTCACTGCTAATCGTTTCCACACCTTTTTTCACTTCTGACAGCTCCGACTTTACTGTCTGTGTAACTTCCTTGACCTCTTTAATAAGCTCCAATTTCGTGTCCTTAAGTTCTTTCATCATGTCTATAAGTTTTTTGTCCAAGTTTTCTATTGCCGATTGCCACTCTTTTTTCGACATCGTGGGGCTTGCTTTAGCTCGCTCCCACGAATCTGCTCTCTTCCTCAGCTCTGTGGCGTATAATTAAACGTTTTCCTTTTTTTTTTTTTTTAAATGTCCCAATCTTTGCCAAAATTAATTTTTTATATCCAAAATGTCGGGCGTCTTTTCTCTATGGTTTCTCTATGTTATTATAATCCAAGATGGCCTACTTCCTCTTCCGCTGAAGCCACGACCCTTCCACTTTCAAAGATGGCGATTCCCCACTTCCTATCCTTTGGCAAGGGCCGCTTCCCTCCAGCCACTCTATTGTTGTTACGCACTTCCTGTCTCCCGTCTTCCCACAGCAGGTCTCGCGATGGTGTCTTTTTCCCACAGCTCCAAAACCACAGGTATTCAAAACAATAGTCCGATTTTTGTAATAACTTCTTTAAACTTAGTCTCTTTTAAAATACAACTCCTGCCGAGTCTTCACCTCCTTTTCGCTAATCTGTTGCAGTTTAAAAGTCTACTTTCTTTCCTCTCTGTTTTTGTCAATCTGTCCCGTTTCAAGAGATAGCGATCTTTACCTTCTCTCCAGCTTTCTCGGGTTGTAATCGCTGTTTCGATCTTAAATTCTCCTCTCGACTTCCCTCCCCGATCGAAGCTTGGGTATGTAGGTCTTATGCCAGCCGAATTGGCCCCAAAATTGCCGCAGAGATTATAGCCGACCCGTCGCAAGGTGGGACCTCAAGGATCGGGGGGGAGGCTCCTTGTGTAGAGCCCCCCCTCGTCCGAGATCTAACTCACCCTAGGGTCTTGAGCGTTCTTTGCCTGCTCCCCGCCTGAGAGCAGTCGGCCGCGGGTTATTTTCACCCCTCCGGCCGGTTAGAACGGCAATCCGGTCAGCTCCACAAATGGAGCTGCGTTAGACCTCCATGAATCCCAAACCGGAAGTCAAAAATGTGTGAACTTCTTAATAGCTCTTATTTCTACATTTTGATCTAAAGACTCCAAGGAGGACCATCTTTGTGTGAAGAAACCTTAGTGCAGATTTCCCCAGAATTCTGGACTATTTGGATCAGAGTTTGCAAACAGGGCTGCAAAGTTGTCTGCCATGACTCGAACTCCTGCCCTCTCTCTACAGAGCAGCAGGAGAGAAAAAATGGGGAGAGGAACGTTGGTACAAATGCTTTGATGTCATTTCCAGTTGAACAGCTGGAAGTGGTGTTGCCTCATGCATGATGCTCAAGGATTTCCCCAAGTCTCTATTGCATTTACCATAGAGATCTGCGGAATTCCTAGAGCATCACAGTGGCTCAAGTGGAAGTGATGACATGGCATTTGTGACATTCTCCCTTCCCAGACTCTAGCCACAATAGCTCCGAGGGACTGCCAGCAGAGGGCTAGCAACTTTATATGCAAAGGACAGCATTTGGCAAAATTAACAGTGAAATCATTGGAAGACAAACTGAACCACGATGACAGATATGATTCAGTGTTTTTGTTGTTGTTGGGTGGTGTATTTACAACAGCTTTCATAACAAGATGTGCAGGTCACTTGAAACTTAGTTCTCTGCCGTGAAGTGTTCTCCTCTGCCATATGTGTTGTATTCCTTTTTTGCTTCCAATACAGTCCTGATCCTGAAGCGTTTTTGACTTACGATTAACCAAATGAGAATACTCACTGCAAAGATGGTGAAATACACTTCACTAGACCTTTGTGCTGATTTATGTGTATGTTTGATGTCTTTATACCTTGCTTTTCAGCCTGCTGGGAGCTTTTCGACTCCCAGCTTGTACGAGAGTGTTTAATTTGCTCCTCATTGTAAAAGAATTTATTTGCTGATTATTTACCCTGTAGGTTCGTTTAAAAGAACTGCACAGAATCAGAATTAAGCCAGTCGCTTTTCTTTAATGTATTAAGGGGAACACAGCATTGGGTTAAGTAAGGCAGGCTAATTCCATTTGTGTCGCTCTTTGACATGATTCCCGTCGATCACATGGTGGTGCCAGTATGTACTCAGGTTTCTGTAGACTACAAAATCAGCCTGACAGAGGGCTAAATGACACATTATATTTTTTGGTGAGTTCAGTTGGAGTTCCCTGGACCTGGCACGCTTCCCCTGCAGTCACGCAGCAGCTGTGGGGCAAAGCATTTTTAAAGTCATTAGGAACCCAATTCTACTCAAAACCTCAGCAGGAAGTTTTTTGCACAACTTTGCAGTGCCACATAGAATTCCATGTGCAGTTCCAAAGTTATGCAAATAACACCCTGTTGGGGCAGTTTAGGCTCTGGAAAACACAGGCCATTTCCACACGGCTTACCTCTGCCCGTAACGACCCGGTAGATCGTGCCAAAAACGCGGAAGATCGCGTTTTCTCGTGCGAGATTTGCGTGATGTCACGTCGCGCAAATCTTGCACGAGAAAACGCGATCTTCCGCGTTTTTTGTGTGATCTACCGGGCCGTTACGGGCAGAGGTAAGCCGTGTGGAAACGGCCACTGTGGAAGGAAAGACAAGGACATTTCCTTCCTCCACAACATAGTTCCAAGCCAAAATGGACTCCTCCTGTGGACTTTAAAAATGCCTTTCCCTGCAGCTGCAGAGTGACGGATCCCAGAAACTCCAACCGAGCTTGCTGAAAAACATAACTTATAATTTAGTGCTAACTTGGGCCGATTCCAGATGACTAACCTTAAGTCGCTTCATGCCGCCCTCTTCCGGATCGCGACGGGGAAAATGCGAAATATCGCGTTTCCTCGCGCAAGTTTTGCGCGTCGTCGCGCAAAACTCGCGCGAGGAAACGCGATATTTCGCATTTTCCCCATTGCGATCCGGAAGAGGGCGGCATGAAGCGACTTAAGGTTAGTCATCTGGAATCGGCCTTGCTCTTTTAGAGACTGAAGGGCAAAGGAAAGAGAACAATTCATTACTAGGGATGGCGCAGTCTTTGATATGAATGAGTTGGCCAGGGGAACTTACCATAATTGAATCTACTTGCTCCCTCCATTGGAAAGGAGAAAATAACACAAGGAACAGATCTCAAAAAACGAGGGAATGGTAAAAAACTGTGCCCAAAAGTTATCTTCATAAATTAAAATGGGGCTTGTTTCTGAGTAAATAAGCTTAGGCCTGGGCTCTCAGTCCTGAAGGCCTAAAATGACAGGATCCAGGCTAGAATGACGACCCTCGTTCTACTTGTAGAGATCATAGACACATTTTCCTGTTTTTCTTGGGGATTGTTCTCCAATACGCATGCATAGAATTGCAGCCTGCAGTGTCTGTTAGCAAAGTTTATGAATACTGTGTGTAGAAAAGAAATAAAGCTCAAATTTGAGAGAGACGGCTAACCACTAGGTGGTATGACCAAGCGGTTGGAAGGTTGGTATCCTGCCCTCATCTTCCAACCCAAAGAAGATGAGATTAAGGCTGTGGGGAGTGGAATCTTTCTAGGGGTGTTTTGGCTTCTTTAAGACTTAAGGTCTACTCTGGTGAAGAACCCCACCTCATTCTTCTTGAAGAAACCATATTAAACCGATTCCTTTGTTCTTCCAAATATACCCTTGGTTTGAAAGGGTAACTGTAACCTCAGTGCTGAGCTCCTTTGCATAACAGCTAAGTTGTTAGAGGTAAAACCATGCCAGCTGACATTTATTTGGGAAGACAGATTTAAACATGGTTGCTGAGAAAATAATTATGTCTGTGCAGGAAATGTAAGAGGCAACATCAATGCCTGGAAGCAGAGTATGTTGTATAACTCTATGAACTCTAGCAAAGGGTTCCCTGATCAGTAGATCCCATAAACAATCAATCAGTGACATATTCACACCTGGTAATTATGAGGCGATCCAAACTTGCAGGAGTTTGAGGTTGCATCCCTGTATGTTACTTATTGGCCGTTTCCACACACGTTGAATAATGCACTTTCAATGCACTTTAGTTATCCTTTAGAAGTGGGTTTTGTGTTCCACACACGAAAGCCCAGGTCCAAATGATCACTAAAGCATTGAAAGTGCATTATCCAATGTGTGTGGAAGCAGCCATTGTCTAAACTTGATGACTGTGGGATTGTTTGTATCTGAATTGCTTATTGAGGGACTGCTTTCATTCTAGCAGTCATAATTATTGGGGGATTGATGTATGTATTCTCTTGTTTTTCAAAAATCAAAATCTGAACAAAAGAAGTTGGGGGTGGGGATGAATGAAGGAAAATATCCGCACTGTATTTTCAGCACTTTTGATTCCCGCACATTGCTCTAAGCAGAGATGATGATGACTCTATGACTGTGCAAGCAGTCTACAAAAACAATAGATTTGTCTCCTGATATCACTACCTTATTTTAAGCAAATGAAGCCATTTCTCTGGGAAGGAGATGTGATGTCTTGAATGGTAACCGTCCTTTAGAGTTTTAAATATAACACTCTGGCCATGCACAAGTGCTTGCATTCCACAACTGTAAAGCCACTGCTATGAAGTAGCACCTGGTTGTTGTTGGATTTTTTTTTTTTAAAAAAAGAGACTTTTATAAAGTACCTATGAAGAGGTGGCAAAATACAGCTCTGCGCTCCCAGACTACTGTGTAGAGAACAGAATAACCCCTAAAGGTTTATTTATTTATTTATTTTTATTTGTTTTCCGCCCTCCCTGCACCAGCAGGCTCAGGGCTGATCACCTCTCCTGTGGATGACATAAAAACATCAGAAGTGCCAGGGCTTTTTTTCAGCAGGAACGCAGTGGAACGGAGTTCCGGAACCTCTTGAAAATGGTCACATGGCTGGTGGCCCCGCCCCCTGATCTCCAGACAGAGGGGAGTTTAGATTGCCCTCCACGCCGCTGGAGCAGCACGGAGGGCAATCTAAACCCCCCTCTGGAGATCAGGGGGTGGGGCCACCAGCCATGTGACCATTTTCTCTGAGGGCAACCCACTGAGTTCCACCACCTCTTTTCCCAGAAAAAAAGCCCTGAGAAGTGCCCTGTTGAATCAGACCAGGGTCCATTTGGTCTGCCATCGTGTTTCACACAATGGCTAACCAGTTGTTCTGGAGGGCCAACAGGGGCCTTTTCCGCATGTCCTCAGTGATACGGTTCACCCTCGGAACTGTGGCGGCTTTCCCCCAAGCATGCACACGTTATCATTTGCCAAGTATGTGCATATTGTTTCGTTACTGGGCTTTCTGCATCTTTACAGGGTACGCACTTGCTCTGATGTGTTCTTTTGTTGTGATTTTCTGGGTGGTTTTGAGGTTTGTTTGTTTTTTTGCCTCTTCTGGCATATGAATTTGAAGTGTTTCTGAAGAAACCTCCTACTCCTCTTAATCTCTGCCCAGTTCTTCCCCAAAAGCTCTTTCTTTCCCTTCCTTTTTCTGTTCAGCGGCAGAAGCCTGCTTGCTACAGAAGCTGCATGCAATTGTGCATGTGCAAAGTAAAAACATTTTAAAAGGGGATGGGCGCTTTGAGTCTATGATGATAAAAGTGCCCAACTTCCCCTCCAAAACCACTTTTTTAAAACTATTTGGCAGCTTTCCTGTGACCTCACAACCCAAAGTAAGTGCTTGTGGGTACTGCATGTAGAAGATAAGTTGTTGGAGTGACTCAGCAAAACACAGACCTAAAGTGGGGAAAGGGTGGGAACAATGGGCTGTGTGGAAACAGCCAGAGTGTAGAAGCCAAGGGATCTGTGAGACACTGGGAGATCTGTGAATGAGCTTGTTATGATCTTCACTTTCTTTAGGGTGGATTTTGCTTTAGTCTTTCCCTTCACACCCTCTGGGTAGTTAGCTGCCACCAGGAATATTAAATTCCAATATACTTTATTTAAGTTTTCCCTTTGGTAACGTGTTTATGCGTCAGGCTCCTTCGTGGTTCTATGTGGCCCTGAGGATAGGAATGGGAGATAACAATGACTGCTACTCTGGGATATAACAAAACAAAATGTTTATTTTTTAAGAAGCGTATTGGTTACATAAAAGTAGTTCTTAGTTCTTCTAGTTGCTTCATCCAAACTCATTCACACAGATCACTTGTAAGGCTTCACACACAGTTAGCCTCTTTCTCTAGGCTCTATATTTCTCTCAAGGAGAACTCCTCAGACAGCACACAGCTAGCCTGCTTTCTTTTCACTCTCAATTCTTTCTCTCTCAGGTGCACACACAGTTTGCCTGCTTCAAATAGAATGAATATTTAGAGCAGAACCACAAGTGACAAAAGGCACAGATTGGACACTTGTCAGCTTCCCTCAAGTTTTGATGGGAAATGTAGGCAGCTTGGCGGAATGTTGGACAAGTGACAGTTGAAAAGTCCATTGGACAGCAGTCAGAGAGCCAAGCTGCAAGACCAGGATGCCTACATTTCCCATCAAAACTTGAGGGAAGCTGACAAGTGTCCAATCTGTGCCTTTTGTCACTTGTGGTTCTGCTCATAGTCTCGCAGACACACTCAGTTCAGGCTTCCACTCGGGTTGCCTTTCCCTCACAAATACATGAACACCCTCAGGCTGCACACAGCTCGCCTCTCTTGCCCTGACTGAATCTTTTTCTCTCCCTCAGTAACTGAAAACTGCCTTCACTCCGTCCACTCTCTGTCATCAACCAATCATATCACTCACTCATCTCTCTCTTTCACCCCCACTCTTCACCTATCTCACCAAACATTTAAAGACACATGCACCCATTTCTTGAAATCATTACAGAGCTCTTGGGGGATGTATGTCATACTGGGATTGTGGCACAAGGGGAGAAGCCTGTGGAGGAATAATTCATATTGGATTGTGGCACAAGGGAAGAGGGGTTCAAGCCTCCCCCCTCACTATTTTTCCAACCTGAAATGCCTGCATGGAGGCACGTTTGCTGGGGCAGACGTACAAGGACCTGTATCAGTACCTCAGCTTCTTCAGTGGGCCTCTCCTGTTATATCTTGGTAACTGGGAGCCCTGTTTTGGCTGGCTGACAGACATGATACCAGCAGTCTAAGGATCAATGAAACAGTTTGTATTAAACGTATATGATGGGCATGGTTTCAAAGGCGACTGAGAGATTCTGAGCAAGTAAGTGAGTTGAACATCCATGAAGCTGTCTTACACTCAATCGGGCAGATCAGTATATTGTCGAAGGCTTTCACGGCCAGAGAACGATGGTTGTTGTGGATTTTCCGAGCTGTATAGCCGTGGTCTTGGCATTGTAGTTCCTGACGTTTCGCCAGCAGCTGTGGCTGGCATCTTCAGAGGTGTAGCACCAAAAGACAGAGATCTCCCAGCATCACAGTGTGTGTGACACTGAGAGATCTCTGTCTTTCAGTGCTACACCTCTGAAGATGCCAGTCACAGCTGCTGGCGAAACATCAGGAACTACAATGCCAAGAAGACCACGGCTATACAGCCCGGAAAATCCACAACAACCACAGATCAGTATTATCTACTCAGATTGGCAGGTCGCTACTCCAGTGGTGAGGTCTTGCACACCACCTAATCCCCAGTCTTTTTAACTGGAATGGAACCTGGGAACTTCTGCATGCAAAGTAGAGCTCTTCCAGTGAGCCACAGCCCCTCTGGGTGACCTAGTCATAGATTTACATGTCTGCGTTACGGATATCTGAACTATGTCTACTGCCGCTTGCTCCTGCGGCCACATGGAGCAGAAGGCAAAACCACTGTTTTAAAAATATGTGTCTAATAAATTAGCTCCCTCCTCCTCTCCTTGCTTCTGGAAGACTTGAAACTGTAGGTCTGTGAAAGTTAAATAATTGATTTAACCTGATCCCTCCCTGACTCTGCTCTACCTTGTGGGAAAACTCCTTTAAGCTTATTGTAAACATAGTTACGGTGCGTGGGGTTTTCATTAATCTAACGTAAAACCACAGGCTGACATGCATCAGGCTGTTTCCCTCCCTGACACCACCCATCCCAAATCCTGCCCATACTTGCAGCTGCTACAAAGCATTGTATTTATTTATACAGTCTGAGCTATTCATAAATGGGGATGTAAGCTGAGCTTTCTTGGTCCTTTTCAGTTTCTTGACAGTTCCAAAGAAGGTGTCTCACACAATAGTTTTTTTTTTTTAAAGGACAGAGACCAACATTTCCGTGATTTGAAAGTAGGGGTGAGAGTTAAAATCTAAATGGAATTTATCAGAGGCCTTGTGGGTTGATAGCAAAAGAGTTGGCCTTGTGGGGACAATCCAGCACTTGCCCCACAGACCATGCGTGATTCCGCACGAATGGTTTCCCCTGCTTCAGCTTCTAAATGACCTCGATTTTTTCTTGTGTTTCCACACGTGGGAAGGCAATCCTAGCAGCAGATTCAAAGTCACTGCACGTTTTGTCCGTTTTCTTCCCATCCTGCTTTCCCCCGACTTATTTGTCCATGCGCAGCAGATTAGGGATTTTAATCATGCGGAATTCTTTATCCAATGTTCTCCCCACCCTTGCTCTTTTCTCTCGCCCTTCGAATCAACTTAATTTGATTGGCCAATCATGTTTTCTAAGCTACACCCACTACCCTTTCCCTTCCCCTCTTTAAAAAAAAATATGTAAAAAAATGTTGCAACGTTTCTACAAATCTATGCAGAAACATATCCTGTGTCACATGACAACAGCTGACCAATAATGGGTCCATTTTACAACATGCCAAATTTGTTACTTGTTGCTCGCTGACATCTGACAGCTTCTGAGGTAGAGGGAAAGTGTGATGGAGGGACTTCAGCGTTCAACTAGTGGTCTAGGCATTTCATGGAGGGAGAAAGAGACCGTCCTCAACACAACACCTATCACTAAACCACACCGCTCATGAAGAAAGCGGGAAAGATAGACGCGGGGTCATTGGTAACAATTTTCCCTCCAAATGTCAATAGCCAATACTCTTCCACGATATCGGCGGGAAGTGCTCTGGCCTATCCAATATGTTTATTTGATGCAATGTTTATGTGTAGCAACGTTTTTTTGTGAGAAATTTTTTTCTAATGTGTTGGTTTGATGCAACGTTTATGTGTAGCAACGTTTTTTTTGTGAGAAAGTTTTTTCTAATGTGTTGGTTTGATGCAACGTTTATGTGTAGCAACGTTTTTTTGGGGGGGGAAATAAAAAAAAATGAAGATGTGCATCATTGGACACTTCCCCCGGAAAAAGCGATGAGGAATCGATTTTTATCTTGTCAAAAATTCCGCATGATGGACTTTGAGCCGATGAAATGTGCGAAACAAAAGCCTAATGTGGAATCAGGGAGAAGTGGATTCGTAGGACTACACTGCGGCATGACTGCTCAGAAAGTCCGATCAAAATTGATCATGTGGAATCCCCCCATATTTATTCAATCAAACAAATAAACAGGAGCCTCGAGGCAACTCAAAGGCTAACAATAAGATTTTATTCCAACATCACCTTTTGTGGAGTAGAGCCCACTTCATCAGCAGCAGGCATTTATACAGGGCTTTTTTTCTGGGAAAAGAGGTGGTGGAACTCAGATTGCCCTTGTTGAAAATGGTCACATGGCTGGTGGCTCCGCCCCCTGATCTCCAGACAGAGGGGAGTTGAGATGGCCCTCTGCACCGCAGAGCGATGCGGAGGGCCATCTCAACTCCCCTCTGTCTGGAGATCAGGGGGTGGGGCCACTGGCCATGTGACCATTTTCAAGAGGTTCTGGAACTCCGTTCCCCCGTGTTCCCGCTGAAAAAAAGCCCTGCATTTATATATGAGGTTATGAAAACAAACAAACAAACAGCAGAATCAAGGAGCCGTAAAATGCGTGAAGTGTAAAGTGAAATGTAATTATGTAAAATTCAAATTTCATGGCCCCTTGACCCAGTTTTTTGTTATTTCTTTTAATAACCTCATTTATAAATGTCTGCTTAGCGTGGAGCCACCACACACATCTGAGGTAGTTCATGAAAGCTTTTGCTGGAATCAAGTCTGGCTAGTCTGCAAGATACCAGAAATCTCCCGCTTATTTTCGTTGCCACAGACTAACAAAGCTACCCTTCTGAAATGACTATTTATTCTAGATATTCACATGCAAAAGATTCCACTTTACTCCATTTGTGATCCTACCGTTCAGGGATCACTGAGTCGAGAATCCATCATACAGTTAGGGATCCCAGGTACCCCGCTGGGGGTGGGGGATCCCCCATTCCCATCCGCAGCCCCCCATCATTCACATGGCTGGCGGGGGGAGGGAAAGGTGGGGAATAGGCATCCTGGGCACACTTCCAGGGACCAAATTGTCTCATTGCAAAGCATGGGAGAACTCTTAGCCCCTGTACAATGACATCACTTCCTGGGAGTGATGTCATCAAAGACATCCCGATCAAAGACAGCCCAAAAGGTGAGTGCCAGGTCCCCCTTCCTGCTGGGAGGGTAAGGGGGCCTGGCTACCATACCGACAATGGATGTGGGTTCTTCTGAGGCTTCATTCTGGAGTTTATGATTGGGAAAAGAAAACGTCCCTGAAATTAGCGTTACTGAGCATCAAGTGAATCAGACTTTTTAACCCTCCCTAGACCACAGTTTGCCTCATTTTATCCAGCACCCAACATCACCCTTTATACAACTTTGCAGAACCCTTCCTTCTTGATACATAACAGTTTTATGAGCAATTCCTGTTATACGATGGCCCATTTTGTTAGCTTTTGTGAATATCCAGTTTGCTTCTGGCTTGGGACAATTAAGAACTGCTTCTCATGGCCACATCAGTCTGTGGTAGCCATATGTTTTAGTCAAGCTAGCAAGTCCTATTAAAAAGCCAAGGGTTTAGGATGTAACAAAGAGAACATTAACGTTAAATCCTGATTACAAGCACATTTACAGCCTCTCATAGGGCTGAAGTATGTCCCACTGAGTTCTGTTACTCCCAAGGAAATAAATGTGCTTAGGATTGCAGCCTTCCTTGTACATTCCAGTGAGCAAATTAGATGAGAATACATTTATGATATTGTGAGCTACATTCAGCTGTTGGTAGCCCAAGCAATCTTTTTCTTTGTGTGAAGGCATTATGCAGAAGAGCTATGCATTATTATTAGGGACGCTGCAAATTTTGCAACAAATATGTTTGACAGTGACACTTATGTTCAACTGTTATGTTCAGATATGAACCCTCATTTCATCTGCTTGGCTCAGAATCAAACAGCTAAACAGGTTTGCATCAGGTCTAGAGGTGGGCACGGACTGAAAAATGGACCAATATTTGACACAGACCGACCCAGTTCAGTGTTCACAAACAGGTGGCTCCTGGCTCATGGGACATGCATTTTTCATGGACATAAAGACTTTTTGGGCATTCTGTTGATCTGGCAGTCCGTGAATGCAGACTTCCTGGCAGCGATCAATCAGTTCCCTAGGCAATGGAGGGGACGTCGCAGACCTTCTCTGGCTGTCAAACAGAGAGCTCCCATTCTTCTCTATGAGAGCAGAAGGAGTAAATCCCCCCCACCTCTCAGGCAAGTGGTTTCAGTTTTCAGCAGGCATTTAGACCAGGAGAAACTGTGGGGATTGATCTTTCAGTCACAGAGGGAGGTATTTGAAGCTTTTGCTTGAGAGTCTGGCTGCTTCTGTTCCACAGCCAGGCTCAGGGGCTAAGCCTATGCGGACTCACAGAATACTTTTATATATTATACTTACTAACAGTATCATTATTATTTAGAGCACTTGTCCCAACTGGGAAGGGGCCTGGTTGGGTCAGGGCTCTAGACCACCCCCTGTCTTTGCCAAGTGTAAATGCACCCCCCCACACACAAGGGGAATTTTAACCTCCTTCCCCATAGTCTTCCCATCCCCTAGTCCACCAGTGCCTGCTGCCCTCTGGCTGCATCCCAGCAGAGGGGTTCCTTGTCCATAGCTGAGTTCGTTCTAGGAGGATCTGAACCCCTCCTTTGAGAATTCTTTGCCACTAGACCATGAAGATCCATGGTTTTGAAGCATGTTTTTGTGTCATAGTGGTGCAATGAAGCAATGAGTGCATGGTTTTTGGGGGTGCAATTTGTGACAATAGAAAATAATAATAATAATAATAATAATAATATTCGATTTATATACCACCCTTCAGGATGACTTAACACCCACTCAGAGCAGTTTACAAAGTATGTTACTATTATCCCCACAACATAACACCCTGTGAGGTGGGTGAGGCTGAGAGAGCTCCAGAGAACTGTGACTAGCCCAAGGTCACCCAGCTGGCTTCAAGTGGAGGAGTGAGGAATCAAACCTGGTTCTCCAGATTAGAGGCCTGCACTCTTAACCACTACACCAAACTGGCTCTGATATGATAAGGGATTGTGTGGTGGATTTTGGATAGCCCCATGAAAAAATCAAGAGGATCCATGAGGATCTGTGATTTTGTGCCATGGCAGTGCAACGGATTAGTGGGTGCGTGATTGTTTGGGTGCGTGATTGTTTCAGTGCTGTCTGTAGACTAGGACATGATCTATAATATGATGGTCTTTTTGTTTTGTTTCAATATAAAAGTCATATGAATTCATGAGGATCTGTTTAAAATCATCTGGATCCGACTTTTACCCACTCCCTTTGATCTGTTCCCAGAGACCGTCATTCCACTCTGGTGGCTGTCATTCTAGCCCCAGAGCAGTTTAGCTACTCCCAGGGACTGTCCTTCCTCTGTGGGAGCCTTCATTCCTGGCCCAGATAGGGTTGCCAGCTCCAGGTTGGGAAATTCCTGGAGAATTTGGAGCCTGAAGAAGGAAGGGTATAATGCCATAGAGATCTCTCTCCAAAGCAGCCATTTTATCCAGATGAACTCATCTCTGTGCCCTGGAGATCAGTTCAGAGAGATCTCCAGCCACCACCTGGAGGCTGGCAACCATAGGCCCAGAGCAGAGAAGTGCATCTAAGCTTGTGCGGAAATAACAGAGAACAGTGCCTCTGCAGAGCACTTTCCATTCTCAGAGGAAGATTCTCTAACTCCATTCCACATTTTCATTGCAACTTTTTGGTGCTGCATAATGGAGCCAATGCAAGTCAACTGGCATTTGTGGCTCCTATTATATCTAATGGAACTTTCCTGGGGGCAGCTGGTTTGGGTGTCTATAACTCAGACATCTGAAATCCAATGTTCACCAAACTTGGAGGGGGGCCGGAGGAGAGTTTGGCATCTCTGAGTGTGAAGGGGGCCGTCTTAGGGCCCCCGGAAGTGGCAGACCACGTACTGATGAACTGGTCCCCAATCAGAGGCGCGTCTGTGAATAGTTCGTGGTCCATGGTCTGTGAAACACACTGGTCCATGCCCATGGTCCATGCCCATGTCTAAGCAGGTCATTTCAAAAAGTGCATGTGCCAAAATGCTATGGATCCAAACAGATCAGCAGCCTTGAATGTTGTTAAGGACGACTTTGATGAAGACCAAATGATTTCTCTTTAAAACATGGCAATCGTTTATGACTGATTTACATGATGTTATTATTATTATTTATGTCATTTATAGTCGGCCTTTCTCACTGAGATTCAATGCAGATTACACAGTGTGAGATTAGAAGTCAATTTCAAAGACGTTTATTGATTTAGCTGTCTAAACAGATGCCTGCTGAGCAAAGCATCAACGAAGCTAGAACTCCATCAAGCTGTGTGGGAATGTACATGCATGAAAAGCCAGTCGCACTGTATGGCATGGCTAGGGGGGAATATGGAGAAGCAACCTGCTGGACAGCCACAAAGGGGTCAATGAAGAGATAAACTGTTGAAAAATGGCCTCCCTATTTGCAACTGGTGAGCAGGATGTGAACCAGTTCAGCAGGAGTTGGAGCAAGCCTGCTTATAATGGCAGTCGCATTATCTAACAAAGGAAGCTTTGACTCTTGCAAGCTTATACCCCAGAAATCTTGTGGGTCTTTAAGACCCTAGTTGACTCAAATCTAGTATTATTTGTTGCAATTTCTTTGCAGAACGGTTTCTCTCTGGGATCCACATTGCTGACAGCATCTTTTTTTTCTTTTTTTGCAACAGCTTCTAGAGCAAATACTGCAGGATGTCATAAAAAAACCCTACCCTGAAAAGCAATGAAGAATGGTTCCAGGAAACGGAACTAGTGCCAGAACTTTGTTCCGCAGAACTTCAGCCTTTCACATCCAATACAATCAAATGCGGATTGTATCTTTTGAAGTTAATGAACTCTGGCTCCTTCTAAATCATTTAAAGAAAGAGGCCTGTGTTTGGCTCCTTATTGTTTAAACTTGAATGTTTGCCTTAACAGATTGTCGATGAAAGCATTTTTAGGGTTTATCAAGGCAATCGGTCAAAACATTTGCATTTCTGGCCTTTGCAGAACAATCCCACAGTCCCAGTTAAACATCAGGAGGATATCTGACGAGATGTATGTGCATCAGGCCTAGACCGTAGACTGCAGTCCCAGCCAGATGTGCATACATAGAGCAGCAACTGGGGTTGCGCGTCATGTGTTGTCAGAAGATCAGTATTTGTACCAAACTTCCATTTGTCTTAGAAACAGCGGAAGTAGGGGTTCCATTCTCATTTCCCCGGTGGTAGGAGAAAAAAAGTTTAAAAACCACAGTGCCGCATGCAGCATCATGTTATTTCTGGTCAAAAGACTAGAAGTGACATAAGGTAACTCTAGGAAACACAAGCTTCTGGCAATTCCTAGAGCTACTGTTGGTTGGGTGAGATTAAAAAGGAAAGAATATAGCAGAATTTGATATTAGCGCGTTGGAAATAAGTAGACAGACTTCTGTGGTTTTAGCTCTATAAAAATACTTTTACTACATAACAGGGGAAAAGGTACATTTGGTAAGAAAATAAAGAATAGCGAACTAACCAGCTACATCTTGATGGCTATACTAGGAGCTTAGAGATAGAAACTTAGAGACACACTGAGTTAGACATACGCTGAACAAAGAGCAATAAAGCCCTAGTATATGTTTCTAGTTAACTGCCCCCCAGTAAACTGGCTCATCCAATAGACAATCCTAGATTCCTTCATTAGGACTAACTTCATTAGGCGTTTATGTTGGACCACTTTTTTGGAGGGGGGCGGGGGACAACCAGGAGAGGTATGGGCTTCCTGGCTTGAGAGGCATGCATACATTTGGAAAAGTTAAATAACTGAAAAGAACGGCCCAGACTGAAGAGATGGTCAGGCATTGTTTTGTGAGCAGTGAGATTACCCTCGTTCATCTCACTCTTTTTTATACAGCAACAAGAGCTTGAGCTGTGAAGTAGTGATTTTTTAAAATTAATAACTAAAACAAGATTTTTAAAAAATGTCGACAGAGGTTGGAACAGCTTTCTACAGGCAGGGGGAAGCCAGCGTATGAATTTTTCAATGATATGAGTTTAAACTCTATTGAGGTGACTAACAACGACAACAACATTCAATTTATATACCACCCTTTGGGACAACTTAATGCCCACTCAGAGTGGTTTACAAAGCATGTTATTATTATCCTCATGACAATCACCCTGTGAGGTAGGTGGGACTGAGAAAGCATTGAGAGAGCCATGACTGACCCAAAGTCACCCAGCTGGCTTCAAGTGGAGGAGTGGGGAATCAAATCTGGTTCTCCAGATTAGAGTCCTGCTGCTCTTAACCATTACACCAAACTGGCTTTTACTACAGTTCTCACTTTTACACAAACGAAGAACTCCACTGCCAAAATTATTGTGGGAGGGAAGGCGGCCTGTTATAGCTGAATCTCAGAAGCTGAGCAGGGTCTGTTCTCGGATGGGAGACCACTAAGGAAGACTCTGCAGAGGAAGGCAATGGCAAACCACCTCTGCTTCTCACTTGAAAGCAAGGGGTCACCACAAGTCAATTGCAACTTAATGCATATATATATATAGTATAAGTCAGTTGCAACTTCAGGCATATACATATGTAAGTTCCTTCTGTTTTAAAAGATGTGCTTGAATCTGCTTAGCAAACTTGATACTCTGAATATATACTGTAAACCTTACTGAATTCAATGGGGCTTACTCTCAAGTTGCCACACAATAATGTCATGATTTTGCTGCTGGGGGTTGTAATTTTGATTTAGCAGTCAGACCTATTGTAAACAAAACTGTTTAGGTTATTAAAATGAGCCCATCAACACGGCTGTGGATAGATGTAATAGTTTCTATACAGGATAAGGGAAACTGATACGTTCAGCTTCAGCTCACAGACAGAAAAATGTAGGTAGACTCAATGTATGGATTTAATCAAAACCGACTAAAATTGGGATCCTCGTTTGTTTGCCCTGGTTCATGCGCTGCCAGTTCCATTCACTTTGATCACCAAATCCCCTTTCACTGCAATTTTGTGGAAATTGGGAGAAGACACACAAAATGGATTGGAAAATTTCACTTGAGCCTTTTTTTAAAGAATAATTTTCTGTAAGGATTCAGTGTTCTGTGACCAAACAGATTTACAGCATTTCAACCAATACTAAATCGGAAACCAGACTAACCTGTCACTAAAAAGTAACATGTCGACTCGTGTTGACGTACGTGCCAAAGCTCGCAATAGAACGTTGGAAAGAATGTTTAAAACCGAGATGCTTTACATCTGCTTCCTATTGGAAGATACGATCGAGCGGCTCTATTTTTGGTTCACAAAGGACTTAGCAAAATGAAAAAGGGATGAGGTGCTTCGAGCAGTAATGAACTCTTTTCTTATGCATCCGATGCAGTCACAGAACTACAGCATCACAATTAAACCCAACATTATGTTCATTTTCACGCAATAATTAATTGCCTTAAGGAGAGGAAATCATATGTGGCGTTTGCATTAAAATGCTAAAGGTGTCTATCATCATTAAAGTGTGAGAAGTGCCTTCAAGTCACAGCCAGCTTTGGGCGACCCCAGAGGTAGTTTGCCATTGGCCGTCTCTGCTTAGTGTATCTCCCTTGGTGGTCTCCCATGCAAGAACTAACCAGCCAAGATCGGATGAATCAGGCTGGCTTGTGCTATTCAGATCAGGGCAATACTATTCATACTGGGGAAGAATTTGATGTCACTGCCTAATTTCTAGACAAAGAAATATTGGGACTGAAATCTGAATGGAAATGTCACCAATTGATCAGGAAGTCCCCCCCCCCCCCAAATTCTGGCTGTGTTGAGACTCTTATGTAAAAGAAAATGCATTCGGCAGTCTGCGCCTGCTCATGAGAATGTTCATCTCTTCCTTTGTATATTCCAAGATTAATTATTCCTGTTTAAAACACACACACACACACAGATTCTAGACTGCACAATTTAAGACCTGCTTGCCATAGCCCTGAACGTTCAAGCACAATTTAATTAGTTATTTAAATATTTCTACCCTGCCTTTCCTCTTGTCTCAATGCAGTTTTCAGATAATAATTAAAACATTCAGATTACAAGCAAATAATTTTTTTAAAAACCCAATACCTGCCTCTCTCCTTTAAAAAATGGTTCCCGACCTTTTTGGTTTGGTGAGCCACAAGTCCAAATTTACTTTATATGGTGACTCATCAAGGGCTGGTGCAAGAGATTGAGACGGCGCCCATTTGTGGAGATGTGGGAAGATGGCGGATGTTGGCAACGAGTGGCCCAGTGCTGTACATCTCCCACAGCAGGTAGGAGGCAGTGAAGCACTGTAGCGGGCTTGGCAAGAACTGGGATGCTGAAAGATCCTACACTCTCACATGCCTTTCTTTCCTCTTTTTTCCAGTCACCCAGTCGGTGGGACTGAGAGAGATCTGAGAGAGCTATGACTGACCCAAGGTCACCCAGCTGGCTTCAAGCGGCGGAGTGGGGAATCAAACTAAATTCTTCAGATTAGAGTCCTGCCGCTCTTAACCAATACACCAAACTGGCTCTCTGAATAAGACCCTCACAGATCTAGATATAATGTCCAATTCTTCTGCCTGTGTCCTTCCCAAACTCAAGATGTTCTCTTGGGACCATGTAGCAAGACCCAGTGATTCCAGTATTCATTGGGGTCATCCAATACGGAATATTAACTATGACTGATTTCAGATCTTCAGGATCCATGGAGGGCAAGATCAATAGATGGAACTGGGCTAGGATGAGAGGTAGTGGCCAGGAAGGAGCCCAAGTGGAATCCAGTGAGTCGGAGACTGAACCTGATGAATATCCAAGCAGAATGAGCAGGGCTTTTTTTCAGCGGGAACGCGGTGTAACAGAGTTCCGGCACCTCTTGAAAATGGTCACATGGCCAGTGGCCCGCCCCCTGATCTCCAAACAGAGGGAAGTTTAGATTGCCTTCCGCGCCGCTGCAATCTAAACTCCCCTCTGTCTGGAGATTAGGGGGCGGGGCCACCAGCCACGTGACCATTTTCGCTGAAGGTGATTTAAACTTTAAAAAACTCCCCCCTTGTTCCTGCTTACCCAAAGTGACGTTATTGTGTGGTCCTGAGTTCCATCACTGAGTTCCACCACCTCTTTTCCCAGAAAAAAAGCCATGAGAACGAGGCTTGACCCTTTGAATGACTAAAATATTGGGAGACTGGGGGGGGGGAACCAAAAAACAAAATATGGGTTTGCTTCAGCATGAATGCACTTGGCTGGAAACAATTTTCTAAGCAGCAGTAGCCTATTCTAGGATATAATGAGGCAAATTTGTCTCTTGTTCCTAAGTTTCTGAACATTTTATGGGTGTAAGATATGAAGAGATGCAGTTTGCAAGAATGAATTAGGGGGACTTTCGAGGATGACCCTATGCAGAATTTACATTTGAAATATAGCTCTTCCTGATTTAAGGGGTGAGTTTCCAGTCCTGTGAACCTTAACTCGTGACGATCAAGGACTTCTAACAGTGATATAAAAGAGATTTTCCCCCAAATTGACTTGCGACTTGCCAGTGGAGGGGAAAAAAGCTTTTCCTGCTCCCATCCCATGTTAAGCTGGAGACCCTAGCAGCTGTATGCAGATGCTGAAGCTAAGAAACTATCAGTGCAATCCTAAACAGAGTTACTCCAGTCTAAGCCCACTGATTTCAGTAGGGTTAGATTGGTGTAACTCTATTTTGGATTGCACTGTAACTGTAAAAGCCGAAATCGAGGCACGGAGGCATAACATTCTAATAAACCTCTGTTTAAAAGACTAGGACATTTTTTCTCCAGGTTGTTGTTGGTGAGGGCTTGTGTGAATGTTCTGGGGCGTATTTCAACCAGCTCCGTGTTTATGATTTCCTTTTCTTATTACCCTTACCTTCTAGGGCCAGCTTCACCACAATCCGTGTTCCCTGTGTGTATTCTCAACAGAGGCTACTGTCCTTCCAGCTGACTCCTGAATCTTAACCTACATTCATTTTTTAAAATTTATTGAAAACACAATTAACAACATGTGTCTGTAAAGGCAAATCTATAAAAACATCTTTGTTTTTGATATGGCAAAGTTACAATAATTGTTTCTTGTTATTTACACAATGAGTAAGCAACATTTTAAAAAAAACACCCTCTGCTTCTGTGACTTTAGCTCTACAGGTAAAAAAGGTAAAGGTAGTCCCCTGTGCAAGCACCGAGTCATTACTGACCCATGGGGGACATCACATCATGACATTTTCTTGGCAGACTCTTTGTTACGGGGTGGTTCCCCATTGCCTGCCCCAGTCATCTACACTTTACCCCCAGGAAACTGGGTACTCGTTTTACCGACCTCAGAAGAATGGAAGGCTGAGTCAACCTTGAGCCTGCTACCTGAACCTGGCTTCCGCTAGGATCGAACTCAAGTCGTGAGCAGAGCTTGAGCTGCAGTACTGCCGCTTACCACTCTGCACCACGGGGCTCTTGCTCTACAGGCATTCAAGGTGTATTTATCTCAAACCTGGTTCTCCAAATTAGAATCCTGCCGCTCTTAACCACTAGACTAATATGCTCTATAGCAGCCATGGCCATACAAGCATTTCAGTTTTGGATTGTTTTCCAGAATGCAACGAGTGACAATTTATCACACACAGTAGGAAGCATGATCATCACATGAAGATGAGCGAAAGTGTGGTTGGTGGCTGGCTTTTCTATCACACCAATGAACTGACACTCAGTCCGAAATGTGAAGTAGAAGATCTCTGCTGATACATTTTAAGACAGCGGACCTCAGTGATGCTGCCATTTCACGCCCCTTCCCCCATTTGTTACCTATAATCTGGCTTTTATTAACAGCTGTCACTGCTTCTAAAGAGCTTTGAAAAGCAAGCTTAGTATGTTAAATATAAAGGCTTTATGCCTTAAGCTTTTCGTTATATCTCAGTGTGCATTTAACCATCGGAATTCCAAGCTCCTTACAGTATCCTGAACAGGTTCTTGTATATCATTATCTGGGGCACCTATAAGAAAATTGTTGATATGTAAGCTTTTCATCTTCTAGCTGCTTTAATGTTACCCTAAAATCATGAACTGGTGCTGGGGAAAGCGTCAGCCAACTTTGCTGTGTGGTGGGGGGAATTTGAATCATGTATCTGCTTATGTTTGACCTGAAATGCAGATTTTTCTTCATCTGTCTTTCATCCACGTATCATGTCTTTCAGTCTTCATGTAAATCTGTTGTGATGGATCCAGGGATTTTAAATTTTCCTTGCGGCTGCAAGACATTATATAAAGTTTTGTGCCTGGGTATGTTATTACATAAAAGTAGGATTTACTCATGGAAGGAGAAAGTGTAGTGTAGTGTAGTGGCTAGGCCTTGTTTAGCAACCTTGGAGAGTTAGTAGAGAGTCAAATTTTCAACCTCCATCTTTCTTATGACTGCTTATTTAGGAATGCGCAGGGCTTTTTTTCTGGGAAAAGAGGTGGCGGAACGCAGTGGGTTGCCCTCAGAGAAAATGGTCACATGGCTGGTGGCCCCGCCCCCTGATCTCCAGACAGAGGGGAGTTGGGATTGCCCTCCGCACCCACTGAGCGGCGCGGAGGGCAATCTCAACTCCCCTCTGTCTGGAGATCAGGGGGCGGGGCCACCAGCCATGTGACCATTTTCCAGAGGTTCCAGAACTCTGTTCCCCTGCATTCCACCTGAAAAAAAGCCCCGGGAGTGCGGAATACAAGTGAAATTAGTCAGATATCTAAATAAACATGAATAGCGGAGAGGACTCGGTTTGGTTTCAGAACTTCAGAGAGGAAAAGAAGAAAGCAAAGCCACACAGACCGTTGTGCTGCAACATTTGAATCCTTTTATAAATTTCAAACGCTTGGTATCTTATTTACTGGCATGAATCATCAAAACCGCAGTTGTAAGCATGCTGGAAATGATTTTACCGCCGAGGAGCGCCCAAGTGCAACCCGGGGACTACTCCCGGCAGGAGAATGGCTACGGGCATTCCGTTTAGTTTCAGCAATGGAGGGAGGGGGTCACACCCAACCCGGATTGCGCACTCCACCTCTTTCATGACTTTTGCAACTGACTTGCATTTACATGGCCCTCACTCTCTGCACCCGCTACCCCTCCCCTCATCACCTATATATCTCTGTCTAGTTTCTTCATACCCTCCATGAATCTGATGAAGAGAGCTGTGGTTCTCTAAAGTTTACGCTACAATAAAGTTGGTTAGTCTTAAAAGCGCTACTGGACTCTTTACTAAGATTCAACCTGGAAGTGATAATAGGCATCTACAGCTCTGGGTTGGGAAATTCCTGGAGATTTGAGGGGGTGGAAACTGGAGAGGGTGGAGTTTGGGAGGGGAGGAACCCAATGCCATAGAATCCACCCTCCAAAGCAGCAGTTTTCTCCAGGGGCTCTGTTGCCTAATTCCAGGAGATTTCCAAGCCCTCTCAGGAGGCTGGCAACTCTAATATATATAGTAATTGCAGAAATGGTAAAACGATATGGTTTAACAATAGAGTTTCCAGCAATTCCTAGAGCTACTTTTGTTACTCCCAGGGTGTACCCCAGAAGTGACCTGTCAATGACTAGGCTAGAGCCTTATTTTTATTTATTTCTCTCTCAGAGAGAATTACCTGAAGATTCCCCGCCATAACTGGGCAAATGTTAAGCTTACCCTTCCCTAACTGGCCTAGACTAGGCCTAGCAATTTCCTCCATACATGCAGTGTAAACCAGGCATGAAAATAAACTTTTCCAAACAGAGTTGCCAGGTCCCCTTACACACCCAGCAGGAAGGGGGGGGGACTTGGCTCACACCTGTAACTTCTTCTCACACACTTGTGAAGCTCATGCGTGCTCCTGACTGGGCACAATGATGTCACTTGGGGAGGGTGACATCATCGTGCAGGCACTGGAAGTACTCCCAGGCTTTGTGCCAGACTGGTTTGGGCTCCCAAATGGGCCAAATTGGCCTGGTACAAAGCTTGGGAACACACCCAGGGCCTGCATGATGACGTCACTTCTGTAAGTGATGTCATTGTGCCGCATCGGAAGCATACCCCAGGAGGCCAGTTCCTGTGCCTTTTCTCCACTGGCCAGATAAGTGGTGGCAGGAAGAAGAGGCTAGGAGCGAGTAGAGTTCCCAGGTGCCCACCAGTGGTGGGCAAACTCCCAGGGGTTTGCCCCATTGCCCACTGATTTGCCAGGGATCAGCAGGAGGTGGCAAGCCCCCTGTAGGCAGCCTGCCATCACCAAGCACCCTGGAAACATGCATGGTGCTGGGAACATGATCACGGGTAAGGATCATGGGCAAGGCACAAAATAAGTGCTGGGAGGGTAAGAGGTAGACATGGGCACAAACGGGGGGAAAAGTGAACATGCTGTTTGTTGTTCGTTGCTGATGACGAACACGAACAGACGAACAGTAATGAAAATGTCCTGTTAACAAACATGTTCGGTGTTCATTGTTCGTGGGGGCCAGAATGGCCCCCATTGGACTTAGAGAGCCCATATTCACAGGGGGTGTTCAGCAGGCTCTCCTGCAGCCATCACCCAAGTTTGGTCAAGATTGCAATATGGATCTTGGAGTTATACATTTCCAGATCTGACGCCCCCAGGAAACTCCCATTCGACACAATTGGAGCCACCAGTTGACTTTGGCCCCGTGTACAAGCAGTGGACTCAAAGGCAGGCCACCTCCCCTCTAGGGGGTGGGGGGTTTGGCCGCTTGCCGGTGGCACCCCCCCATGTGCCTGCCTGCCAGGCCTCTCAGAGGCTACTTTCCACCAAATGGGTGATGTTGGCAGCTGCCGGGCCTGGCGGGCTGGGGGACGCAGTGTCGGGCCACCTCCCCTCTAGAGGGCGGGGTTTTGGGCTGCTTGTCGGCAGCACCCCCTATGTGCCCACCCACCAGGCCTCCCAGAGGCTACTTTCCATCAAGTTATAATGATGGGTGATGTCGGCGGCTGCCGGGCCTGGCGGGCTGAGGGAGGCAGTGGTGGGCCACCTCCCCTCTAGGGGGCAGGAGGATTGGCCGCTCACTGGCAGCACCCCCCATGTGCCCGCCCGCCAGGCCTCCCAGGGGTGGTGCAGAGGCTGTTGCTGGCCAAACACACCGGCTGGACATGGAGCATTGGACGTTTAGGTACATGGGATAGACAGGTATCTCAATAGACAGGTGCATAGCTGTATGGGATAGGTGTATAGGATAGAGGGATGCATTGATACACTGAATACCTGTATTAGATTGACAGGAGAGAAAGATACAGTGTACGGGCATATTGGGGAGACATGTGGATTGCATAAATATCTGTGTTGTCCCATCATTAGAAAATTGGAAGGAAAGAACCAAGGGTGGGAGGTGGAGCCCGCCCCTAATATGTAGAAGCGGAGGCTCATGTGCTGGCCATGGAGGCGGTGGAGGATGCCTTCCCCCCTGTCATGGGGGAGGCATCGGTTCCCCTAGTAAAGGGGATTGTGGGCAGACAGGTAGGTGCCCATGTGGGGAGCTGTAGACTGCCCCCCGCATCACCCACTGGCCTGCCGTCACAGACATGGCAGTCTATTCAGCACTCTACAGAAGATGGCAGTTCCACAGAATCTGCACCACTCAGAGACAGCTTACTTGTGCAGGCAGTACAGGCAGGCTGCCGCCAGCATCACTCACCTTCCTGCCTTCATGGAAAGGACAGGTGTTGCAGCTGGGACACATTCCCCCATGCTCAGAGGGGACAGCAGGTGCCCATGGATAGGGGGCCTCGTGCTGTGCAACCATATGTGCAACAGCTCCTGAGCTGCCCCTCGTGTCCAAAAGCGGCGGCAGCTGACATGACCCACCTTCCTGCCTTCGCAGAAAGGACGGGATGGGCAGGACAGGAGAGATCATTGGGAAGGGTTGTATTGGTTCCATCCACAGAGGGCGAGGATGAAAGAGGGACTGTCTGGGAACTTGACAGGGAGAGGACACGATAGGCAGGACAAGTCGTGGGGAAGGGTCGTTTGGGCACCATCCAGAGAGGGAGAGGTTGAAAGAGGGACCGGGACCTTGTCAGGGAGAGGGGGACAAAGGGTTGCTGGCCACATCGAGGGGCAGGACCGGGAAGACCCCTTCATTCGCAAGCCATGAGCCAAGAAACCCGCTGAGTCACAGGGCAGTGGAGGCAGCTGACATGACCCACCTTCCTGCCTTCGCAGAAAGGACGGGATGGGCAGGACAGGAGAGGTTGAGAGGCATCTGAGCGGTTCCGGAGAGGGAGAAGGTGAAAGAGGGACAGTCAGGGAACTTGTCAGGGAAACGGAGACAAAGGATTACCAGACGCATCACAGAGCAGAACTGGGAAGACCCCTTCATTGGTGAGCCATGAGCCGAGAAACCCACTGAGTTGCAGGGCAGAGGTGGCAGACAACATGACTCACCTTCCTGCCTTCGCGGAAAGGATGTGAGTCACGGTGCGGGACCCAGCGTGGACAGAAGGTGCCATGAATAAGGGGCACCATGCAGTATCATACAACCACCTGTGCAACAGCAGCAGAGCTGTCCCTCATGGTCCCTCGTTCCGCCGGGCCTGTAAGACAGAGCTGTTCCGCCAGGCGTTTGGTGATTGAAGGGGGCGGTGCCATGTCAGCCTCCCACCTTTGGGGTGGGGAAGGTTCTCCCCACCACTGCACCTTGTTAATTTGTTTTATTATTTGTATATTGATTTTAGTTTTTGTTTTTATCAATTTTAACTGTTCACCGCCCAGAGCCCCTGGGATGGGCGGTATATAAATTGAATAAATAAATAAATAAAATAAATAAAAGTGGCAGCAGCTAACATGACCCACCTTCCTGCCTTCGTGGAAAGGATGGGATGGGCAGGACAGGAGAGGTTGTTGGGAAGGGTTGTATTGGTTCCATCCAGAGACGGAGAGGATGAAAGAGGGAACGTCCAGGACCTTGTCAGGGAGAGAAAGACAAAACGTTGTTTGTCACAGCCGCATTGCGGAGCAGGACCGGGAAGGCCCAAAGGCGGCAGCAGTGCTGTGGTAGTCACTTGTGTCCAAAGGCGGCAGCAGCTGACATGACTCACCTTCCTGCTTTCGCGGAAAGGACGGGAGGGGCAGGACAGGAGAGGTCGTTGGGAAGGGTCGTACTGGTTCCATCCAGAGATCAAGGCTCTGGTGGCGTGTCTTCAGGTGCCTGTTCAGAACTGTCGATGACAGGTGCTTCAGGTCATTGCCCCTGCGCACCAGGCCTTTGCAGACATGACACCGCACTACATAGGGGTCATTCAGAAGGGCCCAGAAAGGCCTCCATACAGAGAGTTTTAACTGTGGCCCACTTACTGTTCCACGGGAAGGAGAATGAAGGGTTACTGGCCGTGCCGTGGAGCTGGCAATGGAAGATGGAGTGAGGGGTGGACTGCAGGCAGGGACAGCACCAGGAGTTTGGGATGGGGATGGGATAGATGTTTCATCGAACCCAAACCATTCCTCCATGGATCCCTTGCCCTCCTCCTCCTTAAACAGTTTAAAGAGTTCCTCTTCCCCTGGCGGCAAGAGCTCTTCAGCCTCCTCCACAGCCCCCACATGTGATTTTTAGGGAGCAGGAGTCTCTGCTGCCCCAGAGCCCTGTCCAGTACTGCTTCCCATGGGGCAACCAGGACAATCTTTGTACTTCCCCCCACAACCACCCTTTGCCCCTGCCCGAAGTCTCAATGTGCCAGCAAACAAGGATTAATGAGGAAAGAAAAGGAGAGACCACTGTGAGCCCTCAGCTGAGGCGCCCACTGAGCTTGGCCCCAGGGCCTGGCAGCAGCCCTGGAACCAGAGGGAGGGGGTAGAGCCCTAGCCCAGGTCAGGCACTAATAATAATGTGAGCCCTCAGCCGAGGTGCCCACTGAGCTTGGCCCCAGGATCTGGCATCAGCCCCGGAACCAGAGGGCAGGGCTAGGGCCCTAGCCCAGCACTCCCAGATACCTGACTGGATCAGGCACTAATAATAATGTGAGCCCTCAGCTGAGGTGCCCACTGAGCATGGCCCCAGGGCCTGGCATCAGCCCTGAAACCAGAGGGAGGGGCTAGAGCCCTAGCTGAGCACTCCCAGAAACCTGACCAGATCAGGCACTGATAATAATGTGAGCCCTCAGCCGAGGTGCCTACTGAGCTTGGCCCCAGGGCCTGGCAGCAGCCCTGGAGCCAGAGGGGATAGATCCCTATCCCACCCACCACACATGGAAAAAATACCAGTTCCAATGCACTCTCCCTGTCTCTCTCCCAAAAGTCTAGCAACAGATTTCTCCCACTCCACTGCCTGCTGATACAGAAAGTCAGCCTGGGAGCACAGTGCCTTTTATAATTAGAGGTCCCATAGAGCAACATAGGAGGTCTGTGGTTGGCAGTCAGAACTGCCTAACAGGGTTTGCAGGGATGAGACTGGAGTTCCCATGGCCACAGAACACCCCTCCCCCTCCCTCCCCCCTGGTGTCTGCTCCCATGTAACCAATTGTAACCAATTTGGAGCTCCACACTTGGAAGGAAGACCTGCCCATCAAGCTCAGTTGGGCTTAGATTGGGGTTTCCAGGGCGACAGAAGGAGAGCAGACAGAGTTCAGGCAGACCCTGCCTCCGTTGCCAAGGGAATTGATTGAAGGTGCCTGACTGTCTGGCTTCATGAACAGCGGACGAACACAACAAACGAGGCTTGCGACAACCACTTGTTTGTCTAGAATGGGGTCTCACGAACAGTTTGTTTGCGAACCGCCAAACGAGCTGTTCGTGGCTTTTTTGCGTTCGTAATGCTGTTCGTGCCCATGTCTAGTAAGAGGACCTGGCAAACCTAGGAGTGAGGAATCCCCCACTCCTGCTGAAATAACAGCAACCCTATCTCCTAACTAATCTGCGAACCTAAAAAAACTCATACTCGTCCCTGAAGTGACAAGCTAAGCTTACAAAAGTTGATGAGAAAAGGGAAAGCAAATCAGTTTTCATCCAGAAAATGGCAGCCTGAACTGTGGAGATTCTATTTAAAGTCTGCCGCTGCCCCTCTCTCGACCAATGGAAAGCTCAGCAACCGAGCTGGCCCATCTCTGGTACCTTCATTTTAAATGTGCTGTGCCAGCAATTAACAGATTCTGTTAAGAGTGGGATTCCCGTACAGTCAGAGTAAATCCAAGGGGGGGGGGAAGACCTTGCAGTCAATCATCCTTGAGGGAAAACTGAAGAAGCATTTATAAGGCCTGCAGTGTGACCATACAAACGGTCTCCCATATCTTTGCAGCCCTTTCCAATAAGAGGCCACGGTCAATTAATCAGACTGATTAATGCAAACAGATCAGTCGGTGCTGTTTGTGATCACGTACTCAACAATACTCCTGAATAACCTCTAGAAAAGCACCTTAAAAAGGATTCTGTTGGAGGCAGCAATCATATCTTTGCTGCTGCAAATCTGGTGTGATAGAAGTTAAGCCAGCCAGTGCCAGGCTCAAGTTTTGGCCTCGCCATAAAGTAGTCTTTGGCCAGGCACCATTTCCCAGCTTAACCCTACCTCATAGGGTTGTTGTGAGGAGAAGGGCAAAATGAGGGAGGAGCCAGTTTGGTGTAGTGGCTAAAAGCGCCAGGACTCTAATCTGGAGAACTGGGTTTGATTCCCCGCTCCTCTGCTTGAAGCCAGCTGGATCAGTCACAGCTTTTTGGAGCTCTCTCAGCCTCACTCACCTCACAAGTGATTGTCGTGAGGATAATAGTAACACACTTTGTAAACTGCTATGAGTGGGCATTAAGTTGTCCTGAAGGGTGGTATATAAATCAAATGTTGTTGTGATTGCTATTGTTGTTGCCAGGGCTTTTTTTTCAGCGGGAACACAGTGGAACAGAGTTCCGGAACCTCTTGAAAATGGTCACATGTCCGGTGGCCCCACCCCCTGATCTCCAGACAGAGGGGAGTTTAGATTGCCCTCCGAGGGCAATCTAAACTCCCCTCTGTCTGGAGATCAGGGGGCAGGGCCACCGGACATGTGACCATTTTCTCCGAGGGCAACCCACTGAGTCCCACCACCTCTTTTCCCAGAAAAAAAGCCCTGGTTGTTGCTATTATTATTACTACTTCTTCTTTTCTGGACTTTTTGGAGGGAGGTGGAGATAAAAAATACAATAGGACTTGTTATTAAAAGGTGTGATGTAGCCCAAACGCTTCAGCGGCTTACACTTAATATTGTAATTTTTTAAAAGAGCCATTTTTAAAAGCCACATTCCAATTCTTTGAAAAACAAATGGCTGAAAAGGCCCTTGTTTTCTTCCACTTCCCTTTCTTCTCCTGCACACTTTCAGCTAATTATGAACTCAATGAGTTTAGACAGAACAACCCTCACTCATTAATATATACCAGTTTAACAGCTCACGCCCTGTTAATCTCTCTAACCTTGACCTGTGGTTCAGAGAGACATCTGGCAGCATTTCTGCTGTGGAAGATTTAAAGGGCAGCCTTTGACTGGCCAGGGTGAGATTTCTGATTCGGAGTGGTTTTGGGAACCCTCTAGTGGCTGGACTCTTCTTTTTCCCTGTTTCAGTTAGATGGCTAGTAGGAAACAGGTATCTTCCATGAACCCTGTAAATGTAAGAAAGCACCAAGAAAATGTGACTTTGGCCAGAAGAGACAAAGTCTGAAAAAGTAATAATGAGGAGGAAGAATAAAGTAAGGAAGCAACTGACTGCATGTGTCATTTCGACGTTTGCCCAACAAACCTGAAGAAAATATCTCATGTCCCTGTAATGGACGCTTAATATACAAAGATGAGCAGTTCAATTTTTTCATGAGATGGAGATAAATAACATCCCCTTTAGCATCTATTAAAAGGACAGGGCAAAACATTTTTTTGCAGGCAACACAAACTGTTGTAACTCTGAGGGAAATTCCAAACCCCACATTGAGACTGGTAATCTAGGCAACCTAGGAGCATCCTAGGAGCACCCGAAACGTTACTCTCCGCTTTTCCAGTCCTTGTTCTGCTTCTTTTCCCTGCACCTCACCCTGTACCAGCTTCAGTTACCGGTAGGGATGTGCTTGGAAATGCATCTTCCAAAAATGCAGCAGAAATCTGACCCCTGCTGAAGAAAAACATGGGCAGAAGGTGAAACATATTTATTTATTTATTTATTTAAATTCATCTGTTTATTTCTTCAACTTACATGCTGCCTCTCCCCCATGTCTGGTCTTGGATAGTTGGTCTCTAAAAGCATTTATAAGATCACTTTTAGAGCAAACACTGTTTTATTCGGGTGGGGGGGAAAGTAGTGCTGTGTGCATGGAGACGTAACTGAAGATAACGGAATAACGTTATAGGTCTAGCATCAACAGTGAATGGCAGCGTCTTTGTGCTACAAAGGACCTAACCGCACTGTTAGCAGTATGCCCCTAGTCTCATCAGCTAGACATGCACTGGGAATTCTGTGCTTGGAATTTAATTTCCAGGGCCATTGGGACCCATTTCAGATTGGTACCATGGTGCAGAGGGGAGAGGGTTTTTTCCCAAGCTGAAATGGCCCCACACCATTTCCCCAAGCTGAAATAGCCCTTGTAGGCAGGTAACGGTGGGCAGACGAAGAAAATTGAGATAAAGAACCCCCCCCCAACCCCTTATGGAATTCCAAGTGCTCGGCACTGCATTAAAGCTGAGTCAGTGTCACCTAAATGTGCAACTCGGGTTTTCAGGCCGTGCAACTAGCCAAAAGCTCAAAGACAGGGACAAGGTGGGAGTCACAATGTCCCATGTGCCAGTGCGACACTGCCGGGGAAAACCAAGTGATGTAGGGTAGCTCTAGGAATTGTCAGAATCTCTATGGTAAAACAATAGAGTTTTCTGCAATTCCTAGGGCTACCCTACGTCACTTCTGGGTTTTTCCTGGAAGTGACATATGGCCCAGATGATAGCAGGTTGTTGTTTTTTAATTCACAATGGTGGGCAAAGAGGGCTGCCAATATGAGGTCTCCTGCCATAATGGATCATGAACATCAACATTCAAGTAGAGTCAGTTTGGTGTAGTGGTTAAGAGTGCGGGACTCTAATCTGGAGAACCAGGTTGGATTCCCCACTCCTCTGGCTGAAGCCAGCTGGGTGACCTTGGGTCAGTCGCAGCTTCTAGGAGCTCTCTCAGCCCCACCCACCTCACAGGGTGATTGTCGTGAGGATAATAACAGCACACTTTATAAACTGTATTAAGTTGCCTGAAGGGTGGTATATAAATCTATTATTATTATTATTATTATTATTATTATTATTATTATCCTTCCTGAGTCCAAAGGAACACCACACTGGCGAATGTTTAAACTGGTCCAAGAACCAGCAATGCAGACTTCAATGTGAGGGCAAGAACATGGAAACCAGGGCCGATTCCAGACGACTAACCTGAAGGCGCTGCATGCCGCCATGTTCCGGATCGCGATGGGGAAAACGCGAAATATCACGTTTTCTCACGCGCAAGAAAACGCGCGAGAAAACGCGTGAGAAAACTAGCATGAGAAAACGCGATATTTCGCGTTTTCCCCGTCGCGATCCGGAACATGGCGGCATGCAGCGCCTTCAGGTTAGTCGTCTGGAATCGGCCCAGCACTGTGAACTGCTGTGTTTTGTTGTTTTTCTTCATGTACAACAACCAGGGACACAAAAATTAACCATGCAAGGTTGATATAAATAGTTATATTATATCCAAAGTGCAAAAGTGCAATATATATCAAACAAGATTTAGAGTGCATATATATACAAAAAGAGGTAGTCTATCGGATCAACAATAAATATATTTCTATATACAATAAGTATTCTGGTGGTGGGAGAGTGCAGACGGATGGAAACATGCACGTGGAAAATGTCCATATGTCCAAGAGTGGAAAAAGGACGTGTCCAAAGACACCTAGCCGACGGGCTACAGCTTGCTATTTCCAATTCCCGTTTCGGTCTTTCTTCATCCTGGGCTAGACTCTATGGATGTCCACTGGCATCTCCCCTCACTCCACACACCATTACAATTCCAGGTATACCGATAGTTACTATCGATAGACTACCTCTTTTTGTATATATATGCACTCTAAATCTTGTTTGATATATATTGCACTTTTGCACTTTTGCACTTTGGATATAATATAACTATTTATATCAACCTTGCATGGTTAATTTTTGTGTCCCTGGTTGTTGTGCCTGAGTTGTCTGTTTAGCCAGGGGGTTCCCTTTGTTGGTTTGTTTTTCTTCATGTGGCAACATGTTCCAACTGGACCTCAGTGGGGCGGCCTCTGAAAACTGAGCTTGCTGCAGACTCTGCAACACGATCCCTTTGTCTCCCAACTGTTCTGATTCAACCAAGACAGCCCTGTTTGGGGGGAAACTCAACCCTTCAATTGTCCCAGTTTTAAAGCAGCAGCTTTTATTCAGGTTTTTTTTTTGTCTTGTTCAGCACTCCAGATGCCTGAGCCAGCTAAACTTGAAGCCCAGAGCACGCACCATACACATATGGCCTCCCTCCCATTATAGGGTTGCCAATTCCATGTTAAGAAGTTTCTGGTTTGGAGGGTTGAGCCTGGAAAGGGCAGGGTTTGAAAAGGGAAAGGACCTCAGCAGGGGTGTGATGCCCGAGAGTCCACCCTCCCAGTCAGCTGTTTTCTCCAGGGGAACTGCTCTCTATAGTCTGGAGATCAGTTGTAATTATAGAATAGCTCTAGGCCCTTACCTGGAGGTTGGCAATCCTACTGCCCAGCATTTTATGGAAGCCACCAAATTTTTGATGCTCCTCAGACAATGGTAATACCAAAAATCTACACATTTTTAGTGAGGCAAGCAAAGAAACTGGTTTAAGGGAGAGCAACAGCAGCCCATACATGGGCTTTCTCTGTGGTGGCCCCTTCCCTGTGGAACAGCCTGCCGGAGGAGGTCAAGAGAGCCCCCCACAGTCCTAGCTTTCCACAAACAATGCAAAACCAAAGTATTCAAAAAGGCTTTTGTATTGTATGGAGGGGTCTCAGTTGCTCCATTGACGAGTTAGGGACCATAGACCATAGACTTCACCCACAGATTTTACCACTATGTTGCCTTACATGCTATCTGTCAGCCCTAGAATTGCTTATGTTCTGTTTCAGCGTTTCTTCAACTCTGTATTGGGTTCTTGCTAATGTTATCATCTTTGTAAACTTGTGTTTATTTAAACTTGGCATTGTTTATGAAATTGTCCTGGGTACTGATTGTACTGATTTCACACTGTGGAATCCGCCTGGAGTCTCGGTGAGAAAGGTGAGAAATGACATAAATAAATATAAAAAACAAATAAATACATTTACTCCTGTCCCCCCGAAGATTTCTCTCAAAAACCTCAGAGCAAAAGCCTAACTAGCTTTTGAGGACTAGTGAGCAGAGATTCCACTCCACTCCCAGAGATTCAAGTGGTACCTCTCTCACTAAGGGCCAAGCTACAAGTGAGGAATGACACTTGAACGGCAAGTGAACAGACTCACAGTATTCCTTCCTGTTTGCTTGCACTCCACTTGCACTCCACTTGATCACTGCATGATCAAGTGGAGCACAAGTGAATGGCAAGTGAACAGGGAGGAATACAGGTGAGTCTGTTCACTTGCCGTTCAAGTGTCATTCCTTACTTGTAGCTTGGCTCTAAGTCCTTCTGCTTTTCCCAGTCCACTGAAATTGGAGAAAGGTCAGTTGGAGCTGCAATGGATATTGGGGGGGGGGGAGTTTACACAAGGAAAGTGTCTCCGTCTAGGGTTGGAAGGGGGAAATGTCCTGCCCCTTTAACAGAGGTATAATGTATGGAAATGAATGGGTGAAGCTTTTGACAGCTGGGAGGTAAATAACATAACTGGGTATTAAACCTCTATTAGGGGGGCAGGATGTTTTTTCTCCAGGTTGTTGGTAACATTATCTCCATCCCAACCCATCTCTTCATTTATTGATAATTTATTGATATTCATTTATTGATAATCTATTGAAAAGTTCCTTCTTCCTTTATGCTCTTTCCCCTTTTTAAAAAAGTGTGAGCATTATGTGCCATTAATGACCTCCAAAAGGTCGTATCATTGACAGACTTGCTCAAGTCTTGCAAACTGGAGGACGTGGCCTTGTTTATTGAGTCAAGCCATCTCTGGTCAGGTCTTCCTCTTTTCCTACTGCCTTCATCTTTTCCTAGCCTGATTGTCTTTTCCAGTGCGTCTTGTCTTCTCATGATGCGACCAAAGTATAATATCCTCAATTTAGTCATGTTAGCTTCTAGGAAAAATTCAAACTTGAATTGATTTAGAACCTACTTATTTGTCTTTTTGGCAGTCCATGGTATCTGTAAAACTGTCTTCCAACACCACATCAATTTTCTTTGTCAACTTTCTTAATTTTCCAACTTTGATATTCATACATAGTGATGGGAAACACCGTAGAATGAATTATCTTGATCTCAGTCCCCAGCACCGCTTCCTTATCCATAAGAATCTTTTCTAGTTCTTTCATGGTTGCCCGTCCAAATCTCAATCTCCTTCTGATTTCTTGGTCGCAGTCTCCCATTTGGTTGATGGTTATGCCAAAGAATTGAAACTCTTCAACAATTTCAATTTCTTCATTGTCAACCTTAAAGTTGTACAATTTCCCAGTAGTCCTTACTTTTGTATTCTTGAGGTTCAGTTGTAATTTTACTTTGTCACTGTCTCCTTTAACCTTCATCAGTAGTCATTTCATTATTGATATCACAGCCAAGCTCACCTATAACAATTGTATGTCGATGGACCGAATACAAGCAGTGATTTCTTATGTGTCTTCTATAAGCAATTCACAATTGCTTAGTTATTCTGAGAAGCTCTGTTTGGTTACATTGAGTACTGAAAGCAAGAATTCAGAGCTTTGCCTCAGAAGATAATGGTATAATAGCATTGTTTGTTTGCCAGATACATTCAGCCAGAAAGGAATTCTTAACAGGTAACATGTTCAAGACAATGGCTTATTCTGTAGTGTCACACATGCGCAAATGTGATATGAGCTGACTTTGCACTAAAAAGGTGACATGCGTACTGAAATTTCTAATTGCGACATATACTATGAACCAATCATATTGTAATTAAGTACACTGATATTGTGATGTCATAAATGCTATAAAAACTCTGCTGCTTAAGGGAAGAGCCAGAGGGGAACAATTTGGGGGGCTTCTAAGGCCTGGTTCCCCCCCTGCTGTTGCAACAGCAAAATAAATCTAACCCTCTCCTTACTCCTGGCCTCCAGTGTCTTAATGGGTGGGGCACTGGAAGAAATTGCCCTTTTCAGGCATAACACTGGTTTTTGCCTGTAATGTGGTGTCACTCATCTGCATATTTCCGATTGTTAATATTTCTTCCACCAATTTCCACTCCACTGTTTAAAAGCAGAGTAGTCAATATTTTGTGTATTTGAATGCTAGAACCCTGGATGGTGTAACTAGGAGAGGAAACTAGGAATGGTGCGTGTATTGAGGAAAAGGGGAAGACAAAGTAGTATGGTACATCCTGATCTCATTACAGATCTCAGAAGCTAAGCAGGCTCAGTACAGAGATGAGAGACCACCAAAGAATGTGGCAAGAGGAAGGCAGTGGCAAACCCCCGCTGCTTCTCACTCGCCTTGGAAGCCCCTTGCTGGGGTCACCATAACTTGATTGTGACTTGATGGCACATATGTACATATTGAGAAAAAGACTCAGGCTAATTATGTCATCTGAAAATATTGGGGAAACGTGTTGCCTATAACCATGCATTCTTTCTATAGAAACATTTTAAAAAGATATTAATCAGCTTATAACCTTGCCCCTGTCTAAGGAACCTAAGGGAAGATTCTCAGGCTGGAGTAATTTCTTCCCTCCTAAAGTTGGATGCAGGTCATGAGCTAAACAGAAATCCCAGTTTAGCCTAGGGCTGTTTTCACATGCCTGTAAATGACTCTGGAAAATCGCGCAAAACTCGCAGCATGACGGCGTCTTCATCGCGTGATTTCCCGTTTAATGGCACGATGTCAGAAATTGCGCCATTAAACGGGAAATTGTGCTATGAAGACGCCGTAGTGTCATGGGTTTTGTGCGATTTTCCGAAGGTTTTAGACGTGTGAAAATGGCCTAGCGCCAGGGCTTTTTTTTCAGCCGGAACGCGGTGCAATGGAGTTCCAGAACCTCTTGAAAATGGTCACATGGCTGGTGGCCGCTGAGCGGCGTGGAGGGCAATCTAAAACTCCCCTCTGTCTGGAGATCAAGGGGGCGGGGCCACCAGCCATGTGACCATTTTCTCCGAGGGCAATCCTCTGAGTTCCATCACCTCTTTTCCCAGAAAAAAAAAACCCTGCCTAGGGCTATCCTTGCATCAGACGACCAAACTCTTTATTACAATCAAATAAAATTCATAGGAATACTCCTGGCCTGGGCGAATTGGGATTTTCATTGAGTCCATGGCTTGAGTTCAACCATCTTTCCTTGGCATAAACTAATTTTTTCAAGGTGGCCAATCTGAGTGCATGGTCAAAAATGCTGAATATTGGCAATCTGACACCTCTCCTTTCTTTCTAATAAAGTGTCTTTGTCTCCATTCTTGGGGAGTGTTCAGCCTAGCCGAAGTTTTATTTTACTTTGTTTATACCCCATTTTTCTCTCCAATGGGTCCCCGAAGCAGCTTACATCACTCTTCTCTCCTCTATTTTATCCTCACAACAACCTTGTGAGGTGGGTGAGGCTGAGAGTATGTGACTGGCCCAAGGTCACCCAGCAGACTTCCATGGCAGAGCAGAGAATCAAACCTCAGTCGCCCTTATCACAGTCCATCGGTTTAACCACTACACCACACTGTCTTTAAAGTTTAGAGTTAGCATTGATTGATGAAGTCCAGTTTAACTGGAAGAGGGACATCCATCTACAAAAATAAGATGTTTGGTAAGATGTTCGTTTTGACTGTGCTTATTCTACCCAATCATGAGAGGAGCAGAGAGAGCCAGAGTCTCAAATCTTTAGCCATTTTGGACTTCAATCTGACATGGCTAAATTCTCTGGTCATAATTTTCAGGTAACAGAAATGGATTCAGTGTTTAATTTCCAAAGAGAGAGTCTGAGACTTTACTCAGTGTGAGAGATATACCACATTCTGTAAGCCTTTTTTCTGAGAGTGTATGAAATGGGGTAGACTGCAGTTGCTCCGTGATGAGGAGAAAGCTGTCTACATATACTCAGAGGTCCTCTTATTACTTGTTATTTCTGCTTAAGAGTTCTGTACCAAAGATTTGCTAAATGACCTTTGCTTTCCACTGTGCCTCAGTATTCCTCAGCTGGAGAATGGGACAACGTTCACTAAATGGTAAATGGTGCATGCATAATGTATACTCGGGGCTTTTTTTCAGCAGGAACACGGTGAAACGGAGTTCCGGAACCTCTTGAAAATGGTCACATGGCCGGTGGCCCCGCCTCCTGACCTCCAGACAGAGGGGAGTTTAGATGGCCCTACGCGCCGCTCAGCGGCGCGGAGGGCCATCTCAACTCCCCTCTGTCTGGAGATCAGGGGGCGGGGCCACCGGCCATGTGACCATTTTTGCCGAGGGCGATTTAAACTTTAAAAAACTCCCCCCTTGTTCCAGCTGACCCAAAGTGACGCCATTGTGCAGTCCTGAGTTCCACCACTGAATTCCACCACCTCTTTTCCCAGAAAAAAAGCCCTGTGTATACTTGAGGAGTCGCTACTTTTCGTTCCCTCTGTTTTTAGCAGCGTTGAATACCCACTTACTGCTTGTGGCATTTGTGGACCTGGACTGTGCTGGTCTTGGCATTGCCTCCTAGGCCAACGGACTCCACCCTCCAAGAGATGTCCTGACATTCATTTATCTGATGTTGGAGGGGACGTCGCTCTACCCTGGATGGCATTTCCTCGTGATGCTTTGAGTGTGGCGTAACCCCAGGCAACTGGATGGGGTGCTTGCATCGGAGAAAAGTGAATTAGAAACGGTAAAATCAATGCTGTAAGTGTGGCTTTGTTGTCTGTTGTTTGCATTCTTTCATGTTATGAAGCTTTAAGCACCCAATAAGAAAATGGATAAATTGCCGTGTATCGAATTTGCTCAGTCTTTATATGTGTGGCTAGGAATGGGGAACGTTTGAGGAAGAGACGACCAGTCTCAGATTTTTGTGAAAAATGAAAAGCAGAACCTCGGTGCCAACGTCAGTCAAATTGTTACGAGGAGCATCATGTTCCTAAGTAAAAGCTACAGACAGAGCAAGCCAGACGCCAAACTGATTTTATTATGCCTCCAGTTTAGCATAAATAGGCAACTGTCAAAATACAGGATCTTGTCATTTGACAAACTGTAACTCCACCAAACTGAATTAAGTAGAACAGAGAGTCGTTTGTAGTTCTGACAGGCCCTTCCCTTCCCCAAATGTGAGCCCATTTGGCAGAAGACTCCAGCTTCAAATGAAAGAAATGTGTTCGGAAGAATGAAGGAGGGGCAGAGGGAGTCTAAGCATGAACTTTATTAATTAAAACCTCCAGGGCTTTTTTTCTGGGAAAAGAAGTGGTGGAACTCAGTGGGTTGCCCTCGGAGAAAATGGTCACATGGCTGGTGGCCCCGCCCCCTGATCTCCAGACAGAGGGGAGTTTAGATGGCCCTCCGCACCGCTCGGGCAATCTAAACTCCCCTTTGTCTGGAGATCAGGGGGCGGGGCCACCAGCCATGTGACCATTTTTCAAGAGGTTCCGGAACTCCTTTCCACCGCATTCCAGCTGAAAAAAAGCCCTGAAAACCTCAGATATTGACAATCCCAGAACAAACAGTTCACAGCTCTGTCAGGGAAAGAGGGAAATAAAGTCCTGTACCCGTTCTGCTAACAAGCATGGGGAGAAACTCTAGGAAAGGAGGGTCACCTTTCTGTATTGACTAATGTCAATACATAGCCAGGGCAGGCTGTAAGGTAGAAACAGCCATGGGAAAATGCCCTGCCGCTCAGTTTGCCCTGCCTCTGGCCATAAAGGAGGGAGGTAGAAAGTGTAAGCAATGCAGGTCAGAAGAAGCAGAGCAGCTCAGTGAACACAGCTGAGTGTGTGGATGTGAACCAATGAGGCAATAAACTTACCCAGAGTCTATTTGCTTGAGTAAGAAAAATAAGAGTCCTTTTATTCGGGGAACTCCACTCAGGATAGGAAAGAGGAAAGATATAATCTATCTAAGCTAGGGTGCAGGCTAGGCCAGTGGATGCAGGGAGGAAACCCTGCATCTTCTACGGTAAAAAAGGAGCCCCGTGGCGCAGAGTGGTAAACTGCAGTACTGCAGCCCAAGCTCTGCTCACGACCTGAGTTCGATCCTGGCGGAAGCCAGGTTCAGGCAGCCAGCTCAAGGTTGACTCAGCCTCCCATCCTTCCGAGGTCAGTAAAATGAGTACCTAGTTTCCTGGAGGTAAAATGTAGGTGACTGGGGAAGGCAATGGCAAACCACTCCGTTAAAAGTCTGCCCGGAAAATGTCCTGATGTGACGTCCCCCCCATGGGTCAGAAATGACTTGGTGCTTGCACAGGGGACTACCTTTACCTACCTTCTGTGGTAGCAAGATGGAGACAGAGTGTGTGTGCAAGCAAGGAAGAAGACAGAAGAAGGGAGTTGAGTAGCATCTGCCGCTCGAAAGGATAGCACCAGTAGAGTAGAAAGGTAGGATGCTCATCTTCTGACCTCACAATTGCTATAGTATGCCCCCCTCTGAGACCAGGCACAAGGGACAGTGGACAAATTCTTCACTTCTTACAGAAAGAACCAGCATGAAGAAAGGGCATCCTCCATGCCTGCCCAGCCAGCCCCACTCCACCTCAACCTGGCCATGAGCTGCCCTTCTGACCAGAGGGCTGTCCTTCCCTAGGCACTGCCCCCAGATCTCCAGGAATTTCTCAACCTGAAGTTGGCATTCTAGTTCACAAGGTCTCACAGAAGATCCTTTTACATTTCTATCTGAGAAGACTGGGGCGGGGGGGGGGGGAGATAATGCTGAGTTTGTATGGCTGAGCATTCCAAGATGGATAAATTTGGAATCTGAGCCAGGTAATTACACACTTTGGCGGCGTTAGAAACAGCGAGGACTGCTTTGGAAAGGAAAACTGAGTAAAAGGTCCGTATCTAAGATCGCTCCTTGTCAGCAGCTGTGTTGATAAGAAGAAGCATAAATTGTTCTTATTTTTTTAAAAAAAAAATCTGAGCCAGCTAAAAATAATGATGAAAGCATTTGGGAAAACATCTCTGTTTTGGAAAAGAAACAAAAACTTGAAGCATAAATGCTGAGCAGTGAAATTACAGTTAATCCTGTAAAACTGTCTGTGAAATTCGAAGAATTCTGAGAAATTTATTGATAACGTATGGTCATTCAATTCACATGATCTTATAAACATCACTGTACTTAGACATTAGGGTTATTGCATCAAACATCCCAAATAAAAATTTCCAACTGCAATAAATCTCAGCATAAATATATGTTTATGCTATTCATAAAAGGCTCAGTGTAGCACTCAAATTCCTTGGCTTCTCACATTGCTGGCTCCAGATGGTGGACTTTAGTCAGCAAAATAATCTTTCATCTTTCACCTTTTAATCTTTTTTATGTCTTCCATGTGGATTCCCATCTATCTTCTTGACCAGTGCCACCTTTGAAAACGCTTCAAGAACAAGTATAACAGCTCATTCTTGGTTTTTCCAGGAAAAAGTGTACCATGCACAATCCAAATCACCATGGATCTAGGGACCCTGAAAGAGTCTATCTGAATGAATGCAACTCTCAAACGATTCTTTCTGTTGTCCCACTCCACAGACCGCTGTATCCATGAATCTCAGCAAGTACATTCTTGTGGGGAAGGGGTGGGGAAGGAGTGGACCTCCTACAGGGTAAAGTTGAAGTAAAGAAATCAGAGATTTGGGGTCTCACTACACGTTACACAAGCCTCACGTCTGCCTTATCCTTTACTAGCTTGATATTCATGCTTCGCTACAGTATTTAACTACTTTAAATCCAGTTATAATACTTATGGGTATGCAGGGCTTTTTTTTCTGGGAAAAGAGGTGGTGGAACTCAGTGGGTTGCCCTCAGAGAAAATGGTCACATGGCTGGTGGCCCCGCCCCCTGATCTCCAGGCAGAGAGGAGTTGAGATTGCCCTCCACGCCGCTCGGCGGCGCAGAGGGCAATCTCAACTCCCCTCTGGCTGGAGATCAGGGGGCGGGGCTACCAGCCATGTGACCATTTTCAAGAGGTTCCAGAACTCCATTCCCCCGCGTTCCCCCTGAAAAAAAGCCCTGTGGGTATGCAACATTTTTTGGTTTCTATGTGTGTGTGTGTTGTTGTTTTTTTGAGCTGGCAACCCTAGTGAACTTTTCTGTCCCTGCTGCCTTTTGTCTTTCTGTCCCTGCTGCCACTGCTCGCCCAACTACCCTTCCCAGGTGAACTTGTGCAAACCCTCCACGTGCCGCGCATTTTGGTATCTTTCTTGGCTCTCTGTGACTTCTCCTGGGCCTGCACCTGGCTTCCGATTTTTAAGAACTGAATAATGAGTGATCAAATGTAACCCGGTCATGTTCGTTAATTGCCAGTGTTAATTGCTGAATGTTAATTGCCAGTGGGTAGCTGTGTCAGTCTGTTATGGCAAACAAAACAACAGTCCAGTGGTACCTTAAAACCCGATATGGAAATAGACATTGTTAATCTTTATGGTGCCTCTGGACCTTTGTTTTATTTATCTGAATGTTAGCCAGTTGATGGTGTCATTATTTTAACTACCCTAATTTCTAGTGGTTTATATGTTCATTAGAGATATTGAGAGGACTTGTTGCTGCGGAGTTTTACTGCCCTGAGCCCAAAGTCTTTCTGCCAGAAGTCTTACTTTTGGAATGCAAGCCATCACCTTCCATAAATAGAACAGCATTTTGGAAATTTTGAAACATTTTAATTATTTTTTTTAAAAAAACAAATTAATAAAAAGAAAAAGAGAAAAGAAACACACCGCTAAAAGAAAAGAAAATTAGGAATCAGTACCAGTTTTCTCTGTGAAAAGATATATATTACATATTATACACTAACTCCAAATTTACCCTGAATGACTACTACTTCTTTCCTTCTAAACATTTTTCCACCTCTTAATCTTCAAAAGCACAAGCCATCAGTTCATTTCTCTCTGTTTCCCGCAAAAAAAGTCTATAAAATGTTTCCAGGTAACAATATATTTATCCAATGACTTTTCTCTAATCAAAGACTTGAGTTTGGCTATCTCGGCATATTCCATCACCTTCTCCAGCTATTCCTCTATTGTAAGTAACATTGTAACTTTCCATTTTTGAGCATTTAACAGTCTTGCTGCTGTTGTCATATACAAAAAGAGTGTACCATGAGTAGCTTCTGTTTGTCAATCCCAGCAAAAAGGCCTCCGGTTTCACTTTTATATTAGTCTTTAAAATCTTCTGGATAATTGAATGTATTTGTATCCAAATTTTTTAGCTTTGTTACATGTCCACCATAGATGAAAAAATGTTCACATTTCTAAGATGTTTGAAACATTCTTCTATATTTTTGCTAATTTTCCAGTGACATATAGCATCTATACATAATTTTATAAAAGTTTCCTTTCAGACAGGAACTTAATATAAATGTAAGGCCCTTCAGCCACATATTCTCCCATTGTTAAAGTTGTACGTTATATCCAAAGTTTTTTGCCCATATTATCATACATTCTTTCACCTGTTCTTCTTTTGTTCCCAATCTCAACAAAAATTTATACATTTTAGCAATAACATGTTCATCATTCATACATAATTCTGTGTAATCAAGTCTTCTCTCGACTTCATTTAATATTCACCTTGTAAAAAGTCTAATATATCTCGATACATTAACCACTTGTTTGAATATCATTTCTCGTCTTAAAAAGGCTTCTTATGATGAAATCCAGAGCAGTGTTTTTGGGCACAACCTAAATTTATATTTATTCCATAATCTCAGAATGGCATGCCTAATATAATGATTTTTAAAATCCACATTAACTTTAACTTTATCATACCACAAATAGGCATGCCATCCAAATCTTAGCTCATGGTCCTCCAATAGCTTTTTATTTCTCAGCATTAGCCACTCCTTCAATCATACCAAACAACAAGCATCAAAATATATTTTCAAATCAGGAAGGCCTAAATCCCCTCTTTCTTTTGCATTTTGTAATATTTTATACTTAACACGTGGTTTCTTCTGCCACTGGTTAAATGGTATATCAGATGTCAATACTGGCACTGTCTGAAACAAAAATAACATTCTAGGTAGGACATTCATCTTGATTATGAATATTCTCCCCAACAAAGACAATTGTAATGTTCTCCATCTTAAGTCTTTTTTGATTTCTTTCTGTCTTATCATAATTATTGTGAAATAACATACAATTCATACTTGACTACATAATACCCAAATATTTTACTTTCTTCTCTACTTTAAAATCTGTTTTTCCCATCAAGACAACTTGTTCTTGTAGTTTCATATTTTTTGTTAAAAATTTGTTTTCTGTTTATTAATTTTAAAACCTACTAACACCCCAAATTCTTTAATTTATGCATCAAAAGTTCAGCTCCTTTTACTGAGTCTTCCAAAATTAAAACTAGCCTGTCATCCACAAATGCTCTCAATATATAATTCCATTTTTATCCTTACACCTCCAATGTTTTCTTCTTGTCTTATATCTCTATTCAATATTTCACGGACCAAGATAAACAGGAGGGGAGACAAAAGACATCCTTGTCTTGTTCCTTTTTGTATTTCACATGGTTTTGTTAAATCACCATTGACAATTATTTTTGCTGATTGTAAGGTATAAATTGATTTTACCCATTTTATAAAATTCTCTCCAAAATTCATATTCTCTAAAACCTTAAACATAAAAAGCCCAGTTCAAATTGTCAAATGGTTTCTCTGCATCTAAAAAGATCAAAGCAACTTGCTTTTCATTGTTTTTTTTTCAAAATGTTGCAGAATATCAACTACATTTCTAACATTGTCCTTCAGTTGACTCTTTGGTAAAAATCCACATTGATCTTCATGAATAAATTCTTGCAAGAATCTTTTATGTCTTTCCGCTAAAATTATAGGGAAAATCTTATGATCTTATAATCAATGGTTGTTGTTTCTCCGGCTGTGAAAGCCTTCCACAATAAATCTTATAATCATTGTTCAATAATGAAATTGGCCTATAATTTTTTGTGGAAGTCAAGTCTTGTCCTTCTTTGGGTATTAAAGTTATGTTAGTCAGTTTCCAAGATTCTGGAATCTTACCCCCTTGTAAAATAGAGTTCATTATATTTTGTAAATGTATTGATACTTCATCTTCAAAACACTTACAATACAGACCTGATAAACCATCCGATCCTAGTGTCTTCCCCAATTTAATCTTTTTATAGCTTCAATTACTTCTCTAATTGTTATAGGTCCATTCATAGATTGTCTTTGTTCTTCAGACATCTCAGGTAAATTTTGTTTTTTAAGATAGTCCTCTATTTCCATTTACAGAATATCCTGGCTTTTATATAAATTTAAATAATATTTATTAAAATCTTTTTGAATGTCCACATTATCCGTTAATAGCTTGTCTCCTTATCTTCCATATAATTTTCTTTTCTTTCTCTTTTCTTAACTTATATACCAGCCATCTACCGGGTTTATTTGCCAATTGAACGTTTCTTTGTTTCTGTTATTGTTAACATGGATAACTGCTATTGTAAAATTCTTATCTGACGAGTGATTTTATTACTAGATGGAGCTTCCAACTGTTTATCCATTAGACCCAACAAAAGGCCTTGGTTTCATTTGTACATTAGTCTTTAGAATCTACTGGATATTGAATGTATTTGTATCCAATTTTTTTTAGCTTTATTACAAGTTCACCATAAATGGTAAAATGTCCCCTCCTGTTGTTCGCATTTCCAACATCTGTTTGCAACATCCTGCTATCTAAAAGGCAAGCCATATTGGCAACGACTCATTTTTTATCCTCGCACAGGCACATTGCTGACAATTCTGGCCTTGAGGCCGCTGCATAGTGTCTGCTTGGCACTGGGAGGGGGCCCACTGAATCAGTTTTCTAGAGCCTGTTGTATTTTGTCACACAACGGGCAATGTTGCTAGTTCTTACATATTTTTGCTATTTTCTCCTGTGACATATACCATCTAAACATCATTTTATAAAAGTTTTCTTTCAAACTCGAATTTAATGTAAATATAAGACCCTTCAACCGTATATTCTCCCATTGTTCAAGTTCTATATTATGTCCAAAATTTGTTGCCAATGTTATCATACATACTTTCACCTGCTCTTCTGTTACAAATCTCAACAAAAATTTATACATTTTGGCAATAACCTGTTCATCATTCAGACATAATTCCATTTCAAATACCGTCATAGTTTTATCAAATCCATACATCCTCTTATCAACTTTAAATCTCCCTTAGTTGTGCATAGAAAAGCCATTGACTTGTATATCCTTGAGTATTCAAATATCTCGATTACATTTTGCATGCCCCTTGTAAAAAGGTGAATATTTAAACATATAATATGTTTAGATATTTGCCAGCCTCTTTATGTGAATATAATGCAACCAAGGTGCAATCAAGGTGCAAACAACTCATGGTGACCCCAGCAAGGGGCTTTCAAGGCAACCGAGACGCAGAGGTGGTTTGCTATTGCCTTCTTCTGCAGTCTTCCTTGGTGGGCCCCTGTCCAACTACCGACCCTTCCTACCTTCTGAGATCTGATAAGATTAGGCTGTACCATACGGCAATCCTGCCTCCACCCATTTTGCATGGCCATAAAAGATATACAAGTTGACAGAAACAACATGGATTGTATAATGTATGACGAGGGCCTTGTTGTCTACTGCTCCAGGGTGTGGGACTAGATTTTAATTCCATTATTTATTTACTTAATTTATGCCCCACTTTTTTCCTCAGTGGGTATGTGAAACAGTTTACATTCTTCTATTCGCCTATATTTTATTTTCACAACAACCCTGTGATGTTGGTTCAACTGAAAGTATGTGATTGGCTGAAGGGTACCCAGCATGTTTCCATGGCAAAATGGAATGGATCTAGGTTTTGGCTGAACACCAGGAGAAACGTTTAGCAATAAGACTCAATAACGGAACCAATGATGAGAGAGAGGTGTTCTCCCTCACTGGAGGCCTTCTAGCAGAGGCCTGACAGCCATCTGTTGGGGATGATCTAGTTACTTATTTCCTGTACTGAGCAGCAGAGAACCAGAGCATCATGATGTCATGTCCGGGTTTGCCCTGGAAATGAGTAGTATTGATAGGTTAAAGATTCATCTGATGAAAAATTAAAAGCATTAGGTTTTGAGACAACCAAAAGTGTCTGGCCATTGGTTGGAGCTAGCTACTTTAGTGTGACTGAACACTGTGTCATGGGTACTTTTCGCACTAAGGTTTTAAAGTGTGTTCGTATCTGTTCTGCATTCCATGTTTGCAGAGATTTCAGACTTGCAAGGCAGTCATGGGACGTGGTGCCACTCTTTCCCTCCATTACCCCGATTTCTCTTCCTGCTGACATACCCCGATGTTAATTTTTAATCAATTGCCCAGTCAGGGCAGACTCGATTAATGCCAATGTGAACATTTTGCAGCGCTCCCCCCCTCTTCTTTTCCCTGGGAGCTGATTGGTTTGTGTGGAATTAACCACACCCACATAGTTCAGTTCTCTGAACTCCTCTTTTCTGCCACTTTTTTGGCTGCCCATACCCAGCCTCTCCTACTTTATGACTCTGACATACACCTTTCCTTTGGGTGGGGCTTGTTTTAACTTCACTCCCCTTTCTCTGCTTTATGTGCTATCTCTGCACCCAGATTTTTGGCACATTTCATGCTAGCACTGCCTGTTTACTAAGCTGGGTTGGGTTGTTTTTCTTCCCCTTCTCCTCAACGTGGATCCATTTCCTTTTCTCTTGCTCTCTCAAAAGTGTCTCTCAATGCGCTGTCAGTCAGTGGCGGCTACTCTTTCATCTTCTCCCCCCTCCACCCTTTCCAGCCAGCGAGCGAGAGCACAAGGTGAGGGAGGAAAAGTGAATGGCGGGGATGTTAAAGTTACATTACTGGTGAGAGGGAGAGGGAAAGAGAGAGGCATACACACACACACACACACACACACAGAGAGAGAGAGAGAGAGAGAGAGAGAGAGAGAGCTCTCAACTTCACGCAGCCCGGGCGCTAAGCTCAGCCAAACTGCACCAGCAGTTCAAGAGCCTCCATAGCTTCTCCTCTCCAGAGTATGTGCGCACAATCCCCACACAAGAGTGAATATCACAGCCCCTCAGCAAAGCCAGGGGCGAGTATAAGTCTGCTCCCCCCCACACTGTGCCTAACCCCTGGGGAGGCAAGTCCTGCCTTACTCCGGGAAGAGTAGGGTGGGGGTGGGTGGTTGAAGGGCGGCATGGGGGGAGGCTTGTCTGTCCAAAGATGTAACACAGGGATGTTACCATGCATGCTCAAAGTTTTTTTTAAAAGGTGACGTGCACTAATGCCCCGAAAGCCTGAAACTGAACAGAGGCTTCCAGGCAGTTGACTGAAAGGAATCGCGAGAGGCCAAATCGAAACTGCTGGGAAGTGTGAAAGGATAGGTGCCAAGCCGAAGCCACTACGACTGCTAAAAAGGACGCTTTAAACCGTGAGTGCGAAAAATACCATGGTTCACACAGAAACACCAGTTGGTTGTGGAAAGGAGCACTAACTGCTCCTCTCACAGGCAGCTTGAAAACAAATAATCTCTGCTTTCACAGCTAACTGTAATATGTGGTTATGCCAGTATAACACACTATGGTTTCTTCTCTTTCTTGCTGCACAGGATTACCCTATAGTTTCTCTTCATAGTGGAAGGATGAGAACAAACCAGTATGTAAATCAGAAGTAAACTACAGCATGACTTGAAATTGATGTCTAAGTCTTTTATGAGGGGGCACAAAAGACAGGTAAGGAGTGTGTAACCCTGAGAGTTCCCCAGATTCATTCCCATAGTATGATTTTTGTGTCTCAGGAAGCTGCCCCTTCATTTTTAGCCCTGAGGGTGACTTTACCAGTTACGCAAATTTTTAACTGTTAAGCAGTGACAGCGCAAACCATTGTCGTGCCTGAGCAAGAAAATCCAAATTGCACCCTCACGTCAATAAACTTTTAATACTAAACTTTAAAAACTGAGAACATGCTTCTTTTTCTTGAAATCTCCAGACTTCCACTTGAGGAGGACTTCTCTATCTTACCTGATAAAATGGTTACCCTCATGAGGGGACCTATACATCTCAGTTGAACTGAGAGGTTTGTTTATGGGAACTTGAAATTGCCTCAGAAGGTACCTCAGCATTGTTGCCAGCAGCCCCTGACCATTGTTGCCACTTGGTTGGCCAGCAGGTGAAAAAATAATTCAAAATTCACTGCTGCATCAGTGACATCATTTCCAAAGAGAACCAGGAAGTGACATCATGCTGCTCTAGGATTTAGCAGGAATTTTATGATAAAACTGAATCTACTGAATCCTGAAACATTGTGATGTCACTTCCAGGTTTGCCTGGCAATAACATCATGTCATCAATGCAATTATGCCCCCCTGACCCCACCAGTCTCCTACCAGGTGCCAGCTGCTGACAAGCAGTCCTGTACTTCAATTCATTTTTATCTCCATTATCATTTTTGGCTAAGATTTAGACTAGATGGTACAAGCATCCCTGGGAGATTGCTATTTTCAAGGGACACATTTGTTCATTTATAAGATGTACCACATGCATTTGGAGTGTGGATATGGTAGTTTTCCATATGAGGAATCCACCTCAAAGTTCCGTGATGGTTTCCCAGCTTTTTGGTCTATGGCATTCAGAGAGTTTGCATTATACTCCCAGAAAAGGACGCTTTCAGTATCAGTTCGGACTCCAAACTATCTGAAGAAAAGTGGACTATCTAGTCATCTCATGTCTATGATACTCCTTTCAAAGTTCTACAACTTCCTTTAGGAAGCCTACAAGGACTTACGGGATAAGAAACCTCCAGAGCTCTTAGGATTTCTTTAAAATATTTTACACCACGCAACACAGATTAATGTTATCAACCATCAACATTCATGGCAAGATCCAGTGCAATGGATGGAAAGCATTCATCTCTCTCCAAGGAAACTCCTTTTCATTCACCACTTCACCGGAGAAAGAGAAGAACCTTGTGGCATAAATCCAGAGTATTGTGTACAGGCCACAGACGAAGCCACAGTGGCAGAGTGGAGGGCCTGTACAGTAAGAATGACTAAAAAATAATGTGAAATGTCAGGGTCAATAAACCCACTAGTCTAATTGCTTCTTGTTAGTGTAATTTAAAGCCACAGACTGCAAGAGGAAAGTGGTTAAGATTTCGGTATAGAAATTAAACGGGATTTGTCATGGTTGTAGATGGTACACCACCCTGCTCTCTGTTGCTGTTTTTCTAAACATTCCTTTGGCCAGAAAATGGGCTTTCTTTAGATTTCTGAAAGTGGGTAAATTCCTGCCCCTGAGTATGTTTTATGATGTGGCATTCATTTATCTTAAAAACAACCTACAGTTTCCAGTATTCAGATTGCAAATCTGCACAATAGCTTGCAAAAAGACTAACACTTTTCTCCTGGTAAAAATTCGGGACATGTACAAATTAATTTAAATTTTTATTTCATAAATGGTAAACATGTATAAATTTACGAACGTGCAACTGCATAAATAAATACAATGCTTAATATGTGTTTAGTTCAGGTGTTAGACTTCATTAGAGTGTTTTTTCACACTTACTAGGACATGCACAAAATAATTTTGGTTCCGTTACTTTTTGTTTTAAAAACACTTCATGCGTTTTTAAAATTTCTATTGGTTTCAATGGAAGGTGGAGGTGTAACTCTTCCTTTCTATCCAATTCTGGTGAAATTTTCACCTACCCCCCCCCCCAAGTCCTCTATGCCAAATTTTAAGGAAATAGGAGAGAGTCCCCATTTTATAGGCAGAGTAGGCCTCCTTCTTGTCCTCCTCTGAATTGTGACCACCTCAAAACAGAGGAATGTATCTCTCCTTTTCTTGTGCCTTTATATAATCCTCCTGCACTCTCTCCAGGTTAAAATGGCTAAGCTTGAAGGAGGGAAAACTTGAGGAGGTGGGGGCAAAGTTGGTGATGTCAATATGTCAAAGGGTATGTTATTATGATAACAGGTTGTTATGTTGTTATGACAAAGGGTAGCTCTAGGAATTACTGGAAACTCTAAGGTTAAACAATAAAGTTTCTGGTGATTCCTAGAGCTACTCTTCGTTCTGGGTTGTACCTGGAAGTGACGTGGCTGGATAGGGCTCTGTAGTAAGGAGGGGAACAGAGTAAGATTGGGTGAAAAAAGCCGGCTAGATCCAACCTGTTAAACCACGCTTGCCATTGTTCAGCCACGTTGCCAAAACTCCATTTGTTTCCTTGTAAATTAACTTGTGGGAATAATTGCCACTTGAGCTTTTGTACTGATATCCATGTTGCTTCCAAACTGGAGTAGACTTTTCCATAAAGGTAAGGCTGTGAAGACACACATTAGCTGGAATGCATCTTCCTAAAGCATCTGCCTTTCCTTTAGTTTGGGAGAAAAACAGAACATTTCAGATGACTGGAAAAAATGTCCCTAAAAAGATAGTGAACTTATTTAACCCAAACTGTGCGTGCAACAGAAGTCCCTGGTACACACACAGACACACATAGACAGACAGAGAGAGAAATGTTGTTTTCGTTCTCTGCCCACTGGGATTTTACTGAACATCTATAAACTATTCTAAAATACAGATTGTAAAGAGTACAGCTAAGCCTGTTCCAGATAAGGAAGCTTTGTTGATTGTAGAAATGTCGTATTCAACCCAAGTTTATAATATATGCCCTCCCCCAATATAGGAATCTTTGCCTGAGAATGCCTTTGAAAGGTCAGAAAGTCCTACATATGATGATAAATGGGAAAGGGGAGGTTTCGCAGGATGGTTTTCCCATTTCCTGATTTGACCCACAAATGTGGTAGACTTGCATTTAAAGTATCAGCTGAAACTTGTAGAAAAGATGTTTCCTTCCCATATCCTTAGAACATCTTCTTCTAAATGGGTTGGACTTTTGTTGGCAAGTTAGATTAGACTCCTTGGCTTTGCTGAGGATTTGGCCATTTTGATTCGCTAATATTTTTCCCAAAGATTTTCTTCCAAGTCATTAGCTGTCAGGGACGGCATACAGTATTATTTAGACCACACACATACGAGCCTCCAGACTTCCTCCCTCCCCCATCTCTCTCTACCCCCAACCTTTCAGGCACCTTGGAGAATTTTGTGATGGACTGCGCATTCTTTTCTTTTCTGATTACATTTTTTAAAAAAGAATTTTATTAAAGAAAATAAAATAAAGTGCATAGTATACAAGTTATACAGATTCTAAATTAGAGACTAGATTAAAAGTTATACAGTCTTATTCAACCAATAAGTATATTATATAAACAATACAGGCCGTTTCCAGATGGCTTACCTGAAGCTGCTCCATGCCGCAATGTTGTGGATCGTGCTGGGGAAAACGCGAAATATCACGTTTTCTCGCTTGAGTTTTGCGTGACGTCGTGCAAAACTTGTGTAAGAAAACGTGATATTTCGCGTTTCCCCCGGCACAATCCACAATTGCGGCATGGAGCGGCTTCAGGTAAGCCATCTGGAAACGGCCACAGTTATGACAGCTTGGAGAGTAAAACAAGCAATATATTTAAGTTTCCTTACCCTGATAAACAACCATTCCATGTTTGTTTTCCCTAAGCCTAAATATATAACATTTCTCCTTCTCTCTCCTTCTCTCCCTCCCTCTAAGCTTCTGTTTCAATTGGTTTAGCCTAAGTAATCGAAGAAATCCTTCTATTTTTTCCAGAACTCAGTTATCAGTCTATTTTGTAAGTAGGTAGTCAATTTGGCCATTGAAGCATATTCGTGAATCTTATCTCAGGCTCATTTTGAACAAGACCAATGAGTCAAATTCTTAGTTGGTAAACAGCAGCCCTCAAGTATTTTATTTATTCAGTTAATTCAGGGCTTTTTTTCCGGGAAAAGAGGTGGTGGAACTCAGTGGGTTGCCAGCACAGGGGGCAACTCTTGGCAGGAGGTGGTGCCCCTGGTACCACATGCACGCCTGCAAAGTGAGCAAAGTGTGCACACGCTCCCAGGACCAACAATGTCACTTTGGGTCAGCTGGAATAAGAGGGGAGTTTTTAAAAGTTTAAATTGCCCTTGGCAAAAATGGTCACATGGCTGGTGGCCCCACCCCCTGATCTCCAGACAGAGGGGAGTTTAGACTGCCTTCCGCACCACTCGGCGATGCGGAGGGCATTCTAAACTCCTCTCTGTCTGGAGATCAGGGGGCGGGACCACCAGCCATGTGACCATTTTCAAGAGGTTCCAGAACTCCATTCCACCGCGTTCCAGCTGAAAAAAAGCCCTGCGTTAATCCATTGACCATCTTTCTCAGGAGTTTCAGTGCAATAAAAACAAGGCAATGATAACAGTAGAATACATACAATGACACAATAAAACTGGATTACAAAACTGGAGAATACAGACTGTACAATATCTACATGAAGTAGGATTACAGAACTGGAGAACAATGCAACTAACCCGCATACAATGAACTATGTCTTACGTCAGATGTCTTGACATTTATTTTTAACACTAAAAAATAGCTGTGGAAGGTCTCCACTTTGGGCAGAGGAGGACTTGATCCTTTCCCCCTTGTGTCCTGATGCAAATCTCCCTGCCTGAGCTGCTATTAGTACTGGGAGGAGAAAACATAGATATAATACGGGCTTTTGTCGTTTTCCTCTGTTGGAGCTAATCTCAGCGCAAGAAAGGGGAAATGGCACAGAGGGAAAGAGAAAAGGTTAACTCCCCTTGGTGCCCAGTGCCAGGACCTCATGCTGGGGTGAGGCTGGCGTGTCAATGTCCTTGAGGGAGTGTGTGATCCTACTTAAAGGAAACACTCGTCCTCTTTTTTGCTACCCCCTATATAGCCTGTCACCAGTCAGATGATCATACACTCCATAAACTCCTCCAGTGAGGAGTGCATGCATGTGCATATGGAATAATTATTCTCCTTCTTCTCTGCCTCTCAGCCTCTTCCTCTGCTAGGCATGTGATATTTCAGTGTGGATGAATAGCCAGGTGCATGAGCGAGAGCTGAACCGCAGTCTTAGATCCTTAGACAAGAAAAGGCTCTTTAATAACTATTAACAAACAACCTCTACAGATTAAGAGCACAAAAGCAGGGGAATATATAGAACACAGTATAGGTGATACAGAGAATTACAAAAATTAAATGCAAATACTAAGGTACACTAGTTACGGAGTTCATTTGGTATCTCTCTCAGAGAAATAGAGACAAGCCAGCGGGAATGTTAAACAAAGGACGGTCTTGGCATTTGGTGTAGACTTCAGTCTTGTTCTTCCCCACTTCCTAGGCTTGGTGCACTTCCAATGATTGAGCTGAACATTTAACTCCTCCCCCCCCCCAGCTGAAAAGGATTCTGTGGGACCAGTCCTCAACTGGGGTCTGAATTTTCTGCTTCCTGCCAAGCTACTTTTGGCCAATCGTGCCATGTCATGCATTACTGGTTTTTAGGCCTTCAGGCTGGGATGTCTTCCCCCTTCCTGTAAGGGTACCCAAATGGGCTTCTCAATTCCCCTTCTGCTTGTCAACATAAATGCATGTTTGCTGCCCTGAGCAGTAATATGAAGCTTTTATGGCAGAGAGGAGAGTGTATTTTTCTGGGGAAGATGGCCTCCTTATTCACAAGTAGAGATGGGTATGAAATGGGAAAAAATGAAATGAGAGTTTCATGTTTCGTCACATTCCATGAATCACGGATCACAAATTTTCACGAAATTGTCCTATTTCATGAAACGATGGGCTTCATCCAACCTGCTCACCGTGAGCTCAGATCCTCCCTTGATGATGACATGAAGCTTAGAAGACTTTCTCAACCCACCCCACTTTATATACAAGATTCTGTTAGTAATATGTGGTGTTCCTGGAAGCTCAAGTGAGTCACTGAGGTATTCGTTGGTTTGGATCCAACTAGCTTGTCTGCTGGTGATGAAGGGAGGAGGGGGGCCTTTTGACCACCACAAAAGGGCCATGATGGGTTCATGAGACCTCCATGTGCAAAAGCCACATGGGCTAAAGAAAAGCGGGGAGTTGGATGAGACTGTATGGGGGGAAAAACCTGGCTGGATCCAATCTATTGACTCATAGAGCACGGCCCAATGCAGGAAATCCAAAGTGACAGCAACTCTGACACATGACTGTCTAGCTTCTGCTTGGAGACCTCCAGTGAAGGAGACACCCCCCACAGGTAACTGGATCCATTGTCAAACTGCTGATGCTGTTCTCAAAGTCAAAGAGGTCAGGGAAAGTACAGAATTGGAAACCCTAAGAAGTACGTAAGACTGGAGCCCCGAGAGCTGCCACCAGACCTGAGGAACTTTAACACCCTGCAGAATCCTTCGTTTGAACATCTGCAGAGGCCATCTATCGGCTGTCTGCAACGGGTGAAGTTTATCGTGTGAGCAATCCCTTGCCATAAAGGCACATGGCTGCAAATTCCTCCAAGTCTCTATCATTTTCTTTGAACACAATATGAATGCTACCGAGAACCGCAAAGGTTAATCCATTACAACAAGGCAATTAGATTTAGTGACTGTTTGGAAGATAAAAGCAGTGAGTCACAATCAATCCTGAGCACCCAGACATGATAAATGTCTACAATTTCCTCTTACTTCATAGAGTTGAATATGACAAAGCATGTTCGGGTGGAATGATTACAGTTTTGTGTCAGAAACAGAGGAGGAATTTTATTTTTATTAAACAAGTTACTTGTGAAAAAGCAATCTCCCACTCCTTTCCAGATGGTTTCTTCATTACGCTCTCAAAGTTTGACAGACACCGTTTGGGAAGCTTAGACGGCCGATTTAATGGGAGGGGTGAGAGGCAAAGGTATTTTCTCTCTCTGGGCCCAAGTTATATGAAAACGTGTCCTGGAAATCCAGGTAACAGGGCGTGTGAAACGGCTGCTCCACCGAAATACCCATTCAGTTTTATTTACTTTTATTTATTTTATTTCATTTATAATCCACCTTCCCCCCCAAAGCAGTTTACATCATTCTCCACTCCTGCACAACAAACCTGTGGAGTAGGTTAGGCTGAGAGGGTATGACTGGCCCAAGGTCTCTCAGAGCCAAACTACAAGTGATGCCTGACACGGGTTGGACACTCGTCAGCTTCCCTCAAGTTTTGATGGGAAATGTAGGCATCCTGGTTTTACAGCTTGGCTCTCCATTACAGCTGCAAGACCAGGATGCCTACATTTCCCATCAAAACTTGAGGGAAGCCGACTAGTGTCCAACCTGTGTAAGGCATCACTTGTAGTTTGGCTTTCAGCGAACTTCCATGGCAGAGTGGGGATTTGAACCAGGGTCTCCCAGTTCTTAGTCACACACTCTAACCACTACACCACACTGGATCTCACACCAGGCTGGCTTTCTGATGCTCAGCACTCTTCTCTTGTCTTTCTTCCATAATGGAACTTTTATGTCTCGGAGGTGGGGGGGTTTCCCATCCAGGCTCTGACTGGACCCGGACTTCTTATCTTCAACAAGACTCTTGTATTCTGTACTTCACGGAGCCAGTGAGAGGGAGGCTACATCAACAAGGAACATGCCCCCCCCCCACCAAAAGACAGAAAACCACGTTTGAGGTGTGAGAGTGACCCAAACCTGTCCTGATCTGCACGCATTCAGCGCTCTGTGAGCAGGGCTTCTTTTCTGGGAAAAGAAGTGGTGGAACTCAGTGGGTTGCCCTCGGCGAAAATGGTCACATGGCTGGTGGCCCCGCCCCCTGATCTCCAGACAGAGGGGAGTTGAGATGGCCCTCCGCACCCACTGAGCGGTGCGGAGGGCAATCTCAACTCCCCTCTGTCTGAAGATCAGGGGGCGGGGCCACCAGCCATGTGACCATTTTCAAGAGGTTCCGGAACTCCGTTCCACCGTGTTCCAGCTGAAGAAAAGCCCGTATACCGCCCTTCAGGATGACTTAACATCCATTCAGAGCAGTTTACAAAGTATGTTATTATTATCCCCACAACAAACACCCTGTGAGGTGGGTGGGGGTGAGAGAGCCCTGAGAGAGCTGTGACTGACCCAAGGTCACCCAGTTGGCTTCAGGTGGAGGAGTGAGGAATCATACCTGGTTCTCCAGATTAGAGTCCCGCGCTCTTAACCATTACACCGAACTGGCTCTCCTCTTATTATGGTCACTACAGGCAGTGCCTTTCCACCTCTGGAAACCATTCAGAAGATGAAAAAGGGCGCCCAAACAGTGTTGCTCAGTCTCTGAGCATTTGATGCTGTGTGGCTTCTTCTGGCTTCCCCTCCCTCTAATGAACAGTGCTATGCTTGGGGTCAGGGAAGAAGTAAATTGCGGCAGACATGCTGGAGCGCCGATCATTGTTTTCTTCAGTGATATGGTAGTTATACCCGTTGACAAGTGGCAAGCGTATCTGTGGTGATCATATAACCATTCATTTTAAATCACACATTTCTTTTCTGTGCATCACTTATTGCAGGCTCTGGTTTTTCATTTCACGGAGGAGGACAGGAGGCAGGGGGAGTGCACAGCAGGAATGAACTAAAGCCACAGATATTATGAGCACATCATTGGGGCTCAGTGTCTCAGGACCAGTCTTGCAATATTTAGGTTTTAATCAAACCCTTTGGCAATTTGGGGGGGCGGGCGGGATTACACAGATATATTCACTATCCTAAACCAGATTCTGGGAGGGAAGGTGGCATGATATAGCCCGATATCTTCCAATCATGGAAGCTAAGCAGGATGAGTACTTGGATGGGAGACCACCAAGGCAGAGTCTGCAGAGGAAGGCACTGGCTAACTGCCTCCGTTTCTCACTTGCCTCAAAGCCCCAGCAGGGGTCGCCACCGGCCGGTTGTGACTTGACAGCACTTTGCACACACAATCCACATTCTAATGTATCTTGGGCTAATCGAACGTCCCAATCTGTTTTTGGTGGCCGAAGTCAGAGCATTTTACCACTCAGAGAACCTGCTCCAAATACCCAAAGCATAGATACGCTTTCACACGAGGTGGAGTGTCCCTTTTGTCGTCATACCTGTCTATTTCACACCTGTTGAATGTTATCAGGTCAGCATGTGAAAAAAGGGAAGGACTACATCTCCCCAGAGTGTTTAAGGATGCTTTACCAGCTTCCCTAGTTCTGTGTTTTCTGAAAAACTCATCAGGGGTGTGTTTGTTTTACTCCAGTATCCCCTGGTGAGTTCCATTGTTTGGAACAAAGAAACAAAAAACACTCACAAAAATCAGTGGGCTGGTAGCTCCTGTCCCACAAGACGTTTGTCCTTGCTGGTCCCACGACCCTCACAGTAGCCTCTGTTGGTGGAGCAAAGGAGACCCCATACTTCCTCTGTCAGCAGTGGGAAAGTTCTCTGGATCCAACCTACAACTCTTTTTGAGGGATTGTTCTATGCCGAGTGCTTTGTTTCTTTGTTCACTTACAGAAAAAAAATGCGAAGTGGCAAGCAGCCATACAAATGTGCAGATGAAAACGTCCTGCAAGGAAGAAATGATTCAACTTCTTCTCTATGCATTCTGCCAAAAGAGCGCAACTGGGGAGGAATTTCACCCCATTAAACTGGAAAATGGTTTTTTTAATGAATTTAGTGCTCACCCCCCCCCCCAACATGCTATCGATAAGTGGTTCCAGGGCTTTTTTTCTGCTGGAACACGGTGGAACGGAGTTCTGGAACGGAGGGCAATCTCAACTCCCCTCTGTCTGGAGATCAGGGGGCGGGGCTACCAGCCATGTGACCATTTTCTCCGAGGGCAACCCACTGAGTTCCACCACCTCTTTCCCCAGAAAAAAAGCCCTGAGGGGACCCCTCCATTCCATCCAGACTGGGGCTGTTTCCACGCGCCCATAAAGGTACAGCCGACTCCCTGAACACTGGTGGCTTTCCCCCAGGAATCCGGACATCTCCGTTTGCAAAATGGTTGCAGGTCTTTTGGCTTCCATTTTTTCAGCGCCTTTTCTGGGAACACACTTTCCGCAGTCACAAAAAAGGCACTGAAGGAAACAAAAGCCATTACAGCCTGCAAACATTTTGCAATGGAGATGTCCCTAGTGTTCCTCGAGTGGGCCGTCTCTTTAAGGGCGTATGGAAACAGCCTGGGACTCATTCTCTCTTTACTCTGGAGATTTCCCTTCAACCATCTCCTACTAATCACTGTGAAAGTCGGAGAAGAAAACCAAAGGAGTAAAGAGAAAATTGGCTCCCCAGAGTCCATGAAGTCCACAGACTTTGGTGATTTGAGGGAGGTCTGTGGGTGTGCATTTCTCTCATTTGGGAATCATTAGAAAAGACTGTCAGGTGACACAGCAGGCTGTAGTGGACTTTTAAACGAGTGTCTGATGTGTTATTAAAATCACATTAGAGAATTGCTTTAACCTACATTTCAGAGCTTTCCTCTGTTTGCCACCCCTGAGAGTTTAAAGATATCTGGTGGCTTCCCCCCCACCTCCCTTTATGGGGGGTCTGACTCGGCAAACACTGCTATATGCTTGCCACATGAAGTGTGAATCAGCCCTTACCTATTTGTTCGAGTTCAGATTATTTCAGCTTTTCCATTGCTCCAACTGTAAGGGCAATTTTTAAAATGTTTATACTGAGTATTCTAAGCCAGTGATTCCCAGACCACTCTTTGGAACCCAGACAGGGTCTGTCTGTCAAAACTTTAGTCATTGAATTGCTGAGAATGACTAGTAGGATACAGACACGCAAGGAAGGTGCAGTTCCAGATCGTTTTTTTAGGGTACATAGGATGGTCCCTTTCTTGATGAAGAGATCAGAGGAAAAGAGAGGATGGCTAAATTATTGTGCCTCAGCCATCGTTTCTTCACTTCAAACTCTGCGAGCCAGTTTGATGTAGTGGTTAAGAGATGATGGACACTAATCTGGAGAACTGGGTTTGATTCCCCGCTCCTCTGCTTGAAGCCAGCTGTGTGCCCTTGGGTTTGTCACAGCTCTTCCAGAGCTTTCTCAGCCCCACCCACCTCACAGGGTGATTTGTTGTGAGGATAATAACAGACTTTGTAAACCACTCTGAGTGGGCATTAAGTTGTCCTGAAGGCCAGTGTATAAATTGAATGTTGTTGTTGTTATTATAAAACCTGTGTCACTACAGACACAAACTGGACTTGAACTGGAAGAAATGGTTCGGGTGTGATTAATAATAACAACATTTGATTTATATACCACCCTTCAGGACTACTTAACATCCATTCAGAGTGATTTACAAAGTGTTATATTATCCTCATGACAATCACCCTGTGAGGTGGGTGGGGCTGAGAGAGCTCTGAGAGAGCTGTGACTGACCCAAGGTTACTCAGCTGGCTTCAAGCGGAGGAGTGGGGAATCAAACTCGGCTCTGCAGATTAGAGTCCTGCTGCTCATAACCACTACACCAAACTTGCTCTCCAGTTTGGGAGAGACTCACGCTGTGGGGTAGGGAGATGATTTGTAGGCTAAACTGAATGGCAGCAAATTTTATAGAACAAAAGAAAATGAACAATGAATAATGTTTTGGTGAGAGACACCAATAAAAGAAACATCAAAGCAGCCTATGCCAAAAGAAATCACTATGAACCAAATATACCCCAACCTGGATAGTCCAGGTGAGCCTGATCTCGTCAGATCTCAGAAGCTAAGCAGGGTCGGCCTTGGTTAGTAATTAGATAGGAGACCGCCAATGAAGACCAAGATTGCAGAGGCAGGCAACGGCAAACCACCTCTGTTAGTCTCTGGCATGAAAACCCCTCTGGGGTCACCATAAGTCAGCTATGACTTGAGGGCACTCTCCACTACATGGACCAAATGCATCAATTGTTTAGACCGGGCTATAATTTTAAAAAGCTGATTTGCATGTTACTAGGTACACTTAGCAGAAATATGGCTACCACAAGGACTTGAGATCAGACATGGCCTGGAGCTCTGGGCTGGGAAATCAGTTCCCAGGTGTGTTGGGGCGGTCAGTATGGTGTAGTAGCTAGAGTGGCAACACAGGGCTGAATCCACACACCCGCGGAGCGTCCCAGCGTTGTGCTAAATGTTCACTAAACACCTGGAAGTGTAACGTCTTTCTAGCGCAATTCAAAAATCGTACTAGAAAGACGCTACACTTCCAGGTGTTTAGCGAACGTTTAGCGCAACGCTGGAATGCTCCGCGGGTGTGTGGATTCAGCCCAGGTTTGATTCTCTGCTCTGCCATGGCAGCTCACCTTGGGCCAATCACACACTCTTAGCCTAACCTACCTTACAGGGTTGTTGCGAGGTAAAAACAGAGGCGAATGACGTAAGCTGCTTTGGGGCCTCATCAGGCAGAAAGGTGGGATATATATGGAGTAAAATAAAAGAAAATAAAAATTTGGATTGGGACTATGGAGTGTAGCAAGAAGATGCTTACACCTTCCCCGCAGGTGCAGCGTTTCTCTGTATGGATTCTTTGGGTCTTAGGAAGCAAACTCTCACACTAATTTGTTAAGAAAAAAAATCTTTTAAAAGCCTTTTAACAATTAATGCAATACAACTGTTTTTTCTTTAACTAAACTCATAAATGCAACCATGCAGCTTTGAAAAGGTAAACAGTTCAACTTGTCTAATTCCGCCAAGTGACAGGAGTCCTTTTTCACTAATTCCAAGCAACTGCAGCCCAGGCGTCTGTCCTCTTGCTGGGGAATTACAGCCCTGCAAAAATAAAATAATCCCAGTAACACCATCCAAACACAATACACAAACACCACTTTAAGTCATATTGTTCACCTACAACATTTGAATACCTTATTCACAGCGATAAGAGCCTATGAGTTATTATTCGGCTCCCCAGCAATCAGCTTCCTTCTCAGCTGACTGGCTCTAGCCACTGACTCCGCCCTGCTGGGCTAAACCACTTAACTCATAGGGGTGACACAGGCAGTTTTCCCAACCTGATATGGGAGGCATTATTTGCCTCATTGGGGAAACAGATTTCTACTGATGGCTACACATAAGCTTTGTCAGTGGGAAAAATAGCGGACCCTGAAAATGGCTCTGGAAACCTTTGTGGTTCTCGGGAGCGTGGGGGCGGGGCTTAAACCCATTTCACTCCTGCACTACAGTTCGGATCCAGTGATGATGGCTAGGTCAAGCCAGCATCACTTGACCACCTTCCCTTTTCTGTCAGGGCGCATGGGCGCATGGGCTAGTAGCCATCACTCCTCTGGCACCCAAAGAGCAGCCCATAGCAGAGATGGAGATGAGAGCCCTGCTACCTATGTGAATGCCAAGGTCCATCCCAAACGCTGAGGGATGGTGAGATTTTAGGGGGTGGGGTTCCCATCTCCCTTGCCACTGCACTGAAGAGGGAACAAACAGAGATGACTGTTGTTGCACTGTGGTGGATCGGAGGCCAGCAGTGGGTTCTCAGTGGCTCCAGGCACCCAAGCCACTGCCCAACAATGCCATCTGTTGATTTTAGAAGAAATATCTATCTGTGTATCTATTACTGCTCATACGGCTATTGCCTTAAGCAGAAATTAAAATGGGAAGAACCTTACTTAACATCATTTCTCTGATGTTTAATTATTGCTCTCCAAACTGGAGAGACAGTTTTGTGTAGTGGTTAAGAGAGTGGGGCTCTAATTTGGAGAGCCAGGTTTGATTCCCCACTCCTCCACTTGAAGCCAGCTGGGTGACCTTGGGTCAGTCACAGTTCTCTGGAGCTCTCAGCCCCACCCACCTCACAGGGTGTTTGTTGTTGTGGGGATAATAATAACAGACTTTGTAAACCGCTCTGAGTGGGCATTACGTTGTCCTGAAGGGCTGTATATAAATGAATGTTGTCATTATTATTATGTATTTTACTACAGAAAGAGTAACGAAATCATTTGTATCTGACAGTAACCATGTCACCTGCACTCTCATATTAGGCAGTTCCATATTTTTAAGTACAGGCAGGGCTTTTTTTCTGGGAAAAGAGGTAGTGGAACTCAGTGGGTTGCCCTCAGAGAAAATGGTCTCATGGCTGGTGGCCCCACCCCCTGATCTCCAGACAGAGGGGAGTTGAGATTGCCCTCTGCACCGCTCAGCGGCATGGAGGGCAAACTCAACTCCCCTCTGTCTGGAGATCAGGGGGCGGGGCCACCAGCCATGTGACCATTTTCAAGAGGTTCCAGAACTCCGTTCCACCGCGTTCCCCCTGAAAAATATGCCCTGAGTACAGGGATGATTAAGCTAGCCCTCAACTCATTAAATATGGGACACTCTATAATCATATGTTCAATGGTTTCAATTTTATCATATGGGCATTCACATGTTCTGTTAACATATGGTACTTTCTTGTATCTACCCTCCATAACTGCCAAGAGAAGAGCATTCATTCTTGACAAAGTTAAAGAAAGAAGAAATAAAGCTTTCCTTGTTTTAGGACTTAAAAACCCAAATGCCTGTTGATTGTGAGTGGGCAGTTCTCTTACAAACGGTATGCCGCCACTGATTAATTGGGCTGTAGTGTATGAAAGCATCGGCCGCGAAAAAGAACCGCTGTTGAAGTGGGTATCAAGTAGGCACAAATCCATGCAACTGACAAAGAGGGTTCGAGTCCGTAAAACCTTATACCGGAAGACTTTCTTGTTAGTCTTTAAAGTTTCGCAAGCTCTTTGTTCTTATCATAAGAGGATTTCATTACTGAGCTGTACGGAAATCACACAAAGCTTACTAAATAAATATGTGAATATGCTTAAACTACTAGGTATAAATGTTTTGCAAGTTCAGTGCCTCTTTCTTCAATAAAAACTACTCCAAGTTTGGCTTCAAATTATACCCTCCATAGTGGGAAACGGATTAAAAATGGAAACGACAACATTATTATTTCCTCCGTGTTTCATTTGATACACGTTCTGCTGCAGCCAATTCTTTCCGTTCCACAGTTTTTTAAATGGTTCCATACTTTCAAAACTATCTGAGGTATGCTAAGCACTTTCTTTGTGCAATGCTACAAAAACCACTTTCCACTTTCAAACTTATCAAAAATTCTCATGTCTTAGCAAAATTGCCTTTTTAGACATCCCCTGTTCAATAAAAAGCAGCAGGCAAGGCAGATAATGGAGTGAATTGCTTATGGTGGGGAACCGCTGGTATAAACCGGATTTTCCTAGCAAATGCAAAGCTTCCCCTTTGGACGCTTCCTCTTCTGAAGGCCTAGGCTTCCTATTTCCTTCTTCCACCCTACGCTGAAGACTGTGCCATACTTTGCTGGAAGTGACTTCTAGCCACGTGCCATCTCCAAGTCATGGCTCAGTGGGAGTAATGGCCAGGGCTCATTTTGAGGGGGAATGCGCAGGAACGCAGTTCCGGAAGTTCCCAAAGAGGTCACATGACAGGTGGGCCCGCCCACCTGACTCGCAGCCATTTGGAGCCCGTTACGGCCTGGATTGGGGCCGAAACGGCCCAGATCGGCCCCCTAACAGGTGGTGGATCACTCTCCTGCTCAGCAGCAGCCTGATCCTGACCATTTTGGGCCCCTTTTTGGCCATTTTCAGCCCCTTTTGCCATTTTGGGCCCAATTTCGGCCCTGAATGGCCAGGATTGGGTCCAAAACAGCCAGGATAGGTGATGTCAGGGGGTGTGGCATATGCAAATCAGTTATGCCAATGACACACTTCTGGCAATGGCAAGAGGCGTGGCATATGCTAATGAGTTATGCTAATGGGTTCCTCCAGCTCTTTTTCTACGAAATGACCCCTGATAATGGCTATAATCTTCTCTCGACAGAACTGTGTTATTTAGTATTTTGAGGGAACTTTGAACAGTAGCATTCCCGTTTGATTAGTGCTCCAACTCACAAGCAGTTAAACCTTGCTAAGGCAATTTTTTTTCTTCTGTACAGTTAGCTTTCCTTCCAAACAAACAAACATGCCCTTCTGCGATCAGATAACCTGTGCCAGCAAAACTGTTTATAAGAAATAAATCACTTCTGGCACAAGACCCATGACTTGCAAGGGAAGCGTCATTTCAGCTCTCCCTTTCTCCTAAAAGCAGCCCCAAACACGTGCCTTCGATTCTCATACAGCGATGAGTCGTACTTGCCAGTGGTCGCTTCCTTTCGGCACCCCGTCATTATCATGCTGACCTAAACACGTAGCTCTGTTTGGCTGCAATGCTCACCAGCGGCCTGAAAAAATAAAACTAAAGCTGCGATGGTTTCAATCGAGCTTGGGTCAAGAAGACGACGAGCATTTGGCTTCCTGACACAGGACCGAATTTTTCAGAGAGTCGTTTTGTGAGAAATTATCAGCAGCTTTTCTCCAACCCATCAAAAATGGAAACGACAACATTATTATTTCCTCCGTGTTTCATTTGATACACGTTCAACAATATGGAATTTAAAAGTCTGCACTATTGCAAAACGGGTGAATTAGCCAGGTACTCGTACACTATTTTTTTGTACTGCTGGTCCTGTACCAGCCTGAAAGTGCGCCGGATTACAAGCCTGCCTACTGACTACTTGCAGCGAAGAGAAACCACAGAGAATAAAACAAATATATCTGTATCTCCAGTGCTCAGCTGCTGAATATAGCTTTATCAAAGCCTTAGTTGCAGATTCTCTTCCCCACAGCACTGTGGTCAAGGGACCATAAATAGCCACTGGCTGACCACAAGTGCCTGAGCTACCGTGTGGGCTCCACGGCTCCACGGATTTGGTAACTTTATGTCCCTCTTGTCTAGAAACGAGCCCCCAGAATGGCCAGGCCAATTGTTTTCAAGTCTCTTGACCAGCCATTTCTCTACTCACCAAGATGAACAAAGCAGTGTGTAGTGACCACTAAGGAATCTGGTTGCCCTAATTTTTGATGTTTGCCTGGTATTGCAAAAATGAAGGGAGAGATTATCTGAAATCTGACAAGCAGAAGGATGTGGTTCGTGCATTGAACATGGTAGGATACAGGTTTATGCTACATAGACTGCCAAGTTATCAATTGTTTGATTCTTTTTTATTGTGTAAGCCCGAGATTCTGGTGTTAATTTATCAGTTTCTTGTTTTCTGGTGATTGTCAAGATCAAGAAACCAGCCTGTGCTTTGATTGTTTCTTGGTCAAACTCAAGCGAAGGCAAATCGGCCTAGTTAGGCCTCAGAGGAGAATTCTGGGAACCCTGAAAAAAAATCAAGAGTAAAGTAGTTCCCAGAGAGAGAAGCCTGCACGTGTTTTGCAGAACTCGGGTGCAAGCGAGATCACAGGAGTGGCAAGGCTGAGTGTTGGAGAAAAAGAGGTTCTTCCTCTACCTTCCATGTCATTAAATAATCAGAGCACAGGTTGGTGCTAATTGTGAAATTATCTAATGGTGGTTGGACTGAAACGTTGTGTCATGTCCAGAAGTGAAGTCCAAAAAAGCCTCAACCTTAGCTCAGTCAATCTCACCACAATATTACATTCCCTTCCAGGTCTGAGTCACTTTTGGATTTGGCTTTCCAAAAACCACCGTCATCAAGTTTGTTAAAGTAAGATCAAGTCCAGTGTTGAGCCATACAGGCTAACTTGGGGCCATTAAATTCAATGGTTCTATATCTGTGCTTAAGAAGAAATTGTATTCTCTGACCCACTCTATTTAAATATTTAATTTGTTCTAAGGAAACAGAGAAGAGCAATATATAATTTTCTACATATTTCCAAGAGCGGAGAATCCAGATTTGGGCTGATTGGGACCCGAATCCAGCCAAATCCGGCCACTTCGGCCCCCTGCAGAGTGTGGGAGCACTCCCAGGGTGGCACATGACCCATGCGATGATGTCACTTCTGGGAAGTGATGTCATCGTGTGGGCCAGGAGCACGGGCCAGGAGTGCGGGCTGGGAGTGTGAGTGTGGGCTGGGAGCGCGAGGGGGAAGCTAAAAGGTAGGGGCTGGGCCTCCAGCCTCCCACCTGGGGGATCAGAGAACCTGGCAACCCTAACTGAGGGAAAGCATTAACAATATTTATATGGCCTACTTTGAACAGCTCCCCCCCCCCCCGCCTCTCTCTGTGCTGGATCGCTTTAGTGTTGGCAGATCCAGGTTGGGAAATTCCTGGAGTTTTTTAGAGTAGAGCCTGGAGAGGGCAGAGCCCCGTGGCACAGTGGTAAGCTGCAGCACTGCAGCCCAAGCTCTGCTCACAATCTGAGTTCGATCCTGGTGGAAGCTGGGTTCAGGTAGCCGGCTCAAGGTTGACTCAGCCTTCCATCCTTCCAAGGTTAGTAAAATGAGTACCCAGTTTCCTGGGGGTAAAGTGTAGATGACTGGGGAAGGCAATGGCAAACCACCCCATAACAAAAAGTCTGCCAAGAAAATATCATGATGCAATGTCCCCCCATAGGTAAGTAATGACTCGGTGCTTGCACAGGGTGCTTGCACCTTTACCTTTTACCTGGAGAGGGCAGAGTGTGAGGAGGGAAGGGACTTCAGTGGGGTATAATGCCACAGCGTCAACCCTCCAAAGCAGCCATTTTCTCCACCGGAACTGATCTCTGTCACCTGGAGATCAGCTGTAATTCTGGGAGATCTGCAGGCCCCACCTGGAGGTGAGCAACCTTAGATCACTTCCTGTACAGCAGTGAAAATCTACATGTTTAGAGGTGGCGAGGGCAGGGAGTACAAATGAGTGAATGCTCCGAAAGGCTAAAAGACATCAAGCGCTGGTCTGGCACAGTCCTCAGGGGAGGTCAAGGTTGGAGAGACATTCCTTCAAGTTGATGTCATCACAATTTATTTGTTTTGGCAGAAAGTAAAGTTTCTCTCTTTCATGCCAAGACAAATAATCCTCCCAGCCTACCCTGTTGTGATTGCGCCCTCTTGGTATATTCCATTTTTAAAAGAAATGTAAACCACCTTTCCACATTATATATACACAGCAGTGCACTAAATTAAATATAGAAATGGACACCTAAGGCAGTATCAAAAGTGAATCAATAAGGAGCTGCGTAAAACAAGAATCAGGGCAGATTTCCCCCCAGGGTGGGAACTGTGCAAGTAGCAACAAGCAAGATTTAGATGTGCAGGAGTGGCATTCGTGCACCCCGTCCCCTTGCTGTCTGTTGCTGGCACCTACCCGAGTTGTCAACTATCATGCCAGTCCCCCCCCCCCCCGCAGCCTGACAAGCCCCCAACAGCTGAGCCTCAGCCGAGTTTTTTAAAAGTCCTGTTAAAGGGCTGAAGGGGGGGGGGATGGCCGAGCTCAATATTACCATTTTGAAAGCAAGATTCAAGTTTAGTGGCACCTAAAAGACCAGTAGGATTTCCAGGGTATAAGCTTTCGAGAGTCAAGGGCCGGTTTCACACTTCTTACCTGCTCCTGGAACACTGCGAAACATCGTGCTAAAAATGCGGAAGATAGCGTCTTCTCACGAGAGTTTTGCGCGACATCACAAAACTCTCGCGAGAAGATGCTATCTTCCGCGTTTTTGGCACAATGTTTCGCAACGTTCCGGGAGCAGGTAAGAAGTGTGAAAACAGCCATGCTCTCTTTGTTATCTTCATCTCAAAAGCGTATACCCTGGAAATCTTGTTGACTTAAAGGTGCTCCTGGACAAAATTCTTGTTCTTCTATTGAACAGAGCTACCCACCTGAAATTATTTGGAAGGTGGTGCTAAGTTCTACCCTTCACCCCCTGCCCCAATTGGCAGCAGACAAGCTTTCACGGACAGATTCTGTCTGCAGCCAGCGTGTGGTTTTCCCTTTAAATCAGAGCAAAGTTCTCTCAAATGATATTCTTTTTGAAACATATATCTTTTTATTTTGAGCAGCTTGTCTCACTTTATTTGAAAGCACCACATTCGTACATAGGAATTCAAATGTCCTACCTTCTTTGCTAAACTATTCTTAAATATAAAAGCGAAAGGCAGTTGAGTGCTTTTTAAAGGAATGGTAAGCCCTTGAGGGTGCCACCCTTCAGGAAAACTTAAAGCCCACTCAGAGCAGTTTACAAAATGTGTTATTATTATCCCTACAACAATAAACACCCTGTGAGGTGGGTGGGGCTGAGAGAGCTCCGAGAGAGCTGTGACTGATCCAAGGTCACTCAGCTGGCTTCAAGTGGAGGAGTGGGGAATCAAACTTGGTTCTCCAGATTTGAATCCTGCTGTTCTTAACCACTTCTCTAAACTAGCTCTCTACACCAAACTGGCTCTCTCTCATGAAACCAAACTATTTCAAGTCTAGCATTGCCTCACCCTCTCCCCAAGTGGCTTTTCCCCACTCGACCCATTGGGAAGCGCCACATCTATTTATCCCTCCACGTCCAGTCCTCTTTGCCGATGTGACATCATCGTTCATACCTTAGCGTGACATAATTGAGCAGGTCAGTGGTTATTGCAAGCTTTGCCCGTTCTTAAATTCCATTTGCAACCCTCCAGAACGAGTCTTTTACAGTTAAAATGATTCACTCATTAGGTAAAATAAACACAAAAATAATGTCAAATTAAAGCAAAACAAAATGGTGTGGATTTAAATTCAGACTGACATTGAGCAAACAGTTCTGGCTGGTATCATTATACCCTCTTTTAGCAAGCACGGATAGCGGAGTATGGCTCCAATTAGTTTCCGATTGGAGGATCTTAACAGTACTGGCTCCCTGAAGACTATACATCACCAAAGCTGCATGCTTTAAAAAAAAAAAGACCTCATAAGGAACAATGCAATTGGTATGCAGTGAGGAAAGAACAGAAGGCGTTCGGAAGAAAAGGAGAAATGTCTGTTGAATATTTTTTTCCCCTTGGTGTAGATTTAGCTTCCAACTTATTTAGCTCTACTTATTTTTTAATCATGTCCGAAAACAGGTAAGAATTTTCAGTTGCCAAGCAATATTGAACAGCTCAGTACAGCCAACGCAGATTCATCAGATAGCCCTTCCGCCTCCCGCTACATACACAAGTTTCCTTAAAAATTCAAAGCCTACCAGCAACAAAACCTTTCAGAACAGAAAACTTCTCTCTGTTCCAACTAAATGGTGGGTCATTTATTGCTTTTTTAAAATGCTTCTTGTCCCTTGGATGAAAACATCCCATATAAACTCTACATTTAATAGTTTGGGGCTAGTATGAAAGTAAGAAGATGTAGCCAAACCAGGTTTGCAGCTTGCCAAACCCAGGGTCTGAGTTGGATACCCGGAGCCAAAGAACAGTCTCAGTAATTGAAGCTGTCTCCAGCCAGAATAAAAAGAAAATATAGCAAGAACTCCCAATTACGGGAGAGCAAGTTGAAAGAGGAGAGAATCTTTGTGGAAGTGATGTCCTCATTCAGAGACACAGTTTAAGTGCTCAGAGGTATGCAAGACGGTCATCTTGTAGGATATTTTAACCTTCCCTTAGCTTGTCTTCTTCTGCCATTCAGTGTGGGTTTTTCCTTCAGCTGAAGGGCAGAGCCACGGGATAAGATGGTGCGGAAGTGACTCCCAGATACAACGAGACTTTGAATTGCCAGCAACAAAACTCCGCCTGGTTAGGAGACAATGCTGTTTGCATTGGACACAAAAGATCATAACAACATTTAGTATTATTGCGCTTTAGGGAATCTAACTCACTGGCAAAGTTCCTGGTGGGCCAGTGCCCTGGAGAAGGACTAGAAGCCAGGAAGAGTTTAAGCCACGTAGCCCTGGCAGTGCTGGCAGCATGGAAGGAGCACCTGGCTTTAGCAAGAGCAATACAACAGTTTCACCCAATGGGCAAACCTACACCTGTTGTCTGCATTTCCACGGCCCAAATCTGAGGTGGGTAAACCCTGCTATACATCTAGCAGCATCACACAGGCCCCGTGACTCAGGCTGCTTTGGAGACATTTTAAGATCTCCATCCACCAAGAATACTATAAGGTAGATCGCTGTTGCTCCCATATTACAGACAGGAAGTTGTGGGTTGCCTAGCACATCCGTAACGGGCAAGATTCAAATCAGGAACACTCTTATTCTGAAACCCTGTACACCAGCTCTCCAAAATGATATATTTCTTCCTATTGTACAATATATTTAACAATATAACTCATACCAATTATTCCACTACAGAGTTTTGTATTTTTTTTTTGACAAGGCTTTTCCTTCTCTCCTTAAAATATTCTTTTCTTCTCCAATAGCAAAGGTCAACACTGTCTCTGTTTCTCTCTCCGGGATGTTTGAACACCCACCCGTTCAGCTTGCACCCTGTCCATCAGTTGCAAAGAGATACCGGATTTTTCGACGATTGTTGTGTTCGTTTGGATCTTTCTGTGAGTGTTCAGTCAGTTGTTCCATTGTATTCTTTCCTAACTATGCAATATGGCACAATTGACTTTTTGTGCATTTGTGTTCTCGCACTGCCCAACTAAGGTCTACTACCTCCCCACCCTTGCTGCGTAACTGATCTGCTCAGCAGGCAATTGTTTAAATAGACAATTAGACCGCTCACACAAATCGTATCAATCACTTCTCAATAAATGCTGCGCTTCAATAAAATCCTACTGTTAGGTGTTTGTCTAAGCAGTCCTTTACAGTGCAATCCTAAGTATAGTCTAAGACCAGTGAAATCAATGGGTTTAGACTGGAGTAACTCTGCTTAGGACTGCACTGTTAGTGATGCTAATGGCTGCTGAGCAGTTTAAATCATTACCATCTTTGTGCATATGCAGTTTTGGGGAAACTGTTTCTGTAGGCTTTTGTGGCTGCTTGGCACAAACCAAACAGGCTACATGAGTGACTCACATCTGATTGCCACCTTAAAACATGGCAAACTTGACACTCAAATGTGTTCCTGACGATATTTACAGTATCTCTATCTCTCATTCATCCCAACCAGGGCTTTTTTTCAGCAGGAATGCGGTGGAAAGGAGTTCCGGAACCTCTTGAAAATGGTCACATGGCTGGTGGCCCCGCCCCCTGATCTCCAGACAGAGGGGAGTTGAGATGGCCCTCCGCGCCGCTTGGTGGCGCGGAGGGCCATCTCAACTCCCCTCTGTCTGGAGATCAGGGGGTGGGGCCACCAGCCATGTGACCATTTTCTCTGAGGGCAACCCACTGAGTTCCACCGCCCCCTTTTGTAGAAAAAAAGCCCTGATACCAACTGTATCCAGAGACATGAAGTCTCTTTCCATTCCTTTCTCTTTTGGTATCTTTTGCTTTCACCCGCTGACACAAAGCACTCGTTAAATGCAAAGCTCACAGAAGAATAACATTTTAAAAAATACACGCAAATGATCTGGCAAAGCATAATGAAATAAAACCAGTTCAATCGATGTAAGAGAAGCGGGTGGCAGCAGTTTTCAAGATCCAAGTGAGCAGGAACCAGAACGTTCTTACGGCAGAGCTGGTTCTGTTTTGGAGTACAAATTGTCTTTGCAGTGTGAAAGCATGCCCGGCCGGGGGGATGTTCCCAGCCTCAGGCCACCGGTGAGCAGTTTCAGCAGCCAATCACAGTACTGCCAGTGTTCTTTCCATAGCAGAACATGGCGTTATAATATTTTGACTGGGCACATGCCTCCACCAAGCTTCCAAGCAATGCAGCAAAATCAGTGGACCTAAACCCATGGGCCAGACTCGCGCAGCCCTCGATGCTTCAACTCAGCAGCAAGTCAGCAAGAGGCAGGCTTTTATTTCAAAGACTTGGCTCTTCCCGTCTTGTTGGGGGCAGGGGGAGAAATGGATGTTTTAAAAAAGTTCCAATCAGAAAGCACACTAGGTCTCTTCATAGTATTTTCTCTAGGAATCGGTGTGAATATTATTTGATATTATTCAAGGCAGTGGAGCATGAGGCCCAGGACGGAGTCACAACTGTATATGTACTCTGGGTGTGATAGGACCTTGTGTGTGACCAGGGACAAGTTATGTTCTCCCTATACATGCAACAATTTCAGCCTTTGGCGGCTCCTGGTACAGCCAGTAAACAGAGTGGAACTGGTACAATGCCTTGGCATCACTTTGATGTACATTTTTTTAAAAAATGTCCATGCTATGAGATGGGAAGACCAGGCAAGCCTGACCTTGTCAGACCTTGGTAGCTAAGCAGGGTCGACCTTTATTTGATTTATTCATTAGATTTTTATGCTGCCTTTTAGATTTTTATTCCTCCTCAGCGTTGAACAAGACTCAAAGTGGGATACACATTAGAAACCATTAAAAACAACAATGAATATTACATATTAAAACCAGGGCTTTTTTTCAGCTGGAACGTGGTGGAATGGAGTTCCGGAACCTCTTGAAAATGGTCACATGGCTGGTGGCCCCGCCTCCTGAACTCCAGACAGAGGGGAGTTTAGATTGCCCTCTGCGCCACTCCAGCAGTGTGGAGGGCCATCTCAACTCCCCTCTGTCTGGAGATCAGGGGGCGGGGCCACCAGCCATGTGACCATTTTCTCCTAGGGCAACCCACTGAGTTCCACCACCTCTTTTCCCAGAAAAAAAAGCCCTGGTTAAAACTAAAAACTTCGCTATAATGAAGGGGTTAGTAACTGGATGGGAGCCAGGAGGGAAGGCGGCGTGGTATAACCTGATCTTGTCAGATCTCGGAAGCTAAGCAGGGTCAGTACTTGGATGGGAGACCACCAAGGAAGACTCTGCAAAGGACAGCAACGGCAAACCTCCTCTGCTTCTCATTTGCCTTGACAGCCCCAGCAGGGGTCGCCATAAGTCAGTTGTGACTTGATGGCACTTTACACACACACAATTGGATGGGAGACCTCCAAGGAAGACCAGGGTCACTAAGTAGAGGCAGGCAATGGCAAACCATTTCTGTTCATCTCTTGCCTTGAAAATGCCAGCAGGGATCACCATAAGTCTGCTATGATTTGATGGCACTTTCCACCACCAGTTTGAAATGGGCAGCCATGTCCTTATGCCACAGAAACACAATTGAATCTAGAAAGGCCAATCCCTCCAAAGTTTAATCAGACTGGGGGAAAAGGGATGCACTGGTGCCCCTTGACCCTTGCTGTGGCTTTAAAAATAAAATCTCTTAAGTCTTGGTTGTTGTGGGTTTTCCGGGCTGTATTGCCGTGGTCTTGGCATTGTAGTTCCTGACGTTTCGCCAGCAGCTGTGGCTGGCATCTTCAGAGGTGTAGCACCAAAAGACAGAGATCTCTCAGTTTCAAGGTGTGGAGAAGATGTTGGCAGGTCATTTATATCTACTCAGGAGGGGTGGGGTTGAGCTGAGTCATCCTGTAAGAGATGCCAACATCTTTTCCACACTTTTCTCAGTGTCCACACTGTGACACTGAGAGATCTCTGTCTTTTGGCACTACACCTTTGAAGATGCCAGCCACAGCTGCTGGCGAAACGTCAGGAACTACAATGCCAAGACCACAGCAATACAGCCCGGAAAACCCACAACAACCATCGTTCTCCGGCCGTGAAAGCCTTCGACAATACTCTTAAGTCTTGTTTGCAAATTGGATCAACAGATCTCTCCCACCAGAAGTGGCTTTTATTTAAAAATCTAGCTTAGCATGAGCATCTGAACAAACTGATTATTTATTACAGTCAAAGACCAGCCCAAAAGTTAATAAATTACCAGAAATGTTACATAAAAAGTACATATTAAAATTAGCAAATATCGTCCAATAAACTAATACAGTACAATAAATGCTTGTCCGTGATTCAGGGTTCATGTAGTTTGAGCATCTGCCAGCTGGACTGCCTGTACAGATCCAGAAAAAATTATTTCAAATCAGCATGAGGTCATGGGTCTTCAGAAATAGAAGAGTCAAAGGTTCTTTGAGTTGGAAGGACACAGCCCCCCATAACTGGGCTCGAGGGTATATATGGAAAAAAGGTATTTTTCTAAGGCAGCAGGACTTATTCAAGTTATATTGTCATCCCAAAGAACAAAAACCTACAGCCTCCTGGGCCTGTGCCAAAGGTTACCAGGTCCAAACCAAACTTTACAGCCTGGACCCAGCCAGTGGCTGTACAGGCCCCGGCAATGGCCAGTCCCCCATGTTGCTGGTGGCCAAGAATGTACTGAGCTCTTGCTGAGCATTAGCACTCTCCTTATTGTGCCACTACAACCAGTTGTTTGGTTGGCATGCCCTGAGAACCAGTTCTGTAGCATGGTGTAGTTGTTAGAGTGTTGTACCCCGATAAGGGAGATCCAGGTTCGTATTTCCGTTCTGCCGTGGAAACTCACTGGGTGACCTTGCCCCAGTCACGCATCTTCAGCCTAACCTGACTCACAACAGTGTTGTGGGGATAAAATGGAGGCGTGTAGAACGATGTTGTGGGCCTCTTTGGGTCCCCAAAGTAGAGAAAATACCTTAATAAATAGATCTTGTATTCTACATCTTGATTTTTACAATGCAAGCACTTAGTAAATAATACATCACAAATGATTTTAAAGATAATAATAGCCTTTACATATTTTTAATGATTGAAGTGTTGACTAAGAATATTGGGGATGACATTTCTTTTCTTTTTTGCAGAATAAAATAAAATGCAAGGCCAAAATTGGTTTTTCTGCCAAGTAGAACATTCCAAACAAAACTTGGCATAATCAAGCGGTACATATATTTCCAGGCATTCATGAAAATGTAAAAACAATCCTCGAGGAACCCTTCTTCCAAATGAACAATGTAACCAGTTCTCTTTTCAAAGAATCCTTAATAAAATTAGTACCAGAAACTACGTTACCAAAACAGCACATCCTCAAACAGAAAATGGTTGCTAGCTTCACCAGTTGGTCATCTGACTCCTCTCCTCAAATGAGCTACCCCATATTTCCCCTTTTTGTCTAAAAAAAAATTCCAGGACATTTTAGCACAGTTCTGGCATGTTGTTCTGCATATGGCACTCACAAAAGTACCTCCTTCAAAATGTTTAAGCGAACAAGTTACATAAATACTCCTTTCCATTTCCCCTTGTATCAGGCTTCAGGACCTTTTTTCAATTTTCACAACAAGGAAAACAAAAGCCATCGTGAAATATCTCTGGTAACTTCTAAGACCACCCAGGTAAAGGAGGAAACGATCACATTTTCTTCACCAACTTTGCCAGAATGCCTAGGGAGGGACTGATCGGACCCCAGAAGACAGAAAATGGCTACAATCTCTATTTTAGGTCTAGAAAAATGACCATGGCTGCCTGGGCATTTCATAGCATCCACAGATCTGATGTCACAGCTACACAATGACTCGGTGGGCTGGGCTAGGGCACAGAAGAAGAAAAGCATGCAGGTATCTAAGTTTCCTTCCTACCTGGCCTTCTCTCGCCTCTCCCTTTGCCTGTCACTATTCCTATAGGGACACTGTGTCTTACTCTCCAGTGCATCATACCAACCAGTCCTCCAACACGAACACAACCCAATCACATATAAGACCTCTCTCACTTAGAGCTCAATCATAGAATCCAAAGGATGGTAGGAGACCCCACACACGCAGGGCTTTTTTTCAGGGGGAACGCGGGGGAACGGAGTTCCGGAACCTCTTGAAAAGGGTCACATGGCTGGTGGCCCCGCCTCCTGATCTCCAGACAGAGGGGAGTTTAGATTGCCCTCCACGGAGGGAACTCCCCTCTGCCTGGAGATCAGGGGGCGGGGCCACCAGCCATGTGACCATTTTCTCTGAGGGCAACCCACTGAGTTCCACCACCTCTTTCCCCAGAAAAAAAGCCCTGCACACACGTATACACTTCTGCTCTTGTGAGCAAAGAGTTCACCACTGAAATTTCACTTTGGCAACCATTCAGTGTGAGCATAGTGACTAGATTGTTGGATTAGGATCTGGGAGACCCAGGTTCAAATCCCCACTTGTCCACGAAGCTTATTGGGAGACCTTGGACAAGTCACTACCCCCTCAGCCTAAGCTACCTGACAAGGTTGTTGTGGGAATAAAATAAGGGAGAATCATGTGTGCTGCCCTGAACTCCAGGGAGAAAAGGCTGCCCACAGTCCAAAAGATAAACCAAAAAGGAAAAAGCGGCAGCCTTGGCATAATGGAACACCTTACCTAAGGCGTACAACAAAGCAGGGCATCTGCACGAGCACCTCACAAGTAGGGCCCAGCACACACTTCCGAGAGTAGCCTGAAAATGGTGAAAATCATACTGGAGGTACTCAGCAGGTGCAGAGTATAAGTGTGCCAAGTACAGTCTGGGGACAGATTTTGGCTTCAGCTATACCCCTCAAAGATTGGTTGATTGATTGTCCTTCTTTTAGGAGTTGCTGAAGGCCCAAGATTATATGGATTTTTTTGCCGGCGGCTTCCTTGCTCTTGTATCAAGAACAAGATAAAGCAGGAGGTTACCTGCCTTCTAGGATCCCTAGAAAAATCTGGGTTCGGAGAATTTTTAGCGTCTTCTCTCAGGGCCAAGCTACAACCAGGGCCGGATCGAGGGGGGCAGGGGGGGTAGTCTGCCCCTGGCGCCCCCAGGGAGGGGGCGCCGGGAGCAGCTGCCAGCTGCCAGAGGGCGCAGGCAGCCTCACAGCCCCCCTGCGCTGCCTTTCGCCTGCCCTGCAGGACGGGGCGGCCGGCTTGCCGCGCACCCCCTGTCCCGCAGAGCAGGCAAAAGGCAGCGTGGGGGACTGCAGGGCCACCCGCGCCGCACTGCCTTTTGCCTGCCCTGCAGGGAAGGGGGTGCGTGGCAAGCTGGCCGCCCCCTGTCCCACGGGGCAGGCGAATGGCGCGGGCGGCCTCGCAGCCCCCCACGCTGCTTTTGCCTGCCCTGCAGGGCAGGGGGTGCGCAGCAAACCGGCTGTCCCCTGTCCTGCGGTGCAGGTGAAAGCAGTGCGGGCGGCTTCCCAGCCTCTGTTACGCCCTGCGTGATGACGTCACCTGAGTGCTGCACGAAGTCGCCAGCCTAGGGTTGCCCCGGGCGCAGGCAACCCTAGATCTGGCGCTGGCTACAAGTAACGAATGACACTTGCCTGGCAAGTGAACAGACTCATGTGTATTCCTCCCAGTTCACTTTCCATTCACTTGTGCTCCACTTGGTCACTACGTAGTGGAGGGCAAGTGAACAGGGAGGAATACACGTGTCTGTTCACTTGCCAGGCAAGTGTCATTCATCACTTGTAGCTTGGCTCTCAATGTGGATTTTTCCTGGACTTGGAGGAGGGGAAGAGGACTTCATGTGAGCTAATCAGTATGCTCTCTGATTGGCCAAAGATGAGAAGGAGGGAATTCCCAAGTCCTGTGTCTCCAATTTTCTCCTCTGTCATCAGCAGTGTTCAGTAACTGAAGGTGCTTCATGGTTTAAGGCAGAAACAAAGTGCCAGTCTGCCTGCCTCTCTGAGAAAGTTGATACCTAGGCCGTTTCCACACGGTTTAGCTGCTTGCGTTATGTCCCGGCAGATCGTGCCTAAAACGCGGAAGATCGCCTTTTTTCGCATGAGATTTGCACGACGTCACGTGATCTTCTGCTTTTTTTGAGCGATCTGCCGGGACATAACGCAAGCAGCTAAACTGTGTGGAAACGGCCCTAGTCTGTCAACATCTTGAAAACAAGCCATTGCTCCATATTTTAATGAGAACACAATTTTACAGTTCAAGATGATTAGCCATGTTAGTCTGTCTGTAGCAGTGGAAAAGAGCAGGAATCAAGTAGCACCTATTAGACTAACAAACATTTGTGGTAGGATCTGAACTATTGTGAATCACAGCACACTTCTTCAGACACAGCTGGAATGTGAGTCTATCTGTCCTTATATCTTGGAGAGTGGAGTAATTTCAGATGCTGAATGACAATAGCCGGTGAATGACAAAGGCAGGCATGATTGGATAGGGTGGGGTATGCAGAGGGACTGGCCAGTTCGTGAGCTGTGACTCATGAAAACTCATACTCTACCAAATTTTGTTAGTCTGATAGGTACTAAAAAGAGCCCCATGGAAAAGAGTGGTAAGCGGCAGTACTACAGCCCAAGCTCTGCTCATGACCTGAGTTCAATCCTGGCAGAAGCTGGGTTCAGGTAGACAGCTCAAGGTTGACTCAGAGCCAAACTACAAGTGACGTCTTACACAGGTTGGACACTAGTCGGCTTCCCTCAAGTTTTGATGGGAAATGTAGGCGCCCTGGTTTTACAGCTTGGCTCTCCATTACAGCTGCAAGACCAGGATGCCTACATTTCCCATCAAAACTTGAGGGAAGCCGACTAGTGTCCAACCTGTGTAAGACATCACTTGTAGTTTGGCTCTCAGCCTTCCATCCTTTTGAGGTTGGTAAAATGAGTACCCAGTTTCCTGGGGGTAAAGTCTAGATGACTGGGGAAGGCCATGGCAAACCACCCCGTATCAAAAAGTCTGCCAAGAAAACGTCATGATGCGACGTCCCCCATGGGTAAGTAGTGACTCGGTGCTTGCACCCTCCTTCTCACACTTTTACCTTACAGGTACTACTTGACTCCTGCTCTTTTCCACAATTTTACAGTGTTTTACAACTGGGAGTTCATTTTGCAGTCTTGTTCAGGACGGGCCCTAAGACAGTCATCCTTGTTGCTTGCTCCCAGATAAAATTAGTGTCCAGTCTTGAACACATGAAGCTGCTTTATACTGAATCGGACAATTGCTGCTTTATATCGATTCGGACTATTCTCTAATCTGAGCCAAGCTACAAGTGATGAACGACACTTGAACAGCAAGTGAACCGACTCACGTGTATTCCTCCCTGTTCACTTGTGCTCCACTTGATCACAGTGGAGCACAAGTGAACAGGGAGGAATACACGTGAGTCTGTTCACTTGCCGTTCAAGTGTCGTTCATCACTTGTAGCTTGGCCCTCTGATTGGAAGTGACTTTCCAGGCTTTCAACTCTTTTCATTAAGCTGCGGTGTGATCCTTTCAACTGGAGAGGCTGGAGATTGAACCTGTGGGTGGCCTTCTGCATGCCAAACAGATGCTCTGCAGCTAAGCCATGGCTCCTCATGGTGAAACCCCACAACCCAGACGGACTTCTCAGTATCCTCTCTGTTTGGGATCCTCAAATGATTAAAGATCCAGAGGAGTTAGCCGTGTTAGTCTGTAGTAGCAAAATCAAAAAGAGTCCAGTTGCACCTTTAAGACTAACCAACTTTATTGTAGCATAAGCTTTTAAGAGCCACAGTTCTCTTCGTCAGATTGTGTCTCTTGAAAGCTGACTCTGCATCTGACAAAGAGAACTGTGATTCTCGAAAGCTTATGCTACAATAAAGTTGGTTAGTCTTAAAGGTGCTACTGGACTCTTTTCAAGTGATTAAACCGCTGTTGTGATCAGTTGACCCACACTGATTTATGTTACCATACAGTGGCCAAAAATGGGGCTAAAATTAGGGTTGAAAGTGTGGACTTCATGAAGTTAGAACTACATATTTAGTTCATTGCTCCACCTTTCCCAATTAAAACTGACCTTCAAAATTTCAATAGGGATCTCAAGTACATATTTGGAACCCATCATTTGTAGATAGACGAAAAGAACTGTGGTTCTCGAAAGCTTATGCTACAGTAAAGTCAGTTAGTCTTAAAGGTGCTACTGGACTCTTACCATTTCTAGATAGTCCCTTCTGAATATTCCGACCCCCCACCCCAAGTCATCCTCGAGACAGTGTTGAAAAGCTAGGGCATGTCTTCAGCAGCTTGGTACGCCGCAGACTGATGAGTGTGCGCCACTGTTCCCTTCTCCCCCACCCCAGACGCACATATACATCTCTGTGCACACACTCCACCCAGAGCACATTCCCTCTTTCCCTGAATCAGCACTGGAATGGGAACAATGGTTCGCCAGTCGACAGGAGAACGAGACATACAATTAGTTGCAAAAATAAAAAACAGCTGGTGAAATATAATAGCTGTTATTCTGAGCACATGAACCTGAAAAGATACTGTTTATTTTATAAGACAAACAACATTTGCCTGCTGTTTGATCTGCTAGAGCATCCACCACTGGAAGTTGTCGGTTCGCATTTAGTCCCTCGACTGTCGGAGCAGGGTCTGCAGAAGCTATAAACACACGGCAGGGGATATCACTTTCCATGTTAATTTGACAGTAAACAGTACTAATTCGACTTTGCAGCTGTTTATTGATACCAAAATAATACAATTCATTGCAGAGCACAGTAGCTAGTGGAATCAGGACTGAGCAGTTTATAAAACTCAAGGAGCCAGGCTAGCCACAGCCTCTCGTTCCTGAAGAATTCAACAAGCGACATCACGGTCTTGTGGCTTTCATTGAGCTGTGCTGTGCAGGGTGTGGGGAAAGTTTCTCGAAATTTGCAACGAGGATTTTCCTTCGAGGTCTCTTAAGGGCTTGTTTGGGTTTCACTGTGCCGGGTCAATTCTACTCTCATCCGTGACAACCCAGTGTCTCCTAGGCCTTAAACAGGGCTTTTTTTCAGCAGGAACGCGGGGGAACGGAGTTCCGGAACCTCTTGAAAATGGTCACATGGCTGGTGGCCCCGCCCCCTGACCTCCAGACAGAGGGGAGTTGAGATTGCCCGGAGGGCAATCTAAAACTCCCCTCTGTCTGGAGATCAGGGGGCGGGGCCACCAGCCATGTGACCATTTTCTCTGAGGGCAACCCACTGAGTTCCACCACCTCTTTTCCCAGAAGAAAAGCCCTGGCCTTAAACATTCTCAAAAAACATAGCTGCCAGCAGAGATGCCACATCAAAATTTAACCCAAAGATTCACTTCTTTGCAGGTTGAAGTAATGGCTCCTGGGAATATAAGATATGAAAGAGTCACATTTCTCCATCTCGATGGATAAGAAGTGGATGTGGTTCACGGATTTCATGAATGGTGTGAGTACCACTTCCAGGGCTGCATTTCATATCATTGTTTGTTATCTAATGACATATGAATGCTGGCTTCTGCGCCTTCAGGAAATATATGAACTCGGCCACCATACTATCAGGACCAGCTCCTACTTCCCAAATGGTAGGAACACACTCAGGGCCAAGCTACAAGTGACGAATGACACTTGAACAGCAAGTGGACAGACTCACGTATATTCCTCCCTGTTCACTTGCGCTCCACTTGATCACGTAGGTTCAAGTGTCATTTGTCACTTGTAGCTTGGCTCTCAGTCCTCCCACCCACCAGACACCTCACACCTTGTGTTGTAAGCAGAGGACAGCTGCTTTGCAAGAAAGGAGTCTGCTGAGTATATAGCTCAGTCACTCAGGCCTGTGAGCCAAGCCTTGTTTAGAAGGGAAAGGCAGTGTCTCAGAGCCAAGCTACAAGTGATGCCTTACACAGGTTGGACATATGTCAGCTTCCCTCAAGTATTGATGGGAAATGTAGGCATCCTGATTTTACAGCTTGGTTCTCCATTACAGTTGCAAGACCAGGATGCCTACATTTCCCATCAAAACTTGAGGGAAGCTGACAAGTGTCCAACCTGTGTCAGGCGTCACTTGTAGCTTGGCTCTCAGTCTGTCCACTTCCCAGCCCCTAGCCAATCTGATCTGGGATGGGTGGAATTCCTTCCTGAATCTCAATACTGCAATCACTTTGACTCTGAGCATAAAGATAAACTATCTCCAGTATTCTCTGCAAGCACTATTACAAAATAGTATTTTTGTTTCTCTAATTACAGATAGAAAATCAACTTAATTCAAGACCTAAAGCCCTGAAGTTCCCATCCTTCATTCCAAGCGGGTGAGATTAATCATGTTGTTCAGCTGTGAGAATCCAACATGGCACGATGACTAGGGCTGTTCAAAATAGTAAAGAGTCCAGTAGCACCTTTAAGACTAACCAACTTTACTGTAGCATAAGCTTTCGAGAACCACATCTCTCTTCATCAGATGCCATGCTTATGCTACAGTAAAGTTTATTAGTCTTAAAGGTGCTGTCAGGTTTTCCCCCAGGCGCTGCTGCATCAGGCGCCAGGGCACCTGGCTTCATTATCAGGGTACCACTAGCCCTGCTTTGTGGTAGGAGGGGAGGTATACATCACCCATGCACCCCCTCAGGCCACCAGTGAGTCTGCTCAACCTAGCCCCGCCCCTGTGTCCACCTTCCTCCATCACCTTCACCACCTTCCTTCCTCGCTCCCTCATTCTCTCCAGCTGACCTCCAACCACTCCTGCTCCGCTCCTCCTACACAACCCAACCCACCCTGTGGGTGGACTTTCCTTATATCCTTTCCCTCATTCCTGGCCCTACCTGCCAGCCACACCCCTCTTTGGCCCTCTAACATTGGCCTTGGCTGACTCAAGCAGTTGCCTCTGGTGGTAGCTAGTTTGGCTGCTTTGGACAGCCCCAAGCTGTTGCACCTGTGGTAGCTTGTTGGGCTGTGTTGGACAGCTACAGGTGTGCTCTCTTGGCTGGCTGCCAAGCCTCCTCTGCTCCGAGATTCCAGCAGCCCCAGCTGGTCTCTATTATCCCCTTCCTCCCTGTTTGCAGCTTGGGGCGTGGCTCTGTGTTGCTTCTGCTGTCCTGCCGGTAAGGTATCTGCCTGGTTGGCAAAGGGCTGGCTGTCCCTATCTCTTGTGCTTCCTCCCTCTGCCCTGGCCCTCTCCTGGCTATTCTTCCTGTCCTCAGTAGGGCTCATAGAGCGGAACTACAAGTGACAAAAGGCACAGATTGGACACTTGCCAGCTTCCCTCAAGTTTTGGTGGGAAATGTAGGCAGCTTGGCGGAATGTTGGACAAGTGACAGTTAAAAAGTCCATTGGACAGCAGTCAGAGAGCGAAGCTGCGAGACCAGGACGCCTGCATTTCCCATCAAAACTTGAGGGAAGCAGACAAGTGTCCAATCTGTGCCTTTTGTCACGTGTGGTTCTGCTCTATGTCTCCCACTGGAGGGTGGGGCTAGCTGGCTTCCACCTGCTCCTTCTGACCCTCTGGGGCTTAGGGGCTGCTCCACCTTCCTATGGCTGGGTGGCCTCTTTCTCCCCCTCTCCTGGTGGTCCGTGCTGGCCCAGGGTGGCAGTTAGGGTGGCTGGGTAGTAGTACCCCAACTGCCTCCCACCCCCACTTCCTGGTAAGTCTGGGGGATGAGCCTCAGACTCTGGACAGGTGCTACTGGACTCTACTATTTTGCTACTACAGATTAACACGGCTAACTCCTCTGGATCTAGGTCTGTTTAGACACTGAATGACTATGTAGACTGGGGTCCCCAGCCTTTTTGATCCTGCAGGCACCTTTGGAATTCTGACACTGGATGGTTGGCACAACCACAACATGACTGCCATGAGAGGTGGAGCCAGCCACGACATGGCTATCATAAGAGGTGGAGGTAATCACAAAATCCCAGGGAGTGTGGTCATGGATCTACCTAATAACAACTAATAATAATAATAACATTCAATTTATATACTGCCCTTCAGGTTAACTTAATGCCCACTCAGAGCGGTTTACAAAGTATGTCATTATTATCCCCACAACAAACACCCTGTGAGGTGGGTGAGGCTGAGAGAGCTCTGAGAGAGCTGTGACAGACCCAAGGTCACCCAGCTGGCTTCAACCGGAGGAGTGGGGAATCAAAGCCGGCTCTCCAGGTTAGAGTCCCGCGCTCTTAACCACTACACCAAACTGGCTCTTCAATGTTTGAGGCAAAAGGTCTGATTAAGAGGATGCCTTTTAAAATGAGCATATTGTTTAAAAATATTTTCTTGTATACTCACAACTTGTCTTCCGTCACACTGTGATGATCCTTGCGTTGTGGTGGCAGCTGCTGCCGCTGCAGCAACGCTCCAATGGCCAATCAGAAGCCCTGCTGAGCAAAAGCCCCCCCCCCCCCCCAAATACTTGGTAGTTGCCATGAAAGGTGTTGGCAAGTGCTACGGTACTCACGGGTGCCATGTTGGAGAACTCTGCTGTACATGAACACTGAGTGGTAGGCTTTTTAATATATATATATATATATATTTATGAATTACAGATTTGCGATTGATATGTCACAGCAGCAGAACAGTGAAGATGAGGGAAGGAGAATGCAATTGTGCTGTGTGAGAATGTGTCTGTACAGAAAGCTGATTGTGCTGCACTTTGCTGTTAGGAAGGAAAACCTTGAAGCAATTTGAAAAACAAGACACGGATGGTCAACAGTCAAACATGCTGCTGAATAATCAGTTGCATGGTTGTGTCCGGGGAACGGGGCGTCAGTGTTTGAGCATCCCTGTGCCACAGCAGACAGGAGTATCTTTTTCAAATTTCAATAGCAGAGGACAAAAAAATGTTAGTGAGTGCGCTGCCGGCAGCTCTGGATTCAGGGTGCCAAGAAATATGGTGTGGCATGCTGCTGTTTGGCAGGTATGCCAGGGCTGCCTATTCCTTCTCTACAGGCTGGGTGTAGACCTGTTGGTATGGAGGCATCTGGTGGGCTTCGCTCTGTTTTCTTTGTTCATGTTAGTTTGCTTTGAAGAAAACAATACTCAGGTTCGGGGCTTTTTTTCAGCAGGAACGCTGTGGAACGGCGTTCCGGCACCTCTTGAAAATGGCCATGTGACCATTTTCGCCGAGGGCAATTTAAACTTTAAAAAACTCCCCCTTTGTTCCAGCTGACCCAAAGCGACGTCATTGTGCGGTCTTGAGTTCCACCACTGAGTTCCACCACCTCTTTTCCCAGAAAAAAAAGCCCTGCTCGGGTTACCAAAAAAAGGCCCTCTTTAAATTCCTGGGATTCTGCTGCATTACATAATAATTAGAGAGCAAAGCCTGAAACCTTACTCTTGAATACAACTAAAGATACATCACTCACAAGAAAGCCACACATCTTTTGAAGAGCATCTGTTGCGATTGTTGGCACAAGAAAATCACCTTGTCTTTTGGGGGGAAGCAAATGGATTTCTGTTTCTGGCAGGTCCATTTGGTTGCCAACCTGCACATCGTTCACAGCGCTGACCCAAGGCCAAGCTAGACAATATATTTTCTTGTGTCTGGGTTCTGCCAACCCAACTTGCTTTCACCTCAGTCGCGCAGCAGCTGCAGGGAACATCACATGATGTCCCGCACAAAGCGATTTGACTCAGGATGATGGCACGGGGGTAAGGTTCTTGAATACTTGTCAGAGATGCTTTAGGCTGATCCTGCACTGGGCAGTGGGTTGGACTAGAGGGTCTGTATGGCCCCTTCCAACTCTATGATTCTATGATTCTTGCACCCCATGCTCCTTTCCTGAGCCTAAACAGCCTCCCTTTATTTGCATATCTTTGCAGCTGCACATGTAATGTGCCAAGCACGTGCCACTCCAAACTTATGCAAGCAACTCCCCACGGGAGCCCGTCCACTGAGGGAAAAGGCATAGGCGAGGAGGCAGGGCCCCTACTGCTGTTCTGGTTCCAATCAACTCTTGTAGGTTTTAAAAGTGCTGTTCCCTGCAGCTGCTGTGTGAAAACAAGTCTGGTCTGGGGAACGCAGATCCAGCTAGTTAAAAAAACACATCATGGAGTCTGGCTCCCAGTGTACTTGCCGGAAGCGATCCGTGAGCTCCTGAGAAATATCTTCTCGTGTTTTGCTCCCTCATCCTCTCTAAATGGCACTCATGACAGCTCAGACAGCCGGGACATAAAGAATAAATGCATGATCACAAACCTGGATTTTGCTTTTGTGCGTCTCTTGGCATCGCTTGCGCCCTTCATGTGGCTTGAATGCCAGTGATAAAAATGAGCAGTTTCATATTTAGCTTCCTGATTAATGTCATCAGCAATGCCTCTGTGATGAAAGCTACAAAACCATACCATGCAGGACTCAAGGCATTTCCCCCCTTCACCCTTCTTGTTTAGTGAATTCAGATGCTTTTAAAATATGGATTTATCCCGAATCAACAATGCTTTATCATTTGGGGTATTTTTTTCCAGGAGGTTGTATCCTTAAGAACAAAAAGGATGAAAGACATGTGTGGAAATCTCTTGCTACAAATCTACACACACCAGCCCTTGTAGAAGACAAGTAAGAATGTAGCAAATTTGATCAAAGGCTGAAAAGACAGCCAGACGATGTTTATTTTCTCCTCCCCGTTTGCTGGTGACTGACGTTCTTTGTATTTCTATTACTTTTTTAATAGTTTAGACAAATGTGTCTGAGCTTAAGATAGAGAAATGTGACATTAATTATGGATTGCTTCAATGTAGATCTCTTCAGGAGGGCAGTTGCCAAGTTTGGGGATTAGAAGGATGGGGGACTGCGGCGCGATAGCCTGTCTGTGACTCTGGTCTATGCCAGATGTTCCTGGTGGAAGGGCAAGAGGCAGAAATAGAGCATTTAGAGGCAGAAAGTGTTTCTGATTCGTTCTGTCAGTTTGCCAAGCAGAGCGGTGCATCGTGGGGCTTTAAAGAGGGCCCTGCTGATCAGGCGCTGAGCCCTTGCTCCCTGTGGTATTGGCAAAACCGAGCCCTCGGTGACAAAAAAAATAATACAATATGTAAATATCCAATGTAAATATTATAAATGCCAACTTTGATTCGGTTTCGTTTTCTCCGCCATGTCGGACGCTCCTCTTCGCTGGCTCGAGAGGAAGCGGCCGAGCACCCTGTCCGGGCGGCTGATCTGCGAAGATTAGCCCCCAAAACTCCCAGTGAGGGAGGCTGGGTCCGGGACGCTGCGGGAAGAGCCCCCTGGAATCAATGCGGGGGGTTAATTGCCCGTTTGTCCCTACGGAGGCCGGCGGACGTGCGCGGCGCCTCGAGTGCTGCCGGGCCATGAGAAACGGCAAAGAGCAGAATTAGGCGAGAGCCTACAAGTAAGCGAATTCCTTCTGTTATTACAAGCGTACGTGAAGGAGAGGTGAGATCTGAAGCCAAGAGGGCTCACTCTTCCCCTTTGCTGAGTCTCAAAATTTGGTTGGCGCCCCCCCCCCAAAATGGCAACAAAGAAACAAAGTCCTGCCCTTGGCAAGTCAGTTTCGGCTGCCTTAAAGGGAGAATCGTTGGAGGAAATTGTACGGAGGGCGGTTGGTGAAGCTATAAAACCCTTTGTTGACAAGCTGAATGAAACAGATCAAAGGGTCGGCTTAATTGAGAGCGAAGTGAAAACCATCAAGGAAGCAGCGGGGGGGGGGGCAGAGAAGTCTGCTCGGGAAAGTGCGTCACTCGTGAAGGCTACGAATAAAGAGCTTAAACTGGTGGAGAATCAGTTGATCGGGCTACAAGTGGAACGAACACAGACAATTTTGCGCCTCCAGAATGTGAAAGAGGAGGAAAACGAGGACTTACGGGGTCTTGTCTCGGAACTATTGGCGACACCCGCGAGGGCAACTAAAGAAGAAGTTAAAAGCGCCATTTTGGAAGCCCGTCGGGCTACTTCAAAGTATGCAATGAAGCGTCAGTTGCCGCGCGAGATCATCATCGATTTTTCATCTAAGAGGATCCGGGACACTATCCTATACAATTCATACAATGCGGATTTGGACTTCTTGGGCAACAAAATTAAGATATTGAAAGACGTCCCATTTCTAGTCCGGAAAAGACGTTTTAAGTATAAAAAGTTCGCAGCTCTTCTGAGAGAACGTGGAATAAAGTACAAATGGTTATTTCCGGAAGGAATCTGGTTCACCCATAAAGATCAAGCCTTTAAGATATTATCAGAAGATCAACTAAGGGATTTTGAGGACAGGAACCCAGAATTCCAGTGCACCAAGCAAGACGAAAAGGAGAAGTCTGAGGGGGAGGGGGAGGAAACGAGCAATGCGGCTGCAGTTGCGCAGAGAGAACTCCGTCCGGGACCCAGGAGGGGAAGAAAAATTTAACTTGAAATTAAATTGTAATTTGCATTTAGTAAGGTCAACCACTCCATCAATATAATATAAAGCTTTAACTTTTGAATAATGGCAGTATGAAGGGAAAACAGAAATGTAGTGTTTAGTGTTTAGTGTTTGTAGGGTACCTTCCCCTTTTTTCCACCCCTCCCTCCCTCTCTCTTTTTTCTTTCCTCTTTCCTATCCCTTGTGTTATTGTAGTCTTTTGTAGTTACTGTTTTGTAGGGTATGTATGTATGTAGTAGTTGTATGTTAGATATTGAAAATAAAAAATTATATTAAAAAAAAAAATAAATGCCAACTTTAATTTGTAGATGCATTTGATTCAGTATGTACCCCTTGGTTGTTAATGAGTTGTTCATCATTATATAAGGTTTGATTATTGCATCCGCTTCACCCAGGTGTGTGTTATGTGCCGTCAAGTCGCCTGTGACCTATGGTGACCCTATGAATGAAAGACCTCCTAAACCTCCTATTAATAGACTTGCTCAGATCTTGTAAACTGGAGGACGTGGCTTCTTTTATTGAATCTAGCCATCTCGTTTTAGGTCTTCCTCTTTTCCTACTGCCTTCTACTTCTAGAATTATTGACTTTTCCAGAGAATCTTGTCTTCTCATAATGTGATCAAAGTGTGATAGCCTCAGTTTTGTCATTTTAGCTTCTAGGGAGAATTCAGGCTTGATTTGATAGCCGCATGAAATATGGAGTCGTTGTATGATTTGTAGCAGCAACTTCATGAGAGTCAGGTGCTTATAGGTAACCAGGTTTATTAGCAAAGCACACAGTGACCCTTTTGGTTGTTAAGAACATAAGAGAAGCCATGTAGGATCAGGCCAATGGCCCATCCAGTCCAACACTCTGTGTCACACAGTGGCCAAAACCCAGGTGTCCTCAGGAGGTCTGCCAGTGGGGAAGGGACATTAGAAGCCCTCCCACTGATTGCCCCCCCAACACCAAGAGTACAAAGCATCACTGCCCTAGACAGATAGTTCCATCTATACCGGGGGTGGCCACACTTGCTTAATGTAAGAGCCACATAGAATAAACCTGAGATGTTTGAGAGCCACAAGATATGATGCATTGAAGTGACTTCAGAGGAAGAGGTGGGTTTGGAGGAGTGCCCTGAAAGTGACATCACAGGAAGGGGTGGGGTTTTGGCACAGTATGCTGGAAGTGACAATATCAGAAGGGGTGGAGCTTGGGAAAGACTAACACCTGACCTTTGACCTGGAAGCAATATCACAAAAAGTGGTGTCATCCTTGCAAGGCACCACCTCCAAAATATTCTGGCTCCACCCCCAAAGACCCCAGGTATTTTTTGAGTTGGACTTGGCAACCCCAATGTTTTATTGAAAATAGGAAATACATGGAAAGAATGAAGGAAAAAAGGAAAAGGAGGGAGGCAAAGACATGGAAAGACAGAAAGGAAGAAAAAGACAGAAAGAAAGACATGGAAAGAAAGGAAAAGACAAAAAGAAAAGATATGGAAAGAAGGATGAAAAAGGAAAAAGAAAGACAAGGAAGGAAGGCAAAGATATGGAAGGAAGGAAAAAGGAAAAAAAGAAAGAAACAAGAAGGCATGGAAAGATATGGAAAGAATAAAGAGGAAGGAAGGAAATACATGAAAGGAAGGAAGACATGGAAAGATATGGAGAGAAGAGGAAGGAAGGCAGGAAGACATGGAAAGAAAGGAAGGAAGGAAGATATGGAAAGATGTGGAAAGAAGAAAAGAGGAAGGAAGGAAGGCAGGAAGGCAGAAAGAGAAAGGAAGGGATGGAAAGGAGATGGAAAGAAGGAAAGAGAAAGGAAGAAAGAAACGGAAAGGAAGGGAGAAAGAAAGATGAAGAAATCAAAGATCAGAAAAGTGGAGCCACACAATCTTAAAGCAAGCACATGTCCTCTGAAGCAAACGCACTCCCTGCCCCTCCATCCCAGCTGTCCTGCACACACTTATGGTGAGCCAGTCCTCCATGCAACGAATGGGGCTTCCACCCATGCAAAAGCACCCCAGTGCAGGCTGCGCTTCATGCGATGAGCGGCTCTTGCCAGCTGCGCACTTGCCTACTTGGGAGTAAGCCAGCAAGCAGGAAGTCCTGGGCCACCTCTACCTTGGGACTTCCTCACTCCTCCCTTTCCCCTTCCCCCCAAGTGCCCTTCCCAGATGCTCGCTGCGAGCGCAGGGCTGGCAAAGCTCGGTGCCTGCAGAGGAGCGCCCAACATGGTGAGGGAGGGTGGGTTGTCCTTGGCCCTGGCCTGCCCCTTCCTTGCTCCAGCATTGGGAAAGAAAGGGGAAGCACACTGGGTGCATAGATCGGGGGAACGGTTGGCTGGCTCTGCCCCTTAAAGGAGCCTGGGGGAGGAGTTAACTTGCAAGCCTCCGAGATCCACCAAATAAGGCTTGAAGAGCTGCATGTGGCTGGCGAGCCACCATTTGGCCACCCCTGATCTATACCTCGTGGCTAATAGCCACTGATGGACCTCTGCTCCACATGTTTACCCAATTCCCTCTTGAAGCTGTCTATGCTTGAAGCTGCCACCCCCTCCTGAGGCAGTGAATTCCATGTGTTAATCACCCTTTGGGTGAAGAAGTACTTCCTTTTATCCATTGTAACCCAACTGCTCAGCAATTTCATTGAGTGCCCACGAGTTGTTGTATTGTGAGGGGAGAAAAATACTTCTCTCTGTACCTTCTCTATCCCATGCATAATCTTGTAAACCTCTGTCATGTCACCCCTCAGTCATCGTTTCTCCAAGCTAAAGACCCCCAAGCGCTTTAACCTTTCTTCATAGGGGAAGTGTTCCATCCCTTTAATCATTCTAGTTGCCCCTTTCTGCACTTTTTCCAGTGCTATTGTTCAGCCCTGTGGTATTGGAGGTGATCTCTGGAGGACACCAGAAATCCTTGAGGCCCTGGGCCTCAGGTGGCTACAGAGGGCAGGTGCCGTGTCATGGCATGGGCCACCACAAAGATGTTGGAAGTTCCGCGCCTGTTTTAATTTGGAGTGTCTAAATTGTGAGGTTTTCATCATGACAACCATGCGTACGTTTTTAAAATCTGTGCTTTTTCAGTTGTGTGTTTCAGTCTGGGCATTATTTACTCTTGTTGATTGGGTGATGGTGTTTTGTGTCCCTGGCAACCCGGTGTTGTGTGTTTGGCCTCCCTGAATCTGAGGAAATAAGTCAGAATATAATTATTTTAAGTAACTAAATTTGTCCCAGGGAGCAAATTGCAGGTCCGTAGTATATTTCTGGCTTTATAAAAGACAATGTGAAGCACTTTGAATGCTCCAAAGCCTTGTGCTGAGCATGTACTACATTGGGGTACCTTTGAAGACAACCTGGGAACTGTCGCTAGTCCAGAAGGCAAACAAAAATAAAGGGCACCATGGGACTGGACTAAGCTGTAGAAAGATACAGGATCTTCTGTGGTCACAATTATCAGTTGTTATATACTTAAAGTGCACAGTGCCAAATAATTATGAATCTAATTGAATATTTAACTACATTAACCACTAAACTGCACTGTGCTATGAGGTCAATGAATATAATAAATATCATAATATACAAATACTAGATTATATCAAAATATAAGACTTTATAATTTGCAGCAAGCTAATACATGGTCCTCAAGGCTGTTATTCTTGGTAATCAACAGCCAGAACAAATTCAGTAATCAGTGTTCACATCCAATTAATTTTTCACATACAATTATTTCACATACTCTTATAGACAAAAGACCAAAACTGCACACTTGAGGCTGCGTTATATTGGATCCGCCCGCTGGTCTCTCGAGGTCTGTATTATATCCTGTGACTGGCAATGTCTCTCGTCAGTCTCAGGCAGAGGTCTTTCACATCTCTGTGGTCTGGTCCTTTTTACTGGAGGACTTGGGAACTTTTACAGGCAAAGCAGATACTCTGCCACCGCCTCCACCCATCCTTGATATATTGCTAATAATTAATTCCAGGAAGGGAGATCGTCTTCACATATTCAAACTTAAAGATTCAAACTGCAAAATATTCAAACTTAGACCGCTTAAAGAAATGAGCACCCTTCCTGAGCCAGGGAGTTGAGGTTCTATACTAGGGATCCTGGTTCTCCTCAGATTTCCCATGGCTGATCCGGGAAAGATAAGCCCAAGTCAGCTGGAGTCCTTTTAAATGAAGAAGGAAAAAGCCCAGTGACTGTATTTCAGAATTCTCCATTAAAGACAAAAATCATGATACAAGATAGAGGCCTTTATATATGCCCTTAAAGGGACGGCTCATTCATGGAACGCTGGCAATGCCTCCATTTGTAAAACATTTGCAGGCTGTTTTCTGTGACCATGGAAAGCACGTTCACGGAAAAGGCGCCAAAAAACCCAGAAGCCAAACCCCCTGCAAGTGTTTTGCAAACAGAGATGTCTGGATTCCTGGGGGAAAGCTGCCAGCATTCCGTGAGTGGGCCATCCCTTTAAGAGCGTGTGGAAACGGCCGTAATGAAGCAGCATAGGTATAGCATCACTACTGCACTGTTGTGCCCTTGTGCCACCAAGTTTACATTGTCAATCACAGCTGGGCCTCCCCAGCAGGCAAATCTGGTGGCTTTCCCAGATCAAACTGTTAACAGAGGCACTTTGACTCTAGTATTTCTAATTGCTATGCTTGTTCTCACACTTTGCATTCCAAGCCCTGACCTGAAGTTAAAAGTTGTGTCTCATTGGTGGCAACCAAGTCACTATGCGTGGACATCAGTGCTTCCCCCAATGGAACCGCATGTCCCATTTTTGTCTTTGATTCACAGCAGAAAGATTTCTGGCGCACCACCAACTTAAGCAGTCACCGAATATATGCCCGTGTGCAACAGTTGTCCCCAGAGCTCTGACTGACTAGACTGCCTCCCTCAAGTAATCCCTCTGGAACACTTCCGAGCTGTTGTTGGACTCTCTCAAACTAATATAACATAATTACTTAAGATACAATTAAAAATTATGCTGCATTTGCAAAAAAATAATAATTGTAAATGGACATTTATATGTTGCTTCTAGGCTCCTAAATTTGCCTATTACCATCATGAATTGTTGGACAAAAGATTCAGTCTGTCAAGTCTCCAAGCCTGTCTGTGAAGACAAAACAAACAAACACTTGGTTGATCTCAAGGCAAGCGTTCAGAGCCCGACAACTGGGATAGCAGCAGAATGGGGTAACAGTGGAACAAGTTACATGCGATTCCTGAAGAAGATATCTTGTAGAAATTCTGGATCTCTATATCGATGTCTCCCGATGTTATCTACGTATGTCATTTGGGAACAACCTTTTGCTATGAAGGCTGAAAGACTATACCTTTATTTGGGTTAGCCAAATATTGTTGGAAATTATATTCTAGAATCAAGATAACCTCAGTTGAAGAGTTAAGGTATTTAGACGAGCACTCAATTGACTGAAAATCCTGAGAATTGTAAATAAAGGTGACCTTCTTCCCTTTAACTTCCACATCATGAAAGCAGTAAACACATTTTAAGATCTTCTCTCTCTGTGTGTGTTCTGTGCTGTCAAGTTTGCTTCTGTCGGGGGGGCGGGGCGTCAGCGTGTATGCTAGACGCGTGAGTTTCAGGCTCCCGGATCTTCCCTTCCCCCGACTGAATTATTAGCTCCTTAAAGTGATCCTAACAAGCTACAACTATGGGCAAGACAGGAGGAAATAAAAATAAATCTTCAGAGCCGATTTCACAATCAGTAAAAACCTTTTTTTCGGCGGGAGAGCACAGAAACAGCGCTGCAGCTGAACCCCACTCTACAGCCAAAATGGCCTCCGTCATTGCTGAGGAAATAACTGACACAGAAACCCAGGTACAAGAAACAAACCTAAGTATTAAAATAGATCAACTGGAAGATAAAATTGCCAATAGAATGGAGAGACTTCTGAAACCTATGAAGGATCAACTGACTGCAATATCTGAGTCTCTCCAGCAAGTAACTCGCACTGCAGACTCTGCTTTAGAGCTTAGCTTGTCCTTGCAAAAAGAAACACGCACTCTGCAGGCTAGCGAGAACTGGATGAGAAATAAAATCATGGACCTGGAAAATAAATGGAAATCAAATAATTTAAAATTTCGCGGATTCTCAGAATCAGAAGAAGGCTCAACTGAGTTAATAGTCTTCCTTTCAGGATGGCTGGCTCAGGAACTACAATTGGAAGACGGTGTGGCACCAAATATTGTAGCTGCGTATAGGATGGGCTCCCTCCGCAACTTAAGAAAAAACACTAACAGAGATATTATTGTTACGTTTATGGACTCACGTACTAAAGAGAAAATCCTTCAAGAGGCTAGAAAAAGAGGCTTTTTCCTTTTTCAAGGGCAGAGAATTCAAGTTTTCCAGGACTTGTCAAGCGAAACCCTTTTGCAGAGAAGAGAGCTTAAACCCATAACCACTCAACTAAACAGCGCAAACATCAGATACAAATGGGTGGCCTCCTCTAAACTCCAAGTAGTACATCAGGGAAGAACTCTTCAAGCAACGGATCTGTTATCTGGCACATCTCTTCTTAAGGAACTGAACTTATCCTCACCGGATCTGAACAAAAGCTCTACTGTCGCACAGAAATCCTCCACTATGACGGGATGGGCCATGATACCGATGAAAACAACTGCCTGAGGGAGAAAATGCATGCAAGCAACCATCATTTCTTAGAGTTTTTCTCTAGCGTTTCTGTCTGTCAATATTGTTCTTGCCCCTAACATTTCTTCTTCTTCTCTATCTGTAGCTTCAGACCTTTCTGTAACTGTAGTCCTCATCTCTTTTCTACTTCTTCAGTCGGGGGGGGGAGGGGGGCTAAACCTGGTACTCATTTTAGTTCCCAGTTGTATAGGATCCTCCAGAAAAGGGGAGAACCTAACCATTCTCCTTATTTGTGTTGACACAGGCAGTTTAGACCTGTGCCTCTGGAGAGATGGCTCCTTCACACGAAGGAGCAGTATTATGTTAACTGGTGTTTTGTTTTTGTTCAAGGGGGTGGGATGGGGTTATTGTATTAATGTTACAGTTCTGTTTGACAACATATATTATGCAATATTGGAGGAACCATACAGAGTAGCTGAAAATAGGTTATCAAAGACTCAGAGGATGCCTTATTTCCTCATGCTCACAGAGTTTTATCTGTCCGTTATATCATTCTATTTAACACATAACTAATGACAGATAGAATCAAAATTATTACTCTAAATTGCAGAGGATTAAACAATCCTATAAAACTTAAACGTGTTACTACAGCTTTAGTGAAGCAAGGGGTAGACATACTGTTTTTGCAAGAAACCCATTATAGGAAAGAAATGCCTCAGGTATTAAAGTCTAATCGTTTCAATGTGCACTTTCAAGCCCCAGGCTCATCCAGTGCCAGGGGTGTGGCAATCTTAATCTCAAAGAATGTTAGATTCCAATGTGAAGACTCAAAAATAGATCCTAGGGGACGCTTTATTTTTGTCAAAGGGGTTCTGGAAGAAACAAAAATAACCTTGGCATCTATTTACGCTCCAAATGACAAGCAAATTGAATTTCTTCATGAAACTCTATCTAATTTAAGGTTGTATGCGGATGGTGAAATTTTGGCAGGGGGGGATTTTAACTGCATAGCAGATTCAAACCTGGATCGATCCCAAAACAACAGGGTACGTCAGAGAAACAAAGTAAATCGATCAAACCTCAATTTACTATTTGACAAATTTGAGTTTAAGGATGTGTGGCGCTCACAGCACGGCCTAGAGAAAGACTTTACCTATTTTTCTGCCCGTCATCAAATCCATACTAGAATAGATTACATATTGGCTTCCCCCAAAATTTATCATAATATAATCTCTTCCACCATAGGCAGTAAAATCTGGACGGACCATGCCTGGGTAGACTGTTTTTTGACCTTTCCGGAAAAAATAAAACAAGACACTCACTGGATACTGAACAAATCTCTTTTATTACACCCAACAATTAAAAAAGAAATTGAATTAGAACTGGAAAATTATTTCAAAGAGAATACAGAAGGTGAAGTCTCTCAAGCAATAATTTGGGAAGCCATGAAGGCTGTAGTCAGAGGTAAAATCATATCATTAGCCTCATTCTATAAAAAAGAGAGAGAGAAGACTAGATCAGAAATTATATCCAAAATCCATGCTCTTGAAAATAAACACAAAAAATACTGCAATAAGAAAGACTATAACCAATTGACTTTAGAAAGGAAAAAGCTGGAGGCACTTGAGACATCTTCCATACAAAAGAACCTACTGTTCTTAAAACAGAGGTACTGGCACAAAACCCCTAAAACGTTACGCCTCCTAGCTTGGAAAGTTAAAAAGAAATCCTCTTCCAACCAAATTTCTTTAATTAAAAGAAATGGTAAATCTCACACTTCCAATAATAAGGAAATCCTAGATATATTTCGTGACTTTTATTCTACTTTATATAAATCAAAGAATCCAACACCATCTGGTATTGAGGACTTCCTAAACTCTCTTACAACCTTGAAACAAATTACTCCAGAGCATAAAGCTTCCCTAGATCTACCGATCTCCTCTCAGGAAATCACTGAAGTCATCAAAAATCTCAAACTAAATAAAACTCCCGGCAGAGATGGCTTCCCTGCCGAATTTTATAAAAAGTTTATACACATTCTGACAGAACCCCTTTGCCAAACTTGCAATGCAATCCTTTTAAAAGGCAACTTCCCAAAAACATGGTATGAAGCTACAATTATTGTAATCCCTAAGCCAGGGAAGGATGCCACCCTCCCATCTTCTTACCGTCCCATATCATTACTAAATCAGGACGCAAAGATATTTACAGCAGTACTGGCTAATCGTCTGAATAAAATCATAAGTCATTACATACAATCTGATCAAACTGGCTTCATACCAAACAGGAGTATTACAGATAATGTAAGAAAAACTCTAAACATTATCAATCACTGTAAAACCAATCAAATAGAGTCGATCCTGCTCTCATTAGATGCTGAAAAAGCCTTTGACAGCTTAGAAACAAATTATTTAATAAGATTGCTCTCTAGGATGGGATTTGGCCATTCTTTTATTCAGATTATCAAACTATTATATGCTTCTCCTAAGGCCCAAATAAAACTCAATGGATTGAAATCAAAAGACTTTGAGCTCACAAGAGGAACCAGACAGGGATGCCCGCTTTCCCCATTATTATTTGCCTTATCCATAGAACCTCTGGCTGAGGCTATACGGCAAAACAACGCCATTAGTGGCATCACTATTGGAAAACGCGTTTATAAAATTTCCCTGTTTGCGGACGACATGGTCCTTTACCTTGCACATCCATGCACCTCATTACCAGCCCTGGAAAAAACCCTGCATGATTTTGGTTACATTTCAGGTCTTAAAATTAATAAAACCAAATCAGAAATTTACCCTATTCACCTAACTCCAATCATTAGGTCAGAGATGGCTTCTAATTTTACATATCAATGGACCCATAAGCAATGGACTTATTTAGGCATTAAGATACCAGTTGATTTACTGGATATAAAAGAAGCTAACTTTAAACCGTTACAAAAAAAGATAAAAGACAAAATTAAAGAGTGGGCGGAAATGAAGCTGTCGTGGGCAGAAAAGATTAATCTGGTAAAATCTATGATTCTCCCACAATTTTTATTTAATTTCCGCATGCTACCAATTAAACTTACAGATCAAGATTTCCAACATTGGCAAAAAATTATAAACAGTTTTATATGGGATGGCAAACGCCCTAGGATAAACTATTTAACCATGAAACGGTCTGCTAAGAAAGGTGGATTATCAGTCCCAGACTTAAAACAATACTACATAGCTGCCCAACTAGCAAACATCGTAATACTATTAAATACTGTAGAAGGTTCAGGTTGGCCACAAATTGAATCATCACACATCTACCCACACGACTTACAGGATGTGATATGGGCTGAACCTAAGAATAGACCACCTCAAATTCATACTAACCCCTTTCTAAGAACCACCTTAGACATATGGGACAAGTTAAGGCAACATCTTGCTCCAACCATCTCGCCATTATCATCTTTTATAGATCAGAATTGGTTCCCACCTGGCATGGACTTAAATTCTTTTAAATTATGGAAAGTAATTAAACAAAACAGGATTATTGATATAACCAAACATGGGATTATCCTGAACAAGGCTCAAATAGAAAAGGATACAAATGCTACGATCCCATGGTTTCAATACCTCCAAATCAGACACCTACTAGAAAGTCAGCCACTTGTAACCTCATTAAAGCGTGAACTGACTTTGAATATTTACTTAAATTAACACAATCTCATAGGAAAGGTTTAATAGCTAAAATATATGCTATTTTAAACTCAAGGAATGATCAGCTCACATTGAAATACCAAGCAAACTGGAGCAGAGACTGTAATACAGTCTTATCTGATGCTCAGTGGTCTTCCATCTGGTCAGGAAACTGCTTGCAATCTAAAGCAGTGAGCATCAGAATGACATCCTTTAAAATAATGGCGAGGTGGTACCACTCTCCCACTCTTCTCCACCACATTAATCATGAAACGAATCCACTATGCTGGAAACAGTGTGGACAAAATGGAGACTATATTCATCTATGGTGGTCTTGTCCTAAAATTCAGTTGTTCTGGGATCGAATCATACAAAAAATTAAAACAATAACAAACTATGCAATTCCCAAGTGCCCTGAAGTAATCCTGCTAGGACTCTGGGAGGATCAGACGGTCCCATCTACTAGGAAAAATCTGATATTTTTATTGATTGCTGCGGCAAAATTGCTTTTAGCCTCAACCTGGAGACAGGAAAAAACTCCAAGTGTATCACAATGGCTCAGAAAACTATGGGACATTTTCATAATGGAAAAAATAGCGGATCACCTTAAAGGCTTAGATAATCCACAGTATCAATCGTGCTTTCTTGTACAATGGCTACCATTTTTAACCTATTGTCATAATACCAATCAGTTACCTAACGTAGATTTACATACACTTAGCTTCTTTGCTATAATGTGACTTCTTATACTCAGTGTATTGTTTTCAATGTTAATATTGGCTGTTTGTTAAAACATCAAGGTTTTCATCTCTTCCATGTATTGCCCATTATGCTGTTGTTTAATTTGGTTATTTGTAGTTTTGGAAAAAGTTATATAAAAATGCAAAATAAAAAGTTAAAAAAAAAAAAAGTTTGCTTCTGTCTTTTGATGACCTTATGAATGAAAGACCTCCAAAATGTCCTATCATTAACAGCCTTGCTCAGATCTTGCAAACTGGAGGCTGTGGCTTCCTTTATTGAGTCAAGCCATCTCGTTTTGAGTCTTCCTCTTTTTCTACTGCCTTCCACTTTTCCAAGCATTAGTGACATTTCCGAAGAGACTTGTCTTCTCATGGTGTAAACAAACCACGATAGCCTCAGTTTTGTCATTTTAGCCTCTAGGGAGAATTCAGCCTTGATTTGATCTAGAACCCACTGGACATCCTGTCAGCTTTAATCCAGTCCTATTATTAAGAACAGTGCTATTTGTACACGTTCTCTGCTTTTCCCCAGGAGCCAACTGAGTGCCTTCTGACCTGCGGGTTCTGTCTTCCAGCACTGTATCTTCTTTCGTTTTGGGATTCCTCATAGTAGGGTTTGCGAGATAAGAGATGATCAGAAGTGGTTTACCATTGCCTTCTTCTGGCCGTTATTAAGCAGGGATAGCTGAAGCTTCACGGCTGTTGTCTGTGAAAGATCCTCGCCCAGTGTCACCTTCCATAACTGCTGCCAACCAGGTGCTGTCCTGCCAGTATTTCTCTGCCACTATCACAATTGGAATTGTCAATTTTCTTCTGCTGGTATGGTATTAATGCCTGAAGGGTTACATCTTAGTCTCCCATAATGGTTTTAAAATGAAATTTTATTATATATGTTCTAATTTATTAGCCGCCTTGGTGGCTCTTATGAGGGCAGAAAGGCGGAATAGAAATTTTGTAAAATAAATAAATGCCCTTCCAACTACATGTTGGAACTTATTTAGCATCTTTTAATATTCACTCTTTAACATGACAGTCATCAGCTTTAGCTGTTTTTAACATTCAGAAGCCACTTATCCCTATCCAGTGGAGGGGGAGAAGCTGTGGCTCAGAGCTAAGCTATATGAATTACACGAGGAGGAGCACATGAAGGGAGTCGCAATGTTAGCTGGGAAGCTGAGTTCTAAAAGAGATTGGACTGCTTTGTCAATTTCCCCTCTCTACAGAGCCAGGGAGATTGCTGCTCAGAGGGTTTGTTAATTTCCTCTTTGCCTCCTAGAAGGGGAGGTGAAACTGACAGAGGCTGATTCCGCACACGTTGGATAATGCACTTTCAATGCACTTTATCAATCGTTTAAGGTGGATTTTTTGTTCCGCACACAAAAAAATCCATTGCAAATGATCTATAAAGAGGATTGGAAGTGCATTATCCAACGTGTGCAGAATCACGGAGAGTCTTCCTGAGGCAAAGAGGAAATTAACAAACCCTCTAAGCAGCGAACTCCCTGGCTCTGTAGAGAGGGGAATTTATTAGAAGAGAGTGAAAGCATATGTTTAATAGAATAAAATAAGTTTGAAATGAGTAGGGGGAAAAAACGGATAAGGGGTTGGAAAACTGTTGGAAGTCAACAAAAGGGGGGGGAAAGGGAGGGGGTTAGAACTGGAATATTTAAAGGAAATTGATTGTAATAGATATTATAGAGATTTCTAATCCAATAAAAATTCTTTAAAAAAAAAAGAGAGGGGAATTTAACAAAGCCTTCCGATCTCTTTTAAAACTCAGCTTCCCTGCTAACATTGCGACTCCCTTCACGTGCTCCTCCTCGTGTAATTCGTCTCTTGTAGCTTGGCTCTCAGTGCAAGAGCCTTTGCTTAGCATACAAATTGTTCCAGGTTCAATCCCCAGCATCTCCAATTAAAAGGCTAGGCAGTAGGTGATGTGAAAGATCTTAGCCTGAGAACCAAGTGATCCACTGCCAGTCTGAGTAGAAAATGCTGCCGTTGATGGACAGACGGTCTGATTCAGTATAAGGCAGATTCATGTGAGAAGCTTTGCTTTGCTCATGTTTGTTCATGTGAAAAGTTCTGCTTCTTCCAATAACTGAAGTTCCAAATCCAGCAGAGCCTGTTAAGAGCGTGGGCCTTACAGGAAGATGAAGCTGCCTCTCCCAGGAAAGTTTAAGAATATCAGAAGAATGGAAAAAAATCTGTCAAAGAGGAGTGACAAGCTCAAATGATTTCTGATTAGCCTGTTTCTATGTAAAGTGAGCTCAAACTGAGGAAGAAAAAAATTAGGAAGAATATTAGAATATTAAAACATCAGCAGATATCTTTTGCTTCCTGGTCTGCAACTGTTCTTGCACAAGTATGCCGCAGCTCTCAAGAACATTTGAGTGCTTCATCACAGCGATTCTAGCAGGAACCACTGTAATAAACAAAAGCTACAGAATACATCACTGGCATCGAAGCCTATAATTTCCTCCCAGAAATATTGCAAAAAAGGAAGAAAAACAAACAAATGAAAAGTGAGATTCCCGACAATCTAAAATGAAATCCGAGTTTGCTCTTTTTCTGTTCAGGAAGCCACCCTATGATTCCAGCAAAGTCTACATTCAATTTTTGTTTAAATTACTACTTTGAATTATTTGATCAGATCAATGTTCAGAGGTATTTAGAGAAGATTGTGTTTAAAGAACAATAACATAAAACTCTACAGCCTGTAAAAAGTACTGGGAAGACTGGGAGGAAAAAATGGTCCTGGAAATGGGCCCCACCCTGGGATTGCCAACTTTGGTTGGAAAATTCCTGGAGATTTGGGAGTGGCGTCAGAGGAGGACGGCATTTGCCACCCTAGTCGGAATGAAGAGACAGACACCAAGTTTGGATAGAAGGGCCACTTTATTAACTTCATACAACTAGAACAAGCCAGAACAGCGGCAAGGGCCTAAAGTGGCACAGGTCAAGCCACGGGGTCCACCCTGGACCACCGCCTTGACCTGTCTGGGCGAGCCCCGAAGCCCCGGGTGTGACCCATCTATGGATGGTGTGGACCCGGCCGGCCAGGCAATTTGGTCACCCCCCTTTCAAGCTCCTGAACACCTCAGCTGTACAGCAGTGAGGGAAGGACTTGCACGTGGGGGTTCCCGAAGGCAGCCTGCCCCTGCAGCTGGCAGCCATCAAAGCAGTACCAGCCCTTCAGGCAGGCCCCTCTTCCCACCAATAGGGAAGCACCAAGGGTGCTCACCGGCCCACACTCTATCTCAAACTCAAACCTGCCAATGCCAGGGCCAAGCCTCTGCTTAGGCCCTAGCGACCCCACTGGTAGCCTAAGGCTGACCGGAGCCCTTGCCGCAAATCCTCTGTAAAAATTTTTATTGCCTGCTGAGGAAGATATTTTTGCCCTTAGTGGCCAGGTGAACCCCCATTACCTCGGCAGAGATTGGCAACTTCAGCCTTGTATGTGGAGGTGTGGCAAATAAAGGCCCATACCATCCCCGAAAGCTTTCTCTAGGGCTCCATTAGCCTTTCGTCTAACCATCTCAAGGGGTAACGAGTCCCAAGCTTCCCGCCACACTGACACGGAAGCATTATGAACCAATCATCAACACACCAGGCCACTACTTGCCTATGCATTGCAAGTCTGTGTGAGCCTGTAATGAAAGGGACATGTCCTGCAGCAAAAGTCATGCCCAGCAAACCAAGGTCATTACCACACGGTGAATGACCAGGATGTGAGGTGGAGGTCTGCACCTCCCCTCAAACCATCAGGCCACTACTTGCCTGGGTGCTGCAAGCCTGTGTGAGCCTGTAAAGAAAGGGCCATGCCCTGTGAGACAAGGTCAACACCACGTGGTGAATGACCAGGACTTGAGATGGAGGACCGCACCTCCCCTCAACCATCAGGCCACTACTTGCCTGGGCGCTGCAAGCCTGTGTGAGCCTGTAAGGAAAGGGCCATGCCCTGTGAGACAAGGTCAACACCACGTGGTGAATGACCAGGACGTAAGGTGGAGGACCGCACCTCCCCTCAACCATCAGGCCACTACTTGCCTGGGCACTGGAAGTCTGTGTGAGCCTGTAAGGAAAGGGCCACGCCCTGTTAGACAAGGTCAACACCACGCGGCAAATGACCAGGACTTGAGGTGGAGGACCGCACCTCCCCTCAAACCATCAGGCCACTACTTGCCTGGGCGCTGCAAGCCTGTAAGGAAAGGGCCATGCCCTGTGAGCCAAGGTCATACCACCCAAGTGAATGACTTGAACATGAAACGGAGGCTGCTCCTCCCCTACAGCTCATGAGGCCATCATGCTTATGTGTGCAAATCTGCCTGAGCCTGTACTGGAATGGCCATGTTCTGCAGCCAAGGTCATTACAGCCCAAGTGAATGACCAGTATGTGAGGTGGAGGACTGCTCCCCCCCTTGAGTGCACTGGGCCACCTTGCCTATGCATGCACATCTGTGGGTCCTGTAACAGAAGGGCTGTGCCCTTGGAAGCCCAGCTTATTACTCCCAGGTGAATGACCAGGAGTGAGGCAAAGGACCCCACATCCCAACAAACAGAAGTAGCAGCTCAGCCATCATTTCCCCTGTGGCTAACACAGAGTCAACCAGACTCTTCCTTAAGGGCTTGGGTCATCACTGCACTAACGCTCAGGATTTAACTCCCATGCCCACCATTAATGTCATGCGAGCCCGAAAACTGCCCGGGTTTACTGGCGAACCAAAAGGCACCTAAGATGTCTGATGGCAGCCACTGGATGTGAGGCAAGCCCCTTAACTTTCCACTCACCCATAATAATGTTCTATCCCGGTGGAAGCCGGATTCAGGCAGCAGGCCCAAGGCCGACTCAGCCCTCCATCCCTCTGAGGTCGGCAAAATGAGCACCCAGCCCCCCGGGGTCAAAGTGCAGACAACTGGGGAAGGCAATGGCAATCCACCCCACATAAAGTCTGCCAAGAAAACGCCGCGACACGACGTCCCCCCATGGGCCAGCAATGATTCGGTGCTTGCACAGGGGACCACCCTTACCTTTATTATTATCATTATTATCATTATCATCATTACTATTATTATTAATAATAATAATTTATACACCACCCTTCAGGATGACTTAACACCCACTCAGAGTGGTTTACAAAGCATGCCATTATTATCCCCACACAACAAACACCCTATGAGGTAGATGGGGCTGAGAGAGCTCCCAAAAGCTATGAATGACCCAAGATCACCCCCAGTTGGCTTCAAGTGGGGGAGTGGGGACTCAAACCTGGTTCTCCAGATTAGAGTCACACGCTCTTAACCACTACACCAAACTGGCTCTCACACCTAACTGGCTCACTGAAACTGTGGGAGAGATCTATCAGCCCAGGCAGAACTCCTACAGACCAACTGGTACCCCAGCCTAGAGACTGCTGGCCACTTGGTCATAGGTTCACCAGATGCTGGGGGTGATCCACCTGGTTGCCAAGCAACAATAACCCTCCCTGGAGGCATAGCTCGGAGGAAATCGGAGGGACAAGCTGCACCATTCCATCTACAGGCAATACTGGGCACTGCCTTAAAACCTAAATGCCAGGACCAGTCTCCAGAACCCACCAGGACCCATCTCAAAATCCTATGCCACTCGGATGAAAGAGGGTTAGTTATGGGCACCACTGCCTAATTGTATACATGAAGTGGGTTGAGGGGTTATATAGTTCCCTCCCCCACAATCCAACTGCCATGAGGACTGGAAAATTCAAATCATATATGATTTATAGTTAGATTCCCATACTGACTGGTAAATGGGCCACTTCTCAGCCTACCAGTCCCCTGAACTAAACCCAGAAGCTATTGGGCCCCAAGGCAGCATAGACTCCAAGGAAACTCCTCTTGTAGGTGCCAACACCTTGGAGTTAAGGCTCGGTGCCCTGCCAGCTGCTGGAACTCCCATAAAGGCTGGCCAGCAGCCGACTGGCCCAGGTGCAGTAAACCTTCTTAAGTCTCGTTTACTTGTCTCCCTCCTCAGGTCCACCTCATCCTTGTACACTTCCTGAAGAGGAAAGTTAACCCCCAACATGCTGCTCCCTTTATGGCTGTCCCTTTAGGACTGAGTCAAGTAACAACCCAATGCCCAAACTGCGCAACCCAAAGGCAAGACCCAAGGCGATACAACCCAGGAGCCTAAATATGGGAGTTGAGAGACTGTTGCATGACCCCTTGGAGCCCCCACAGCCAGGCACTAGAGGTCAGTGGACTTGCCTACCTTGTCAATCATCCACTGTCACCTCAACCTGACTGAATTACAGCAGCCCAGGCCAGATCCGCTACCGGCTGTCAATTGTGCTAATCTAGTAGAAAGATCAGATCACATCTTAGACTTCAGTGCCCTGCATGATAGCATTGCAGATTTCAGCAGATGCAATAACACAGCATGTCATTAGGTGGCCTGAGTGACAAAACCTAAAAAACAGCTCTTTAGGCCCACCAAGGCAGCAAAATTGAGCAGGGAAAAAGGGTTTAACCAGTCACCACCCTGGGACTGTAGATCCTTGCTAAGCCAGTAGAAATAATGTGTGCAGCAAACCACCCTTCAGATGACTGCAAGCCCCCCCCCCCCGGGCCTTCACTGCTGCTGCTGCTGTAAGTACTCTCTTCAAATAATGTGAAAAAAGTGAGGGAGGCCTAGATAGACTGGAGGCCTGCTGGGGCTGGGCCTAACCCTGCTTCAGCCCTCCTGACTGATAGACACTGAGAGCCCAGTATTTCCCTCCTCCCCTTGGCCATCATCCTCAAAGGAAGAGTCTGCAGGGCCGCTTTGCAGGAGGCCTTTTTTCTGGCTGCTTGCCCTTAGCAGGGCTACTACCCTTTTGGGGTGGCGTGATGGAAATGTACAGTAATGTAATGTATTATAAAATAACTGCTTTTAGAGCTTCAAAGCACAATAGGAACACAGCACCCCCCAAATGGCAGCCCAAACACTGTAGCCTGTAGAGAGAGGCCTCTATAAAATGGCCACCAGTGCAAGGAGGCTAAGCAGGCCACCATGAGACAAACTCAAAATGGTCACTCCCAGCACAGGACAAGCTGCAAAAGCCCCACTAAAATGGCTGCTACTGCCTGTAAGCAGGAGGTAAATCAGGCAACACAAATGTCACACTCAAAATGGCCACCTCTGATGCTGTGCATATTGCAGATGCCTTCACAACATGGCCGCCACTGCCAGGAAGCTAAGCAGACCACTGGGTGCAACTCTCAAAATGGTCACTCCCAGCACAGGACAAGTTGCAAAAGCCCCACTAAAATGGCTGCTACTGCCAGTAAGGAGGTAAATCAGGCAACACAAATGCCACACTCAAAATGGCCACTTCCCAGAGCTCTGCATATTGTAGATGCCTTCACAACATGGCCGCCACTGCCAGGAAGCTAAGCAGACTAGCAGGTGCCACTCTCAAAATGGCTGCACCCCACTGAATAAACTGCCAAGCCCTCCCACAAAATGGCCGCTGCTGCCTGAAGGCCTTAGGCTGAGCTATTGCTGTTGGAAATACTCCCTCCCAAGTAAGTGTAGAGGCAGGGGAGGGGAAAGCCCAGACTGGGGGGGGGGGCTACCATCATCCACTGTGTTAGGCCAGTAGCAATAAAGTACGAATGAATCCAGCCCTCAGATGGCTGCAACTCACCCCTGTGGCCTACAGCAAAGCCTGTTGCTGCTGCTAGAAGTCCTCTCTCCCTAGAAAGTAAAAGGGGGGGGGGGGAGGAGAAAGGTGCCTAGGTAGGCCCGAGGCCTGCAAGGGCTGGTATCACCCTGCTTCAGCCCTCCTGACTGATAGACAACAGGCCCCGAATGTAAGTAAGAAAAAGCCTCTGCCAAACCAGTGAGCCTGGCGCTGGGCCCTGGCTCTCCTCCTGGAGTCTGAAGGGAGCAAGCAGGGGAATGTCACAGCTTCTCCCAGGCAGCTATCCCTGCATAACCAGGAGGGCCTTCTGCAAAACAGCCTCCGAGGAGCTTGGCTGAGAGAGCTTGAGATGGGCTCTGCTCAGGCCGAGCAACTCTTCCCAACTGCGACTGGGCAGGGCGGAGCAGCCTCCTCAGGCCCTTGTCTCTGCCCTCCCAGCCAAACCCTGGAGTGAAAGGAAGGGGTGGTGCTGCCTGCCTCCTTCCAGGGTGGCAACTAATGGCCCCCAGCTTTAGCAGTGTAGCTGCATGCCGGGAAGGGGCCATATTGGGAAGGGGAGAGGCTTCAGCAGAGATGTGCCATAGAATCCACTTTCCAAAAATGCTATTTTCTTCAGGGGAACTGATCTCTGTAGTCTGAAGATCAGTTGTAATTCCAGATCTTCAGGCCCCATCTGGAGGTGGGCAACTCTACCTTGCCTCCACCATGCCCCTCTCGAGGGAGGGAGGGAGGGACGGAGGAAGAAAGAGCCTGTTTACCTGCTGAGTCAAGGCCACCCCTCCATGACTCAGCCGTGTCGGGCACTGCCCATCTCCACCCTGATGGTGGAAGACCTACTGGGAAAAGTGCCAGTGGTCATAATAACCAATCTATTTGCTTTCTGTGAAATATATTTGTGTCTTGCAGGGAAGAGTTGGTGATTTCTGGTGAGTTTGTATAAACAGTGGCCCAGAAACCTGGTACCAGCACAAATGTAATGATTCTTGCTGCTTGTATCTTGAAAAAAATCTTGGGAATTCCAAAATGAATGGCAAAAGTCAACCCTTGAGTCATCTGCCTAAGGTTGCCAGGTACCCTGGGGCTCAAAGCAGGGAGCGGGGTTGGGGGGTGACGGGAGCATGTACCTCATGCATCAGCTCGCACGCTCCAGAACACTTCCATGTTGTGTTTGTCATCCCCTGTGCAACACAGAGCCACTTTAGTGTAGAGCCAGTTTGGTGTAAATCCAGTTTGGTGTAGTGGTTAAGAGTGTGGGCCTCTAATCTGGAGAGCCCGGTTTGATTCCCCACTCCTCCACTTAAAGCCAGCTGGGTGACCTTGGGTGAGTCACAGCTTCTAGGAGCTCTCTCAGCCCCATCCACTTCAGAGAGTGTTTTGTTGTGGGGATAATAATGGCATACTTTGTAAACCGCTCTGAGTGGATGTTAAGTTGTCCTGAAGGGTGGTATATAAATAGAATGTTGTTATTATTATTATTATTATTACAGAAGTGAAGGGTTGTGCCAGGGGCCCGATTTGGTAAAAATTGCCTCCCAAATTAGCATTTTAGGCTAATTTTGATCAAATTTCCCCCCTGGCACAGCCCCATGCTTCCATATTGCACCAGGAACGATATATTTTGGCCCATTCCTGCTCCTTTCACTCCTGCCGGTCAGGTGAGAGGTGACGAGGGGCAGAGTCTGGGAGTGGGGAATCTTTACCCCACCAGGGTAATGGTAATCCTACATCCCCCTGAAGAAAAAAAGCTATAACCAAGCCACTGCTGTTAAGAGAGATAGGATACCACGTGATGTCCAAGACGAAACATCCTTTACAGCCTGCTCCTAAGCATGTTTAATCAAAAGAAAATCCCACTGTATTGATGGTTGTTGTGGGTTTTCCGGGCTGTACTGCCGTGGTTTTGGCAATACAGCCCGGAAAACCCACAACAACCATCGTTCTCCGGCCGTGAAAGCCTTCGACAATACATCCCACTGTATTCATTGGGACTGGCTGCATAGTAAATGTGCCTAGGATTGCAGGGTAGAGACTGAAAGACAGAATCTCTCTACATGAGACATCTGACACGTGAAGAACACGTGTCGGGAGATACAATGGTAGTCAGGAAGGGTAGTTTGAAAAGACAGAGCCTGCAGCAGGGCAAAGGCTTTGCTATACACTGGAGCTGTGTGAATGGGCTGGGAAATGCCAGAAGGGAAACTTCAGCCCACTATAACCTCTCCAGGTCCAAGCGCGGCTCTGAAAGGCAGCTCCAGCCCATTTCCATTCCTCGCTGCCCGATCCCACACATTTTTAGAGTGGAGCGGTGAAGTAGACAGAGCCTTCAGGGAGGTGAAGATGAAATTAACAAACCCTCTGAGGAGAGATCTCCTCCAGCTCTGTCTTTTAAAACTATGCTTCCTGGCTAATATTGCGTCTCCCTCCACTTGACGAATATGTGCCAAGGCATCTCGTGTAGAGAGACTCACAGGTACTCAGCACCATCTTGCAGTCAAAGTGGTCGATGACGTCTTATGATGTCTCACCAAAGTCCAAGGCTTTTGTTCCTACCCAACTGTTTAGTCATGAAAATTCTACCTATTTTTAATGATTGTATAGTGTATATTCTGGCTACGTTTAATGTTTGCATACTATTGTACAGAAAATTCTAGCTATTTTTAATGTGTGTATGGGTAGGAAAGGAGTTTGGAATTCTGTGTGGGAGCCTTCTATCATCTCAGCGGTCTAAAACATAATTGGTCCAAAGTGTGCACATGACTCAGGCCAGCCAATTAAAGCTGCACCATACAGTGAAACCAAGTAGAAACCATCTTCTAACCTATTCTGGCCTTCTGTTATTCCGCCAGGGGCTTCACAACCCTGGTGGATTTCTCCTCAGGTTAGGTGGCAGAGGGCTGGGGCAGATTCAAAGCAAATTTAAAATGAACAAATCTTTCCCATTTTCATTTCAGCTGTGTTATAACTGTTTTACTGCCATTGCCCATCTTGTTGTATTGGCTTGTAAATGTTATCATGTTAAGTTGGTTGGCTAAAATCAGGGCATGGGGTGGACCCAACTTACTTTTCTGCTGTGGTGACAAAGGGAGAAATGCGGAGTTCTCTCTGATCACCAAAAAGGCTACCCTGGGGTCATAGGGTTGCCAGTTTCCAGGTGGTGGCTGGAGATCTCCCGGAATTACAACTGATCTCCAGGCCAGAGAGATCAGTTCACCTGGAGAAAATGGCTTCTTTGGAGGGTGAAATCTATGACATTATACCTTGCTGTGCTCCCTTCCCCAAACCCCACTCACTCCAGACTCCACTCCCAAAATCTCCGGGAATTTCCCAACTTGGACCTGGAAACCCTACCTGGGGTTCGACACAGCTGCATGAACAAAAAGATATATGAGGCAAGGTCTCTAGTAAGAAGGGGAATTAAGTGAGATTGCATGAAAAAGCTGGCTGGATCCATATCCCATAAAAGAAGAGAAATCCTTTCTTTCTACCCTCTTCCCTCCCTCTTCCCCCCACTTCTCCTTTTCAACCATTGCTTTTCCTAGGGGTCCCAGGGCAATCGGTGGGGGTGAGGGATGCCCCATTCCTTCCCTCCACCTCCTGCCACCACTCACCTGGCTGGTGGAGGGGAAAGGCCGGGAAACAGGCCTCCTGGGCGTGCTCCTGGGGCTGCGCAATGATGTCACTCCTGGAAGTGATGTCATTGCTCTCCTCCAGGTGTGCTCCTGAGCTTTTCAGTGAGGTGATTTGGGCCCCAAACAGGCCTGTGCAATGACATCACTTCCCCGAAGTAATGATGTATACAGGGAGGCCTGCCTGGCCTCGACCAGAGCCAGGGCCTTTTCGGACCTGGCCCCAGCCTGGTGGAACTCTGTCTCTTGAAACTAGAGCCTAGTAGGATTTGTTGTCCTTCCACCGGGCCTGTAAGACAGAGATGTTCCGCCAGGTGTATGATTGAGGCTGGGCTTGGCCTCTGCTGGCCATGTGGCGGGGGGAGGGAGTGGATGAATGTTCAAATCTCCCCCCCCCCAATGTCTTCTTTTTACCACCATTCTATTTCTAGAACTCTGTTTTATTTATTTATTTATTTCAAATTTGTATTCCACCCTCCCCACGAGCGGGCTCAGGGTGGATAACAACATATTAAAAATACAATTAAAATTTCATGTTCATTAAAAAAAACTTATTTAAAACAGGATGGTGGACAGCCTTCACAGGGAGGGTTAAGATTTATACATCCCTTTTTTCCAGGCTGGCGGAGGCCTAGCCTCAGCCATATGCCTGGTGGAACAACTCTGTCTTGCAGGCCTGGCAAAAAGATAATAGGTCCTGCTGGGCCCTGATTTCAGCAGACAGAGCGTTCCACCAGGTGGGAGCCAGGACCGAAAAGGCCCTGGCTCTAATCGAGGCTAGGCAGGCCTCCTTGGGGCCAGGGACCACCAACAGGTGTTTGTTTCCTGATCAGAGTGTCCTCTGGGGAATATATGGGGAGAGACAGGCCCTGTAGATATGCTGGTCCCAGTCCGCACAGGGCCTTATAGGTCAATACCAGAACCTTGAATCTGATCCGGTACTCCACTGGCAACCAATGCAGCTTGCGTAAGAACGGTGTTATATGCGTCCTATTTGGCACTCTCATAATAACATGCACCTCTGCATTTTGTACCAGCTGTAATCTCTGAGTCAGGCTCAAGGGCAGCCCCGCGTAGAGCGAGTTACAGTAATCTAGCCTAGAGATGACCGTTGCTTGGATCACTGTAGTTAAGTCACAGGTTGACAAGTAAGGGACAAGTTAAAGTTATACTGTAGTTGCTGCCCTCTTGATAACTTTTTAATTATTTCTTATGTAAACTATTATTTTAATGTGGATTATGGTTTTATGAAATTGTAAATTGCTGTTGTATTGTGATTGTGTTTTTAATTGATGTAATCCGCCCTGACATGTTTGTGGGGAGGGCAGAATAGAAATATAATGAAATAAATAAATAAAATTAATCCCTGGGAGTGCACACTCACAAAGCGCACGGGTGAGGAATGAAGGAAAGGTGAGTGCCTGCTACCCTCCTCCTCCCAGGAGGGTAAGGGGACCTGGCCATCCTAGCTTTACCTAAGGTTGCCAGGTCCCTATGCCCTCCTAGTGTTGGGATTTAGCAAGTGTTTTCATTCCAGACATGAAAGACATGTTACCTACTTAATTAGTCAACTTTGAATGTAACCATTAGAGCTTAGAATAAGAAGCTTTTCCCTTAGAAAGGGGAGTCACTAAGCACAATGACGTAGGATTAGGATTTTCTATTGGGCAGTTTGTTTATTGGGGGCAATTCATTGATGCTATGTACTGAAGTTTTATTGCTCTTTGTTCACTTTGTCTTCCAGTCTTCTCTGAGTTACTTTTCTAGCAAGTTACTTTTCTAGCTTAGCAATTTATTATTTTCTCAAAATCCTATTTTTATCCTTTAGTAAAATAATTTTACAGAGCTACACTGGAGTGTGTGTGTGAGTCTATTCTCATTACTTCCAATGCACAATTTTTGCACAAACTCTGCTATATTTTCCTGCACCTAATTGGAGTGAAGGTTCCACTTCCTGGGAACTTTCTCCTTGAACACGCACTAAGCATGCATGCTCCCAGCACTTGAACTTCCTGGAAGTGATGTAATTCCACTGGTTGTGGGCATGGTCCTGTGCTTTGTGTGGGGCTGATTCAGCCATTTGGGGCAAAATTGACCCCAGCGAAGCATGGGAGCATACCCACATTGTGTACAATGACATCACTTCAAAAATGATGTCATCACATCCCACTTGGAGCGTATCTGAATATACTTTGCTGGGGTTGCCATCCTCCATGTAAGGATGTAATTTTGAGGGTGATCTTCTGGAATTACAGCTGATCTCCAGGTGACATGGATCAGTTCCCCTAGAGAAAATGGCTAATTTGGAGGGGGAACTTTATAGCATTAGGTGTGTTGGAAGAGGAAGATTCAGCACTGTCCCTTTCCTCATGTTTCAAAGGGGGACAAACCAAAGAGTTACAAAGATAGAAAGGTCAGGACACTCTGTTTACTGTTTACTGCTCTGACTGTCCTTTAATATGCAAATTGCTATTCTCAGGATTTTCTCCTTCTAACTTCCTCCCTCTCACCTCTTCTCTTTGTGGCATTGATCCAGGCAACATCTCTCTCTTTCTCCTCCTCCATCATGGAAGCATGGATGCAGGACTTGTCCTAGCACCCATGCCCATCCTTAGACTAGATAGGTAGTTCGGATCTGTCTCTCCTCCTTTCCTATCAGAGTATGGAGTTCCTACAATAAAGAACTCTTATTCCCTTTCTAAATATAAGCAAGTGTGTGCTTTGTTATTTTCTCTCCTGCATACACACCAGCCAACAGAACCAGCTTACAACCACATATAATCACGCTTCCTATGCTAAATGAAAAACTTTGCTAACGGCCCAAACATGGAATCCTTTAATTAGGTTTCTGGGGCCAACATACAATTTATCAGTGAGGGTCCCCCCCCTTCCCCAAACCTGTCCTTCCTAGGCTCCAACTCCAAATCTCCAGGAGTTTCCCAACCTGGAGCTGGCAATCTTATATTTCATTGAAACCGGCCCCAGGGGCTGTGCCGCTCCAAAGGGCAGGTGCAGTGCCACAGATTTTCCTAAGAAGGCAAATGTTATGTATTTGGACTGTTGGAGGACCCCCTGTAGTTTGGGGGGCAGAACCGCTAGTTCTCCTCAGAGCTGAGAGAGCCTGTGAAGAGACAGTTACAGCCAGTTAGAGATGGCTGCAGTCATTGTTCCCTTACTGGTTATTGTTCAATAAATGTTGATTGTCTGAAGCACTGCAGTTGCCTTGCAGTCTCAAGACATTTTAGCAAGTTTCCCTCTAAATCTCTTTTCTGAACACTAACTTCGTGATGAACGTCCCAGCCATTCCTACCCCTTCCCTGCTGTTTATCTGGTATTTCCATGTGCTTTTCCTGATGGAGGAACGAGTTTTTCATGTGGTAATTACGGCCCAGGTCCTTTTGGCATGTTTTACAGCACCGTTACCCTAATTCCACTCGTGTGCCCTGGGCACGGGCATGGCATTTCCATGAGCAATCTTGTGCATGTCCCAGCCCTGCTGACAGCTTAATTAGGTGGCGAAGTTCAGTCTCTTTCTGTGTCGCAGACAGGAATGCATCTGGGTCTGCTCTGACCGGGTCCTTTCCAAACGGCAGGCAGTTAAGACAGACCACTTGACAAATAACCTTTTCTTTGCCTGCTCAAATCCGTCAGCTCTAACCAGGTGCCATGTAGAGGCCACATGCCACTGTTAAAATGTTAAATTGAGTGGCATGGCCGTCAAAAGCCCTGAAAAGGGGCATTTATCTTTATTATTATTGTTATTAATAACACAGAGATTGCCTTGCCTAGCATTCCTGGGTATTTTTGCAGCACTAAATCACCTGGGCGCACATCAGCAGCCCTGATAAATCACCCAAGAAACTCAAATTTAAGACAGCTGTCAGACCTGACTCTACACAAATGCACTGCAAAGCTTATGGGGGCGGGAGGGGGGGGGGGAGAGGTCAGCCAAAGACTGAGCTTACGTATAATGATGGAGGGGACCAACAGTGGGGTAAAAGCGATATGTCAGGAGATGAACTAAGGCTAGGCTGCTCACAGGGCAATCCTACACAGTTATACCCTCCTTCGTTTGTTGTGGTTAACAGGGTTAGAAGGGTGTAACTCTACTTGGGATGGCGCTGTCAGTTTTGCAGGCAAGCAGGCTGGGTTTCTGATACCAGCTACTGGGCTCCAAGCTCTGCTAGCAGGAGTTCTGGTTTTGGTTTGTGTTACGGGCAAGGGAGATTTCTGGGGAGGGGGCAGGGGAAGGCAGAAAGATTCATACCAAGGGTTCAGGCCTTGCCTTCGGCTGTAAGTGAGACATATTCAGCACTCCTGCGGCATGTTCACATAACTATTTAAAACAGGGGTGTGATTGCCCTCGGCTTGTCCTAGATAGCATTTCTGTGGCAGCCCCGAGAGGGAAGGTGTTCTTGCCAAATTCTTGGTCCTTTTGATTTTCATCCTTGCTTTTCTCTCTCTCTCATTCTCTCTCTCTCTTTTTGCCACTTTCTCTTTTTCTTCTCTATTTATCTCCCCCTCCCCGCTTCTTCCATCAAAGAAGGGGGAAAAAAGGTCCGAAACCAAAGGCAGAACAAGGTTTGAATGTGCGCCAGCTGAATGGCCCAAGAGGCTACATATGGAACTAGCAAATCATAGAGCCATGAAGGATGTTAGTGATTTAAAGTTATGTATGTTGAAGTCTGAATCTTAAAAGGAATCCATAACGGTAAAGGTAACTAATGGAAAGACTTCGCTGACAGCAACTGGCGGGCTTTCTGTGTAACGTCGTTATGTTCCCACAGATTCTCGTCTTCCGGTCCCCACCCTACCTCCTCCCCCCTTTCTAATTAGTTCAGTGGCTGCTCTGACATGGAAGGACAAGAGCTGCTGCTTTATTTACAAAGATTTAAACCCAAAGGCCGTAAGTATGAAAGTTACTCTAAACTGACAGAACCATCCCGTGAATAGATTTTCTCCCCCTTCCTTGGGGAATGCTGCGTCTCTCTCAGCCCAAGTTTTGAATCCCCCTAACAATGTAGGAAGGCAGCTCTGAACTCTCACTTGCAGATGATAAACAGTGCCTTGCTTGTTATGAGACCCTTGGAAACTGATGAAGAACAAGTGAAAGAGAGAGGTGTGTGTGTAGTGGGAACCAAGGTGTTCTAAGACAGGGGGCATGGAGGGAAGAACTCGGGAACACCAGCAGAAGACTTTAATGTAGGGCAGCAGCCATTTTGAGATCTCTTGCAACCAGAGTTTCAGAGTGTTAATGGCAGGGCTTTTTTTCCGGGGGAACGCGGGGGAACGGAGTTCCGGAACCTCTTGAAAATGGTCACATGGCTGGTGGCCCCGCCCCCTGATCTCCAGGCAGAGGGGAGTTGAGATTGCCCTCAAGGGCAATCTCAACTCCCCTCTGCCTGGAGATCAGAGGGCGGGGCCACCAGCCATGTGACCATTTTCTCTGAGGGCAACCCACTGAGTTCCACCATCTCTTTCTCCAGAAAAAAAGCCTTGGCTAATAGTATCTGTTCATTCATTTGGTCCGCTGCAGACTTCGCAACGTTTGTCGAGACAAGTATTACATGATCTAGAAGACAAACTGAAAATAAAACAGAAGATGGACTGGCCAAAGTCTCTAGGGAAACTGTTGGATATATGCAGGGCGAAAGAAAAGGCTGGAAGCAGAAAAAGAAATGGAGTCCTTGAAGCGCGCAAGTACATGTTCAAAGCAAGACAGCTAGCACCAGAGCGAATATAGACACAAGCTCCAGGCAAGAAGAATGACATGGATGTGGCTATAAGTGCTGCTAGGTTAAGGACTGGTCACTGAACTTACAAGGAAATTCCCCAGTGGACCACTGCCTTGGGGGAGAAACAATGGCCGCATCAGTATGCAGAAGGAAAAAAGAGAACCAGGTGAATAAATTTATTAAAGTTTTGTAGATCCCTACGCGTTTCACTCAAAAGCTTCGTCAAGCAATCTTTTAGGAGATATTTCAGGTTAGGAAATCCCTGTGGCATTATACTCTGCTGAGGGACCTCAGCAGGGTATAATGCCGTAGAGTCCACCCTCCAAAGCCGTTATTTTCTCCAGGGGAACTGATCTCTGGAGCAGGCCTGGCAACTCTACCCTGTACTGCTGCCAATGTGAGGAAATGCTTTTTTGTCGGCACCACTGAATTGAGTGGCCCTGCATTGCAGGGTGACTCAGTTTGTTGTTCCAGTTCCATTTTCACTTCCCAGTCTGTCCCTGTGCGCTGCATCTGCTGTAGCATAAATCTCTGTACAAAAATATGCAAAAAGGTGGCAGATTTAAACTTTATGCATGCACAGTCTCACATATATATATATTATGTGCCATCAAGTTGCTTCTGACTTATGGCGCCCCTATGAATGAATGAATGAATGCCAGAACATCCTGTCATTAACAGCCTCGCTTGGGTCTCGCAAACTGTGGGCCGTGGCTTCCTTTATTGAGTCAAGCTATCCCTTGCTGGGTTGTCCGCTTTTCCTACTGCCTTCAACTTTTCCTAGCAACGTTATCTTTTCTCGTGAGTCTTCTCAGAACTTTAAATGATGGCTGAACTCCCCAATGAATACCCCCTGAGCAGACATAATCCAAGCGAGCCAAAACATTGTGAGTCAGACTCCATCCTGCATGCTGCCTCTGTACTGCAGACACAAAACTAGAAATGCTGCTTATTTTAACTTGTAAACAAAGCACCAAGGGGATTGTATGAGGGGCTTTACTCAACAGCAAACAAAGGCCATTTCTACATGTCCTTAAAGGGATGGCCCACTCAGCGAACACTGGTGGCTTTTCCCCTTGATTCCAGATGTCTCTTTTCAAAACGGTTGCAGGCTGTTTGGCTTCTCTGTTTTTTTGGCACCATTTCTGGGACCGTGGGAAAGTGCAGTGCCAGAAAAGGCGCCGAAAAAAATGGAAGCCAAACAAAAACGGAGACATCTGGAGTCAAGGGGGAAAGCCACCTGGGTTCACTGAGTGGGCTGTCTCTTTAAAGACATGTGGAAATGGCCTTAGTGAATTCCGTTTTCCAATGCTCATTTTTGTGAACATAGCACAATCTCTAGTTTAAATATCATAAATCAGAACTGTCCTCACTTGCAGTGTGGTTCAGTGATCGTATGTCTCAAGCATTTTCCCTCCATGAGCTTCCGCACTGCCATGAAAAGACAGATAAATGCAGCAAATGTTGTACCCCCAAAGCCTGTGTGTTTGAAGCCCGATCTAAAGCCTTGTAAAAGTTTTTGGGTCAGGCCAACATGCAGACCACTTCTCCGTGGCCTTGGAGGCCATCACTGTAAGCCAATACTGATAGTTTAATATTAGTGCCCTGGTACAGTACATGCTGGCTTCTGGAATGTGAAAAGAAGAAATTGATTTTTCTCAATCCTTTCATTGGCACCAGACATCATGTGCCAAACATAACTATCAGGAATAAATGTAAATGAGCTCCTTGCAACTTCAGGGGGACTCTCGCCCCAACGTCTCTTTCTTTCTGCAGCATCTGCTTAAGATTTCTGTGCTTATCTAAAAGGGAGGTCAGACTCCATTCTTCCCAAAGCCAAACTCACTGCCAAGACGTGTCATAACAGTCCTGGGCCCCTCTGTTTCATCTGTTGCCAAAGGGACTCCAGTTTTCCCGGTTCCTTTTTTTGAAAAGCCCACAGAGTAGTAGCTGGCAATTGAAGGCATCTGCTGAGACTGAGTGAGGATGAGAGAGATGGATGAGGCCCAGAATGTTGGTTCGAACGTACTAGTGTTAGGGAATGATCGTATTTTGTCCTTAAGTCACCGTTAACCATAAACAGAGTCCTTGCTCTTATCCCTTTGATGCAGCACATCTATATTTTAAAAAGTGGATTCTAATGATATATGGTGGCGGTTTATAATTTTTCTAGTGCATGAGGAGCTGGTCGTCCAAAGCGGTGGACTCCAGTTAAGCCAAGCTAAACTTCCAAGGAGCCATAGAAAGTGGGGAAAGTAGACTTAACTGCATGTTGGAACAGACAGAATGGGCCCAAGTGAGTGAAAAGAGGACTGCATTTATGGTTGCCAGCTCCGACTCAGAAACGCCTTGGAGATTTGGGGATGGAGCCTGGGGAGGGACTTCAATGAGTATCGTGCCATAGAATCCACCCTTCAAAGCTACCATTTTCTCCAGGGTAACTGAGAGCCAGCCCTTCAAAAGAATGATAACATTCAATTTATATACTGCCCTTCAGGACAACTTAATGCCCTCTTAGAGCGGTCATTTTTATCCCCACAACAAACACCCTGTAAGGTAGGTGGGGCTGAGAGAGCTCTGAGAGAGCTGTGACTGATCCAAGGTCACCCAGCTGGCTTCAAGCGGAGGAGTGGGGAATCAAACCTGGTTCTCCAGATTACAGTCCCGTGCTCTTAATCACTGCACCAAACTGGCTCTATTGGTTAAGAATGGCGGGACTCTAATCAGGAGACCCGGGTTTGATTCCCCACTCCTCCACTTGAAGCCAGCTGGGTGGCCTTGAGTCTGTCACAGCTCTCTCAGAGCTCTCTCAGCCCCACCTTGTCGTGAGGATAATAACAACATACTTTGTAAACCACTCTCAGTGGGCATTAAGTTGTCCTAAAAGGCAGTATATAAATCAAACATTGTTGTGATGGATGATGATGATGATGATGATGCAGTCTGGAGACTACTTGTAATTCTTAGAGATCTCCAGACCCCACCTTGAAGTTGGCAACCATAACTGCAGTGCTGTTAAAGAAGAGTGATAGGTTTTGAAGGTTCCAGGAAATCCACTTGTTTAGTTCAGTAGAGTGGGTTTTTTTCTTTCTTTTTTAATGGTCTGCAGATAAGTGCCCAAAATAACACTATTTGTACAAAAAACTGTTTTTGAAGAAGTCAGCAAGAACTTAAAGAAGACAGACGGCTGCTTAGTTAATATGAGAAAATAAATCCTTTTTTATTCAAATCATCAGATGCTAATCAAGAATAGGAGAAAGTGTTATAAAACCACTCATTTTTGGAAAGTACTTGTGGTGTCTTTCAACACATACAAATATTAATACTTTAAAAATAATCCCCTCCTCGTTTACCCACAGCCCTTCAAAAGAACATTTCAGCATATTTCATTTTTAGTTTCAAAGTGAAATTAACTACTCAGCTGTGCTTAATATGAAAATAAAAGCACCCTTTTATTATTGGATTACTTGCTATTTGTTGGGTGCACTTTCCAAGTTTATAGTTGACAGACTGCAAAACATGTAGCAGTAATTTTAAAGGGAACTCCGTGGTCCTTAAAAATCTAAGGTTTCGCTACACTGACAGATCAAACTGTCCAGCCACAAAATCATGTTCAATGAAGTCCTCACTCACACTAGCTTTCAAAAATAAATTAGGCTTTGTGACTAGCCTGGATTTTGTGGCACCTGTACAAAATTAGGGACCTACAACCAAGTTGCAGTATAATAATTACTAGATCCTCTTTTGCAAGTAAACACACACAATGTCTTTGCATGTAAAGCACAGCATCCTATTTCAGTTATATGCTGTGCTACGCTTGCCGCCCTTCATGCAAGTTTCACGGCTGCAGCATCGTCTTCTTGGAGGACAAATGTTAAGAGAAAGGCTGACAGCAAAATCCCAACAATATCTGGAAATGAAGGTCACACTTGATATCTTTGAACTTCTGGATGATTGTGGGGCAGGGAGCCTTATATACTTATTCCTGCCCAATACTCAGAAATGACACTGGTGAAAATGATCACTTATAATAGACAAAAACGACTGAACCAGCAGTAATATAATAACCCCGCCCCCACCTCTGCCTCTCATAGGTAACTCCTTAACTTGATAAACTAGTATGTCTATTTTTTAAAAAAGCATCACTCAACATAAACAAGCTTCTTTCTCCTTGGCAAAAGTATAGATTTCCAGAGCATTGAAAAAACCAACTGCAGACAATGAGTCTGTCCTCTCTACAAGACATCTGACAAGTGAAGAACACGTGTCGGAAGATGCAGTGTTAGCCGGGAAGGGTAGTTTTAAAAAACAGAGCTGGCAGCAGGGCAAAGGCTTTGCTATACACTGGAGCTGTGTGAAGAGGCTGTGAAATGCCAGAAGGGAAATTTCAACCCATTATAACCTCTCCAAGTCCAAGCCCGGCTCTGGAAGGCAGCTCCAGCCCATTCCCATTCCTCACTGCCCTCGTTGCAATCCCACAGTTTTAGACTGGGGAGGCGAAACGGACAGAGCCTTCAGGAAGGTGAAGATGAAATTAACAAATCCTCTGAGGAGCGATCTCCGCCAGCTCTGTCTATTTAAACTACGCTTCCCAGCTAACATTGTGTCCCCCTACACTTGATGAACACGCGCCAAGGCATCTCGGGTAGAGAAACACTCAGAGCACCTACTTTTTCAGCAATAGCAATTAATATATGTTTGCACGTGTGTACACATGCACGCATGCACACCCCATGCTCTCTTGCTTTTGGTTTGCTATTCCTTCAACAGTTCCATGGGCTTACTAAATTTCAAAGCAGAACACAGGTGCACCACTCCCGAGATATTCAATGTTTTTAGTTTTAATACTAGCACTTTACGGGAGATGGACACTTCTGGCAGCATTCTGGCAGGGACCTAAAATCAAAATTATTTTTGCGGAGGTGGTAGAAAATCTAAGCGCTCAGTGTGGTATGATAATCCTTGGCATTTTTAGAGTTGCAAAGTAGCATTTACCATTTAAAAGTCAAATATTGACCACTGATTCTGCTAAGTATTAGACTGATTTCCTTTCAAATAATTTCATTACACCGATGAATTTCTAAATATTTGTGTAGCTCTTGTACTTCACAATTCCAAATTCTAGGGTTTTAGCAGATTACTGAATCTCAACTGTATTACTCATTCAAGAAAAGAATTGTGGCCTTTTTGCATGGGCGATTTTTGCTGCTTCTGATTCTGACCCCAATTTCATTTCGGGTTTTCTTCCAGATTCTGGCTGCTTAACTCCCCCTTCAGATTTCAATGAGACATTTCAAGGATTCTCTTTCAAATGTCCTGCTGTACTGCAGGCAGAAAATTTGGAAGCGAGCCCTCAAAACGCCGCATTGAAATTCATGGAGGGAGTTAAGCGTCCAGAATTCGGAAGAAAACCTGAAGAGGTATGGGGCCAGAAGCGACCAAGAAAAAGAAAAAGAAAAGACAGCGAGTTTTATTGAAACTGAAACATATTCCACCCAAATTTTTGGCCTGAAGGAAATTACTTGCTGAAGAAAATTGTGACAAAGGCAAACCAACATTTCCTCTGTATTCTTCTTTCCTGCCTCAAAGGGCATTGCACCCCACATCTCTTTGTCAATATCTCCTTAACGTAATTGCCCATAATTCCCTGAAGCACAACATTCACATCAATATCACTACTTTAGCTACTCCTGTTTCTTCCGTAATATTAACTTTTAAACACTGTGAATACAGAGGGTACTCCCAGATAAATTCGAACCCAGTAGCACCTTAAAGGCCAAGGGTATAAGTTTTATATGTATACAAAATTTTCTAAACAATAAAAGGGATCCAAAACAAAAAAGGAACAGGAATATAAATTACACTAAAGGAAAATTAAGGTATCCATTACAAACATTGTAGAGTACAATAACCATATCTCATTTGAATATCATATGCGGGTTTATTACAACCATTGTCAGAAACATTTCCTCTCTTTTACGATATCTCACTATTAAATCAAATATTAAAGATATAGTACTGTATTTTAAAGTATTTAACAGTATTCATTGTTATACTTTTCTTACCTCCAAATTAATTATATAAGACCTATTATAATCTAACCATTTTTAATATTTATATTATAATATATCAAATTATGCTAATTATCAGTCGAATTAATTAATATATGTTTCTAATTCTGAAAATTGGAAAGTTAAAATAAACAACATTTCTATAACCTCTGTTAGTCAAGGCTCATGCCCAGATTTACATTGTTAGTTCATATCTTTTATTTCTCATTATCTATAATAGGCAAAGTAATTTCCCCAATTTTTTTCAAATTCTTTAATGGGTCTTCCTTTTATATAATTTAATTTAGCAATTGCCACATATTCTATCATTTTATCTTTCCAATTTTCTTTAGCTGGACATTTTTCTTCTTTCCAAGGGTATAAGTTTTTGAGAGTCAAAGCTTGTTTGATCAGACGGGAGTTTGGACTTTCAGAAGCTTACACCCTGGAAATTCTGTTGGTCTTTCAGGTGCTACTAGACTCCAGTCTTGCTCAAGGTGCTACCGAAAGGGATAGCTGATGGAGCAACAGAAAGATACCAAGCCTCTTGCCATTCTCAGCTGTGGCCATTACTTTCCCCAGAGATCAGGGCTTTTTTTCAGCTGGAACACGGTGGAACAGTGTTCCGGAACCTCTTGAAAATGGTCACATGGCTGGTGGCCCCGCCCCCTGATCATCAGACAGAGGGGACTTTAGATGGCCCTCTGCGCCGCTGAGCGGTGCGGAGGGCCATCTAAACTCCCCTCTGCCTGGAGATCAGGGGGCGGGGCCGTCAACCATGTGACCATATTCTCCGAGGGCAACCCACTGAGTTCCACCACCTCTTTTCCCAGACAAAAAGCCCTGCCAGAGATAATACATGAAAAGTCTTTCCACTTGCCTTTCCGTTGAGACCACGAAGCAAGGCTTTTGTATCAGTGGTTTGATGACAACAGGGCAGCCTCTCCGGAGGGTTTTAAACTGGTTAGTGGCCAATTGTTCCAGCACAGCAGGCTTTGTGCATTCAGATGCAACAGGGTGTGCATTGTCGCGACTTAATTGCGTGCGCCGGGTGTGTGTGGCACAAGGCCAAAGGGTAAGTGTTTTAAATGTGCTCACAGGAGAAAAGACATTTCAGCAAACAATGCTTGCCCCTGTTGCCGCCGATTGTGTTGCTGTAAAATGGGGGTCTGCTGTTGTTATAAATAGAAAATGACTGGTGACAACCCAAAAAGTCACTTCAGAGCCGGTGTTCTCACCCTGTGGCTTCTGATGTCAGGCCAATTTAGAGGGCTGTGCTGCAGGCACATCGGCTCTGACTCACGGAGAGCCAATCAGCAGCGCCACGTCTCTTAATGATCTTTTACAGGGTTCTACGGTAGCACAAGTTTCACATAAGGAGGGCTGGAAATTCACCCGGGGCAGCCTGCCTGGCATGGCTCAAAAGGCCGCATTAGAGTCATGCCCACAGGTACCAAATAAGTCAAAGTCTCCAGTGCCTAAGTGCCTGTTAAGAGGGGAAATTAGGTTTCTAAATTATCCTTTTAAAAAATCCAGACCCTGCTGAAAGCACTGACGGAATTTCCATTGATTCATTGACTCACATGCTGCTCACAGTCCATGCTGATCCTTGGTGTACAAAAACGGCAGACACAGATTACAGTTACGAAGCTTCCCGCCCCCCCCCCCCCCTTATGAATCACAAGCATTACATCCCAGGATACTGCTCCACAGTGACTGGGAACTGCATTAGGACCCCTTACAAATTAAGAACCTGTCCGTATTCAGATCCACTGGATGCTTGTCAACTAGCCCTGTTAGCCATTGCAATCTCGTGGATATAAACATCTGAAGGGGTCTGATAATGTTGCCATCAATCCAACCATCCATCTGAACAGTAAATGGAGGAGTCAGAGACAACTTCTGCCCTTCTTGCGTGAGACCACCAGGATCCATATTGGGGGGGATGGCCGTTATCCAGCAGGAGGGTGGGGGACCTGGTACTCACCTTTTGCCCCCCCCCCTCCCGTGTGCACAAAGCACAAGCTCCCAGTGTGGTGCGATGACATCACTTCCAGGAGTGACATCATCATGCCCAGCAATGAGCATGCTCCTGGCTTTCACAGGGCCAATTTGGGTTTGCCGACAGGTGCGATAACATCACTTCCGGAAGTGATGTCATCATGCCCACAGGGAGCTCGCCCACGGTGTGCTGGCCCAGAAGATTTCTTGTCTCTTTGGCCTGTTCCCCAGGGACTTTCCTCCCCCACTGTATGGGGCATAGCCTATGAGCGGGGGATTCCCACCCCCACCAGGGGACTAGCAGCCCTAATCCAGCCCAACAAGGAAAAGTTGCCACTTGATCACAGCGAAAACCAGAAGCCAATCGATTAACAAGACACTGCAATATTTATCTAGGATCTAGATGGAGGAGCTTTAAAACATTTGTTCCCGCAAAATAAATTTGTCAAAAAGCTTTGCTAAAATTTCTCCTGCTTTAGTAGAGGCAACCGATAACTGAGCCACGCTCAGGAAGGAAGGAAATTGATTTCAAAGGGTAGGGCAACTAGACAAGGACCCTAAAACAGACGAATTCAAGCGTGTGATCAGCAGTGCGGGATAGAAGACCTGTTTCTTTTCTTTCTTAAAGGTTCCTAAATCCGGCACAGTGCTTGATATTTTTACCAGACATTAAAACAAATATAGTTCAAAACTATAATGGAGATCAAAAAAGGAAAGGAAAGGAAAGGAAAGGGAGTGAAGAGGATTGTGCCTACAGCTAGACCTTGCTATTTTTATTGAAGCAATTTCCACTGGCCAGAGAGTCCAGTCACTATTGTTTTCCCCCCAATGAGAATTACAGGAATTACAAAGCGTTGCTTGTTCGTTGTGAGCTTCCTTGTGATACGTCCTCGTCACTTTCGGGCAGGGCTTTTTTTCAGGGGGAACACGGGGGAACGGAGTTCCGGAACCTCTTGAAAATGGTCACATGGCTGGTGGCCCCTCCCCCTGATCTCCACACAGAGGGGAGTATAGATTGCCCTCCATGCCGCCAAGTGGCACGGAAGGCAATCTAAACTCCCCTCTGGAGATCAGGGGGCGGGGCCACCAGCCATGTGACCATTTTCTCCGAGGGCAACCCACTGAGTTCCACTACCTCTTTTCCCAGAAAAAAAACCCTGCTTTTGGGAATCTGAGCCTATAATTCTATCTACAACATCACCAAGCTATCAGCATTACATATAGGGTTAGATGCAGCCAGCTTTCCCATGGGTGAAAAAAGGAGAAAGGGATCTCCTCTGCCCACCCAAAAGGGTATGCCACGAATAACGGAAGTGGCATGTGTTAAAGGCCAGTGGCTGTACTAAGAAGGGGAATTGAGTGAGACTGAATGAATCAGCTGGCTGGATCTAACCCACAGGCCTAATCTCTTTCCTAGTTTCATAGGTAACACAGGAAGCAGGTTGCGTGCCGATCTTGCAAACGGTAAGATCTGTGACCTCCAAAAATTTTGGCAGCAGAGATCCACAATTTCCACTCCCCACATTACAGCAGAAGTGGGAAATAAAAGTGTCCTGGGTCCCTCCTGCTTCGCTCCCAGGGCTTCTCTGCCGTGTATGAATCAGAACTGACAGTTTATTGCTTAGAGTGCCTCCTTTTTCCACTGGACTCAATATAGCCACTGTAAGCCACTGTGCCTGATATCTGGTAGCTATTTAGGCCTCGGGACTGCATGCTTAAGGGAAATCAAGGTCCTTAAAAGAGAACAGGTGTTTGCCACAGATCTTGTTTAAATTCTAGAAACTTCGCTGCCTGGGCTTCATAGCAAGATTGTCAGCAGCTCGGATCCCCTATCAGGACTGGTGCCCTTCAGCAGTTTTTAAATTAATATTAAAAGAGAGATCAATGTGTGTCCCAAATAGGAATGAAGTGCTGCATGCCGTGAAGCGCGAGTGTCTTTGAAACAAATATCTAAGAAATGTTTGGCTGCGATGGACAGCCTTACAGACATTTGGTCTGCATTTTCTGAAATATTAGTGATTAAACCCACATTGTGGGCTACTTTCCCCCTCTGATCTGCATCTTTCTTTACATCTTGAGAGAAATTTATGAACAAAGCGATTGTTAATCCGTACTGTCTGTCTTGTCATTTAGATTCTTTTCCAACCTCTTGCTTTGCCAACAGAGATGCACAATCTTTGGAATGATTAACACATACTACTTCTCGTTCAAAATGCAAAGGAAAGGCACAAGAAACTGAAGCTCTGAAAGCCATCTGATACGTTACTGATAACAGACAAAACTATTGAAATTCGCACACTTTCGCTCTGGTTACCGGAGCCTTTGGGGTCTACTAAATTAGGCAGAGCATTTGAAAGAAATCAACTTCTTCAGCAATATTCGTTGTAGACTTCTTTTTTAGAAATTCTGTTCCAATCCAGAAGCAGAAAATTGCAAAAATATTAAACACAGTATTAATACAGTATCCAGCGGGATTTGATTGCAAAGTGCAAAAAATTTAAGCATGGTGCAAAGCCCGATCTAGTAGACCAGGCTGGGATCAGGTGCCGGAGACCAACATTTAAATCCTGCTTCATGTTGGACTTTGACGAATCTCAATCACAAATCAAATCACAATCTTGGTTCCTCAGTTTCCCCATCTATAAAATGCAGGTAGGTGGTAGGTAACTGACATGTGAAATCCTAAGAAGAGTTACTCCTGTCTAAGCCCATTGATTTCAATGGGCTTAGACTGGAGTAACTCTTCTTAGGATTTCAGTGCAAGATTTGTTCACATCAACTTTTGTCACTGCAAATTTAATTTCATTTTTGAGCCTTGATATCTAAAAACAAGGTACTCCTTGGTAGAAATATAGCACGGCAGAATTGGACTGTTGCTTCTTCCTTTACAATTCAAAGCAAAAGGCTAGTTCCCACATGGCTACATATCACTGGCTCTAAGAGTCTCTCTATATGAGACGCATCAGCATTTATTCATCAAGAGTAGGGAGATGCAATGTTAGCCAGTTTTTAGTTTAAAAAGACAGAGCCAGTGGAGATCACTCCTAAGAGGGTTTGTTAATTTCATCTTCACCTCCCTGAAGGCTCTGTCAATGTCACCTCTGCAGTCTAAAACTGTGTGGGATCGCAACCAAAAGGTAGCAAGGAATGGAAATGTGCTGCAGCTGCCTTCCAGAGCCAGGCTTGCACCTAGAAAGGTTATGATGGGCTGAAGTTTCCCTTCTGGCATTTCACAGCCCCTTCACGCAGCTCCAGTGCATAGCAAAGCCTTTGCCCTGCCGCCGTCTCTGTCTTCTTAAACTGTCATTCCCAGCTAACATTGCATCTCCCGACACGTGTTCTTTACATGTCAGACGTCTCATGTAGAGAGACTCTAAGGATAACTCAGCGTTTGGTAACATTTAAACAAATGTGTGAATTGCCTGAATTTAAAAGTATCGATTTCATGTGATGGACAGTTCTGCCTGTGCTCATTCACACAGGCCGTTCCTCACTTGATGCTGGACTTACAGCGCCGTCCTTTGCAGAGCTAAGCAGTTCTAAATCTCCTGATTTCAACTGCCTTAGACTGGAGTAACTCTGCTTAGGATTGTACTGCTAGGTGATAAAAGTATGAGAAGTAGAATCCAATTTTTTGTAGCCTGTGCGCAATACCATGCAAAATCATCAGCGCTCTTTATGCAATAACATCCAGGCTTCATTCATGACGGTTTCAAAGAGTCAGCTGGCGCTGCAAACTCACTTGGGGGGTGGAAACAGCCTGAATACAAAATAATAAAAACTAATACTTTCATATATTGGGGAATACAAGTCATTCCTACCTGGTTATTTCATTTTGAAGAAAAGCTGTCCCCCACCGCCCTTTTCTACAAGTCCTTCCTGCCTGGACAAACCTTTGTGATCTCATTGGAGTTTTCTGGCTGTGACTCGTGCGGTCAGTGCCAGCTGGTTTCTTAGCAGTCTTTTAAAGTGTGCAAACCTTTGCCCTCAAGTCTAGCCTGTGCTTGAATTGCTCGTGCTGAGGGGAAAGCTTTGGAGTTCACGGATTTCCTTGCAAGGCATCAAAAAGTCAAGCACAAACTGAACATCAGGTGTGGCTTTGCTGCCTGAAGCCAAGATCCCCCCTCCTCTCATTTTAGGGTGGCGTGAATTACTCCACAGCCGTCAATGGAAATATGTCAGCCTGCTAAAAAAATTATGTTGACTGAATCTTTATTGCCTCATCATGCATTCACAGCATTTGAGTCTCAGGGCTGCTTCTGAGGTTGCTTTTCTAAAGACGAGGTCCTAACATCCCCTTCTGCAAAGTGTAAATGTTCCATTGATAGAGTTTTTCTATCAGATGAATACTCAGGGCTTTTTTTCAGGGGGAACGCGGGGGAACGGAGTTCCGGAACCTCTTGAAAATGGTCACATGGCTGGTGGCCCCACCCCCTGATCTCCAGACAGAGGGGAGTTTAGACTGCCCTCCGCACTGCTCAGCGGCGCGGAGGGCAATCTAAACTCCCCTCTGTCTGGAGATCAGGGGGCGGGGCCACCAGCCATGTGACCATTTTCTCTGAGGGCAACCCACTGAGTTCCGCCACCTCTTTTCCCAGAAAAAAAGCCCTGTGAATACTCTTTCCATTCTTGAAAGGCATTGCCAAGGAATGGAAATGATGGGACCTTTTAGGAACCAATCATCATGCATTCACAGCATTTGAGTCTCAGGGTTGGTTTTCTAAAGACGAGGTCCTAACATCCCCTTCTGCAAAGTGTAAAAGTTCCACTGATAGAAAGAGTTTTTCTATTAGATGAATACTCTTTCCATTCTTGAAAGGCATTGCCAAAGAACAGAAATGACGGGACCCTTTAGGAACCAACCGAGGCATACATCTTAAGACTCACTTCTTAGGGTGCAAACAAACTTTGCAGTGGAAGAGATGCACCTGGGCCTGTTTCAGAGCAAAGAATGCCTCTCTTCTTGAATCGCTGTGGCATCCTCCATTCATGTATCCCATGTGTATTGCACCTTCCCCTTTATTCTCAAAATGGGTACGTTAGAATAACATGGCTTCCACACAGTTTTTGCTATGAATCCAGGAGGGGGTGTGGCTCAGTGGAGAAGCATCTGCTTGGCTTGCAGAAGGCCCCAGGTTCAATCCCTGGCATCTCCAATTAAGGATCAGGTAGAAGGTGGCGTGAAAGACCTCCACCCGAGAGCCTGGGTAGCTGGTGCCAGTCCAAGAAGACCATACTAACCAAAGGTCTGTTCAGTACAAGGCAGCTGCATGTCTCTCCCCCCCCTTCCCAGCTGTGTTGATGTAGAACTTCATGGTTTGAGTCCAGTGGCACCTTAGAGCCCACCCTCCAATTGCAGCTGTTTTAAATTTGCCTTCCATACTACATAGTTGTGCTGCCACTGCAGTTTGAGAAAGTGTGGAAGAGAAAGCGTGGATGTGGTTTCCACACCTTGCTGTCCACACATCCAGCACATTTCCCCTCCTGCCCAAGAGTTATCTCCTTCCCAGCTCCCACTCATGCTTAAATATATATAAATATTAGTCGTCTAGACACCACTATAGTGTTTTAACGTTGGAGCAATACTCAATTACTAACATTTTCTTTGGAAGCTTGCAAGTGGCAAGGGAGGGGACGGGAAGGAATAAGAGTTGCAACTTGCTACAGCCAATGCCTTTACATTCACAGTGGTAATTAGAGCAGAACACGGAATTGTCCCCGGGCAGAAGCCACTTGAGAGAGTGACTTGCCTGAGGCCACTGGGGGAGCTTCACGGCTGACTGCAGCCCAAGCCCGAGTCTCCCTGTCCAGAACTTGCCCCACAGCAGGTCTTCTGTGAAGTAGGCCGGCTTGTAACCGTGGGGTCACACATGGGACATTCATCGGCTGCATAAAACTCAGGTCTTGCTTTTTCCTAATGTGATGCTTAAAGACGATGCTAAGAACATTGAGTGGGGCCATCGCTGCCAGTTATGTACATCCCTAAATTCCATTATATGCAGTTCAGACAGTATTTTTCAAAGTGTGGGGGAACATGAGTAAAAATCGTAGCATTTCTTGTGGGGTGGAGAATCAACGGGCTTCGAAGCGATCCTAGGCTAGCCGGACATAACAACCATATATATACAATCAGTTTCAGGAAATCGATATGTGAGCAGAATTAATCCATAAAAGTACAAAATAGGAAAGACTGAGACAAGCCACCAATGCTGGGGTGCCTCTTATGTACCTGCCAAATTACCACATAAGAAGCGGAAAACTTGCTGTTTTAGGACACCTCTATTTCCTCCAGGATTTTCAGACCGAACAACAATACAGAAAAATAGGGGGGAAACTACTGTTTTTTAAATCGCAGAATTCACATGAGACATCTTAGTCCTATTGCACGCCCCTCTTGCTTATCTAGGTGCTTAGAGATTAAGTTGGCAAGGATACAGTATTACTTCACTGTGACTATTTGTTTTAGGTATCCCCAAACTCCATCAAGGTCATGTCCGAGCATCATCTTATCTTTTCAAGATTATCTAGCCTTTCAAAATAAGCATAGTTCCTCCAAACATCCTTGAATCATGAATGTATATAGAATTCATTCATAGTTTCTACCCTTTGGGCCTTGCACTGAGGAAAAGTGTGCAAATTGGCTCTTGCAAAGTCCAACATTCAGTAAGGTCTTTCCCACTAACACAAAGCTCTGATTCTAACGTTCTCCAAGCCATCTGAGAAGAGGATGCACTTCCAAAGAGCTTTCTGAAGCTATCTCTTAAAGTTATACACCTTTTCAATAAAGGCCTCCATTTTTTCGTCTACATTTCCCACTCAAATAGACCATGCCAAGGATCAATGTCAAGGGTAAAATGAACCTCAACCCAAATAGTACTTTACAATTCTGATCCAGTTAACACTTAAAATTTCAGCTAAAGAACGTGCTTTTAACAGATGACTGTTCATCAAAGAAAATTCTATAGATTTTCAAAATACTGAAAATAAATTATTAACATTTGTTCTGGCTTATCAGCACAGATTTCTGAAATGTTTTCAGCCCTACCTGTTGGTCTTACATTTTCTCTAGGAAGAGGCACGTACATTTCTAGCTGTCAAAATTGAGCAGTAGAAATCAGAGAGATGCCCCCCAGAGAGTGCAATTATATTATATTATGCATTATATTAGATGTATCCGGAGGGCTCACAAAGAAGAATCTGAAATGGGAATCCTCTGGTGAAACCGGTCTTGTGGGTTTTGATTAGGGTTTGCTGAGCCGTTTGGCTACGTCTGCGTATGCTATTTCGATTTCTTTGTCAGCAGCGCAAGTATTGATAAATTCATCCCGGGCATAAGCATTCTTCAGGTATCGCCAAAGTCCTGTCATCTCGGCAGGGAACTCATAGTTTCGATATTTCTTCGTTACAATCTAGAACGAAGACCCAAACATCTGTTTTTAATTGTTAGTAAACACATTTGCAATTAACAGATTTAGTTACACACAAGACTGGGGGGAATAAAAGGTCCACAGCACGGTGTGTGGGAACTGCAAAGAAGGTAGAATGGTTAGTCTTTAAATTATTATATGGCAAATATGCCATTGTTTGCGGGAAAGGGATTGAAGCCCATACCTAAAAATTTATCAGAACGAAAACAGAATTTGCTCTATTGTATCCGTTGAGAATGAGACCAGCTAAGGAAATAGTCCAATCCAAGTCCCATTGATTTCACTAGGAGACAGTTAAACAAAGAAAGGAGTAAACACATGCTTAGTTCTCCCACAGAATCAATGGAACTTCAAGTTCCTTAGCTTTGCTTGGGTTATTCCCTATGTATCTAACTAAAGATGAATTAAGTGCCTTGTATTTAGGGTTCCCCCTGCCAAAAATTCCTGGAGTCTTAAAAGCCCCTACTGTCAGAAAGCATGCACATTGACTAGGCTTATATTCATTTTTTTAAAACTTTGCACAGTTTATTTCTGTGCACGTTTTGGAGGGTTGACAATCACTGATTTTACTTAGTGATTCCCTGTTGCATACCCTGGACAGAATTTCTCTATGCAACACAAGATTTGTTCACATGTTGTACATACAGTCCAGGGGCCCAGTCATAGCCCTTTCAAACCTGCTGCCTGTTTGTAGGACACATACATACAGTTCAATTTATTGTGGCTTTGGCACTTAGCCAAATCAAACAAATAGTATAAAAACAACAGTGAGAAGCTGTCTTAAAAAGACAGAGTTTCACGTCTACAACTATTATGCAGTTCCATTTCTACAAATAGCACGTGCAGTTAAACTGTCTTTCTGGCCCTTGTTTCTACCACTGAGAAGTCAGGATTTACTCAGCTGGCCCAAGCCTCAAGTTGCCAGACCACAACAAGGAGCTGACCTCTCTCAGTTTAGCTGCGCATCCCCGTTTACATATACACTTTACTCTGCATTACCATCATCTGGCTATTAATAGAATTGCAGTATGACAGCCTATAGTCAGACTATTCAAATTCGGAATCCCCTCTTAATTAAGCCAATGTGAAGGTGAGGGGAAATACTTTTAATCTCACTTGTTAGGGATAGTCTCAGCTCTCCATACTCTCCCTTGCTTCTTCCTACTTTTGTTAGCAGTCAGACTTACCCTCACAATATTAAGAAGGCTTATGTATATGGCTATGCCATAAGCCCCTTCTCTGCATGTGTTTCAAACACAAAATACTGCCTAAGCAGGCAGAAATATGGAGGCCAGATTCTGGCTGGGAGATGGAACATTGCTAGCATGTGAGATGTCAGGCGAGGCCAGCGTTCAGCCCCCCACACCCCGGAGATGTGCAGAGATTTTAAGACAATAGGGTCTTCCCTAAGTTCCTGAATTAATTACTGTAATGCACCCCACTGATCTTCCCTTCTCCACCCTCTTATTCTCAGGTGACTCAGGGTTCTGATAGCTTTACCCATCCATACATCACAGGTCATCAATCATCGTTGATAACTTTAGTTCTGCCCAGGAAGACTTTATCAAACCTTCCCAGTTTATTGTCTCAGCCCGGAGACAGCTCCTCATTTCATTGTCTCACCCTGGAGAAAGCTTCCCAGTTCTTGTCTCACCCCAGGGAAAACCATTAAGTCATTATTTGGGGGGCAGAAGACACAATCTTGCCCCAGGGTACGTTCTACAGTATAATTGGACTACCCCTCCGCCATTGTTATGTGCATGCTCCCGGATCCAGCATCCACACTTGGGCCTCCATCTGAGCTCTTCCGCACTGATGCGCTGTTTGCTCAATGCTCTCTCTCTCTTCCAGATGCCCTCTTCTGGATGGTAACAATCACCCAGTCCCTCAATCTGTATCCAGTTTTTGCCAATGCTTTCTAGTCAGCTCTGAGTGCGTCTTGTGTGTGTGTTTTACGTGCTATTGATCTTTAATATTTTCAAATTAAAAAGCCTTTTTGATTGAAACTTCTGTCTGGTTATTGAAAGAGTTCTCTAGCCAGGATCCTCACATACATAGGTGGAGATCTCGCTAAGTTACCCGCCTTTTGTTGCCTCTCCTTGCATCCTAATTCCCTCAACTCGTAAGGAGACCTCCTCATTGGGTAGCACTTTGATAGGTGGAACTCTAAAGCAGGAAGCTTTTTTCATGGTTTCAGAGCCCAAACAACTCCCACTTCACAAAAAGAGAAGTGTATGTATAAGTACATAATCTGTGGATACAAGCAAAAGCCATACAGTTAAACAGCAAAGGACTACAACATCTGAGCAAAGGAAGAAATCAAATAGGTGTAAACACAATCCACTTTCCTGGGGGCAGAAATAACTTATTCTGGGGTTCCAGATTTGTTGTTCAAACTCTGATCCTCTTTGAATTACCTTCTCCATCATTTGATTAATCTCTCTTTGGATTATGTGCTTATGTGTGTCTCCTGCTCTCTCAAGCAAAAATGGCTGCCTCTCTCTTAAAAGGCACCTTTCTTCTACCCACAACCCTCTTGTAAAGTATGCCAAGGTGAGAAAAGGAAAACGTAAAGCTTTGGGGGGTCATTATGTCTTACATGCTCAGGCCAGCGTCCCTGATGCCTTCGTTACCGCACAAATTGTTTTATTGCCCATTTCTTCTGTCTCTTTGACCAGACTACTCCTTAGGACAGTTTGAGCTTAACCCCTGAGCATTCACAGAGTGTTAACCCAATATTCACAAAGCAAAGTGGAAAATTCCTTTGTAGATTCTTGGGTGAAGCGGCATATCATCACAGCATGCGCTGTCAAAAAAGTAGGCTCAGATCTTCACAGCAAAGGGCACACATACCACCATTCTAAAGCAAGTTCGACAATACGGTGGAAATAATGTTTTTAAAGAGCTGGTGTAGTGTAATGGTTACGTAATTGAGCTGTGATGCAGCACTCTGCTGGTTCGAATCCCACCACTGTCATGAGTTCAGCAGGTGGCCTTGGGTAAGCCACTCCTCTCAGCCCCAGCTCCCCAAATGCGTTATGGAGATGATAATAACACTGACTTTGTTCACCATTCTGGGTGGGCAATAATCTGTCCAGAAGAGCTGTATACAAATCAACTCTCATTTTAAAAAAATGTTATACTGAGAACAAAAAATTGCAGACAGGCGTGCCGTGCTTGTTATATCACTGATACCACTTGAGGCTGGTCTTTAAAAAAACAATCCGTATCACAAACGCATGCCTATTTTGTTGAGGCAGGAAGATTAGTGAGACGTGTGGCATTGTTCAAATCGGCATGTAAATTGCACAAATAAGGGGGACATTTCAAAATGCTACCAATCATTACAGAGAAAAAAAGATCTGATATTATTTAGAGGAGCCTAGGTTGGTCCATGTCAGTGAAAACTAGTATGCCCACCCTAGAACAAAAAAACTAGTAAAAAAAATCATCACATTTCTTGCGTGGTGTTGCTATCTGTACCACATCCTGGTCTTGCTGTCTGACATGTATGCTGTCAGTTCCCACGGCACGATTCATAGGTGCCGGAGCCAAGCGAGAAGCATGACTTGGCTCTGATTGCTGCCTTCTGGGCTTGCCAAGATCTATCAGGTACTTGTTGGATTCCAGAGAAATATGTAATCTGATAAATTAAATAAATATAGCACTTAGAAGACAGGAGGCTCGACATCCTTGGCACATTCCAAGTGTGTACTCTCTGCCTCTTGCATTCCGGAATCTCAGTGCTAACATTAATTTCCTAATTTTTCCCTCTGTCACATCGCAAGGTTGGAAAGCCGTCTCTAGCGTCTGAGGGCCTTGCTTCAGCGGTCATCGCGAGCTGCATCTTTCCTCTCCATTAGAAAATCCATGCAGAGAAGCTAGCTGGGGTTCATCTATAAAATGCAACACGTTGTCCTAAAAAACGCACACTTTGGATGTTCCAATGAATCAGTGTTGAAGGGCACTGTCGTACTGCTGTGAATGTCTCATTTCCCTTTCTTTACAAAACTCATATCGTGTTTTTCAGCCAAAACTTCAAAGTGATGTACAAACAAAATGTTTTTTCTAATTCAAACATCAGATAGGAAAATAATATTATAAAAATCTGGGACACAAAACAACCAAGGGTGAGATCAGCAAAATCCGTTAATCAGTTTCAGATACCATACAGCAATCCAAAACAGGTAAATTTTCAGAATTCTACAAAACACCAGTAGAGAGAGCGCTAAGCAAATTGCCCCGTTAAGGAAATTCTATAATCCCCGGACAATGACTGAGAATCCTTCTTTTTAGAAGACAATCTTACCTCTGGATTTGTTGATACTGCCATGAGATAAGAGCAGGGCTTTTTTCAGCAAGAACACGGTGGAACGGAGTTCCGGAACCTCTTGAAAATGGTCACATGGCTGGTGGCCCCGCCCCCTGATCTCCAGACAGAGGGGAGTTCAGATTGCCCTCGCAATCTCAACTCCCCTCTGTCTGGAGATCAGGGGGCGGGGCCACCAGCCATGTGACCATTTTCTCCGAGGGCAACCCACTGAGTTCCACCACCTCTCTTCCCGGAAAAAAAGCCCTGGATAAGAGGATGAAAATTCTCTGAACCCAGATTTTTCTAGGGATCCTAGAAGGCAGGTAACCTACTGCTTTATCTTGTTCTTCTTACAAGAGCAAGGAAGCCGCCGGCAAAAAAATCCATATAATCTTGGGGCTTCAGCAACTCCTAAAAGCCTCTTTGGGGTTCCCTAATCACTCATTTAACCCTTTGCTTGCCTTGCGATCACATCAAGCCTCACCTTGACAACGTGAAGTTTGGGCAGAAGGTTACAGTCCGCGAGGGTCAGCTCGTCTCCATCCAAGAACTTTCGTTTGGACACCTTCTCCTCCGCTGTGCTGCCTGCATCTATCTCTTCGGGCAGAGGATTTCTCAGGTAGTCATCCAGTTTCTTCAATGCCTTGGTTAAACCTCTCTCCAGACCTTTGTCAAACAGCAGATGAAAAGAAACACAAAAGTCATCCAATCAAATCTGCTATGCTGTCCACGCCTGCAACACAAAGCATGCCGGCATGTTGTAGGAAGGGCAGTCAAGGCACTATGGCCATGGTTCCGGTTGCCTCGGAGCCAAACTACAAGTGACGCCTAACACTAGTTGGACACTTGTCAACTTCCCTCAAGTTTTGATGGGAAATGTAGGCATCCTGGTCTTGCAGCTTGGCTCTCCGACTGCTGTCCAATGGATTTTCCAACCGTCATTTGTCCAACATTCCACCAAGCTGCCTACATTTCCCATCAAAACTTGAGGGAAGCTGACAAGTGTCCAACCTGTGTCATTTGTCACTTGTAGTTTGGCTCTCAGTCCCTTTGGTTCAAACAAGACATGGGGCGTTATTGAGGAGGTCCGGCAACATTCCAACCAATGAGGAGGTGGTGCAACTATGCCCCTCCCACACAGGCATTTTCTGCATACTGTTGACCTGCCTGCCCTCCCATGGGATATTATGGGATTAGCCAGTTGCTTCTACCCAGAATTTTTGATTTCCCCTAGTTGGCACATGCAGGCCCTTTTTCTCCTGTCACCAAAGGGGAGCATTAATTAAACAGGCCTGGCTGTTGTCTGGTTAGATCATAACCAGTTTGGGAAAAGAATAGGGCCAGCTGCTCAGGAACGGCAGGGGTCATTGGCAAGCACCTTGAGGCATCAGTCATGATGGAGGGTCATTTCCTCTTAACAGCCCATCACACGTCTTATGGCAAAATGGGGTGGGAGGGAGAACATTTGGTGCTAGGTAGCATCATTCCAAGCTTGGTAGAGGCCTTATGGAGGCCGGATGAAGTTTGGTACCCCTTGGCACAGGGCGCGTGCAGGCAGGGGTAAACAAGGCCCGCGTAATCACCAGCCAACTTTGGAACCAGGGTAGATTTGCCCAATACTACAACAGCCAGTGGGAAGCAGGCCTACCCCAGCCCACCTTTAAAATGTTTGCATATTTTAACAAATTATGATGTAGATCAGCCATTTAGGGTTGCCAGCACCAGGCTGGGATTTGGGGGTGGAGCTTGGGAAGGACCACATAGCCCATTTCATGTTTTGTATGAGTTCTAGGGGACTAGAATCTGGAACAGTTCTGGCTGGGGTTGCCAGATCCCCCGACTTCCCCAGTGGGAAATTGGGGGTCCGGCAACTTCCCTTGCTGCGTTTCGGTTTGTGCGCATCTGCAGCGCGCACTCCTGGCTTGCACAATAACATCACTTCTGGGAAGTGACATCATTGCGAAGGTCAAGGGGCGGCCTGGGAGCACTCCTGCGCTCACCAGGGGGCTGAATCAGGCCTGCTGCGGGGTGCGATTCAACATGAATTGGGCTGCTGTTGGCGCAGGAAGTGCGCCCTCCCACTGGCCATGTAAGTGGGGGTGGAGGGTGGGAGCAGGGGATCTTCTGCCCCGAGCAGGGGAATGGCACCTCTAGTTTTGCCCCATGTTTTATTCACCTCTCTGGGTAAGCTGGATACAGCAACTGTTACGAAGGCCTCTGCTAGGCCTTGTGTTCCTTCCTTCATTTCCCCTAAATAAAGTTACTCTATGTTTATTGAAAAGACCCTTAGCATCTTCCAGGATTATTACAGCATCTTACAAGCAGGGTTTTGGGGAAGTGAAGAACTACAGCTGTTTTCTCCAGGGGGACAGATCTCTGTAGCCTGGGGATCAGTTATAATTCTAGGAGATCTCCAGGCCCTACCTGGAGAGTGGCAGCCCAATAAAAGAACTAGTTAACCTCCCCCCTCCCCCAGTGGTTATCTCATGTCTTTATTGGCAGTGTGTGTGGGTGGGGGGCACGGCGCTAGGGAAACTAGAGGTTACTGGGGGAGATCCAAAACTATTTCTGGATTAATACCTAGTTTTTACTTGAGCAGAAATTTAAAACTTGGTTCCCTCTGGCACAAACTCAACATTCTGTCTATCTAAGCATCCTGGCCTACACACCCTTAGTATATTTAGGGATGCATGAGGTCTTTGTTTCAGGCTTCTCATCTTGACAAGAGCAATCCCATGGGTGGGGCATGGCCTTTGTTCTCCATGTGGTCTTATATTCAAGTGTACTCTGTCTCCCTAGCATCTCCATTGTGATGTTATTTTTGGACATCTCTCAAAATGCAGAATTCCTTTCTCTGTTCCAGCAGTCTGCTTTCTAAAATATTACAATAGCAAAAATCTGGAGGAATCACCTTTTTTTAAAAAAAAAATCATCATCCAAATGCTGTTCAGTAGCTTGGAACTTCATTGCATTCGAAGCCACTTGAAGGAGCAGGGCTTTTTTTCAGGGGGAACGCAGTGGAACGGAATTCCGGAACCTCTTGAAAATGGTCACATGGCTGGTGGCCCCGCCCCCTGATCTCCAGACAGAGGGGAGTTGAGATTGCCCTCTGCGCCACTGGAGCTGCATGGAGAGCAATCTCAACTAACCCTCTGTCTGGAGATCAGGGGGCGGGGCCACCAGCCATGTGACCATTTTCTCCGAGGGCAACCCACTGAGTTCCACCACCTCTTTTCCCAGAAAAAAAGCCCTGTGAAGGAGTATAATAATGCCTGGATGTGAAGCCTCCTGTTTGAGGTAAACGCTTGTACTAGGAGCTTTGAAGGTGGATTTGACAACAGTTTCGCTATGAGGAAAAAAGTTATGAAAAAGTTGTGACAGCCAGCGGTGTGATCTCCATTTCAGCAACAGACAAATGATGGTCAAATCCTGCACTCAGTGGATTTTGAATGTGAAGCAATGGGACCGTTGGTGCAGACACTGACTATTGGCCAAAAGCTACTATCAGATCTACCACAAAAAGCATGCCTTTGTTGGTTTCAGAGAGGATCTGAGCTTAGAAAACTAAATATAAAATGTTCTTGCATGTATCAGTGACTAAAATCTTACACAGGAATGCTCAAGGGAAAGATCTTACACTTGTTCTCCTATTATCAATACACATGCACTGCTAGGGAGACAGAGTACAATTGACTATAAGACCACACAGAAAATAAGTCATTTGAGCGTAAGATATCTTATGTAGAGAGACTCTCGGTCATTTGAAATTTTAGACCACTGTCTGTCATACAGAATTGGACAGCTGACACAAGCAAGCAGCCACTTCCTTCCACAATGTCACTGGCAGCTGCTCTTTCAGGATGAAAGTGTTTGAATCAGGGCTTTTTTTCTGGGAAAAGAGGTGGTGGAACTCAGTGGGTTGCCCTCGGAGAAAATGGTCACATGGCCGGTGGCCCCGCCCCCTGATCTCCAGACAGAGGGGAGTTGAGATTGCCCTCCGCGGAGGGCAATCTCAACTCCCCTCTGTCTGGAGATCAGGGGGCGGGGCCACCAGCCATGTGACCATTTTCAAGAGGTTCCGGAACTCCGTTCCCCCGCGTTCCCCCTGAAAAAAAGCCCTGGTTTGAATGTTGCTCAATATAACTCGCACACAAACAACTAGATTGTCAGGGACCATCATCCACTAGGGTTTCTACTGTTTCAAATCTAAGAGAAGGGAGTTCATCAGGGATATCAAACTGACTGAATGTCCCCCCCCCTGAAAAAGCAATATCATGCTTTGAGTGCTGTGAAGTCATAGCTGGCTTATGGAGACCCATCGTGGGGTTTTCAAGGCAAGAGATTCACAGAGGTGGTTTGCCACTGCCTGCCTCTGCAACCCTGGTCTTCCTTGGAAATCTCCCATCCACTTACTAACCAAGACCGACCCTGCTTAGCTTCTGAGATTTGATGAGATTGGGTCTGGGCTCTCCAGGTCAGGGGATTAACATTATAAAGAATTAAAGTAGGATAGTTAGAGTTTAGTCAGCAGTAGAGACTAAAGATTACAGAGCGGCAAGCGGTTTGGATGGAGTGGAGGATCAGGGCGTCAGGAAAACTCTTAAGGCACGCTCCAGTTGGAAAGTGCTCCAGCAAACGGCAGAAAGTCGAGTAATTTCATTTCTGAAAGCAAAGGGACATACTGCGTTTGAAGTGCTGCCATTTCTCAAATGCAAGTGTTACCATCCCTTATTTAATCAGCTCGTAAATTGAATTTTGACACTGATATTCTACTGTCAGATTCTAATATTATTGATTCTAATCTCCTTCAGCTGCATTTTATACGCAAGCCACATTGAAACAGTAATCATGGCAGGGCGTAGAAAATACCATTCATAGGAAACACTAGAAATATTAAGAAATCTCTGTGATTCTTTTTTTAAAAACCTATAATACCTCTTTAACTGAAAATCTTTTTTTTTCTTCTCACGGTCAGCAACGAATAATATTCTTTGACTATAAACTCGCTTTTGGAATCAAATTATGCATTTAATCTAATATAACTCCACTGGATTTTTGAAATCCTGGCTCGACACAGTATTATTTTCCAGTGGTGTCCCTCTTCTGATAAGGCTTTTATCTGTGCTGGGTCATCTGCTTTACATTTCCAATGGGCAGAGAAGACAGAAAATTTAGAACAGTGTTTCGTATTCTATGTCCTAGAGTAGGGCTGGTCAACTTTTGTACTCTTGGGAGCTTCTCTGTTCTCCTGCCAGCAGCCCGGAAGCATAATTTGCACTTTAAACAGATCATTTTACAGTTATTTATTTATTTAGATATTTACAGCCCACTCTTCTCCCCAAAAGCAAATCCAAAATTGGCTTAAGGCATTATTCTCCTCTCCACTCTTTTATCCTTACAATGGCAACCTTGTAATAATAATAATAATAATAGTAGTAGTAGTAGTAGTAGTAGTAGTAGTAGTAGTAGTAGTAGTAGTAGTAGTAGTAGTAACAACAACAATAACAACAACATTTGATTTATATACCGCCCTTCAGGACAACTTAATGCCCACTCAGAACGGTTTACAAAGTATGTTATTTTTATCCCCACTACAATCACTATGTGAGGTGGGTGGAGCTGAGAGAGCTCTGAGAGAGCTGTGACTGACCCAAGGTCACCCAGCTGTCTTCAAGCGGCGAAGTGGGGAATCAAACCTGGCTCTCCAGATTAGAGTCCTGCCGCTCTTAATCACTACCCCAAAGTGAGATAAGTTAGACTGAGAGACAGTGACTCTCTCAAGTCACCTAGCAAGCTTCCATGGCAAAGTGTCATACTTGGGCCTCCCAGTTCCTAGTCTACAAATGATCTGGCTCCATGATGAAGGTGGTGCATTGATCAACAAAGGCTGCCGACTGCATCGGCTCAGATCCAGCTGACATCACATGCCAAACTGTGGGGCACCTTTTACCCCAAGTATTGGCGACAGTAAGTGTATTGGATCATGGGTATTTGGTGGAAGTGTCCCATAATTGAAACATCCTAGAAGAGAAGTTAATATGTCGGGGTCCTCAACCTTTTTGAGCCTGCGGGTGCCTTTGGCATTCTGACACAGGGTGGTGGGTGCAACTACAAAATGGCTGCCACAGGAGTCAGAGCCAGCCACAACATCAGGGAGTGAGTTCATGCATAACTCTAATAATAACTCCCCAACATTTCAGGCAGAAGTTTAACAGGATTCCATTCAAAATGAACATATTGAATGAACATATTGTTTAAAAATATTTTCTGGCCTATACCTTAAGCTGCTGCCGAAGCATCGTTTTAAAAAAAAAAATCTGCATAGCCAATCAGATCTCCAGTGGCCAATCAGAAGCCCTGCTGGGCAAAACCGCCACCTGGGCCCCACCCACTTTCTAAAAGCACTTGGTGGGCAACAGGAGAGGTGTTGACTGGCACCATAGTGCCCATGGGCGCCTTATTGGGGACTCCTGTAGTATGTCACCAACCAGATGCTGGTTTATCCCTTAACAGTTAATCCAGTGAATATTCTTCTTGAATATCTAAAAAGGGATAATACAAAAAAGTGCTCTGGAATGACTTCAAAGGCAGCTAAAAAATCTTGGTAAATGGTATCATCCTAGCTGCCCTGTGATTAATAACTTGGTAGACAAATGCTAAAAGGTGAGTGAGCATATGCATTTCAGAGAAAAGGGTCTGGCAAACTTTAGGTATTTATACCTTGTTTTTCTCCTCAGTCGGAGACATATATATGGTACATCTTAAACAGACCCTCACTAGATCTTATATATACTTCTAAGCAGGGCTTTTTTCTGGGAAAAGAGGTGATGGAACTCAGTGATGGAACTCAGGACCGCACAATGATGTCACTTTGGGTCAGCTGGAACAAAAGGGGAGTTTTTTAAAGTTTATATCGCCCTCGGTGAAAATGGTCACATGGCCGGTGGCTCTGCCCCCTGATCTCCAGACAGAGGGGAGTTTAGATTGCCCTCCACGCCACAGCGGCGTGTAGGGCAATCTCAACTCCCCTCTGTCTGGAGATCAGTGGGGCAGGGCCACCAGCCATGTGACCATTTTCAAGAGGTGCCGGAACTCCGTTCCACCGCGTTCCCCCTGAAAAAAAACCCTGCTTTTAAGTTATAACATATCTTTGATATGTATTTTCTTGCGTATTTAATATTTATTGTCTTATACATTACATTAATGTACTAAAAATCTCGTTTACATTTCAGTGCTTTACCAGAGCCAGATAAAAATGGCTTGAGGGATATTTCTAGTGTACGGAAGGAGAGATGCCTTTATAGGTGTAATATGATTCACAGAGAAATCCTAAGCAGTGTTAACCTTCCAAGCCCATGGATTGACAGACTTTGAAGGGCATAACTCTGTTCAGGATTGTTTCGAGTAGGTAGCCGTGTTGGTCTGCAGGAGAACAGCATGATTTCAGTCCAGTGGCACCTTAGAGACCAACAAGGCTTATACCCATGAAAAATCTTGTTGGTTTCTAAGGTGCCACTGGACTCAAATCCTTCAGGTTAAGATTGCAATGCAAGTGGAGCCTCAACTATATGAACTGCTTCTCGTACTGTACTTAGGGTTGCCAAGTCCTTATACCCTTCTGATGGGAGGGGGGACCTGGCACTTACCTCGCATCTTTCGCTTGTGTCTTTGCATGCACATAAAGCACGTGCACGCTCCCAGCGTTTGCATGATAACGTCACTACCAAATATGACATAGACACACTGGCTGTGGGAGTGCTCCCATGCTCTGCTCGGGGCCGATCCTCAAAGAAAATTGGCCCCAAACGAAGTGCAGGAGCATTCTCACAGCTGGCGCAATGACATCCCTTTTGGAAGTGCATTGTTGCATCAGTTGGGAGCTTGTGCACAGTGTGTGTCCCTAGGCTACCTGACAGTGGGGGGTGATCTCTGGGGGACTTACCACCTCTCACCGATCATGGGGCAACCCCTTAGGAGATCACCTGCCACTGGCAGGCAACTGAGAACCCTAACAGTAATCCAAAATTCACATAAAACCCACATGCATGACCAACCGGGACACTTACAGGATAAATGGTTGCGGGGCTTTTTTTCAGCAGGAACACGGTGGAACGGAGTTCTGGAACCTCTTGAAAAGGGTCACATGGCTGGTGGCCCCGCCCCCTGATCTCCAGCCAGAGGGGAGTTGAGATTGCCCTCCACGCCGCTTGGTGGCGCGGAGGTCAATCTCAACTCCCCTCTGTCTGGAGATCAGGGGGCGGGGCCACCAGCCATGTGACCATTTTCTCTGAGGGCAACCCACTGAGTTCCACCACCTCTTTTCCCAGAAAAAAAGCCCTGCATGGTTGGAATGCTGGAAAATTGTCCAGCTGTAAATATCCTGTTCTTTCTCAGACATTGCTCTGATCTCCTCGCAGTGATCTGGGGCCCCAAAAGTGTGTTTTGCCATACAACCCAATCTTGGCCGAGGTAGCTCAAAAATGGAGATGGTGCTACTTAGCGGTAAGAAGAGTTGAACAGTTAACGGGGCAAATCCAGGAGGTTAGCAGCATTTGTGTGTTGCAGCAATAATGGACAGGAAACTTGTGGCGTTTGACAATTTTTTGTTTCAGCAGCAGATTTCATGTACAGACTCAGATGTGGACAGCACATTACATATAGAAACCAGAGACAGCCAGTTTGCTGCCGTGGTTAAGAGCGGCAGGACTCTAATCTGGAGAACCAGAGTTGATCTCCACTCCTCCACTCCAAGCAAGGTGGGTGACCTTGGGTCACTCACAGCTTCTCAGAGCTCTCTCAGCCCCACACACCTCACAGGGCGATTGTTATGGGGATAATAAAAACATACTTTGTAAAACAATCTGAGTGGGCATTAAGTTGTCCTGAAGGGCAATATATCAATTGGATGTTGTTGTTGTTATCATTAAGCAAGTGTACTTCAGTCATAGTATATTAGAAGATTTCAGCAATATGGATGCCTTTTACTGAGATGCAGGGGTCATTTCGTAGAAAAAGAGCTGCAGCAACTCATTAGTATAGCTTATTAGCATATGCCACACCCCTTGATTGGACCGAAATGGCCAGGATTTGGCTGCTGCCAGACGGGGGAGTGTTCCCCCACCTGGCACTGGCCCGATCAGGGCCCTTTTGGCCCCAAACCAGGCAGAAACAGGCCCAAAATGGCTCAAAATGGCCATTTTGGGCATGTTGTGGCCTGGATCAGGCCCCAAACTGCCCAGATTGGGTCAGTGCTGGGCAGGGGAGGGGTCCCCCCCAGACACTAACCCAATCCTGGCTGTTTTGGTCCTGATCCCGGCCAAAACGGGCCCCAAACGGCCAAAAATGGCTATTTGGGCCACATCTGGGGCCAGATCAAAGGCAAATCAGCTGGGACCAGATCAGTGCCAGGCAGGGGAGGGTTCCTCCACCTGGCACCGACCCGATCCCAGCTGTTCCGGCCCCAATCCCAGCGGGAATGGGGCCAAAATGGCCGAAAATGGCCATTTTGGGCCCGTTTCGGCCCGGATCAGGGCTGAAATGGCAGGGACTGGGTCAGTGCCGAGAGGCTGAGACTTCCCCCGCATGGCACCAACCCAATCCTGGCTGTTTTGGCCCCAATTCCAGCTCAAAATGCCCCTAAATAGCCAAAAGTGGCCATTTTGGGCCTTTCAGGCCCACATCAGGTCCGAAATGGCCCAGATCGGGTTGGAGCCAGGTGGGAGAACCCTCCCCTGCCTGTCACTGATCCAGGCTGGCCAAAAACGGCTCTTTTGGGCTAGGATCGAGGCCAAAATGACCTGGGCCAGGTCACTGCCAGGCGAGGGAGGCTTCCCCCACCCAACACTAACCCAATCCAGTCCCATTCAGCCCTGATCTGGGCCGAAACAGACCCCAAATGGCCATTTTGGGCATGTTTCAGTCCGGATCAGGGCCGAAACAGCTGGGAACAGGTTGGTGCTGGGCGGGGGAGGTTTTCCCATGCGTTTTCCCAGGCCGTTCCCCCTTGAAATGAGCCCTGCTGAGATGTCATTTCAAATTATTGTTACTCCCACACTTCCTCCAGGGAGGCCAGATGGTATAGAAGCCCCTCTCCATCTTCACAACACACCAGGGCTGCCAACTTCCAAGTGGCACCTGGCAATCTCCTGGAATTACAACTAACTTCCAGACTACAGATATAAGTTCACCTGGAGAAAATGGCTGCTTTGAAGGATGGATTGTACAGCATTATACCCAGCTGAGGTCCCTCCCCATCCCAACCTCCCCCCACGCCAGGCTTCGCACCCAGTCCTCCAGGATCTTCCCAACCCAGAGCTGGCAATCCTACAACAACCTTGCAAAGCAGATTAGGCGTAGAGTGAATGAGAGGCCTTAAAGCCTTCTTGGCTGAGTGAGATTCGAAACCCATCCTCCCCAGTCTTCATCCAACACTTTAACTACTCTACTACACTGCCCTGGCATAGCAGATCATAATGCCTAGCAGTGTGTACAAAGTTTGCCATCCAGGACTTACAGAGCTCTGCCTAGGAATCCCATATCACCTAAATATTAATAGGTAGTCGTAATTAAATGTTAAAATTTGTATGGCTGCCCTGAGTTAGACAAAATAGTAGTAATTAAACATTCTCTATGTTTAGAGATTACATTTTAAAAACGCTCTTTGGACAGAGAACTGCTGACCCAAATAGCCCCACTATCAAAAACTGATGTCCATTCCAATGTCTTGGCGTGTCAATCGGTACAGGATTTCTCACCACGTAGTGGGTTTCCACATTCCACTTACCTAAGATGCCCTTTAATCACACGAATTCTCTCTCTGAGAATGAATCACATGGATCCAAGCTCACATGTGAGCAGCATGATGTATCCTTCTATGTCAAAAACTTGCAATGGTTGATGCATTACATCTTTATGTCAGATCTGTACAGCTAAATGCGGTGCCTTCCATGGAGACAGATCAAGATGGGTAGCCCTGTCAGTCTGTCTGTAGCAGTAGAAAAGAGCAAGAGTCCAGGAGCACCTATAAGACTCACAAAATTTGTGGTAGAGTATGTGCTTTTGTGAGTCACAACTGGTATCTGATGAAGCGAGCTGTGACTCACAAAAGCTCATACCCTACCACAAATGTTGTTAACCCTACCACAAATGTTCTTATAACAACAACATTCAATTTATATACCGCCCTTCAGGACAACTTACCACCCACTCAGAGTGGTTTACAAAGTATGTTATTATTATCCCTGCAACAACAATCACCCTGTGAGGTGGGAGGGGCTGAGAGAGCTCTGAGAGAGCTGTGACTGACCCAAGGTCACCCAGCTGGCTTCAAGTGGAAGAGAAGGGAATCAAACCCGGCTCTCCAGATTAGAGTCCCGCTGCTCTTAACCACTACACCAAACTGGCTCTCTGTTAGTGCTACTGGATTCTCGCTCTTTTCTACTGCTACAGACAGACTGACTGGGCTACCCCTCTTGATCTATCTTTATGTCAGTGAACATCAGCACATAAACCTGTATACCCTTGGTACTGGTATGCTGTAGCATCCATACCTATTTATGCCTTACCTATAGTATCCTTTATGCTATTCAAAGCAAAGATAAGCAGAGCTGAGCATTCAGGTTGACAGCCAAGTCTATGGCAGAGTCCAACTTTCAGCAATGGCGAAAACACATTCAAATGGAGGCGAGTAGCTTTGGCTGAGCTCCAGAACGAGCTGTTGTGTATCCAGAGGGGATGTGTGTGGGTCGAACCCACATGAGAGAGTTTGAAACCTTAGTGACAAGAAGGCTTCAGCCCTGTCTAAAGGAGGTCACGGGTCTTCCTTCCAACCTGCCATGCGAAACCACCCCAAAGTAACCCCTGGAAAGATGCGGGCTGCTGAATGTCCATGCGCAGGCACGCTTCACAAACTATGACTTGTGTACAAGATGAATCGCAACAGCCGCTACCTTTGCCCAGTGATTGATGCTTTTTCTTTTTACTGCTCTTTTCCACCCGCACAAGATTTATCCCGTAACACGCACAAATGAACTAGATGAAATATGCAATGAGGGAAAAGGGGAAACTGGACATAAATATTCACAGTCTCACACAAACAACCTGAGATTTATTTTTCCTTAACAAAAAAAAAAAAGCAACAAACCACCTTCCTTGATCACTTCCAGATTCATAGTGTTTGATATTGCTTGAGACCTATTACAGTTTTCTGGTATGCAAGGATTAACGACTCGGAAACTGAAAAGGCAAGTTACAAAAATAAAACAGTTCTGCTAGTTAACATGTCTTAAAGACTGCTTCTTCATTAGAGCTGAAATAAACTGGCCACTGGAAGTCTGCACGGATTTCTTAGTCAAGGAATACCCAAATTTACATTTTCACTCATTTTATTTCTTTATAACCTGGGGTTCTGCAAACAAGGATCACAGAGATCAACGACCCTGGGCTAAATTTCCCATTATCAGACAGGCTGTTTAAGACAATTGGCTGTTGTCACACGGCCATAAATTTAGCGCCAAACTAGCGCCATCTCCCAGTTCTCTTGCGATTTTGCCATTCTCCCCCCTTCATTCTTTGTGACTCTTTATGTCGTCTTTATCCACTTCCATGTGAATGCCCTGGATCGACTATGAACACTTTGCAACACCAAAACACTCACTCTCCCCGATCATCTGTCTCACCAAACACTGATTCTACTGCCCTACACTCCCACAAGCCCCAGCGCGACCCGCAATTAAGCCTCAAAGTAATTTTTTTTAAAAAAACATCAGCCTTATAGCGCTATAGCACTATTCTGCCATGGGCGGGAAACCTCTGCTACCTATCATGGTTGGCTTTTGGGTTGGCCCAGCACAACATTGGTATAATAGAAGAGTGATATAGTGCAAATATGCAAAAAAAATATTTTTTTTAAGGGGCGGGATTTTTAGGGCCCCGTTTCCAGAGGCACTTTGACCATCAAATTGCGCTTTTCCCTTTTAATGTGACTGACTGGAAGTGCAAGCAGTCGTCAAAAGATGGAAGAATCCGTTCTAATAACGATAACAGAAGAAACGATGACAAAATAAGGGCCCGTGTGACGATGGCCCATAGTTTCAGAAAGCTTCCTGGTTCAGGAGCAGTCTGCTTCACAATAAAATTGCCACAGTCGAACAGCAAGTCTGTTCTGGATTCTACATCTGCTAATTAAATCCAAAACCAAACAACAAGACATGGGAGTCAAATGTGGAATCTTTTGTTGACAACTTGAAACGGGAGATCGACTGGAATTCTGGGACAACTCAAGACTTCACCTGAAGATTGGCAGCCTAACATGCTAAGGCCCCCAGGGACCCGGAAAGATGCTTCAGGGGCTGTTTCCAGTTTGCAAGCCAGATTCTGGCCACTGCTAATTTCCAACAATTCAACAGGTGTGTTGGGTCAATCTGGATCTCTGCCGGTGAGCTGTCTGACTGCGGATCAAGGATGGGGAAACTCGTAGCATGACGGTTTAAAGTCATACAGGGAGTTGATTTAAAAACAGTGTGCTCAGGGAGCTGGGAAACTGGCTATGGGAATTCTGATTCTTATGGGAAGGGTAAAGTCTATACCAGTTCCAAGAAGGTAGCCATGTTTGGTCTGCAGCAGAACAGCAGAATTTGAGTCCAGTGGCAACGTGGAGATTATTAAGATTTCCAAGTTGTAAGCTTTCGAGAGCTGAAGCTAAAGAAGGGAGCTTTCGACCTGAAAAGTTTGTGGGTCTCTAAAGTGCCACTGGACTCAAATCTTGCTGCTTTATACCAGTGGCGCTCAAATTTTAGCAAGTTCAGAGCTCCTATTTTGGTTTTTAAAATGTTATGAACCGTGTGCTGGACAGCCCCTGTTCAAAGTCCGCAGCAAGCTGCACGTTCCCTTGCAGAGGCCTCTGTCCTCTTGTATCCTCAAACACTACAGCGAGAACCACATCAGCTACACTTTCAGAGCAAGTTTTAAGAAAATGTTTCTGATGTCTGTGCACAGTCTACAATGTCAGGTCTCTGAAGGCAGGCGATTCAACAGGGCCACCACTTAAAAGACTCCTAACCCAAATTCTAGTCAATCTCTTACTTTGATTTTGGACGGGAGACACCAAAGGATATTCCTTATTGGTGATTAACTTCTAGCTAGAGGTTAGCTAAACAGGGGCGGGGAAGGGCCTGAAAAAGCTTTTTGGAGATGCTCATAGAAATAGAAAAAAGGACCAGCATCACACACACAGCTTTTTTTCAGCTGGAACGCAGGGGAACGGAGTTCTGGAACCTCTTGAAAATGGTCACATGGCTGGTGGTCCCGCCCCCTGATCTCCAGACAGGGGAGTTTAGATTGCCCTCTGCACCGGAGGGCAATCTAAACTCCCCTCTGTCTGGAGATCAGGGGGCGGGGCCACCAGCCATGTGACCATTTTCTCCGAGGGCAACCCACTGAGTTCCACCACCTCTTTTCCCAGAAAAAAAGCCCTGATCACACACAACCTAAACTTCCTGTGAAATGAAAATGAAATCCTGCCCACAAGCCATCATTGATGTATGGCAACCCGTGGTGGGGTTTTCATGGCAAGACACTAACAGAGGTGGTTTGCCATGCCTGCCTCTGCAACCCCCGTCTTTGTTGGAGGTCTCCCATCCAATTACTAACCAAGGCCGACCCTGCTTAGCAGCTGAGATACTGACAAGATCAGACTGCCCTAGGTTATCCAGATCAGGGCTTCCTTTATTCAACTGAAAACATCTATTGGCTATTATTATAGATGCAGCGTGGCACCTCTCTGTCTCTAAGGTGACTTTTTTTAGCATTGGGAAATAGAGTGAAAAACCAGTTCAGTTTTATACCTGAAGAAACCATGATGACTATATGAAGTATCTACTTCTGTGATCTCACTCAGCTAATTTGAGTTCTTGGGACTGAACCGTTGCTTCTCAGCAATTAATCGGCACATTTTCTGGCTAGTGGCCCAAGATGTAAACTAGATGGTTATGGGCAGTGGCAGCTCTACAAACTCCCATCCTTTAAAAGAAGGGGACTGCAAAGCTTTATAACAACAACAACAACAACATTAGATTTATATACCGCCCTTCAGGACAACTTAATGCCCACTCAGAATGGTTTACAAAGTGTGTTATTATCCCCACAACAATCACCCTGTGAGGTGGGTGGAGAAGAACTGTGACTGACCCAAGGTCACCCAGCTGACTTCAAGTGGAGGAGCGGGGAATCAAACTTGGCTCTCCAGATTAGAGTCCTGCCGCTCTTAACCACTACACCAAACTGTCTCTCACACCAAACTGGCTTTCTCCTGAGAGTCTCTGCCCTCCATCATAGAAAACTGGGAGGGATCCATTTTCATGTTAGACAGGTGGGTGGGAGAGAGACTCATCCTTACAAAAGATTCCTGGACCCCTGGACTATCCTCATGGGCACCAAGAGGCCCTCCCAGACCCCAGTATCGGATATGCTGATCTAAGCCAACTCAGTAATTGTGTGTGGGGGTACTTCAGGTATTCTCCATCTAATGGCTCAGATTAACTAGCCAAAGTTTGCTGCTAACCACTGGAGGGGACACTTGATATGGTCCATACGGCAAGACTCGCTACGTTTTACAGCTGCACACGGAACAGGTAAACATTGCATGGGTCTGCATTTTTCACATGTTTGCATTTGTCACTTGAAGAGTGCTACATCTTGCATGTGAGAAATGGGCTGCGGCATTCATGAACACCAATCCTTTCGCCTCAAATCATCTCAAAGACAAGAGGCCAGATCCTACCAATATTATGATGTATCTGACAAAGGGAGTTTTGACCCTCAAAAGAATATACCTGGAAATTGATGGTTGGTTTCTAAAGTGCTACTGGACTCAAGCCTTGCTTACCAATTTTCTGCTGCTGCAAGAGGCAGGAGAAGAAGAAATCTCTCTCAGGGCCAAGCTAGGAGTGACGAATGGCACTTGAACGGCAAGTGAACAGACTCACGTGTATTCCTCCCTGTTCACTTGCACTTGATCAAGTGGAGCGCAAGTGAATGGCAAGTGAACAGGGAGGAATACACGTAAGTCTGTTCACTTGCCGTTCAAGTGCCATTCGTCACTCCTAGCTTGGCCCTCTGTCTGCCTAGAATGCTTTTATCTTGTTCTCCCTCCTAGGAGCTGAAGAGGCATCTATGGTGCTTTCTTCCCTGATTAAGCCTCACAACAACCCTGTGAAGTAGGCTGAGAGAGAATGACTGGCCCAATGTGTGGGTATCCTAGTTATGGCTAAACTGGGCCAGAAACAGAGAGTTGCGCAGGGAGTGCACACATTTCGAGCAACCCCTCGCACACACTCATAATGTCAGAAGCTCGCCCATGGCCCTTTTCACACTACTTACGGGCTCCCAGAACATTGCGAAAGATCGCGCAAAAAATGCGGAAGATAGCCTCTTCTCGTGAGAGTTTTGCGCGATGTTGAGGAAAACTCTTGCGAGAAGACACTATCTTCTGTGTTTTTGCACAATATTTTGCAACGTTCCGGGAGCAGGTAAGTAATGTGAAAAGGGCCCATGAAAGTTTTTAAAAGTTTTTAAAACGTGCTTAGTTTCCCCTCTCTCTCTCTCTCTGCACCATATAGTGAGTAAGCCAATACTGCTAATAGTAATGCCAGGGCAGAACAATCCCGCCCGAAATGCAAAACCTCAGCGTTTCATAAATAAAAGATGATCGTGACAATGTTCCAAAGGAAGCTGCTATGTATTTACGCAGGCTGTGCAGTATAATTTATATGATCAAAGAGCAACGAGAGATACCAAGTAATGAACAGCGACTTCTCATTTTTACTGGTAGCGCCTTTTGACTAGAAGTGTGTGTGTGGGGGGGGCTTTCTAGTGGTGCTTGGCTTAGACTATGGTGCCCCCTTGTGTTTTAAAACCAGAACAACAACAACAACAAAATGCTCCCTCTTAGGTGTCAATGGTGCAAGACATCTTACATGGAGACGCTCAGGGCCAAGCTACAAGTGACGAATTACGCCAAGCTACAAGTGATGAATTGCTCTCCACTGGATCAAGTAGAGCGCAAGTGAATGGCAAGTGAACAGGGAGGAATACACGTGTGTCTGTTCACTTGCCAGGCAAGTGTAATTCATCACTTGTAGCTTGGCTCTCAGATGAAAGACCTTACCCTTGTTCTCCCATTGTGGATAAACATGCCCTGCTAGGGAGCCAGAGTACACTTGAATATAAGACCACGCAGAAAGGAAGTCACTTGAGTGTCTCAATGTAAGATGTCTTGTGTAGAGAGACTCACAATTTGACCCCAAAAGGGTATTGATTATTTATCATCATCATATAACAGTTTCTGTTAAGAGCTTTTTCCATATCTTAGGGATGGGAGTTGTTTTGTATGGGCATTTCTTAACCTGAAAAATCATGGTATGTGGCTTATCAGATGCTTTGTCCTGCGAGTCACGTATTAACACACATTTGATAGATTATAGATGGCATGACATCTGACATAAACACTTTTCACATACAGTTATATGCATGGCAAATATGTGAAAAAGACTGCGGGATTCAGCATGGCAAATGCATCAAAATAATAAATCAAAATAGTAAAGAGTCCAGTAGCACCTTTAAGACATCTGACAAAAGAGACCTGTGGCTCTCAAAATCTTATTCTACAAAAAAGTTTGTTAGTTTTAAAGGCGCTTCTGGGCTCTTTACTATATTGCTACTACAAACTAACACGGTAACTCCTCTGAGTAAGGGAAATCAAGGCACAGAGTGAAGGGCGAGCTGTACAGTAAAACCCAATCTCCTCTTTCATACTATTCAGCACTGTTTTAAATACCCCTCATCTCTCTACGGGATGCCTCTGATTTGTGCAGGAGTACAAAGAGTCAAAATCACCAAATAAAGCTCCGTATTAGAGCCCTCGGTAGATTGTCTGGCTCTTTTCCCTACACGCAAAATGTATAATTTAAGCACTGCAAAGAGAGACAGAGAGAAAGAGAGAGGGTCTGACTAGAGTTTAGGGTCTAACTGGATGTGACAGGCGAGATCTCTTGCAATTTTTTTTTTTTACTTTAAAGCAGCTAGGTGGGGTTCCAGTTTGATTATGGAGGAAGCAGCACAAGAGGAAGGTAACTGTATCCCCTCCGTGGGTTACTAGCTTGGGAAGGGGGGTTAGATCAGAGACACAGTGCGGGGGGAAGTAAGCCCGCTTCACCAGAGCTTCCTCCGCTATCAGATTGGTGGCTACAGTTGCCAAATTTGGCATGGGAAATGCCTGGAGATTTGGAGAGGGCAGAGTTTGGAGAGCTCAGCCGTGATATGATGCCATAGTGTTCACATTCCCAAGCTGCCATTTCCTCCAGGGGAACTAATCTCTGTAGTCTGGAGATTGGTTGTAACCAGGGCTGGATCTATGGTTGCCAGTGCCCAGGGCAACCGAAGACCAGCCATTTGCGCACACACGCACAGCATGCGTGCTCCCGCCACTTCGTGACGTCATCATGCAGGGCAGTGCGTGCCACCCCGCGGCAAGCTGGCTGTCCCAGCGCACTGCGGAGCTGGCGGAGGCAGTGCGATTTGCTGGGAGGCTGCCTGCACCATTCACCTGCCCCGCAGGACAGAGGGCGCACGGCTTGCCGCGCGCCCCCTGACCTGCGGGGCAGGCGAATGGCGTGGGCGGCCTCCCAACCACCCATGCTGCCTTTCACCTGCCCCGCAGGATAGGGGGCGCGTGGCAAGTGCGCCCCCTGTCCTGCCGCCCAAGCGCTCCTGGGGCTGGCAGCTGCACCTGGTGCCCCCTCTTTGGTGGCACCGGGGGCAGATTACCCACCCACCCCCATCGATCCGGCCCTGGTTGTAACCCCACTTGGAGGTTGGTAACCTTATCAACACTTGACTGTTATGAAGGGGAATAAAATCTTCCTTAGAGGTGGGCATGAACTGGAAAAATGGTAGTTCTTTGTAGTTCATGGTTCGTCACATGAAATTGCCTGGTTTGTGAACCGATTCATTTGGTTCGTGAATATGTCACTTCTGGGGCAGCAGAAGGTCTGCAGAAAGCCCCTCCAACCGTTGTCTAGAAAACTGATTGATCAGTGCCAGGCTGTCTGCAGTGACCAACCGAAAAATGAACCAAACGAATCGCTCTAAAAATCATAGTGGTTCGTCACAGTTCACCAGAAATGAGCTCCAACAAACCACTAGTTCATGAACCAAAAAATGTCCTGGCTTGTGATGAACTTAGGTTCATATTTTGGTTTGTGCCCATCTCTAGTCTCAATCATAATGTTTTCTTAACAATATTTTAAAATCCAGAACAATTCACAGTTCATAGGCCAAACAACAGCAGTTTTCAATGGCATCAGAGGAACCAAAAAGTGTTAGCACATGGCAAGGTGGGGCAGCTGCCAGGGCTCGTGGTTTCTGGTGGGTCCCATGGCTGCTGGCTCCCTATTCCCGCATCTCTTCTGATGCCTCCACTCACATCCTCCTGCTGCCTGCTTGTGAGTGCTTTGTCTGCTCTGCTCCCAGCTGCATGTGCTGCTTCGTACTGTTGGAGAAGGGCACATGGGTGCTGCACGGAGCATCAGAATGCCTGGTGGCCATGGCGGCGGCACTCCTAGCTGCACCCAGCACCTTTGGGGAAAGGGTGTGCAGGCAGCATGGGCAGCTGTTACTGCAGATGGGCAAAAGAAGGACACCTGGGCAGATGGAGGCATGTGGGTGGGAGGGCAAGAAGAGGAATCTAGAAACGGGCACTATTTGCCCAGTTCCCCCCAAAACCTGGAACCAGCCCCGTCATACCATCATGATTGTGATGAAGAAGTCGAGATATAAGCAAGGCTCTTCTTTATAAATTATGGCACACACAGACCATTGTTGGAAACTCACCCTGGGCCCAGCAGAATTATTCCTTTTTTAATTCAATTCAAATACCTTTAATGGCATACAAAGATGTAAGACAGCAAACAAGTCACTATAAAATTACATAAAATATCAGAAGTCAATATATTTATACAAAACGTGTATGAATCTTAAGCACGCCCACTAAAAACTCTGCAACCACTTTAGAAATCGCTGTATCATCATCCTTTAACAGAAAACGTCAAAAGGATAAACTGTTCGGGTGTTCGATATGTTTTGGCAACCTCTCAAACAGCATTCTCCGCAACTTATCATAGAAGTGGCATTCCAAAATTATATGCTGGATGGTATCTGGGCAGTTGGCTCCACACAAACAATGTCTTTCTGAAAAGGGGACTCGCTGGTATCTCCCCTGAAGGACATTGGAGGGAAAGGCATTCTAAGGTTGCCATCCTCCAGGTGGGACCGGGAGTTCTCCTGGAATTACATCAGATCCCCTGATGGTAGAGATTAGCTCCCCTTAAAGAAATGACAGCTACAGAGGGAGGACTCTGTGGCATCACATCCTTGCTGAGATCCCTTCCCTCCCCAAACACTACTCTCCCCAGGATCTGCCCACAGATCTCCAGGAATTTCCCAACCTGGAGTTGGCAGCCCTACTCACTTCCCTTGCAACCTTCCTAGTGAAGAGTGGGGTAGATCTGTTCACAAGCTGCCTTTGCATGCAGATCTACTGATCTTCACACCTCTGCCTGTTTTTTTTTTAGTAAAGAGTCCAGTCGCACCTTTAAGACGAACCAACTTTATTGTAGCATAAGCTTTGGAGAACCACAGCTCTCTTCATCATGCATCTGATGAAGAGAGCTGTGGTTCTCGAAAGCTTATGCTGCAATAAAGTTGGTTAGTCTTAAAGGTGCTACTGGACTCTTTACTATTTTGCGACTACAGCCTAACACGGCTAACTCCTCTGGATCTACTGCCTGTTTTGCCACTCTTGGGGATTGAATTTTCTAGAGCAGAAGTTATTTAGGGTTTAGCCGGCCCTGTCCCAGAAATTGCATTCATGTCCTCTCATCCTCCAAAGGCCTCACAGTCTAATAATTTTTTTAAAATGGCTAGAAAAAAACAAAGGGACAGAAACAAAATGTTTTTTTAAAAACCCTCCTTTACACTCATGACCATGTTCTATCTTTCCCCATTCTCTGCCTTCAGTAAAGCTTTTTAAAATATGTACTCCATTAATCTCTTCCCGTACGCATATATTCTCAGACAAAAAGACAGATTGAAAAGGCAGGTGGGAAAACACTCTAAAAGACTCGCCCCTTTTAAAAATGTTGTATTTACTTGCCAGCAGGGCTCTTTTTCTGGGAAAAGAGGTGGTGGAACTCAGTGGGTTGCCCTCGGAGAAAATGGTCACATGGCTGGTGGCCCCACCCCCTGATCTCCAGACAGAGGGGAGTTGAGATTGCCCTCCGCGCCGCTCAGGGCAATCTCCCCTCTGTCTGGAGATCAGGGGGCGGGGCCACCAGCCATGTGACCATTTTCAAGAGGTTCCGGAACTCCGTTCCCCCGCGTTCCCCCTGAAAAAAAGCCCTGCTTGCCAGAATAAATTCCCACCTGCCACATGAGTGACAGAATCCTTCCTAACCCCCAAATCTCCTCGAAAGCACCTCTAGCTACGTGATTCAGCAAATTGGAACACGTACTCCCAAGGAACTACTATCCTGCCTTTTGTGGTCATGGCTGTAAACCGACAAGCAGCTCAGAAACTTAATGGGAGAAAGACAACCAGAACAGACATTTTAAAAACATGCAGGTTCAATCTCAGGTTTTTCTATTTAAAATTACTATATGCTGAAATCAGCCCACTCTGATTTCAGGTGACCCAAATATAATTCCCCTTCCCTCATATGTGCCATGGGGTAAGACAGAAGTCGCTCGCTTTCAGTCATGCCAAATATTATCACTGGCCCTCATAACTGCTAATGGGAAATCCCGCAACTAACTCCTTGATAGACTCTCTTCTCTTCATGACTAGATTTTAGAAGACTAGGGAGTGACTTTCAGAACCGCTGAGGTGACCAGTGGATGTGAAAACTGCCTAATCTTGCTTTTAAAATCATGTGGAGTGTCAACACATTTCTGGAAATAAGAGCTTAGTTCCTATCTTTGCACCTGAGTCTTTAACAAACATTTAAGTAAAGGGTTTTTCCTTCAGTCGAGATCAATAACAGGAAAACAAGAGCTGAGCCCAATAGATTTCCAAAGTATATGCTTTCGAGAGTCAAAGCTCCCTTCGTCAGATATTGACTCTCAAAAGCTCATTTCTTGGAAATCTAGTTGGTCTTGAAGGAGCTACTGGATCTCTCACTCTCCTACTGCACATCAGCACTGCTGCCCCTCTGAAACTATGACAGGAATAGTTTCATCTACTAAATTTCTCTGTGCTGCTCTTAAAAACACAGGAACACAGCCAACAAAAATCTGGCAACAGCAGGCATTTCCTCAGTTTTATTTCTGCTTTATACCAACACTTTGTCTTGAGCAGCTGACCTTGTTGTCTCTGGTATATTGTTCCACTAGGTCTCTCCATTTATTCCAGCCACCATTTTGGTTCCTCTTTCCTAACTCTTACAAATCTGAAGAAGTCACACAACAGGTCGCAGTTGCCTCTCCCAAGGCTTGTTCTAGGGGTAACAGCTCCCTCCAGAGGGAGTCTTGTGCTACGGCATAAAGCCGGAAGTCGGATGAATGATTCAGCCCCCTGAAGCTTTGATCGCATTTTTGCACACTGATCTCTCTTGGACTGCCCCCCACCATGGCTGGCCCCAATCCTTCCCTTCTTCTTAGTACTTAGCACAGGGGAGGGGGGGCAGCACAGTCCAGCCCAAGCTTGTGGTGGCCAGGAAGGCCTTTCCATCTGAAAGCCGGACATGAAAACATAAGCACATCAAAAAAGAATGCCTGAAAAAAATCAGATTATTCATATTTGGGTGGGGGGAGGATTTTTCCCATTTCACAATGTTTAAAATAAAAAAAAATCTTTATTTTCATTTAAACATTTGTCACGTTCTGACCACCTTGACTCACTTAACGTGTGATCTTGAGTCTCTCTATACAACATCTTATACAAGGACGCTCAAGTATAGGGAGACACAACGTTAGCCAGGAAGCGTAGTTTTAAAAGACAGAGCCAAAGGTTCTGTCAATTTCACTTCTCTACACAAAGCCTGCAGAGATCCCTCCTCAGAGGATTTGTTGATTTCATCTTCATCTTCCCTGCTAACATTGCGTCTCCCTATACTTGAGCATCCTTGTATAAGATGCCTCATGTAGAGAGAATCTTTGTTTCTAGGGTTTCTAGGGTTGCCAAGCCTAAGTAACAGCAGGATTGTTGCAGTATACTTCTCAGGGTGCAGTTGTTCCCATTGTGTGCTTTTTGTGACAGGAGAATTCTCCCTCCTCTCAGCCTCTAGATTTGGCAATTCTACTTCCTGTTTGCATTCAACTGTTGTGATGCATTGTTTAATTAGGAAAATAGCACATATGCTCAGGGTACGCGCAGCATATAATGTGTCTCTTTTCTCACATGCTTTTAAACTTGCTGAAGCCAGCAGAGCCGATTTAAAGTAAAATGTATGTACGTATGCTCAGAATCCTATCCGGTGGATTCCTTTGCCAGCGCCTTGCATATACAACAGGCAGACATTTCTCACCTCACTTGCCTAACCGCAAGACATGCTGTGGCAATGGGGAGAGGGAGGGGGGGACTTAATCAGATGTAAATTAATGATTTAGCGTTCTTTTATTTGGGGAGCTCTTGATTGGCTTCCAAGCCAGACCAGTGGATTCCTCTGGTCAGACAGTTGGAAATTCTGCCGAATGTAATCGTGCCTCCAGGTGGTCTCCCAGCTCAGGCACCGCTGAACACAGTGAAACACCTTAATGAATGCGGCCACCCACACAGGGCATTCAGCGTGCTCTTAAATATTCATTTCAATAACACATTTTTTAAAAACCCAGAAATCAAAGGGCTCATTCTCCAGGCCAAAGTAAGTACAACTTTAGGAAGGATTAGTCGGCTGCAAACAGCTTGCTACTGCACAGACACACCACCCCCTTCAGCGGTGAATGCACAGTAATGAATTCAAAGCATTTCAGCCAATCCATCTCGCCATTACTCTTTCAAGGGCACCTAAAGAGCTGTGCTATCCCCATCTGCAATGTGCTTTAGCTCAAATCTATGGAATGCTTTTCTTTGTTGGGGATTGTGGATCAGATGCTAAGAGCAATCTGCTGTATATCAAATAATACAAAAGCCCATGTCAGCAACTATTAGGACTGCCAAGTCCAGGTTGGGAAATTCCTGGAGATTTGGGGGTGGAGCCTGGGGAGGATGGAGTTTGGGGAGGGGCCTCAGTGGGGTATAATGCCATAAAATCCACACTTCAAAGCAGCCATTTTCTTCAAGAGAACGGATCTCTGTAGTCTGGAGATTAGTTGTAATTCTAGGAGATCTCCAGGCTCCACCCTGGAGGTTGGCAACCCACACAACTAACTTTGCTGAGGAGTACACTGGAGGCTATGTAATACAAGGCCTTGATCCTTTTCTTAAAAGTAGACTGCCGGTAAGTGCTGTTCTCTCCACCCATCTTTCACACGGCAGGTTGGCAATTGGTAAAGGCAGAGATTGTTCCTGAGAAAATACCTGATTTTGCTTGGAAGTCTTCAGTTGTGGATTCCTACCATAAAGCTTAGAGTAGCTCAGAGGCCATAAAACAGGTGGTGTTGCTCTATAACAACAATATTCAATTTATATATTGCCCTTCAGGACAACTTAATGCCCACTCAGAGCGGTTTACAAAGTATGTTGTTATTATTCTCACGACAATCACCCTGTGAGGTGGGTGGGGCTGAGAGAGCTCTGAGAGAGCTGTGACTGACCCAGCTGGCTTCAAGCAGAGGAGTGGGGAATCAAACCTGGCTCTCCCGATTAGAGTCCTACCGCTCTTAACCACTACACCAAACTGACTCTGTCCTTTAAGTGTCCTACGTGGTACTGTGAAAAGAGACATGACTACATTATTACATTAGATCAGTTTTATACCACTTTGATGCTGGTAGCTCCCCCTAAAAAATCTTGGGCATTCTTTTTCCTTTGCCCTGAATGCTAAGAATTCTATTTGAGACCCCTTCATGCAACCATAATCCCTCGGGTTCTACTAGGGAAAGGAATGCCTGTTAAACCAGGTTGAAGCCTGCGGTGTAGATCTGCTGAGATTTTCCATCCAATAGGAAATTCAAGGAGCTAATGTTCGAAGAAGAGATTCTAGGAAATTGACGTCGAGATCATACTCAGCTGCTTTTTCTTAGAACTCTTCACTCTCTCATCAGATGTGAGGAGATGAAATTTCTAGTCGCATGTCAACCGCAGCATCGGAGCCTCGTCGAAAAGGTCAGAGTGTAGAAGAACTGAATCACACGAGAGGATGACGACCGCTGCTTTAGGGAAGCCTGTTATTAAATGATGTGGGGCGGTGGTGGAAGGAATCAAGTCGGCTGTAATTGAACTGGCTTGAAATAATAAATATGCCCGCTTTCTTTAAACACAGCTTGCCACATCCTGAGAATCTGGAATCAATTCCTTCTCTTTCAAGATGCTTAAAGTTGTCGAACTTTGATACGGCCCAAATGTGTTTGCTTCTGGGCTTACTGCCTTAGCCGCCCTGCTCCAAATCTTTCAACTTAGATAGAGGCAGCAAAGCCAGCTAAACCAAAGAGGGAAAGGGAGTGAATCCCAGGGAACTATTACATGAATTACCCTGGCTCTCTGGCAAGCAAAAGACACTTTGCCATAGGCAAGCTGCCCTGTAAGGTTATCATCACCACCACAGAACACAGAGGCATGCAAGAAGACAGGTTGCACAAGGTGAAATGGCATGTGTGGCTCCCTTGGCTTCCGGCATTTAGAAGCTCGCTCTGAATGCTCCAAGTTTCCTCATTTAGATTTTCTCATCTTTACCAGCAGGGAGTACGGGAATAATCACTCCCCCACAAAAAAAACCCGTAAGTGCCCTATTTCAATGTGGTGCCTGCTGAGCAAGACCATAAGTAGCACACAGTAATTTAAACAGGGGCACCTTGCACGCCTCTGCAGCATTAGCATGCCAGGGGTCTGTAGTGGGGGGGGAGGGGGGAATGAGCTGGCTTGCTACGGTTGCATGCATAAGCACGGAGACCTGAAACGCATGCAGTGCTGAGCTCACACTGTTACTTTCGCCCGCGCGTTAAAATTTGGGCCTAAAATTATCTGTGATTCTGATTACCCGTTAGATTATGAAGTTTGATGTCAGTTACTTCCAGCAAAAGTCTCCCCCCACCCCCAATATGAAACACATCAGGCATAACAGTTATGAGCAACTATGGAAAGTTAGGGAAAGAGGTTCTAGCCAAGTCCTGACAGCTAATTTCCTATGCGTAAGGTCCCCCGCATGTACGTGTGCTCCTCCACCAAACTGCAACAAACTTATAGCTTTCAAGGCAAGTGAAAAGCAGAGGTGGTTTGCCATTGCCTTCCTCTGCAGAGTCCTCCTTGGTGGTCTCCCATCTACACACCGACCCTGTTTAGCTTCTGAGATCTGCTGAGATCAGGCTATTCTGTGCCACCTTGCTACCATTTCCCTGCCACGGAGAAACATTATACATTATACATAAATTTCAACAGGAAAGAAGAGACTTTAAGAATGAATAGAGCATGGTTTCCAGTCCTGAAAAACACCAGGCTAACAAAATACTCTACATCCTACAATAGCCCTGTAGAGAAGATTAGCATATCAAGCACCAATCCATATGCAAAAGAACCTCCTCAGGATACACTGAAGCCTCCCTCCATTAGCATTCCACACCCTGGGAAACTCTTACAGGATGACTCAGCCCAAACCCACCTTCCTGAGTAGATATAAATTACCTGCCAACATCTTCTCCACATTGTGACACTGAGAGATCTCTGTCTTTTGGTGCTACACCTCTGAAGATGCCAGTCACAACTGCTGGCAAAACGTCAGGAACTACAATGCCAAGACCACGGCTATACAGCCCGGAAAATCCACAACAACCATTATACATTTCGGCTTCCCCTTCCCCTTCCTCATTCTGAAGCTGCTCAGTCCAGGAATTATTTTACCATAGCAATTTCTGACTTAGAGATGAGCCTACCTGGATTCATGGAATGTTTTTGTGATGCACCTTGGAAGCCTGCTTGAACATAACAGTTTTCAAATGTCCGCGTACCATTTGCATTTACAGCTACACTTGGAAATAGATGTGGAATCTCCTTTTGGAAAAGCGGTCATTGCTCCTGAGTAAATTCAAGTGTCAAGGAGCAGTGTGGGACAGTTTTGATTTGAAAACTGTTAGCAGTAAACCGCGCTGAACGCAACAGGTTTAGCATCCTTTCCAAAAACAGCCTTAGAAACTAAGCCTTCTTGCTGATTCTAAATACATTTTATTTTTGCACCACTCAAGAAATCTGTGGTGCCGTATTGCAGGAAACTGGGCCACATAGAGCAGGAACCTGTTTCTCTGGGCAGTTCTCAACAGTGAGCATGCTTGCAGCAAGCATGGTATGCGGAGAGCGTACACGGGTCTAGAAACCGTAGCTCACCGAGAATTTCATGGCATAAATACATGACTGTTTAAAGACACATGCTGCCTACTCAATGGGTTAGATCCTCCCAGTCCATGGATGCAAACACTGTGGATCACTTCCGTATTTCTCTCCCTGCGGCAGTCTTTTCTGACAACAGGGAAGTTTATTCCCCAGGTTATGGGCCCAGTGGGGTGTGTGTGCATAAGAGCCCTGTGAGTCTAATAGCCACATGAGTCTGAAGTGGGGAGGGTGAAAGGGGCAAAATCACCTCTCTCTTCTGACAGCAGAGATGCACAAGGAAAAGACCGGGGGAGCCTGTCCTGTTGCCCTTCCTCACTGCAGCTTGCAGTGAGGAGGGGCAGAGTTTTTGACAACTCTGTTCCTGAAGTCTGGGCCAGTGTTTTAGACTGTCCCAAGACGCAGCGTGGGCAGGAACAGAGAGGAAGGAAGCTGTTGTCACTACAGCTCTACACAGAGAAAGACTGACCTATTAAACTGTGCTCTTGTTTAACACTCTACTGCTTTGCTATTCTAATGCCTTGCATTCGGGACCTGGGGTGCCAAACTGCAGGTGGGGCTTGGAGATTTCCCAGAATTACAACTGATCTCCTGACTACACAGTTCCTCTGGAGAAATGGCTGCTTTGTGGGGTGTATATGCAGCAGTTTCTTTGCCCTACCAAGCGAGTGCTCAGGTTGATATAGGGGATGGGAGGGGCGTGGCTCAGTGGCACAGCATCTGCTTGGCATGCAGAAGGTCTCAGGTTCAATCCCCAGCATCTCCAGTTTAAAAGGACCAGGCAGGAGGTGATGTGAAAGACCTCCGCCTAAGACCCTGGAGAGCCACCGCCAGTCTGAGCAGACAATACAGACCATGATGGACTAGTGGCATCTCTAATATATAAAAGGCAAGCCACGTTGCCGATGACTCACTTTTTATCATCACGCAGGCACATTCCATGGGGATAAGAAGTGAGTCATTGGCAACACGGCTTATCTCTGAGACATCGAGGAAGCCACCACAGCGGCAGGAAGGCACAGCACGGCTGCACGGCCGTCCAGAGGCCCCGAGGAGGCTGCGGCAGTAGCAGGAAGGCCCGGCACAGTGGTGTGGCCCTCTGGAGGCCACTTGCCACATTTTCTAGAGCCCTTTGTATCACACAATGGGCTTTGTTGCTAGTGATTCAATATAAGGTAGCTTCATGCATTCAAATCGAATGTACACGGACACAGATAAAATGCCTGAAGATCAATATATTTCTACGTGCATGATGCTACAATAGAAATGAACCCCTCCCCCGCACACACACCACTACCCCAACTCACTCGCATTGTCCTGTTGTTTGGTATTTTTGATGTACGCAGAGAATTTGGAGAAGATATCTATTCCTGCGGCGTTGGACTCGCGGTGCTTGGCAGCAAGCTTCGGATATCTGCAAAATGCCAAGAGTGCTCTCTCAGTATACAATTTAAACCAGAAGCCTTTTTGTTGGGCCTAATGGATAAACAGTTGGGAAATAAACACGGTACCCTATTTTTATATATGACAATGGCGGCAGGGCTTTTATATGCGCAAACAAGGAGAAGTACAGTACTGCCTTCACTAGATGACTGGACTGTGAAAATGATGGAGTTAGCGGAGATGGCTAAACTTACAGCTCTGATTAGAGATAAAATACTGTCTGCTTTCAGGGTTAATTGGAAACTCCTTATTGACTTTCTGCATGAGACAAGAAAAAACGAACTGATGATTTGTGGATTTGATTTCTAAGAAGATAAACTTGGGAAAATAAATAAAAGGGGGGCAATAATGAAAAGGTAAATTTTGGAGGTATTAAAACTACAAGTATAATTTTTGTAAAGCTATGATAGGTATTGTAGAGAAAACTGAAAATGATTTCGTATACATATATTATTTTTGTTTGTGCTTTTTCTTTAATTTCTGTTTTCTTCTTTCTCTTTTTCTTTTTCTCCCTCTTTATTTCTCTTTTGTTTCTCTCTTTTCTCTTCCCTTTTTAATGGGATTTTAAACTTATCAATAAAATAAAATAAAGTATTGGGGGGGAATGCCCTGGTGGAAAATTAAAGTGGAAGACGGACGGATGGATGGACGGACAGACGGACACATAGATAGATAGATAGATAGATAGATAGATAGATAGATAGATAGATAGATAGATAGATAGATAGATAGATAGATAGATAGATAGATAGATAGATAGATAGATAGATAGATAGATAGATAGATAGATAGATAGATAGATAGATAGATAGATAGATAGATAGATAGATAGATAGATAGATAGATAGATAGATAGATAGATAGATGCCCACAACTAAAAACACAACCCACTCCGTGGAAGTGCTATGTGTAACATGAAGCACAAGTCTTCTCAACCACATTGTGCATGCGTGTATGTGTTTTAAATAGTCACTTATCTCAGCATGTGAGCCCGGCAAGACCTTGCTGATTCACGTGGCTGCCATGGAGAGCCAAGCATTTGTGAAGTCCCACACTGGTGGTTTTATGACAAGGCTAATTGCACCGGTGCTTAATGTGACAGGAACAGAAGCCTTCAATCAGAACAAGTCATCTATTGTCAAAAGGTGCGAAGGCGTCTGGCAGCAGGCCGCTGCTCTCTCTAATGAAAAGTGGCTGTGTGCTTAATTCTCCCTCAGGAAAAGCAATCCAAAAAATAATAGCCTTTTTTTCAGTATAACAATAGGTAGAGCAGGCTGGGGTTGGAAGCAGGGACACACTTAAGAAGGCACGTGATGCAAAGTGGTGCATGGCGCTGAGACACAATGAAAGATTGACGCCGGCTGCTCAGCGGTGCCCCGTGGCTCACTGAAAGCTTCCTGCTGCTTTCCGTGGGCTGTGCATCCGAAGCAAAAGGAACAGCCAAACCTCTCCAACAACAATCTGTACCTTTCAGATTTCCGGCCAAGGTTTTAGGGGCTTACTAACCCTGTTGCTTTTGCTACTTGAGATCACTAATGGAATGTGTATGAGTGTATGCGCATAAGTATCCAACATCTGGCAGGTGGGAAGGACTCAGCAAAGTGGGTCTCATGTGGGAAAGGCTTGCTGCAGAATGTAAAGCAATCACATGGTATTTGTCTACTTTTGCGCTATGCACACATGTAGGTGCCGTCAAGTTGCAATTGACACACGGCGACCCCAGCAAGGGGCTATCAAGGGAAGGGAGAAGCAGAGGCGGTTTGCCACAGCCTTCCTCTGCAGAGTCTTCCTTGGAAGTCTCCCGTCTCATCCTTCCCTTCTCTTCTTGAATTATGTACAGGGAAAAAATATCCTGCAGCCCAAAGTCACATGGATAATGCCTACCCGTATCAAGATTTGATCTAGCAAGGCCGCATGCATTCCAGTTAGGACAAGTTCCCCTTCTGAGAGCCAGGGAGGGAGGGATTGGCCATGCAACCCTGCAGGGTATGGGGAAGGGTGAGGCCACTGCTTGGGGCTAATTTGAAATCACGGCTTGAGCTGGATGTTCCACAGCTGGGGGACTGAGTTCATAGCCCAGCACAGATTCAAATTAAGCCCACATCTTGGGATGAGGAAGGGGGAAGGAACAAGGACGTCCTAGCATTCACCACTATATCCTGATATGCTATACTACGAAGTGAGCAAGCTCAGAGGAACATTTGCCATGAATGTGCAGCCTAGGGTCACCAGTCCCCTGCCAGGGGCGTGGGATTCCCTGCAACCCACCCTCCCACCCCCACCCCTGCTTACCTGGGCAGTAGGGGGGAAAGGCGGGGGAACGTGGTGTGGTGCACTCCTGTGCGCCGCAGTAGGCCAAATTCAGCCCAAATCAGGCCGAATCGAGCTGTTGTGGAGCCCAGGAGTGTTCCTGTGCTCTGCAGTGGCCAAATTCAGCCTGATTCCAGTCCAGTTCGGGCTGCTGCAGAACCCAAGAGCACTCCAAGGCTCCACAGCGGTAGGAGCACTCCTCGGATGACACATGGCCTGCGCGATAACATCACTTCCTGGGAGTGATGTCATCGCATAGCCCAGGAGGGCGCACCCCAGAAGGTGCCAGGTCTCCTGCCTGGAGGGTGAGGGAACGGGCAACCCTAGTGCAGCAGTGGGCTTGCTGGTAGAACACCCACTTTGCATGCAGAAAGTTCCAGGTTCAATCTCTGGCATCTCCTGTTACAAAGGGTCTTGAATGACAGGGGGAAGGGAGGACTCGCCGCAGGGTATAATGCCACAGAGTCTGCCCGTCAAAGCAGCCATTTTATCCAGGGGAACCGATCTCTGTTGATTTCAGATGATTTGTAATTTAGGGAGATCTCCAGGCCCCACCTGGAGCTTGGCAACCATGCATGCAAACCAAGAAATCTGCAAGAAGGGGCACCCAGGGCTGAAGGATGTGTTTCTAAAAATTAGGGCAAAGCCCCATGCGTACCAATGAGTATGAAAAGAGTTGTGGCGCTAAAAAATTCTAAACGCTGGAAGTGACATTGCAGCTTATATGGTCAGTGCTGGGGGAGGGTGAGTCCCTTTCAGGTGGCATTAGGAATTATGAAATTAACCCAAGTGGTGTTCAGTACTCAAAACTGTGTTTCAAATGGGGCGATAAGAAGAAGGTAGCTTTGGGGTGGGTAGGACATGGGGACGGAAGGAGACAAAGCAAGGGTTGCAAGGGAGAAGGAAGGAAAGCCCGTGAGAGGGAGGGATGAAGACAACAGTGAAACGAATGTGTGATATACATAGCTAGAGGGCAAAAAGAGCAGGCAAGCAGTTGCGAGAGGAGATAGGAAGGGAAAAAACTGGGGAAGGTGGATGGCCGATGGGAGGGGGGAATAAAAGACTGAGTGCCTGTGGGGGAGGAAATGGAGCCAAAGTGAAGAAAGGGGGGAAATGTTGGGCAAGCAGGACAGACATGAAGGGAGATGTGGAGGAGATGAGATTTCCCTTCCCCTTAAGTCCTGTCAGGTCCCTGACTACTGTCCAACACCAGCAAGGGAAATTCTGCTTTCTGTATGGACATCACATTCATTTCCCATTGCTAGAGCTCCTTTCCATTAAGGAAGCATCATTGTCAGGGCTTTTTTTCAGATCAGGGGGCGGGGCCACCAGCCGTGTGACCATTTTCAAGAGGTTCCGGAACTCCGTTCCCCCGCGTTCCCCCTGAAAAAAAGCCCTGATTCTAAGACACATCTTTCCAAACTCATAATGCTTACTTTGGAGGAGAAAGGGTCTCCTCTAAGAATTCCTCGATTTTGTTGATATCTGTCTTGACTTCTCCATTAAAAGTCAGAAATGGTGGGTGGGTCCCCGGAGCCAAATTATGTAAATCTGCTGGCTTTCTGCAGAAACAAGAAAAAAAATTAAAAATCATGAATCAAATAATTAATGGTCACTTTAGCTCCACTGATTTTATAAAGCTTAGAAAGTCAACAGCCTCTCTACACGAGATGCCTCGGTGCAACATAATGTTGGCCGGGAAGCGTAGTTTAAAAGATAGAGCCATCGGAGATCGCTCCTCAGAGCATTTGTTAATTTCATCTTCACATCCTAGAAGGCTCTGTCAATTTCACCTCTCCAGTCTAAAAACTGTGTTGGATCGCATTCGCTACCAGAGTGCTGTGAGGAATGGAAATGGGCTGGAGCTGCCTTGAGGCTTCGACCTCGAGAGGTTATGATGGGCTGAAATTTCCCTTCTGGCATTTCACAGCCCCTTCACACAGCTCCAGTGTATAGCAAAGCCTTTGCCCTGCCGCTGGCTCTGTCTTTTTAAACTACCCTTCCCAGCTACCATTGCCTTTCCTGACACGTTCTTCACATGTCAGATATCTCATATAAAGAGACTTTCAGTTATTTGAGCTTTTTAAAAAAAAACTGCATGCAGCATATTTTCAAATTTATTTTCCTATGAGTAGTATAAGAAAATCAAGATTCTCTAAAGGATATTCAAATCACATGTTGTACAATGAAGTGGGTTGAATCCAACTAACTTTAGTGCTATTGAAAAACGAAGGAAGGAATCCTTTCTGACCACCAAAAAGGCTATGGTGGGGATTCTGGAAGCCGAATGGACCAAAACCATGTGGAAAGGGGTCTGCAGCAAAGAGGGGAATTAATTGAGACTGAAGCCCTAATTAAAAAATTACAGTACGAAGTGTACACTTGATCTTTCTTTATACACGTGTTGAATAATTCTCATGTTACATTCAATACATGTACAGCCAAATGTGTGATTTAAACCCCACATTTCTCCAAGTACCAGTTCCCAATTTCGTTTGAAAATAAATGCATATTGGCTCTTTCTTACAGACAGATATACGTACAGACATGCTGTACGTATGTGCATTTGCTGTAACATGTGAAAAGGGCTTGAGTGGAAAAGATGGCTGGATCCAGTTCAGTGTTGAGGAATAATCCTAAACAGGTCTACGTGGAAGTCAGTCTCATATTATTTAATGGAGATTGCTCCCGAAAAAGTGCCTTTAGGACTATAGCCTTTGTTTTCTGTTGGCAACAATATTAGTGTCAACAAAGACCAAAATTATGACCACCACTATATCTATGAAATAATTTCATCAAGTATTTTTTTTTACCTTTTCAGATCAACTGTGGTAACATTGAACACAACCCCTTTAAGCCAAAGTATCATGAAGAGCCGTTGTGAGAAAGGGCAGTTCCCAATACTTTCTCCATCCACACCAGCCTAGAGAGAAAAAAGAAACGGTCATCTTGGTGTCCAGTGTCCATTCTGAGACATGTCTCCTGGGTGAGAAAATATACAGTCAACTGCGATGGATTTCCTGAGGGTGAGCCACCACCCCACAGGATTTTCTCGGTCATCTTTTCCGGCTACCCCACTGCACCAGGGTTCCTGTGGGATTTTTAAAAAATGTTTGAGGGGATAGAGTTTGGGTCTGGGTATAAACCCTCTCAAGCTTGGATCAATAACTGAGGGATCCCAACGGAAAACTCCAGGAACAAGACGGTTTCCTTTAAAGTGCACAAGAACAAAGTTTATTTGAAAAGAAATAGACAACTGAGGTAACTATTAACCATCAACCAGGCGCTGTGGGAAGTTAGGCTCTAAACGGTACAGGCCCAGTGGAAAAGCTCTCGCTGGTGGGCTCACAAAATACAAATACAGCATTATGTGGTAACAAAGTTTACCTCAGACCCAGAAAGCCCAGTAACGCCTCAGTTCTCCAGACAGGGGAACTTAAAGATCTGCTCTCTCCACACATACCTTTAATTCCCGCTCTGTCAAATTTACCCTTCACTCCTGCACTTGAAATCAATGGGCTTAGACTGGAGTAACTCTGCTTAGGATTGCCCTGTAATTGTCCCTATGCCAGATCTTAACTCTTTGCCCTCACACAGGTTCTATTGGCTGGTTGAGAGCACTGTTCTGTTCGGCTCCTGTATTGCCAGGGTACACTTTTGCACTCTGCATACGTGCTAGACTGACAGTATCTCAAATTGCTTCTTGTATGAAGAATTATTTGCAACTATGTCCGTTATTGAACCCCTCTGGATGCAGGGCCAGGAGAGAGAACTCAGGACAAGACTGCCAGGCAAGTAAATGATCCAGAGGAAGCAGGGCACTTATTACACACTCTCGGGTCCTCATTACGCGCAAAGCATGCCCAAGTCACAAAGGTCCTATGCCCCTGGTGGGGGCAAGAATCCCTGCCACCTGCCCCCACTGCCCACCACTGCTCAGAGCGGTGGTTGGAGAAAATTTTTAAAATGCACAGCATCATGTGAAGGGTTGCCAGGTCCCTCTATCCTCCCACCGGGAGGTTTGGAACCTGGCACTTGCCTTCTCCCAGGCTGTTTTAAATCCTCACACTCTGACGGCAACATGATGATGTCACTTCCACAAGTGATGTCACCCCGCTGGCGGCAGGGCAATGTCACTTCTGTAAGGGATGTCGTTACGCTGGCCGCACAAGCGCTTCTGCGCTTGTATGGAGCCAATTCTGCCAGTTTGGGGCCCAAATTGGCCCCAAATGAAGCGCGGAAATGCTCCCACAGCTGGGTGGGTAATGGGCCCCTCACACATTCTTGGGCTGGCCTACCTAATAGGGAAAATGGAGGAGGGGAGGAGGATGTTCTAACCTGCTTTGGGTCCCAACTGGGGAGAAAAGTGGAATACAAATAAACTCAAAATGAAAATACAAAACAGAATCAATTCAAAACAGACTACAAGTTCCTAAAAGAGGAAGAGAAACAGGATTCGGGGTAAAGAGGGATGAAGCAACACTACAATGGAGGTTAGGTGCATGAACCGAAATACAAACCAAAGTTCGTCACGAACCAAGGCAGTTCATGGTCCACGAAGTGGTGGTTCATTAGAGCCCATTTCTGATGAACCGCAACAAACTTTGCTGGCCCCTGGAAGTGACGAACCATGAACCAAATGAACCGGTTCATGAACTGGGCAAATCCACTTATGGAAGTGATGTCACTGCAGTGGGTGGGAACACGCACATGGCATGTGCTCTTGAGTTGCCTGCCAGTTGCCTGCCCAGAGATCAGCGGACGAGGGGGCAAATCCCCGGGAGTTTGCCCGCCATTGGCAGGCACCTGAGAACCCTAATCATGTGCAATGTCACATCACTTCCATCAAAACCCAGAAATGACATAGCGTAGCTTGAAAAAAATCACCAGAAACTCTATGGTTTTACTGTAGAGCATCTTAGGAATGATTTTGAGTCTGATTAACGAGTGAATGAAGAGAGTTTATTCAGGAACTACAGCTTTGACAGAAAGCTGAGAGAAACAGAATAGATAATAACTGAGTCACTAAACAGGGAGGAGGAACTTCCTAGAAGAAACAAGAAGCAGCCTATCTAACTGTCAAATTTGCTGCCCCCTGCAGGTATTCTGTGTCTTCTGCCTTCTTTGTACACAAGCCATTGTATTTCCAACATTAACCACAGAATTTATGGTGATTCTGTAGGGATATATTCAATGTTGATCAGCAGAAATGCACATTGGTCATAACGAGAATGCATACACTCCAGTGTTTAGCTCTATAAAATAGTTTACTACATAAAAGAATAAAAAGTTACATTGGAATAAAATAAGAAATGGCTAACTTGGCTACATCTTTGCAAACTTCTGAACTAAACAGAGACTTGCTTCAGACTCAGCTAGAACTAAACTAGAACTAAATACGGGAAACAGACTGAAAACAGATGCAACAAAGAGCAGTAAAATTTCAGTATATCTTTCTACTCAATTGCCTCCCACTCCCCAATAAACTGGCTGCCCAATAGAGAATCCTAATTCTCAGGGCTTTTTTTCTGGGAAAAGAGGTGGTGGAACTCAGTGGGTTGCCCTCGGAGAAAATGGTCACATGGCTGGTGGCCCCGCCCCCTGATCTCCAGACAGAGGGGAGTTGAGATTGCCCAGCGGCACGGAGGGCAATCTCAACTCCCCTCTGTCTGGAGATCAGGGGGCGGGGCCACCAGCCATGTGACCATTTTCAAGAGGTTCTGGAACTCCATTCCACCACATTCCAGCTGAAAAAAAGCCCTGCTAATTCTACTTCATTAAGAATAGAGCCTTCCTTTTCTTTGGTGGGAATCCTCACTCAAAGCCTAAGTGGTTACATGCAAATAGGTTTAGATAAACAGTTTAACTCTTGCATGAGTGAACATAAACACTTGCTAATTCCCAACAGATTCCTAGAGCTACCTAAAGCTGCTACCTAAAGCTGTTATTGTTATTGTTATTGTTATTGTTATTAGAAGTGATGTGACACCGCGGCTGGCATTGCAGCCCTGCCCCCCCAGCCCTCCTGCCACTTGCTAGGCAACTCCAACAAGTTGAGATGGAGGGGTTGTTTGTGCTGCTGCCTGGGTCCAGGGGTCGGACCCTGTGTCCTGGCCACATGGATCCCTGCAGTAGGGCAAACAGGTCCCTGTGGCCATTGTTGCTTGTAAAAATGGTAAAGGAGGGAAGGGATGGTAGGCTGAGAGCCAAGCTACAAGTGACGCCTTACACAGGTTGGACACTTGTCAGCTTACCGCAAGTTTTGATGGGAAATGTAGGTGTCATGGTTTTACAGCTTGGCTCTCCATTACAGCTGCAAGACCAGGATGCCTACATTTCCCATCAAAACTTGAGGGAAGCTGACAAGTGTCCAACCTGTGTCAGGCATCACTTGTAGCTTGGCTCTAAGGCTCGTCTGCCTTCTGCATCACACTCCAGAGACAAATCCCCTCATGCTTTTTACTGTGAGTCCCCATCACACATGTGATTGCAAGTTAGGTTGGGGGGTCCCCGACCCAAGTTGTGCCACACGTCTCATGCAATGAGGAGCTCAGTTCAATAGAGAAGCTGGTTGATCTGTAGGGTTGCCAGGTCCGGGTTGGGAAATTCCTGGAGATTTTGGGGGTAGAGCCTGGAAAGGGTGGGGTTTGGGGCAGGGAGGGGCCTCAATGGGGTATAATGCTGTAGACTGCACCCCCCCCCCAAAGCAGCCATTTTCTCAAGGGGAACTGATACCTATCACCTAGAGATCAGTTGTAATTCTGGGAGATCTCCAGCCACTACCTGGAGGCTGGCAACCCTATTGATCTGAGTCCAGTGTGCCAGAATGTGCTCTAGAATCCTCTGTTATGTGGCTAAAGCCGACTATTTAACTTAAGAGCGCATCAGAAAAGTTTCTTCGGTATTGCAGCTCAAGAAGAAAACTACATGGGGCACATAGTTCTTTAGGAGGAAGTATCGCTGCCCATACCTACTTACTGGCCTGCCACCAGTGAGAGAAAGCCTTGGGGTTTGGTACAGGATTTAGATGCAGAGAAGGGAAGGTGGCATGGTATGGCCTGATCTCGTCCTATCTCAAAAGCTAAGCAGGGCCAGTACGTGGACGGAGGAGCACCAAGGAAGACTCAGCAGAAGAAGGCAATGGCAAACCACCTCTGCTTCTCACCTGCCTTGAAAGCCCCTTGCGGGGGTAGCCGTAAGTCATTTACAACTTGATGGCACATACATATGTATGTGAGATGGAAATTGTGGAAAGAGCATAGAGAGAAAAATGCTAGAGAAATTCCTGCGCCTTGGCGTCCTGTTGGGTTTGGGAAAGCCAATGATCTCTGCTTGATCTGCCTGCCAAGTGGAGCTGGCCCCGCTTGATAAATAAATCGTTATGTAGGCCCCGAAACCTAATTAAAGGTTTGGGCTGTTAGCAGAATCTATCATTTGGAATAGGAAGCGTGATTATAGGTGGTGGTGAGCTGGTTCTGCTGGCTGGTGTGTGTGCAGGAATGAAAATAATAAATCGTACACTTACTTATATTTAGAAAAGAAATGAGAGTTCTTTATTGTAGGAACTCCATACTTTATTGTAGGAAATCCATACTTTATTGTAAGTACTCCATACTCTGATAGGAAAGGAGGAGAGACAGATCTGAGCTACCTATCTAGTCTATCTAGTCTAAGGATGGACATGGATGCTAGGACAAGGCCTGCATCCATGCTGCCAAGATGGAGGGAGGAGAAGGAGAGAGGTGTTGCCTGGAACAATGCCAGGAAGAGAAGAAGAGAGAGGGAGGAAGTCAGGAGGAGGAAATCTTGAGAATAGCAATCTACATATCAAAGGACAGACAGAGAAGTAAACTGTAAACTGACCTCTCTATCTTTCTAACTCTTTAGTTTGTCCCCCTCTGAAACCTGAGGAAAGGGACAGCGTTAAATCCTCCTCTTCCAACACCACGCCCAGTGGCAAAAAGAAGTGGAATAAGATCGTGGATAGGGCCAGCCATGAGTGGCAGGCATGCTGTGAACTTGGCAATGAAAGGGCACTGCTGAACAGTATTAACGTTACACCTACATGAGTGCCCTTGGCACAGCAAAGCAAAGGCAGAGGAGAGCTCATCTTATGTGGGCTCTTTGCTGGGACCCAACCAGTATTGTTGGACAACCAAGTTAGCCAGAGACTAGCTATGCTCCAGAAAGCATCCCTACCTCTCCGCAATGAATCTCAAGATAAAGAAAAAAGATCTCTGGTCTCCCGTTGGCTCTGTTCTGCACACACACTCACACATGAAAATTCTTCATTCCAAACAAAACTCCCATTATAACAGAGGCATGAGTATAATGCACGTCTAGCCACTATGTCACATACTTAATCTTTCCGAGCAACATCTGGCTCTGCGTGCTGTCAAGGCTGGCAGGGCTGGGATTCGAAGCTGTCGTTTGGATTCTACAAAGAGCTACTAAGCATACATAAAGGGTTTCAGAGCCAAATGACGGTTTGAACGTTCCCAGAATTTCAGACACAGGGATAAGCTTCATGACTCCGTTTTGGGTCTACCTACAGTAAATAGCAACTTCGTCTTAGCTCCTGACCCCGTCCCACCCCATCCTTAGAAAAAACAGCAATATTGAATTTATGCCAAGAAAGAAGATTAACAGTGAAATCCTAAACAGAGTTGAAAGCAATGGTCTTAGACTGGAGTAATTCTCCTGAGGATTTCACTGTATGTCTCCTAACTATAGACTTCCATATTTCAGACTGAATAATTTCAGACTCCTAACTTCCCATAGATCAGACTGAATAATTTGCATGAGAAAAGGACCTCGAACCTATAGACTTTGAGGTCCTTTTCTCATGCAAATTATTCAGTCTGAAATATGGAAAGAAACTAGCGTTACAGCCCACTTAAAACTGCATTCAAAGACAGCAACCGTTCTTTACACAATCCCGAGGAAAGATGCCAACATTTTGAGGACAATTATTGGTTTGATGGATGACCCTGTTGGGTGCAATAAACTCCCATGCGGTCTGCAGTATCTGACTGATTCTGGTGAGCAAAGGAGGCAGGATTGTGGATTGTGCAACAGATTTATGTACAACAGACTGGATGTTGAGAATAAAGCCGCTAAAAGAACACCGCCCCCACCCCCGCCCCCTTGTGTTGCCTTGATTTCGAAATGGATGTTGTTGCTTCCAGGAACAGGAAATCATATCTAACATTAGAATGAGAACCTCAGAGCAATGGAGCTCGCTTTTGCTGGGCTGGATTGAACTGTTTCGGAAACATTCAAAGCTAGCTTTTGAATGCCATATTCCTCATATGGTCCACCTGGCTCCCCACGCTTGAGGAGTTAGAGGTTCACCAACCCACACCTCCACCCTTTTCTTCCCTTGTGTATGGTGGGCAGGGAAAGGGGGAAGGGTGCACCACCTGGAATGCTGAAATCCATGTTGGTGAGTTGTATTTTACTGGTTTTGTTTGTTGTAATTTATCTATGATTGTAACCCGCCCTGAGCCTGCTTGCGAGGAGGGCGGGCTAAAAATCCAATCAATCAATCAATCAATCAATCAATCAATCAATCATCAAGATTTGGCATTTGGAGCTGGCAAAAAACAAACAAGCAGTTCTGACCCCAGAGGGTCAAGCAGCTGAGCCACATTAAGTAGCCCTGTGGTTGCTATTTAAAATTGCTGATTGTTGTTTCCATTCTAAGGTTGCTAGCCTCCAGATGGGAGCTGAAGATCTCCCAGAATTACCACTGATCTTCAGGTGACAGAGTTCCGTTCCCCAGGAGAAAATGGCTGCTTTGGAGGGTGGATTCTATGGCCTTATACTCTGCTGAGGCCCCTCCCCTCCCAAACCCCACCTACTCCAAGCTCCACCCCTAAAATCTCCAGGATTTTCTCAACCATACCCAGGACACATCACTTCACAGGCTGAAGAGCCATTGCGGTTTGGTGAGAGAGTGTGAGGTTAGGACTCGAGACAGCTTGGGTTCAAATCTCCTTTAAGCCATGGACCTTACTGGGTGAGAAATTCTTCTCTCTCAGCCAGCCTAACCTGACTCACAGAGTTATTGGCCGTCGTCACATGGGCATCTCTTCCGTTCAATCTACAGCATATAGCGTCCTACCTGTTATCGGCACAGTAACGTTTCTTTGGGTCACCTAACGGCTCTTCGCGCCACCAGCTGTCCACACCGAAGCACTCTGTTCTGTTCTCTCTAACCGCGCAGAAGCAGCTCCTCCCCCCTCTCTGTTAGAATGGCTGCCTGAAGAGACAGAGAAAGCCTATGGCAACAGCAGCTTTTGCAAATCGTCTTGCTGGGGGGTGGGGGATGCTCTGGAGAAAGCTGACATGTCGGTGAAGTCCTAGTGTCCTTCCCCTCTCTGTTAGAACTGTTAGAATCGCTGCCTGAAAAGTCAGGGAAAGCCTGCGGCAACAGCAGCTTTTGCAAATCGTTCCTCCAGTCACAAGCCTGCTCTCAACAATCTTTGGGGGCAGGCAGCTGCAACTTTCTCAGCTTTCTCCAGAGCTTCCCCCCCCCCCGAGCAAGACGATTTGCAAAAGCTGCTGTTGCCGTAGGCTTTCTCTGTCTCTTCAGGCAGCCATTCTAACAGAGAGGGGAAGGAACAGAAGGAAAAGGGGTGGGGGGGAGGGACTTCAGTTCCCAGAAAGACTTGCGAAAATGATCGTCCTTCACATATAAAATGTCACTTGTAGCGAGGCTCTGAGAGGAGGGCAGTCACATCACACTGATGGAGGACTCCTCAATGTGGTGATGGTTCGGGTCAAATTCAGCCCACCACCCACTCCTGTGGCTTGCCAGGTGGTTGGCAATCACCCTGTTTTGGCAGTCCCAAGCAAGAAGCATAAACTATGCAGGCCAGAGCAAAAGTATTATTCTATAGATCTCCCCAGGCATGTAAATACATGTTTTTTGTTACTAAACTTAACTCTTTCTTTAGAGAAAAAGCAATTTAGATTGTGCTACCATTGTGCTCTTACCTAGGTAACAACGAGATATATGCCTGTAAACATGATACATTATTGGGTGTTCCCAGATGGTTTGCAAAATTCCTAAAAACATTGTGGGTGACAAAGTTCTTCTTTGGCCCTGTTCTCCGCTGAGTTTCCTTTCAGAAGCTGAATTATTTTCTAATAACTAGACTCTGTTATGAATAGATCGGCTGCTTTGAATTTATAATTAAATCCAAAGGATTCTTGGTTTCAAATTTAAGATGCTGGTAATTAACTAAGACCCATCTATCAGCAGGACCAGCTCTTCCAAATCTGCTCCTCAGTTTTGCTCATCTTTTGAAGGTGTTACTTTGGAAACGGATGAGATCAATAACTGCCTGTGGTCAAATATTTCCGGCGTGGCTCCCACCAAGTGGAATAGCCTGCCTGATGATGGAAGGAAATCCTCGACTCCATCAAATGTGCAAAACTGAACTTTTCAGGAGGGCATTTCGATGAAAGGGACACTGTTATCGTTTCTAATTAAAATTAATTAAAATAGTTTTTGTGAACTGTTCATTTTAGCAATCTTCCTGGAGTCTCCTTTGAGAAGCAATGAAATAAATCAGGAATGCACTTTTTTGTGTGATTTTTTGTGTAATTCAAGATTGTTCTTGAATTCTATAAAGCTCTTAATTTAAAAAAAGGAGTGTGCGTGGAGCATAAACGAATTAAAAAGCAGCTGAAAAGCAAATTTGGTTGTTTTAAAAGAGGAAAATCAAAGTAATCAATTGTTCAGTCGGTTGATTTATTTTGTGGCAGCAGCTCACAAATTTTGCTTTGCCATATAGTAATTAAACACAAAGCAAACATGCTCCTTGCTGTATTGTCGAAGGCTTTCACGGCCGGAGAACGATGGTTGTTGTGGATTTTCCGGGCTGTATAGCCGTGGTCTTGGCATTGTAGTTCCTGATGTTTCACCAGGGCCGATTCCAGACGGCCCTCTGCAATCCAAAACGTTGCGCGTTGTCGCGCGTCATCGCGTTTTCTCGCGCGAGTTTTGCGCGAGGTCGTGCAAAACTCGCGCGAGAAAACGCGATATTTTGCGTTTTCCGCGCGATGACGCACGACAACGCGCAACGTTTCGGATTGCAGAGGGCCGTCTGGAATCGGCCCAGCAGCTGTGACTGGCATCTTCAGAGGTGTAGCACCAAAAGACAGAGATCTCTCAGTGTCACAGTGTGGAAAAGATGTTGGCAGGTCATTTATATCTACTCAGGAAGGTGGGGTTGGGCTGAGTCATCCTGTAAGAGATGCCAACATCTTTTCCACATTTTTCTCAATGTCCACACTGTGACACTGAGAGATCTCTGTCTTTTGGTGTTACACCTCTGAAGATGCCAGCCACAGCTGCTGGCGAAACGTCAGGAACTACAATGCCAAGACCACGGCTATACAGCCAGGAAAATCCACAACAACCATGCTCCTTGCTGTCCGAATGTTGTAAATGCCTTATAATCGGAGGGTCTCCCACTCATTCTCTATATTGTGGTGCTGTTCATAGAGATAGCTGTGTGTTGTTTTTAATTAATTTTACCAAAAGGATGGGAGGGCAAACTTTGTTTCTTTTCACTCCCAATCAGTACATAGTATGTCACTTCAAAATTAAAAACAACATTGCTTCCAAAAAGTAGCTAAGCTAAGCATCACTCTTAAGCCTTGTAGTGGAGCCTCGGAAAAGGGCTAGGCCCCCTGTAAGAAAGGTGATGCTTTAAGACAATTTTTATCTCTTGTTCTCATTCTGTTTTCCATTGTCCTAGGTAGGGCTTTTTTTCAGGGGGGACGCGGGGGAATGGAGTTCCGGAACCTCTTGAAAATGGATTGCCCTCCGTGCCGCTGAGCTAAACTCCCCTCTGTCTGGAGATCAGGGGGCGGGACCACCAGCCATGTGACCATTTTCTCTGAGGGCAGCCCACTGAGTTCCACCACCTCTTTTCCCAGAAAAAAAGCCCTGGTCCTAGGACCATTCTGCTTAGCAGGGTGAGGCCCTTTCAGATGGTCTGGCAACAAACGCAGATTTTTTTGACTATATGAATATGCTTTCCCTTTTTGAATGTGATTGACATAAGCCTTAATTTTATGTTACGCGATGTAATGCTAGGCCTAGAAAATTGAAAAGAAGCCTGCCTTTACTTTTGAAATCCAAAGGGAAAGCAAACTCTTCCACAAGGCAGGGAATATTCAGTTTCTGAAATCACACACACACACATACACAAATCTGCTTTAATAATTATACCACACACAAAAACAGACATCAGCATCTCAGGGACAAGCCACTAGCTGAAATTTGAGAACGGTGCTCGGGCGGTGAGGATACTTCAGTGACAATGTTTTCGTTCTCGTTTCAAGCCTCTCTTCTTTCACAGTTATTGTTCAAATGCAAAAGCCAGCAAGCTATTTCTGGAGTGCCACCAACAGAGAGGAAAGCAGGAAACAGATTTTCAGTATGATCCAAAAACGAAACCAGACATTTTTTATTATTATTATCCATTCAAGCTACATCAGAGACAGCTCTGTCATATGAAGGTCCAGCACCCCCAGCTGGTGCCAGATAGAATGCGGTTACTCAGTTCTCTACAGAAAGAAAGCAGATATCTGGGGGCAAACTGTGAGCAGTGCTGCTCTGCTGGGGACGGAGAGAATCAACACTTTACCAGGCGTGAACCCCAGAGGTTCAGGAAAGCCTTTTCTCGAGTGCTTTTGTTCCATCCATCTTTACGGGAATGTAGGGTGGCATACCTAGTTCACCCTTCTCTATTGTCTATCTTGTACAGTTTTTATTGTTTATGCTGCCAATTTTTATGCATTACCCTTACCCAGAAGTTCAGGTTGGATTTCGCCATTCCTCATTTTAACCTCACAACCACTAGGCCAGTTTGGTGTAGTGGTTAAGAGTGTGGGACTCTAATCTGGAGACAGGGCCGGATCGACGGGGGGGGGGGGCAGGAGGGTAGTCTGCCCCCAGCGCCGCCAAAGAGGGGGCGCCGGGCGCAGCTGCCAGTCCCGGGAGCGCACTGCCAGCCCCGGGAGCGCTCCTGGGGAAAGGCGAACGGCGCAGGCGGCCTCCCAGCCACCTGTGCTGCCTTTTGCCTTTCCCGCAGGACAAGGGGCAGATGGCTTGCTGAGCACCCCTTGTTCTGAGGAAAGGCGAACAGCGCGGGCGGCCTCCCAGCCACCCGCACTGCCTTTTGCCTGCCTTGTGAGGCTAGGAGGCCGCCCGCACCATTCGCCTTTCCCCCCCGCCCCCGCGGCAAGCCAGCTGTCCCGGCGCGCCACAGAGCTGGCGGCGGTGGCGGCAGTGCGAGTGGCTCGGAGGCTGCCCGCACCGTTCGCCTTTCCCCAGGACAAGGGGCGCGTGGCAAGCCGGCCACCTCTTGTCCTGCGGGGCAGGTGAACGGCGCAGGCAGCCTCTGAGCCACTCGCACTGCCGCTGCCGCCAGCTCCATGGCGCGCCAGGACAGCTGACTTGCCGCGGGAGCGGGGGGGGGGGTTGCCCAGTGTGATGATGTCACAGGAGTGACATCATCACGCGGCCCCAGGAGTGTGCACGCACTATGCACGCACGCAACAAGCGTGACTACAATTGCCCTGGGCGCTGGCAACCGTAGATCTGACCCTGTCTGGAGAACTGGGTTTGATTCCCCATTCCTCCACTTGAAGCCAGCTGGGTGACCTGGGGTCAGTCACAGCTCTTCCAGAGCTCTCTCAGTCCCACCCACCTCACAGGGTGATTGTTGTTGTAGGGATAATAATAACATACTTTTTAAACCACTCTGAGTGGGCATCAAGTTGCCTGAAGGGCGGTATATAAATCAAATGTTGTTGTTGTTATTAACAACCTTGTGAATTAAGTTAGGCTGAGAGTGCTAACCCAATGTCACCCAAGGAACTGTGTGGGGATTTGAACCCAGGTCTCTTTAGTCTGAGTTGAATGCTCCAACTACTACACCACATTCCTGCCAGTGATAGCCCAATGGTATGGAGGCTGAGAAATGCTTAGCATTTAGTGCTATGGAACATGGGATCCTGCCCCAGTTAGGAGAGGAGAATATGATGGAGGAATGCTTCATTCAGACACAGTCCTGTACCACATTTCTGTGTCTTTGTATCTTAGATGCATATCTGTTCTGCAAAAAGAGAAAGATACACAGACCTATTTAGTAATCCATACACCAGTCTTAGGTATTTACAACACCAATTATCATACTTTTCTGGATTAAATCGTTTTCTGGTCCATGAAACAGAATAACCTAAGAATTGAATTTGCCATGATGGGAGACAGAGGAAATAGATATAATTACCAGACGACAGAAGGAGCACAGGTAATGAAAATCACAGGGAAATTATTAGGATTTTTTCCCCCAAGAGAGGTACAAGCACAGATGCAGGAGTGATTTCTGGAAAAGAGATGTTGCATTGTGACAATGCAAAAAGCTTTGTTCTCTCCCAGCATAATTTTGGAAGCCTGCTAATGTTTGCCTTGTAAAAAGCAAACCTGTGCACATCTGGAATTCTAATGAATATTTTAAAAAATCTCTAGACGTGGGACAGTGATCTGGCTACAAGTGTATCCCTGCACATTTTGATGAACCCATGCCAAATTTCCATACCTTTAAGCACAATATTGGGCTAACAAAAATTAATGGCAGCCAGGTGCTGAAAGTTAACACTGAAAATGTAACCGGAGCTGGAGGGTTGAATTATTTATTGAAATTCCATGACTTTGCTTGCTCTATTAGAAGTCAGGTGAATTTGCATCAACAGCAAATACTATCAGAACACTTTGCTTGGGATCACAAAAGTCCATCATATGACACCCTGGTCAACGCACTTTTCCTCGGAAATAGGTTGCTTGACTGAGCCCAACTAATGGAGTTTCAATACAGCGATGCTTAGAATTGCAACCCAAAGCTCAGTTTAGCAAAGGTAACTGTTGCCTATGTACAGGATCTGATGTAGGAGCAGGGCTTTTTTTCAGGGGGAACGTGGGGAACGGAGTTCCGGAACCTCTTGCAAATGGTCACATGGCTGGTGGCACCGCCCCCTGATCTCCAGACAGAGGGGAGTTGAGATTGCCCTCCGCGCCGCTGAGCGGTGCGGAGGGCAATCTAAACTCCCCTCTGTCTGGAGATCAGGGGGCGGGGCCACCAGCTATGTTACCATTTTCTCTGAGGGCAACCCACTGAGTCCCACAACCTCTTTTCCCAGAAAAAAAAGCCCTGTGTAGGAGAGTAGCATTGCCAATTCTGGCCTGGAAGATTCCTGGAAATTTGGAGGTGGAGCAGAGAGAGGGCAGAGTTGGAGAGAGTAGGGGGTTCAGCAGGGAGAGGGGAGCAGGGAGAGGGGGTTCAAACTGGAAAGCCAGTTTGGTGTAGTGCTTAAGAGCATAGGACTCTAATCTGGAGTACCGGGTTTGATTCCCCACTCCTCCACTTGAAGCCAGCTGGGTCACCTTGGGTCAGTCACAGCTTCTAGGAGCTCTCTCAGCCCCACCCACCCCACAGGGTGTTTCATTGTGGGGATAATAGTAACATACTTTGTAAACCATTCTGAGTGGGTGTTAAGTTGTCCTGAAGGGTGGTATATAAATCGAATGTTCTTATTCTTATTCTTATAAATGATGCCCCAGAGTCCACCATTTTTTCCAGAGGAATTGATCTCTTTACTCTGGAGATCAGTTGTAAATCCAGATGAACCCTAACAACAACAACATTAGATTTATATACCACCCTTCAGGACAACTTAACACCCACTCAGAGAGATTTACAAAGTATAATATTATTATCCCCACAACAATCACTCTAGGAAGTAGGATGGGCTGAGAGAGCTCCAAGAAGTTGTAATGGACTCAAGGTCAAGTAGACGAGTAGAGAATCAAACCTGGCTCTCCAGGGTCAAATCCACATTACTCATTCTAAGTCGCATGTTCCCCGCATTCCCCACGCAATCCTGAGTGCCGGTCACATTACCTCATTAAACAGACGCATTTCATTCGCATTTCTCCCGAATATGTGGTCACAGGTTTTCAACAGGAGTTTCACGGTGGCCGTGAACGGGCCAATGCGCAATTTACGTGGTTTTTTTAAAAACCACCCCCCTTCCTGTCTCTCCGGCCGTTCCGAGAGTTCCTATTGGCTGATTCAACTTGCAAGTGCTCCGTAGTCTGCAAAAGACTGTTTTTGACTTCATAGCATTGGATTTATTGATTATGCTGTTTCTGAATCAAATCTGTTAGTTTGAAAAATCATTTTGGGGTGAATCCATCCTCAGAACGGACTCGCGAAACTTCCTTTTTAACTGTTTTTTATTTTTTTTATTTTATATTACTGTAATATCGAAATTACGAAATATCGAAATAATGACACTCCAAGGAAGTGAAACTTCAGTAAAATTCAGGCACTGAACTGTCCTGCATAGGAAATGCCCACGAAAGCTTCCCACATGCTTCCAAATTTCCAAAAAAGAAACGGGAGAGAGGCCATCAGTGCTGTCAGTGGGGGAAAGAGAGGCACCATTATCTTCAATGATGTTTCTTTATAAGGCAAGATCGAAATAACGGAAAAGTGCGCTCAAAAATTTTTTAAAAAATGGGCGGGAAAAAAGGTCCCGCCCAAAAAAGCGGTTTTCGAGCGGCCGTGTGACTGGAGGGACGTGCGAGAAAGACGGATTGGAAGCAGGAATGTGTACAAAGAGGAAAAAATCGTGGATTGGAGGCAAACGGAAGATATCCGATAAACATGCGGGTAATGGGTGAATGTGGATTCGACTTAGATGAGAGTCCTTAACCACTACACCAAACTGACTCTGTAGGCCCCACCTGGGCCATTTCCACATGTCCTTAATGGGACAGGCCTCTCACCAAATGCTGCCAACTTTCCCCCTTCACTCTACATGTCTCCGATTTCAAAATGGTAGCAGGCTGTTTGGCTTCCATTTTTTTGTTGCCTTTTCTGAGAACGCACTTTCCTACGGTCCCCAAAAAGATGTGGACAAAGTGGAAGCCAAACAGCCTGCTACTGTTTTGAAATTGGAGATGTGTGGAATGAAGGGGAAACCTGGCAGGGTTCGATGAGTGGGCCATCCCTTTAAGGACATGTGGAAACAGCTCTTGTGGCAGCCACCCTAAGGTGGGGTCATTCACCCCTGAATAACTGTTATTCCAAAACTTTCACTGATTTCAGAGGACCTGGACTGTACTTCGCCATGCTGAACCTCTGAAGAACCTAAAAGAACCACACACACAAAACTACATTCTCATTTGCCTCATTATGTCTAAGGAGTATCTCAGTGGAGCAGGGAAGGGACAGATCCTGGAGATGCTGAAAATACACAACCTACATTAGAGTTGCCCTGCTCTGTCGTTACATCTGTATTCTATCACTTTCTTATATCCCAAGGAAGGCTGCACATTGTTTTGCATGAACCCATGTTCTGTTGGCCAGGAATGAATGGGATGGGGCAAAATTTGGCCTTCCATGGGCTCACAAAACACCTCCAAACAACCATCTCCCCCAGTAGCCATTCCATTGGCTAGCGTCAGCAGGAAAGGTTATGACTAATTTCAGGGTCGTAGGCAGGGAGCCATATAGACCCGGGAATGAGGAGAAATGTGGCAAAGGCGGGAAGAAACTCTCATTTCACCCCCAATACATTGCTCCCTCGTAACATATCATTGCTCTCTCACTAGTTCTTCATATCTGTTGAACTGACTGGGAGTCAAAGCAAAACAGAATAAAAAAGTTCACAGGGTGACACTCTGAAAAAGAATGAGAGTGGAGCAGACAAACACAGAAACTCCCAGTTAGAGAGTTCTGGCAACCTGTGAGAATGTTCTGCCGCGCAACCTTTCCCTTATTCAGGTGTCAAATGACCCGCCACTATCAACTAAAACACCCGGCAGAGTCTGCTTGCACAATAAATCTGAAACAATGGCTTGCTACCCCAGTCACAGAAAATCGGTTTCCTCTCCCAACATTCATCCATCTCTGTTTGAAGTAAGCTGCTCATTCAGCAGCAAAAAGGAAAACAGTAGCACCACATGCCTGTTGACTGTCACAAAGGGAACGGACGTCTAGAAAAACACAGGCGACAATGGCATCCCTTTATCAAAGACTGGCTTCTATCACATTGTGGGCACTGCTGGCAGTTCCCAGGTAGGGCCAGAGAGACCTCCAAACAGCATCTATTCTGCACAAAACAAGAAGGAGTGCTTCGAAACGTTTTTTATAGAGAAGGTTAGTTACCTAAAAACAAGTCAATTATATCACAAATAAAGATTTTCCTTTTTTGAGGACTGGGAGGGTTAGTACCTTCTGTAGTTTTTGCATTTTATTTACAACATTAGTAATCCTGGAGGGAAGGCTGCATTGTATAGCTGGATCTTGTCAGATCTCAGAAGCTAAGCAGGGTCGGTACTTGATGGGGGACCACAAGGAAAACTCTGTAGAGGACGGCAATTGTAAACCACCTCTGCTTCTCACTTGCCTCGACAGCCCCTTTCTGGGTTGCCATAAATTGACTGCGATTTGATGGCACGTATGCACACAATCCAGCTTTCAACAGGACACATTTTTGGCCCTCTTCATCAGTAGATCAAGATGGATGTCTGAATATCAGATTTTCGTCAGCACTTTTCTGTAGTGGTTTTGCATTTTGTCCTACCTTATGAACAGCTAAGGAACATTTGTCACTTTCTAGGTACAAGATTCTGAGATAGTTTAGCGGAACTGAAAGAGCTGTACCCAAGCTCTTGATGCAGAGATGCTCCAGCGCTTTAGTTTCAGGAGGACAGCTATGTTGGTCTGTAGTAGAAGACAGCTTTTGAGAGTTAGATACAAGGAGTGGAAAAAGGAAGGAGCCCTTATAATCCAGGCAGAGACTGGTAGGAGTATTGTAAATTAGACTGTCAGGAAGTTAGCTATAATACATGTTGTAATTAGCTTGACAGAGTATGGATGTGAAGTGCAGAAAATTAGCATCTGTAATGCAAGAAAAATCTTATGTCCCAATTCAATGCTGGGACCATTGTTACAAATTTGCAAATAAACTCAGAGTCTCTCTCTACACAAGACATCTTACACGGGGATGCTCAAGTGTAGGGAGATGCAATGTTAGCCAGGAAGCTTAGTTCAAAAAGACAGAGCCAGTGGAGATCGCTCCTCAGAGGGTTTATTAATTTCATTTTTGCCTCCCAGAAGGTTCTGTCAGTTTTACTTCCCCTTCAGGAGGTGATGAAATTAACAAACCCTCTCAAGAAAGATCTCTGCCTGCTCTGTGTAGAGAAGTGAAACTGACAGAGCCTTCAGCTCTGTCTTTTTGAACTAAGCCTCCCAGCTAACATTGCATCTCCCTACACTTGTGCATCTTAGAGCCAAGCTACAAGTGACAAATTATATGTTGTAATTTTCCACTGAAATTTCTCTTCTTGAGAACTGCTAGTCTTTGACTCTTGAAAGCTCATATTCTGGAATTCTATTTGGTCTTTAAGGTGCAACTGGATGCAAATCTTGCTTTTCCAACACTTTGGCTACCCAAATGCTGTCCATGGACCTCAAAATGGATTTTGAAATGTTTCCGCCTTTCCCGAAAGCAGACCGCTGTATAGTCCAATGCTCTTCCAAATATCAGAAGTCAGGTCCAATAGCTGAACTTGTGGCAGGCAAAGGGTGTAAAAAGGATCAACAGCAGCAACATCAGAAGAGCAGTGGCAAAATCCTCAGGGAAATTCAACTGACAGAGCTGATAAGTTTTGATGGTCTTAGGCCTCCACTGCGACTTAGGCTTCCATAATTATTTTAACCTTTTTTTCTGTTGTAAATTTAGCCAATTGGATTGCATTATCAGGGTGGAGGTACAGCGTGATGTAGTGGTCAGAGGGTCGGACTAGGACCTGGGAAGGCTGGGTTTGAATTTCCACTCTGCCATGGAGCCTCACCTTGGGTCAGTAACACATTCACAGCCTAACCCACCTAACAGGACTGTTGTTGTGAGGATAAATTGGAGGAGAGGCAAATGATGAAAGCCACTTTGGGTTCCCATTGAGGAGAAAGGCCGGGTACAAATGATGGAAATTAATAAAAATGTCATGGGGCAATTAGGGCTGCCAAGGGGGGCCTTCAATTAGGGCTGCCAACAGGCCTGGAGAAAATTTTTTATCCCTTTAAGAGGATTTGTTTTACCAGGCGGTGATTCCCACTTCCTGTGTTATGGCAGGTCATGCCTTAAACAGTTTGGTTCAGTGGTTAAGAGCAGCAGGACTCTTACCTGGAGAACCGGGTTTGATTCCTCACTCCTCCGCTTGAAGCCAGCTGGGTGACCTTGGGTCAGTCACAGCTCTCTGGAGCTCTCTCAGCCCCACCCACCTCACAGGGTGTTTGTTGTGGGGATAATAATAACACACTTTGCAAACTGTTCTGAGTGGGTGTTAAGTTGTCCTGAAGGATGGTATATAAATCAAATGTTATTATTATTGTTGTTGTCATTTTGTTTTGCATTATTCTCCAGTTCTGTTATCCTAGTCCTATTGCATTGTTAACTGGATGTTTTTGCTGTCTGGTTGACTTTTTAAAATATATATTTTGTAATCTGCCTTGAGTCTCAGAAAGAAAGGTGTGCTGTAAATGAAAACAAAGAATGTTATTTACCTCCATGCCATGAAAAGTTTTGGCTGCCCATTTCCATACCTCAAGCCTCTATTAGAGGGACAAGACAAGGGTAGCCAAAGTTAATTTTTCACCAATCTTCTCCCATCAAAAAGCGAGAGCTCAGCAACCAGTGGATTTATGCATGCCTTGTGCACTCTATTCTTAACCATTTTAAATGTAGTGTCCAAATGTAGCGTGCATGTTCGGACTTAATTATCATATCCGTGTCTGAACCATTATTTATGCTCTGGATACTGACTCCGAAGAGTTATGGAAGAGAATGTGATACATCGGAAGTGCCTTCATCAGAGGAAGAGTACAGACACAGCAATGCTCTCGCTCCTTTTCTTGACATCAAGCTCGAGGGATGGTGGTGTATCTGATTTCTTTACATTTCATTTTCCGAAGTCCACGTTCTCTTCAGATTCTGGTTTTCACTGACAACATCCAGCAATACATCACATTCCAGTGAGTAATTGCTCTTTATTGTCTGGAAAGACACGGAAATAGTTTTTGAACTTGGGGACCCTCGGGTGTTGATTCTTTCCAATTGATTCTTTGGGGTTTTCTTTCGCTTCCTGTGGTGTGTTTGTTGTCTGAGTATCTTCAATAGCTGGCTCCTGTCACAAATGTTTTGCTTAACAAGATGCCTGATGGCTTTGACAAATTTAATGTTAATCTCCTCTCATGTCTATGAATGTATTCCGAGCCGATATTTCACCTGCACGGGCAGGGAACGAGCAGCAATCTTGGCAGATGGTTTGAGAAACACAGCGGGCAAAAGAGACAGATGGAGAGAGAGAGGGGTGGTGATGGTGAGAGTTTTGAAACGGTCCTAGCTGGTTCAATGCCAAGCCAGTAAGAGGCAGCACCAGGGCTTTTTTTCTGGGAAAAGAGGTGGTGGAACTCAGTGGGTTGCCCTCGGAGAAAATGGTCACGCGGCTGGTGGCCCCGCCCCCTGATCTCCAGACAGAGGGGAGTTGAGATTGCCCTCCGCGCTGGCGTGGAGGGCAATCTAAACTCCCCTCTGTCTGAAGATCAGGGGGCGGGGCCACCAGCCATGTGACCATTTTCAAGAGGTTCCGGAACTCCGTTTCCCCACGTTCCCCCTGAAAAAAAGCCCTGGGCAGCACCAAGGGAGGAACTGGCAGGTATGGCTTGTGCCAGCTGGCACCTCCTGCACTGGCACCTCCTGCACTGGCACCTGGGGAACATTGGAATAGAAGCAACTCAGCATGCCTGAACACTGGGAGGCATTATTTTCCCTTTGCACTAGAACCAGACTGCTTATATGTGTGATGCTTCTCTTTCTTTGCGCTAGAAGCTTCTCTTTGAATCCTCCTCCTCTTTCTGGCCCTTTTTGTTCTCTCTCTCCTCACAATCTTGCAAGAAGCAAAACACTTTTTCCAGAGCTCTGCTGTGCAAGCATGTCAGAGTCACACACATGTTCTTATAGGCACACTCACATGCAGTCAGATTAGGGGACAGTGTTGTTTGGGTTTGTTTTCTGTTTTTCTTCTGCTATGACAGAAAAGCATGTGAATGTGAATTGGCGTTAATAAAAGGAAGTTCAATCTGCTGCAATATACTGGCTTGGAGTGTGTTTCACCACACACGATTCCATGCTTTCTTGACTGTGCAACTTTGTTACAACCAACAAGTATTCCCAGTAGTGAACAGAGGGAGTGCCGCTGCAGTCCACTTTAGACCTTGCCTGTATGGAAGAGGTCACCTGGGGCAGCTCAGTCACCTGGGGCACCCCTGAAACTGGAGTTGGTTGAAATCAGAGGTGCATCTTTGGGGGGGCTGCCCTCCAGAGGGGAATCAGGTTCTACCTGCTGGCCTCCATTTATGTTCTTTTGGAATACCTCCTCCTATATTGTCCAACCTGCCCATTAAGATCTGCCTGCCAAACCTCTGCTGTCTGTGCTCCTAACTGCATATGTAAAGCAGGTAATAAGGGCAGGGCTTTTTCGCTAGGTGGCAACTTATCCTCGGAATATTCTCACCTTAGAGCTCACTAAGCTGCCTTACTGACTTATAAGCCAGACCAAAACATTTCTTCTCTGTAGGATTTTGAGAGGAGCTCCTTAAGATTGCTCTCCAAGTCATCCTTTGGGTTAAGAATGATAGCACTTCTAATATATAGAAAGTCATAGTGATCTTCAGTTTTAGTAACACTGCAATTTTCTAATGATCTGGTGGGATCATATTTCTCCTGCCTATGCATTTTCCTTGATTTTGATTTGGCCCATGTGTAGCCCTTTTATCAAGATGCCTGATTGTTTGCCTCTGCTGCCACTGTCTGACGCGCAGCTGCAATCTTTGCAGCTCCTTCGCTGATGGCGTATTTGCAAAGCCTTCAGTCAGCTCTGTTACAATACTGGGATTAATTTTTCATGGGTTGCTTTCCCTTGAAAGTGGCTGACCTTTTCTTAAAATAGGGACAGCCACCAATCACCTGTGGTTGCCAATCTCCAGGCAGGGGTGGGAGATGTCCCAGAATTAATAGTGATCTCCAGACTACAAAGATCGGTTCTGAGAGAAAATGGCTGTTCTGGAGAGCGGATTCTATGGCACTATACCTAACCCAGAGTTGGCAACCATACATCCCCCCCTCATTCTGACAACCGTCTTTTGCTTGGCCTTTTAAAGATGGAGTCACTCCTTTCAGTTTCAGCATCACAGACAGTTCTACTTTTCATTTCAGACTCTCCAATTCTTTCTTCATGAAGAGCACGGCTACTCCATTTCCTCCAGTATAAATTAAGGGAGAGATCTTTGTATCTCAAAGTTTTAACTACTGCATTAGGAATATTCTACTAGTGGACTGCATTGGCTGTGCCCTCAATTTTTTTTTCAACAATATAGCCAGGGCTTTTTTTCTGGGGAAAGAGGTGGTGGAACTCAGTGGTGGAACTCAGGACCGCACAATGACATCACTTTGGGTCAGCTGGAACAAGGGGGGAGTTTTTTAAAGTTTAAATCGACCTCAGCGAAAATGGTCACATGGCCAGTGGCCCCACCCCCTGATCTCCAGACAGAGGGGAGTTGAGATTGCCCTCCGCGCCGCTCCAGCAGGGCCACCAGCCATGTGACCATTTTCAAGAGGTGCCGGAACTCCATTCCACCGCGTTCCAGCTGAAAAAAAAGCCCTGAATATAGCCCACTAGCATGACAGAACCTTGGTCAGAAATCTCTGTAAAGAGTTTGGGCCAAAGATGAGAGATACACAGGACAGGAAAATCAAAAAGAGTCCAGTCGCACCTTTAAGACTAACCAATTTTATTTTAGCATAAGCTTTCGAGAATCAAGTTCTCTTCGTCAGATGCCTGATACAGAGACTGGTCAAACACAGAAGAGCAGAGGGAAGAGGCAATTAGGGGGGGAGGGGGAGGGAGCAATCAAAACATTCCTTTGCTAGTATATGTAAACATCTCCTTTTAGTGTGTGTATCAGTTGGCTTCAAAGGAGTTTGCCCTGTTAGTTTGTAGAAGCCAAACAGCTAGACCATCCAATTCCAATGCAGTATGGGCCTTCCATAACCACAGCTCTCCCTGCCAGATGCATCTGACAAAGAGATCTGTGGTTCCCGAAAGCCCACGCCAGGTGCCACTGAGCTCCCCCAGACCCCACCTCTGTAAAGGAAATCTGTTACCTGTGGTAATGTGATAACCATTCATAGTCCCTATTCAGTCCCAGCTTGACAGAGTCAAATTTGCATATGAATTCCAGTTCAGCAGCCTCCCGTTGGATTTTGTTTTTGAAAGGTTTCTGTTGAACTACAGTGACCTTTAAGTCTTTGATGGAATGTCCTGGTAGATTGAAGTGTTCTCCCACTGGTTTCTGGACGTTTCCATTTCTAATGTCAGATTTGTGTCCATTTATTCTTTTGCGTAGTCTCTGTATCAGGCATCTGACGAAGAGAACTTGATTCTCGAAAGCTTATGCTAAAATAAAATTGGTTAGTCTTAAAGGTGCTACTGGACTCTTTTTGATTTTGCTACCACAGACTAACACGGCTAACTTCTCTGCATCACAGGACAGGAAGAATATACAATATCAACTCAGAATCTTCCCACAAAAATTATGCAATTACCTAGATTAATGCCATGGGCGGTCATGTAGAGTCCATGCAGTTTTCTTGCTCGAAACAAGATCTAATGATCCAAGAATTCAATTACCGTGGACGTTTTGTGCAAGAAGCAGCCACCACACTGTTTTTCACAATTAATACAGTTGACTATTTTTTACTGACTAGAACATAATCTTCAAAAGGTGTTTTGATTTCTATCCTTGGTAATAATATTATTGGTATTGCCAGTTAAAATTAATCACCCTAAACGTCTTTGAAGTTAAAACTGACATTTTGCAGATTTAGTCATTAGAAGAGTCTGCTGTCACCAATGCTAATTAAGCAATATTTTTGCTAGCCTGAGGGAGGCAGGTTGTCTTTAACACATTACAAAATGCCAAGAGCAGCCCTTATTAACAGCATGTTCACAACAGCCTCCTATTTACTATGGTCAACAAAAGAGGAATGGAAGAGATACTATCTTGATATAATAGCATCATTCAAATCAGCCAGTCTTTCCACACCTGCAGGTTTTCTACACAGTAAACAGATGTACATGTTGAGCCAACTGAAACATAAGTGGCTGCCCAGAGACAACCTAAGTCACGACATTTTCTATCAGCATCGTCTGAAGAGACTCATAAGAGAAATATAATGATAACAACAACAACATCCACTCAGAGCAGTTTACAAAGTGTGTTATTATTAATCCTTTGATAATCACCCTGTGAGGTGGGTGGGTCTGAGAGAGCTCCGAGAAGCTGTGACTGACTCAAGTGTACCCAGCTGGCTTCAAGTGGAGGAGAGGGGAATCAAACCCAGTTCTCCAGATGAGAGTCCTGCTGCTCTTAACCACTAAGCCAAACTGTTTAAGGCATGACCTTAATTACTACACCAAACTGGCTCTCCCCAAAGTGATCTCAAATCAATATTATCCTAGGATTTAGTTCTACCCCGGCTATATGATCTTGTCACAGATGCTTAAGTGAAAGGAAAAGCACCAAATATTTAATACTGGGGATTTTTGTTTTCCAGGAGAACTGCAGAGTAATCAAAGTCAAGGCTATTCAACTACGCATCAGGCATCTGCTCTAATGGGCGGGTCAGCACACAAGCAAATGTTGATTATTTGGCACAATTTGAAGTCATGTTAGTATCATTCTATTGAGTTCGGTGGACCATCCCAGAAGATACTGGATCTCCCATACCTTGTGGATAATGATGAAGGTCTTATTCCCATCTCATCATTTGGGGGGGGGGGTCATTGCTCCAGTAAAAGTGACATATTAGTAATTGAAAGGAACTCTCAATCAGAAGAATTATGTAACCTGCGCAAACATAGGAGCCACGTCCTCATCTAAATAGATAGAACCCTGAATATTTTAAATTAAAGAAACTTCTGAGTTGTTTAATGTGCCATTGCTTGAAATTTCTTTGTCACAACAGAAAGCAGAAATGGGGCAAACCTTTAGGGGGACCGTGTGTGCTTTTATGGGGCATGGGTTTTCACGGAATCAGTGTGGGGTTGTCGAGATGTATTTTCTGCACTTGCATTTTCTCTTGTCGCAACTTTAGGAGTGGCGGTTTTGGCACTGGGCACAGGTCCTTTAGGGGAAAACAGGGCCTGCGGGCACCGTTCTCTCGTAGACGGGGATCTCCATAAGGGATTGTGGGGCAGGGCTTGGTAAGGACAAGTCCTGCTCAGGGGCCGTCAGGGCATGCCCGTTTCCAGGTGACAGGGGAGCCACGCAGAGGCTTGCACCCATGTGGATCCCACTAAATGGCACCTCACAGTTCCCCCCTTGAGCAGGCGGGCTGAAGGGGCGAGCGGGTCATCGGCTGGCAGGCGGGTCAACCGATGCTATGATCTTCACCCTACACTAAGCCAATGCTCCTATCACTGTAACCAATAAAGTTGTGGCCTTTTATACTCCAACTTTGGCTTCCTGTCTTTGTTTCCTTGCCCCTCACCCCTTGCCCTTGAGCTGTCCCTGCAAATAAGACTCATTTCTGAACAGGGAGACCTCCTGCCCCAGCCATCTCTGCCCACTGCTGATCAGCTGGGTGGAGGAAGGAAATGCTGGGGGAGACTGGGGGGGGGATCAGTGTCACACCAATGCTTACCCTTGAATTCACTTCTGGTACAACCAGAAGTGACACCATTGCATTGAGAAATGCTCTATCATTTGCCCAAACTCTATGGTTAAGCCATACCGTTTAGGCTGAATGCTAGTGCATTGCCCCTATAAGATGACATCACCAAGACTCCCCAAAATGATAAGTCTCCCATCAGTTGTCAGCCTCAACCCTACTTCTAAGTAAGCATGGTTATGAATCAGGGCTTTTTTTCAGCTGGAACGCAGTGGAATGGAGTTCCGGAACCTTTTGAAAATGGTCACATGGCTGGTGACCCCGCCCCCTGATCTCCAGACAGAGGGGAGTTGAGATTGCCCGAGCGGCGCGGAGGGCAATCTCAACTCCCCTCTGTCTGGAGATCAGGGGGCGGGGCCACCAGCCATGTGACCATTTTCTCCGAGGGTAACCCACTGAGTTCCACCACCTCTTTTCCCAGAAAAAAAGCCCTGGTTATGATCAAGATGCAAAAAGCCATAAATAGTTTGTAAAGTTTCAGATGGGTAGCCATGTTGGTCTTCAATAAAAGAGGAAGATTTGAGTCCAGTAACACTTTAAAGACCAACCAGATTTCCAGAGTATAAGCTTTTGGGAGTCAAAGCTCTCTTTATCAACTTTCTAATGAATAGAGTTTTGACTCCATGAAGTTTATATCCTGGATCTGGTTGGTCTTTAAGGTGCTACTGGGCTCAAATCTTGCTCTAGTTTGCGATGTAATATTTTCTTGTGTACATTCTGAATGTGATTAGAATGACTAAAAACTAGCAACAACTGATGCTGGAGAAAGGGCTTCACAAATGAAGGTTTTATTGTTGGCTGTCATGCTGATTTCCCTAAATGTGTCTAGAGAATTTGCTTAAACCCTTAAGTCACTGCCGTATTTTTAAATGGAGGTGGGTTGGACCGCAAGCCTTCCTGAATATTGCATCCTTCCATATCTCATCTCGAAGATCAAGCTGTTAAATTCAAGGCCCAGAAGGGATAATGTCACAAACATTAGAAATAATATCCATACTCAGGTAGGTTTTTCTTCTCTGTCCTACCTGGGGTCTAGCCCTGCGATTTATTTGCGTACTGATCTTAGAATCTCCAAGCAAGAAGAACTGGCAAGCTTTCAATCGGCCTTCTAGAAAGGCCCAGTATATTTTTGGGATGCAACGTGAAATGATCTCTCTGACCTTTTCTGCTCTGGAACAGCTCCTGCAATCTGCTTCCCCATGTACAGCATCCATGCCAGTGACTAGTGCTCTAAAGTCAGGACAAAAGAACGTACCCTTCACGCTACAGAGTAGAAGCTTGCAGGGGGCACATATTGAGTGGCGGAGAGAAGAAAGAGACCAACTAGGTAACTAGGTAACTATCGGTATACCTGGAATTGTAATGGTGTGTGGAGTGAGGGGAGATGCCAGTGGACATCCATAGAGTCTAGCCCAGGATGAAGAAAGACCGAAACGGGAATTGGAAATAGCAAGCTGCAGCCCGTCGGCTAGGTGTCTTTGGACACGTCCTTTTTCCACTCTTGGACATATGGACATTTTCCACGTGCATGTTTCCATCCGTCTGCACTCTCCCACCACCAGAATACTTATTGTATATAGAAATATATTTATTGTCGATCCGATAGACTACCTCTTCTTGTATATATATGCACTTTAAATCTTGTTTGATATACATTGCACTTTTGCACTTTGGATATAATATAACTATTTATATCAACCTTGCATGGTTAATTTTTGTGACCCTGGTTGTTGTGCCTGAATTGTCTGTTTAGCCAGGGGGTTCCCTTTGTTGGTTAGCCTCCAGGCAGGGCCTGGAGATCTCCCGGAATTACAGCTGATCTCCAGACTATAGAGATCAGTTCTCTTAGAGAAAATGGCTGCTTTGGAGGGTGGGCTCTATGGCATTATACCTCACTGGGATCCCTCCCCTTCCCAAATCTGACCCTCCCCAGACTCCACCCCCAAATCTCCAGGAACTGCTGAAGCCAGTGTTGGCAACCCTATCAAGTATAACCCTAATCTCTTCCCCCACCCTCTTTTATTTGCCAGCAACATCTTCACGGGTAAATGATACCAATAATTTTGGCACCTGGGCCCAAAAGGTGGCCTTGCCACTGCCTTTGTTCTTTCACCAGAGACGGCGGCTGTGCTTTCAAATGCTCTAAAGCACCCAAAGAGGACGCAGCCACAGGGCCCCGTATCATTCTTCCACCAGTCCATTTGCACACCCCTCTGCACAGCAGGAGGATGGGAGCAGCCATGGGAGCAGCTGCTGCATCCTCTTGCACAGATGTGGACATCATCTTTGGCTACAAAGAGGAAGACCGGGATATCAGCTAGGGTTGCCCACCTCCAGGTGGGGTCTGGCGTTCTCCCAGAACAGCAAACACTTCCCTGGAGGAGAAGGCAGCCCCTGGAGGAGAAGGCAGCTTTGGAGAGTGGACTCTATCCAGGGCTTTTTTTCAGCAGGAATGCGGGGGAATGGAGTTCCGGAACCTCTTGAAAACGGTCACATGGCGAGTGGCCCCGCCCCCTGATCTCCAGACAGAGGGGAGTTGAGATTGCCTTCCGCGCCGCTGAGCGGCGCGGAGGGCAATCTCAACTCCCCTCTGTCTGGAGATCAGGGGGCGAGGCCACCAGCCATGTGACCATTTTCTCCGAGGGCAACCCACTGAGTTCCACCACCTCTTTTCTGACTCTATCACATCCCTGTTGAGCTCTCTCCCCAAACTCCGTCACCCCCATCAGGCTCTCCTTCCGAGCCTCCAGGAATTTCCCGACTCGGAGTTTGCAGCACAGCTGCAAGAAGGGCATTCCAGTGGGAGCAGGAACACTAACAAAACACTGGTAGAAAATGGATAAATCAGGCAGGATTCAGAGCAGATGTTGATTTGAGAAGCGTGGCTGAAGGAGCTACGGCAAGCAGAGGGCCTCGAGTCCAGTTCCTTGCACCAGCAGCTGAAAGGATCAGACAGCAAAGCTGGGCCAGTGTAGTGTAGTGGTTAGACTGTCAGACTAGGATCTGGGAGAACCGGGTTCAAATCCCCGCTCTGCCATGGAAGCTGGCTGGGTGACCTTGGGCCAGTCACATACTCTTGGTCTGGCTTACCACACAGGGTTGTTGTGAGGATAAAAACAGAGGAGATGGAGAAAGACAGGGTAGAAGCGAGTAAACACCTAAAGCCGGCAAAGGCTAAGCGTACCGGCAACCAGTCAGTGCTGAATAAGGGACTATAGCTCTGAAGCCATAAGCAGTGGCTTAATCTATTCAACCCTCACAGCTAGTCACTTCCCAAGAGCTCTCAAGAGACCTTGCCCACCAACAGAAGTGTCTTTCTGCTAGGGAGCCAGAGACAGCTGAGAAGCCCCAGGGCGCTGAGGAACTGGAAATCCTTTCTGTCACTGAAGTCCGAGAGAGAAATTGAACTGAAATAACTCTCCCGAAGTATTTAAATATTAAAGAGCCTCCTTCTATAAAGCCACAGAACACAAACACACATATAAGCACGTGACTTGCTCTTGTTAGGATTAATGATCTATAAGTATGCGCTTATGTTACAGATCGACAACTACAGTCAGTGTCACTAAGAGAGGCAATCTGATCCCAGTCTTCATTCTGTTCTCAATCTTACAGCTCAAAGATCTGAGTTGGTAACAAGCTTTGTGCATCTTAGAAAACAAGCAAAAGAGAAATGTGCTGCCTACACCTTTCACCTTATAACTCGGCAATAGGGTTGCCAGCTCTAGCTTGAGAAATTCTTGGAGATTTGGGGGTGATGCCAGGGGAGGGCAGAGTTTGGGGAGGGAGCTCAGGCCTCAGAGTTTGCCCTCTGAAACTCCCATTTTCTCCAATGGAACTGTAGTCTGGAGATAGGTTGTAATTCTGAGACAGCTCCAGGCCCTACATGGAGATGGGCAATGAAAAGGATTAGAGACTTACTTTAAAAAAAAATAATAAAGCTAGGACTTCAGCAATTGTGGCAATACATCATTTGAAGGTAAGCTTTCAGTAGTGCAATAACAATTTCTGGTTTTATAAAACCTCAAAAAGCCCTTTAGTTGCACAGCAAAGAAAACGGCAGCCCCAGTCGCAGGAAGAACTGCAGAGGACGGAATACAGCGAAGCAGCCTGTAGAACAGGCAGGAACTGGTCAACGAACAGCTGAACTGATCATCGAAAAATCATCTCCCTGTTTGCGGTTGGGATCAGCAAACAGGAGATATACTGATCAATGTAGGAGTATACTCGTCCATGTTGTCTTTCTCAACCATATCCTGTTGTCTGTTAGGAAGAGGATACTAAGGCATTATGGACACATGAAGCTGCCTTATAATGAATCAGTCCACCAAGGTCAGAATTGGCTACTCAGGCCGGCAGTAACTCTCCAGAGTCTCAGGTGGAGGTCTTTCACATCACCTGCAACCTGATCCTTAAGAGGAGATGCTGGAGCTAGAACCTGGGACCTTCTGAATGCCAAGTAGATGCTCTACCACTGAGATCCTTGCTACAAGTGACATCTAACATGTGAACGGCACTTGATCATTTTCGCAAGTCTTTCTGGGAATTGAAGTCCCTCTCCCCCACCCCTTTTCTTTCTGTTCCTTCCCCTCTCTGTTAGAATGCCTGCCTGAAGAGACGGAGAAAGCCTATGATAGCAGCTTTTGCAAATCGTCTTGCTGGGGGGTGGGGGATGCTCTGGAGAAAGCTGACATGTCGGTGAAGTCCTAGTGTCCTTTCAGTGATCTTTGGGGGCGGGCAGCTGCAACTTTGCTAATTGTCTTGCTGGGGGGGAGATGGTCTGGAGAAAGCTGAGAAAGTCGCAGCTGCCCACCCCCAAAGATCATTGAGAGCAGGCTTGTGACTGGAGGAGCGATTTGCAGAAGCAGGCTTTCTCTGTCTCTTCAGGCAGGCATTCTAACAGAGAGGGGAAGGAACAGAAAGAAAAGGGGTGAGGGAGAGGGACTTCAATTCCCAGAAAGACTTGCGAAAATGATCAAGTGCCGTTCGCGTGTAAGATGTCACTTGTAGCGAGGCTCTGAGTCATGGCCCCTACCTACAAACTGTGATGAGAACAAAGTGAAGACAAGAGGAGGGGCTGTCACTTTCAGCTACATTCTTCACTGATGTCAGCAGCAGGACCCTGTGCAACCTGCAATTTCAACCAAGGTAGTTTCCAAGCTCATCTTCAAGTGCTTTCCAATACTTGAGCTCAATTCAGACATAACATGAAACCACAGTTTATTTCAACGATTGCTATTTTGCGGAGAACAAGATTTGACCCACAAACTATCATTCAAATCCATCATTCAAAACCATGGCAGTTTCCACACGGCTTACCCGTGCTCGTAACGTCCCGGTAGATCGCTCAAAAAACGCGGAAGATCGTGTTTTCTCGCGTGAGATTTGTGCGATGTTACGCGGCGTCACGCAAATCTGGCACGAGGAAACGCGATCTTCTGCATTTTTTGTGCGATCTACCGGGATGTTACGAGCACAGGTAAGCCGTGTGGAAATGGCCCCTCATTCATAAACCATTCAAATACTACTTTCATCACCTTTGTTCTTTCCTCCTCCTGCCTAGCATAGACCTGGTTGGTGTCCTGGCTTGCATTGTGGCATGGCCAGCACCGGAGAGCAAGCCAGGATTATATCTGCATTTGTACATTGCACGAAACCATAATTTACAGTGCAATCCTAAGAAGAGTTACTCCAGTCTAAGCCAATTGGGCTCAGACAGGAGCAACTCTTCTAAGGATTGCACTGTTAGACTATGATTAATAAACCACCATCAAACCATGGTTTCAGGCCTTGGTTTGATGTACCTTAAGTAACCATAACTAATTGAGTGGCCCACATTCAGACAATCATACTAGCCATGGTTAGATCCATTAAATCATGGTTTCATGTGATGGTTGAACCAAGGCTTGCTTTCTGGTGGATTAGATACCTTTAGCACTAAGTATTGACCAGAGAACTTCCTAATATAGAGGAACACTGCATAGGTCTGGGAAAAGGGGTTAAGGAAGCGAAGTTCCCCAAAGCCTCCTTGTGACATTTCAGGGCCAGTGAAGCCATACAGGAGGAATTATTAAGGTCTGGGATACTGGCCAAAATTGTTCTCTGTCTCCCAGATAAGAATTAGACAGCTATAGAAACTGCAGTAAATCATTGTACTGCCATTCCATGAATCTTTAGTACGTTGTATGGATCTTGTGTACTATAGCAGTCCTCCTTTATCTCGAGTACGATATGTTACAGCCCAGATCTATTCTGTTGCTGTCCCATTGCTGAGAACAGCTTCCTGGGAGTAACAAAGCAGGTTCCCATCTTTGATGCCTTCAGACGAGATTGTAAAACGGAGGTCAGTTTTTAAGTGTGAAGTTTATAGATGTGGGCTTTGTCTTATCTGTTTTAATGATGTGATCGGTTTTGTTTAGTATTTGTTGTTGGTACTCTCTTTGGGTGTGTCAAAAGAAAGACAGGGCAAAGAAATAAATAGCCCAGTCATTTTGGGAGGTTGAGTTGTTTTACTTGGTGAGGGAATTATCATAAGCAACGAGAACTGTCTTACTGCCTGCACAATCCGTGACCTGCCAAGCTAAATGCAGCCAAACTGTTGTGTCTTGTAACCTGCCAGATTCTTGACACATATACACACCACACTTTGTCTGTCCCAGTTAAGCAGCAAATGTACATTCCAGAGCTCCTGGTGGGGTACCATACATCTCTATTGGGTTGCGTTCAGTTTACAGGTCAACAATTGTTCCTTCGTCTTCCATCAAAAGCAAAATATTGGAAACATTCTTCTTGATCGTTTTTTGCTTTCAGGCCAGCTACCTGCAGGCTCCCATTTTGTATCATTAAAAGAAACAAACTGCGATTTTGTTTTCACCCTGTATTAAAATGCAGCTTGTCAAAGCCCACTTGAAAAGCTAAACGTATCTCGCATCAGGGGACCATCTATGCAAAATGGCTTCACTTCTCCAACAGAAGGGGCCATTATAACTATAGTCAAACGCACAAAGCGGAACAAATATCCAATGAATTCTTGCATTTGGCTTTTTTAAAGGAAGCGGTAGGGAACCTCTCTCTTAGGTACACAGCCACCCTCCTGACTTCAACATTTACAGGGGCCTGTGTCTTCATTTGTTTTGTCACTCATAGCGCCATTCCATAGCTAGACCACTCTCTTTCTCCAACCTCACCCCTTGCCTTTCTACTGCCTCCACTCCTTCCTTTTTTGATACCCTTCGTCAGTTCATATACCACTGGAGCCCTCATCAAATGCAAAGCCCTCTGTGTTTCTGTCATATAAACATGTTATAAATGAGGAACCCATCAAGGGCCAATACTTCCTCAGGTGCCCACCAAACATTTCAGAAAGTGAGTGGGGTCATTGTATTACAAGGCTTGTTATCGGCTGCCCTCATTCAAATGCAAGTTTTCCATAGCTGCAATAGCACCCACAGCCAACCGAAGGATCAGAAGGACTAGTAAAAACCCGGGCTTGTGGTTCCACTCCCCCTTCAGTTTGGTGTAGTGGTTAAGAGCGGCAGGACTTTAATCTGGAGAACCGGGTTTGATTCCCCTCTCCTCCACTTGAAGCCAGCTGAGTGACCTTGGGAAGTCACAACTTCTCTGAGCTCTCTCAGCTCCACCCACCTCACAGGGTGATTGTTGTGGGGATAATAATAACACATTTTGTAAACTGCTCTGAGTGGGAATTAAATTGAATGTTGTTGTTGTTGTTGTTGTTGTTGTTGTTATTCTCCCTACTCTTTCTATTCCCCACGGCTCTCCTTCATTTCTTTTTATTCCCCTTCTGCGATTCTTTCACAAAGTAAGGAGGGAGGTATTGTGTTTGGCTCCGCCTCCTGCAGAGGCCATTTTGCACGATGCTCTCCATCCCTTCACAAAATTTAAAAAGTACCCACAGGCTCAAAAAGATTGAGGAAAGAATTAAGGAAACACACCAAAATAAGCACTCTCCAAACAATAGGGTCCTTTAGGAATCACATGATGGGTCCAATGAGTTTGAAAATAATAAAATATATCTAGCACTGTTATTATGACATATAATTCTTAAAATGAACAATGCAGTAAAACAGCTATTCCTCACCTTATGGTTTCCATGAAATGTAATATATTACTAATGGAAATTCTCAAATATCTGCTAACTGACATGAAATACCAACTCCCAACCCCCTTCACGCCAAGATTGGCCGACTTCTCTATTCAAAAGATATGCCAGAGAAGACACCATGAGTAACTGCTTTCTGTTTTCGTCATGGTAAACTGTCACAGAGTAATTCTCCTGAGGCTGGTGAAAAAATCTGCATCGAGTAGAAGCTGGATTCAAGCTTCTCTGGTAAGCGAGAGACAAAGCAAATTCAGAGAACAGATCAGCATGAAAGCTTTGTGTATTTGTATACTCCCTCTGGCTCTTCAGGTGTATATACAAATATACTTTATAGATTGTAATGGTTCTAACTTTCCTCCTCTCCTCATGGAACTGTAATCCTGTGAAGGGGATGAGAGATTTCCAGCTGAGAACTGTACCTCCCAAGATCCTTTGGGGAAAAGCTATGACTCTTCCACCCTCTTAAGTTTTCCTTGCCCCAAAGAATAACATGTGTGGAATGGAAGAAGAAAGACTTTACACCTTGCCTGAAAGAGCGGAAATTCTAAATCCGGTAGCTGCTGCTGCTGCATAAGTCTCAGCTTTGAGGTCCGAAGTGACAACACTGCCTGTGAGATCATCCCTTTGGGCAGGGCTTTTTTTCAGCTGGAACGCGGTGGAACGGAGTTCCGGAACCTCTTGAAAATGGTCACATGGCTGGTGGCCCCGCCCCCTGATCTCCAGACAGAGGGGAGTTCAGATTGCCCTCCGCACCGCATGGTGCAGAGGGCAATCTCAACTCCCCTCTGTCTGGAGATCAGGGGGCGGGGCCACCAGCCATGTGACCATTTTCTCCAAGGGCAACCCACTGAGTTCCACCACCTCTTTTCCCAGAAAAAAGCCCTGCCTTCGGAAGTATTCATATACACTGCTCCAAACAGTTGTAATGAAACAGAACCTGGGGTTAATTTCTAACAAGAGGGGCATCAAGGGCCAAGTGTGTGTCCAAGCTATGCCCCCTGACCAGGAAACATGTCCTGCCCCCTTTATGCCAGTCGGACTGGCAGAGCTTGCTCAGAACCACCAATCAGAAGCTACCACGGAAACTGAATAGATGAAAAGAAAGGTATCCCCCCCCCATGGTATACAATAAATCACAATCTCAAATATAAATATAAATTATTTCAAACAGTGCAAAAAGTGCAAATGTGCTCAGGTGCTACAAGTACAATCAATCTACTTCATAAATATCAAATACTACAGACAATACATGGATAATGAATAAATAATATGAGTTTTGATGGCCAAGATATAAAATATCAATACATGTAGTCAATATAATCACACGACAGTCACAATCTCAACTGGTTAAAGAAACATGAAAAGTACAGAATAACTGTTTTTTCTTCTCTCCTACTACAAGATAGGAATCTTTTCCAGTTTATAGTGTCTTCTTGGATCTGAGGTAAGTTATGAGTCTTTGAACGTTTTGGTGTTATCAGCTATTATTTCTTGTTTTTCAGTTCACCCCCGATTTATTGTATACCACGGGGGTGGGGGGATACCCTTCTTTTCATCTGTTCTAGAGCTTGCTCTGAAACAGGTCTCTCACTGAGGTCATAAAACAGAGCCAGGGCCGTACCACTTCAGATTGAAGGTTCAGGCTAAAATGACTGAATGTTCTTACATGTTAAAAAAAAATAAATCTCTGCACAGTGAAAGTCAAATGTCAGGAAGGTGACTATTAGGCCAGCTGTTTCCTGAACATGCTTGTTTTCTATGTGCGTGGAGGGACACTCAGTCAAATGAAACCTACCCCCTCAACCACCACCTGCATTGCAAAGGAACCCAGCCCACACACAGAACTTAATGAGAAGTAGTTATCACTTCTGAATGATGTATGTGTGTTTAGGTCTTGGCCTTAGTGAGAAAATTCCCAGAAGCTTGCTCCTGATCCTTTAATGTTCACTTGCCCACAAACAGGGTGTGTTAAACGACACCAGTTGATCCAACACCTCACATAGGTGCTGTAGAAAACAGCAAGAGTCCAGTAGCACGTATAAGACTGGCTGATTCTGCACACATTGGATAATGCACTTTCAATGCACTTTATCAATCGTTTGAGGTGGATTTTTTGTTCCACACACAAAAAAATCCGTTCCAAATGATCTATAAAGAGGATTGGAAGTGCATCATCCAACGTGTGCAGAATCACTCGCTAACAAAATTTGCTGTAGGATATGAGCTTTTGTGAGTCACAGCTCACCTCTTTAGATACTTCAGATATCTGAAGAAGTGAGCTGTGTCTCACAAAAGCTCATACCCTACCACAAATTCGGTTAGCCTTATAGGTGCTACTGAACTCTTGCTCTTTTCTACTGCTACAGACGGATTAACACAGCTACTCATCTTGATCTATCACATAGGTGCTGTTGTTTACTAGACTGATGCAACTCATGTCAGGTGGTAGATTTGGGGGAGGGTAGAAAATAAGGAACAGAAAATGGTCATTTCTTCATTATCTTACTTAACATCAGGGCTTTTTTTCAGCAGGAACACGGTGGAATGGAGTTCCAGAACCTCTTGAAAATGGTCACATGGCCGGTGACCCCGCACCCTGTTCTCCAGACAGAGAGGAGTTGAGATTGCCCTCTGCGCCACTCAGCAGTGCGGAGGGCCATCTAAACTCCCCTCTGTCTGGAGATCAGGGGGCGGGGCCACCAGCCATGTGACTATTTTCTCCTAGGGCAACCCACTGAGTTCCACCACCTCTTTTCCCAGGAAAAAAGCCCTGCTTACCATGATGGGATTTTTAGCCTCAGAAACTAAAATACCTTGAGCTCTCTCTTTCCAGGCAAAAGTATTTTGTTGATTGGTGTTATAACTTATAACTCAAATTGGAAAAGTAGCATTTTAAAAAATGTGAGCCTCCGTAGTGACGGGAATGCGCTTTTCACAGGATTAGTGCACTCTTCCTGATTTGTAGTCTTATGTCCCTAGACACTGAAACAACTTCAAGGAGCTGAAAAGACAGGGTAGTGGGAGCAGGTGAGAGAATGGAAGGGAAAAGGCTTTCTTCCTTTACAGTGCAATGGAACTCTTGAAGGTGGCAGAGATTTCTTTCCCTTATTTTTGGCTGTTCCAAAGCAAGATGCTGTTGCGCAAAGATGCCTGTCTGCAGGCGGCAGCTCCGTTGCACAACAAAATATTCTTTTTTACAGGTAATGGTGGGATACTCCAGAAACATAAAACTCATATTTGGATTTTAACTACGTTAGGTAATGTAGTAGCACTCAAAATGATCAGAGGCAAGCATCTGAACTCGTCTTGAGTCAGCATCTCGGGCAACAGTTTCTGCAGTTGTGCCGTGGCGAAATGGTCACCTGAACATATCTTGTGTCTGTCTGCTGCTGACCAAATAGCATTTGGGTTGAATCCTGGATGCTACAGAGCAGCAGATTTCCTTCCCATTTCAAGAGTAGGGGCCTTGTACAAATATATGTGCCTTGAAATGTCGCTTGCCTGGCTTTATATTGGGAGGGAGCAAATTTCTATTCTCAGCATCACACAGAGAAATCTTACAGTACAGAAGTGCTTTGGGATTCTCTAGCTCTTCACCCATCTACAAGCTAATTCACAGATGAACGTTCCGTCCTTCAATGACCGTCACAGGTGTGAACGGACCAAAACAGATACACCGTATTGTTTCTCACAGCACCCCAGACACAACTGGTTGAATCCCAACAGTCCATTCCACTAACAGCGTCACTTCCCCCAGTGCAAGTTCTCTTGTGTCAGAAGAAGGATCCCCGTGACGGGGTGAAATGTCTCCATTTGTGGAACGCATTCAGGAATCCAACCCAGTGCTTTGCAGGGGAGCCAGCTTATACGCTCTGGTGCCAGCCATCAAGCATACAGCAAATCCATCAAGCGACATGCATGCTCGGGGGTGCAACCCACCCCCTTAGACAGCCTTTCTCGATCTTCTCGGAGATTGGCATACTCTCCTCAGTATGGGACTGAGAGAGGAAAGTGGCGCATGACATTGCAAGGCAACAAAGGCTTAAGGAACACAAGCACATGAAAGAGAACACTTCCCTAATTGGCAATGCTATCACATCATGCTCAGATCCTATTCCTAGGAGCAGCCGTGGCACAGGAGTGGAAAGGCTTGCACGAAGAATACAGAGCTGTCAAACGGAGCTAGGCAGAGAAAGAGTTTGGCGCATTCACTACGAGCCCAGATGAGGAGGGAGTTGAGGTCCTTCCGCCTCTCACTTACCTTGACAAAGAGCTCAATGTCAGGATCCTTTTCTTCTTCTCCATTAGCAGGAGACGCGTCTGTCATTGTTGACCCCCCCACAAACTAGGAGGTGTTCTCCTCGCACCACGAAGCAACAAAAAAAGTCCCGGTTCAACAACAGCAATGCCTCCTTTCATAGAGGGTGCCCCCAAAGCTTTTATTCCCCTTCCCTAAACCATCCCTTTGCTGCTTTTGTTGGAGGAAAAATAAATAAATCTCCTACTTATAAGAAATCAGCAGAGAGGATGGAGGATGAAAAGAAAAAAGGGACAAAGCAGGAGAAACTGTTCCAAACAGTTCGAAGGAGCAACAAGTGTGGCTGGTGGTGTGTTGTGTTTCAGAGCGCTCGGCTGTCAGAGTTCTGGCTCACGCTGCCAGCCCAAAATAGCCCGGTGGAAGAGAGGAAGGTGGGGTTAACTCACAGGGGAGGAGATAGCTTATTGGTACCCAGGCTAGAGGAACAGCCTCTGGTTTCTTTTTCACCTCACAGGGCAATCTTTCTTTCCCGCTTCTGCACCCTTCCTTTCAGAGCTCTTGCCAAACAGCGGAAAGAGCTTTCTCTGGAACCTTCATCGCACACTCAGAAGCGCACAGAATGCTGCTGGCTGCGTATCAGGTGGGAAAAGGTTCACATTTGTCCACCCAGAAAGCGAAACGGCCTCTGACCTCACCTGATCCAGAGGAGTTAGCCGTGTTGGTCTGTAGCTGCATAATAGTAAAGAGCAGCGCTTTTTTCTGGGAAAAGAGGTGGTGGAACTCAGTGGGTTGCCCTGGGAGAAAATGGTCACATGGCTGGTGGCTCCGCCCCCTGATCTCCAGACAGAGGGGAGTTGAGATTGCCCTCCGCGCCGCTGGAGCAGCGTGGAGGGCAATCTCAACTCCCCTCTGTCTGGAGATCAGGGGGCGGGGCCACCAGCCATGTGACCATTTTCAAGAGGTTCCAGAACTCCGTTCCACCGCGTTCCAGCTGAAAAAAAGCCCTCAGTCAGCCACATACTCTCAGCCTAGCCTACCTCACTGGGTTGTTGTGAGGACAAAATGGAAGAGAGGAGAATTATGTAAGCCACTTTGGGTCCTGACTGGGGAGAAAGGAAGGGTATAAATGAAGTAAAATAAAATACAACAACAATTAAGTATGAAAAGAAAAAGCAGCAGGAAGAAACAGAAGATTTGGGAAACATGCATGCACGGAGTATCATACTGACTTGGCTGCTGAGAATATATGAACACCAAGCAGGGCCTGTAAGATTCAGGCACAGCGATAAAATAGCTATTAAGAATCTGGGAGCAACACAGTCCTTAGCATTTTGTTCACGCCAGTTCACATAAATAATTTCTAAGACAGATTAAAGTGTCTCTTCATAACTTCAGTGGCAGGGAATCTATCACACTCATTCCCACACATGTGAGGGTATTGTGATTAATAATGGCTCACATTTCAATCTGATTTTCCACTGTGCAATCTCTGTATTAGCAGGCAGATAAATATATGAGCTCAATTCAGACATCAAGTCAAACTACAGCGACTAACCGTGGTTACTGTGATTGTCTCACCAAGCCACTAAACCACAGTTAGTCAGGATCCATAAAACCAGGATCCAAAAGCATTGAACTGGGTTCATGATAAGGTTGCCAGGTCCCCTTACCCTCCTGGTGGGGTGGGGATAACACTAATCTTCTCTTTGCTTCTTGCATGTGCACAAAGCACACATGCGCTCCCTAGGGATGCCAAGCCCCCCTACCCTTCTGCTGAGAGGACCCACCACTTACATGTTCGGCATTCCTGGGTGCTGCTCCAGGAAGTGATATCATTGTGCAGCAGTGCTCTCAGGGGTGGCTTGATGGCATCACTCCCAGAGGTGACCTTGTCTCGCCGCCCCAGGAATGTGCCCGGGGCAGCGTTCCCCCATCTTTTCTTCCTCTGCCAGCCAGGTGAGGCGGGGGTGGAGGGTGGGAGCAGAGGATCCCCCACCCCCAGAAGGGGAATGGCATCCCTCATATCTAAATAAATAAATAACTGTAAAACGATCTGTTTAAAGTGCAAATTATGCTTCCAGGCTGCTGGCAGGAGAACAGAGAGGCTCCAAGAGTACAAAAGTTGACCAGCCCTACTCTAGGACATAGAATACAAAACACTGTTCTAAATTTTCTGTCTTCTCTGCCCATTGGAAATGTATGCTCCCAGGCCTGGCCAATGATGTCCCATCATCACATCACTCCCAGGAAGTGACGTCATCACGTCACTCCGGGAGCGCACCCGGGAGGCATGCTGGCTGAATCCTGGTGTGTTCCCCAGCAATGCCTTCACACTCTCCCCAACTACAGAAATGCCTGGCCAGGGTGAAAGCAGTGAAATCAGCAACTGTTGAAGCAGGTGTGTACTGGGAGGAGAAAATTGCACGGGAAAAAGTCCCCGCCTCCTGGCCAAGCCCTACTCCTGGCCTGCCCCCCTCCAAAAAAGAGGGAGGGAGGGAGGAAAATCCCTGCTGCCTCCCCAGCCAGGCCCACTCCGCCATGACTCAGTGAGGATGGGGTATCGCCATCCCCACGCTGCGCACAGCTCAGCTGGACAGAGCACTGCCCTTCTCGTCATCGGGCTGCCTGGCCCTCAAAGAAGGATTGGAGGAAAGGTCTCCCCAGTAGGGGGAGACTTCAGCCAAGGTATAATGCTGAAAAGTCCACACTCCAAAGCTGGCCTTTTCTTTGTGGGAACTGCTCTGGAGATGAGTTGTAATTCCAGGAAATCTCCAGTCCCTATGTGGAGGCTGGCAACCATACTTCCTGCGTATTTTGGGGTACGATGATTGATAATGGTTTATTTCAGTATCTCTTTCTCGATGGGTAATTCCTGGGTTCACAAATTACCCACAGCTGGTTAGATTAAAGAACTGCATCACATGGCATCTGAACTGAGCCACTTGTATCCCAGGGAACATGTGGGCTTCCCCAGCGCCCCTCCCCCAAGGAAATGGTGCAGGACAGCAGGCCGAAGCCCTTTCGCTATGTCGCTATGGTTACAGTCCAGATTGACAAGAACCTTCAGTTCACATCCTTCCATCCCCAGCTCCATGGCTGAATTAATAATAACAACACAATAATTACAATACAATACTGACTTCGTTCGCCGCTCTGAGTGGGGCACTAATCTGCCCAGAAGAGCTGTATATAGAAGCACAGGGTTGTTGTTGTTGTTGTTGTTACATACGGTGGGGACCCCTTCCCGTGTACACTGTAATGTGTAATGGCTACCTACAGTAGGAACTTGAATTTCTTCTTCTGCAGGGCTTTTTTTCTGGGAAAAGAGGTGGTGGAACTCAGTGGGTTGCCCTCGGAGAAAATGGTCACATGGCGGGTGGCCCCGCCTCCTGATCTCCAGACAGAGGAGAGTTTAGATTGCCTTCTGTGCCAGTGGCACGGAGGATAATCTAAACTCCCCTCTGGCTGGAGATCAGGGGGCGGGGCCACCCACCATGTGACCATTTTCAAAGGGTTCCGGAACTCCGTTCCACTGCATTCCCGCTGAAAAAAAGCCCTGCTCTTCTGGCATATTTCTTCAAGTCACTTCTCTAACACAGCCCCAACAGTAGCCCTGTAAGGAAGGGTTCAAGGAGTCCAACTTTTCATTCAGCACACAAGTCAATCAGCAGCAAGGAATAATACATTAACAAATAAGTTACCTCAGCAGCACAAAAGTCTAGAGAAAATCAAAATGATACCCTGAGTGTTTCCAACCATTCAAATTCAAAAGGCTCTTTTCGCTCACCGGGCACTTCGTAAGTGGTCCCCAGTTATTTAAAAAAAGCCACCCAGACTCAGAGCCTTTATTAGGGTTTCCAGGTCCCCTTACCCTCTTGCTGGAAGGGGGGGCAGAACTCACCTTTGTTTGGCCAGTTTGGTGCCCAAATGAGGCCATTGCGAATTGCAGGAGTGCCTCCGGCCTTGTGTGATGACGTCACTTCCGGGAGTGACATTGTCATGCTGCCCCCGGAGCACGCCCAGAAAGTTTGTTCCCCCACCTTCCCACTCTGCTGACCAGGTGAGTGCGGTGGGGGGAAAGAGGATGGGAGTGGGGGATTCCCTGCTCTCATTGGGAGACCTGAGATCTCTAGCCTTTATACTCATAAACCAGGGGCTTCACAATGAAAAAGTCTATCAACAATGTCAAAAATGTGCTGACCAAACTCCAACTCCCAATGTTCACAAGGGCAAAGAAAAGAAGTGATGGGACGGGACGGGATGGGAAAGGGAAGGAAAGAGCTGAACACAGCCAACCAGTATCACAAGATAACTTCTCCTGGGCTGCTTCTATGCAGGGACAGGAAAAGTTGTCCCCGCTATGGAAGCAGCAGAAGCAGGGTGGAGTCCTGTGGATCCACAAGCCCTCTTCTTCTCACACCCCTCGCTGCTTTCCCTTTCATTCCACTTTCATTCCGTTGTATTGGTACATTAGTTCCAAGACCGCTACAATCTCACACGCCCCTGCACTTGATACCTCCCTTTCCCCATCACAGCTGAACCACAATGAAAAGGTGAAGCATGGCACAGCTGAGAAGAAAAATATCCCATCATGGGGCGTAAAAGGGGGAGCACAGGTCCTAGCATGCCATTTCGATGGCAAAGCTTAACTCTGCCCATTCCTCAGATTAGCCACAGGAAAAGTGCTCACACTGATGCTTTTGGGCAGCCCCCCTTTTCCCACACTTTTCAAAGGGGCAGACTATAGAAGCCCCATGAATTGTTTCTGGAATAAGCGTGACGTCATGCGGAGGCTCCCCCACAAAGTGAGGGCTGGCCATACTGTCGTGTCTGTGTACAGCCATGCCATGGTTTGTCTGCAATGTCACTGATGCCACAGTATATTGAATGTTTAATGCTAACCCGATGTATTCTCTCCTTAGCCATGTTCTTTCCATATTATAACTCTTATTTCTCCAGGCCCTCTAGCCAGGAGTGCCCTGTCATGTTATCTCACAGAGCTATGCATCTCCAAGCTAGAGACGACCTTGGAGATCCCAGACGCCTGCTTCTGCTACTTTGCCCATACCCTGGGAACCTATTATTGTGTACTCACTGTTTAGCCATAACTATAAAGGGTTCTCACAGGACCCGTGTAATCTTGCGCGCCAAAAACTGAACAGTTGGTGGAGCGCGGGAAACTCAAGTATAACATAGACTTTTTGTTTTGTTTTGTCACTTCTACCAAGCTCCGTGATGAAGTTCAGACCTGAACTGTAAAGATCCTAATAAAAGCTTTTCTACTGGAATCAATGCGTGTTCACTGGAGAGGGGCTGAGGGATCTACCTGCCAGGAACTGACACATACAGGGCAAAAATCTCCATGTGGAATTGGCTGGGATGTGCATGTAACAGCGTGGTCAACTTGTCCTTTTGTACTGTACTTATATACTATAGAAGGATCCCAAGGTCCAAGGAGACCGAATACAGAAATAATTTTAATTTTATAAATTTTATGAATGAAAGTCCAAGTGCTATTAGTGCAACAATTTAGAGAGAGATTATCGATTTCATTCTACTCCATAATAATTTACAAAAATACAAAACCAATGCTTGACAATTCTTACAATTACAATATCTGATCAGGTAATTACATATGTCAAAAAGTCCAGTGTTTAATCTGTTGTTTCTTCCTTTTGCAGGCAAAAGCCAGACACCACGGGAGCCAAGAGATGGAACAGAGGTCTCCCGGGTTGTTGGCAACGGATGCGCCAGCAATTATAACCAGGGCTTTTTTTCTGGGAAAAGAGGTGGTGGAACTCAGTGGGTTGCCCTCAGAGAAAATGGTCACATGGCTGGTGGCCCCGCCCCCTGATCTCCAGACAGAGGGGAGTTGAGATGGCCCTCCGCGCTGCCGAGCGGCGTGGAGGGCAATCTCAACTCCCCTCTGTCTGGAGATCAGGGGGCGGGGCCACCAGCCATGTGACCATTTTCAAGAGGTTCCGGAACTCCGTTCCCCCGCGTTCCTGCTGAAAAAAAGCCCTGGTTATAACAGCCCGTTTCGCGTTGTCTTGCTTTATCAAGCCTTTCATTTACTGCCTACAACATAGTATTAATACAATAACATTGTATCCAATCAATAATGTAATAATAAATAAATACAAAAATCCATGTTCATCTACTTACATCATCTTCAATAAATATATTCACAACACAGCATAGTTAAATGCCTCCTAAACTCTTTCACAAACTGAAATATTCATTTGTTAAGTATGTGGTCTCAGACAAAGCAACAACAACAACAACAAATATTACAGGAATAAGCACAGAAAAATTTCTTTACCAAATGGTTAGGGCTTAAAAGAACGCATGATTTAAATAGGTAACAAATTATTATTTGTATTGTAGCATCACCTAGGAAACAAAGGCCCTGAGTTGGTACTGTATGAACGTATCAGTCCCGTGAGGCCACAGCAGTTTCCTTTCTAAATATAGGATCGGCAAAACTAGGTAAATGCGAGGAAGTCATCTGTTGCAAATTTACCCACTACTATTTTTAAAAAATACGTGTTTGCTTTACAAGCCATTGTTAGGTGGGCCCAGGGCCAGCTCAAGGTATATTGTCACCACCTTCTGAGTGTTGGGCTAGAACTAGTTTTGCTCAGTGAAACTGGGAAGCTGCTTTATGAATAAAGTCCACACGAGGCTTGTTGCTTTAAGAAAGAAACGTTGTTGAAAGGTTTATCGTTGAAGTAATCCCTACTGGTAAACAAAACAAATCTAACTAATGAGCGTCTCTATTGTAAATCAATCAAATTAAAGCAACATTATAGTCAGAATTGACCAGGCACATAGCACTTTAATACTGTATAGGAAATCCTGTTGAATTAGATTTTAATTATTTATATATGATGCTTTGCCTTCTGTAATCACCTACACAGTGTATATATATTCTCTGTTTATCTTGCTTTATTTGACTATAATGTTGCTTTAATTTGATTGATTTACAACAGAGACACTCATTCGTTAGATTTCACGGCTTGTTTGTTTTTGTTTATTTGTACATTACCGTGATACTCTCCTTTTGTTTACTTTCTAGTTACAAAATCAAAAAGAGTCCAGTAGCACCTTTAAGACTAACCAATTTTATTGCAGAATAAGCTTTCGAGAATCAGGTTCTCTTCGTCAGATGCATGATCCAAACTGGTCAAATACAGAAGAGGAGGGGAGAGAGGGGAGAGAAGGAGACATTTCTAGTTACATAATCCCTACTGGGGCAAGAAAGGCAGAAAAGGCATTCTAGCTAGCTTTCTAGTTTGAGGATGGAGTGAGATGCTGAGAGGTTGTAGGAGAGCGAGAGGAAGGAAGGAAGGAAGAACATTCAGGGTAAACAAATATACAGCAGCAGAACAAAGGAGAGAGGAAACTGACCCATCCACCTAACTAGCTCCGTTGCTTGCTCTGGGATACTGGTGGTCTTGGTGCAAAAAAAATTGTACAGCCTTCCACTTCCAACATGAGGCATGAACACTAGGGTTACCAGCTTCTAGGGGGTGGCTGGAGATCTCCCGGAAATACAACTGAACTCCAAGCCCCAGAGATCAGTTCCCTGGAGAAAATGGCGGCTTTGGAGAGTAGTCTCTACGGTATTCTACCCTGCTGAGGTCCCTTCCCTCCCCAAACCCTCCCCTCTCCAGGCTTCACCCCCCAAATCTCCAGGAATTTTCCAACCTGGAACTGGCAACCCTAAAGAACACTAGGGAATGCTTTGGCCCAGGCCCAGGAGGTGATATCCATGACCATTCCTCCACTGATGTCTGAAAGCAAGCCAAGCTCCTATGGTGCATCCACACTGGCTTTGAGGGTCCTGGCTGGAGAAGCTACCCTAGAGGTGCCATATGCTGCCTGGGGGCAAGAGATTTCCCACCCAAGCAGGCATTGCCCTCCAGCCCACCAATGGCTAGCAGGCTAGTATCGACATTTTTATCCTAACAGATCCTGCCAGACAGATCCTAACAGATCCTGCCAGACCAACCTGGTTTCCTTCTTTGATCGAGTGACCAGCTTGCTGGATCGGGGGAACTCTGTTGACGTGATTTATCTGGATTTCAGTAAAGCTTTTGATAAGGTCCCCCATGACATTCTGATGGGCAAACTGGAAGACTGTGGAGTAGACTATAGGACAGTTCGGTGGATAGGGAACTGGTTGGAGGACCGCACTCAAAGAGTGGTGGTCAACGGCGTTTCATCAGATTGGAGGGAGGTGTCCAGTGGGGTGCCGCAGGGCTCGGTTTTGGGCCCGGTACTTTTCAATATTTTTATCAATGATCTGGATGAAGGAGTGGAAGGGCTGCTCATTAAATTTGCTGATGATACCAAATTGGGAGGGGTAGCAAACACCCAAGAAGATAGAATTAAAATTCAACAAGACCTGAATACTCTGGAGAAGTGGGCAGCTGTGAATAGGATGCAATTCAACAAAGACAAGTGCACAGTATTACATCTGGGCCACAAAAATGAGAAGCACAAATACTGGATGGGGGATACACTTCTGGGCAGTAGTATATGTGAAAGGGATCTTGGGGTAAGAGTGGACTGTGAACTGAATATGAGCAGTCAGTGTGATGCGGTGGCAAAAAAGGCTAATTCAATCCTGGGTTGTATCAAAGGGGCCATAGCGTCGAACTCGCAGGAGGTCATAGCTCCTCTCTATACTGCCTTGGTCAGGCCACACCTGGAGTATTGTGTGCAGTTCTGGAGGCCTCACTTCAAAAAGGATGTGGCCAAAATCGAGAGGGTGCAGAGGAGAGCGACGAGGATGATCAGGGGTCTGGAGACTGAGCCCTACGAGGAAAGGCTGAGGGCCTTGGGAATGTTTAGTTTGGAGAAAAGGAGGTTGAGGGGGGACATGATTGCTCTCTTTAAATATTTGAAAGGCTGTCATTTGGAGGAGGGCAGGGAGCTGTTGGCAGCAGAGGGTAGGACCTGAAGCAACGAGCTTAAATTACATGCAGAAAGGTACTGGCTGGATATTAGGAAAAACTTTTTCACAGTCAGAGTAGTTCAAAAGTGGAATCAGCTGCCTAGGGAGGTGGTGAGCTCCCCCTCACTGGCAGTTTTCAAGAAGAGGCTGGATGAATACTTGTCAGAGATGCTTTAGGCTGATCCTGCACTGGGCAGGGGGTTGGACTAGATGGTCTGTATGGCCCCTTCCAACTCTATGATTCTATGATTCTGTGATTCTATCCCACTCTTCTTCCAAGAAACTCAAGACACTGTACTTAGATTTTTTCTTTCCTCCATTTCCCCTCATAACAACCATTTGAGGTGGGTTAGGCTGAAAGAGAGTGACTGGACCAAGATCACCCAGTGAGCTTCCATGGCAGAGGAGAATTTGAAACCGGGTCTGTTGCGATAGCAACAGAACTTAACTACTCTAGCACACTGGTTCCCATTTTACTTGCTAAGAGTCTCTCTACACGAGACATGTGACACATGAAGAACACGTGTCAGGATATGCAATATTAGCCAGGAAGGGTAGTTTAGGAAGACAGAGCCGGCGGCAGGGCAAAGGCTTTGCTATACACTGGGGCTGTGTGAGGGGGCTGTGAAATGCCAGAAGGGAAACCTCAGCCCATCATAACCTCTCCAGGTCCAAGCCTGGCTCTGGAAGGCAATTCCAGCCCATTTCCATTCCTCACTGCCCTCTGGTTGCCATCCCACACAGTTTGAGACTGGAGAGGTGAAATTGACAGAGACTGGGGAGGCAAAGATGAAATTAACAAATCCTTTGAGAAGCAATCTCCACCAGCTCCGTCTTTTAAAACTATGCTTCCCAGCTAACATTGTGCCTCCTTACCACTTGACGAACATGCACCAAGGCGTCTAGCGTAGAGAGCCTCTCTGTCCTAAGCCTGCCTTCATCACTCTCATGTTACCCTCTCTTCCTCAGCGCCATATACTTTACAGGTAGCCTGAGGAGTTCTGAGAACTGTCTAAGAACATTCTCATATAAACCTAACAAATAGGGTTGCCAACCTCCAGGTGGGGCCTGGATTCCTTCTAGAATTCCATCTGATCTCCACACGACATAGATCAATCCCCCTGGAGAAAATAGGAACTTCAGAGGGCAAACTTTACGCTGTTCCTTAGATTCCAGGTGAGATCCCACCCCAAACTCCCCCTTCCTCAGGCCCATCTTGAAATTTGCAGGAATTTTCAAGGCTGGAGTTGACAACCCAATCAGCAAATTGCTTACCTACAAAATGAAGCATCTGTCACTCATATATTATAGTAGTCAGTTCTTCCTTTTGAATAACTGGAATAATCTAGTAGGAAAACAACAAAGCGCATTCTCATCTTACTGCAACAAATAAAGCTGCTAAGCATAGCCGATTTGTTTTCTTACTGGTCCAATACTACAAAGGTCTAGAATTATACCATGATCCAGTTATACAATATAAATGAATATAAGGCTCAGTTCTGTAAGGGCTTCATAATATCAATACGATCGTGTCAGCCCATGAATAAAACAGGAAGGCAGCTCCAGAAATGGAGTCTGTGCAAGAAGCCTTTATTGAACCTGTCTTGAAGGCCAGCTCGGGTTTCATAGGGCTGATCAAAGCAGTATTCTGCAGCAAAGATTGATTCGGAGAAGGTGAGTGTGAGGCCAAGCGTAAAGCATCAAAGTGCATACTGAAATCCTTTCTCTCACACACATACACAAAGTATATGGCTACTGGGAGCTAGACATAACTGGGTGATCTCTAGACACTACGGTGGAGATCATCTCCCCCTCCAATCCTGTTAACGTTTGTGAAAAAGAAGACAAGTCTGGTAAGGCCATAAAATCCACTGATAAGGCCATTTAGCCAGACAATCCAAGGGGTTAGGGTTGTCAACTTAGGGTTGCCAGGCGAAACCTGGCAACTGGCAGGAGGGCTGGAGGCAGGGATAAGGGGGCATACATGTGACATTGGTGATGTCACCAACATTGGGTCACTCCTGGGTAAAACCTGGAAAGGGTAGCTCTAAGAATCACCAGAAACTCTATGGTAAAACCATAGATTTCCCAGCAACACCTAGAGTTACCCTATGCCACTTCTTGGTTTTACCCAGAAATGACGTAGTGATGCCAGCAGTATCACTGTTTTTTGTTTTTTATCTCCTGCTGCTGCTTGGAGTGGTGGTGTGCAATGGGACTTGCTGGCAGGAGGCCTGGTAAAACTACCCAACCTCCAGGTGGCACCTGCAGGTTTCCAAGAGCTTTTCAGGGCTTTTAATCATCTTAAATTGCTGCCCCGCTCTTCCACAAATGGAAATAAGATTCTGTCAGAGCTACTGAATGCAAAGTTACCAAGCTACCTCCCACCCCAGCACGGCAGTCCCTGCCCTAGCTCAATGGAGCGATGGGAGCAAAAACGGGACGGGGAGAATTCTCCTATGGTTTTTACTCGTAGAGATTGGGCAAGCTCCTACAGAATCCTGGAGGGAATGGTGTTTACCCCAGTCTCACCCCCCCATGCTCCTGCCCCTTAAATGCTCCCAACTGGCATGAATAAAGTGAAATCCAATTCAAAGTCTTGGTTTTGTTCTTTAAAACCCTACATAGCTTGAGACCTTAGTATCTGAAAGATCAATTCTCCCATATGTTCCTAAGATCACAAGCAGAGGTCCTCCTGACTGTTCCATCAACCAAAGAGGTCATCTGGTAGGTACACTACATAGAAACATAGAGCTGGAAGGTGTCCCCAAAGGTCATCTAGTCCAACCCATGCGCAATGCAGGAAATTCACAGCTATCTTCCCTCCTCACTCCCGTAGTGACCCCTGCTGTATGCCCAGAGGAAGGAAAAAACCCTCCAGGATCCATGACCAATCTAGCCCGGAGGGGAAAAATGTCTTGACCCCCAAATGGTGATTGTCATTATCCTGGGCATATAATAGAGGGCCCTGAGAGCCTAACAGTGGCTCATCCCTTCATGTTCTCCATCTCACAATCTTCATGCATTCATGCTGAGTCACAGAATCAGCAATGCTAAGAGGTGGCTATCTAGCCTTTTCTTAAATACCTCCAAGGAAGAAGAGCCCACCACCTCCCAAGGAAGCCTATTCCACTAAGGAACTGCTCTGTCAAAAAGTTCTTCCTGATGTTAAGCCAAAAACTCTTTTGCTTTAATTTTAAGCCATTGCTTCTGCTCTGACCCTCTGACCCGACCTTTCCTCTCCAGGCTAAACATACACAGCTCTTCCAACCTTTCCTCATAGGATTTGGTCTCCAGACCCTTCACCATCTTTGTTGCCCACTTTTGGACATGTTCCAGTTTGTCAACATTCTTCTTAATTTGTGGTGTCCAAAATGGAACACAGTACTCCAAGCGAGGTCTAACCAGAGCAGAATAAAGTGATATCATCACTTCACATGATCTGGACACTATACTTCTGTTGATAAAGCCTAAGATCATATTTGCCTTTTTAGCCACCGCATCACACTGCTGACTCATGTTCAGTGTATGATCTACTAAGACCCCTAGATCCTTTGCACATGTTCTACTGCCAAGACAAGTCTCTCCCATTCTATAATTAAGCTTTTTGATTTTTCCTACCTAAATGCAGAACTTTACATTTTTCTCTGTTGAAATTCATTTTGTTAGTTTTAGCCCAGTTTTCCAGCCTATCAAGATCACTTTGTATCTTGACTCTGTCTTCTACTGTGTTTGCAACCCCTCCAAATTTAGTATCATCTGCAAATTTAATGAGCATTCCCTCTATTCCTGCATCCAGGGCTCATTTCGAGGGGGAACGCGCAGGAATGCAGTTCTGGTAGTTCCCCAAAGAGGTCACATGTCAGGTGGCCCTGCCCACCTGACTCTTGGCCATTTTGGGTCCATTTCATCCTGGATTGGGGCCGAAATGGCCTGGATCGGGCCTCTGATGGATGGTGGGTCACTCTCCTGTTCAGCAGCAGCCCGATCCTGACCATGTTGGTCCCCTTTTAGGCCATTTTCAGCCCCTTTTTGCCATTTTGGGCCCAATTTTGGCCCTGAATGGCCAGGATTGGGTCCAAAACAGCCAGGATAGGTGATGTCAGAAAGAGTGGCATATGCAAATCAGTTATGCTAAGAACTCATTTCCGGTGATGGCAAGGGGCGTGGCATACGCTAATGAGTTATGCTAATGAGGTATGCTAATGAGTTCCTCCAGCTCTTTTTCTACGAAATGACCCCTGCCTGCATCCAAGTCATTTCTAAAGATGTTGAACAACTCAGGGCCCAGGACAGATCCCTGAGGAACTCCACTCATAGTTCCTCTCCAAGAGGATGAAGAACCCTTTACAAGCACTCTTTGAGTGTGATCTGTCAACCAGTTACAAATCCACCTAACAGCAGTAGGAACTAAACCACATCTTACCAACTTGTCAACAAGAATATCGTGTGGAACTTTACTGAAATCAAGATAAACTATGTCTACAGCATTCCCCATATCCACCAAGCTGGTCATGCTCTCAGAAAAGGAGATAAGGTTAGTCGGACATGACTCATTCTTGAGAAACCCAGGCTGTCTCGTAGAGCCAAGCTACAAGAGACGAATTACATGAGGACGCCCATATGAAGGGAGTCGCAATGTTAGCCGGAAAGCTGAGTTTTAAAAGAGAACAGAAGGCTTTGTCAATTTCCTTTCTCTAGAAAGCCTGCAAAGATTGCTTCCCTTCACGTGGATGTCCTCAGGTAATTTGTCTCTTGTAGCTTGGCTCTTAGTAATCACAGCTGTCTTTTCTAAATGCTCAAGGAGTGACTGTTCAATGATTTGTTCCAAAACCTTTTCAGGTATGGACCTCAAGCTGATGGATCAATCGCTACCTGAATCTTCCCTTATCCCCATCTTCTAAAAAGGGCCTTTTCGGGGGCAGCCCCATGATTACGGAACAACCTCCCCAGTGAGGTGCTTGTGGCCCCTCACTCTTGTTGAAGCTGAAGACAGTTTTATTTAGGATGGTCTTTGATAAGCTTTCTACTTACTGGTAGTTTTAAAGTGTGGTTGTAAATTGAGGTCTTTTTATGTATGTTCATGTTTGTTATAAGCTGCTGGGAGTGCTGTAATGTAGAAAGGTGACTAGTAAATGTTTTAAATAAAATAAACAAAATAAAATCTCCCCTATCTCTGATCATCTAAAGCTTGAATAAATTTGTTAACAGCGATGACGCTATGCAATGATCTGTTTCTTCCAAATTTGTTGCAACATGTTGACTCCTTTTCAGTACATGCCTGAATATCATTGGACTCCGGAGCTGCTTCTTCTCCACCCAGAGAGGACAACTATTAGACAACACAGTCTACAAAGCCTTAGCACATGTTAAGCTCAGCATGTATTTCACAGCCACCGGATTATTTATTAGCCATGTTTCTTTAAAAAAGATAATCTCCAAACATTTTAGCTTATAAAATACTTGCAAACATGTCAGCATTCATGTCATTACAGCAAGCACTAAAGAGTATTCCCGTAAATCCTGTCTTCTGACGTTTGCTGTTACGGCTTCTAGAGGGCGCTATTTTACTATTCGAAACCGTTGGCCTGAAAAAATGAGTGAATGAATACAAAGGAACAGAAACCTAAGGCCCGAATCTTGAAATCTTTTACTCAATACGGCCTAGATTTACAGGGATAGTAAATCTCTGCCTGGGATGTATTAGATGTAGTCTCACGTGACTGAAGGTTTTCTATACCACAAAACAAAACAAAACAAAACCACCTTCTATGTAAAAAAGCCAAATGTTAGGGAACAGGAATCTAGTCTAGCCTTCCCCCTGACATGCTAGTTTTCTACGGGCAGTGGATTTTCTTTTCTTTTCTTGTAGGAAGGGGCATTCAGCCCTGTGAGCCCCACTTACAAGCTGAAGTAACACAGCCCACAGATTTCTTTCCACCTTGGTGAGAACTCAGCCCAAGTTGTATCAGTGACATTAGAACTTTACAAGGCATACAGATCAGCTTATTTATGAAGGAAATACATTTCAGTGGTACAACTCTGTGTGTATTTAGTGCTTAGGAGAAAAATTGCTTTTACTTGGCTTGATCAGGGCTCATTTCGAGGGGGAACGCGCAAGAATGCAGTTCCGGTAGTTCCCCAAAGAGGTCACATGACAGGTGGCCCCGCCCACCTGACTCTCAGCCATTTTGGGCTCGTTTCAGCCTGGATTGGGGCCGAAACAGCCTGGATCATGCCTCTTGACGGGTGGTGGATCACTCTCCCGCTCAGCAGTGGCCCAGTCCTGACCATTTTGGGCCCCTTTTCAGCCATTTTCAGCCCCTTTTTGCCATTTTGGGCCCAATTTCAGTCCTGAATGGCCAGGATTGGGTCCAAAACAGCCAGGATAGGTGATGTCAGGGTGTGTGGCATATGCAAATCAGTTATGCCAATGACACACTTCCAGTGATGGCAAGAGGCAAGGCATATGCTAATAAGTTATGCTAATAAGCTATGCTAATGAGTTCCTCCAGCTCTTTTTCTATGAAATGACCCCTGGGCTTGATACTGTAGAGACCTTTGTAACAATACCAGGCTTTGAGTTCTAAAGATGAAAAATGCTAGAGATAAAACCTGGGCCAGCAGAGCAAGTGACCATCCTTGGGTTGCCAACCTCCAGGCAGGGCCTGGAGATATTATGACTGATCTCCAAACTACAGAGATCCATTCCCCCAGAAGAAATGGCAGTTTTAGAGGGTGGGCACTATGGCATTCTACCTGCGGAGGTCCCTCCCTCCCTCCCTGGGTTCTACCCCCAGATCTCCAGGAATTTCTCAGCTTGGAATTGGCAAATGTAGGCCATTCCCTGTAATCCTAAACATGCAGCCAGATATGATGGAAAGCACCGTATACAGGCTAAATGGTATTATTATAACTATTATTTTACAAGTCTTGAGCCTTGCTTCAAATTATGTTTCTTTTCCTGCTTTCCAGATGTACAGTAGATATCTGCAAATTTGAGACTCACAGTTTACTCATTCAAGGACCATGATTTGATCACAGGACATGGCGCACAACCCCATTTTTATTCCAACCATGCCGTGATCATGATCATCGCATTCTGCAGGAAATGTGGTTCTTCTGTTGGGAGGCAGCAGAAGCCTGCCTCCCAATCTTCTCAGATTTTCATCCTTTGTGGCAACTCCTATCACCGACCACCTGATCCTTTTCACTGGAGAGGCTGGGAACTGAACTTGGGACCTTCGGCATGCCAAACTGGTGCTCCATCCCTAAGAGTCCCTCTACATGAGATGCCTCTGTGCATGTTCATCAAGTGTAGGGAGACACAATGTTAGCCGGGAAGCATAGTTTTAAAAGACAGAGCTGGCGGAGATTGTTCCTCAGAGGGTTTGTTAATTTCATCTTCACCTCCTGGAAGGCTCTGTCAATTTCACCTCTCCAGTCTCAAACTGTGTGGGATCGCAACCAGAGGGCAGCAAGGAATGGAAATGGGCTGGAGCTGCCTTCCAGAGCCGGGCTTGGACCTGGAGAGGTTATAATGGGCTGAAGTTTCCCTTCTGGCATTTTGCAGCCCATTCACACGGCTCCAGCGTATAGCCTTTGCCCTGCCGCCAGCTCTATCTTTTTCAACTGCCCTTGCTGGCTAACATTGCATCTCCCGACACGTGTTCTTCATGTATCAGATATCTCGTGTAAAGAGACTCTAAATCACAGCCCATCCCATGATGCATATTAATCACATCCTGCCTTCCTTAAGGTCTAGTGTTGCTGTAACGCGTATCCAGACAGACAGCCCAGTCCAATTGAAAATGATCACAAGAAATTTCCACAGATGGGTTTTCCTGAATCTGAATGATGCCTTGGCAGACGCATTGGTGAAGGGCAGCGTATGTCCCACATCACATACAGTGCCAAACACATCCCTGGTGCCCTCCTGTCCATCAGTACTGACCAACCATTGGCAGGAAAGGGCTGGATGCCTTTCCTGTTAGCAGAAGTCTCGCATCCTCTGTGTGGCAGTCAAGATTCTGCAACTGTGCATGAGAACGGCAACCTGTGATTGTATAGACCCTGAATCCAGAATCCCCAGCACAATATTACATTGAATTGGCTGGTGTCCAGCAACGCCAGCCTTTTGTCCACCCTCACCACCAGCCCTGCAGCAGCAGGCACCCCCTTTAGGTCCTGCAGCACAGCCTCTGGCAGTACCTCAGTTGCAGGAGCCCCTACAGGCCTCCAGGCCTCTCCCACCCTTAGGCCAGTTGCAGCCGACGCCCAGGCACAACTCTGGGGAACAGCCTGCAGCCACTCAGCAGACTCACCTGTCTCCTGCAGTTGCCCAGATGGCTCCACTTCATCCAGGCTCACACGAGGTTGCCATCAGCACAAGGCAGGCAGGCGCAGGCCCCAAGATGCCAAGGGAGCCACTGGGGAAGGTTCAGAAGCAGCAGGGGCGAGCCAGGCAGAGAGCAGACCAAATGCCACACCCTAGGTGGGGATGGAGGGGGTGGAGCCAGGAGACTACAGAGTCTACCCAGCCCTCCTATCAGATAGGCTGGGAGCAGGGCCAGTCAGGGAGACGGGGTGACGATTGGGGCCAGAGCCAGGGAGGTGGGGCCAGGGGAGGCCTTTAAATTCAGGTTCCTGTGAAGGCCGAGGAGGATTTTGCAGGGAGAGACAGCTGGAGCATGCTGCTACTCCCAGGGCAGGAGAAGGAACAAGGTGGTGCAACCCCCTTCCCTGCCCATCTGAGGCCGGAGGACACCTGCCTGGAGAGTTGGTAGGATGGCAGGCCAGCAGGAGAGGGTGCCAGTGAGGGAGGATCCTCACAGCTGGTTTGTATTGGCTATGCAGGCAACACATTCCTCGTCAACTGAGAGCCAAGCTACAAGTGATGCCTTACACAGGTTGGACACTTGTCAGCTTACCTCATGTTTTGATGGGAAATGTAGGCGTCCTGGTTTTACATCTTGGCTCTCCATTACAGCTGCAAGACCAGGATGCCTACATTTCCCATCAAAACTTGAAGGAAGCTGACAAGTGTCCAACCTGTGTCAGGCGTCACTTGTAGCTTGGCTCTGAGAATGGTCTCCTCCTTCCATGAATAATCTCCTGAAAATAAGAATCAACAAGAGAATGAAGCTCGGGAGTGGAATCTAGGATGCCAGCATGCTCACAGGCCACACTATCCTATCTTTTTGAATGTAGCTTTTTAATTTAATTTAATTTAATTTATACTCTGCCTTTCCCCCCAACGGGGACCCAAAGTGGCTTATATGGTTCTCCTCTCCTCCATTTTATTCTCACATCAGTCCTGTGAGGTAGGTCAGGCTGAGTGGGGCCGATTCCACACGACATTGCGCAAAACTCGCATGAGAAAACACGATCTTCCACGTTTTTTCCGGCATGTTCCGCAACGTCCCAGCTTCAGGTAAGCCGTGTGGAATCAGCGAGTGTGTGACTGGCCCAAAGTCACCCAGTGAGCTTCCGACAGAGTGGGAATCTAAGTCTCCCAGATCCAATCCAGTACTCTAACCACTACACAACACTGCCTCTCGTGAATTGAAGCGGTAGCCCTCAACCTCTCCCCGGGCTTTTCATGAGGGGAGCTTCTGAGCACATGAAGCTGTCTTAGATAGAAGCAAACCATCAGTCCTTCAAGGTCAGTATTGTCTACTCAGGCTAGCAGCAGTAAGTAGACATCTTTCATATTGTAGACCTGATCCTTTTAACTGGAGATGCCAGGGACTGAACCTGCGACCTTCTGCATGCCAAGCAGATGCTCTGCCACTGCCCCAAGAGAAACCATGGCACATTTCTCCTTCAAATTTTTTTGTGTGTCCCAAAAACTTTAATCCAAGGCCAAAATGTCTTCCTCTGAAGACATTTGTGGAACACCAAGATATTGTGTTGATTTTTTTTCTTGTATACTAATGACTTCTAATCTTTCCCTTAGGTGTGGTCTAGCTGCCACCAGATAATATCCTACCTGCTGGCGGTGAACTTTGCTATGGGCTATATCCAGGGCTTTTTTTCAGCTGGAACGCGGTGGAACGGAGATCCGGAACCGCTTGAAAATGGTCACATGGCTGGTAGCCCTGCCCCCTGATCTCTAGACGGGGGGAGTTGAGATTGCCCGGAGGGCAATCTAAACTCCCCTCTGTCTGGAGATCAGGGGGCGGGGTCACCAGCCATGTGACCATTTTCTCCGAGGGCAACCCACTGAGTTCCACCACCTCTTTTCCCAGAAAAAAAGCCCTGGCTATATCACTGTTTCACTTTCCTTAGAGATCAGCCTAATGCCACACCTTGATACTTTTGTGCTAAAGTTTCCACAAAGTTTGCCAAGCCAATTAGCTCATTTTATGTTCTCCTCAGGGAACGCCAATACAATCTAAAACAAATAATGCCACTATATTTGATTCAAAAGGCTTCCATTTTTATGCCCAGACAAACGGATTTATTTGTATTTCCTTCTCCAGCTCCGATTTCCAACTTAAAAATAAAATCCACTCTGTCCACAAAACCAACACAAGAGACCAGTTTATTTAATAATGGGGCACCCACCGTAGATACTCTGAGTGGATGGCTTCTCTTAAGGGCTTTTTGAATCACCATACAATAGGATGAGAATAAAATCATTCCACACTCATAGTAACAAGGACAGATGTCATGCACCACAGACTAATGAGTGTGTATATTCACAAGTGCACACTAAACCTTAGGATAAGGTGGGTTTTAAGTTTATATATACCCAGGTATGCCCTGACCTAGAGAGCCCAGGCTACTTCAATCTTGCCAAATCTCGGAAGCTAAGCAGGTTCAGTTCTGGTCAGTATTTGGATGGGAGACCATCATGGAAGGCCAGAGTTGCTATACAGAGGCAGACAAACCACCTCTCAGTGTCTCTTTCCTTGAAAACCCTGTGGGGTCATCATAAATCAGCTGTGACATGACAGCAAAAAAAAAATACCCAGGACTGTTTCAAAATGACTTCTTGGAAATAGGATACAATTCAGCAAAGACAAGTGCACAGTATTACATCTGGGCCACAAAAATGGAAAGCACAAATACTGGATGGGGGATACACTTCTGGGCAGTAGTATATGTGAAAGGGATCTTGGGGTAAGAGTGGACTGTAAACTGAATATGAGCAGTCAGTGTGATGCGGTGGCAAAAAAGGCTAATTCAGTCCTGGGTTGTATCAAAGGGGCCATAACATCGAAGTTGCAGGTGGTCATAGCCCCTCTCTATACTGCCTTGGTCAGGCCACACCTGGAGTATTGTGTGCAGTTCTGGAGGCCTCACTTCAAAAAGGATGTGGACAAAATCGATAGGGTGCAGAGGAGAGCGATGAGAATGATCAGGGGTCTGGAGACTGAGCCCTACGAGGAAAGGCTGAGGGCCTTGGGAATGTTTAGTTTGGAGAAGAGGAGGTTGAGGGGGGACATGATTGCTCTCTTTAAATATTTGAAAGGCTGTCATTTGGAGGAGGGCAAGGAGCTGTTCCAGTTGGCAGCAGAGGGTAGGACGCGAAGCAATGGGCTTAAATTACATGCACAAAGGTACCGGCTGGATATTAGGAAAAACTTTTTCACGGTAAGAGTAGTTCAAAAGTGGAATCAGCTGCCTAGGGAGGTGGTGAGCTCCCCTTCACTGACAGCTTTCAAGAAGAGGCTGGATGAATCTTTGTCAGAGATGCTTTAGGCTGATCCTGCACTGGGCAGAGGGTTGGACTAGATGGTCTGTATGACCCCTTCCAACTCTATGATTCTATGAAATGAAGAGGAAGCAATTCTGTATCGGAACTTCAGTTTTTACTGGCAACAAAGTAAAGGCAGCAAGAATACCCCTTCAAAACCAGCCCCCAAAGATGCTTTCTGGTCTGAACAGAACCTGAGAATAGCCTCCCAGCATGGGGATGTGTGAAAAGCATACCCCAAATACAGGGAGATGGTAAGGATGTGAAAGAACCACCAAAGTTATTGTGGAACCATCTCAAGGTGGCGTGTATGATGGCAGATCACCTCAGCTGGAATGGTGCAGTTGGAGAATTGTAAGCTAGCAGAAGAGCTAGGGAAGAAATTTACTAGGCTACAGAAAGAGAAGCTATGGAAGGGAAAAGGAAGAGTTGGGGGATTCATAGCAGCTGGGGTGAGGTCTCCTTTATCAGGTTCAGCAGTGTGGTGGTGGAAAACTTTTTGGGGGGGGACTGTTTAACCATGCAGTCCTTTTTGTTTGTTTGTTTGTTAATAAATTTTTATTGGATGGGTCAATATATAATCAAATTCAAATACAAATACACTCCATTTCAATACCCCTGTATATATTTCCCCACCCCCTCCCCTCCCTCCTTTTCAATAATGACTTCCAACAGCACTCCAACCCCCCCGTTATTAATAATACCTTATTACTATATTAATATTATTCTTTTCTTACTATTAGTAAAGATCTTAGTTATATCTTATCTTACTTAATTTCTTTAAAACCCCTCGAAAGACCGTAATTGTCCCTTAACATCCCATTTCTTTTCCATATATTTTTTCAGCTTTTTCCAATCTTCCAAAAATGCTTCTGGATCTTGCTCCTTCAAATTTCTTGTTAGTTTGTCCATTTCAGCCATGTACAACAATTTCCTTGTCCACTCTTCAATTTCAGGTATTTCTTCTCTCTTCCAGTACTGAGCATATATTTTTCTAGCTGCTGATATCATATAATATAACAATATCTTATCACTTCTATTAACATCTTCCAAATGCAATGATAATAACAACATTTCTGGATTTCTTGCAACATTATAACAAAGTATCAAAGACATCTCAGTACATATTTTGGTCCAAAAGTCTCTAGCCTTACGACAAGTCCACCACATATGAAATAGAGAACCTTCATGCTCCTTACATTTCCAACACTTATTGGATAGCTGTTTGTTGGCTATGGCTAATTTTTTTGGTGTTAAGTACCATCTATATAACATTTTATAGCCATTCTCCCTAATACTGGTACATGTTGATATTTTTAAAGTATTTTTCCATAATTGTTCCCATGCTTCCATCGTTATTTCATTATTACAGTTTATAGCCCACTTTACCATTTGCACCTTAACTGTTTCATCTTCTGTAAACCACTTCAATAGCAATTTATACATTTTAGAAATTATTTTATTATTACCTCCCAACAATAATTCTTCTAACTCTGAATTCTTGGTTCTAAAGCCTGTTTTCCTTTGGTCTGAGTCAACTAAGTCTTTAATTTGTCTATATTGCAACCAACCATATTTAAAAGGCAACTCCTCATTTGGTTTAAGCTTCAACTCATTATCTGTTACTTCTGTTAAATCTTTGAGGGTAAGCCATTCCTTTCCTTTATATTCTAAGTTTGGGTTGATCACCTCAGCTGATATAATCCACAGTGGTTTCTTCTGGTCTATAAATTTTTTGTACTTTAGCCAAGTCGATAATAAATTTCTTCTTAAGTAGTGGTGCTGGAACATTGCGTCTATTTTGTGCTTTTCATACCACATATATGCATGCCATCCAAAAGGTTTATTATAGCCTTCCAAAGTTAGTAATTTATGATTGGTTAAAGACACCCATTCTTTTAGCCAAACGAGGCATATCGCTTCATGATAAAGTCGAAGATCAGGTAACTGCATTCCGCCCCTTTCCTTGGCATCACAAAGAACTTTCATTTTTACTCTTGGTTTCTTTCCTGCCCACACAAATTCCGATATTTTCGTCTGCCATTTTTCAAATTGTTTTTTGTCTTTTATAATCGGTATTGTCTGCATTAGGAACATCGTTCTAGGTAACACATTCGTCTTAACTGTGGCAATTCGACCTAACCACGATAGGTTTATTCCATTTTATCATATCCCTTTCTATTTGTGTCCAGAGCTTTACATAGTTGTTCTTAAATAAATCAATATTTTTCGCTGTTAGCTCTATTCCCAGATATTTAGTCTTATGTACCACTTCACACTCTGTTAATTCACTCAGTTCATGTTGCTTCTTTTTGGTCATATTCTTGGTTATTATTTTTGACTTCTTTTTGTTTATATAAAAACCTGCCAGATCTCCAAATTCCTTAATTCTCTCAAGTACTCCAAATTCTTTAATTCTCTCTTTAACCATGCAGTCCTGAAAGCCTTCCTTTTACCTCAAAAAGTTCACGAGCATTTAGGTCATGCAGTTTGAGAGAAGGTGTAAGGATCGCCTTATCGAGAGTCACTTTGAGGTCCATGTTAATCTATGGCTAGGAGATGGCCCTCTTTTTTGTTAACTTAGGAAGGCAGTTTGATTGTCCTATCTGATGGCATCTTCCTGGATATTTAAGAACAGGCTTTGGCAGTCCACAGGTCATCCTGGCTCTTTGCTTTAGGATGATCTCAGTGAGTCACAAGACAGGCTTTTGGGCACAGCGGTTTCGCAACTTATAGCAAAGTTGTGAAATTTCGGACGAGGAGAGCGCTGACTCTCAAAAGCTCAAAACCCTGGGAATCTAGTTGGTCTTTAAGGTGCTACTGGACCCATATCTTGCTCAACTTACAGCAAGACAGTGTCGAGGCATTTTGATTTCCTTGAAAGGTCAGTAGAAGTTCTCTTGGCCTGACCGAGATGGAGTCTGAGTCGTCCTATGGCTGTGTCATTGAGCAAACCAGAGTGTAGTTTTGACCTGCACTGCCTAATGGCACTGTCTTCTCTCCATAATTTTATAGCAGTTGACGAGAATATTTCTGCTGAATAGCTTGAGTCCAATAGCACCTATAAGACTAACAAAATTTGTGATGGGTTATGAGCTTTCACCTATAAGACTAACAAAATTTGTGGTGGGTAGCTTTCATGAGAAGTGAGCTGTGGCTCATGAAACTCATACCCTACCACAAATTTTGTTAGTCTTATAGGTGCTACTGGACTCTTGCTCTTTTCTACTGCTACAGACAGACTAACACAGCTACCCATCTTGAATAGCTTGGACAACTTTACCAGGTACTGTCTGTTGAGATGCAATCAAACTTGCCCCAGTTCTGTATTAATGCTATTGCCATCTCCCCCTCCAGTTCTTCCTATTCTTCTGTGCATGGGGACGGGAGCACTGGAGAGAAAGGACTGTGCTTTATGGTTTGTGATATCAGTTCTGCCATTTGGGATGTTCTTATAACTAGCAATCATGGCTATTACAAAATATCAGTCAATTAGAATGAGTAAACATATCACATCGTTTAGAAGCTCATCTATTGCATCAGTGAATCTTGGGTATTGACGCAGGACACATTTAATATTGCTCCTGTGGGACACATGAACACATGAGCTACATTATACTGGCCCTTCAAGTCCAGTGTTGTTTACTCAAACTGCCAGCAGCTCTCCAGGGCGTTGGGTAGAAGCCTTTCAGATCACCTGCTCACTGACGCTTTGAGTTGGAGATGCTGGGGATTGAACCTGGGACCTTCTGCATGCCAAGCAGATGCTTTACCACTGAGCCATGACCTCTCCCCTAGCAAGAGAGACATCCATAAGCACTTATTAGAATGCCCTTCTTACGGCACAATCCTAGTTAGAATTCAAAGGACCAGAAACACTCAGGGGGCTTCATTGCACGTAATGCTATTGAGGACTGGGCTGTTACTTCTGTAATAGTTCTGATGCTATTCATACAAAGTCTACGAAGTGTCAGTCGTTACAGCTGTCTGCTCTACAGTCATAAACGTCACAGTTTGAGGGATTGTTCATATCAGGAAAGAATCTGAGGCCCTTGCCTTTTACTAAAGGAACTGTTGTACAATTCCAGAACTAAGGATCCTATTCCCCCATTGGGGGCAGGGATCCCCCGCTTTTACCCTCCACCACCCCCTGCCACCATTCACAGGGGAGAAGGAACGAGGTTCCCGGGTGCACTCCTGGGGGTGGCATGATGATGTCAGTCCCAGGAATGACGTCACTGCACCACCCCGAGAGTGTGCGCGCTTTGCAGTGGGTTGATTTGGGCCTCAAACAGGTCTGATTCAGCCCACTTGAGGCTCAAATTGGCCCATTGCGGAGTGCGCACGTGCTCCTGCACCTGCGCAGTGATGTCACCTGGAAGTGCTGTCACTAAAGGTGATATCATCACACGGGTGTAGGGCCACACACGTGAGTGAAACATGCTGGGGTCACAAGACAGGTCAGTGCCAGGTCCCCAGCCTCCCGCTAGGACAGTAAGGGGATGTGGCGACCCCATCAAGAACGCAGCGGAGTGGATCCGCCAGATCTCCTGATTTCAAACTACAGAATTTATCTGACCACAGAAGGTCACAAGAGCTCCTCTATATCCAAATTATGAGGGACAGATCCAGCAAATATGACACAGCCGTACTGTCTACATACCGGAAGCATGCTAGAGCCACCTTCATTTGTCCATTGGAGGGTGTTTTTTATTTATTTGTTTACTTCTTTTTATACTGTGCTTTTCTCCCTAACCGCCTTGACCTTGATAGCCCAAGAGAGCATGGTTTTGTCAGATCTCAGAAGCTAAGCAGGGTCGGCCTAGTAATTGGATGGGAGACCTATTGCAGAGGCAGGCAATGGCAAACCACCTCTGTTAGTCTCTTGCCATGAAAACTCCATCAGGGGTCAGCAATGACTCGAGGGCAGGGTTTCATTCATTTTCCCCAATAGGGATGCAAAGCAGCTTACATCATTCTCTTCTCCATTTTAATATCACAACAACCCTGTGAGGTAGTTCAGTCTGAAAGTGTATGATTAGCCCAAGAACACCCACTGAACTTCCGTGGCAGAGAGGGGACCCAAAACTGGGTTTCCCAGATCCTAGTCTGACGCGCTAGCCACAACACCACACTGGGAGGCATATTTCAATTGGGAGAATCATAGAAATATGTCTGGTGGTTCAGCTAGAGATTTAAGGGAATCATAGTCTTTAGATTCATAGTAGAAAACATGATTGAACTAGTATATTGCTAAATCCTGTAAAGACCCCCTCCCCAGTTTCTATCAGTGAGACTGCTGCTGTTTTCTCCATCTCCCACCCATAGAAATGTTTATTGGGGCTGGGTAAAGTGAGACCATCATACAGGGTTATTTTATGATTCAACTGTATGATATTTATGATTTAAAAGTAAATTTTAATTTATTTATTTATTTATTTATTTATTTATTTTATTTTTAACCCGCCCTCCCTGCAAGCGGGCTCAGGACGAGGTACAACATTGATTAAAATACAACTTTAAATCAATTATAAAAACAGATAAAACACTGTGCCCCTTTCGGGGCAACCAGCGGGAGTGGACTCTCCATGCTCCTTGTAGAGGGAGACCGGTGGAAGGCTCAGCAATGATGGGCTAAAATTAGCCTCCACCATATGCCTGGCATAACATCTCTGTCTTACAGGCCCACCTAAATGATACAAGATCCTGGCAGGCCCAAGTGTCCTCAAACAGAGAATTCTACCAGGTTGGGGCCAGGCCCAAAAAGGCCCCGGCCCTGGTAGAGGCCAGCCGAGCCTCCCTAGGGCCAGGGACCACCAGTAGACGTTTTCCAGTTGAATGAAGTGCTCTCTGGGGCACATACAGGGAGAGACGGTCCCTTAGGTATGCTGGTCCCAGTCCTAGGGCTTAATAGGTCAAAACCTATAAAGGTCAAACCTTTATAGGTCAAAACCTAATGTAACTTTAATATTTTGTCGAATGCTTTCACGGCCGGAGAACGATGGTTGTTGTGGATTTTCCGGGCTGTATAGCTGTGGTCTTGGCATTGTAGTTCCTGACGTTTCGCCAGCAGCTGTGACTGGCATCTTCAGAGGTGTCGCACCAAAAGACAGAGATCTTTGTCTTTTGGTGTTACACCTCTGAAGATGCCAGTCACAGCTGCTGGCGAAACGTCAGGAACTACAATGCCAAGACCACGGCTATACAGCCCGGAAAGTCCACAACAACCATAACTTTAATATTGTTGTATCCACTCTGAGCCCATTCATAGGAAGAGTGGACTAAAAGTTGAATAAATCACATGAAATTAAATCAATAATTCACATTAAACATTGCAAAATTAAAGGGTTGCTTCCATACTGATGCTTTACTCTGCCTTTGCTTCCAAAGAATAACACTGGTTTTTTTTGGGTGGGATGGGAGAGCCTCGACACAATGGCTTTCTCTAATCATCTATTTCCCAGGTTTTCTTCATCCTTGGTACTCTCTTTCTTAAACACGATTCACCATGATCTTTTTGGGAAGACTGTCGTTGCGTTAGCGTGCCGTCTGGATGGGAAAGTTTGCATTTTCAAAAGTCCCTCCTACATTGGTGTCATTTTATTTTGGTTGGCCCCCTGCTGCTGCTGCCAATTTCTTTGCCATACCCCCAGAAAGCTTTTCTAAAAAGTAGTAATTGCTATTGTGCTATAGCAATCACCAATGTTGAAAAAAAAGCCCATGGGGGCAGTGGTAAAAAATGTAGGTGAAATGGTGGATGGCAGAGGAACGTTTGAGCAAAACAAAACAAACCCCAAGCAGCAAATGAACACAAAACAGAGAATCCCTCACTCACTGATGACGCAAGACGGGGCTTGACATAAATATTTCCTGTTGTCTCATGCACACAGCCTCATTACTTCAGGGGGACAAGTACGTGCTTCCAAAGCTCAATTCTATTTCCACTTTGCCCCTCTCCTATGCTTCAGGTGGCTACTCGTTAAAAAAAGTTTCAAATGCCTTACAATTTTTTCAAGCTAAATGTTTGTTCGGCATAAATTAAAAAAACACATTAGCTTGAAAAACAACTGCAGAAAAGTGGGTTCGTGGTTTGCACAAGGGCCAGCCAGTTCGCCAGAACTCTGCAGAGCTCTGTTGGGTGCAGACACTGTGCTGGCTTCGGATTCTTTTTTGTTAAATAAGAGTTTTTATTAAAAGATTATTGAAAAGAATTTTTATTAAAAGATTAATTAAAAAGTCACAAAAAAGAAAAAAACAAAGACAAAAAAGATAGAAAGAATTAGAGATAAGAATTAGGAATAAGGACCAATTTTCTCTGTGAAAAGAGTTATACATAACTACAAATTATAACCTAACTTCAAATTTACCTTTACCATCAATAATATATCTTAACCCCAAATTACCCCTAAGTGATTAGATGTTTCTTCCCTTTAAAACATATTTCTTCAGCTCTTAATCGTTAAACGCACAAACCATCAGTTCATTTTTCTCTGTTTCCCATAAAAAGTCATTAAACGGTATCCAGATATCAATATATTTATCCAGTGACTTTTCTCTAACCAGAAACGTAAGTTTAGCCATCTCAGCTTTGGATTCTCGGCTTAAGAGAAGGTTATGAGTTGGTCCAAAACGGAAGAGTGGTTCCATAGAGGGCTTCCAATTCAAATTATATACAGCTTCATTCTAGCTTATTTAAGAGTGGTACACTTTGTATCTTAGCCCGCTAGCCCAGTCCTTGCACTGTCGTGCTTGAAGCTTTTTATACCCCAGCTATTTTTAGCTATTATCAACTGTGGCGTATGGGGCCAATCAGCGTTTGAAGCCCGAAAGAAACTTTGCTCCCTGTCAAAGTGTCCTTCTCTTTGATTGCTGGAGAAAGGAGCCAAGTCTCCAAGGATTTTATCAGTTCAGTGTTTGGTAATTAGATCTATCATTAATGCAAGCTGAAAAACAGCAGGACAATGTTCAAAGGGGCGGGCGGACAAAAGTCACTCATGTGCAACCATAGACAGCTGTTAGTTTGCATTCAGTTTGATGGATTACAAGTTTGCAGACCTGCTTTACATAAATATACACACACACAATATTGGCATACTCTCAGAGTTGTTTTAAAATAAGAAGATCGGCAGAGTTTTGGCTCCGTATAGCTTTTTTGGGAAACCACAAAGCTCAGCTGTCCCCAAATAAAATGACTGCTGGAAAAACTGGAAACCACCATGTGAATAATATAACATCGTCTCCTTCTGAAGGAACATGTGGCACGTCAACTTGACAGTAAAAGAAATGTTTAATCCATGTGCTCTAAACAGAAGAAAAAATCCATCTGTTCATATTAACACACTTCTTCAGAAATCTTGGTGTTTTTTCAGACTGTGCAATTAATTAAGTTTTGATTCTTAAAAATGGCTATAAGTTATATCTGTAAAATATAGTATACTCTGCATATGTATGCTCTTCATATGGGTGTTGATCTACTTTGGTCTTTCTGTGTATTCACTTATTTGCACAGACCTCCTTTTAGTGAAAACATTTTAAGGTGCTGATGGGGAGGTGGGAGGAGGAGAAGGGAGGATTGGATCAGGACACCTGAGAACTGGATCAATAATTTAATTTGCATTAGCTACTGTTGAGTATACAATTGGTTGTGCATATTTCCTTTATTAGTATGCCTGGAAAGTTACCACCTAATACATACTTGCATAATTCTAGAGAATCTACAGAAGAAGTAATTATAACCAGGGCTTTTTCTCTGGGGAAAGAGGTGGGGGAACTCTTACCCGGGGCAATTCCCAGGAGGAGGTGGTGCCCGTCACTACACATGTGCATGCTCCTGGGACTGTGCAATGACATCACTTCCAGGAAGTGACATCATCATGCAGACTGTGGCCGCCCCCGGGAGCGCTCCTGTGCTCCATGGGGGGCCCAATTTGGCCTGGATCTGGCCAAATGCTCCCTGCCTGGCAGTGGCCTGATCCGGGCTGTTTCAGGCCCAGATTGGGCCTGGAATAGCCGCTGCCACATGGGAGAGCAGTGATCCTGGCTGTTTCGGGCCCAATCCTGGCCGTTTCGGGCCCAAACTAGGCCCAAATGGGCCCGAAACGGCTAGGATTGGGCTCAATTTGGCCTGGATCAGGCCGCTGCTGAGCAGGGGAGCGCTCCCCCATGCTGCAGTGGCCTGTTCCAAGCTGTTCCCCCACCCTCCCATCGTGTGTGCTTCCCTCCCCCTCAGGTGTAGGCTTACCTTTGCTCCAGGGGAACTGATCTCCGTCTAGAGATCAGGGGCAGGGTCATCCCACAAAGAGGTGCTGAAACACCGTTCCTGAGCATTCCGGCAGAAAAAAAGCCCTGATTAACTAACATATAACTAGTGACATGCACAATATATTTTGTTTCCCTCTTCTGCTAGACAAGACCAAACTTGGTATGCTCTATAACTGGGTCCACAATGTGGTCTTCGTGGGCACCATGGCACCCACTGACACATTTTCTGTCACCTGCCAAGTGTTTTTAGAAGGTGGGTGAGTCCAGGTGAGGATTTTGCCCAGCAAGGTTTCTGATTGGCCATTGGAAATTTGATAGGCAGCGCAGATTTTTAAAAATGTTGCTTTCGAGGCAGCTGCCACCACAGCCCAAGGATCTTCACTGTGTGGATGAAGGTGAGCTGTGGCAGCCATTTTGTAGCTGCACTCCCCGTGCTGTGTCAGAATTCAAAAGGTGCCCACAGGCTTAAAAAGGTTAGGGCCGCTGCTCCGTAAGTTAGTCTATAGGATGCAAGGATCAATGAAGCACCATATACTTTGGTGGCCCTGTATAATTTTATCTGTAACTCTTAATATGTATTTATTTCAAACATTTAGATATCAGTCTCTCAATTTCTTAATTCCCACCACTAGTCCCTCAGACAACCTCTTTCGGCCTTTTCTTCTGTTCAGCCATTCACATTCCTCTTTAGCTATTTTCATGATCAATACTTACAAATCTTTATTTTGGATGACCAAGCTTTGCTTCCTGACTATGTATGTATTTTGTTTCTTGAAAGAGGGTGACTGAGGTATTCACACTACTTGCCTGTGGCTCCTGGAATGGTACTTAATCCTTGGTGACTTCCTTTCACTGGTTCATATATTCACTTTCTCTGTCATCAATTTATGCAACCCTTGAGGACAACCAAACATCTCTATTGAATAGTATTGTTTTTAAACCGACACTGGGCAAATGGAAGTAGCAGGGTGGATTCTGCCTCTATCTTCCCGCTCCATTGAGCAAAATTTGAACCCTTCATCCAGCCTAAGGAGACTTCCTCCAACGTATGTCCAGAGGAGTTAGCCGTGTTAGTCTGTAGTTGTAAAACAGTAAAGAGTCCAGTAGCACCTTTAACCAATTTTATTATAGCATAAGCTTTCGAGAACCACAGCTCTCTTCATCAGATGCAGAGAGTTGTGGTTCTCGAAAGCTTATGCTACAATAAAGTTGGTTAGTCTTAAAGGTACTACTATTTTCCAACTTCTACAGCTCCTCTCTTGGGCTGCGTGAAGGTTCCTGGAGGATGGCTGGAACCACCCCTCTGTGATTGCTAATTCATACATAGAAGTAATCTCTGAATACTTCTGGTTCCGAATGATGAAGGGGTCTCTCAAACTTCACTTGGGAGAGGGAACTAGGGTTCTTTACAGCATCAGGGATAATGCTGGATCTCCTGTGGAAATTCCCAGGGCCTGTCGTGCTGTTGTCCTATCACTTTCATGTGGTCAACTTTGTGTGTGGTGTCAGACAGTTTTATACCTCCTCATAATGACTAGTGCTGCAATTCATGGTATATATGAACCATAAATTAGGGCATCTTCAGAAGTACTTGGCATTAAACACTTTGATTAATCAACATCCACTGGGTTATAAATGTGGGAGAGCCCAGATGGTACCCAACAGATCTAGCCCACTTCCTGTATGGAGGTTTTTCTCCACTTCAGCTATCAAACTGAGACACTTTTGTTTGGAGCATCCTCACAATGTTGTGGTCTGATCGTGCTCCAATGGTTTTTTTCTAGTCCTCAGTACGTTCTTTCTCAAACCTGCTTTCCCCCCAGTCTTTTAGAGGTAGTGCAGTCTCAGCAAGTGATCGGATGGTTTGAAAGAGACGGTGCACAATATTCAAGGTCTTACCCACATCTGCACTATTTTTCTTCCTTCAGTCTCCATTTTCCCACTGCGCCAACAGAAGCCCTTTCCAGGTTTTTTGAAAAATGGCATTTGCTAGATTACTATAATGTTCTAGTAATCTGTTGCAACAAACTACTATAACACTAACAAAATTTGTGGTAGGGTATGAGCTTTCAGGAGTCACAGCTCACTTCTTCAGATACAACAGATATCTAAAGAAGTGAACTGTGACTCACAAAAGCTCATACCCTACCACAAATTTTGTTAGTCTTATAGATGCTGCTGCTCTTTTCTACTGCTATAGAAAGGCTAACACGGCTATCCATTTTAAAAAATCTACTAGTTCTGAATTCCTAGCTTTTTTAAAAAAAGTTTTTAAGTTTCAGATAGGCAGCCATGTTGGTCTGCATTAGAACAGCAGGATTTGAGTCCAGTGGCACCTTAAGAGACCAACAAGATTTCCAGAATATAAGCTTCCAGGAGTCTAAGTCCCGTTCTTCTCTAAGGGACCACCTAACTCAAATCCTTTTCTAAAGTAAGTCTCTAGCCCCTTCGCTTGTTCATCTATACCTTTCCCCTTATACGAGCTAGAGATTTACTTTTTTTTTTAATTGAAAGCTGGGAATTCAGAGGAACTTGTAGGTGGTTGCAGCCGATTGTTATGTTACAACGTCATAGCAATCTAGCAAAAGAGTAGTTAGTAGTTAGAGTATCAGATTAAGAGCTGGGAGACACAGGTTCAAAATTCTGTGCAATTAATTAATTAACTAACTAACTAACTAACTTCATTTATGCCTCACTTTTTTCCCCAATGGAGACCCAAAGTGGTTTTCATCATTCTCTCCTCCTTTTGATACTACAGCCCTCTGAGGTAACTAGACTTACTTTTAAAAAAAATGAAAACTTGGAAATGATAGCTAGTTAATTGTTTCAGTAGCTCATTCCAAATAAACTTTTTTTTTGCATAATTTGTCATAAATGAAGCAAATACCTCCCTTAATTTTAAGTTAACAGTGAGACACCGATGCAGACATCAACAGAAGATGGCACATGGCTGATTTCATATAGTGATTGTCCAAAACTTTTAGAATCAGAATTGCCTGAGCTGCTAAGTGGTGGAACAGAGAGAATGGAGAGAATTTAGCAGAAGTCAAAAGCATTGCTTTTTACCCTTTGTACCCAATAGCTGAAGAGACAGCCCTGTGTTTTGCTTCTCATGCGCACATTCTGCTCACAACAAACAACATAGCAATTGCCTGTGGAACTTTATCTGAATTACCAGTTTGCTAATCTTCTCACTCAATGCAGAACAGTTCCCACAATCAATCAAAGAACAGGGGAAAGGGGAGCTACAGAAAGGAGTGATGTGAATGCAACTGTTAATTGAAGCTGCTCATGGGTGATGGTGGGGGGGCAGTAACTTCCTCAATCGAGATAGAGAGCCAGGAAGACATTAAAGATAATACAATTCCCATCTGTAGTGAAGAGATAACAAAAGCTCACTGCAAGTCGAAAATACAGCCTTGCCAGTCAGTTAGCCAAATGACAAATAGAACGGTTTCATAAGAGCATGCCCGGCCAAGGAATAATCCCTGGTAGTTAAAATAAAATCGGAGACCCGTGTCAGATTCAAGGCTAGCAACATTTCTTCTAGCATAAATTTTTGTGAGTTATTGCTCACTTCATCAGATGCATGCCGCTGTGTTCGTCCGTTATGCAAATAAATAGCACAGATATTAAAAGCTGTAAATGCAAAATGGAGAGTTGGGGGTAAGACGGTATGTTATCCTTTGAATCAGGGCTTTTTTTCAGCAGGAATGAGGTGGAACGGAGTTCTGGAACCTCTTGAAAATGGTCACATGGCTGGTGGCTCCGCCCCCTGATCTCCAGACAGAGGGGAGTTTAGATTGCCCTCTGCACCGCTCCAGCGGTGCGGAGGGCAATCTAAACTCCCCTCTGTCTGGAGATCAGGGGGCAGGGCCACCAGCCATGTGACCATTTTCGCCGAGGGCAACCCACTGAGTTCCATCACCTCTTTTCCCAGAAAAAAAGCCCTGCTTTGAATGATCCAGGTCACCCTGGCGCTTGGCACTTTTGCCTGCTACCTTGGTTCAGCACTTGAGCTAACTCACCACAGAGAAGGGATTCATGGGGAAAACTTTGTCCAGTTTGGGCTTCTCCTGTCTTTGCTGCCACCAGTTATTGGAATTTCCCTAGAAGAGACAGACTCTGGTCCACCTTGGCTAGGCAAATTTTAGACTTTAACGTGCTTCTTCGTTATAATCACTCACTTCATCTTGATTTGAACTGTGACCCAACTGGTTGGCTCTCAGTGCAACAAGCACCTCTTGACAGAGATAGTGAATATTTCAACCATCCTACAATCCTGCACCTGGTTAGGCTGCTTACATCCCAGATACCAACAGAATTTTCACTGCTGCAGTCTTGCATTCCTTACTGTATTGTGTATCATAAATATGTACGGTTGAGAAAAGAAAAACATTATACTGATAGAACAGGGTTTTTAATGCTCTTTTTTCACCAGTGAGCAAATGTGTCTGCTCCTGAAATCTGCCCAAACCAGTAAAACTTAAAGCCCTGTCGTCTGTTTGCCAGTGTGGTATAGTGGTTAGAGTGTTGGCCTAGGATCTGGGAGACTGCACGTTCGAATCCCCACTCTGTCCTGGAAGCTTGCTGCGTGACCTTAGGCTAGCTACACACTTTCACCTAACCTACCCCACAGGGTTGCTGTGAGGATAAAATGGAAGCGAAGAGAACAATATAAGCTGCTTTGGGTCCCCCCTCCACACACACATTTCGGAGAAAGGTGGGGTATAAATGAAATAAATAGCTAAATTAATTAATCAGTGATGCTAGCAGATTGTACTAGTTTCCTAGCAGTGGAAAACATAACATGGCACATGTACATTTAGCTGTATAGGAAATATTAAAATGTTTAGACCCTGGCCTAGAAAGTCCTGAAGACACTGACTTGTGAAGGGTTCCTCCTGAATAGGTGGTCAGTCTCCATCAGTTTACAGGGTGTCGTATTGGCAGCTCCCAATGCCACACTCTGTGACTTGGGTCTCCAACCTTCCCAGACTAGACCATTAATACCAAGGTGGCAGAACAGGACCTACTAAACTTTCAAGCATGTGACAGGAAATTACGTGAAATCAGAGTCACAAAACAGGAAGAAGAGCCAGAAATTGAATTACGGCCTTGCTAGTCAAGGCTAGTCAGTGAGGAGCATTGGCGTACCAAGTGGTGGTGATAGGGTTGCCAGCCTCCAGGTGGTAGCTGGAGATCTCCAGGAATTACAATTGATCTTCAGCCAACAGACATCAGTTCCCCTGGAGAAAATGGCTGCTTTTGCAAGTGGACTCTATGGCATTATACCCCACAGAGGTCCCTCCACTCCCTAAACCCCACCCTCTACAGGCTCCACCCCAAACATCTCCAGGAATTTTCCAGCCTGGAGCTGGCAACCCTAGGTGGAGACCATGCGTGGCCAGGATGGAGGAAGGGAGAGAACAAAAGAGAGAGTGTTTATTGGAGAGGGTTTCGGAATTTGTCGGTGCTAAAAAGAATGTTCTTCCCCATTGATTGTTGCCTTGGTATCCCTCAGCTCCTTACAGTGTATGTGCAAAGAGGGGCAGAAGAAATGCCACCCTCGCTCTCTGTGCATGCGTACCAGCAGCAGGTCCTTCCTAAAATCAGCAAAACGGACGGCAGCTCTCTAAGAGCTTTATTAGCCAACAGTCCCCAACCTATGGAAATGAAACAGTTTCATTTCTAAGGAAATGAAAGCATGAAACAAAACTGATGGAAGTGCTTGGAAGGTTACCAAATAGCTATGATAAATATTCTGAATAGAATGCATGAAAGATAAGAATAGAATTACCCAGGGCTTTTTTTCAGCAGGAATGCGGGGGAATGGAGTTCTGGAACCTCTTGAAAATGGTCAAATGGCTGGTGGCCCCGCCCCCTGATCTCCAGACAGAGGGCAGTTGAGATTGCCCTCTGCGCCGCTGAGCGCGCAGATAATAGTCTTACGCTGTTTCATTCTATTAGTGAACCTCTGCCGAGTCCTTGTCATACTGGCAACATCTATCAAAAGGAATGATGCGAATCTAACAAATAACACAGTTACTCCCTGAGTGCCAGAAGCACTGGCATGACGGGTACGTGTGATATGCCTGATCCATCCAGTTCCATACCAACATTTAATGCTCAGCTGCACATTCAGAAGAATCACATGACACGGGTCTTCTAGAGCAGCATCACTTGATGACTTCCTACTTAGAACCCTTCTCCCTGCTTGCCATCTCTCAACATGTTCCTATCAGGGTTGCCAGGTCTCCAGGAGGCCAAACTGGGGGACAAGGAGGCGGAGGGAGTTGGGGGAAGCGTATGAATGTATGTGTGCCCCCACATCACTGGAAAATGATGTCATCTCTGGCATGGTACCAAAGCAACAGGTTACACAGGTAGCCCATTCTCTAAAAATCAGTCCCAAATGCTGTCTGCATCATTTTCCAGTGCGGCAGATGGGCATGAACATGCTTTGTGTATATGCCTTAGGCCTGCCTCCAATCCTTCCAGGGTCAATTCCACATGTCCTGGCATAGCGCTACAAAAACAGGATCGTGGCACAATGATGTGAGAAATCGCGCCAAGAAGATGCCCTCGTTGTGTTTCTTTACCGCTATGTCGAGATGCATGGAAACAACACAGGTTTCTTTCCCCCCTCTGACCACGTGAGCAGCAGTGGAGGGCAGGAGCTAGGGGCGGGGAATCTCCCATTACAACAGGGGATCTGGCAAGCCTCGCTCCCATAGAGAAATAAGGGATTTTTACAATGTTGTTATAAGCAGAGTTGCACTCTTCCTAAATCCGCTGAAGTCAATGGGGGGTAGATGCTGGGGATATATGTAGCAAAGTTGCACAGTCAGGAAAGCATGAAATCACATAAGGTGAAACTCTCCAAGTCAGTAAATTGCAACAGATTAATGTGACTTACCTTGATTGTAAGTTGTATGTTATTACTTTTGGTCTCTGACCGTAATAAATATACTGAAAAAAATGCAACAGATAAAACTTCCTCTTATTGAAGCTGATCCGCATTCATTTGCATTTTTGTAGTAGAAAAAGATAAATAGAAACCTTATCTAAACAACACTACTGCCTATTACAAATAGCCAGCTAATCTGGCTGCACGTGAAGAGGCGTATGGGCATGGCCCTGGCAAGCTTGCACAGGCCAGCTCTGCATAAGCATCTTGCTTCTTGCAAGATCGTGAGGACAGAGAGAGCAAAGGGCACAGAAAGAGAAAGAGCTCAGACAAAGAGTGGCATCACACATATACAAAGGCCGAATCCACACTACCTATTTGATTCCACGGCTTTTTCGCAAGCGGCGCGCTATTCACGCAGATACTCACACACTTTCCCGTTCCGCATGTTTCCCGCCATCACCGCGACACTATTGCGCCTTCCCTCCAAACCACGTGATATTCACGGAAATCTGTTTTTTCCCCTTTTTTTTTAACAGTGCATAATGGTCGGTATACCGGTAAACCAACCCTAGTGAGCAGCGGTTTGCGCGGGAAAAGAAACGGTCACTGGAGCATGCGCATGTCGCACGGGGACCGTTTCCCTATTGAGTTCCCCAGTTTTCAAGAGTGCGAGGTGCTAAGCTGAGCAATCCAGTATTTCCAACAACGGTCGTCTTCAGTGAACGGCAGGTGCGGGAATCAAATTCAAGATATCGGTATACCGGATAATTGACCCCTTTTTTTAAAAAAAAAGGGAAGTGACGTGCGCCGTCAATTCTGACGGCAGAGGATGGAACCGCCCACGGTAACACTGTACTCGGTGGCGTGTGGAGAACTGATTGAGCCATGAAGACGCACCGGAAGGGTGGATGTGAGGATGCACAGCCTGGTAGCGGAATAAAGGCAATTGCCACGACAGTGCAAGATAAGCGGAAGATGAGTGAGTGTGGATTTGCCCAAAGTCTGGTTCTAGTGCAAAGGGGAAAACAGCAAGACCCCAGTGTCCACGCAGTAGAAGGGCATAGTTCTTACTTAGGTTTACACTGCTGAGTGTCTTGTTTCAAACGTTACAGTCAAATGTGAATGAAGATCACATGGAAGCATTCAGCCACGTAAACAATACTAGTGTTACTGAAGTTGCTTCAAATCTGGGAAAAATTTATCAGGGACTTCATTTATCTGCTAAAAGCTATCTGCTTTCGGCAAACAAACAACAAACCTAGCAACTAAAGATTAACAAAGTAGCAGCCAATATTTTCATTCAAAAAACACCAATGTACAATTCAAACACCATGCACCATACGGGCCATACAAGTGGAATATTTATTGGAATTTATTGCATACTGCATAACTGTTACATTATCCTGCAGCCAACTCAGGAAATAAAATGGTCAAATTATCTGTGCCTGAAAAGACTTCACGGAGACAGACAAATGCTCAGTAGAGCTTAAGAAGCTAATATGAAACCGTAACAGGAGATATAAGGTACTTAATGAGTCAATAACGTAGGTGTGGAGAAGCTGTCTCACTGAAACAAAAGCTCAACATACCTGCAGCTTGAGTTGCACTGAAATATCTCTAACATTCACACCTTTGTTCATTATGTAGAGGCCATTTGATGAAACCACAAAACTAATTAAGACGTTTTGGAATATTTGCAAGAACAGACTTGCTGGTCAAACAAATGTTTCCATGGGGAGTGCTTATACACATTATTAGGGTTAACAGGAATTAGCGCCTTTTCATTCATGGCTCATACCTTATGTAGGCTTATATACTACCACTTTGTTCAGCCAAGTAGAAGCCTTCCTCAAATGGAAGAGGCTTGAGGAAGAAGGGCCTCTTGGGCCAAAGGAAATCTTCAGACCTGACTAAGTAGGCTGGAAGGATACAAGCACTTCGCATGCTTTTCCAACACACAATAAAAACTGATTGAGGAGAATTTTTTCCTGAGTAAAGTTGATATACTTTTTAAAAAAAAAATTGAAGAACAGATCTGTATATTAATGGAGCAAGGACCCAGGGAGGTCTGACCAGAATAAACTTGTGATATTGGTGGCTCATAGGAATCAGTGGGTTACACTACAAATGGCAAAATTCATCTCCTCGGTTGCAAAGTTTTAGTCAAAATCCTCTGTTGTTCATGTGGTTGGTGGATAGTCTGTTAGCTTATACTGGGTCTGACCTATTACCAGGGCTTTTTTTCTGAGAAAAGAGGTGGTGGAACTCAGTGGGTTGCCCTCGGAGAAAATGGTCACGTGGCTGGTGGCCCCGCCCCCTGATCTCCAGACAGAGGGCCATCTAAACTCCCCTCTGTCTGGAGATCAGGGGGCGGGGCCACCAGCCATGTGACCATTTTCAAGAGGTTCCGGAACTCTGTTCCACTGCATTCCTGCTGAAAAAAAGCCCTGCCTATTACTATAAGAGTAACAAGTTATTGTTAACTCTGTATTTTGTACTTCTTCCGACTAAAGCTTATGATTTTAATTATTATGATATATTTTGCTTTAATGGATATTTTATGGATTTTAATTTGTATAATGATTAATTGGATGGATGGATTTTTAATGTTGTTTATGGTGATGGTGGATGGGACAAGGAAGGCATCACACAAACTGTTTACGGTCGTTTCTTTGGGTTGTTCACTAAGAAAGGTCTTTTTCACATGAATTGCGTAAGAGCAATGTTATGTTTCATTCCCATTTGCACAATTTGGACAATGTTCGGTTGAGCATTAAGAAAAAGTCCTGAGATACGTCACTTGCCAACAGTAGGAGGTTCAAGCCTCCACGATTAGGGACATTTGTAAAAGTAGATGCAGGGGGGTAGCCATGTTCTTCTGCAGTAGAAGAACAAGATTTGAGTCTAGTAGTACCTTAGAGACCAAACAGATCTTCAGGGAAATCTGAAATCTAGTTGATCTCTAAGCTGCTACTGGACTTGGACCTTGCTCTTATCAAAGCAGGAAAACCAGCCTGCTCCACAGCCCCAAGTTTGACAGTCACGCCAATGCTTGCTGAGATCGCCAAATGCCCAAAAGCCCAGTGGGCATATATTTGGGTCTGTATTGGACCAGTGGGACCCAAAATGCTCTAAGTACTTTTTGTCTGGGCAACTGGGAGATTACAGCCAACTCACAGCACTCTCTCTCAAATTATGACAGGAAGGGGCGATGCCATAGATATACCCATGTTTTATTCAGATTAATCTCTGTCAAGGAATGCTCTGTGTTCAAAAGAGGACATACTCTTTGCAACTGAACAGAAGCCAGTTTTATTTTGCCTGAATGGAATCAACTTTTGTCTTTACTCTGTGTATACCTGATACAAACAACGGTTTTCCCATTGGTTTTCACCCTGGGAAAACCAGGGTGCAAAACCATTAAAAACCATGGTGGAAAAAATTGTGCCTCCATGTAAATGCCGAAAACACATCTGTTTTCAAACACAGAGAGTAACGTCACAAAATGTTAAAGGGTAATGCTGCCATAACGGAGTGGATCACCTTTCAGAAAGCCCTAAGGTTCCATTTTTACTGCTGAAGCTAAGCAGATCTTCCTAGCCAGATGCCTGAATGAGAGTGTGCCAAGTACACTTTGTAGGCAAACATGGGGGATGAACTCCAAAGGTTTTGGCCTTCTGTAGAAAAGAAATCAGTCCTGTGGCACATTAAAGTCTAACACACTGGGCCTTTTTTTTCAGAGGGATATGTGGCAGTACAGAGTACTGGCACCTCTTTATGGAGTACTGGCATCTCTTTGGCATTTCGGACTTGGGCTGAGATGGGGGGACATCATGATTACTGGCACCTCTTTTTTTTAAAAGGAACAAGAACGGCTAACACATGAGTATTCATAAGTGTCAATCTACTGCAAAAGGGACACTGCCGAGCGCTGTGGCCTTTATAGATTTATTTACAATAAATGACAAGTCTCTAAAAGTTTTACAAGACTCCTCAGCATTTTGCAGTCATATCGGACCAGGCTGCTATAGCTTTTGAGTTAGAATCTTTCATCTGGTGCGATCAAAGGAGGAAACCATCCAAAAGCACGCATTCTTGCTTTTCATAGCTATACTGATGGACGCAATTGAAAACCAGCACTTACCTTAACAATAAGAGAAATCTCATGGTCTGCTATCTGAAAGTTGTTGTTTTCTTCTGAGTTGTTGCAGGGATATCTGATGGTAGTTGAGAAGTTTGGGGATATGCCCTGGGTCTTCTTTTGATTGGAATCAGTCAAAACCGTTCCTTTATTTTCAAAGGCCATCCTTTCTATGCTTCGGTCATCCTCTCTCGGGCTCAGCTGCATCTCCTCCGGGTGTTGCTGGTCTTCTAAAGCATCTCGCTGAGAAGAATCAGACTCTTCTCCTCCATCATATCCATGCTGAGAAGAGAGAGAGCTAGCACGGCGGTTTCCTGGGCTTTTTTCACAGTTTACATAGGCATTATCTAACATAGCAGTTGAAGAAGGGGACAGCAAGTCTTCCTCAATTTGTTCATAAACTTCTCCCCTTTTTGCGTCTTCCAGATCTGGAATTTCATAATGTCTGGCATTCTCTATGTTTTCATATACATTGCAGAATTCACCACTTTCCATGCTGGACTGGTGATTGATTCTGCTGCTTATCTGGCCTCTGCAAATTTGAATTAAGTTGCTGATGGTGACTGATAATAAACACTGTTTAAGAGGAAGCAAGGCTGTGGCATGCTTTTTGAATACCCCGTTCCACATGACAAGTTTCTAACAATCATTTACAGAGAGCTTTAAATCAACAAATTATATTTCCACTGATGATCGACTAACCCTTGCACAGTTCAAAGTATACATATCTTCAGACGGTTTAAATGCTGTGCTTTTTTCCATTATGACTTTATCCCACTCCCACTATACAAAGACTGAAGGCACCACAGACAACACTATACTTTGAAATAAATTTTTGTTGAAATATTTTGAGAAGCTGCATCCAGAGTAAACTGATTCAAACCAAGGAGATACTGATCTCTAATGCCTTTATTTCAGAACCAACACACATGCTAATTGGTTGCTCTGATGATTAAAACAAATCTGTTTGCATTTAATACAACTTTTAAACTATCTAGAGGTATAATCCAAAATGTTTTGGAATGCAACCTGTTCCTTGCACTACATTATGTATATAGCTGCTACCGGAAGCAATTGTGACATTATGGATTTCAGTTCGTCATGTACATGTAAAGATATTAAGATCCAGCTTAGGATAGCGCTGCCAGTCTTCATGTAAATCAGATCATTTACTTGAAGACTGGCAGTGCTATCCTAAGCAGAGTTATGCCCTTCTACGTCAATTGAAGTTCATGGGCTTAAGAAGGGTATAACACGGTTTAGGATGTCAGTGTACAGTTTACCAGAAGCAAGAGTTGGTAGAGGAATGTTTATCCATGCCTGTTCAAAATAATGAAGCTAGGGAGTTGGATGAATTTAGAAAGTAAAAGAAAGTAAAAGAGGATTTTGTGATGATAGAATTTAAGGCCCGATTTAAATCTGATGTTATTTATTTATTTATTTTCCATTTTTATTCTGCCCTCCCCACATTTCCTGCAAAACAACAGCGGCGCTCCCTTGGGGAACAAAATACTGAAATGCACCAAAAGATTCCCGGGGAATGTAATCTACATAAAGCGCTAATGAACGAAAATTCTATACAAAAGGTTTATAAATATTTTTCATTAATAATTTTTCAATAGTGAATGTGATATGTGAAATAAACTATACAATATTCTATACACCCTTCGTTCATAACAACAGTAAACATCCGACCGCGATAGCTGGCAAGTGTCTCTCTGAAAGTCTTTGTTCCAATATATGAGTCAACCGAAATGGACATCAGCTTCAGTCTTAGCCACTGGAGATCATGTCAAATCCACACATTTTTAGACCAAGTGTAATTCTCTGTCCAGAGGCGACAAAGAAAACGATGACTGTCAGGAAACATCGTCCTCCTCCCGTTAGGTAAGTCAGGACGCGTGTTACAATATCACTTTTCTGCGGAAGTACTTGGCCATTTCCAGATGGCTTACCTTCACCCGGGACGTCGCGCCTCGTTGCGGGGAAAATGCGAAATATTGCGTTTCCTCGCGCGAGGAAACGCGATATTTCTCATTTTCCCCGCAACGAGGTGCGACGTCCCGGGTGAAGGTAAGCCATCTGGAAACGGCCCTTATCTTTTGTTTCTTGCCGTAGGTGGAACTACTAAGATGTAACGACCCAGGGGGGTCCCCCCACCCTACAAGCGGCTGGCAAAGATGGCTTGTTCCATGTGACGTTCACTTCCTCAGGGGCCGGTTTGATATCCACCACCACAACAATTTTAATAATAAATCACCACCATGAAGCTCTTTGGTGGAAAAGCAAGCACCTGCAAAGGTGTGGCCCACATTTCCAGCAGGCTCAGGGCAGATTACAAAATACATAAAGGTGAAAATATATAAAACAGTTATTATAGTTAACAATTCTAAAAACATCCAATTTACAGTTAAAATACAATTTATAAATATTAACATAGCAGCACAGAATTCCACTGATCAAATTTAAAACAACTTCAGAGCACCTCTGCATTAAAGAGCTTTTAAAAACGGGGGTGTTGGTGGTGTTAGAAGGAAGAAAGGACTTACCCATACAGCTTTGCACCCAGCATCTTGTTTAACTTGCTGACACTGCATGTGTAGTTGCTGGCAGCTCAGTTTCAATGAAATGCTGGGGCATGCAAATTAGACAGATGCATTCTTTCGTTTGCATTGTGTGATTTCCCTTGTATTTTGTGTTGTCCTTCCTAAACCCCTTTTAAACCACCCACTTGTTTCCTGTGATTTTTTTTCTCTTTTATAATACACTTACTTTTATAAAGACATTTTTGGCTTACCCAATACAATATATTTTCTCTGGGATATTTCTCTGAATTTCCTTCCTGTGTGTGAGGCTGCACAGATGCTACCCAGTTTCCACAAACTATTTTCTAGGGCAGTGGTTCCCAACCTTGATGACCCACAAGTCCAAATGTTCTTGGCATGATGACCCCTCCAGGGCAGACCCATGGTTTTATGGCTCTCCAGGCAAACTATGATCTCAGCACCAATCTAGTCCTGCATTGCATTTTCTACAATGGCTGACCAGATATTTTTGATAAACCAACAAAATCTCAAAAAGGGTGGCGCTTACCCAACCATGAAACCCAAGTGAGTGGCATTCCAAAGTACACAGCCTTTGCATATGGAGTCTACGTTCAGCCTTTGACGACCTTTGCCTTCTGCATGACTCCTAATCCCCTTTAAGATTCAAAGCAACTCGCTCCAGTAACCATCAGAAAATATCTTACTTGATTCTTTATCAATCAACACGTATATGCAGTGAAAAAACAACAACTAATGTATGACGTGGAAGATACTATTTCTAGGTCAGATCTTAGTTTCCAAAATACAAGTCAAAGCCTTGCCTCAAATTAAATATTTCTAGGAACCACTTCACATCTAATGAACTTCCTACAGAGATATTATTCTATACAGGGCTTTTTTTCTGGGAAAAGAGGTGGCGGAACGCAGTGGGTTGCCCTCAGAGAAAATGGTCACATGGCTGGTGGCCCCGCCCACTGATCTCCAGACAGAGGGGAGTTGAGATTGCCCTCTGCGCCACATGGCGCGGAGGGCAATCTCAACTCCCCTCTGTCTGGAGATCAGGGGGAGGGGCCACCAGCCATGTGACCATTTTCAAGAGGTGCCGGAACTCCGTTCTTTCACCACCTGGTAAGAGAACCACCATGCATGAGAGGGTCGATGCTTTTCATTCATTTTATTTAATTTCATTTTTTTGGACTTTTAGCCTGACCTCCCCGCTGAGTGGGGCTAAGAGCAGGTTACAACAAGATATAATTTAAATTACAATTAAAACATAAGAAAACTGAGCAATCAAAAAATACAGTAAAATACAATAGAATGCTATAAAATGTGATACCCAAGATAGTGGTCCATACCAACCATCCTGCCAATAGTGCATAGGTGGATGGAGCTCTTAAGGGAGGAAAGAGAAAACAGCCATTTAGGTCACATTATGACTCCTGGGGGGGTGGGGCAACTGTATAGCACCTCCCTCGACAGGAGACAGGTAGGGAGGCTCACTAGATGGATAAAGACCAGCCTCAACCATATGCCTGGAGGAACATCTCTGTCTTTACAGGCCCGCCAAAAGGATAAAAGATCTTGGTGGGCCTGCGTATCTACTGACGGAGAGTTCCACCAGGTTGGAGCCAGGACCGAAAAGGCCCTGGCTCTGGTTGAAGCCAGTCGAGTCTCCCTGGGGCCAGGGACCACCAGCAGGTGTTTATCAGCTGATCTAAGCACTCTCCAGGGGTACCTACTCAACAGCAGTTTGACCAAAACTCTGGAACACTGAGCATTATGCCATCTTTAACCACCTTCAGGTGAGCCTGATCTCATCAGATCTCAGAAGCTAAGCAGGGTTGGCCTTGGTTAGTAATTGGATGGGAGACCTCCAACGAAGTCCAGGGGTGCAGAAGCAGGCAATGGCAGACCACCTCTGATAGTTTATTGCCATGAAAACTCCACCAGGGGTCGCCATAAGTCAACTCTGACTTGAGAGCACCAGATACACAATCACCTTAAGAGTGGTTGAATTATAGACTTTCGTCAGTGCCTCGCTTACAAGAAAAGGAACCATTTAACCCATATTATAACAATTGACTGAGTAGGGCAATGAAGAGGTCTTCATTGCAGCAACTAAGTCCCTCCATAAACCTGTCACACGTTGGGGAAACGAGATTATAACAAAGAGTCTGCTCTACTTCCTAGTAACAAATTCTCAAGGCTGGCCCTCGGGTCAAGCCCCTGACACTGGAGGCCTCTCTGTCATCTCCTCTGCCAGCTAGGCAGAGCCGGGGTTTGAAGAGACAGCCTTGGGGCATCAGGTTAAGGAGATGTATGAAGAAGGCAGACGGCAGCGAGGGAGATGGCAGCAAGCCATTTGGTGTGGTACATCTCCCACAGCAAGTAGAGGGCAATGAGGTGCTGCAGTGGGATGAGCGAGAGGTCAGGATGCTGAAGGAACAGCACAAAGATGAAGCCCGCACATACCCATGCCTTCTTCTCTCGTCCTCTCAGTTTTCCGCACACTGAACAGCTCCTGCCAACTCTCCAGCCTTTTTCCTTCTTCCAGTGACTACCGTAAAGTTACTAGCTGCTGGACAGTTCCCCCCTCCCCTACATAGTTGCCACAGAGGGATAGACAAGAATGTGAGAAGCTGGCAAGGAGAAAAAGGAGAGGAATGCAAAGAGCAGGGGCAGCCATAAGGAGGGATGGCCTGTGACCCACTTGCAGAGGCTTTACGACCCACTTTTGTGTCCTGACCCACAGTTTGAGAAACACTGCTCTGGGGTTTATGCCCAGTTATTTCCTTACTAGCAAAAAAGAGCATTGTGGGGAAAAATACAATGGGCTGTAGAAAGAGGGGGGGGGGCAGGCAGGCATTCCCTCCTCCGCCGTCACTTATCCCAGCCAGATGAAGGTGGTGGGGGGGCTGGCCACTTCCTATGCACCTGATCCCAGCCGAGTGAAGGGGGGGCGACATTGCCACCTGTTCTGCGCCTGATCCCTGCTGGGTGAAGGGGGGGGAGGCATTGCCACCTACTCCACTCCTGATCCCTGCTGGGTGAAGGGGTGTGTGCATTGCCACCTGCTCTGTGCCTGATCCCGGCTGGGTGAAGGGGGGGGGCAGGCATTGCCATCTATTCCACTCCTGATCCCTGCTGGGTGAAGACGGGGAGCTGGCATTGCCACCTGCTCTCCTCCTGCTCCCAGCTGGGTGAAGGGCAGGCAAGCATTGCCACCTGCTATGCTCCTGATCCCAGCTGGGTGAAGGGGGAGGGTGGGCATTTCCACCTGCTCTGCTCCTGATGCCAGCTGGGTGAAGGCAGGGGGCAGGCATTGCTGCCTTCTCCGTGCCTGATCCCAACCTGGTCTTCCCTCTGTGGCATGTTCTTCAGAGGTCTGGCTGCCTCATTTGGGCTTCCCTCCACAGCAGCACCCTCTGGTGGCGCACCAGGGTAGGAAGTGAGTTGCTAGGATTGTTCTAGTGCTGTGCTGGAAGGACACATTCCCAGCAGGTCAGGCTGTATGTTTTCAGGAGGTCCCTGAATGGTGGCCATTGGTTACTAGGGGGGTTTCTAGGGAAACCTTGCTCTAGAAGAGTTCCCAGCAAGGAAAATCACCTTCCCCCTCCTTTCGTCTCCCCCATACCATAGCAATTATTTAAGGTATCTCCACATCTTCTGACTCCCTCCCGCTGTGTGTTGATGGGCAGGAATCTGGAATTGACCCTGTCTTAGGACAGTTATTATCTGTTTGTTGATTTAATAATATGAACTGTTGTTTTATGAATTGTTGTTTAATATTTTATTGTATTTTTATAACTGTTGTACCTCGCCCTGAGCCCGCTTGCGGGAAGGGTGGGTTAGAAACGTAATTAACAACAACAACAACACCCATCATTTACCCAGCGCCGTTCAAGGTACTGGCAATCACATTCAAAGCTCTTCACAGCCATGGCCCCTCATATTGGCAGGACTGCCACTTTCCCAATGCGCTACCATGTCAGCTTTACTCATTCTGCAGGTGCCACCTTGCAGCTGGGCAAAATCAACAGCTTCCTGTATTCATACATCCTCTGTGGTGGCCCTTTCCTTATGAAGGGGTCAGTGAAGCTCCCACTCTTCTAGCTTTCCATAAATTGTGCAAAACCAAATCATCCAGGAGGGCTTTCTTAGGTGATAGGGCTGTGCTATAAAGCAATGGTTCAGAAAGATGCATTAGTGACTGTAGACTATACTACTGTGTACTGTCTGTTGCATTAAGTATGCTTGTACTGGATAGTTCTGCAGTGTTATGTTTTGTTTCAGCATTTCCCCCCCAGCTTTGTACTGGATTTCTGTTTGTTTTGAGATTTCTGTTGTCCTTATGTTATTGTATTGCTTATTTTATGTCCCAGTCACTGTTTGTAATGACTCTCTTCATTGACTCTCAGTGAAAAATACAGACTGTAAATAATGTAAACAAATAAATTTCTCAGTACCGTTTATGGGTTTTGTAGTCTGATTAAACTTACTATACTCCAGGCTGAGAATAAAGACACACAATAAAAATAAATAATTCTTTAATTTACCAAGTTTGGAAGTGGAAACATGCAAATGTCATTAAAATATAACCCTTTAAGGGGGTAAACATTGTGTGATACATTTGTATTTGCCTGCTGATTAAAGACATTCCATAGCTGACTAGACTTCATTGAAGTAAAGTGGTATCTAGCGTCAGGTCACAAGAAATATGTTTGGCACTAATTTGATTTAGGGCGGTAAAGTCTCCACGTCAGTTAGTGGGTTGGATCCTGTAAATCTATTCCATTAATGGCAGGATCTAGCCCCTTGCTCCCACAGGCTGACAATTCCAGTGAATTTCAGTACTGGAACATAAATATCAGATATTTCTTCCCATTATGTCAATACTGAAACAATTCATTTCATAGATGCAGGAACTGTTTCAAACACAACACATTTTAGAAAAATGCTCCAGTCAGCTGGTTTGGTGCAAGTTTCTGCAGTGTAGCCAAGAAACCACAGCAACAAGAAAAGGAAGCATAGGTACAATAGTACATGGTACCGCATGGCATACATCTGTCCAGGGCTTTTTTTCTGGGAAAAGAGGTGGTGGAACTCAGTGGGTTGCCCTTGGAGAAAATGGTCACATGGCTGGTCAGCGGTGCGGAGGGCAATCTCAACTCCCCTCTGTCTGGAGATCGGGGGGCGGGGCCACCAGCCATGTGACCATTTTCAAGAGGTTCTGGAACTCCGTTCCACCGCGTTCCTGCTGAAAAAAAGCCCTGCGTGTAGCCAAGTAACCACAGCAACAAGAAAAGGAAGCATAGGTACAATAGTACATGGTACCATACGGCATACATCTGTCAGTCGTAAAAGTTGTAATCTGCGCTGACAGCCTTGTATTCCTAGGTGGCAGCTGTTCTTCAAAAGGTACTCTGTCCCACTGATCCTTTTAGTTGCACTTTTCTATGTAGTTTTCTCCTCTACAAACTATGTTTTTAGATGGCCAGAACTCCACATGGTATTCCAAGTTTTGGGGCACACAGTAAGAGTGGCATATACTATAAAGACTAACAAGATTTTCTTCTACTTTGTCCATAAAAACTTATACTGGAATAAAATCTTGTTAAACTTTAATGTGCCACAAGACTCCTGTTGATTTCTTATTGCTCAGGAAATCTGTACTCACTTCTGGGGAAACTGTCTTTTTACAGCATTCAAATCGCAAATTAAGATTGCTGGGAAAACGGAATTCTTTCCACACTGCAGCCACCATTCTCATGAGAGACAGATAATTCTGATTTATGGCTGACATACACAATTATGAGAGTATTTTTAATCAGATGTTAAAACTGGAAGAGTTGCATTTCTAAAAGGATTCACTATACCTGTGCAATATTTATCACCGCATTATTTTTCCTTTAAGCAATAGTTCTTAATTTAAATTGTATTTATTTTATTTACATTATTTATAGTCCACCTATTTCACTGAGGCTTAAGAGGGATTACATAGTGTAGGTCAATACAATCAATTGCAGACACATTTCAATAAACAATGCAAAATAATGCAATAAATAAATGCAAATTTGCAAAGGTTTGAAAAAAAAGCAGAAATCAAATACAGAGCTTAAGAATGCTGAAACAGAGCACAAGCAATTCTAAACCAGATATATTAAACAATACAGAAACTACCCAGGAAAATCATACTTACAGCAATAGACAGTGCATAGAAGTATAGTCTATAGCCCTTATCCCTTTACTAAAACACTCTTTGAGGCCAGTTCCTTACAATACAGCACTCCTATCTGAGTAAAAAGCCCTCGTGAATAACTTAGTTTTGCGTAGTTTGCAAAAGCTTGAAGAGTGGGACCTTTCCTGACCAGGTAAGCAATAGATCAGGACTGAAAAAATGGTCCGTGACTCTTTCACAGGTGAGTCATCAGGCTGGGAGGAAGTTGAGGAGCAAGACGAGCTACAAGCAGAGGCTTCGTGGCAAATCTGAAGGGCAGCCTCCTCCTGTACTGCTCAGCCATTTAGTGAATGTTGTTTCATGGCTTATTTCAATATTGGCAACTCATACATTGTTGCTTCTATGATTTTATTATATTTTTGCTTTGTGAATCACCACAATTAAGTCTTTCAAAAGTCATTACATGAAATGGTATTTTCCACAAGAGGGCAGGCATGGGTAATTTCCCTGCTGCAGCTGCTAATACCACCTAGTGGCAACAGAGTTTCCACATAATAGATTTCCCCACAATTTCCCTGTTGCAGTCCCCTGGCAGCAGCCATTACCCCTTCCTTGGACCACAGGGCTTTTTTACAATTGGCAACAGAATATTGGCAAATAGGGATGTGCGTTTCGGCATTCAGAATGCCGAAAGAATGCCGAAACAAAAGTGTTTCGGCTTCTTTCAGGGAATGCCGAAACGTTTCGGGGAATCCCGAAACGTTTCGGGTAGCCGAAAGAAAAAAGCCGAAACGTTTCGGGATTCTTTCGTCTTTCATTCGGCTTTTCAATGGGAAAATGCCTCCGTCTTCCCGGACGTCTGGGGGAGGCATCTTCCCACCGAATAAGCCCAAAATTGGTGGGGACCTTCCTCTAACCCTTCTCTAACAACCACCCAAGTTTCAGACAGATTGGACTTTGGGGGGCCATGTTATGGCCCCCCAAAGCAGGTCCCCCCATCCTCCCATAAAGGAGCATCTTCTTCATTATTTCCTATGGGGAAAAAATGAAGAAGCAGGCTTCCTTTGCCAGGGGTGGCATTTTGCATGCAAAATGCCCCCTTACCCTCAGGGGCCCTTCTCCCACCCCTCCTCCCACCCCCCACCAAGGCTCAGCCTGCTCCCACTTGGGGGGGCCATTTCATGGCCTCCCCAAGTAGGTGCTCTAATCTCTACCACTGACAGCTGGGGGAGGCTTGTGTTGCCAGGGGTGGCATTTTGCATGCAAAATGCCCCCCAACCCTCTGGGGCCCTTCTCCCACCCCTCCTCCCACCCCCCACCAAGGCTCAGCCTGCTCCCACTTGGGGGGGCCATTTCATGGCCTCCCCAAGTAGGTCCTCTCAGCCCCTAAATTCCACCCCTTACAGCTCCACACAAACCCAATTCCCCCCAGGTGCCACACACAGACCCAAATCCCCACATTAGCCCCTCACAGACCCAAATCCACCCCCACCTGCCCCACACCCATAACCCCAGGAACAGGCTGGCAAAGGCCAGCCCTCTCCCTTTGTTCCCTATGCTGGGAACTTCTAAACTCTCTTTCCCTGGGCAATTCTGCACAGCCCAGGGGTGCCACAATGGTGGGCACACTTCTGAGTGCCAGCTGGTCCCTGTGAAAGAGCACCTGAACCACAGACACCCTCCCTCAAATTCCCCCACCACCTACAGAGATGGCTGGCCAGCCAGCCCCATTGTTCCCTATGATGGGAACCAACTGCACAACAAAGAATAAAACAAGAACAACACAAAATAAAGTTTTTTAAAAATTATTTTCTCCCTTCCAAAGTACAAGTAGGCAAAGCATTATGACACATAACACCAGCAGTCCCCCACACAGAAAAATAACACAACTCACTTAACATCAGAGAATCACAAAGCACGATTCCTGTCAAAAACACTTTATTTCTTGAACAGCTTTAGGCTACACAGCAGGGGGGGAACACCAAAGGGCATGGCAGCAGTATCTTACACAAAAATAACACAACTCACTTAACATCAGAGAATCACAAAAGCACAATTCCTGTCAAAAACACTTTATTTCTTGAACAGCTTTAGGCTACACAGCAGGGGGGGAACACCAAAGGGCATGGAAGCAGTATCTTACACAAAAATAACACAACTCACTTAACATCAGAGAATCACAAAAACACAATTCCTGGCAAAAACACTTTATTTCTTGAACAGCTTTAGGCTACACAGCAGGGGGGGAACACCAAAGGGCATGGAAGCAGTATCTTACACAAAAATAACACAACTCACTTAACATCAGAGAATCACAAAAACACAATTCCTGGCAAAAACACTTTATTTCTTGAACAGCTTTAGGTTACACAGTAGGAGGGCACAAAAGGGCATGATAGCAATGTACTACAAAAAATAATACAACCCACTTCACCGTTTTTGACAGCAATTGTGTTTGTGTGATTCTCTGATGTGAAGTGAGTTGTGTTATTTTTGTGTAGTACACTGCTTTCCTGCTCTGTGGTGCCTTCCTACTGTGTAACCTAAAGCAGTTACAGAAATAAAGTGCTTTTGACAGCAATTTTTTGGGGTGATTCTTTAATGTGAAGTGAGTTGTGTTATTTTTGTGTAAGATACTGCTTCCATGCCCTTTGGTGTCCCCCCCCTGCTGTGTAGCCTAAAGCTGTTCAAGAAATAAAGTGTTTTTGACAGGAATTGTGCTTTTGTGATTCTCTGATGTTAAGTGAGTTGTGTTATTTTTGTGTAAGATACTGCTGCCAAGCCCTTTGGTGTTCCCCCCTGCTGTGTAACCTAAAGCTGTTCAAGAAATAAAGTGTTTTTGACAGGAATCGTGCTTTGTGATTCTCTGATGTTAAGTGAGTTGTGTTATTTTTCTGTGTGGGGGACTGCTGGTGTAATGTGTCATAATGCTTTGCCTACTTGTACTTTGGAAGGGAGAAAATAATTTTTTAAAAACTTTATTTTGTGTTGTTCTTGTTTTATTCTTTGTTGTGCAGTTGGTTCCCATCATAGGGAACAATGGGGCTGGCTGGCCAGCTATCTCTGTAGGTGGTGGGGGAATTTGAGGGAGGGTGTCTGTGGTTCAGGTGTTCTTTCACAGGGACCAGCTGGCACTCAGAAGTGTGCCCACCATTGTGGCACCCCTGGGCTGTGCAGAATTGCCCAGGGAAAGAGAGTTTAGAAGTTCCCAGCATAGGGAACAAAGGGAGAGGGCTGGCCTTTGCCAGCCTGTTCCTGGGGTTATGGGTGTGGGGCAGGTGGGGGTGGATTTGGGTCTGTGAGGGGCTAATGTGGGGATTTGGGTCTGTGTGCGGCAGCTGGGGGGGAATTGGGTTTGTGTGGGGCTGTAAGGGGTGGACTTTAGGGGCTGAGAGGACCTACTTGGGGAGGCCATGAAATGGCCCCCCCAAGTGGGAGCAGTCTGAGCCTTGGTGTGGGGTGGGAGGAAGGGTGGGAGAAGGGCCCCAGAGGGTTGGGGGGCATTTTGCATGCAAAATGCCACCCCTGGCAACACAAGCCTCCCCCAGCTGTCAGTGGTAGAGATTAGAGCACCTACTTGGGGAGGCCATGAAATGCCCCCCCCAAGTGGGAGCAGGCTGAGCCTTGGTGGGGGGTGGGAGGAGGGGTGGGAGAAGGGCCCCAGAGGGTTGGGGGGCATTTTGCATGCAAAATGCCACCCCTGGCAACACAAGCCTCCCCCAGCTGTCAGTGGTAGAGATTAGAGCACCTACTTGGGGAGGCCATGAAATGGCCCCCCCAAGTGGGAGCAGGCTGAGCCTTGGTGGGGGGTGGGAGGAGGGGTGGGAGAAGGGCCCCTGAGGGTAAGGGGGCATTTTGCATGCAAAATGCCACCCCTGGCAAAGGAAGCCTGCTTCTTCATTTTTTCCCCATAGGAAATAATGAAGAAGATGCTCCTTTATGGGAGGATGGGGGGACCTGCTTTGGGGGGCCATAACATGGCCCCCCAAAGTCCAATCTGTCTGAAACTTGGGTGGTTGTTAGAGAAGGGTTAGAGGAAGGTCCCCACCAATTTTGGGCTTATTCGGTGGGAAAATGCCTCCTCCAGGCGTCCTGGAAGACGGAGGCATTTTCCCATAGAAAAAAGCCGAAAGAATGCCGAAATAATGCCGAAAGAATCCCGAATCCCGAATCCCGAAAGAGATTCTTGTTTCGGCTTTCAGCTTTAACGATAGAGAATTTTCTTTCGGCTTTCTACTTTCAGCTATAGCCGAAAATTTTTGGCTTGCACACCCCTATTGGCAAATGAAACATAAATGAGTTCACTATTAACTGATGTACGATTCCTGCATCTAATGTCGGGAAATGGGAAAGTAGCATGTGGCCAAAATCGAGAGGGTGCAGAGGAGAGCAACGAGAATGATCAGGGGTCTGGAGATTGAGCCCCATGAGGAAAGGCTGAGGGCCTTGGGAATGTTTAGTTTGGAGAAGAGGAGGTTGAGGGGGGGCATGATTACTCTGTTTAAATATTTGAAAGGCTGTCATTTGGAGGAGGGCAAGGAGCTGTTCCAGTTGGCAGCAGAGGGTAGGACGCGAAGCAATGGGCTAAAACTACATGCACAAAGGTACCGGCTGGATATTAGGAAAAACTTTTTCACGGTCAGAGTAGTTCAAAAGTGGAATCAGCTGCCTAGGGAGGTGGTGAGCTCCCCTTCACTGGCAGTTTTCAAGAAGAGGCTGGATGAATAATTGTCAGAGATGCTTTAGGCTGATCCTGCACTGGGCAGGGGGTTGGACTAGATGGTCTATATGGCCCCTTCCAACTCTATGTTTCTATGAGTTACTTCACAAGTAGGTGGGCATTTTTTATAAAGGAAATAGAGTTACATCATAACAGAATGGACCAGAAAAATGCACCTTCTATTGTTTGTGACTTGTTTAATATGCTATGGCTAATACTTTATGCTTTTGTTTCATACTGTTGTAATTCTAGTCCTTTTACTGTAAAATGTCTCATCCTATTGATACCATTGATTCACACTGTGTAATCCGCCTTGAGTCCCAGTGAGAAAGGCAAGATTATAAATAACATTAAAAATATTTTTTTTTATAAGTGGGTCTCTGTTCCAGAAGTTTGAGAACTCCTGCTTTAGCCAGTGTTGTGTAGTGGTTAGAGTGTCAGACTAGGATTTAGGACACCTGGGTTCAAATCCCTGCTCGGACATGCATGCTCACTCGGTGACCTTGGGCTATCACTCACTCAGCCCAGCCTACCTCACAGGGTCGTTGCGAGGATAAAACCGGTGAGGAGAATGATGAAAGCCGCTTTGGTTCCTATTGGGGAGAAAGGCAAGGTATAAATGATGTAAACAAATAAATAAAACGTTAAGGGGGGTGGTGGTGATCTATTTTCTCTCCCATAGCTTTAAAGCTTTTCCTTAACCACAAAGCCTCCGAACTGCTTTCCTTTCTCTTCTACCCCCTTTGAGCAACTTTTCCTTTCCCCTCAGCCGCCCCGGCCGCCCTCTTCCCGCCCGCACCTGTTTGCTCATCACAAAGCCTCCTCCTCCCCCTCCCGTCAAAACCCCGCACATCCTAAGACCAATCAGGTGGCAAGAGGGAGAAGCCGCGGGCCAATCAGAGCGCGCGCCTCTACTCCCTCGCGTCTCCTCCACCCGCCTCCCTCGCAGTACTAGTCGGCTCAGGCGGAGATAACGTTCTTTTACCGTTAGTGGCGGTTGGGGGAGAGAGGTTAGTGCGCAGGCGCGCGGCAGCGACCGGGACTGTTGCGCCGGCGGCCGGCGGATGACCTTGGCTCTTTTCGGCCGCCGCCGGAGGAAGGCGGAGAGGCGGTAAGTGAAAAGGAAAGCGGGGCGAGGGGGGAGGTTTTAGACTGGAGCCGGCCGGGAGCGCGGTCTCCGCCCCCTCCCGCCGCTTTCGGTAAGGTAAACCGGGTCGCCCGCCTCCTGGCTGCGTAGGTTTCAGCGCGGCGCCTGAGGAAATAACGCCAAGGGGGCGGGCAACTCGGGCTCTGCTCTCAAGGGCGGACGTGAACTTTCATCGCGCAGGGAGTTCCGTGGACGATTTTTTTAGATGGGGAGGGGCGATTTTGAGTGGGACCCCCCCGGGGGGGATTTAAATCCTTTGATCCTGTTGCGCTGCTGGTAAATTAAGTTTTGAAAAAGAACCACCGCAGAGTCCAAACACGGAACTCGCAGCGCGCGTCTGGATGTTTTTGCATATGAGGTAGGCATGACGAGGCCTTTCTTCACCCATGTTGGATAATGTGCTTTGAATGCGCTTTGGCAATCGTTTGCAAGTGGGGTTTTCCCGCTTTACGCAGTTAAATCCGGATGCAAAGTACATTGAAAGTGAATGCATCTGACCAAGAGAGCTGTGGCTGTCGAAAGCTTATGCTACAATAAAGCTGGTAAGTCTTAAAGGTGCTACTGGACTCTACTATTTTGAAAGTGGATTGCTGAGCACGTGGGAAAGAATCCAGTTGCAAACGATTGCTAAAGTATATTGAAAAGTGCATCTAGTGAGAAGTATATAGTATAGTGAAAAGCGTGTGTGAAAGTAGCAGGATCGACTCTCAGGAAAAGGCCTGCCAGAGGAAGGCTTGGCCTGTTGGTTCCAGTCCAGCACAAACGTGTCCCAGTAGCTTAAGTTTTTTTAAAAGGCTTTATAAAAGGGGTTTGTGTGATTTCTCAAGAGAGGGTTCCCTAAAAATTGTATTCCTTTGTTCTACAAGCAGGGATGGAATTTGGGACAGAAGCAGGGGGTGAGGCAGGCAGTTGGGAATTCACATTCTGGTGTATGGGAAAGGAAACTGAAGCAGGCTCACTTGGATGATGACTGGAGAGGGTTAACCGCATTAGTGTATTGCGAAAATAAAACATGAGCCTTGTGGCATCTTTAAGACTAGCAAGATCTTATTTCTGTGTACATTTTCTATGGACTAGAGTTCTTGTCACCAATGACAGATAGCAGGTGTTTGACAGGCAGGGTCAAGGGATTACAAAACATGGCAATGTAAAGTTCAGGAAAAATAAAGTTATTTCTCTAGATTTTTGCTGAACTAGAGTCCCTGTAGGAATTGCGATGGCTGAAAAAAGCCTTATATCCTTTTGCTAGAGAAAAGTTTTGTAACCCCTTGGGTATGGTAGTGAGGTGGTTCTATTGGTCATAAAGGAAACAGAATTATGCAATATTTATGTTTGTATGGACCTGGCGCCATATCTTTCTCCTAACTGGCTAACTTTAAGTACCTTGTATATATGTTGAACTCAGATCTGTGTCTGTAAGTAAATGTCAAAAGTTTTTTAATTGAGTGACTAACTGTAATACAGATTTGAAAAAATTCCTCCAGATGAGAAGTTACTACTTGTCTCTGTAAAGTTGTTGAAATTATTGAAAGAATTGCCTTAAAAGTTATTCGTGGAAAGGGAACTTAAATAAGGAAATTTTGCTGAGAAGTTACTTGACTGTATCCAAATGAGCATTAAATATTGTAAAAATCTTTGTCCTTCTGTAAGTTCAGAGCTGAAGTTGTTAATGTGTTCTAAGATGAAAACCAGGAAGTAAAAACTGGTCAGTCTAGTTTTGTCATAAACTAAGAGAAAAATTATTAAGGAAAAAAGGAGTCTGGTGTAATATTAAGTAGTGTACTAATGGCTGAGTCTAAATAACTGGTTTTTCCTTGCACTTTTTCTTTCTAAAGCTGTACACATCATAAAAGGGAAAGTACTCTGGCCTCAACACATGTAAGGACTACAATCACTTGAGCAACTAAGCTGATATACTGCAGTTTTATTCATGCAAAGGACTTCAACAAAAGTACAAGCTGGGATATGACAGGTAAAGCCGATTAGTAAATATCCAGTCTTTTTTCTCACTGTGATTGGTAATCAAATAGCAGTTTTTGTAAGAACAAACAAAACTTGTTGAGTTTTTTAATCTTGGTGGCAAATGACTGGTTCAGTTTGGATAGAAACAGCCCAGCAATATGTGAGGATGATGAGAAACCGGTGGTTAGTTTCCTGGGTTTTTTATTGAAATTGATTGTGGGGAGGGGTGTGAAGTTAACTAGAGCAGCAGAAAGTGAGGATGCGTGTAGGATTTTTTTTTAACCTACAGGTCTTTTCTTGATGGAATTGCAGCCACTCCTTATCTGTTCCTGCTGTAGCTTTCTTTCCCCGCGGTGGAGAAAAAGAAGCTTGGGAAGGATTATTTTTTATTTGGAAGGCAGCCCATGGGGAAAAAGCTAATCACCTTTTATCCCTGGCCACCGCTTGAACCAAGTTAGGTTAGGAGTTTTTCATAGCCACATTTTAAGTTTTTAAATATCAGGAAACAAATCATGAGTCTCCCAAGATAATTATTACCTGCTCAAGTGAAAGATCCTACACTTATTTTCCCATTGTGGATACATATGCATTGCTAGGGAGACAGAGTATGCTTGAATATAAGACCACACAGAAAGTAAGTCACTTGAGCATTCCCGTGTAAGATGTCTTGTGTAAAGAGACTCTCAGCAAATATCTTGTGAGCAATAGCTACAATGTCCTTGATTCTCCTCTGGGTCTGAGTTTGTCAGGTGACCAGATTACTATCTGTCAGCAGCATCTCTGCTCTTACTGATTTTTTCCAAGGATCTCCTGATAAGCTTCTAATCCATAGCATGCCTATCCTTGGGCTGAAGGTAAATGGATTCTGTTGTGCTATACAAACTATTAGTGTTCTCAAACCATCAAAAAGCTGTTATCAGTATCAGCTCTACAGGCAGGCAGCTGCCTCCAGTTACCAGCTCAGGTTTCTTTGGTCAGTTCTATGTGGCAAGTTTGGAAACTTCCGGAGGGCTGGGGAAAGGGATATGCCACATTACCAAAAAGTAGTGGCTTCACTTTGAAAGTTTTGTAGTGCTTTGATAGTGTTTGTAATAATGCTATATGTTGTCATCTTGAGAAACTTACACAGATGGAATCATTGGATTCTTAGGAAGTTTCATAGCAAACTAAGTGACCCGTGACTTTATTCCTAAAAAAGTCTGTCTCCTCTCGCTTCCTCTCCCAGATCAGTATGTGCTGTCTGATTAAGAATGCCACCCATATCTTCAGAACCTAGTTCTAAATAATGTTGTAACATTAGTTACTCTCAGCAGAGTTCCAGAGTCTTGCACTGAAAAGGAGTTAGCCAGGGAAAATGGAATGAACATATTTTTCGTAGAAACAGTTCACTAAATGAGGAATAAAACTTTGAAGAAGACAGCACTGTACTCTATGCACTGTCACAGGGGAGATCTAGATTGCAAGCACACTCTTAATGGGATAGTAATTATTGGCACAAGTTGAATATACATGGAAAATAATAGCAGCAAGATTTGCTTAGAGTTTGTTTGGACATTCAGCCCTTCTTTATTTATAACCAGCTGTCGAAGTATGACATAGTAGGAAGAAAATCTATACACTAGTTTTTTAAAAAATCTGTAAATCATACATGCTGAGTTCATGGGAAATTATCCTGTATGCTTTAGTAGTGCTTACCCTTATCTGTAGTAGTCACTGTTGACAATAAAGATTGTGCTAGCAGCAATTTTTGTTAAGTCAAAATAATCCCTTAGGTTTTGTTGGAATGATACTTCTGATACAGCAACTAGCTTGAACTGACATTCTTAATAAGGCTTTATAATTTTTTCTCTATAGGTATATCTTCTGAATCTCAACAAACAAAATCGTACCCACAATGAATTTAGTATTGGTATTCCTCCTCAGTGGAATAATTGCTTGCTCTAGAGCTAAGTCTGCATACAAGCCAACACCTAGATTACTCCTGGTGTCTTTTGATGGTTTCAGAGCTGATTATTTGAAGACGTACAATCTTCCATATCTCCAAGATTTTATTAAAGAGGGCGTGCTTGTGGAACATGTTACAAATGCTTTCATCACAAAAACTTTCCCTAATCATTACAGTATAGTCACAGGGTTGTACGAGGAAGCTCATGGGATTGTCGCAAATGCCATGTTTGATGCTGCTACAAAGAAAAACTTTTCCCAGTTCAATGATGTAGATCCTTTTTGGTGGGATGAAGCAATTCCCATATGGGTTACCAACCAGTGGCAAGAGAACAGAACAAGTGCTGCTGCAATGTGGCCTGGTACAGATGTCAGCATTCACAATACCACCCCTCATTTTTTCATGAAATATAATCGTTCAGTAAGTTTCAGCAAAAGATTAGAAAATATCATCAGATGGTTGAACAGTTCTGACCCTCTTGTCACTTTTGCTACTCTCTATTGGGAAGAACCAGATGCAAGTGGCCACCAGTACGGCCCAGAAGATACTAAAAACATGTCCAACGTCTTACAGGAAGTGGATAAACTTGTCGGCCACCTTGTTAAAAGCCTGAAGGTCTCTGAGCTGTGGGACAAGATAAATGTTATAATTACCAGTGATCATGGCATGGCACAGTGTTCCCAGGAACGGTTGATCAAACTGGATACGTGCGTTGAACCATGGTCATACAGGCTGATTGACAAGAGCCCAGTTGCAGCCATACTGCCTTACAGTAAGTATAGATCGAATTCAGGTTGACTTTTAAAAATGACATTTTAAAGATTATTAACATTGCACCGTTTTTGACCCTTGTTAACATAAAAGGATGTTTTTTTAAAATTATTTTAAAATATTTTTATTTATTTATTTAAAGTTATAAATGATTGAACTGTTTTCTAAATAGTAAAAATGTGTTCTACATTCTTTGCCTATTTTATGAGGTCTAAAAATCTGTGAAATATGCATATGCATGCTGAACTGGCATCTCTTAATGAGCCTACATTTTCTATAGTCAAAGCAGTTATTTGAGGGGGACAAGTTCAGGTTCTTGCTAAGGGGATAAGTTGCTAAAAAGTGTATCAGTGCTTCAAGCTCACTATCTAGTTTCTCTTCAGATGAAACATATGTATATGACAAGTTGAAAACCTGCAATCCTAATATGAAGGTTTACCGTAAAGAAGACATTCCAGACCGATATCATTACCATCATAATGAGCGCATTCAACCCATAATCCTGGTTGCAGATGAAGGCTGGACAATTGTGCAAAATGAGACCCTTCCAAAATGTAAGTATTTTCTTCCTGCTTGTAACTTTTGGGCTGACTGGAAAAAATTACTGGCTTTCACATGCACAGGATTAGGTAGTCATGCAGAGTCATCATCTGAACGCCGGAGCCTTTGGGAAATCCTGCACGCATTCAGTCTTGTCTCTGCACCGGGAAAACTGATAGCTGGGATTAACTGCCATCTCACAGTTTCAGCCAAATTCCTTATGTAATCTAATTCATATTCAAGCTACCACTTTCTTGTAGTATACTAGTCTAAGATAATATATAGCCCGTTTCAAGGTTGACTTCCTAAACTGATTTGATCAAATTAGATAATGTGTCATTGGTGGACCAATGACAGCTATTTCACATAACAGCTCTACCAGCACAACCAGTGTTGCATTGTGTATTGTCCTTTCCTATTACGTCCTGTACCTGAAATCTTTTGAACTGATATGCAAGCTTAAAGTACAGAGGAGGAGGGTTGTCATATACTTCAAATGAGTAGTTGAATGCCCTAAAGCCATAATTGCCTTATACTAGTTACATTTTGTCAAAATTTTCAGCTGCATTGGATAAAAGAAGCTGTATCAAACCTGCCAAGAAAGTATGTAGAAATGGTGACCTAGCGGTAGTAGGTATTTGTATTAATTAAAGCTCAAGTCAAGGGCTGAAAGTTTTCCAGGGGCTGAAAGTTTTCACAGCTTTCTCATCTCCCCCCTCTCACAGCAATCTGAAATGCCCTCAGGATGACAGGGAGCATTTCAAACTTCTGTGGGAGGGAGAAGGCAAATAGAAATCCTTCCACTTGCAGAAATCTTCAGGGGGGTGTAAACCAAAATAGTCGGTATCTGAAATAGATGCTCTGTTGGTCATCTGTGTGATTGTGATGGCTACAGGATGTCACTCTCCTTCAGTCCTTAAAACTTTCCCACGTGATTGTTTCCCACACAGCCAGACAGATGGCTTATGGGGCCAGCATGTTGTAAATAACCACACTTTGCTGATAGCAATGGTCTGAGGAGACAGATTCAAATGGTGCATGTGACCTATCATGTCTCAAACTTGAAACTCTGTGACATGTGACAGGAGCAAGATGGTATCATGCGATTCAAGACTGATGTTCCTGGAGAGACTTCGTAAATCAGAAAAGAATATGCAAAATGTGGTTTCATTTTTAAAAAAAAAACATCTGTTTCATGGAACAGTTTTACTTTTGTTGACCTCTGTTGTAAAGAGATGCTGTAGTGTGGCATTTGAAGAAACTGTCTTTTCCCTGTACAGTCTAACATGACTGTTAGCAACTCGCTACAGAGGAACTAAGGAGGGATTTAGAGTTGTTGTCCTTTTCCTCCAGCGAGGGCCTGGTCTCCTTGTCCCACTCTTGACTACTCAACTAAACCTGGCCTCTAGAGCTTGAGGTTAAAAAAATGAGCTCAGAAACTGCATGGTGGGGCAGAGAGTGACAGAAACACTCTTTTGCCTGCAAGGAAAAACCCACTCTTAAGGGGGAAGGACACCATCCTCATATCCCTGGGTATTAAGCAGAAGTTGGTAAAATATGCCCCTCTGGGAGACTCCAGCACCAAGAAGGTTTTAATCCTGCACCCTCATTCTTGCCCTAGTTTAAAAACAATACGCCCCCAAATAGAAATATTTGCTTTTCTTCAAATGGACACAACTTGTCTATATTCAAAATTTAGCATTTTTATAGCTGCCTTCAGGTTTGGAGGTGCCATAATCGTTACATTTAAGGGTACGTTGTTTGTCCAAGGATATTACGTCAAATATATCTTTCCCCTTTTAGCTTATTTCTGAACATCTTAGTTGAGATAATTTCAGAGGGTTGGATCCAGCCAGCTTTTTCTCTTCATTTAACTCAGCCCCCCATTTCATATGGCTTTTGTGCATGCAGGTCCCATGATCCCCAGGATTACCTTTTTTGGTGATTACAGGGTACCCCATTTTATTTCTTTTAATGGCATGGTGGGGAGGGAAGCAGGAGCTGACCTCTGCCCTTTAATAGAGGAATCATTCAGAACTGGGCAGAATCCATATTTGTGATGCAGACAATAGGCTTGTAAAAACCCAGACTGGAGACATTTGTTACTTCCTCTTGTCCATGTTAATGAACAGGAGTATGAATTATTTATTTATTAAGCACCCAGCGATCAAACAGAACCAGGAAGAATGTAGTAACTACTTGATATCCCACAGGGTAGTCCATCATGAATAAGGAAATCCTTTCAGAGCATGTATGGTATAGTCGACGCACCAGCTAACTAGATAGGATAGGGAAAGAACTTTACTTCCCCCCCCCCATCTTGTGAGTGACCTTGCTATATGTTCCCACCTTGTTTTTTCTTATACTTTGCTTAAGATTTCTCCAACGTCCTCTTTATGGTACATTTTTACAATGGTTCTTTATACTTACCTACATTTTCTGTGTTGTTTGTTTTTTGTTTTCTTTGAAAAAAATTAGAAGTATATTTTCATTCTATTTTAGAAACATCCATGAGGTTGTATTGTCAAAGGCTTTCATGGCCGGAGAACGATGGTTGTTGTGGATTTTTCAGGCTGTATAGCTGTGGTCTTGGCATTGATCTCTGTCTTTTGGTGCTACACCTCTGAAGATGCCAGTCACAGCTGCTGGCGAAACGTCAGGAACTACAATGCCAAGACCACGGCAATACAGCCCAGAAAACCCACAACAACCATCCATGAGGTTCCCCTCACTTTTTTAAAGATGCTTTCATGTCAATATTTTTAGACTAATATTGTTACTGAATTTAAAGTGAATGCTGTTTTGTGCTTTTTTTCTCCTGGATGTTTTTGGCAGCAATATGTGAATATGCTCTTTAATTCATTTTTAAAGCTTAATTAGCAATTTAGAAATTTTTAAATGTTTTAAAAAAATTTGTTCTATTTTATCCTCACAACAACCCTGTGAGGTAGGTTAAGCTAAAGGTGTGACTGGCCCAAGGTCACCTGGCAATCTTCCTTGGCAGAGTTGAGATTTGAAGTTGTATTTCCCCATCAGTCTCACATAATGGAATGAATGAATGAATTTATTTGCGGTCAGAGACCATAACAATGACAATACATCCTTATCAATCAATAGAATAGTTAAATCCAGCATAAAAATGTAGAGGACATAGAAAAATACATTTAGCATTTAAAATCTTATCTTAAAATGTATATAGTTCTTTGGGAACTGCAGGACATAATGGACTGTGACTCTCTTTAACCCATCTTCTTTTATAAAGCCTACTGCGGTTCTAAGCAGTTGTCTGCTCTCTTATAAATATGTGAAGCTGTCTTATACCAAAGCAGGCCATTGGTCTGTCAAAGTCAGCCCTGTCACCTCTGATTAGCAGTGGCTCTCTGGGATCTCGTGTGAAGGTTTTTTTATATCACCTACACTTTTTAACAAGAGATGCCTTCTTGCAAGCAGAGAGGATGCTCTGCTGGTGAGCTGTCTTCCCCTTGCTCTATCAGCTATTTCCTACCTGGCAGTTCTGTAATTCCCACCGCGATATCACTATCAGGGCTTTTGACTTCAGGAAAACATTTGTTCTTTTGAGATTTTTGGTCCCATTATAAAGACAAAGTGATATTTTTCTAGTAAAGAGCACCAGATGCATCTGACAAAGAGAGCTGTGGCTCTCAAAAGCTTATGCTACAATAGCGTTGGTTAGTCTTAAAGGTGCTACTGGAGTCTTTACTATTTTGCTACTAGAGACTAACACGGCTAACTCCTCTGGATCGCTGCTATTTTCCTGCTTGTCTAAGGGGGTTCACTGAGTATGTAGGTTGTGTGTATGCCTGGGCTGTGTTTTGTGAGTACATACCAGGGCTGTGTTTGGCCTGTATGATGCTCAACCACAGCCTTTGCTGTAAAATTGTTCCCAAGCATAGTGCCTGACTTCCCCATAGTAATGAATGGCAGCCATCATATGCGAAGGAAAGAAGGGGAAGCCTTTGGTGCGCTCCTTGAATAGAGTGAGAAGTGAACATTGAGAGTAAATCAGTTTTATTAGAAATGTATTGAGCTGTAGTGGGAGGAAGAGGGACTTAGAACAAGAATGATTAGGTTGAGGTACAGTGACATAAACTATAAATATTAAGCTGCCTGGGAAGTGTTGGGTTATGAAACAGTCCTGAGACCTGTGAAAGGAATGGCTTTTAGAGGGTATATTTTTGTATTCTGCAGGATTGCCTCTTGTGAAGGAAGAGCAGTTACTTCTGACTTTATATGCATGTCAACTCTGGATTTCTTTTTTCAGTAGGAGACCACGGCTATGATAATGCATTTCCAAGCATGCATCCATTCTTGGCAGCTCATGGGCCTGCTTTCCGCAGAGGTTATAAGCGGAAGACAATGAATACTGTTGATATTTATCCCATGATGTGTCACATCCTTGGCTTGACACCCCAGCCCAATAATGGCACCTTGACCAATGCCAAGTGTTTGCTAGTTGACCAGTGGTGCATAAATATCCCTGAAGCCATTGGTATCGTGATTGGTGCCTTGATGGTGTTAACTACTCTGACGTGCCTTATCATCATCATGAAGAACAGAACGCCTTCTCTGCGACCATTTTCACGCCTTCAGCTTCAGGAAGATGATGACGATCCCTTAATTGGATAATTTGCTTAGGAGCCTGGGCAGTGCTCCAGTGACTGTGTCTTGAAGACTTTACATGATAGGTAAACTTACACTGGAGAATGTCTTGTGATGCACTTTAATAAAAATCCATCCTGAATACTGTAGAGAAATAGTGTCTCTCTCTGAGAAAGAGCCACTGAATAGAACAATGAAAGTACAGAGTTCACAGAAATTATTTTTACAGCCTCTCCCTTGATGTACATCTTGTTGTTTTTTTGTTGTTCTATAGGTTCCATCTCCTTGAATAAAACCAATTTCCTACTGGAAAAGATACTGCATCTGTGTTAATGTGCGTTCAGTTAATAAAATACCAGTTGAAGTAGTGTATGATTTTAAACATTTACAAATGACACTGCTTGCACTTGGTACATAAATTTTGGGAACAATCATAACTTGAATTCAGGTAGACATTTCTCTTACAATAAGTACTTTAGCTGGTATGCATTGATTTGGTTGAATAAAAGAGGAATCATTTCCACAGTGTTGTTAGACTTTCTAGGAACGGCTGCTGCAAGGAGATAGCTAACTAAATGAGAAGCATGAGGCTTCTACATATCTAGCTCTTGTCTCTACTATCTGTAACACCATCCTCTGCAAATAGGAAATACAGATTAGCCCACCTTATTAGGATTTTGAAATAGAAATATAAACTCCAGCAGTTATAAATTACAACCAGTACAGAGGACAGAATAATATGTCAAGTAATTTACACATTCTAGCCCAAAGCCATATATCTAGAGCTACTGTCTGTGTGCTTCCTTCCTCAAAGTTATGATCTGGCCAGCTTACTGCCACTAGGCCATCTTACTCCTTGTAGATGACCCTTGTGTTGAGACCGTTGGATTTAAATGCCTGTGTATGCACTCACCTAAATGTATGGAACGCTTGTGTGAGACAACCACATAGCCCTGTGGGCGTCTCATATTTATTTTAATACTTCACATGCTTGGCTTGACTGGCATAGTAAAAACACTTAAATGTTACTCCTAGCTGAGTGGATCACATGCATAAGGAACAGCTGTTTAATGGTAACTGTTGAATAACATTTAAATCAGCTGTGACTATGTTTTTAAATAGACTGTATTTATAGATGTTTCTACTAATTATTCAAAATCTTAACAGATCAGTGAGTTAAATGGTGCTGTATTTAGCCTTTCAGCTGAAACGTGCAAAACCTGTGGCAGTTTTATCAGAAGAAAAAAAGACCTGCAAGGAGAGGGGGAGATCTAAACGTGAACAAATCCAGTTCTGTCACTAATTGCAGAACTACCCATCTTAAAGGTAGATTTGTAATACAGTTAACAAACTATAGCCCAGGTGAGCCTGATCTTGTCAGATCTCAGAAGCTAAGCAGGGTGGGACTTAGTAATTGGATGGGAGACCTCCTACAGAGACGAGGGTTGCAGAGACAGGCAATGGCAAACTACCTCTGTTAGTCTCCTGCCATGAAAACCCCACCGGGGGTTGCCATAGGTCAACTCTCCACCACCACAGCATGCTATAGATCCTCTCTTCTTGTTGCACGTTTAAAGGTTAGCTTAGCGTCTTAGGGGAAATAAGTATGTATAGGTGGTCGTGTGTTAATCCTTGTTAAAGTTGCTTAGAGTTGTTTTGGTTATAAGATTTTTTTTAATGCACTGATTACCAAAATTCTTATCCTTTGTCTCCTTCAACAGCCTTATATTTCTGCATATTTTAAGAACTGCTTTAAAAGAACCTGATAGTTAACATAGTGACTTTTTTTGAAAAGCTACTTACCAAATGGTGGGATCCAAAGAATTGCAAGCAGTACTCAGTGTGTGCAGCCAAACACTACACCTTTCCCTTTCCAGAAGTATGTTCCTCTGCCATCCAAAAAGCTTGCAGCAATATCCTATTAGATTTATAGGGCTACTGCAAGAAGGCAGTCAGTTTCATTTGTGTGTTTGCTGAGTGGGGGAAAGTTGTATGTAAAAATTGTATTTTGAAGTGTTTAAAGGGGCAGTGCCTTAAATGGATAAACATATTTATATACGTATAACATGGGTTTCTATGGAAAGGTTTTGTCTATATAAAATTTTAAAAATCCTGTTGTAGACATGGTTATTGTTTTCTGTGTTGCTAAATTTAGCCAATAGCACTTTCTGATATACCACATTTACTTTTATAACAGCGGGTCTGACATTTAAATCAAATTTTTCTTGACCTTTCTTGTATGACCTGTTCTGTTGAAGATATAAGCAGGTACTGGATTTTAGAAAATTGCTGTGTATATGTGAATCTTATTTCTGATCTGTAGAAGGTGGGGATAGGAAAGAAAAATGCGACACGGAGAGATAAAACTGGGTAAAGCTGTGTCATTTCTGCTTTAAGAACAGGCAATTTGCATTTCCTCTTGCCTTGTTTAACATAGAGCTTCCTTGCCTTGTTTAGCATAAAACTTTTTGGACTTGGAAGTTGCAGAACAAGTTCCAGTCACACAGCATCTGGAAAGAACAATATACCTATTTCTTGCAAAAAACATTAGTTCAGTAAAGGAACAAATGTTGGCATGCTATTCAAGGTCATGTCAAGCAGTGTGGAGAACTTGAGTTCCCTGCGTGAAAAGTCAGAAAGAAGGTTATGGTACAACTGAGCTGTTGTCGTCAGAGGCTATTTGATATCTGATATGATTGTGTCCACTGAAAACATTTGGGATCTGGCATAGGCACACTATTAGGCTGGTATAAAACGGGGTATATTGCTGAGCTGCTAGAATTTCAGAAGCCATGGTAAACTCATCCCCATGTTTTTGTAATAATTGTTCCCAAACATGTGCCCATATAATTGCAGTATGCTGCTTTTATTATGTGTGGAAAAGAACAAAGTTGAGAGAAGGCTCACCAGGTGATATTACCTAGTGGTTACAGGGTTGCTATACTGCCCCCCTTCTAGCGAAGCAAGATGAGATTGTGGCTGGAGGGTGGGTGGTGGTTTTTGGCCTCCCTCCCAGTCCATCTTTAAGCAGGCTGATTCCGATGGAAGACCCAGACTCTCATTCTACTTGCAGAGCCCATGTTAAACCCATTCTGTTGTTTTCCAAAACCATCCCTGTTTTATGCATTACTATAACTGGTGGTCTGAGCATCTTTGCAAAACAGCTCAGGACCCAGCTGGATGGTGCAGCGTCCGGATAGGGCCCACGGCTCAGCAGGAGCAGGCATTTGGAAAAGACCTTGAGGGGACAAGATCTCCTGATCCCACTAGCCCCTCCTGGTATTTTTAAATGGCTGGATCCAGCCCTAAAATGGCGCTGGCGTCCATAGGTTGAAACCGTGGCTGCCGTAACATCTAGTTAGGCCCTAAGCTATAAGCAATGGGACCAGGCTGGCCGGCATTAATTAGAACAACAAACGGTAATGTTTATTTTTTAAACTAATTCATTTTGGAAGAGAGATTTAAACAAGGTTGCAGAGAAAATGATGTCTCTGCAATAGTGGCACTGGGATGTAAGAGAAAACATGCATGTCTGAAAGCAGCGCTAATACTGCAAAATTAGTTCAAATGCATTGGGTACTGATTTGTTTCTCGTTCCCATTCAAGGTACTAGTTTTGACTTTTACAATCATACTTGGCTTGGGACTTGCATACTTGAAGGACTGCTTCCCTTAGATGATCCAAACATGCCTCCCACCAGGGTCTTTTCCCTCTTTGCTGCTCATTTGGACAGCTCCAGTCCTGAAAATGTGTTTTGGTGGAAGCACCAAACCGCCACATGAGAGGATGGCAGTTGCTGTTCTGCAATTCAGAAGCGTAAGGCAGTTTTTTTAAAGGTAGCTGCTTTGTGATTTCATCATGGCCCTTCATCTTTGGAACACACTCTGTCCTTATGGAGAATAAATAGTATAGAAATTATATATGTTACATGATGGTCTGAAGATATAATGGAGGATGGGAGAATCATACAAGCACCTTGAAAGAGCAAGATAAAAATGAGAGCTGCATAGGGAAGGAACTAGGAAAGAAAGCTGACCTATCCGCTGTGGGCAAGCTGTCCAGTAGCAATTGTTAAGGCTGCTTTTGGTAGGTGGCGTTATGGCAAATGCTCGTTAAAACTTTATTGTGAAAAAATAGTGACCTCCATACACATGCAGTGTTCAATCAACCTTGAGTAAGTGTGTTGGAGAAACAAGACATTGGTCCTTGTTGCTTTGAGCTTCAAGTTGTATTATAAGCAGAGACAGCCTTGTGCTTGGGCAAATGAAGCTGCCGTCTACTGAATCAGACCTTGTATCAATCAAGGTCAGTATCGTCTTCGACTGGCAAGGATTCTCCAGGGCCTCGGGCAGAGGTCTTTCACACCACCTCCTGCCTGGTCCTTTTAACTTGAGATGCTTTGTGCATCCCAAGCACATGCCCTCCACGTGAATCGCAGCCTTCCTCCTGTATTCCCTCAGTATTTAGTCTGAGCATATCTTAATAAATGCAACTGAATCCTAGGAAGGCAAGGAGTCAAATGATGCTAGCAAGATCTACCACCGATGTAACTCTTAACTGTGTGTTGGTGCTCTTCTGCTGATTAAACATCCACCTTTTTAAAGATTCGGCTTTTATTAGAAAACCATAGTATTTTATCTGTTCACAGCTTTTAAGTTCCAAATTTCCAGCTCCATTTCTTCATAAGCATATTCTTCCATTTTTTTACATCAAAACGAGAGAGAGAGAAAAAGGTTCTTCCCTAACTGAATCATCAAAGAGGAAACTGGATTAAGAATACAGATGCAAATTACCAATCTTCCTGCAGCATGGCTTGGAGGAGGTAGTTGGCTCTCTCTGCAGTTCCACAGTCCATGATTCTTGGTTCAGGTGGGTTCCATGAGCCTAAGAATCAACATTTCCAAGGTTGGAAAGGATTGGGGGGTGGCATGTGGAATGCAGCAAAGATTCCTAGTTTCTGTGCTCACACCTTGCTGGATCCATCGTTTTCTTTCCTTGCCTGAAATAGATTCTAGTTGAACACCAGGAGTTCCTTTTAGAATCTAATTCTGATGCCTTCATAAATCTCATTTTACAGTGGTGAGAAATTAATTATACATTACAGATAGAAGGCATTAACCTAGTAAGACAGAAGAGATGTAGACTATCCTTGAGGACTCTTACACCTTTTCCTTGATACTACCCATCAAAGCTTGCATTCAGAAATACTGAAGGGAAATACCTTACTGCTATGTGAATTTATCTCATCACATTTTCCTTATGAGCCTGTTTCCCCTTAAAACTACTGCTTTCTCTGCTACATTGTACTCAAACATACTGTAGGGAAGTTTCTTTTAGAAAGTTTTGTTCATTCAGTGTTGGAATAGAACATTCCACTGTACGCATGTTCAGAAAGAATTGATGTAATAGTATCCACCACAGGGTGGCAGGATTAGTTGCTTTTTATTCTGGGGAAATAAAATGCCAAAGGGGTACATTTGATACAAGAAAAAATTAAACACCAAGCAGCTGAATAACTTGTGTAGTGCTCAAGCTTGGCAAGTTAAACTGTAGCTGAACCTGTCCCTGCTATAAAGCAAACATGAAAGAGTTTGCCACTAAATAGCCTGCAGAGGCCCAAAGGCACGCCAATTTTAACAGCCCCACAGGGAATTTGCAATAGAGATCTCTGCTATATGATTAAGTTCCATAATTAGTTACGGTTACTGTGGAGAAGTGCAATTTGAATGCCACTCATCTAAGAAAGTTATATTTATCTGATCTTAGCTAATTGTTTCACCTGTCATGTCTCAATTGCCATTTCAAAAGAATTACTACCAACAAAAGGCAGACTTTATAACCACTGTTGTGGGTTTTTTCCTGTCGTGTAGGCACCGCTTACCTGACAAGCCATACATGAATTTGACAGCCAGGGTGACACTATCGCTCATACATGGCCTTGTGTGCTACATTTTCCTTAAGGTTAAAAAGACTTGGCTTGAAGACAGTAGCCTATCTCAAATCCAGCACAATATAGGGCAGAAACTTCACATTTTTTAAAAAGTTATCCAACATAACTAAGCATATTACAGCACACCATTAAAAAAAAAACTTCCACATGTACCTGCAGCATAATAGAACAACAAAAATCAAGACAATATTTAAATACACATGTCACACTGCAGACGGAAATTAGTCAAGTTCATGCAAGTTGATCTGAATCTCATTTTCTCCTGCTTGGCAGTTGGCTCTGCCCACCTACAGCCATTCATTAGCTTGCTACTTATTCAGCATAAATAGCAGAAACAATGTGTTTAATCATGTTTGCTACGGACTTATGCTAATATCATGCTTCTTATTGCACAGACATTGATAACTTATCAAGAATAGCCTTTGAATGAGGCATGCATAAGTCAGAGTTTAAGCCCACCAACCCTTTCATTACTTGAAACGAAGTCCAGATATTTTACAGTGCCACCCTAAGAACAATTGCATCCTTCTAAGGTGAAGCCCATGGGCTTAGAAGGGTATAGTTCTCTTTAGACTATTATTCTCCAGTAATTGTATACACCAAGTTTTACTGCTCATCCCTCAACTTGTGAACTACTACCAATTTACTTTGAACTATATACAAGTAAACTAGGTTTTGCATACTTTCTACAGTTAATATATAAGCTTGCTTTCATTTTTACTGACATTTTAATAAAATAAAAGGACGTATCAGCATCTTGTACAACTGCGGCCACAGTCGGCTTAAAGCCACTTCAGTAGGTTTATGCGTGTATCAACCACCAGTGCACATTTCATTTTTTTTTTTAATTTGCAAAATATTAATAGTGATTTTGCTAAAGACAATGATTTGATAAAATGAATTCCATAAAGTGCATTTAAGACAACTACTTCCTTCTCAAAGTTCCAGTAATTCAGAATGGCACATTAGTATAAGATCACTAATTAGGGACTGTCCATTCTCTCTCCAAAAGGCTTAAACACTTAAAAACCTTTGTTAAAGAGCAACCAATGCATACATTTACTATCTGTACCAGTTGATCATATGATCTACAGTTTCTTGTGGTTGTCCACTTACATTAAGTCTGGATAAACAATTAACTAAGGTTAAAAGGATATCCAAAAACTACCAAGTGCCTTTGTTTAGATACCTGGTTAATCTTGTAGTAATGGCTGGGCTATTTCTGTGTGCTGAAGCCGCACTGCTGAGACCTGGCTACGGGTTAAATGTTTTATGAACACTAGAAGAAAAACAAAGACAAGTATGCTGCCCAGAAAAACACCGATGAAATAAGCAAATGATTCTTGCTGACTTCTATCCTGAGGCTCTTTTGGGACTTCACTAGCAAGCAGATCTTTCACATTGTCCAGAGAACCATTGCTGGGCAGTGGATCAACACCCAACAGATGACACAAGAGAGGATATAAATCTGTGGAATTCATAGCTTTCTTGCTAATGTTCTTTCTAAAAGCAGGACCGTGAGCCAAGAAGATAGGATGCATGTCTGGTAAGGCGTTGTCATATCCATGGTTACCCACTAGAAAAAGAGCAAAAGTTCACAATTACTATTAACATCCATAAATACAAATACCTGTTTGTCAAGAGAATAATTGGCTCTTCAGACCTCTTTCCAAAAAGAAAAAAAACCTGAAGCACATGACTTCAGTTACTGGATCAAGAATAGTTACATGGCACGGATGCAACATTTTATCATATGTGGTGACATGTAAAAAGGCAAGAAGATACTGAATAAAAATACATAAAGAGATGCAGAATATTTTCAAGCTTCGGATTGAGTTAAATCCCAAAAATATGCCATTAATATTCTATTGAGCAATATTATAAAAGAACATGGCGGACTTTTTCAAGCACATGGTGACAGCTGTGAGAGTTCTATACGCAGCAAAATGGAAGACAGAATCTTGCCGAGATATGTCTGAGTGGATAGATAAAAGTATACAAATATGCATCGGATGGCTAAATTAACTTTTTATGCACACAACAGGCCAGTATCGGAATTTCAGAAAAAAATGGAAAGATTTATTCAATTATGTAGCTCAAAGTTAAGAAAAATTAAGAACAGTTAATATGGAAATAGATTAATTACAAAATAGAGACCTTAAAAATGTTGACTATAAAATATGATGACATTAAAGATTATTGATAAGAAACTTTAAGTAGAAGTAATTAAGGAAAGGGAGAGGAGAAACATTCCATGTTAGCTATGTTACCACACAATTCTAAATATTCTTTTCTGTTGTAGCTTAAATTTAGTATTCTGTATTTTGTATAAGGTTTTATGCACTTTCTATTGCTATTTGTATTTTTCCTTTCAAATAAAATTCTAAAAACTAAAAAAAAAAAGAACAGTTACATAGCTAGAGTCATTTAAGTTACACACAGCATGCAGGGTTTGATGTGATAAATCTGGACTGATTAATACAATTCATCTAACCCAATAATAAGGGGAAGTGTTTGGCATTTCTGTCATAGATATATAATACTTTCCTAACCACTAGTTTGATCTACAAAAGCAAATCATTCAGCGACAGTCTAAAAGAAAACTTTTATAAAAGTTCTGATTTCTAAACGGTGCAAACTTCCCAGCAGCAAAAGACGACCTTCAAAGAGGAATAAAAGCTCTTTCCCAGCGTTTTAACCTTATGCATAGTTAATATTTGATCAATATTATGCAAAAGGAGAACTACTTATGTTATATGTCTCAACAGGAAAAGGATTTTGAAAACAGCTTCACAGCCAAGTTTATTTTTACCATCCTTCCTAGGGGAAGGCAATGGCAAACAACCCCATAAAATATCTGCCAAGAAAATGTTGTGATGTGATGTCCCCCCGATGGGTCAGTAATGACTCAGTGCTTGCACAGGGGACCACCTGTACCTTACCTCCTAGGGTACCTTTCTCTGGACAGCATGCCTTACAGTTCTTACCCTGTGAGGTACAGGAGGCCAAGATTGCTGCTCACCTAATGCCAGCTAGCAAGGTGGACTGCAAAGGGGAGATTTCAATTTCCCTCCCATACTTAGACTTAGCATTTCTTAGCTCAGCATTATTTTTAACAAAAACAGTATTAGGTCTTATAGGGAATTAAACCGTACTTACGTTCAAAGGGGTCAGATTTGTTCTGCAAGATTTCCCATCCTTCATCAGCCACCAGTAGGATTGGTTGAATTCTACTGCTGTGGCTATAATGCAGTCTACTTGGAATCGCCTCCTTTTTATAGACAGTCATATTAGGATGAGCTTGGACTAAAGCATTGTATACGTCATCAAGTTTGCCTTCAGATAAATCAAAAATAAGGGTTTAATGACTAAATCATGACAAAGTTCTCCCTCTACATGCTATAGTTCTCTCAAAAAGAATTTAACAGTTTTAAAATATTAAAGTTTACATTATAAATAAATCTTCCACTTTGGATTCGATGGTGCTGCAAACAGAGCAAGTTCACAGAGGCAATTTTTATCATCACCTGCCTGCAGCTCCTTAAGGCCCTGCTTGGCGGCTGCGACCCTCCAGGGCAGTAAGCCATTTCATGCATGGGAGGGGACTGATCCCCCAACACAAGAGGGACCATGACACTAATCGTTATGCTTCAGAAGATCTGCATAACAAAAGTAATAAATTGGAAGTCTCTGCTTAGAATCAAACGATGCTGCTTATAAGTCAGGTATGTGGGTTTGACAATACGCCATTACCTGTTTCAGAAAGAACCATGGAGTCTTTGACCTCTCCGCATGTTGCCTGCAGTCACTTGTCAAAGTGTAGAGAGGTGTAAGATATTCAGGGGCAGTGGGAGTTAAGCACCCTGACTTTAAACAGGATTGCGGCCACACAATGCATTTTTACACTGCCAAGCAAAATGCTACCATATGCTAGACAAAGGGCACTGCATGGCATGACTCCTTAACTGTAAACTGGGCTTGATTTAAACGGGCCTACACACTGCTTTGTGTGTAAGCTCTGCACAAGCCTTTGTGCGGCTCTTGAAGACTTTACAGCTTCCCTCCAGCCCATATACTGCTGGCACACAAACACTGCACATGGGAAACTCTGCTTGTGATCCCAAAAAGAATCCTCCTGCACAGCATTTCCCACAAGTCCAGCATCTGATCTAAAATGAGGGTCAGCCATACATTTTTCAGGCTGTAAGAGAGTAGCTATGCAGCTGGGCACAGCACCTCTCACAACTGCTGCAAGTTGGGGCTGTTTCAATATTTTTGTTCTTTGTTGTGACCACATAGCAAATGTGACCCAAGCCAAATAGTCAACTTGATCACAGGATTTCTTAGGGGTCAGTCCAGTCCTCTGGAATGGCCTACCAGAGTGGTTCGGAGCACAGCTTCGCTCCCCACATTCAGGAAGGCGTGCAAGGCAGGCTTATTTCAAAGGGCTTTTGCTGAAGGATAAACTGTTTAGGCCAATTTGGCGGTGGTTTTAATCTGTTTTTTTTAATCTATGCATTTGTTTTAAGTTTTGTTTTCATCTGGATAAGTAACTTAAGTTTGAGTTCTTGTACCTTGTTGGTTCTAAAGAGAGAAAGTGGGATAGATATGTTTTAAACAATATGTTTACTGGGGAAATCTTGAAGGATGCCTAGCATTACAAGAACCACCTGTGGTTCTTTCTAGGTAAATGAATTTTCTTTCTTTTCTATTACTGTTCATTCAATTCAGTGGTCTCGAACAGCAGCTAAAAGTTTGTGTTTAAGTGAGACTACCCACATAATGATAGGATTATACAGTTGTTTTGGAATGTTTCCGTATTTCTGTAACGGCAGCCAAAAATCTAGTGGCTCTGTATGTAACCCATCCATCTTCATTGCTCAGTAGCCTGGAAGTCTTGGCAGTTGGAGAAACAGAATCCTTACTAATTAGGGGGGAAATCAGCTCCTGTCTAAATTTTAAAAAATCGGGACAGTTTCTAGTTAAATGCAGTTTAATTGAAGTATATCCTAAGAATTTTCCTGCGATTTGAAGCAAGCAAGTAGAAAAAGAATCTCATCTTCTAATCCTGAAACCAGTGGCAGAACCTCTAATCCTCAAGTCTTTCAATATAAATTGATTTCAGTTCTTTTTTCTAACATCATTCAAATACATTATTTCCTACCTTCCTTTGGTAAAATAGCTACATCAGGTGAATGGTCGATCATTCTATACAAGTCTCTGTCCACGTACTGGTCAAGCTGTATGATCCTGTCTGTTGAGGACTGTGCCATCCCATGGTCGCTTGTGATTATGACATTCGTGGTATCCCACAATTTTGCTTTTTTCAGCTCCAACACAAGATAGTTTAACAGATCGTCAATCTCAGTAATGACTGGCTTCATGAGAGGATTATCTGGACCCAAACGGTGCCCCATCTCATCCGGCTCCTCCCAGTAAAGCAGTCCAAGATTTATGGGCTCTTCAGATGTAAACCATTCAATAAGCTTCGCAACACGTTCTTGAAATGAAACAGATTCATTGTAAGGCATGTAGCGTGTGGGAAAGATGCCATGTATCTTGACATCTGTTCCTGGCCACATCGCAGCTCCACTTCGATGCCCTTGCATCTGGTTAGTGATCCATATTGGATAAGCATCTTCCCAAAATTCTGAATTATAGATGGTCATACGGTTCATGGAGAAAGTTTCATTCAAAACTGGGTCATACATCTCATTGGCAACTATACCGTGGTTCTCTGCATAGAGACCCGTGACCATTGTGTAGTGATTAGGATAGGTCTTAGTAATGAAAACGTTTGTGATCTGTTCAACATGAATACCATTCTTTATGACATCATGGAAACTGGGTGTTGGGAATTTATAGATATAATCCCATCTAAAGCCATCAAAAGATACAAGTAATACCCTCTGCTTATTTGGCAAGAAACACCAAGTCCGTGGGAAAATCAGTGCACAAATTGCCAGGAATCTACAACAGCCATTCAGAAACATCCCTGCAAGCAGTTTTGATCCAATCACTAGGAAAACACCTGTAAAGTGAAAAGGCACAGTAGGCTTCAAGGAACAGCAAAAAGAATTATTATTTTCTTTAATTGTTCATTTATACGCTTCCTTTCTCCCCAAAGGGGTTTACATCCTCCTCCTCCTCCTCGCCTCCTTTTTACCCTGCAAGTGTGAAATATTGATAATAAAGTTCATATTACAGATGTGATTACAAAACTTGTAATCAGGAAGAGTGAAACTGCCAGTGTCATGCAGCCTGGCTTACTTGCTAGAGTTACCTGCAACAACTGTTTGGCAAATATCTTATGGCAGGACACGTGGTTGTCTTGTGGCAGAAATGTCAACCCACCTTCCACATTCCTATGCAACAGAGACTTTAATGTACCACAACCCAAACACAGATGCATCACAAAGGTGCCTAAAGACTAATCACTCCACATTCTTACTGCAGATTGCTCAAACCCCTCAGGGCTCAAAATTATTCAAGTAAGCAAGCTGCACTAAAAGCAATAAACATGCAAAATCACCAGCATCCTAAATAATATCTTTATGCTGGCTACAAGGAACGTTAAGCACCATAGGGATAATGAATCTGTGCATGTCATTTCCCCACCATATTCAAATAATCATAGAGACATGAACAAAACCCATTTACCAATCTCTCCCATGGAAGATTTTTACTGAAGTACATCCCCACAGCACTGAATATATTCCTCCAGGGTGGTGTTAAACTCACTTGCGGAACCTGTTTCCAGCAGATTTCACTACTTTCTGAAGCACCAATTCAAAGTGGGTCTGTAATCTAGTATGTGTTTCAAAGCCCCAGGACATTAAGATGCTATAATGAGCACTAGGTTAATTCTGATTCACCTATTCATGTAAAGCAGCAAGAAGCTGGCTGCGGACCCTTCCTTCCACAGCAAAAATGGATAGCAGCTAAATGTTGTGACTAATGCTGGATGGAATAACAGCCACGATAGCTCTTCCCCTCTTCCAGACTCTTTAATCTGTACACTAAGACAGAACTCTTCAGACAGGGCAACTGATTACTTGGAGCAGTCAGGTTGACCAGCTCAGGAAAGGGACACAAAGAATACTCACCAGCTCACAAGCACGATGCTTTCCTGCAGCACCTGGCTAACGGGCTTAGGGTGCAACTCTGCTCAGGATTTCACTGTAAACTGAAGTGCAAGGACATACAGAAGTGGAACATTGCAGACCTGAGCCAAATTTCTTTGCCAAGCTGACAAAGGGGTTTCTACACATCCGGAGTCCACAAGGACATGTCTAACGCATGCATGCGCACATACATGCACACACAGAGTACAGCCAGGGAAAGGAACTGATCTCCCTTAGAGGTCACTGGCCTAACGACGATAGCTTCAGGTGGGCAGCTGTGTCGGTCTGGAATAGAAGAGCAAGATTTGGGACCAGTAGCACCTTAAAGGCCAACTCTGTAAGATGCTTCTTTAAGGTGCTACTGGACCCGAACCTTGTTCCTCTGCTGGCCTAATGACTATACAGGGCCCAGAGGAAGCCCCACTCAGGAGATGGAGATGGGGGGCTCGCTAAAGAACACCAGGATCTTATCGCAGATCATTCAAACCCTGCAAGATTAATGGAGGAAGCAAGCTATGCTGGATGGGAATGTCAATTAATATGCAAAAAAAATGCCAGTCATAAGTAATACGATTTCCGCATGTCAGCAAAAAAGTTCACCGTGGAGGACACCTTCCTTCCGAAGACAGGCGCATAACACTGTGATAGACTGCGCATGGGGGAAACAGCCCAAATGGCTGGGTGGTTCCCACATGCCTCTTTAACGTGCTCATTATTTGCTATTCACTAAATTTATGCCCCAGCTTTCTGCCCTTATCTGGGCCACCAAGGCAATTGGCAGATTAGATGCGCACACAATAAAACAATACCTTAAACGCCATCTAAATCAAACAAAACCCCACCATTCAGGCAATTCAACCCAAGCTAAAATACACATGCAGTATAATAACACACACACACAAAGACATTAAGGCAAGGGTTTTTCAAGAGAGGGCAGGGAGGGGACCACAAAGGGACCGGAAAACAAACCTCCCCGATGAGGAAGATCCAGAAAAGGAGGGCATGCAAGCGCCCTCATCACCGTCCCATGAAGTTTAGGTTCAGCACAGGGTGGTGGGGAGAAACAATAAGGACACCTACGGTTGCCAACCTCCAGGTGGGGTCTGGAGCTTTCCTAGAATGCCAACTGATCTCCAGCCAACAAAGCTCAGTCCCCCTGAGGAAAACGGCTGCTTTGGAGGGTGAACGCTATGGCATTCATCCCTGCCATACAGCATACCAGATTCTGGGCGAAACCCCTCCTCAAATTCCTCCCTCTACAGGCACCGCCCCCAAATCTGCAAGAATTCCCCAGTCTGGAGCTGGCAACCATAACAGGCAGGCTGCCAGTACATGGGGGGGGGGGCATTCCCCTTCCCTGAAGCGTCTTCTTGGAGGCGACAAGGAAGGGCGAAAAGGCGGCTTTCCCACAAGGAACCAGCGACCTGGCCCCCGCCCCTTTCCCCTTCGAGGCTCTGCCCCCGGCCCGCCACCGCCGCCTCACCTGAGCGCAGGCAGCGCCTTCTTCCTCTCTCCAGGCCGCACCTGTCCAGTCACAAGCCCCTGCCAAGCAAGCCCCGCCTCCTCGCCCAAACCCGCCCAATCACAACGAGGCCACGCCCCCTTGACCGCCCTAATGGCGTTCTGCCGTGGAAGGGCCTACGCAGGAGACTTTGCGAGAAAGGGGCGGCTCGGCCCGTTGCGTCACGTGACGGAGGCCGACTGTCAAACGGGCGGGAGGGAGCGAAGCTGCGGAGAGCGGGAGAGCCGTACACTTTATAAATATAAAAAAATAAAAGATAGGCAATTATGTTGTGTGGAGAGTTTGCTTTAAAAAAAAATTGGTGCCCTAATTCCTGCGGTGAAAAGTCTGCCACCTGAGCCTCGACATGATCTGGTGGTTTCGCGCGGGAAAGAGGCTCTGAGGTGATGGGGCGGGTTGGGAAAAGCGTTACAAAGCAGGCTTGCCAACCTCCAGGTGGGCTATACAGAGAAGCGTCAACGGGTTTACACAAAGATATATATGAATAGTAGTGCAGAAGTGAATCAAAGTGCTCACATGCAATAAATACCCATATTCCTTAAAACAGTTCTCCCATCCATATATCCTATGTATCAGTCATAACAATAACTATATACGAACAATATCAATCACATATACATTAAATACATTAAACCAATCGTATATATGATTCATTTAATGTATTTATTGCTCGTGTATATTTATTGTTCTGACTGATGCATAGGATATGGATGGGAGATGGGAGAACTGATTTAAGGAATATGGCTATTTATTGCACGTAAGCACTTTAATTTGATTCACTTTTGCACTACCGTTCATAGAAAAAATATATATACATGTGTATCGGTACATGTGTGTGGGTCTGTATTGATTCCTGGCTGATTGATTAGTTGCTATTTAAATAGTCACAGTGGGAGGCTGGGGAGACTCTTTGTAATAAATCTCCAGGTGGGATATCCTGGAGATATCCGGGATGGCAGAGAGAAAATAGCTGCTTTGGAGAGTGGCCTCGACGGCTTTATACCCGGCTGAGCTCCCTCCCCAGGCTCCACCACCCAAATTTCCAGGAATTTCCCAGCCTAGAGTTGGCAACCCTAAAAGTCATCAAGGGGAATAATTTTTTATGTGGAAAGCTAGGGGGGCGTGTGAAGGCCTGAGTGGAAACTTGCTCCCTGGGGTGAAGTAGCCTTGACAAATGGAGAGCTACATCCAAAGGGACCTAGAATCTGCTGTAACAAAGGCTGCAATCCCAAAGACACTTTCCTGGGAATAAACCCTAATGAATAACATGGGGTTATTCCTGTTTAAGATTGCTCCCCAAATCAATCGGGATGAGTCCAATGGCACCTTAAAGGCTGACACCAAACTCTTTGGAGGACGATGGCTTGCTTCTTCAGAGGCATGAAGTGCCTGCTGCTGAGGAAGTGTGAGCTCTGAGGCTCATAAATTCAAGCTCAAATAAATGTTGTTAGTCTTTAAAGGTGCCCCAGAGGACGGCTGCTTAATTTTATTGTCGACCTGAGGCACAGAGGGCTGTTCAACTTGCCAGGTCTGAAGGCTTTGCAAGCTACTGTGCTTTTGTGTGTGAGAGACAAATCAATTTTAGTTTTCTATTTTAAAAAAGCTCACTTGGGGGGATTTTTCTTCCTACAGGATAAAAGCAGCTAAACCTGTCAGCAAACAGGCAGACACTTCCCTCAGTTTCCCTCAACATATTAACCTTGGGCTCTTAGATTATAGGGTTGTGTCATAAGAAACAGCTCCAAGGGATACTTTGGTAAGAGATAGGGACTGTGGACTAGGCTATTGGGTACTGTCTTCTGATGTAGATATGCTCCTACTGGGTAGTCTGATTTTGCTAAAGATGTCATGTTAATTACTTACACTTTCATTTAGAAAGGTTTAATCTTTGTTCGGCTTTATGCTAGTTTTCAAATTTGTAGCTACCACATGCATTTGTATCCGTTTTCATTGAAACTGTTGATCATACTGTATTTTTGCTCTGTGAATGTCCTAGCTATCGATTATTTTGTATTGACTTGTAGTATGTAATCCGCCTCGGATCTCAGTGAAAAAAGCAGACAATAATAAAAAACAAACAGCAACAAATAAATAAACAATAATAAAAAATAATTTCCACTCATAGTGCATGAACATAATTTTTCCAAAAGGAAGTTTCAGTTTCCATAAGCACACCCATCTCCAGTATTAAAGTATGTTTCAGTAGAAGAATGTAGTAAACTATAAAGTAACAACATCTGGTAAAGGGACAAGGGGACTTGTCTTGAAATGTGAAAAGACGCATCCTCCAGTGCAAATCTATTGATTTCAGTGAGCTTAAACTGGAGTAACTCTGTGAAGACTGCTCCGAATCACATGCAACAATGACTTTTTCCTTTCATCAGGTATTTCTGTCAACATGCATTAAAGGGCTTCAAACCATGGCCTGCCCCTTTGTGGCCCCACCCAATTGGAGTTCCTAAGTTCTGAACACTTCCCAAGGGAAGCTACTGCTTCCCCCCCCCCCCAAGCTGTGACTCATCCCCTTGCTCCCCAACCCTGGCCGAGGGTCCCTTCTAGCTGATTATTAGGTAGTGGGCTGTTAAAGGGCCATTGCAAAAGGATAGCCATGTTAGTCTGTTATAGCAAAATAAAAGTCCAGTGGCATCTTAAAGACTAACAACGTGAACTTTTGCGAGTCAAAGCCCCTTGACTCTGGAAAGCTCATACTGAAATTAGTGTTGGTAATCTTTAAGGTGCAACTTGATAAATAAACTGTATGTTGGGCCCAGAAACCTAATTAAAGGATTTCATAGTTGGGCCTTTAGCAGAGTTATATCGTTTGCAGTGAAAGCATGATCATGGGTGGCATGAGCTGGTTATGCTGACTGGTATGAGTGCAGGAGAGAAAATAACAAACCATACACTTGCTTATATTTAGAAAGGAAATAAGTGTTCTTTGTTGTTGGAACTCCAGGAAAGGAAGAGAGAGAAATTCTATCTATCTATGATAGGAGAGATAGATCCTATCTACCCATCTAATCTAAGGATGGACATGGATGGCAGGACAAGTCCTGCATCTATGGTTGTAAAATGGCGAGAAGGGTGAAATATGTGACAAAGCCAGGAAGAGAAGGATGTCATGAGGAGGAAGTCTTGAGAATAGCCATCTACACATCAAAGGATAGTCAGAGCAGTAAACAGATGCCCTGACCTCTCTATTTTTCTAACTCTTTGGTTTGTCCCCCTCTGAAACCTGAGGAAAGGGACAGCGCTTAGCGCTCCTCTTCTAATACAACTGAACTTCTGTTTTATTTTGATAAAGAGCCAGCTACTGGAAAGGAGGCATTGTCTTACATGTGCCGCCCGTGTTGCTGACTTGGTGAGTGGATGCCAAAGATGGCTCTTTGACTCCCCCTGGAGTCAGGGAACTCTGGCATCCTCAGGTCCCCAACATGGATAAATAGTACTGCACATCTATGCACATTATTATATTTATGGCATGAGGGTTTTAATACTATTGTTTGTTTTTCCTGGCATTAAAGTTCATTTATAATTTTATGTAGAGGGAATGCTATACCATTACAGCAGTGACTGATTTGACGATCCTTTCTGCCTGTAGCTTGCAATTTCTGGTTCACTAGTCCATTACCCAATCTCCAATAAGCCAGAGTGTGAATTGTGCAAGAACTTTCCATAAAGCTGGATGTAACAAAATTTAAAGAACGATCAAAAGCAAATTCTTCAGACCATGGAGTTAAGATCTGATATTGCCTGCATCCCCTGTGAGATACAAGCATGCCAGAATCTGCTTTCTACCCATCTATCTTTTTAAATTTTGTAACATCCAGTCTGATGAAGAGCTCTGCTGAACTCAAAAGCTTCCACAATATTTTGTGTCAGTTTGGTTGGTCCTAATAAAAGTTATTACATAGATTTAATTCTTGGTTTTGGGCAGCAACAGCTGGCCAGAAATAGCAACAATCCGTGCCAGCAGTTAGATATGGTAGATGGTGGATGGCAACCACAAAGAAAGCATTCATGCTCTGAGAGCTATGGTAACAAACCGTATAGAATTCCAAGTCAATGGTTAGTTACAAAGGCATTACATTAACTTACAGAAAGGAAAGGAGGAATAAAGCACAGACAAGAACAACATTATTCCCACCAAATTTTAATATACTGGATTTCCACTGAAATACAGAACAAACATGAATATTTGTACAAAAGATATGGTTAAAAATAGTATTGATTTGTTATATGTACAGGTATGTCACATCTCTGTCATCAGTTCTGATACCTGAATGAAAAGAATGTGGTAGAACATATAGGAACATGCATAAAAGCTTGCACAGTACTAACACAGAGGGACAACCTTGTCAAAATTCAAGGATTTGTAATTAAAAAAAAAATCAAAGTGATATATTCCTTTTGGACATTTTGGAGCATGAAGTACACTCTGGTCTAAAATATATTCTACTTTTGTTTTTCTTGTTAAACATATTAACAAACAGGAACACATTTTCAAGGAATTCACAGAGATACAATGGCAAACCAGCTAACCCAGTTTAACTATCTATTACCTCCAGTGATTGAGTCATTTTTAAAACCCATCCAAATTATATCTGCTATGGGAAATCTTTGCAAAGTGCAAACACGAAACATTGTGCACAGAAAGTTGAAATTTACAATGGTGCGTGACATTTCAAAGCCACATGCAGGGCCCGTGAAACACCCTACGCTTAAAAAAGCACTACCAAAGAAGGAAAATCAGTGAGAACACACCTATGCGGCCTTACAGTGTCACACACTCACATGAGTACCAAGAAATGATAAAAAACAGACAAGGAAATCTCCATTGTGTTATCTCTTCAACCATCTTGCCTTCCCATTTTGCCACCTATTCATCTCTCGAGTTTCACCCAGGCCATTTCCACACACGTTGAATAATGCACTTTCAATGCACTTTAGCAATCCTTTGGAAGTGGATTTTTTTGTTCCACACATGGAAAAGCAGTTCCAAATGTTCACTAAAGAGTATTGAAAGTGGATTATCCAACGTGTGTGGAAGCAGCCCATGTCTGCATGGGCACATGAACAGAGTTCCATGTACAGAGTGAAAGCTGTGAAAATGCAAGAATTCTGCTTTTTTTAGGGTAGCTCTTTTACTATCCTGCTTCCATGTTCAAAGGACTACTAAGAAAATCTATTCAAAGCACTTCGAATGCTTGAAAAGCACTATATAAATTCTAAGTAATATAACACAGTGCTCTCATTTTTAAAAAGAACTCATTTTCTGTTGTAGTTACAATAGCTGGAGGCTATTATCTAGTACCTGCTGTGAGAACTGGTAGCGTATTGGGACTAAGATACAAATTAGGATGTTCTGGGTTCAAATCTCTGCTGAGCCATGAATTCAGGAACTGGGCTCAACCTCAACTCCCCATCTGTGATATGGGAATAATATTGCCCTACCTTACAGGCTTGATGTAAGGATTATAGAAAGTTCTTTGGATACTCCAAAGTACTAGACAAATGCCAAGTATCATTCGTCTTCATAGGTTGCATCTTGTTCAGATTCTGTAATCAAGAAAACTCTCAGAAGCAATACTCCTACTTTTCTGAGACTAGGATCCATCTCAGGAAGCCAGAGTATCATCTGTGGTGGTAAAAGGGATCCATAAACCATGTCTGTCTTTATGAGCGTTGTGGTTGCAGCCTTCATGTTGGTTCCGTTGTCATCAGTATAATGATTATCAAGTCAATTCAGTAGGGTTTGGGTCCAGTTGCAAATGAGAGGCCAACAAGATTTTCAGAGTATAAGCTTTCAAAAGTCAGAGCTCCCTTCTTCAGGTACAGGGTAAGAGCTCTCAAAAGCTTATACCCTGTTGGTCTCTAAGCTACCACTGGACCCAAACCCTGCTGTTCCACTGCAGACCAACACAGCTACCCACCTGAAACAGGTCAATTCAAACTCTTGACTTTATCTGTGATCCACGTCCCCGTCCTAATCAGCTCAAGTATCTTCTCTCACCTTGACAAAATGAAGTGCAAACTGTGCTAAACATGAAAAGATCACTGTCCGCATACCTGTTCACAGGCATTTGATTTTGCTTGTTTATATATAACCTGTCTCTCCTACCCAGATGCTTTACCACAGCCATGTGACCAAACGTCTTGATTATGCACACAACCAGGACAATGGCGAAATTCATTAGATGGTTTTTGTGCCTTCAGAGTTGCGCCAAGATTTGCATAAGTAAGTCTGAGATTTCTGGGCATAGGGTGAGGAGACTGTATTTAAGATCTATTTAGATAGATGTATCAGGAGAGGCTAAGACAGGAGTTTATGTTTTCTTATTAGGAATGGTTTGTACTATTTTTGCAAGCCATGTGTTAAATCCAGAGCTGATGTCAGCACAACGCTATGAAGACGAGTGTGACTGCAATGGCTTTGATATACATCATGGATGCTTGCAAGGAATACTGCAGTATTCGTTTTAGATGTGTTACCTTAGACCAATTTACAACTGGCCATTTATTTTTGGCCTGCCTTCAGCTCAAGCAAGCAGTCTTCACATATAAGCCACACAACATTACTGGGAAATAATGGAATATAATGATATAACATGCTCACAGGACTAGTTCCTACTCAGTCTGTTGGGAAACTGCAGTGTAATAGTCACCGAATTACCAGATTTGAGCTGGGCCGATTCCAGACGGCCCTCCGCATCCCGAAACGTTGCGCGGAAAACACGAAATATCGCGTTTTCCGCGCGACGTTTCGGGATGCGGAGGGCCGTCCGGAATCGGCCCTGCAGTCACCCAATTTCCTTAAATAAAAATCAAACACAGGATGAATACATGGACAGAATCTTTCTCTTATTTTTCTTCCAAACATGAACTCTTGAGTTACACAAATGCAAAGTGGAACCATTACTTCTATAAAATATTACTAAAATAAGGTTTTTTAAAAGGTGCGTGGAACTAATGGAAAACAGGCTTCCAATCTAGGTCCCAGTACTGGGATAATAATAATAATAACATTCGATTTATACACCGCCCTTCAGGACAACTTAATGCCCACTCAGAGCGGTTTACAAAGTGTTATTATTACCCCACAACAACAAACACCCTGTGAGATGGGTGGGGCTGAGAGAGCTCCAGAGAACTGTGACTCGCCCAAGGTCACCCAGCTGGCTTCAAGTGGAGGAGTGGGGAATCAAACCCAAGACTCCAGATTAGAGTCCCATGCTCTTAACCACTACACCAAACTGGCTCTCACCATTATAAAGACACTATGCAGCTGCTTATCAATGTCTACTAACAAATATCCTTCATGCAGGAGAACGAGTGAATGAGTTGGCAGAATGGGCAAAATCACTCCAGAAGTCAGAGAGCATCAGGTTTCAGAAAATTGCTTCCTGACCCGAGGGTGGCGATTGGCATTACCCTGAGCGTGCAAGAAAGGGCCACGAGAACTAAGCACTGATGTAACCCTTCCTGCCCTCCCTCTCGTGATCTGCCCGGGTTCACAGAATCAGCATTGCTGTCAGATGGCCATCTAGCCTCTGCTTAAAAAACTCCAAAGACGGAGGTGAGCTAGGGGGAGCTCGCTGACCACCAAATTGTCCCTGTCCCTTCCTTTGTTTAAAGGAAACAGCATTCTACAGGTCATGTATTTTCCTACAAGAAAGATCTGTTGTTCCTATTTGGCCTATTTTTCTCAGTGAGAAATAAGCAGTAACAAAATTGACTTTAGATCCAGAGGACTTAGCCGTGTTAGTCTGTAGTCGCAAAACAGTAAAGAGTCCAGTAGCACCTTTAAGACTAACCAACTCTATTGTAGCATAAGCTTTTGAGAATCACAGCTCTCTTCATCAGATGCATCTGACGAAGAGAGCTGTGGTTCTCGAAAGCTTATGTCACAATAGAGTTGGTTAGTCTTAAGGGTGCTACTGGACTCTTTACTAAAATTGACTTTAAATTTCTTCCTTTTTCCAGAGCTTATACTCAATTTATTCCCAACAATGCGCACCGACTCTTTTGGTTGCCTAATTTAGAATTGCCAATTCTGGGTTGGGAAATTCCTGGAGATTTGGGGGCAGAGAATAGAGAGGCATGGGGGGGGGGTTGGGGAGGGGAAGGGCCACAGCAAGGATGTAATGCCAAAGCAGCCATTTTCTCCATGGCAGCTGATCTCTGTAGCCTGGAGATCAATATTCCAGGAGACAACTTGGCCTGACATGCAGCCAGCAACCCTGTGGTGCACTCAACACTCCCTTCTGGATGCAAATTGCCTGAGAAGGTAGGAGGCAAGTTTCTTCACTGTTATTCAGGGGCCATTTTGTAGAAAAAGAGCTGCAGGGACTCATTAGCATAACTCATTCGCATATGCCACGCCCCTTGATATCACCAGAAGTGTGTCATTAGCATATCTGATTTGCATATGCCACACCCCCTGACACCGCCTATCCTGGCTGTTTTGGACCCAATCCTGGCCATTCAGGGCTGAAATGGGGCCCAAAATGGCAAAAAGGGGCCCAAAATGGTCAGGATTGGGCCACTGCTGAGCGGGAGACTGATTCACCACCCATCAGAGGCCCGATCTGGGCCATTTCGGGACCAATCCTGGCCGTTTCGGCTCCTATCCAGGCTGTTTCGGCCCCAATCCAGGCCGCAATGGGCCCAAAGTGGCCGAAAATCAGGTGGGCGGGGCCACCTGACACGTGACATCTTTGGAGAACTACCGGAAGTGCGTTCCTGTGCATTCCCTCTCAAAATGAGCCCTGCTGTTATTCATCTTCTCATTGAGGAAGACTTCCAAGGAATTCCCTGGAATGCAGTTTAAAACCACTTGTCGTCTCTCTTGATTAATCTCCACTTCAGAACAAAGGCAGCGCAAAAATCAATGAACTGGATCTGTTCTAACTGCAGCACCTCCTTCTGGCGCAAGGAGGCTGCTATGAGCACAGGGCGGGGGAGGGCTCTTCCGCTACCACAAAAGCCTCTCGGGGCACTATGAGCAAAATGGATCCTTAAATTCCAACTGAATATACATAGTGTGTGAGGGGAGAATCTGAGAGCTTCATCAGTTTGACTGCTACGCTTAGGACAATGAAGCAACAACAACATTTGATTTATATACCGCCCTTCAGAACAACTTTATGCTCACTCAGAGCAGTTTACAAAGTGTGTTACTATTATCCCCACAACAATCACCCTGTGAGGTGGGTGGGGCTGAGCGAGCTCTGGAAGAGTTGTGACTGACCCAAGGTCTAGGGTTGCCAGCCTCCAGGTAGTGGCTGGAGGTCTCCTGGAATTACAACTGGTCTCCAGGCCACAGAGATCAGTTCACCTGGAGAAAATGGCTACTTTGGCAGGTGGACTCTATGGAATTATGCCATGCCAAGGTCCTTTCCCTCCCCAAACCCCAGTTTCTTCAGGTTTCTCCAGGTTTCACCCCCCAGATCTCCAGGTATTTCCTAACTTGGAGCTGGCAACCCTACCAAGGTCACCCAGCTGGCATCAAGCAGAGGAGTGGGGAATCAAACCTGGCTCTCCAGATTCGAGCCCTGCATCTCTTAATCACTACACCACACTGGCTGAAGGTTATTCGTTCCACCCAGCCAAATCCTTCTACAAAAGCACTGCCTTGTTTTGTCTCTCTTTAAGACTAAATTAATTCATGATAAATGGTCCAGGTCCTGCTTATTATTGTACCAAGGGTGTGTATGAATTCTGCAATACGTCTTTAAAATGGAGTAAGATACGGTGAAATAAAGAAAAACTGAGGCATCATGGACAGGAGGAAGACTAGAAGGGGGGGGGGCTGCTCTTTTCATTCTGGTCCCAAACTGCAGGATGGGTCTGATCACGCTCCAAGCCTTCCCCACCCCAAGGTGCTTCTCCAGTGGAAGAGCTGCTCGAGTTCACGAAGCCTCCTTTGGCTGGAGAAGGCTTCAAAGTTTGCCCAGTGGAGCAGTAGAATAAGAGTGGCATCCGCTCTAGCACCCCCTCTCCCCTTAAAAATATTTGATTGCAAAGTCAGTCGGTTGTCGCAAAATAAAACAAAAATGCAGTGGTACCTTAAAGACTAACATCAGTTTCCCTATGGGCTGTGACCCATTAAAGCTCATATTGGAATATATGGTGGTGGTCTTTAAGGTACCACTGGATTTTTGTTTTACTTTAAAATTATTTGGACAGAAATGGTTTGGGTCTCACATTCAGTTTGTCAGCTCGTTCTTAACATATCAAAGAAGAGTTTCTCCACTGGCTTACATACTGCAGCTTCTTCCCCTTCTCTCCGATCAGACCCTAACATTCAGCCAAGCATTTTTCCATTCCACGTTATCTTAGATAGTTTAGATAAAGAGGAAGAGATGGATGTTAGACCTAAAACAATAAAGAAAACGATAGGAATATAAAATTCTGAAAGACGATAGGTTCAACAAGCAAAAGCATCTGTCTTTGATGGAGTGACCAGTTTGAACAGCATCATAAGTGATGCATCCACTGGAAAACACGTTGGCAGGCACACATAAGCAAGCCTGACCCTCGGTGGAAATCATAAAGACTGTGCCCTTTTTTTTACCAAGTAATGAAGTAGTGTAAAGTCTGATCCGGCAGAGATCTACATACGTACTTAAACGACTTCTGTGCGACAGCACACTTCAGCCTTTTTGTGAAGAATAGAAAATCTTTGCAGGATCAAGAATGTAGATGGTCCAAAAGCGCTTCCTTAAAGTGTACTAGCAAAAAAAAAAGCAACTTAAATATCAACCTCATTTAAACCTCCCACCGATTTTTTTATGAGTTATGAAGGAGTGGTAAGTTCAAAAATGGATGATATCTAGGGCTTTTTTTTCTGGGAAAAGAGGTGGTGGAACTCAGTGGGTTGCCCTCGGTCACGTTGCTGGTGGCCCCGCCCCCTGATCTCCAGACAAAGGGGAGTTTAGATTGCCCTCCGCACCGCTCCAGTGGTGTGGAGGGCAATCTCAACTCCCCTCTGTCTGGAGATCAGGGGGCGGGGCCACCAGCCATGTGACCATTTTCAAGAGGTTCCGGAACTCCGTTCCACCACGTTCCTGCTGAAAAAAAGCCCTGATGATATCCTTTATGAGTCTACTTTTAGGAGCAGGAGACCTAAACAAGTGTATAACATATGAAGCCCGATCCTATGTTTATTCAGGAACAAGGCCTACTGCGTTCAGTAGGACTGTCTGCCACATAAGCATGCATATGAGTAGAGTTAAAAAATGTACAAAACGCACCACTTTATTTTGATGGATTTCTTCTTTGCTTCTCCACGTTCTTTGATATCCATAGAAAGGCTCTGTAGTATCTTGAATATCCTTACTTTTTTCCCTAAACAACACCCAGCCCAATAGTTATACAAATTGATGTTGAAGGCTGGTACATGCATGCTGACTAGTGCGCAGAAGAATACACATTCTATTCAAACTAAAGCAGTGTGGACATCCACATTTAGTTGCACATCTTGATACACATTTAACCCATTCACCTCCCTCACTGCATTGCTTGTATAACTGTATGCACTTCCAGACCCTTATTAATTCTTTTCCCTTCTGCCAGAAAATAACTGTGATCAAATTAAACTGCAGGGAAACAATTGTCTGCACCGGCAAAATAAGATCTACGCTAGAAATCGTCACTAGTCAATTCCTGCAGCGTCTCTGATTGTGTTGTTAAAAAGAGAAGGTGCCAACAGCGATGTTCCATAACTTATCAATGGCTGCAAGATGAAATGTCATTTATTTGACTTCATTTTTTAAAGTTTGGTTTTCAATCTTGCACTTATTTTTTTTTTTGAAGGGCGGCATTACAAGGGTACAGCTATTTTGTACATTAATTACAACCAGCTGTTCAAAGGAGCTCAGCTCACATATGGAGTTGTTATTAGGAATACACAATGGGCAATTTCCCCTTCACCTTCAGCGGTCTTTTCCTATGCTAAGACAGCAGAGATAAGATGTTCTTTAGCTAGCTTAGCGAGAACCCTTCTACAAGGGAGTGCTGAAGAGATTTGGTTTGGAACTACTTACAAGAAAGGAATGAAAGATACTCCTCTCTTGCAAAAAATAAAAAGAAGTTCCAACCCCTCCAATTATACAGAGTTGCTTTTATATTACAGGTATAAAACCTTTCTCTCCAATGGGGCCTCAAAGCAGCTCACATCATTCTCCGCTCCTCCAGTTTATCCTCACAACAACCCTGTGAGGTAGGTTAGGCTGACAGGGTGTGAGTGACTCCAGCTTACTCAACAAGCTTCCATGAAAGAGCAGGGATTCGAACCTGGGCCCCCAGATCCTAATCCAACATTCTAACCACTACGCTACACTGGCTCTGTTTAACGAGAGATGTTGGGGACTGAACCCGGGACCTTATCAATGCAAAGCAAGTGGCTGCCTGCTGAATTTTGGTTCCTATCTCCAGACAAGACTGGAGAGCTATCCAGACAAGAGGCACCAAAAGTATCAGTCTTCCTGATGTTGCTGAAAGTTCTGAGTATTTTGTTACTTCTTTGAAGAGTGGTTAAGGCCTCCAAACTGTGGGATTGAATCCCACCTATCTGCACAGCTGACTCCAGTGTTTCCAACCAGCATTGAGAGCCAAGCTACAAGTGAGGAATGACACTTGCCAGGCAAGTGTCATTCCTCACTTGTAGCTTGGCTCTGAGTATCTTACATCAGAGATCCTGTAGCCTTCTCTTTTGGGAGGGGCCATGGCTCATAGGTAAAGCATCTGGCACGCACCTCCAGTTAAAAAGACAAGATAGTGACATCAAAGACCTCTGCCTTGGAGAGCTGCTGCCAGTTTGACCGTGACCGAACAAGGGTCTGATTCGGTATAGGGCAGCTTCACACATGCACCGGGGGGAAGTACTGGCGTCAGTCTAACACATCCACAGGTTCCAACCTGCTGCCCCATGAGACATCACATACCAAGTGTGGCTAAGCAGGGATCTTGAGTTCAATGGGAATAGGAGATCCTGCATGAGGAGACAAGTCCCGGGGGGCCGCTCTGCTAATCTAGGCAGCTACACGGCATCACGGCCGCTGTCTACTGAAGGACACATCAAAGTTTCTCGACACAGCGTGCTGCAAAAAAAAACAGCCTAATTCTCTCCCCACTCTTGCCTAATCTCAGACACATCAACCACTGTGCATAGTGTTATGATCCCAAAGATCATTTTCTTAACCCTCTGGCTAGTTAGACTTCATTGCAGTGGAAGAGAACACTCCACCAAGCTCAAATAAACCATGACTCCTAAGGCAACCATGACTCCTTTAAGAAAGAAACAAAGCCAATGGAAAAAGAAACAGGACAGAGGAGGAGGAACGAAGAGATACTCTTGTAGGACACAATTAGTTAGACATGGGAGGAGGCAGGCCTGGACGTCGAGTTTGAATAATTTTTGGTTTGGGTGAATTCTTTGGATCTTCCTCCGCGTCACTGTCACAGACGTGCACCACGACACTTGGAGTGGACTCAGTACCTGCATGTAATTCGTATTTCTCACCTGCAAATAAAGACAAGCATTTAGAAGAAAAACTGTTTGCATGTTTGGCGAACAGCTATGCCCTCCTCTATGATGAAACAACTAAGACAAGGCATTTAGATGACATGGGCCACGAATCACTTACTGCATTCCCAAGCCTACATACCGATGAAATTCCCGTTGGTATATTTTAGGGACATTCAGCTTGCATCCACATATTGTGTGACTGTGTGCTATCAACAGGGCCTTTTTTCTGGGGAAAGAGGTGGTGGAACTCAGTGGGTTGCCCTCAGAGAAAATGATAACATGGCTGGTGGCCCCGCCCCCTGATCTCCAGACAGAGGGGAGTTGAGATTGCTGGAGCAGCGCGGAGGGCAATCTCAACCCCCCTCTGTCTGGAGATCAGGGGCGGGGCCACCAGCCATGTGACCATTTTCAAGAGGTTCCGGAACTCCGTTCCCCCGCATTCCTGCTGAAAAAAAGCCCTGACTATCAATGCACTCCAGAAATAATTCACAACCCGGTTGGGAAAATCTCATTGCTAAGATGCAGTATCCAGCACTTTGTGGATGCAAACTTCGCATTCTTTTCTGCTTTGTTCAAAAAGACACGTTGCAATCCTGTACAACATTCCTGGCGAAGACTGACCCATGCAGAGACATGTATGTTGCGTTACCACTGCTAATACTGCATCCCCAAGGGCTAGACCGAAAGGAATGTGGGAGAAAGAAAATAGGAAAGGGGACACAAGGACACCATTGAGATGAGGGCTAAATTTAGCTGGTTACTTGTGATGTCTAATGAAAGAGCCGATATTGTCCTTACTTGCTTTTAAGTATTGAGCATCAAGTGCCTCGTACTTTATCCTTAGAGTCTCTCTACAGGGGACATCTTACACGGGGACGCTGAAGTGTAGGGAAATGCAATGTTAGCTGGGAAGCAGAGTTTAAAAAGAGAGCACCAAAGGCCAGCTGAGATTGCTCCTCAGGGAGTTTGTTAATTTCATCTTTCCCTCGGTCAATTTCACCTCAATTGACAGAGCCTTCAGAGAGGCAAAATTAACAAACCCTCTGAGGAGCAATCTCTCCTGCTCTTTCTTTTAAAACTACCCTCTTGTAGAGAGATGAAATTGACAGAGCATTTGGCTCTGTCTTTTTAAACTACGCTTCCTGGCTAACATTGCGTCTCCGTACACTTGAGCATCTCCATGTAAGATGTCTTGTGCAGACATCTTACACGGCATGTAGCACATGATAGGTGTTTGGTGTGGGAAAGTGGATTATATCAACACACATTAGCCCCCGGCTACTTAACAATTTAATTGGAAAGACAGGAAACAGAATTGGAAGGGGGTGGGGGCCGCTGGCAACTCTAGCCTTGTTCTGACAACATTTTGTGTCCATGTCCTCTCTAATCCATCTTAGTAAGTCTGCATCCATGGCTCACAGCTAAAGAGAACCAAATAATTTGTACTCAGTTTTTGTCCACAAACGTAGGTATCCCTTTAATTAGAAGAACAACAGCATTTCATTAGGATTAAAATTGTCAGAACCCGGCATAATATGAAGGAAACTTTGTTAAAACTTTTGAGAACAACACCTACTTAATACATCATAGAATGCAGGGCTTTTTTTCTGGGAAAAGAGGTGGTGGAACTCAGAAGGTTGCCCTCGGAGAAAATGGTCACATGGCTGGTGGCCCCGCCCCCTGATCTCCAGACAGAAGGGAGTTGAGATTGCCCTCCGCGCCTCTCGGCAATCTCAACTCCCCTCTGTCTGGAGATCAGGGGGCGGGGCCACCAGCCATGTGACCATTTTCAAGAGGTTCCGGAACTCCATTCCCCCGCGTTCCAGCTGAAAAAAAGCCCTGATAGAATGTATTAATTTGGTAGGTGTAACTCTTTTTTTAAAAAAATCTGTTTAATTTTTATTTTATTTTTAATCATCTTCATTTTGGTACCCTGTAGTCTATTTCATTGTACAAAGCTCCGTTGCTTTTATTTTCAAATGGATGGAACTCCCACCCTGACCTAGATTTCTCTCCCACAGCCCCACCCTCATTCCCAATGATATATATCTGATCTTGGGTGCTCTTCAAAGGATTTGCAAGCAACTCCATCTGAGACTATTTTTACGTCCGGCACAAAGGATGAGCCGCAGAGCTATTTTGTGTACAGCCCTTAAAAACCAGCTATATAGCCTACATAGGTTTACCACATAATCCAGCAGCTACTGAGAAGAACAAAGCACCATGTTTGGATGCCGCAGACCCCTGCCAAGGAGGACTGCTCTAGCAAGCTCGCTCTCCGATGTAGGATACTCAAGGCTAATGATCACAACTGACCACAGAGGTGGAAGAACAGAACCTCTCACAAACAGGGCACATGTGATTTTGTGTTGTGCTACCCATTGTGTGGCTTGCAACAACGGAACGCATGTCTAGCTTTGCCTGGGGGCTACCACCAATGAGAGACAAAGCTGAGATTCAGGGATGGGTTTAGAAGCAGAGTATGGGAAGAAGCAGAGAGAGAGAGAGAGAGAAATACTAGAATGACACGAGCCCCTCGATTTCCAGCTGGATTTGAGAAACCCACTGATCTTTTCCTGATCTGATTAGTGAACAGATCCAGCCCTCTTCTCAGCATCAAGCAAAAAAGGTGGAATCTCATCCTGATTGTTGGTGCATGCCGTGAACACGATATAGGAAGGACTTCACTGTGCACTACTGTCTCCATGTATACATATATTGCCCCATTCTACATGAGACATCTGACATGTGAAGAACACGTGTCGGGAAATGCAATGTTAGCCAGGAAGGGTAGTTTAAAAAGGCAGAGCCAGCGGCAGGGCAAAGGCTTTGCTACACACTGGAGCTGTGTGAAGGGGCTGTGAAATGCCAGAAGGGAAACTTCAGCCCATTATAACCTCTCCAGGTCCAAGCCCAGCTCTGGAAGGCAGCTCCAGCCCATTTCCATTCACTGCTGCACTCTGCTTGCAACCTCACACAGTTGTAGACTGGAGAGGTGAAACTGACAGAGCCTTCGAGGAGGCAAAAATGAACTTAACAAACCCTCTGAGGAGTGATCTCCGCCGGCTCTGTCTTTTTAAACTACACTTCCCAACTAACAATAAGTCTCCCTACAGTTGACAAACACGTGCCGAGGTGTCTCATGTAGAGAGACTCATTGAAACATGGGCAACTTTGTGGCCAGTTGAGCAGCCACCTTAACACTGCTTTGAGTATATTTCGTTGTTTTCCCTCTATACAGGAATAACCTTTATACAGCGAAACCACGCATATACTTCAACATATGAAGGGTGATCCACAAGTTGGTTTTCCGCTGACAGAATGCTGCATGGGCAGCTACGTATCCAGTGCCTGGTCCATACGAACACACACAGGACAGCCATATACTGAAGCAGACCATCGTTCTATCAGTCAGCAGTGTCTGCTCAGATTAGCAGCTGCTCTCCAGGGTCTCAGGTGGAGGTCTTTCACATCACCTCCTGCCTGGTCCTTTCAATCAATCAATCAATCAATCAATCAATCAATCAATCAATCAATCAATCAATCAATCAATCAATCAATCAATCAATCAATCAATCAATCAATCAATCAATCAATCAATCAATCATATATTACGGTCACAAGATCAGCCAAGTTAAGTACAGATAAAAAAGAACGTTTTTTAAATACTTAAAATGGACAAATACATAAAAGATGATTTTACACACACACACACACACACACACACACACACACACACACACACACACACACACACACACACACACACACACACACACACACCCCTAACCATAACACTCACTTCATTAATTCACTTCCCAGCAATTGACATTTCCTTCGTTAAGTGATTCCGCTTCCTGAGAACTGTCACACAGAATTTTACAACTGCATAAGATACAGTTCTCTAACTATCCTCTACAAGATATACCAGAAGGGTTTCAGGACTAAAATCCATGTAATACTGTAATGGTTTGAATTTATAAAGCAGTGGAATAATTAATTGTATCCTATCTTCTTGATAGAATCTGCAGTGTAAAAGTGTGATATTTTCAACCATTTTATTCGAACAGGGACAACAACGCCGTTGCAAAGGCAGGTGAGAGAATCTCCCACACAAAACTACAGGCCTGGTCCTTTTAACTGGAGCTGCTGAGGACTGAACCCGGGACCTTCTGCATGCCAAGCAGAGACTCTTTCACTGAGCCACAACTCCAAATAAATATTCCACACACCCACAATAGAACAAAGAATCAAGGCTGCCCTTCACTCACGGCATGTGGCTTTCTATACATAGGTCATCAGAGAAAAAGGCAAGTTGCAAGGCAATTCTCAGCAGGGAAGGGAAAGGCATTCTGCGTTTCAAGCTCGCAGACAACAGCTATACATCTGCGTTTAACCTAGAAGAAATCTCGTATTGCAGTGGCTATAACACAAGTTGACAATTTCACAAATCCTATGTTAGGGATTCTTCTCCTCTGATCTGGAAGAAGGAAGACATAAATGGGATGAACGACAGGATGAAATGTAAAGGGAGAAAACAGCTTGGCCAAGCCGCTTGGAGAAATTATAAGGTTCTGCTTTGCTTATTTTCCCTGCAGGCGTCAGTTAATTTTGCAGCCCTGGGCTGACGTCAGCACTGACAACCAGCTCCCAGGTCCACGTTGGTCACTGCCATCTGCGTGCGGCTGTGCTGCAATATAGACTCACGCAGAGAGAGAAAGAGAGGAGGGGGGGAGCATTTTCCACTCATCACGGAGGCTCCTTGTCAAAGGACACCTGCCTTTGATACTCCTGAGAGATTCCGCTTCCCAGATGAAAAGCAGAGCATTACAGGCAGGTACCCAGGTGGACTGCAAAAGCCACCGGCAAAGCTGGTTAACATTAAAGCTGTGCGTTTGGATTTCCAAAAGGACAAAGGTGTTTTGCTCAGGTGCCAAATATGGAACCTGTTTTACATATCTGGCCATTTTGAGTTTGGAGCAATGGCTAGAAAGCCAGGCAGTCTACTTTAAAGGGGAAACACTGGGAGAAGGAAATGGCCAGAGAAAGCCGGTTAAAGGAAAAGGCAGAGAGAGAATATCAGTTGGTGTGTCTTACTGAATTTTTTACTTGGTATGCCAATTCTTACCACTCTGCAGCCCCGTGGCGCAGAGTGGTAAGCGGCAGTACTGCAGCCCAAGCTCTGCTCATGACCTGAGTTCGATCCCAGCGGAAGCCAGGTTCAGCTAGCCGGCTCAAGGTTGACTCAGCCTTCCATCCTTCCGAGGTTGGTAAAATGAGTACCCAGTTTCCTGGGGGTAAAGTGTAGATGATTGTTGGGGAAGGCAATGGCAAACCACCCTGTAAAAAGTCTGCCAAGAAAACGTCGTGGTGCGACATCCCCCCATGGGTCAGTAATGACTCGGTGCTTGCACCTTCACCTTTTATGCCAATTCAGGGGGTGGCAAAAGGAATAACAACAACAACAACAACAACATTCGATTTATATACCGCCCTTCAAGACAACTTAACGCCCACTCAGAGCGGTTTACAAAGTATGTTATTATTACTCCACAACAAAACACCCTGTGAGGTGGGTGGGGCTGAGAGAGCTGTGACTGACCCAAGGTCACCCAGCTGGCTTCAAGTGGAAGAGTAGGGAATCAAACCCGGCTCTCTAGATTAGAGTCCCGTGCTTTTAACCACTACACCAAACGGGCTCTCCACACCAAATTGGCTCTGCAGGAAAACACTGCAGCTACTGAAGATTCATTTAATTTAAGTCTCTCTCACATGACAAATGCGCTTCCTTCGCCAGAAGGCTAAAGGTGACATGGGTACCATCTCCACCCAATCTATTCAAGTGTGCAGCACGTTCTGGACAACATACAGGGAAGAGGGGATGTGGCTCAGTGGTAGAGCATCTGCTCGGCATGCAGCAGGTCCCAGGTTCAATACCCTGCATCTCCTCCTAAGGGTCAGGTTGCAGGTGGTATGAAAGACTTCCGCCTGAAACCCTGCAGAGATGCTGCCAGTCAGAGCAGTCAATACTGATGAAGGATCTGGTTCAGTGTAAGGCACCTTCATGTGTGTGCAAGAAGCCTTAACATCCTATTCCTTTCTTCTTCTAAATACATTTTAAACAAATTCTTTTTCTTCTTTTAAGTAAATTTAACATCCAGAATGATGAAGAGTTCTGGAGAACTCAAAAGCTCGAACGCCGTTTTGTGACAATTTGGTTGGTCCTAATGAAAGTTATTGCGTGTCTTTTGTTTTTGAATTTTGGTTTGCGTCTAACCAATCTTGCTCTATTTTTCTCACCAGGTTTTTTTCCTCCCAGATACAAGATCTGACTATATTTCTGATGCATGGGTGAAAATATGACCTCATCCATAGGTAACCTGTGACCTCTGGAAGCAAGTGTTTGGATTTCACATTTAATGGATCTCCTTGTAGACACAGTTCTCTGATGCATACCAGTTCAGGTATAACATTTGGGGGGGGGGGAGTATGAAATGGGGGCTCCTATCTCCAGTTCAATCAAGCCCATTCTGGTGGGGGAGAGTGCCCTCAAGTCACTGCTGACTTATGGTGACCCCAGAGGGGTTTCCATGGCAAGAGACTAACCGAGGTGGTTTGCCATTGCCTGCCTCTGCAACCCTAGTCTTCGTTGGAGGTCTCCCATCCAATTACTAACCAAGGCCGACCCTGCTTAGCTTCTGAGATCCGACAAGATCAAGCTCACCTAGACTATCCAGCTCAGGGCACCAAGCCCATTCTACCAGCCCTCAATTCTGGTAAGCCTATTCCCCAAGTCCGTTTCTAGACTGTTTCATCCACTAAGACCCATGTATTTAGTGGATAAGAGAGTACAGGACTCAGGGAATGTACACTGGATAACAAGTATGTCTTTAATTTATAGGGATAGAGCAAGGTGAGCATGTTAGCATCAGTTCAAATAGATGCTAATTTTTAGACAAGAGATCCTGAATGTACATGTTCCCATGTACATTCAGAGAAATAAAATGTGAAAAACAGCTAGGGCTGAGCAGATGACACTAACATATTTTTAATTGCTTGCAGCCATAAAACGTGCTGACCTTTTACAAAGCATAACACAGCACTTCTCCATTGATTATTTTCAGGAACTGGAAACTGTGCAACATCTATTGTGGTGGCGTTCTCTATACTCATTCATGAGGCAGCAAGACGGGCTTTCAAGGACAATCCCCTCCTGTCCGAAGCACTGATCTGGCAACAAGACCATTTCCCCAGCCTGCTAAATTAGCAAGCAAAGCACAGCGGTGGTATTTTTGCCGCCTCGTCACGGCTGTGAATCACGATTGAGCGTTAACGGGGCTCGGAGCAATTTGCTCCACTAATGGACAAGTCAGTTTGTACTTGGAGCTGTGAGGTTACAACAGGAGCAGAAGAGGGAAATAAGATCCTTTGTGACCCTGGAGATGGGAACACACCATAGTACCCATTCTCCTAAAAGATCGGGAGCACGGCAGGATCTGTATGGCCTGATGAATCACAGATTCAGATCCAGAGGTGGAGCAAAGAAATTTCAGAGGCTTGCAGACCTGTGCTTGCTTATTGAAGATAAGAAGTGTGTTGCTTTTTTGTAACTCCCAGAGCCGACATGGTGGCAATTGCCTTTTTATACCACAATAAGTAGAGATCTAGGGCTCCGAAGGCATATTCATACATTATCTGGAATAAGGATGGGGGCAGGAGGACAGCTGCCTCCCTCAATGCTCCCAAAGAGGCTGGCCTGTCATGATCCGACTGTTGTGAGAATAGTTCCTCATTCAGGTATCAAACGGAAGCTGGGTCAACTCAGAAGCACTTCCTGGGGAAACGAGAGAAAGCGCAGAGTGTATACAGCACAATTTGAGTCTAGTGGCACCTTAGAGACCAAAATTTTCAGGATATGAGCTTTTGAGAGTCAAACTCCTTTCTTCAAATGGGAGCTCTGACTCGCCAAAGCTTCTACCCTGAAAATCTTGCTGGTCTCTAAGGTGCCACCGTATCCAATCCTGCTGATCTACTGCAGACGGCTGCCTACCTAAAACTACCTAGCGCATATAATTAGTTAAGCCTGTCTGTTTAATAAAGCGGTGTTCTACTCTCTGTTATTCTTTCTTGTAGGAGAAATTCCTCATTCCTGTCAGGTCTATGGATGACAGGCTATGGCAGATAGATCCCTGTACCCTCACAGCAAGCACTCCATGGTCTTGATTGAAAAGGCTTTATTCAAGGAATCAAATCATATTCATAGGTATGTCCACAGGTTGATCAAAAGCTGACAGGAATAACAAGATCGGTAAAAGGTATAGTTCTTATAGGTCCCAAGTACACATCCCCCCTCCCAACAGGAAAACGTAACTTTCGGCGCGAAATTCTGAGAACTCCCTAAATAGTTTACATGCTTCGTCTAGACAAAGGAGAGCGGCAACAGATTAAGAATGAAACACGGTATTCTTCTTTCCCCTGAGAACTAGCAGGTTTGCAAGGTCAGATGCACTGAGCTTCAAAGCACAAGAGATCAAGACTCTCTGGATACAGCAGGCATGTGAATACTGTCAGACTCTGGATGACAGAAGTCAGATGATAGGGGCGGCTGCAGAACGGTATGTAACTCTACATAATATGGGAGCGCCTGAGCTATGGGATTTAAACGTGTTTGTCAATGCGCTTAGAGCTCAATATGATGAGCCACTTGAAGAAGAAAGAGCCCAAACAAAGCTCAGAACCATTAAACAGGGGTCCAGAGCTGTCAGAGAATATGCTGCCGAATTCGGACAGCTAGCATCCAAAGTGCCGGGCTACCATGAGGAAGTTAGAAATGAGTCTAGGGGTGTTCATATGGGATTTTCCCACCCATTCTCTGTACACCTTGTCAAAGTCTTTCCACCTGACTAGGTAAAAAAGCTTGTTGTGTTTCACTCCGGAATCCAGGATTTCTTTTATTTCATAGTGCACACGTCCATCTACTAACATAGGGTGAGGGGGTCCCTTTTCAGGATGCCACTGATCTCTAGGGGGAGCTCTCTTTAATCAACTGAAGTGGAATACAGGATGGATTTGTTTTAAGCTCTTTGGAAGTTCAGTTTCTACAGTCATGTTATTTATCACTTTCTTTACAGGAAAAGGACCTAAATATTTCCATCCAAGTTTTTTACTAAGTTGTTCCCTGTAATTATTTCAAGTAAATGCGTACATGTATCTTTAAATGATTGGTGTGAGAGAGGTGAAGAGTGGGGGTGAAAGAGAGGGATAAGTGAGTAGTGAAAGAGAGGGATGAGTACTGCCTGAGTAGTGAAAGAGAGGGATGAGTACTGCCTGAGTAGTGAAAGAGAGGGATGAGTACTGCCTGAGTAGTTTTAAGCATTTCTGTGAGAGAAATATTGAGTCGGAGGAAAGCAGGCTAGCTGTGTGCAGCCTGAGTAACTTTAAGCATGTCTGTGAGAAATATTGAGTTAGAGAAAGAGGCTAACTGTGTGTGAAGCCTTAGAAGAGATCTGTGTGAATGAATTTAACTGAAGTAACTTTAAGAACTGAGAACTACGTTTATGAAATCGATACGCTTCTTGAAAAAATAAAAGTTTATTTTGTTTTGTTATATCCCAGTGTAGCCGTCATTGCTGTATCCCATTCCTATCCTCAGGGCCACATAGAACCACTAAGGAGCCTGACGCTTAGGCACGTTAAAAAAGGGAAAATTTAAATAAAATATCTTGGAATATAATATTCCTGGTGGCAGCAAACTACCCAGAGGGTGTTAAGGGAAAGATTAAAGGCAAAATCTACCCCAAAGAAAGTAAAGGTCATAACATTCCCCTTTTATGTTTTTGGTGGATATATATATATAAAGTCCCCTGGTTTCAGCTCCCACTCCTCTGAGCGGTGTTTATCAGCAAACTTTTTGTAATCCTCTTTGGCTTTGTCCAAAGTCTTTTGAATGATTCCCCATTGGGAAACTAACTTGGTCCACCATTCCTCCAGGTCTCCTCCCTGTGAGGACTCAGGGACTGTAGCGAAAGGCAGAGCATTTCCTTCATATCCATGTGCTATTTTAAATGGTGTAGCTCCTGTTGAGGAATGTACTGAGTTGTTATATGCATATTCAGCGAAATCGAGGAAATCCGACCAGTCGTCCTGTTGGAAATTAATGTAACATCTGAGGAATTGTTCAAGCACCTGATTTGTGCATTCCAACTATCCGTTGGTCTGTGGATGGTAGGCGGAGCTTAATCCTTGTTCAATCCCCGCGACTTGAAGAAGCTCCTGCCAGAAGTTGGCAAGGAATTGTGGCCCCCTGTCTGAGATCACCTTCTCAGGAAACAAGTACAATTTCACTATATGCTTCAAGAACAGGCTGGCTAGCTTTTTGGCTGTGGGTATTGTGGTACATGGAACAAAATGAGCCTGTTTTGAAAAGAGATCCACCACTACTAGAATGACTGTGTGTCCTTTTGAGGGGGGAAGATCTGTAATAAAGTCCATTGAAATCACAGCCCATGGTCTAGGGGGAGTTTCTAACGGTTGCAATAGTCCTGGGGGTTTTCTCCTCCTTGTTTTTCCCAGGAGACAGGAGGATATGTATTGAGAAATGTCTTTTCTCATTGCTGGTCACCAAAATTGTCTTTGTACTAAGTGTAATGTTTTTAAATATCCAAAATGTCCAGCGGTTTTTGCATCATGGCATTGGTGCAGAATTCCTCTTCTCAAGCTGGTTGGGATATATAGTTTGCTCCCCTTATACCAGTGGCCATCCCCCGCCTGCTTTAGTTCGGCTTTTCCCTCTCCCTTTTCGGCTTCTGCTTTTACTCTCTCTCCCCACTCCGAGAGATCAGGATTCGGGCTGCTTTGCATTTTTGCTGCTTGGCTACGTGTTGTCACCGCTCCTCCCAACTGAGCTGGTGATGAAACTGTATCAATTATCTCCTCCCTCTGGCTTTCATGCTGGGGCATGCGCAAAAGGGCATCCACTAAGAAGTTTGACTGCCCGGAGAGATATTTTCAAGTAAAGTTAAATTTAGAGAAAAACTCCGCCCACCTTAATTGTTTGGCATTTAATATCTGGGTGGTGTGTAGTGCCTCTAAATTTTTGTGATCAGTTCACACTTTGAAAGGTACTTTGGCCCCTTCTAACCAATGTCTCCAGGTTTCAAGTGCTAATTTTACGGCAAAAGTTTCTTTCTCCCACACGCTCCAGTTGCGTTCGGTCTCAGAGAATTTCTTAGAAAGATATGTGCAATAGTGAGTTTCCCCGCACTATTTGGCTGTAAGAGCACTCCCCCCACTGCCGTGTCGCTCGCATCGACTTGCACGACAAACTTCTTGTTCTCATCTGGGTGCTGCAGCACCAGTTCAGAAACAAACAGCTTTTTAAAGTTTTCAAAAGCTTCCTGGCACTCCGCCATCCAATTTAAATTAGCACTAGGCTTTTTCCCTTGCTCCCCTTTCCCCTTCGTTTTTAGTAAGTCTGTTAAGGGGAGGGCAATTTGAGCAAAGTTCTTCATAAAGGGTCCGTAAAAGTTAGCAAACCCTAGGAACGACTGCAATTGTCTTCTTGTTTGGGGGGCCTCCCACCCCACTACAGCTTGGATTTTTGCCGGATCCATTTTCAATCCCTGGGGAGAGATTTGGTACCCCAAGAAATCCAGTTCCTCCTTAAGACATTCGCACTTAGACAATTTCACGGCAGTTTATGTTTCCTTAAAGTGGTCAGCACTTTTTGGACCATCTCCACATGTGATTTTTTATCAGCAGAATAGATCAACACGTCATCTAGGTAAACAACAACACCTTTGTACATGTACTCGTGTAATACTTTGTTGATGAAGTTCATGAACACACCTGGGGCCCCTTGGAGCCCGAATGGCATGATGAGGTACTCAAATTGGCCGAGGAGCGTATGGAATGCCGTTTTCCATTCATCTCCCTCCGTTATTCTCACCTGGAAGTAAGCATCTTTCAAATCCAATTTTGAAATTGTTTTCCCCTGCGGCACCACACTGAGCAAGTCTCTAATCAAAGGTATGGGGTATGCATTTGACATTGAGACTGCATTTAGACCCTAGAAATCCATACACAGTCTTAACCCCCCATCCTTCTTTTTTCGGAACAACACAGGCGCCGCATGGCCGGAGCTGGCAGGGCGGATGAATCCCTGTTCCAGGTTTTTATCAATGAAGGCTCTAAGTTCCTTCCTCTCAGTGGGGCTCATTGAATACAATTTACCTTTAGGCAATTTTTCTCCCCGAGTGAGTTCAATAGCATAGTCCTTTTTTCTATTGGCGGGGGGGGGAGCTCATCTGCTTCTTTTTCATCAAACACTTGCTTTAAATCATGGTACTTCAAGGGGATGCCCCCTTCCTCTCCTGAAGTTAACAGTACAGTCTCTAAGGGGGAGGGTGCCTCCTTTCCCCATACTTTAGTCCAAGCATGTTTTGCACAACGATCACCTTTAAAGACTACCATTCCTGTGGACCATTTGATATACGGATCGTGATTCCATAGCCACCGACTTCCCAGCACCAAAAGGTATTTGGCTACATCACTAACTACATATGTCCGATTCTCCCAATGGTCTCCCATTCCAGTAGCTATAGGTTCAGTTTGATGCTGTGCAGGTTGCATACTAGACCCATCCATTTGTTCAAACACTATAGGATCTTTGAGTTCAGTTACTTCTAAGCCCAGTCCATTTACTAGTGCTGGCGAGATTAAATCTCGTGAACATCCAGAGTCTATTAATGCTTGCACCCGTATATGAGTTCCCCTTCTTGGGTTTAGTAAAGTCACTGACATAAACAATATGGCCCCTCTTTCTCTCACCTTTGGGATTTTGGACTCTTTAGAGATCTGCCGTCGGGACCCTATTACGGCAGGTCTTCCTTGTTTCCCACCAAGGGAGTGAGACCCTCCTCCGCTTCATTGGATGGGGGTCTTTCAGTAGCTTCAGGGGTATCCTCGACCTCCAACCCGGTCTCTGGTTTTCCCCTTTTTGTACCTCCTCTTTGGCTCGGCAGTTTGGGGGGAGCCTTGGGTTTAGGTACATTCTGATTCTTCCCCCCTGGTACCGCTCTCTCGGGGCACTGTGCAGCAAAATGTCCCCTACCTCCACAGTTCAGACATAGTCCCTGTCTCCATCGGGCTTCTTTCCCAGTAGGGGGAATAGGGGCTCTGGGATCTAGCGCTGTACATCCTCGGTCCCCCTGGGTTCGCCTCTTTGCCCCAGCTTGCTGCTGCATTCTAACCAGTTCTACTACTTGGGTTCTATTCGTGACCTCACATGCCAATTGGATCCAACCCAATAGATTTTGGGGGTCATCTTGCTCCCTCCAAATCGCTGGATTCCAGGGGCCCCATCTCACTCACTACGGAGTAAAACCCTACAGCATATTTGGTTTCAGGGGTTAATCCAAGGTTCCCCTGTATTTGTACATCCTCCAGCACCGCTTGTGCTGTCATAGGAAGCGGCAACATTTGGCCCCATTCAAGGTTGTTTGGCCCAGCTGCGGCTCCCACTTGTACATCCCCCAACACCGATTATGCTGGTGCCGCTTGTAGCGGCAATAGCTGCAGCATCTGGCCCTATTCCTGGTTGCTTGGCCCAGCCGCAGCTCCCAGTTCCCACCGAATTAGTGGGCCGACTGTAGATCCACCGTGTTCCGCAGCACTTCCAGCGGGTAGTCCAGGGTCCCCCAACTGTTGTAACTCCTCCGGTGTCTCTCTTAAGGAGCAGGGCCCTTCAGCCCCTTCCCGCCATGGTGGTCTCAAGGTCCATCCCTTGTGTGCTGCTGGAGCGGCGACCAACTGTGCCGTTTGTTCTCCAACATAGGTTTCTAGTTCCAGGGAACGCCGAAAATATACCGTGCCATGGCGTCAGGTCCCCTCCTCTGCCATTGTAGACCTTTGTGGGTTCCACTCGCATGGGGCTGGCAAGGTCCATTGGTAGTACTTGGACCCAGCTTTAGGGATCGCTCCCAGTTCATGATACATCAGGAGGGTCCCCGTTGCATTGAGCCCCCTCATGGAAGAGATTAGTGTGGATCACACGTACTAACTCCATGGAAGCCCCTTCCAGGGTTGCACTTGGTCCCCGCTGATTTGAGGGGTCCTCTGGTGCTGGTAGCCACAAGTCTGGCTCTGACGATGTGAAGACGGTAGTCATGATCCCAGGGTTGCAGGTACAGAGGAAAAAAGGGATTCTTGTCAAAATGTCAGACTCTGGATGACAGAATACAGCAGACAAATCCCTGGTTCATTATAGCAAGACACAGGTCCTTGGTTTAATGACTTTTACTCAGAAATCAGATCTTTTCCATATTCAGGTCCAAAGGTCTACTTAGGAGTAAGGTAAGCAACTAAGTAGTTCTAGTAGAAGTTTGACAAAAACGGCAACATGGGAAAAACACATCCCTTTTCTACCCGACTTTACTTCCCCCTCCCAATGCCCAAACAATTCATTGTTGTTTTTTTCTGTGTGAGAACATTGTGCATATTTGTGCTATCACGCCACAAAGAGAGAAGACATATCATAGTCCAGAAGAAAGGTTCAAAGTTGTAAACAGACAGCCACCTGGGAACGTGTGAGAATCCACTAACAACAGGAAATGGGAGTTACACCAGGCTTCCAATAACTGCAACTAAGTCTCTAAACAGCAAAATTAATATTGGCATGGATGAATGGGCACAGTCAAACATGACAAATACAAGGCAAGTCAGGGCACCAGCAATATGATATCAGGTCACAGCATAGAACAATGGTTCAGCACAAAACACTGGTTCACAGCAACCCATCAGCTGAAAATAATGGCATGGATGGGTGACAGACATGACAATTCCAGTCACTGTGGACAAGACAAGAGAGAGAGATATTATTGGACTAACTAATAGGATTATACTTCAACTCCTTGCTAATACTTCAACTCCTTGCTAATGCTATGTTTATTTACCCTATGGCATTGTTTATGGAAATGTCCTTGACACTGTATGGAAATTTCCTTGATACTAATTGTACTACTCTGACACTATGTAATCCACCTTGAGTCCCAGTGAGAAAGGCGGACTATGAATGATATAAATAAATAAATGATATAAATGAGTGAAGTATAACAATACGGGTGATCCTTTTATGACTGCGGATTTGGAAAAGTGATGTTGTATGACTTGCATATGGAGAAGAGACTGATAAGTGGCTATAAATTCTAATGATTTGAGTTGAAGTATTTGAATTGAGAATAAAAAGTGTAAGCAGTTAGATAGTTACAGCGGTGTTTTTTCTTTTCCTCAGAGCATTTTGGCTGTAACTCTCCCTCTTTGTTGTCTACTTTCTGTTACTGGCAGTGTTGGAGTTTTTCAGTCCAGAGTGTTTAATTGCCCAGCTAACAACAACACAACCTTGCAAGATGCTCTACAGCTCCCCTCCCTCCTGCAGTCACCTCAGAGGGTTATCAACTAGACCAGCAAATGGCGCATAAAGACTGCCGCGACAGGCCTCAAGTGTATCGCCACCACCACCACCACCACCACCACCATTATCATCAGCTGGACATGAATACTTCAGCCGCAAATTTAAACCGTGACTTTTTAATCAGCTTTTAATCAGAGCTTTCTCAGAAAGGAAGAGGATTAGAAACAAATCTTCATGCATCTCTTGATTGCAGCCCTTTCCAAACAAAACCCCGACATGATTAACTCTCCTGCTGAAATCAATGCGGACTTCGAATGCACTTAATTCGGAGGTGCATTGTTCCAGATAAGGTCTATTTCTCACAAGGTTTATCCAAAGGCTTCTTCCCTCCTGTGCCTACCTGGCTGCTGGGCTGAGGTGCAATGGCAGGAAATCGGCTGTATATCAGACTAAGGGCTAAGCTAGAAGTGACGCCAGACACACGTTTTTTAATGTGTTGGGGACGCAATTTTACCTGGGAACTGTAGTTTTCAAAGACAGTTTTTAAATACAGAGCTGCGAGGGATCACTGGAGGAAAGGAACTTTGCAATTTTCTTGCAATCACAAGGTACTCCCACCTCTGCTTGGAATTGTGCTGTCACCAGGTGAATCCAAGGTTGGTTTGGACGCAGGCCAAGGATGGAGTTTCCTGTTGCCTCCGATAGCACTAATGGCTGGAAATGTGCTTAGCCCCTCTGCAGCAGCAATACCCTCATTTGTGTGCGGCCCCTGCAGTTGCTGGTGAACTAGTCCTCTCCTTAGAGCACCCAAGGTCTTCCTGTGCAAGATCACATTTTATTATTTACTTCATTTATACTCCACCGTTCTCCCTAATAGGGACCCAAAGCAGCTTGCATTGTTCTTTTTTCCATTTTATCCTCTCAACAACTGTGTGAGGTAGGTTAGGTTGAGAGTACGTGACTGGCCCAAGGTCAGCCAGTGAGCTTTCGCGGCCGAGTGGGGATTCGAACCAGAGTCTCTCCCAGATCCTAATTCAAAATTCTAATCACCGCAGCACTCGGGAGCACCTAATACCTCTGCTTATTGCGGCATTAAAAGATAATTGCAACTGGTTTGGGCTCTTCAGGTTGCAAAAAAGCTGTACAGGTTTTTTAACCTTGACTAACCGAGAACAGGTTTTTGTAATCTGCTCAGTCTCTTCTTAAGTTTTGAGCTGTAGCTTGGACAGGACTTTCTCACCCCTAATCCACCAAGCTCCACACCCATCTACCCTGGAATCAGAATGTTGCCTAGGCCTCTCAAATGCCCTCTCAGTCCCTGTTCAGCATCCACATGCACATATTCCCCCAGTATGGAACTAGAGATGCTGCAGAATTTCAGTTCCTCTTAGCAAATTCCCTGGAAATTCAAAAGAGGAGTGATAGTTCTAGCAAGTTTGAGAAAGTCTCCTATGCCATGTCAAGCATTAGCCAGTCAAATATTCCAGATTTTTTACTGGGGCTCAATGGATTCATTTAAGAGGCTGTTGCATAAGGACTGTGACATAAGAATACTGCTTGTAAAATGAAGTTTTAAACATCAGTAGAGATGGGCACGAACCAAAATACGAACCAAAGTTCATCATGAACCAGGCCAGCTTTTGGTTCGCAAACTGGTGGTTCGTCAGAGCTCATTTCTGATGAACTGTGACAAACCACTATGATTTTTAGAGCAGTTCATATGGTTCGTTTTTCAGTTTGTCACTGTACAGAGCCTGGTGCTGATCAATCTGTTACCTAGGCAATGGGGGGATGGGCTTTCTGCAGCCCCAGAAGTGACGAACCGATGAACCAAACGAACCGGTTCGCGAACTGGGCAAGTTCATGGTGGTTCGTGAAACGTGACGAACCACGAACTGCAACAAACCATCATTTTCCCAGTTCATGCCCACCTCTAATCATCAGCCTTTTGGGATAGGCAATAATTATAGTCCCAGAATATGAAATGTAAATTAATGCACCACGTAAAACAAGCATAACATTCTAGCAGCAGTACTTTACCAGCTACACAGGAGAGATATTTTAAAGGATGTGTTGGGCAGACAGCACTTCTGCCACTGTTCTGGAAATGAAATACGCATGCTAGCAAACTTGCATCTTACAACAGCATCTCATTTTAAAACTGTCATCTGCACTTAACTAAAACGGATCTCACCAATATGTGCTAAAAATAGCAAAGGGGGAGTGGGGAGGAGGAAAGCTCCTCCTAACAGCAACTCGCCCTGTCTCTGCCCGCAGGCTCTTTTAAGGAGGGCGGGCTTGACCTTCATGAAACTCTATCCCAGAGTGCAGACTAATGAGTAACATTTCACATTCCAGTGCTCTGGAACAAGAATTGATTTATTATTCAGATAACTTGTCTAAATGTTTCCTCCTGTAATGCCACTGGAGGGGGGGGGAAGAGGGGGAGCTGATGCTGGTGCTCTTCTTATGCGCCCTCACTGTAACATAAAATGTTGGTTTTCAGAACAAATCTCATGGGAAGCGTATAAAGCAGGGAAATCCATTGGTGAAGATATATGCAAAGAGCTGAATGCTGAAAGGGGCAGAGAAGAGAATAATACGGGTAGATTCCTGGTCACATCTGGTTTGGCATTAGTTATTCTGCTAGAAGAACAGATATGTGGTGACTCCCCTAAACTACAAGGATCCTAAGGAATGAATAAATTTTTGTGCTAGCACTGCCCAATGAAGAACCTTTTATAAAGCGGCACCAATTCTGCCCCACCTCCCATTCCCTGGCAGTTGGGATTCAAACCCGAGTCTCCCAGATCTCAGATCCATTACACAATGCTGGCTGTTGGAATTGTTTGTAGAATAGAAGAGGTGCAATGCTTAGTCTCTGTAATTTTCATGTAATTCAGTGGGAAGCTAGATGTTCCTTAGCTGAAGCATTCGTGCTTAACTCCAGAGTACATCAGATAAGTAATTCTCAGACCATCCCTGAAGGTTGTGGGACAAGACTGGTTGGCACGGCTCTTTGCTTTAAGTGCCAGCGCCTACTGTCGTTTGAAAGGGGGCCTGATTTCTGGACAGGAGGCAAGTAACTACTTAATGCAGACAAGTTCCCGGTTGATGGGTCTAAGTAAGTCAAGCACACTGGCCAAATCACAATCATGAGAGAAAAGAGAAAAAAGGGGGGGAACAGGCTTACAACGCACTGAAACTGAAGTGAAAATTGAAGGGAAAGGGTATAGCTATCCTTAAAAAGCAAACAAACAGGATTTACAGAAAGTCAGTAAAATGTATTAAAATGCATAGAAAAAACGCTAGTCCATTTGATGGTTATTTGGTGATAATAAACCACGGACGAAGGCTTTTGTCGAAAAGCCTTTTGTACTTTATTTTAATATAGGTGTTGTAGGATCCCAGGTCTCGGCCACCATACCTCAGGGCCCAGTTTGCCTGAAGCGCCTTCCCTTGGCCTCAGACAGAGAGAAGCAGGGAGGGGCTGAGCCATCAACACTGCTGGCCGTGGCACCTCCTCCTTGCACTAGAAATCCTATGGGGGTGTGGCCAAACCTCTGATGGACCAATAGTGTCTTCTGAGCAACTTCTGCCCTACCTGTCCCCTTCTCCGCCCCTGCTGATTGTCGTGGGTTTCCTGACTCTTAAAGGGCCAGTTGCCATTTATCAGGTGGCTGGTTGCAGGGATCTTTCTACAACCAGCCACCTCAGGGTCTGGCTTGACCAGGGGGGGAGGGTGGGGGGGCTGGGAAAGGGGGGGGCTGGTGTTGTCTCAGCCATCCCCCAACAGGTGTTTATATATTTATAAATAAATAAATATATACATTTATATATTTATATTTTAAATATATTGTATTGACTTCGTATGAATGCATTTGTTTATTCAAGTTTTTGTATCATTGCTTTTTAAGGAGAGTTCCTTTTTCCTCAACTTTTTTTTTTTCTTAACCCCAATCATGCCATGGGATACAGGACACGGCACATAAGAACCTAAACAAATGTGTAGATGGCATGGCTAAAGAGGACACAAAAATCTTTTTAAAAAATGCACACAGCTTCCCTGCCCCTCCCAATCGCTTAGAAGTCCAGCAGATATGAGATCACAGGCCACAAATCATAGACCTAATGCTAAGCTGTATTTTCAAGTACAACAGCCAATAATAATATTGGCTTACCCAAGGCCACCTACTGAGCTCATGGCAGCAGAGGGATTCGAACCAGTAGAGTGCGAATTCACAGCTAAACCACTTTACCACTGTGCTACAGCAGCTCTCCCAATAACACCTCAACCTCTGCAATTAATCCTGACAATGGTGGCTGTTCCGCAAGACTATCCTCACAAACTTCAGATGGCAAATATTTCATAACTATATACATTTCACAACTCAACAGACTCAAATTGCTTGAGAAATCAGGGACAGGAAGGGGAGGTAATTGAGAGCACTTTATAGAAGCTGCTAGGACAAAGAACGCCATGCAAATTATCTAGCAGTAAGAATCACAGCTGACAGGTATAAAGTCTGTCCCAGAATGCCACCCCAAGATTGAGGCTAAAAGACTGAAGGGAAGTGTTATGACCCCTTATTTCTCTAGGGTAGATTTTGCCTTTAATCTTCCCCTTAACACCCTCTTGGTAGTTTGCTGCCACCAGGAATATTATATCCCAAGATATTTAAGTTTTCCCTTTTGTAACGTGCCTAAGCGTCAGGCTCCTTCGTGGTTCTATGTGGCCCTGAGGATAGGAATGAGATACAGCAATGACAGCTACTCTGGGATATAACAAAACAAAATAAACTTTTATTTTTTCAAGTAGCGTAACGGTTTCATAAAAGTAGTTCTCGGTTCTTAAGGTTACTTCATTTAAACTCATTCACACAGATCTCTTGTAAGGCTTCACACACAGTTAGCCTCTTTCTCTAGGCTCTATACTTCTCTCACAGAAAACTCCTCAGGCAGCACACAGCCAGCCTGCTTTCTTCTGACTCTCATTCACAGAATAATGAAACCTGCTCAGGCAGCACACAGCTGGCCTCTCTTTCCCTGACTGAGTGTCCTTTCACAAACATGCTCAGTTCAGGTTCCACACAGGTTATATTTCTCTCATAAATACTTCAATATACTCAGGCAGCACACAGCTAGCCTGCTTTCTTCCGACTGAAACCTTTCTCTCTGCACTGTCAGTCTAAACTCCATTCACTCCGCCCACACTCTCAGAGCGGGACCACAAGTGACGCCTGACACAGGTTGGACACTTGTCAGCTTCCCTCAGGTTTTGATGGGAAATGTAGGCATCCTGGTCTTGCAGCTTGACTCTCTGACTGCTGTCCAATGGACTTTTCAATTGTCACTTGTCCAACATTCCGCCAAGCAGCCTACATTTCCCATCAAAACTTGAGGGAAGCAGACAAGTGTCCAACCTGTGTAAGGTGTCACATGTAGCTTAGCTCTTAGAGTGGGACCACAAGTGACGCCTGACACAGGTTGGACACTAGTCAGCTTCCCTCAAGTTTTGATGGGAAATGTAGGCATCCTGGTCTTGCAGCTTGACTCTCTGACTGCTGTCCAATGGACTTTTCAACTGTCACTTGTCCAACATTCCGCCAAGCGGCCTACATTTCCTATCAAAACTTGAGGGAAGCTGACAAGTGTCCAACCTGTGTCAGGCGTCACTTGTGGTCCCGCTCTCAGTCATCAACCAATCATATCACTCACTCTTCCCTGTCTTTCACCCCCACTCTTCACCTACCTCACACCAAGCATTTAAAGATACATGCACACATTTACTTGGAATCATTACAGGAAGCATTATGGGGGATGGGGGGTGGTTAATACATAGGCTTAGAAGTGAACCCAGCCAAGATGGATACTTTTTTAAAGACATGCTTTCAGAAGCCATAACGGATCATGCATCTCACCTGGCCCCAGTTTCGAAACGGTGCAAAGCAGGTCGTAGTTGATGACGGGCATTGCGTCACTGACTGGCTGCCAGCCGGCGGGAGGGGAGGTGGGAGGGGAGATGAGAAACTGCTTTGCTGGCTGGGGGGGAGCCAAATGCTGCTTGTCTCCATCGGTTTCAGAGGTCTGGACCTTTCAAATGAATGAGAAAATGACTTGGGAATCTTGCTTCAAAGGTGAGAAGATAAACAGGGCAAAGGCAAATAACGTATTTGCAAATAAACGTCGGGGAGACAGACTGCCGTTTTCATGATCGTGTTTATATCATATTCTGCAGGTTCACGCCCACTGAAACATACAACCATGTTACATCAAGTGGGTCTTATTGCAAAAAATTTCCATCCTCTCCACCCTTGTTTCTGCCCTACAGAGAAATATACTTGCAAAAGACTAGGATTTCCAGTTATCTGTACTCTAAGGTGACAAATCCTGACCTATGCAGAATGGGAAAAGTTAAATTATTAGGAACAAGATCAAAAATGGACCTCTTTTGCTAGAACCTAATATCTTAAGCATGTTTTCTGTTCCATTTTATCCATTACCATAGAACAAATAAAGCAATTAACTGGAATGAAACAAAGAAACCATCTGATACATTTATTTTAGGCTTCTAACACAGCTACATGTTTTTTTTTCTTCTAAAATAAAACTGTTTGGATTAAGTTTGATATGCTTTTGCTTTACGAACTCAACAGCTTCCTGTTCTTTAATAAACTATCATGATTTAAAATGAACTTTACACTCTGTTAAGTGATGTGAGATCCAGACAAAACCTTCAGATCTGTTCTTCACATCTGGTTTGGAGGATTCCAGAATATCCCATACACAAACAAGCTGGTGCTGGCCTCTAAAAGTTCATCCACCCCAATGGAGGGTGTCTTTAGGACTGAATACAAGGTCTGCAGAAAGCCCATCTCCCCTCCTGTTGCCTAGGAAACTGATTGATTGGCGCCAGTCTGCAGTGCCAGTGACAAACCGAAACATGAACGAAACGAACTCCCACACCACCTTTTTGCATTGTGTTGTGACATTTTGGTTGGTTCTAATTTTTTTTTAAGTATTATACTCCTGTGGGTCCCCCCCTCCCGAAAGTCCAACCATTTCCCTCACACTAAAAACATTCTTACCTGTGCAAAGTACAGTTTTAACTTCTTCCCCCGAAACTGTGTTTCATGAAGTTCTATTCTGGCCCGAGCAGCTGATTTCGGATTACTGAAGTTTATCCGTACCCGCCGAAAACTCTTAAAGAGCTGAAATGTCACACAGTCGTCATAAGCACGGAATAAGCCCTCGAATTTTTCCTGTAAACATAAAACGATTCTGGTCACCTTCAAAAGCCACGTTGTTATCGTTTTGCCTTGTAAACCGTCATAACCCCATTTTTTTGCAACGATACTGATTTATAGAAATATAAATCTGGATTGTTTGCAACAAGTGGCAAATTAAGACAAAAGTGGTGTTTATTATGAACACAAATGACACACAGTCCCTTATACTGAGAGTCCACCAGAAAGACAACCAAACTTAGTGGTGCATTTTCAGGTACTCCCGTAGGATGAACGCTGACTGAGAACCAAATGAGGCCTGCAGAAGCCTCCTGCTGTGTATAGATGGCCAGATGCCCTCTTTTTCAGAGGAGAGCCCTCTTTTTTGTGGCCTGCCCTCTGAAATGTCCACATTCTGTCCAGTAGAATCGGCTGAAGTGGCTGTAGAGGCTCATTTCCTGAGCTCCCACAGGGCACCCAGAGGCTGCCTGTAGTTGGAAAAAAGGCCATCAAGCTTCTTCCAGCTAGTCATTAATCCTCAGGAAACGCCTGGTATCTCGAGATTTACCTCATCAGCCATTTCTGCTGTTGACTGAAATCAAGGCATAGAACTAGCTAACAAAAATTAAAGATCCTTTCAGAGTAGGAAGCTGTGTTGCTCCATAGCGAAACCCAAAAAGAGAAGCCAGAAGTATCAATTAAAAATAACATAAAACAAGTTTCTGGTTCTCCAGACCTCTTTATCAGGCAGGTTGTCACAGGCCATAATCTCTCAGGCCATAATCAAGGCCTCTTCCTCAACATCCTATGAGTGAAATACTCTAATACTCCAGCTTTAGATTCAACTGTTGTTATCCTACTTCGTAATTTACTTGCTGATTGAGGGAATAGTTCTTATTCATATTTGTAATCTGCAACGAGTTCCAGTGAGAAAGGATAATACAATCAACAACAACAACAATAATGAATAATATCAGGTTGGATCCTTAACATGCTGGGTAATAAGAATAAAAAAATGAAACTCATCCAACGGAAACCCATCAGTTAATCAAACGTTTTCCTGACACCAAACTGAACATGCAGGTCCTTTAAAAGGCCAAGAGTAAAGGAACAAGATAACAACAACAACATTCGATTTATATGCCGCCCTTCTGGACAACTTAATGCCCACTCAGAGCGGTTTACAAAGTATGTTATTATTATCCCTACAACAAAACACCCTGTGAGGTGGGTGGGGCTGAGAGTGCTCCAGAGAGCCGTGACTAGCCCAAGGTCACCCAGCTGGCTTCGAGTGGAGGAGTGGGGAATCAAACCAAGGAGAAAAGAAAAACTGCAGGGAAAGAAGAAGCTGGAAAGGGAGGGACTGGGAGCTGGAGACAGCAGGGCCATTTTAACATGCTTTTACCGTCGTGCAAAATTGTGTAAAACTCACGGAACGACAACATCTTCACGGAGCAATGTCCTGTCCTGATTCCATTTCATGGTGTGATGACATCAGAAATTGCACCATGAAGATGCTGTTGTTCTGTGAGTTTTGCGTGATTTTGCACGAGGGTAAAAGTGTGTGAAAACGGCCCAGGTGTGGGATAGGTAAAAATGTGGGCAGGAAGTCCAGGGGAGGAAGGAGTGAGTGTGAACAGATGCTAGAGTGGAAGGAGGGAAAGTGGAAACTGAGCCAGGAGAGAGATGGTGGAGGGAAAGAAATTCCCCCTTCCCATCCTCTTATACTCATCTAACTTGAACATGATCACAGCATGGATAACTGGAACCAGATGCCGCAAAGAAGACTTTGGTTTTTCTCTAAAGAAAAACCTGCAAGTTTTTCTTTAGAGAGCCTCACTACTGAAACAGACTTCCACCTACACAACTTCTTAATAATTTCCAAAACTTTAGTTCATGGGTTCCCAACATACTGCCCATGGGTACTATGGCATCTGCCAGGGCCCAAACTGGGGGACGGGAGTCATGGGGGTAGCACATGCAGGGGGGACTTACCTCCAGAGGACTTCCTTGTTGTGCCAGGAATAACGTCATTCTCAGCCCAACTAGGAAGTGAAGATCCCCGTGCAGGGGGCAATTTGATAAATCCCCCCCCCCGAACTAATGTTGGGAGCCGATTTTTATCAAATTGGCTCCATGCAGGGACCGTCACTTCCTTGTCATGCAGGAATAATGTAATTCCCGGTGAGACAAGCAAGTCCTCCAGAACTTTCTGTTCACCTACTCTAAAGGGAGGGTTGAGGGCAGGGAAATGGGGGCAGTGAATGCTATTGACCCGGTAGCATCATAGGATAGCTCTAGAAATTGCTGGAAACTCTCTGGTGAAACTAGAGTTTCTGGCGATTCCTAGAGCTTCCCTAAGCCACTTCCAGGTTTTACACGGAAGTACCGCCACGACCTACCTGATGTTGCTGCGTTTTTTAAAAACGAGGCTACCAAAGTGGGAGGCTTGGCAGCCGTAGTGATATCGTAAATGAATAAATCTACCCTGCGACACAAACAATACAGCTCAGAAGTGCATTGAAGGGCGTAACTGATCAAGCAGACAAAAGGCAGCCTGACTCTTTCTTCTCAAGACCTTAATGACACTTCTAGCATTCTGGGAGAGGCCAAGCGAAATGTCAGGGTAGGAGAACAGCACTACGTCTTGCCTTTCCCGATTCCAAGCGACAACTATCCCTCTTTAGTGCCTACCGACAATCAAGCTCCATCCACTCTGCTCATCTGGAAACCAACGGCTCCTTCCAAGATGAAACAGATTGCAACCCTAGCGGAGGCAACATAATAGAGTTCAGAGCCCCCTCAATTCAATTTCACACCCCGTGATTGAGGCAAAGGAAGGGGGAGAGGGACCAAGCGCTCTCCAAAACGCAGCAACTATTTCTTTTTGCAAAAGGAAGGGCAGGGGGAAACAGAAATGCAGAGAGCTACAATTTCCACAGCGTTTCACACAATACCGGCGGCGATTCAACCAAGAAAGTGACCCCTCAAATGAACAAAAGCAGTGTCTTTTAAAAATTATTCTTATAAACTTTATTTGAAAGAGACATTTGAAAGTGCATAAAACAATCTTGAACAGAATGCAGGATAATATAGATTTAAGCTACAACAAAAAATATAAGCAAGATATATAACGACACAGCTAAATTTCATAATATTACCCCTCTCGCTCTCCTTATCTACTTACACTCAAAGTTTTATACTCAACAACAAAAGCAGCATCTTGATTCTGACATCACACTACTCCAAGGTTTACTTTTTAACAATAGCTAGCCTGTGCAATCAAAATTCATTTTGCAGACAATTATTCTAATCTTGTTTCCTGTGTGGGTCGGGAGTCCCATTCCTGGGGCTTGGATCTTGCTCAAGGATTTAACTCAAGGACCTTGTTGCTGACAAAGAAGGGACATCTATCATCGGCTTGCTTATCTGCTATTTATGCTAGCATTACACTCAAGTACTGGCTTAAAGAAACGATTTAATATTACAACCAAACATGTTATTTCCACCTCTCTCTCCATTTTGAAATGAGGGAGAAGTACGGAATGCCCCCAGGAATCCTAAAGGGGAGGAAGAGGTAAGAGGTAAGCCAGCCAGAGGAAATATATTTTTTCCATTTTCTTCCTAGCCTCTACAGAGAGAGGACTCAGAAGAGGCCTGGCCTCTAAAGGCCTAGGATGCAACATTGGACAGATTAGACTCCCTTTGCCCTGCAGGTAGGGTTCCCAGGTAGGGTTCCTGGGGATTTGCCACCTTCCCCGCCGAACTGCTAGTGGTTGGCGGGAGGTGGCAACCTCCCGGAGGTTGCCCACCACCGGCAGGCACTTCAGGAACGCATGCTGTGTGCACGCTCTCAACAGGTGTGAATTGCCCCCACCTCGAACTCAGGATTGCTCCCGTGGCTGGCACAATGACATTACTTCCGGTGGTGACGTCATCGTGTAGGCACCAGGCCTCGTGGCTGGCACAAAGTAAGTGCCAGATCATCCCCCTCCCGGTGGGAGGGTATAGGGACCTGGCACCCCTATCCATAGGTCACACAACCTGGCACAGGAAAGAGCTTCTAGGAGGCGGGCCCCACATCCTACAGCTCTTGGCTTGTATTAGCTAGTGCCCACAAGACAGAACGAACATTAAAGCCCAGGCTGGCCCCTAGCCATGTCTGCATGCTGTACTGTCACAGCTTTTCTCTACCGGCATCCAGGCAGCATACAGCTACAACTCCTGGCCCATGGCAATTTGGGAGGTCTCATCCGGTCATCCCACCCCCAGATCTTGCATTACAGGGTTGGGATAAGCAACAAGAACGCTGCAAAAGAGTTCTACATATTTCTTAGAAGGATCTCAAAAGGACTATGGAAACACTCATTAAGCCTAACTGGAGCTCAAGAGTTTGGTTACAACAAAAGGATTCTTGCTTAATGCAAACTGTGCCATAAAAAAAGAGCCTTCCTTAGTGAATCACCAACATGCGATGAACTAGGATTTAGAATGTGGAACCATTCACAGGCAATGTTAACAGAATTCAGATGGCCTTTAGACTAGACATCTGCTGTGTACTCTAACACATCTATGGAAAACTTACAATGATGAAGGTTCCGACCTGGATAGCCCAGGCAAGCCAATCTCGTCAGATCAAAACAGATCCTATAACATAATTCTCTTAGCATGTTTCGGACGATGCACATTTATCGTGGTGCATCTGTGTGGGCACACCAGGATAAAAAGGGCACCATGGAACGCTGCCTCTGGCTGGCCGGCTGCTTCCTTTCCCCAGCACAGAGGAGGGCAGGCAAGCTGGCCAACCACTTCCCTTCTGGGCCACAGTTCTCCCAGGCAGAGAAGAGAGAATGCTAAAGACGGGAAAGAAAAGTCGGTTAACTGCTAGGTGGAAAGGAGAAAAGGAAGCAGGGAAAGGGGAGCAGTTATAGGGTCGTTCAGGGAAGGGAAAGCACAGATATCAGGGGAGAGGAAATGAGATGTCCCACAAACTCTTTCGGGTTCCCCATTTAGATCTAATAACTATATACAGGACCATATGTAATATTATCAGACCACGATGGGACAAAGTGATGCACAGACATCATGCGAAGTGCCAGATTCTCACTGAACGCTTTCAGTTCTCTTGAAAACAATTGTCTATTTCCACCCTTTATTCTAGCGATTTCTACTTTCTCAGCTTTTTCAAAACAGTTTATTCTGTCTCTGTATGGAGAGGAGGTTAAGTCCTAATAATAATTGTTATTATTATTATTATTTTTTAAAAAAACCTTTGAGGCTTTACTGCAGTGTTCACAGTCTTTATTTTCCAATTCTCATTTTCAGCCTTTGGTGTTTCTTGTTTTCCCAACCGGCAAAATTTACGGTATGCTTATTTATTTGAAGGCACAGCTGCTAGCTGTTTTACCTTTAACCCAGGGTATATTTGCAACTGCTGTTTGAATAGAACTACAATAAATTAATATACCAACAAAATGGTATATTTTGTTGGAAAAACTGTGATCAAATAGGTTCTTATTTACACACTTGGTGGTCTTGTCCTGTTATTCAAGTATTTTGGAAAGAGGGGATGAAGTAAATTGAAAAGGTGTTGAATTTTGTGGTAATGTTTATCCCAGAATTTTTGTTGTTAGATCTCTGGCCCTCTTCTGCTGTCTCTAAACAGCAGAAAAATCTAATCTCCTTATTGGTAGCTACTGCCAGACTCACTATAGCTGCTAGATAGAAATCACCTCCCCCCCCCCCGCTCTCCATCTTGCTGTGGCAAGAGAAACTTTGGTACAACTATGTTATGGGTAGAATTACAAGTAACTTTTTTTTGAGACTCAGGGCCAAGCTACAAGTGACAAGTTACACTTGAATGGCAAATGAACAGACTCATGTGTATTCCTCCCTGTTCACTTGTGCTCCACTTGCACATAGTGATCGAGTGGAACACAAGGGTATGAAGATACATGGGTTCCTACAGTATGCTATTTAAATGACCCATAAATTATATCTTCAAGGTGCGAATGACTTCAGATTATAAGGGGGGATTTGGTTATTAGGATGTTACTTATTAGAATGTTACATAAGAATTTTTAAAACTTTTATCGCATGTACCTATTTTTGTATTTGTTATATTGTATGTGATGAAAATTTTTAATAAAAAAATTAATTAATATACCAAAAGAGTACCATTTTCTTTGTCCGGTTATTCCGAATGCATTTTACGGTTTCAAAGTAATAAAGTTCGGGGGAGGGGGAGTTATATATAAAGAATTTCATTTTAAAGAAAGAAAGTATAGTAAAGTGCATAATAAGAAAATTATACAGGTTCAAGATTAGACATTAAATTAAAACTTATACAATCATGTATAAACAATAAGTATGTGAACAGTACATACAGAGTAGTTTTGGTAATTACACAAACAATTCAAATAAACAAAAATCTGTTATATTTAGCATCTCTAAGCCTGCATACATTATATTTCTCTTTCACTCTCCTTCCCTCTACTTAGCATAATTTACTTATGTGAACTTCTATATCATTTATTTTCTGCCTTGGTAATCAAAAATATCCTTCCATTTTCCCCAGAATTCGGTTATCAATCTATTATGTAAGCAGGTAGTCAGTTTGGCCACTGAGGCATATTCAAAAGTAACGAAGTTCAGATCAACGTGGGAATGTCAAGAATGCATACAGTGACTTACACTGTTTCCACACTGCTTACCTTCCCTCGAAACGACCTGAAACATCACGCAAAAAATGCAGAAGATCGCATTTTCTTGCGCGAGATTTGCACAACATTGCGCAAAAACTTGCACGAGAAAACGCAATCTTCCGTGTTTTTTGAGCGATGTTTCAGGTCGTTTCGAGGGAAGGTAAGCAGTGTGGAAACGGCCTCTTTTCGGTGCTTAACGAGATGCTAAACTCCTGTGTTGGATGACTTCTGCATAACAATCGTGATGGGAAGGGCCTGATCCTCATCTTGCATTTGATGCTCTTTGGAACAAAACCTCCTTCATTCCTCTGATCGCCCCTTTCAGTCTTCTGATATTTTTATTGCACAAAATCAAGCAGCCCAAAGCAAACAGAAACTTCCTCATACACCGGAAGTTCCATAAATGTGCCAAACGGCATCGCGGTAACTTGCTATCTGAGCAAATACACACTATGAAACCCACTGGCGGTTCCATTGGCAATCATTCATAGATTGATGAGATGGTTGGAAGAACATAACTTTTTTACCTTTACATAAAAGAGAGAATTCTGATGGGTGCCACGGGAATAGCCCTATCAGCATCCTCTGTAACATCCATTCGCCCTGCTGTACAGATATCGGCAGGGAATCTCTCTCATACAATGACCGAGTGACAGAGATCTTGCTTGTTTTTCTGGCACTGCAGGCTCTCTGCTATTTCAAGAATTTTCCAGAGCCACAAGACACACAGCTGCAGTTTTGTAGATGAGGAAAACAGATAACCTGTCTGTTACAAAAGACCTTTGGCAGGTGCAAAACAAAGCTGAAGCAGCCGATACAAACGGCTAATACGGGTTTGGGAGCGGATGAAGGCGCGACTGTGAGGTTCTGTACACAAGACATCTTACATGGGGATGCTCAAGTGACTTACTTTTTGTGTGGTCTTTTATTCAAGTGTTCTCTGACTCCCTAGCAGTGCATGTGTATCCACAATGGGAAAAAGGTGTAAGAGTCTCTCTCTACACGAGGCATCTTACCCAAGGACGCTCAAGTGTAGGGAGACGCAATGTTAGCCGGGAAGCGTAGTTTAAAAAGGCAGAGCCAAAGGTTCTGTCAATTTCACCTCTCTACACAGAGCCAGTGGAGATTGCTCTTCAGAGGGTCTGTTAATTTCATCTTCGCCTCCAGAAATGGGAGGTGAAATTTACAGAGCTTTTGGGGAAGTGAACATCAAATTAACAAACCCTCTGGGGAGCAACCTCCACTGGCTCCATGTAGAGAGGTGAAACTGATTCCTGGCTAACATTGTGTCTCCCTACACTTGAGCATCCTTGTAAGATACCTCGTGTAGAGACACTCTGTAATACAGGAAGGCCCTGAATTTCTGGTAGGTGAAGGACCCCAAAGAAGGGGCTTGCAGTCTCTTCAGCAACTTAAGGGGGAATGTATGCACAAGTACTCACACATTACAACGTAAATGTGTTTTCTAACCTGGATAGTTAATGCTAGCATTAGAAATTGTAGCAAGTGCAGTAGCACTTAGCAGTATCAGCCCTATCTGACCAAGGGAGCTTTGATTCTCGAAAGCTTATACCCAGAAAATCTTGTTGGTCTTTAAGTTGCTACCGGACTTGAATCTTGCTGTTCTACTGCAGACCAACATGGCTCCCAAACTGAAACAAAGCACAGTAGAAGTTAGCTGACGGCAAGCCAACAACATCCTCACAATGCCATCGGGAGCTCTCCCCTCCACCCCTCTGCAATTTCACCAGGCCAAGATAATGCTGGATTTCTCTCCAGCCTGAATCACAATGCTACACTGAAGGTTGATTGACAACCTATTATAAGGTTCTAACATCAGAGTGTTAAATCCTGGGGGAAACCATGAACAAGACCTGAGCCCTCATTACCTAGAGTAGAAAAGACTGACCAAAGTTTTTATGTTTGCATCTTCCGTCAGTCCCAGGCGGGATGGCAGATCTCCTTCCCCTCCCACCCAAATGGATACTGCGCTCTTTCTCCCCAAAGCCAAGGCAAACGTGTCCTTTCACCATAGACCAATTACTTTCTAGGCATCCAGATGAATGATTCTCGCGAGCCTCTTGCTATTTCGTCTAATAATAGACGTCTGGGAATCACAGCCCCCCGGGCATCAGAGCCACAAGAGGTTGTGCTTCATCCCTGGCTATTTATTGTATCAACAAAGTCCCTGTCTTTGGCATGGCTGCAATGACGCAAAAAGACGCAAAGAGAGCTGTAGGACAGAAAATAGATCAGAAGAAGTTAGCCGTGTTCGTCTGCAGTTGCAAAATAGTAAAGAGTCCAGTCGCACCTTTAAGACTAACCAATTTTATTGTACCTGACGAAGAGAGCTGTGGTTCTCAAAAGCTTATGCTACAATAAAGTTGGTTAGTCTTAAAGGTGTGACTGGACTCTTTACCAGGATAGAAAATGGGGCTGCATTAAACATTCACCAGTTTGAACTTTAGTAGAATAAGCTATGAGTAGGAATTAAATTCCATCCTACACAATGCAGCACAAACAGGTGCTTGGTTGCAGCACCAAAGGGCCTGTTCAAAGGAGTGGTGTGGCATGTGAGTGGTGTGGCGTGTGAGTGGTGCCAGAGGGGAAAAGGTGGTGGTGAGGGATTCCCTGGCATTCCTAAACAAGGGCATAGGATGCTTTTAAAATGGTGGTTTTAAATATTGCTTTCTGGATATTTTATTTATGTTACATATTAATTTTTCATTTTGTGATTTGTGTATTTTTTTATTGTATCTTATTTGATTCTTAGCGACCTTGGGCTGATCAGGAGAAAAGTAAGTGTTTAAATATTTTAATTATCTAAAGCCCAACTGTTTACACTTCGCTGGGACTTTCTTCTTATTAAGTCAAAAGAATAGCATGTCACCATATAACTGGAATGGTAAGAATTAAGTTTTAATAACAACAATAATAACATCTTATTTATATATACCGCCAGGGCTTTTTTTCAGCTGGAACGCGGTGGAACAGAGTTCTGGAACCTCTTGAAAATGGTCACATGGGCTGGTGGCCCCGCCCCCTGATCTCCAGACAGAGGGGAGTTGAGGGTAATCTAAACTTCCCTCTGTCTGGAGATCGGGGGGCGGGGCCACCAGCCCATGTGACCATTTTCTCTGAGGGCAGTTCCACCACTTCTTTTCCCAGAAAAAAAGCCCTGTATACCGTCCTTCAGGACAACTTAACACCACAGAGCAGTTTACAAAGTGTGTTGTTATCCTCACAACAAGCACTCTGTGAAGTGGTTGGGGCCGAGAGAAGCTGTGACTGTCCCAAGGTCACCCAGCTGGCTTCAAGCGGAGGAGTGGGGAATCAAAACTGGCTCTCCAGATTAGAGTTCTGCCACACTTAACCACTGCACCAAACTGGCTTTAAATTATTTCAAATATGAATTAATCAAACAGTGGCAAAAACATTTAACACACAGCTTCTTGTGCACTTTTAATCATAGAGGAAAATAAGGAATTTTAACAGGTGCATCTGCTGAAAGTCATTCTTCTACCCAACTATTAAAACTACAGGAAACCAAATATGAAGCATTTGGCCCTGGTCGACCTACGTGATGAAACAACAACAACAACAACAACATTTGATTTATATACTGCCCTTCAGGACACCTTAATGCCCACTCAAAGTGGTTTACAAAGTACGACATTATTATCCCCACAACAAAACACCCTGTGAGGTGGGTGGGGCTGAGAGAGCTCCTAGAAACTGTGACTGACCCGAGGTCACCCAGCTATCTTCAAGTGGAGGAGCAGGGATCAAACCCGGTTCGCCGCGCTCTTAACCACTACACCAAACTGGCTGTGGTGGTATCATTAAAGACAAAATATAATGATTCATCACATTTATCCATGGCTGGGAACCACAGACAGCCTGGGTCTTGTAGCAAATGTGTGGCCGTAGGCAATTCGTGCCCCCCAAAACGCCCTATGTTCTGTTTGTATCACATGAAGCTAAAGGAAATCAGACCCTTGGTCCATCAAAATCAGGACTGCCTGGTCCAACTGAACTTGTGTGGAGGTCCTGCACATCATCTACTACCTGCTTCATCCTTTGAACTGGAGAGGCCAGGATTGAACCTGGAACCTACTGCATACCAGACAGAGCCCTGAGCCTGAGAAAGCGGGGAGGGCGGAATACAAATGTAATAAATTAAATTAAAGATGCTCTAGAATTGAGCCACGGCCTACTTGCTAACCTAGAGATTTGAAAGCCTTGGGGTGGGGGGTGGGGACAGAAAAATTCAGACTTCTTATTGAGGCTCTCCAACATTTGCATTCATGTGGGCCGACAGGTGTATGTATTGGCACTAGAGCTTTTTTTCTGGGGAAAGAGGTGGCGGAACTCAGTGGGCTGCCCTTGGAGAAAATGGTCACATGGCCGGTGGCCCCGCCCCCTGATCTCCAGACAGAGGGGAGTTTAGATTGCCCTCCGCGCCTCTCGGCAATCTCAACTCCCCTCTGTCTGGAGATCAGGGGGCGGGGCCACCAGCCATGTGACCATTTTCAAGAGGTTCCGGAACTCCGTTCCCCCACGTTCCCCCTGAAAAAAAGCCCTGATTGGCACCATTTCCTTGCCTTATTCCACTATGGCCACTCCCCCCCTGCTCAAACCACTGAAGGCCTCTTTTCAGGCTATTGTTAGGCAAGTGTTGACATTAATGTTTTTCAGGTAATTATCCCTAGGAATCGTATGAGAGAGAATACGAATGTGGGAGAGCAGGGGATTAAAATCACCAATACTTATAATCAAACCAAAACCCTTTTTTCCTAAAAAAAATGTCTCTTGCCTTTTTCATTGCAGAAATTAAGTGGAAAGGTGTTTCTCCACAATGAAAAGAGGCTTACTTGACAGAGTCCCATTACAGGAGAAACAGCGCACAGAGTTATGACCTTACTGGTATCAAGGGTACGGCCATGAGAAACACATGTTCAGTTGTGGAGTCCAGGGTATAAGGACATACAGTGCACCCTCCAAAGCAGCAGTTTTCTCCAGGAAAACTGGTCTCTATCGTCTGGCGACCTGTTGTAATTCTGGGAGATCTCCAGGCCCCACCTAGAGGTAGGCAACCCTAGCTGAGCACCAGAGAGTGTATCACAGGAACACAAGTTTCATGGCCAAGGTAGGTTTCGAAGCTGAGTCTTTCACGTCCTATTACAATACTCTAATCGCTATACCTGACTGCCACATCTCTTTTCTCCTCCCCTTCTTCATTCTGCACCCCATGGTCTCACTTCCAGCTCCCAGCATAGCCCTGAAGTGGTGGCTCCCAAAAGATAAAATGAGAAAAGAGTTCAACTTCACAAACTTTGAAGACAATTTGGTTTGTGGCTGTTTCTCCACACACACAATTACTCGTGGTTCAATATCTCATGGCCAAATGCCTCTATATTTATTTATTTTATGTCATTTATACTCTGACTTTTCCCCCAATGGTGGCTCAAGGCAGCTTACATAGTTTTCTTCTCCTTCATTAATCCTTACAACAACCCTATAAGGTAGGTTTGGCTGAGAGTGTGTGATTGGCCGAAGGTCAACCAAGAAGCTGCCATGGCAGAGCAGGGATTCGAAGTTTAACATTCTACACCATGCTGGCTCTCTACTAACAGTGAAATCTTAAGTAGAGTTACGCTACTCTAAGCCCATTGAGTTACTGGAGTAACTCTGCTTAGGATTTCACTGCAAAAAGCATTGTGTCGGCGGAGACGTAAAAGGACCTGCACAGATATTTCTGTCATGGGCTTAAAAGAGAAATGCAAAGATGAGACACTTTGCTTCTTGCCATCAATCAAAAATCACACAACTTGCTAAATTCTCCTGTTGTATTCTCCAAGAAAGAACATGTTCAGAACAAAACAGCTGTTGAAAAGAGGTAACCAGTATTCATCATATTTTTAATTATAAAATGTTTCTCCCCTCTCTTAAAAAGCTCACATCAACAAATTAAAAACTTTCACATACTATAAACTCTTACAGTATCAATCCATTTATCTTCTAAATCCACAAACAAAAGGATCGTCTTCAGCAAAAGACAATGCCGTAGTCCTGCTACCTAATAATTGCGTTTATCAGTGCCCTAAAAATTCTTTTTAAAGGCCTGTTTAAAACGCTGAGCCTTGCAGGCTTTTTCTAAAAGACCAAAGAGTTGGGAGCTGGAGAATTCCTTCAGGTTATATGGAACAACAACCCAAAATGCTCAACTGTTCACCAACACCAACTGTGCCTTCCTATGAAAAGAAATCTCATTGCAGCTATTTCCAGCACATACGTTTTTGCCATTCCTCAACACATTTCATCCCATGTGCCTTACAACCAGGGTTGCCAGATCCCCTTACCCTCCCAACAGAAGAGGGGGGAGATTGGGTTGCCAGCCTCCAGGCGGTAGCTGGAGATATCCCAGAATTACAACTCATTTCCAGGCAACAAAGATCAGTTTCCCTGGAGAAAATGGCTGCTCTGAAGGGTGAACTCTATGACATTCTATCTCACTGAGGCCCCTCCCCTCCCCAAACCCCGCCCTCTCCAGGCTCCTCCCCCCAAATCTCCAGGAATTTCCCAACCTGGACTTGGCAACCCTAGGGGGAGACCTGGCTCTTACGACCTTCTTTTCACTGTGGCTGCGCAGCAATGTCACTTCTGAAGACATCATTTCCGGTGACGCTTCCATGTAGGTGCTGGGCTGTGCACTCACTTTGCAGCAGGCCAATTTGGGCCTCAAATGGGCCCATTTAGGGCCCAAATCAGCACGTGGCAGCTCAATGATGTCAGTGAAGTCATCGCGTCGGCCCAGGAGTGCGCCTGAGAGCGGGACCACAAGTGACGCCTGACACAGGTTGGACACTAGTCAGCTTCCCTCAAGTTTTGATGGGAAATGTAGGCATCCTGGTCTTGCAGCTTGGCTCTCCGACTGCTGTCCAATGGACTTTTCAACTGTCACTTGTCCAACATTCTGCCAAGCTGCCTACATTTCCCGCCAAAACTTGAGGGAAGCTGGCAAGTGTCCAACCTGTGTCAGGCGTCACTTGTGGTCCTGCTCTTAGAGACCCCTTCCCGTGCCTTCGTCCCCTGCCAGTGGAATGGGGTCCCTACTCAAAACTAGTAACAGCACCTTTCCTGTATGAGGCGAGACAAATCTAATCTGATAAAACTGCACACTCATACCTACATTTTATGACACCACTTCAGGATTGTACCGCTTCTGAATGTGTTTGGGGGGGGGAGTTGAGTTTTGTTTCCCCACATTAAATGAATTCCATCTTGGAAAGCTTCCATAGTCAGGAAGAAAGGGAGCAACTTGTCTTCTTGCCGTTCTTCTGCAGGTGTGGCGTTAAACTTCACAGAATCATTCTCCCCTCCATGAATTTTTCAGCGGAACAATGCCGGAAGGCTGTACCAGGAGAATATTCCTGCAAGTGGACCAGCGGCCATAAGTTGCAAATGCCTTAACTATATTTGCACTGGATATCTATTGCAATATGCTCTGTGCGGGGCTCCCTTTGTCCAGAAACTTCAACAGGCTAAGAATGTGGAGGCCAGAATATTAATGGAGCCTTTTTTCACTGTAGTTATATCAATTACAATGGCTTACAGTTTCTTTCCAGGCCCAATACAGACTGCTGGTTCTGACCTGTAAAAGACTTAAACCATACGGGTCCAAAATATCTGAAGGATAACTTTTACCCATATGCACCTGCCAGAACTCTGCAACTGTCCAAGGAGGCTCTCCTGCCAGAACCCTTCACTATTGTAGAGGTAAGCCTGGTGAGGGACCCATAGAAGGGCCTTCTTGGTAGCCGCTCCTAGTCTTTGGAACGCCCCCCCTCCTCCAAGAACGATGCTTGGCCCCCTGATTACAGGTCTTCTGACATGAACTGAAGGCATTTTTATTTCAGAAGTTCTTTTTTAAAATGAATTTTCCACCTGTTTAAAAAAAAAAGTTTATCCAAAAGTTTTACTGTCTTGAGGCGTTCTTTTTTTTTATTGTATTAATTGTGATCCTGTTTGGATTTTATTGAGACTGTGAGCCAACTTGAGCATTTTTAACAGGAAGGCAGCACCCAAATATTCAAATATAAAATAAATAAAAATATACTGAACATGCAGTTTAGCTATTAGGTGTGCCAACTGGTGGCAATTCTTTAAGTGCACTCCCAGCGGCTGTATTTGTTCCACCCAACCTCTTCTATCTGAGTGAGTGGCCATCTTGCCATGTCAAATAATATCAAAGGAATTTACATAGAGTGTTACAGAGTGGTGCCTGACTGAACACTGTAATTTTTTTTTACTTTCAGGTCTGCAGCCCCAAATTTTTCTTTTCTCTTTGAAAAGGTCTGGTAGGGTTCCTGGGTTGTTGTTGTTGTTTTTTGAAAAAATTTTATTGGTGAGTATAAATTCCAAATTTAATACATACATTCCCTTAATATCTAATTAACCCTATCCCCCACCCTTTCCCTCCCCCCTCCCTATCGACTTCCAACAGCTTTCCAACCCTTAACCCTTCTTATTACTTAAATCTATTCATTTATACTTTTCCTACCACATATAATCATAATATCCCTTACTCTAAGCAGATTCTAATTTTTCAGATATTCTATCAAATATATCAAATATATCAATATAGTATACCAATATATCAATACAGTATACATCTATCAAATATACCATCAATATAGAATAGTATACATCTTATACCCCTCAATGTAGCAGACCAATATAATATAGTATAATGTATAACAAAGATCTTAGTTTAAACGTATTCTAATTCTTTTAAACATATATTCTATCAAATATACTACTATCAATATTATATGTATTATAAAACCCCTACTGTGTGCCATGCCACCAATGTAGTACAGCACACAACACAATATAACACAATCACCTAATATAATATACAATCTGATCCACTAACATAATATATTGTATATAATATACCCCATTAGTATATCTATTTAACTACACTCGTAGTCATATATTCTGAATAAAATTCCCCTAACCCTTATACTAGCTTAGATTATAGTTACATTTCCCCTATATGGTAAGATCCCTTCTCTCTTCCCTTTTCCTTATTTTTCTTTAAAAATTCTCAAACTGCCACAGTTCTCCTTTTACATCCCATTTTTTTTCCAAAAATTGTTTCAATTTCCCCCAATCAACAATATATTGCTCTAGGTCAAGATCTTTAAGTTTCCTTGTCATTTTGTCCATCTCTGCCACGTACAGCAATTTGTAAATCCAAGCTTCTACAGTTGGTATTTCTTGTGTCTTCCATTTCTGCGCATACAAAAGTCTTGCCGCTGCAGTCATGTAAAATAACACTGTTCTGTGCTGCATTGGAACTGTCTCCATTCCCAAGTTCAGTAGCAGTGGGTTCTTATTTATTTGTATTTGTAAAATCTCATTTATTGCTTCAATTATTTCTCCCCAGTACTGTTTAGCTACTTCACATGTCCACCACATATGATATAGTGATCCTTCATGCTTTTTACATTTCCAGCACTTGTCTGACATGTTAGTATTTCCTAGTGCAATTTTCTTTGGTGTTAAATACCATCTGTAAATCATTTTGTACACATTCTCTTTAATGTTCGTACAAGTTGAAATCTTCAATGTATTTTTCCATAGATGCTCCCACGCCTCCATCGTTATCTCTTTGTGAAAGTTTACTGCCCACTTCACCATCTGGACTTTTACTGTTTCATCCACTGTAAACCATTTTAGAAGTAATTTATAAATCTTAGATATTTCTTTCTTGCCTTCTTGTAATAACACTTCCTCCAGCTCCGATTTTTCCAATCTTATACCTCCTCTCAGGCAGTCCGCATTGTAAAGATCTCTGATCTGTCTGTACTGAAACCATCCATAACAAGGAGACAATTCTTCTTCAGTCTTTATTCTCAGCTTTGAATGTTGTATTTGTGTAATCTCCTTGTATGTTAGGCATTGCTGTTCATTATCAACAGTTCTCGGATCTATTACTTCATACGGTACCACCCATGAAGGAATTCCATCTTCCATATACAACTTGTATTTCTTCCAGACCGTGAAGAGGCTTCTCCGAATATAATGGTGCAAAAACAGAGAGTCCGCTTTTACTTTATCATACCACATGTATGCATGCCATCCAAATATTTTTGTGTGTCCCTCCAGGGCCAGTAACTTACGGTTTTTTAAAGTTATCCAGTCTTTCAACCATACAAGACGTACTGCCTCATGATACAATCTTATGTTGGGCAGTTGCAAGCCACCTCTTTCCTTCGCATCTTGTAAAACCTTCATTTTCACTCGTGGTTTCTTGCCTGCCAACAAAAAGTCTGAGATTTTCCTTTGCCATTTGTCAAATTGTTTGGAGTCTCGGATAATTGGAATAGTTTGCAACAAGAACATTACTCGTGGTAAAACATTCATTTTTACTGCTGCTATTCTTCCCAACCAGGATAAATTCAATTTGTTCCATTTTATTAAGTCTCTCTCTATTTGTATCCACAATTTCTCATAGTTATTTTTGAACAAATCTATATTTTTCGCAGTCAGTTCAATACCCAAATATTTTACTTTGTTAGTTACCTCACAGTCTGTTATCTCCATTAGCTCTTGCTGCTTCTGCTTAATCATATTCATACATAAAATCTTTGACTTCTTTTTATTCACATAGAATCCAGCCAGGTCTCCAAACTGTTTTATTTTCTCTATTACCTTTGGCATGTTTTCGATTGGGTCCTCTACTATTAACATTATATCATCCGCAAAAGCCCTGACCTTGTAGGAGAAATCTTTTATTTTCATACCTCGAATTGTATCGTCCTCTCGTATTTGAATCATCAGTATTTCCAAAATCAAAATAAACAACAATGGTGACAAAGGGCAACCCTGTCTTGTTCCTTTACTTATTTTCAGTTTTTTAGTCAAGTCCTCATTCACTACGATTACTGCACTTTGGTCTCTATAAATTTCCTTAACCGCTTGTATGAACTTTTCTCCCATTTGCAGCTTTTCCATAGTGGCAAACATAAAGTCCCAGTTAGGGTCCCTGGGTTTGGTTCTGCAGAGGAGCTACCTTCAACCCCTATGTTTCCCAGACAAGGCTCCAGTCAGCAGAAAAACAGCGGCTGGTGATCTCTGGCCCCAACGAGTTTCGCCTTGACTTGACCTGGCCCAGCGTTTTTTCGACCCTGGCACCCACCTGGTGGAACTCTCTGTCTTTGGAGGCCCGAACCCAGTGGGACCTCTTGTCGTTCCCCCCGGCTTGTAAGACAGAGGTGTTCCACCAGGTTTATGGGGGCTTAGGCGGGCAGTTCTCCAACCAGCCTCCTGCCAGTGGCAGGGTGGGGGGGGGGACGTGCCCTCCCGACTTAAGTTGTCACCAGATGGATGGCCACCCTGCCCTGCGGGCCCTCCCGTTTGGAAAAAAAAATGGGGATGCTTTATGTGCGCTGTTCTCTGATGTTTTAAATATAATGTAATTGCGACCACTGTTTTTATCTTTTTATGTATATTATTATGCTGTGCTCCGCTCTGAGCCCACTCGCAAGGAGAGCAGACTAAAAATCTAATAAAATAAAAATAAATAAAATAAATGATCCTGTCCCCTCAATTCTGTCTTGCCCTGCTGCCTCTCAGAAAGGCCTATACTCCTGGTTCCTCTTTCTCAACATCTGCTGGATGTCTTGGCCCTTTGGATGGTGGAAATTCTCAACCTGCTTCCCTCTAAAAGGCCACCACCCTCTGCCCTCCACTCGGCTTACTCTGCCTGTTCCACAGTTATTGGTCCAAGAGTAACTGAAGCATCCCAGCCAAGGTGAAGCAGGCCAACAGTTCTCCTCAGCGACCGTGAGTGTGGATCCTGCAGTTGTTTCTCTCCTCCCTGGAAAGCATGACGTGAGACCACAGCGTAGGACAGCCCTCAGAGACCTGAATGAGGGTTGAAACTTGTGGCACCCCTATCGAAACGCTTCAAGTGCCTGCTACCAATGGCTGCACCCAACTTCCGCTAAACGGAGTCCCATCTATTTGTGGCTACCTACAAAATCTGCAGCTCATCGCTTCTCTTATCCCAAAGGGCTTTGCGACTGTGGAACAAAGAGCATTGACGCATTATTCTCTCAGGATCAGGGCTTTTTTTCAGCTGGAACGCAGTGGAACAGAGTTCCGAAACCTCTTGAAAATGGTCACATGGCTGGTGGCCCCGCCCCCTGATCTCCAGACAGAGAGGAGTTTAGATTGCCCTGAGCGGCGCGGAGGGCCATCTCAACTCCCCTCTGTCTGGAGATCAGGGGGCAGGGCCACCAGCCATGTGACCATTTTCTCTGAGGGCAACCCACTGAGTTCCACCACCTCTTTCCCCAGAAAAAAAGCCCTGCTCAGGACCAAACAATATATTCCAGGCCACAGAGTGTTTCTTGTCCTCTTTAACACCATTCATTTTTCAAAAAAAGTATACACACTGGTGTAAGGATTTTGTCTTAAAACAGGTTCCTAAAAGTGTAAGTGTAAAATTTTGGTTCAGGCTTCTGTTCATGCAGGCTTTGCGCTAGGCCTGTTATGTGTGACGTCCCTTAGTCTGTTAACTGGATGCATCTATGGGTTACTTTGTTCTTGTGAGAAAGCGTCCTCGAGAAAGCGGGAGCCTGGTGGCTGAAGTCATCTCCTATCTGCACTCCCCATAGTTACTCATGCTGTAATGCCAATTAAGTAACTGAGCCCTTATTGGTTCCCAGGCTGGTGGGACGACCTTCTCAGACCTCAAGAAGCCTCATTGTCTCTAGGCAAAAGCTCAACCTTTACCTTGCAGCCACTGTTGCCCAAGCACAATGTGTGAGAGAGCTTCTTAGCTCAATGCCACTCTACCAGTATGCCTAGAGTTGGCTGGCATGGATGGACTCTTTGCTAATGCCTTGGTAAGAACAACCAGCCTTGGAATGAAGTCAGAGAATGTTTAGATAGCTAGCTTGCAGCGTTTTAGTTAGACAGATGATATTTAGAACAGCAAGTCTTATCTGTTTTTCTGCCTTGCCTAAATGTCTTTGAAGAGAGATTCTTGCTTTGCATACACTCCTATGGTCTTTCTTCAATAAACTCCAATAATAGAAGCTAAAATGACAAAACTGAGGCTATCGTACTTTGGTCACATCATGAGAAGACAAGATTCTCTGGAAAAGTCAATAATGCTAAGAAAAGTGGAAGGCAGTAGGAAAAGAGGAAGACCCCAAATGAGATGGCTTGACTCAATAAAGGAAGCCACGTCCTCCAGTTTGCAGGATCTGAGCAAGTCTGTTAATGATAGGACATTTGGGAGGTCTTTCCTTCATAGAGTCACCATAGGTCGGAGGTGACTTAATGGCACATAACACACACACCTGCCCGTGCCCAGAGGTACTTGCCTAAGGTGTACACACACCCAGCACAGATCCAGGAAGCCAAGGAGCTTCACAAATCCTTGACCAGAGCTCTTGGATACTCCTAGAGGTCCTGAGTGGTTGGATTTCAGCATTCAGGGATGGAACACCTTGGAACAGAGCCTTTTTTCTCCTATGGGAGAAAAGGACCTGTGAACAAGTGGGCAGCTGTGTCGGTCTGCAGTAGAAGAGCAAGACTCAAGCCCAGCAGCACCTTAAAGACCAACGAGATTTTCAGGGTAGATGCTTCCAAGAGTCAAAGAAAGTGTGACTCTTATACCCTTCCACAGTGGCTAGGAGGGCTTTTCGTTTCACCTTAAAGATCTTGTTGGTCTTTAAGGTAATATTGGACTCCGAATCTTGTGAATAAGTGTGTGTGGCACTGCATGGACAAAGGGCAGGCGGGAAAGGGTAGCCATCGGCACTCCTGCTGTTCTGCAGCGCGTGAAGATGTTTTCTGGTAGTTTTGTTTTAAAGCGGTCAAGGAGCCCAATACTGAGCACACGCACTGAACTTCCAAGTACCCTCTGAAATCAAGCTGGTTTCTAAGTATGGCAAGGTCAGAATTGTAGCTCTGCATTTCCAGCACAGACATATGCATGGAAAACCATATACAGAATATTGACTTGTATGCATTACTGCAGATATACACTGTGAATGACAATGACTGCTTCCCTGATGCGGCTTCCTTCTTTCTTTTATGAACCAATTCAAAGCCAGAGCTTTCCACAAAGGAGTCGGACCCTACAGATCGGTTCTGCTAACAGTGGTGCCTTCTCCCAACACAAAAATCAGAGGAAGGCTTCATGTGCGGGGGGGAAAGGTGTCACTGCTGGTTAAGTGGAGCCACAAGATCTGTCCCGAAGCTGGTGCTTAGCTAGGATACAGGTGGAAATACGTAGTACTACCCACTCAATTAACCAGTAACCTAGGAGCATATGCACTAAGAACAGTTTTATTTAACTGCACACCATGAAAGAAGTATAGAAAGCCAGACCTATGGAAAGGAAGATTCTCAAGAAACCGAAGCTGTTCTTGGGGTTGTAACGCAAATACTGCCAAGAAGCAATTGAAGAACCAGCCTGTAAAACTTCAGACTCCCTGGATCTGGAGGATGCATTGACTGGAATAAAGACTTCTCACTCTGAGAGCCAAGCTACAAGACATGAATGACACTTGAACGGCAAGGGAACAGACTCATGTATTCATCCCTGTTCACTTGCACTTGATCGAGTGGAGTGCAAGTGGAGCGCAAGTGAACAGGGAGGAATACACGTGAGTCTGTTCCCTTGCCATTCAAGTGTCATTCATCACTTGTAGCTTGGCCCTAAGTGTCACTGGCTAGTAGGGATTTTTGTTTCACTGTCTCCGACAGCTCCGAAACCGAGATGACGGAGCACTCTGTGATGCCATTTAACAATATCCTTAATTTAAACAGAAGGCCTCTCTCCTTGCCTTCTACAAGGGCATTTATTTAAAGTTCTTTGAAAACTCTGTTTTAGATGTGCTTTATTAGGCAGTGAAACAAAAAAGGGAAAGTATATTTTATTTCATCAAGGTGTAGTTATCCAGTGTGAAGACAGCCACAACAGCAGCAGCAGCAAAAGACAGACTGCACAGCATTTCAAGCTGCAGCACAAAGAGTTGTGTTCAAGTCACACATATACGAGTTGCCCAACTTTTGTTCGCAGTGGGGTCCACACTGCGGCTTAAATAAAGCCATGCAGCACTGAAAGAAATCACACAGAACTCTTAAGAAGAATTCTGAAAGAAAATGCAGAAAACTGGCTTACCATTTTAAAATTTCTTGTTCACTTCCTACCCTGTTATCAAACATGGATACAGCAATCATAAAAAATTTCATTCACGCTTACAACAAGAGGGAAAGAGCACAAGCAATGGACCGATCCACCGGCTTCCCAACCAGAATCAATCTTTCTCCTCTCACAAGGACAATTTAAAAGCTATTCCTCACGTTCATGTCGATGTGCGAGCCCCATATTCTCCCAAGAAATCTTGCCGTGACAATCAGAACATCTGCTTTGATAAAACGTCTCTGCAAAACCCGAACGTGGGTACGTACCTTAACATCTTGGCTGGTGAAAACCTCGACATCGACAACACACGCAACCAGAGTGGAGACATCACAGTCCATGGCCCGGGCTGGCATTCCCCCCTAGAGTAAATCAAAGAGCTTAGGTGGCCTCGGAGGTGGAGGTTTGGAGAAAGCTTCCAAACTGCCACTGCTGCTTTAAGTCTCCAGAAGCCTCCCTCGGGACTGAAAACAACTGCATTAAAAGAGAGAGACGCAAAAACGCACAGGCACTGACACACCACCTCTTCTCCACATTGTTTTCTCGCCTCGGTTGCACAACCACCATCAGCTAAACAAGCACAGCATAGTAACGGAGCTGCTCCATCCACACAAAGCAATGACATCACCACCGAGCCTGACACAAGCTAAGCACCCCCCCCCACACACACACACACACAGACACCCCGTAAGCTTTGTTATCTCCGGGCAGCACAATGGCGCAAATTGAACATCATGATGTGTTACAGCTGAACCTGCACTAAATCCATTTAGGCAGCGTTTGCAGGCGACTGAATCCTCATCGCTGCAGTTTCAGGCGAGTGTCCTGCACTGGCAAAACGCTCGAGAGCAAGGTTACACCCACCTCTCCTGACAACCACAGCTGCATTTCGGCGCAGGCATTCATTCTGTATTTCAACTCTGTAAGGTATTTGGCTTTCGAGATTTAACATTTAATACACACGGGCACAATCATGTGAAAAGCCAGCACCCCCTTTCCGCACCACAAGGATGAAGCAATTCGACTGAATCACCTTCAGGCAGAGGCAAGGTCTCTTTCCACTACCTTTCCTGGCAGGTAGATCAAGATGGGTAGCCGTGTTAGTCTGTCTGTAGCAGCAGAAAAGAGCAAGAGCCCAGTAACACCTGTAAGACCAGTAAGATTTGTGGCACGGTATGAGTTTTCCTGAGCCACAGCTCACTTCTTCAGATACCCTGAAGAAGTGTATCTGAAGAAGTGAGCTGTGGCTCACAAAAGCTCATACCCTACCACAAATGTTGTTAGTCTTATCGGTGCTACTGGACTCTTGCTCTTTTTCCTGGCAAGGTTCTTGGTACTTTTAACAGCTACATGAAATTCATCAGGCCCCCTGATCAGCCCCCTCCGGATATCCATGCCTGCCTGTCAAACATTTACCTATCAGGCGAAAGCACAGGAGTTCTGCCTGAAAATGAAATAAAGGTGGTCATACCTAACTCTAACCCAGGTCATGATATCAGGTTGTTAGGTGGGAGTGTGGAATTTGGGATGGGGTTGTGGAAGCTCTGATGTGACGGGTCAAAAGGCTCCACCCCTGGAAGCACCCATGTACACAGACCTCTCTTGGGAAGTGTTGCCAACCCCAGGTTGGGAAACAGTGTATTTGGGGGTGGAGCCTGGAGAGGCAGGATTTAGGGAGGGGAGGGACTTCAGCAAGGGATAATTCCATCGAGTCTATCTTCCAAAGCAGCCATTTTCTCCAGGAGACCTGGTATCTGTCATCTGGAGATCTACTGTAATATCTACCTCATTACTTGACCAGCAAGGGCAAAGTTTTCCTTCACAAAGACTGTTATCTCAGCCAAGTTTTGTTGCTGATTCCTCTCATATATACAAAGTAAACATATATATTGATTGAAATGCCGAACTGGAAGCACAAGGAAATTCCACAGGACAAGAGACCTATTTCTTGTTCGTTCTTGGTAGTTTTCATTATATTGCATTCTTTCCCCCTCATACTGTTCTATGGCTATATCTACCCCTTACATCAATTTTAAGCCACTTTAAGTGGTAATGGCTTTCCTCCCTAGAATCTTGGAAGCTACGTGGTCAGCACGCCAAGAATTCTGTCTTCCAGGGGCCTAACTACAATAACCTGGGAAGAGAAAAGGCTAACTAGGTTTGTTGTGAGAAAGAAGGATCGGGGGAACGACCAGAGCAACGGAACACGCTATTCCCCTGGTACTCACTCAATGGTTCTCGGACACCTACGTTCTCCATTATTACCAACCTGAAGTGCCGCAAGGCTACTGTATGTCCCATGTGCTGCCCCAAACACACACAAAAACACTGTAAGATATAACTATTAATATGCGTATAGTAGTAGACAGTGCCTTCAATTCTTAATTGACTTATGGTGACCCCTGGCAGGGTTTTCATGGCAAGAGACTAACAGAGGTAGTTGGCCATTGCCTGCCTCTGCAACCCAGGTCTTCACTGGAGGTCTCCCATCCCTTTACTAACCAAGGTCGACCTTGCTTAGCTTCTGAGATGTGACAAGATCAGGCTCACCTGGGATATCTAGGTCAGGGCAATATGCATATAACCTTGAGTCATTTCGTAGAAAAAGAGCTGGAGGAACTTATTAGAATAACCATTAGCATAACCTATTAGCATATGCCACGCCCCTTGCCATCACCGGAAGTGTGTCATTGGCATAACTGATTTGCATATGCCACTCCCCCTGACATCACCTATCCTGGCGGTTTTGGACCCAATCCTGGCCATTCAGGGCCGAAATTGGGCCTAAAATGGCAAAAGGGGGCTGAAAATGGCTGAAAAGGGGCCCAAAATGGTCAGGATCAAGCTGCTGCTGAGTGGGAGAGTGATCCACCATCCGTCAGAGGCCCAATCCGGGACGTTTCGACCCCAGTCCTGGCTGAAACAGGCCCCAAATGGCCGAGAGTCAGGTGGGCAGGGCCACCTGACATGTAACCTCTTTGCGGAACTGCCGGAACTGTGTTCCTGCACGTTCTCCCTCGAAATGAGCCCTGAGTATAACTGTAACCTTTAAAATTACAGATTATTGTTAAATAGGTAAGGGTGCCTCTGGAGCACAGGGAAGAAATTCCCTCTTTGTATTCTCACTTTGTCCTCAGCATGAGACCCAGAGCCAAGCTACAAGTGACGAATGACGCATGAACGGCAAGTGAACAGACTCACGTGTATTCCTCCCTGTTCACTTGCGTTCCACTTGCACTTACATGATCAAGTGGAGCGCAAGTGGAGGCCAAGTGAACAGGGAGGAATACATGAGTCTGTTCACTTGCCGTTCAAGTGTCATTCGTCACTTGTAGCTTGGCCCCCAGTAGCTTAGATATGTGCATGAGATTTCCAAGGCTCCTGGAGGAGAGCCAACTGGCCATGGAGAAAAGAGTGTTAAAATCACCACTGCGGCCAACTTTTCTTGGGCATCAGTGGTCGTATTCCTCTCTGAGACCCATTTGTTCTCCTGACAGCTGCCCGGGAGCTGGGATAAGAACGCAGAGGCTGCAGAGGAGGGTGAGGTGGTAGTATTGCTCGAGAGGACAGACCCTTTACTTCCATCTCTGGTCTAAGGCCTGAAGTACACGGTGTACCGGTCCTCTGGTCTGTGGCAGCAGTAGTTTCAAGTTGGGAACTGACTGCCAACTCCAAGCTCTCTGGGGCAACAGCCTTGTTTGCTAGAACATGACAGCAAGTGCCACATTGGGGAGCATTGCCCAGAAGAGCCACAAGCGGCTCCTGTGACTTCATGGAGCAGTCCTCCACCAACGTGCCTGCCCACTTGCCAGCACCAAGGATTGTATTTATTTTTTCATTTATTTACTTACATAATCTATATTCCACCTTTCCCCCCAATGGGGACCCAGAGGGGCTTACATAATTCTCCACTCCTCCATTTTACTCCACAACAATCTTGTGAGGTAGATTAGGCTGAGTGTATGTGACTGACCGAAGTTCACCCAATGAGGTTCCATGAAAGAGTGGAGATTCAAACCTCTCTCCCAGAGGCTAGACCGACATTCTAACCACTACACCACACTGATTTCATCTTGCCAAATAAATGCCCCTGGAGCCAAATGGCATACCCTGCAAGAAAGAGATTTCAACGCCTTGATCACTCTACCTTTTCCAATACAACAATCTCCTTTCCAAGACTCTGTAACCAGCATCATACACAGTAAGTATTTGCCATTTCGACTGTCCAACTTTCAACCCTTTCCCTAATCATTCCTAGCATACAATTTTGTTCTTTTCAGGTTTAACCTTTTCCCTTCGTGCTGTTCTCCTAATCTCAAATAACCTCCTGGAGCTATTCACTTATTTAACAAAATTCAGATTCTACCTTTCTGCCCTCGTAAGGGCCACCAAATTGAAACAATACATAATAAAATCACATTTTAAAATGATTAAAACCAACCAAGACAACAACACATCATTAAAACAGTTAAATTAGAGCAAAAATATCCCATGGTGCAGAGTGGTAAGCTGCAGTACTGCAGCCCGAGCTCTGCTCACGACCTGAGTTCGATCCCGGCGGGAGCCGGGTTCAAGTAGCCGGCCCAAGGTTGACTCAGCCTTCCATGCTAGGGGAAACTAAGAGCCAAGCTACAAGTGACGAATGACACTTGAACGGCAAGTAAACAGACTCATGTGTATTCCTCCCTGTTCACTTCTCCAGTTGCGCTCCACTTGATCACGTAGTGATCACGTAGTGATCAAGCAGAACGCAAGCGAACAGGAAGGAATACACATGAGTGTTCACTTGCTGTTCAAGTGTCATTCATCACTTGTAGCTTGGCCCTCAGAGTCTCTCTACACAAGACATTTTACACAGGGACGCTCAAGTGACTTCCTTTCTGTGTGGTCTAATAGTCAAGAGTACTCCGTCTCCCTAGCGGTGCATGTGTATCCACAATGGGAGAACAAGTGTAAGATCTTTCACTTGAGTGTCCTTGTGTAAGATGTCTTGTGTAGCAAGACTCTAAGTTGCCTGTATGAAAATCCCAGTTCCCTTCTAACAGTAGCCTCTGGTGGCCATCTGAGGTAAAAACAAAATGTCATGTAGAGAGGAGGGACTTATATATTCATTACACTTTTATTTTCCCAGAGAAACCAGTGGAAAGCACTCGACACTATTTACTCAGACCAAGAGGCTGCGCTATACTATCCGTTAAATAAAGATGCGTGCTTACATTGTTTTTTCCTCAATACTGCACAGCGTTATGGTGCACGTCCTTAATAAAACAGACACAAAATGAATTTATCTATGAACAGATTAGTTTTGCTTCTCATGTATTATCAGAGCATCAAGAATCTCTCAGCAGGAAAGTATCATCAATTAAAGTGATTTAAAAACATTACTTTCTGAAGCAGCCTCAGTTACAGTCAAATCCAGCCCAATCCAAGCTAGCAAATATTAACTCACATTTCACAGTACGGAAGCAGCACCTACAAATTCAACAACTCTCAGCAAACCAATCATTGCTGGCTCTGAATCTCACTCCATCCTGAATTTCACTGAGTTGCAAACCAATCAGTCTCTTTCTCTAGCCTGTCGCTTTTCTTGAAAAATAATCCGGAACGCCTCTTCTAGAAATACTTGATACTTAGGATTCAGGATTTACAATAAGTTTTTTTTTTATTATAAAATTTTTTTATTTTTAATTTCTAACATAGAAAACTACAAAAAACTACAGAAATATAAAGGAAAAAAGGGGACTGGGGAAAAGGGAAGAGCAACATATAAACAGAAAACACACACTACATCTACATGTCTTGTATTCCCTTCATACTGCAATTTTTCTTTAAAGTTAACTTTCTAATATGCTATCAGATTGGTAGATCTTATAAAATACAGACTACATTCAGGATCAGGTCTTTCCCGCCCCCGCCCCCTGCGTCTCGGTCTCAGTTCTCTCTGCGCAGCTACAATAGCTGCGCTTGTTCCCTCCTCCCCCCACTCTCCCCTTCAGACTTTGGACTTTCTTCTTGCTGAAACTCCTGATGGTTAAACAAAAAGTCCCTCAGCTGTACTTCCGATGTTGTCTTGTAGGTTTGATCCTTGTATCTGAACCAGATGCCTTCTGGAAACAACCATTTGTATTTTACTTCACATTTCCTCAGGAAAGCCGCAAGTCTTTTATATTTAAATCTTCTTTTATGAGCCAAAAATGGAACATCCTTCAATATCTTAACCTTATTGCCCAGACAGTCCAAGTCCACATTATACAAATTATATAAGATGGTGTCCCGAGTCTTCTTAGATGAAAAGTCAATAATAATCTCGCAAGGCAGCTGATGCTTCATTGCATATTTTGAAGATGTCCGACGGACTTCCAAAATATCGCTTTTTAACTCTTCTTTAGTTGCCTTTGCGAATGACGCCAAAAGTTCCGACACCAAATCTTTTAAATTTTCACTTTGCTCCTCTTTTACATTCTGAAGACACAGTACCGTTTGGGCATGGTCCACTTGTAATCCTATTATTTGATTCTCCAAGAGCTTCACTTCTTTACTTGTTGCTTTCATGAGTACTACGTTTTCGCGTGCAGACTGCTCTGCTCCAGACGCTGTTTCTTTAATGGTTTTCACTTCGCTTTCCACTGAATCAACCTTTTGCCCCATTTCATTTAACTTCGCTACAAAGGGCTGCATAGCTTCAAAGACCGCTCGTCTGACCATCTCTTCCAGGGTTTCCCCCTTCCCCTGTAACATCGCCATCACCGATTTACTCATCGCAGGGCTCTGCTTTTTCGTCGCCATCCTAGGGGGGGGGGCGCGCCAGCTAAGTTCCGAAACTCCGTGGAGGGGAAGAAATCCGCGCCTTCTTAGCTTCAACTCCCACCAATCCTTCGCATACGCTTAGAAATCAGAAGGGATTCGCTTACTTACAGGTTTTCACCTTAAATCTGCTTACTGCCATTCTCCATGGCCCGGCGGCACGCAATGTGCTGTGCAAGTCTGCCGGCCTCCGTTGGAGCAAACGGGCAATTTACCCCCTGCATTGCTTTCAGGGGGTTCTTCCCGCCGCGCTCCGGACCCTGACCCCCTCACTGGGAGTCCTGGGGGTTAACCCTCGCAGGTCAACTGCCCGATCAGGCTGCTCGGACGTTTCCTCCCGGACCTGCGGAGAGGAGCGTCCGACATGGCCGGGAAAACGAAACCGAATCTCCGGATTTACAATAAGTTAGACATATTCTTCCCCCACCCTTGTCTATTTGTTATTATATGAGGGAGTCCTCGACACTTGCCAGCAGAATTGGGACAGTGGTGTGAGGGAAAAGTCTCAGGTTTATATTCAAATATGAAAGAGTCTTTGGCTAATGCCAAAGCCACAACCTGACTGCAGAGAACAGCCCCCGAGTGGAAAACCCCCCAGTGTGACTGCCACACTGAACACATATGAGGCAATTTTGAGGGAATTTTGAGCAACCAGTTTATTGGGAGGGCAATTAAGTGATACCATCTACTGAAGTTTTATTGCTCTTTGTCTCAGTTACTCAGTGTCTCTCTCTCAGTCCGTTTTAAGATACTTTTTCTAGAAAGATGTAGTCAGTCTAGCAATTTCTTATTTTCATCCAATGTAATCCTATTTTATTCTTTATGTAGAAATCCACCTAGGACCCCAACCACGTTTTTTTTTTTCTAGGAAACAAATATCGCAAACTGGGGGCCTAGAAGCCACACATTCATTATAATGTGGATGAACTAGGCCTGCGGGGTGGTCTTCTTTTGGACTTGTTTGAAGGAACATCTAGGCCTGCTCTACTACCCTACAGCTCCAGAGAAGTTCAAGACTCAGGACTGGGAATTGCAGTTTGGGGAGGGCAAAATATAACCAATCCTGAGTAAGGGGGCAGGGATTTAGGCAAAACTTATAAGCCCCCCAGGCTCAGGATATGTTTCCCTGGGACCAGTTAGGAGGGTGGCTGCTGCCAGCTAGGGTTAGGGCTGCCAATCCCCTGCCTGGGGTGGGGGATCCCCTGTTCCCACCTCTTCCCCCTGACCCTTCTTACCTGGCAAGGGGGGGCACTCCCCAGTGGCGCCCCCCTGGTGGCGCAGCACGCCCCCCTGTGTCCCGCAACAGGCCCATTTCAAGCCGAATCGGTCTTGCCGGGGGGGGGGATTCAGCCCTTTGGCAAGTGTGGGAGCACATGCTGGGCCGCCCTTTGACCCATGTGATAATGTCACTTCCCGGAAGTGACGTCATCATGCACACCGGAAGCACACACGTGAGGAGAGATGCTGGATGCCCCCGAGGGTGAGTGCAGGGTTCCCAGTTCCCCGCCAGGGGACTAGAGGGACCTGGCAATCCTAGCTAGGGTTGCCAACCTCCAGTTGAGGCCCGGGGTGCTCCCAGAATTGCAACTAATCTCCACACAGATCAGTTCCCCTGGAGGAAATGGCTGCTTTAGAGGGGGGACTCTATGGCACTATACTACACTGAGGTCCCTACTCTACCCAAACCCCACCATCTCCAGGCTCTGCTCCCCAATCTTCAGGAATTTCCCAAGTTGGAAGTAGCCAGTAGCAACCCAACTGCCAGCAGGATGTAACCCATCCACCTGGGAAACCCTAGGTCATGTCAACCTGGGAAAGCCTGTCTATCTGTCTGCCTGTCTGTGCATACATTAAGGAGCATACAAGACTTGCTAAGGAGAAAGTTGAGTTCAAATGCATTAGGGAAGCTTTTATTGCTTTTCTCTGCCTGGTAATCTTCAGCCTGGAAAAGTGCTTATTTGTCCCCTTTGGCCTTTTCTACATTGAATGTAGTCTTTTAATAAAGTCTTATAAAACCTTGCCTCAAGACTTGGTGGCTGATCCAGGCAGCTCCCCCTTGCCATAAAGGGAGCTCTGACAGGGGGATTCAAGGGGAAAAGAGGATAAGCCTTCCTCACCTTAGTTAGGGTTGCCAACTTCCAGGTGTGGCCTGACTCTCCCAAAATTACAACCAAACTCCAGACGACAGAAATCCAGGCCAGTTACCCTGGAGAAAATGGTGACTTTGGAAGGTGGACTGCATGGCATTATACTCTGCTGAGGCCCCTCCCATTTCCAAACCCCACCCACCCCAGGCCCCACCCCCAAATCTCCAAGTATTTTCCAACCCAGTGTTAGTGACCCTACCACCAGTAAAGGCAAACCCTCAAAAGCCAGGCTGGTTGGCAGGGTTTATCAACCCGACCCTTCCAGTGGTTAAGCAGAGCAGGGAGAAAGGAAGCAGAAAGTGGGTGAGGGGGACAGGGTTGTCTGTAGACCCCCAAAAGGTGATCTGTGGCTGACCCCCCCCCCCCCAGGGCACCCCCCCATTTCCCTGACAATAAGCCTGGATGTATTGTCGAAGGCTTTCACGGCCGGAGAACGATGGTTGTTGTGGGTTTTCCGGGCTGTATTGCCGTGGTCTTGGCATTGTAGTTCCTGACGTTTCGCCAGCAGCTGTGGCTGGCATCTTCAGAGGTGTAGCACCAAAAGACAGAGATCTCTCAGTGTCACAGTGTGGAAAAGATGTAGGTTATTTGTATCTACTCAGGAGGGGTGGGGTTGAGCTGAGTCATCCTGTAAGAGTTTCCCAGGGTGTGGAATGCTAATGGCGGGAGGCTGGAGATCTGCCCTTGGCCTGGAGATCTGCCCTTGGCCCTGCATCTTCAAGTGCAATTGCTTTGGATTTCAGCAACTGCTTAGCTAACGCAAAGCAGAATTTAAGACAATTGCTTGCAATGTAATTCTTCCCGCTTCCTCTTTTCTTAGGTAGCAGCATTTGAGATGCTGGAACTTTAGCTTTGTCCTGCGGCTCCTTCCGCAAGGATCCAACTCCAGTGCTCCAGCAGCGGCTGACGAAGGTAAGTAAAATCATTGCAAGCATGAACAGAAGGGTCTACCCTAACGTTCAGATCAGCAAAAGGGCATCATTCTCTAGCAAAAGAATTCCAAAGAGGGACTCCAGCATAAAGTTGCTGAATTAGAATTCATTAAGAACTTGATATAACCAGAGGGCTTAACAAGGACCTGGGATTCCTCAGTCATTATAGGTGTTAATTTGCCTACTTTTGCTAAGCTAGTTATCACCAATTATTGCTATTGCACACTTTTCTTCATTACATTTGAAGTTCACATAATTACCCTCTCCCTTGTGCATTTCATGCCCCTCTGACCATTCAGCTTACATCTTCTTTCTTTAAAATCTCATCTATAATTAAGGCTGCCAGACAAAGCTTGGCAACTGACTGGAGGATTAGGGACAGGGAAATGTGGGGGAGTGCCACCTATTATGTCATGACATCACTTCTGGGTAAACCCTGGAAGTGATGTACAGTAGCTCTAGGAATCGCCAAAAGGTTTATGGTTTTATTATAGAGTTTCCACCGATTCCTGGAGTTACCCTACATCAGTTCCAAGTTTTACCAAGAAGTGACATTGCAATGCAGCCAATGGTACTCCCCCCCCCCACCCCCGTCACTCACAGCCAAGCTACAGTGACGCCTGACACAGGTTGGACACTTGTCAGCTTCCCTCAAAGTTTGATGGGAAACGTAGGCGTCCAGGGCCGTTTCCAGATGGCTTACCTGCCTCCGGAACATTGTGCCATCTTGCGGGGAAAACGCAAAATATCGCGTTTTCTCGCACGAGTTTTGCGTGACGTCGAGTGACGTTGCGCAAAACTCGCGTGAGAAAACGCGATATTTCGCATTTTCCCCGCAAGATGGCGCAACGTTCCGGAGGCAGGTAAGCCATCTGGAAACGGCCCAGGTCTTGCAGCTTGGCTCCCCATTTAATTGAAGTTTACAGAGCAGCAGTCTATGGGAGGGAGAACATGTGGTCAGGAGGGGAGTGCAGGCATCGGGCTCTCACCGCCCCCCCTTCCCCTCCGCTGTGTGTGTGTGGGGGGGGGGTTCTGTAAACTTCAATTAAATGGAGAGCCAAGCTGTAAGACCAGGATGCCTACATTTCCCATCAAAACTTGAGGTAAGCTGACAAGTGTCCAAGCAGTGTCAGGCTTCACTTGTAGCTTGGCTCTCAGTCTGTAGAAGTCTGTCTAGTGAAAACCCAAGCCATGAATTTGACAAAGTAGGCTTTAGTCCTCGAACAATCAAACTAGAATAAAACCTGATCATCTTTCAGGCACCACTGGACTCATGATTATTTTTCATTTACAAATGAGGAATAAGATATTTTCATAAGTAAGCCTTCAGCAAACGAAAGAGCCATAAACAATGCTCAGATCCTACAGGGATTATTAGAAGTATGCTGCTTTTGTGATTGCAAATTTAATTTTCCGGTGAACTGAAGGGTCCTATATTAAGCAAGGACTTGAACAACTTTATATTTCTTGAAAAATGATTTAAGTGCCCGGTGATAGAGGAAGGAAAGATACACCCCCCCCCCCCAGATTACAACCATCAGGTGCAAGAAATGGAACATCGGTCTCCTATTCTCCACACCAGGATCGGGGATGGAGAAACTTACCAAAAAGCAACATACAATACAAATGTAATCGTAATGACAAACCCTTACAAACTGACACACAAAGAGACATCACCTTTTCAACATCAATTTGAACAGACTGCAAACTTAATCAAGAAATCAATTTGTACCTTAGGACTTCTGTTTTGGGCTCCACTGCAATGCAGAATTCCAATGCTGATCGTTATCTTTCAAAATATTCTCATGCACGAGCAAGCGAACCAAATGAACTCTTTCTATTGGTGAATGCAATACGTCAGACTGTGGTAAATGTAACTGCATATAAATTTATTCATTTGCTTAATTAATGCCCCGACTTGATCCCCAGTGTGGGCCCAAAGAAGTCTGCATCATTCTCTTCTCCTTCGTTTTATCTACACAACAGCCCTGTGAGGTAGGTGAGGCCAAGAGTGTGCAACTGGCCCAAGGTCCTCCAAGAAGCTTCCACAGCAGTGCAAGAATTTGAACCTGGGTCTTCCAGATCCTAGTTCAATAGTCTCATCACTATACCACACTGGCTGGTAAAAAACGAAGCACTAATAAGAGAAACGAGGCCTATTAGAATTCCTCTGAACAAGCCCACCAATGTGACATAAGTAAGGCTGCCAGCCCCAAGTTGGAAAATTCCTGGAGATTTGGGGGGGGGGGGGGTGGAGCCTGGGAAGGGTGGGCGTGGGGAGGGGCCTCAGTGGGGTATAATGGCATGCAGTCCACCCTCCAAAGCAGCCATTTTCTCCAGGGGAACTGATCTCTATTGCCTGGAGATTAATTATAATTCCAGATCATCTCCAGCTACCACCTGGAGGCTGGAAGCCCCATCCATAAATCACGTGGAACGATGGAGAGGTACAAGATTCCAGGGGGCCAGGACTCCACAGGGGCCCACAGAAGTAGGCCAAGGTGCTGCCACAGAACAGTAGCAGAGGGTGCGTTCGAATGCAGCATCCTGTGTGTGTTCTTCTGATATGGCAGGAGAGATGTGAAGCGGGGCCCAGAGGGAATCCATGCCTCGGGACCCTCAGCTGCCTCTCAGCAGCCCTGCGTAGGCGGGAAGAAAGTTCCATTTTGTGCTGAGTGGACAGGGTTGCCAGGCCCCTAAACTCTCCTGGTGGTGGGGGGGAGAGACCTGGCACTTACCGCGTGCCTGCATCGTGAAGCTCTTTGCGCATGCTCCAATGCCTGTGAGATGATGTCACTCCCAGACGTGATGTCGTTGTGCCGGTCATGGGAGTGCTCCTGTACTCTGTGGGGCTGATTCGGCCCATTTGGGGCCCAAATCAGCCCCAAACGAAGCACAGGAACACTCCAGCAGCCAGCATGACGATGTCACTCTCAGGACTGACGTTGTCACGCTCCTAGGGAGCATGTGTGCTGCATGTGCACCTGAGGTTCCTGCAAATTAACCTCCAGGGGGCTTGCCACCTCCCATCGATCACTGGTGAATCGGCGGACAAGCGTGCAAACCCCCGGGAGTTTGCTTGCCACTGGTGGACACCTGGAAACCATTTGTGGAGTGGCAGGATACAGGCCACAGATTTCAATAAACATCGACAGGAACAACTCTGTAAAGGATTATGCAAGATCAGCAGTGGAATTGGCTGCCTAGGGATGTGGCAGGTTCCCCCTCACTGGCAGTCTTCAAGGAGAGGCTGGAAAAATTCTTGTCGGGGATGCTTTAGGCTGTTCCTGCTCTGGGCAGGCGGTTGGACTAGATCGTCTATAAGTCCCCTTCCAACTCTATGATTCTACTTTATTAATAAAATTATATAACTGAGTCACGGATGCTTAAGTGGACGCTGCATATTTCTCTCTTTTTTTGAAAAGACACACTCCAATCAAAGTCCCATTGATTTGAATGAAAAAGTAAAACACATGCTTAAGTCAACCCTTCTCCCACTGAAATCTGTGGAATTTAAAAGAGCTCCACTGGAGCTGGAATCTGGATCATGCACTCAGCCTTCTTTATGAAAACTTCCTGCCTGGATTCAGTACTGCTTCATAACCTAACTTTGGATGTTTCAACTAGAGAAATGAAATTTGGGGCCTATCACTCGTGTAGGATGTGACTCAAGGCTGAACGTAACAGTGCCAGACCGTAAGAGACAGCGATGCAGAAAGAATGAAGTGTGTGAAGAGTAAAACACAAACCAGTTGCTTGTAAACGTGATCAAGCTGTTTTGTCACAGAACACAGCCCAGCTAAGAGCTGGCTGAACCGAGAAGTTATGTGAACTCAAGGCATCCATTTGAGTTTCTGTTGTTCTTATAAGCTACCGGACTCTGGCGCTATGAAAAGCTCTGTTCTGTGCCTCAGCAAACTGCTGATTCCACACACGTTGGATAATGCACTTTCAATGCACTTTATCAATCGTCTGAGGTGGATTTTTTGTTCCGCACACAAAAAAATCCATTCCAAATGATCTATAAAGAGGATTGGAAGTGCATTATCCAATGTGTGTGGAATCACTCAGAGTGGCTGAATAGAAAATGCCACGAGAGCATTCCCAAAAGGCAGATGGGACTCATCTGCGGAACACAGCTCTGTTTAGTTTGCATGCATCCTACCCTTGACTGCCACCAACTGAGCACATGGCATACTGTCAGATCTACTCTAGATGACAGCATTTCTCTGCAGCAGAGAGGGCCAAGATGTGGCCCAAGCGGATGCCCCTCGGGATCCCCTGTAAAGCAGGCAAGGAGGACAGAGCTCAACATGGGACACCTGCAAAGCCAAAGCAGTCCACCCTACACTCCAAAATGTTGCAGTCTCAGGCAGCCACTTAGAGACTAGTAGGGTCAGCCGGCCCCACCAAGCGATTGTGGAAATCACTTTGAATGAATTAATTTTGGGGTAGGGTTGGGTTTCACGGGAAAGCTCTTCAAACCCCAAAAGCAAAGAGAAGCAGACAGAAGGGCACAAGAATTGCCGCTCTGGGTAAATGCAAAGACATATGGGGCATCTCCGTTTTAGGGATGCTCCCACAACTCTTGCATGTACAAAAAAACCCGCCACAACATGCCCTCCCCGAGATGCATGGCTGATCCCATTTTCTGATCTAGGGAATGGAATGCACAGAGCAATTGCCCTTTGTGTGCAGATCAAAGGGGCACATCCATGGAACTGTAAGGCCGGGAAGAATGTTTCCATTGCAGAGTGCAAACAGGGACAAACTTTTTCCAAATTAAAAACAACAACAGAGAGGGAAGGCTGGGGGTTCCCCGCCCCCGCCCCAGTTCTGGGAAAAATGTTAATCTCTCCATCTTCATAAAATTAGTTCTGCTGAAGCTAAGTGCTGGAGAAACGTTGTTCCAGCACAGATAAGCCAGAGCCAGTCTCCCATCCATGCCAGGTTACTCGATCACTTAAGTCTTCTGCTTGCTGGATAAAAATAAACCCTAAATAATGAGGCTTGTAGATCTGGACGGAATAAGGCCAGCTTTTAAACGCGTCCGAATGATTACCCTGGTCTCATACTGTCGTGCTTTCCTTTTGTCCCTCGCTCTGTGTGTGTGTGTGTGTGTGTGTGTGTGTGTGTACAGGGGAGGGGAGATACACAAATACTTTTTTTTTTTGTATTTACAATATGTATAGCCTACTTTCTGCCCTCACCAGGTTCACCAAGGCAGCTAACAGATTAAAGACATACATAATAAAAACACCTCTTAAAAAACACTAAAACCAAACAAATTGCAATTAAAAGCAGAACTAAGCAATTAAAAGCAGAACTAAAATACACATACAATAAAATATGCATACATGTATACAGCAAATAAAAACAAGATAGGAAGGACGGATCACTGGGGGAATGCCAGGCTAAAAAAAAAAGTCTGCATGCTGGCAGAAGACGTCAACAGAAGGGGGACAGGCGAGTCTATCCAGGGACAGAGTTCCAAAGTTTCACTGCCACGACTCCTTTTGTGCTGCGCACTACACCTACCCATCCACAGGTGCATTGAGATAAGTTACAGATCATATTCTTTTGGAGTGTCCTGAATTTCTAAATTGGAGAACTAAGTTGATTCTTCCTCTGTTTAAGCAAGATTTTGTGTGTGGCTAAATTTCTGGCAGCCGTGGGAAAGCCGTAGTGTAACTCTGGCAGTAAATTCTAGGTTTCCCGTGTAGTAGGTGATGGCTTGCAGTTTATGACGTTGGTCAAGGAAACAGTAATTTAGAAGAAGAAAAAATGGAGATAAAGGAAAAATCATGAAGCCACATTTGGATTTGGTCAAAAGAAATTAACTTTGCTTGTCAAATCAAGATGGCTGCGGTAACCAAACACACTGATGCCAATTACTGAAAGGGGAAAAAAGACCAAAAAAAATACTTCAATAAAAAAAGAGGGAGGTGTGGAACAAAGGCCAACAAGAAGGGGGAACAAGTGAGATTTCTGTCTAGACAAATGGCATAAAAGTTTGTACATCTTTAATGGAACACAAGCTTTAAGAGGGAGCACTGTGATATCCAGGGCTTTTTTTCTGGGAAAAGAGGTGGTGGAACTCAGTGGTGGAACTCAGGACCGCACAACGATGTCACTTTGGGTCAGCTGGAACAAGGGGGGAGTTTTTTAAAGTTTAAATTGCCCGCCGCGAAAATGGTCACATGGCCGGTGGCCCCGCCCCCTGATCTCCAGACAGAGGGGAGTTCAGATTGCCCTCCGCACCGGAGCACAGAGGGCAATCTAAACTCCCCTCTGTCTGGAGATCAGGGGGTGGGGCCACCGGCCATGTGACCATTTTTAAGAGGTGCCGGAACTCCGTTCCACCACGTTCCAGCTGAAAAAAAAAGCCCTGGCAATATCACAGAACACAGTATGAACTATGTACCTTCCTGTGCAATTTTTGATAACAGGTCGCGATTAAAAACCGCCACATTATTAGACTTCCCAATAGGCGCCCAGGGAAAAATGACACTATGTGAGTGAATTCTGGAACTCCATCATTTTTGCCAGTGCCAGATAAAGGCAACCCACAAACCACAGGCTGGCTACTGGTGAACAAATAAACGTGTCTAATGACAGTGTAACTGCATGCAATCCCTCTTACTGGCAGAGAAAGACAGGTCTGGCCAATAAAAAGAGGCACGAAGATTTTTAATTTTCAAGTCAGAAAATTATCTACACCATTTTTTATGGCTCTTGGCAGGGGGTAGATAAATAATAAGAGGGAAAAGTCCCTTGAGTTCTACAGAATTAGGCACAAGCTTCTATACGAATCTGTGAAGGAAACCACTTACTGACAGGTTAATTTAGGCTAGAGAAAGAAAATACGGGGCATTTCCCTCATGGAATCTGAAGGCCAGTTGTGCAAACTAAAAGCAGTGTTTTCCTTTCACCCCTCCCATTTTCATCCCTGACAAACAGGGTCTTTAGGTTTTCTACTGTTTCAAGGACTTGCAGCACCTATTGCTTGCAGCTCAAGTGACTTTCACCTCTCCAAAGTTCTTGTCTGTCTCCAATGACCAAAACTGCCACACGTCTCTTATACCAATCAATGGTGTTCTAAACAAACAGGCACAGGACTGAAAATAATCTATGCCACAAACCAAGGACTGGCTAGGATGAGAAATATAATATTCCCTGCTGTACAAAGGCAGACTTTGCAGAGAATATTGCCACACGTGCCAAAATCTTAAACCTGAATTACTCCGCTGTTCTTAAATACATACAGGCATGGTAAAGGATTCTATTTTGGAACACCATCCAGATGAACAAAGACCAAGTCGAATGGTTGTAACCCAAGATGCACAAGTGGCAAGATTTGATAACACCATCGCCCAAGCAGCGGCAGCAACCTTAAAAGGCAGAAGACAAAAGTAAAACGAAGGCCGCGGTAAGTGTACCGGGAAGGGGGGAAGGGGGCCTGTGTGCCAACCCGGCCTCAGAGCTGTGACCTCGTCTGTGCTGGGGTGACTTTCTATGGAATCCAGGCTTCGGAGCTATTCTTAGAGCTGGAAACGCATGCCACCTCCTAAAAATAATCCTGATTCAGCACCGAAGGGATTCAGTGATGTAATACGGCCAAAGAGATTCACGTTTCTGAAAACAAAACAAAAGCAACCTGCCGTTTACACACCAGGTGCATTCCTGGCAACGTCCTCTGCCTCTCTCCTCAACAGAGCCAAGAACCGGCACGGCTGTCCAACACTATTGGCTCAGGTTAGCAGCTCTACTCCGTTCAGGCCTGAATCATCTATTGGATCTCCAAGCCCTATCCAGCAGCAGGAGCACCCCACCCCACATACGATAAGCCTACCATGTAAGGGTCCGGCCCAGAACTGCCTCTTTGGACCACCGAGCAACAGGCAAGCCGGCCGGTGGGAGCGGCAGCCAGCACACCAGAGGAATCCTTTGCAAAAAGTTAAAGTGAAAACAAACTATGTCCCGAGTATGATTTTATATACTGAGTTCATCAGGGGTCATTTTGTAGAAAAAGAGCGGCAGGAACTCATTAGCATAACCCATTTGCATATGCCACACCCCCTGACACCACCTATCCTGGCTGTTTTGGACACAATCCTGGCCATTCAGGGCTGAAATTGGGCTCAAAATGGCAAAAAGGGGCTGAAAATAGCCTAAAAGGGGCCCAAAATGGTCAGGATCGAGCTGCTGCTGAGCGGGAGAGTGATCCACCACCCGTCAGAGGCCCAACCCGGGCTGTTTCGGCCCCAATCCAGACTGAAACGGGCCCAAAATGGCTGAGAGTCAGGTGGGCGGGGCCACCTGTCATGTGACCTCTTTGGGGAACTGCGGAACTGCGTTCCTGCGCATTCCCCCTCGAAATGAGCCTTGGAGTTCTTAAGCTGCAAAGATGCATGCAGCTAAGGTTGGATCAGTCCATGCATTAAGAAGCCAGAACTAAAACGGCGATGTGGCCTGTGTGACCGGCAGCAGCCAGGGGACTCCAGGGAACAACAAAAGAAGGCCCACACCTTCACTCTTTCTCCAAACTGCACCCAACTGTGAGCGCCGTGCGGGAAGGGATCTTGTCTAAACAGAAAGGAGTGGCTCCTCTGCAGAAAGGAAAAGTGGCGGCAGCTCATGTAGCCTAGGCCAGACCCTGTCCACCTACTAGGCCCTGGCCCCGGCATGACAGCTGACTGGCCAGTGCAAAGACACCCAACACCCCTCAGCATCCCAAATTGGATTCCGTAAGAATCCACTGTCCAGACATGTCAGCCTTTCCATACCGCCCTCAGGGCTCCTCCTCCAGCGTTTCTTCACAGACAACGATTACCTCAGGCCTTAAGAACCTTCCCCACCCCTGTAACGTTGTGGGGGGAAGAAACCACGTCTTTGTGGGGAGGAGCTGCTTGCACGGAGAGCTCCACAGGGAGAAAACTGACAGGCCCACGCACACACACAAGCACAGGTGGGGTGGGGTGGAGCCAGCAGAATTCTGTGGGGCAGTGCCCCATTTATTTATTTTTTATTTATTTATTTTAGACTTTTATTCCGTAAGTGGGCTCAGGGCGGATTACATCAAATAAAAACATTTCATAAAATTTACATCTCATTAAAGCAATACAACAGTTTTAAAAAATTTCAGTATAATGGCTAATATGCCAAACAACAGCCAGACAGTGCACAACTCTGATGGGGAGGGCTCAGATCTTCTCTTTTCCTCTTTCCAGGCCGGCGGAGGCCTAGCCCAACCTCAACTATATGCCTGGCAAAACATCTCTATCTTACAGGTCCGGCAGAAAAATAGTAAATCCTGCCAGGCCCTGGTCTTAAAAGACAGAGAGTTCCATCAGGTTGGAGCCAGGACCGAAAAGGCCCTGGTTCTGGTCAAGGTCAGGTAGGCCTCCTTGGGGCCAGGGACCACCAATAGTTGTTTCTCTCCTGATTGAAGTGTCCTCTGGGGCACATATGGGGAGAGGCAGTCCCGCAGAAATGTGCCAGCCTTATTAAGGCTCTCAACTTCCAGATCTCCCAAAATTATAACTGATCTCCAGGTGACAGAGATCAGTTCTCCTGGAGGAAATGGCTGCTTTGGAAGGTGGACGCTATGGCATTATACCTCACTGAGGTCCCTCCCCTCCCCTCCCCTCCCCTCCCCATGCTCCACCCCCAAATCTCCAGGAATTTCCCAACCCAGAGTTGGTATCCCTAGCCCAGTTTCCTCTGGCTGGTAGACTGTGCTCAGCATGGACAGGTTTCTAGTCGCTCAAAACTAACTTAGGCAAGTGTGCCGAGATTGTTTTAAGGTGTTCCAGTCAAGAGTTACACCCTTTTATTTAGAAGATTTCTATGCTGCTACTCTGGGGAGACACTTGTGAGAACTAACAAGCTGAAGCAACAATGACAACCAGTAAACACAAAATGAAAAGATTTAGTAAAACAGTTCAACACCTTGCCTTGCCTTGCCAGCAATAAAAACCATCCCAAGCTAGCAGCCATAAAATCAGCAGCACACAAAAAGAGCATAAAACAACCTTAAGAGACAGTCATAAAAAAACCACTACATAGGATACAGGCCAGAAAACAAAACATAGACAACTGAAAATGTCAATTTATCCAGGGTAAACAGAAATGTTTTAGGCTGAATGCCACAGTAGTTGATTTTTTAAGAGTATATCTTTCCCCTTTTTGTGAATACCTCAAGGCAGGTAACATAATTCTTCAAAAGAAGAGAACCATAAATGCCATGAAAAACACACAACTGCCACACCCAGTTCACCACAAAATGCACAGAAAACAGCATTTAGTAACCAGCAGAATTAAGCAAAACCTCAACAGGAGAGAGGTATACATTTGAATCGTTCCCATTTATACACAGCAAACACCCCCACAAAATGCAACGGATTTCATAAGCACTTAACTTTGGATGGATCTCACGCCTTTAAACAGACATATAGCACCTTAAAAATTACACATAAATGCTTTAATGGGCGACTTTAAAACACAAGGATGGCTTCTGTGAGGCAAGAACTACTTTAGAAAATTAGGTATTATTTTTGGACTCTAAGACATCTGCGGCCTGCACAGGAACTGTACAGAAATACTCGGATGGTTGCTTGTTCTTCTGCTCCCACCTACATCCTCCCCCACATGATGGTGAAATTCTATTGGACTCGATTCCATTGAACAGATAAACACACACAAGGGGGAGGAGTCCCTCCTGCAGCAGCCCTCCGACTCCATTCTCGCGTTCTTGGGGGCTCTCTGGTAAGGTTGCCACGTTCTCACTGCCGCAGGGGAGGGGGTTCTTCCCCCCACACACACTGGCCCTTTCTTCCACTGTTCACCTGAGTGGCAGTGAGCAGCATCCCGATGAGATGACACCATTTCTGGAAGAACTGGAAGTGACATCGTTGTGGTGGTGATGCTCTAGCATTAAGTTAAACCACAGCGTTTGGACTGAATGATAAAATGTCACCAGCAGCGTGATGACGTCACTTCCAGGCTTTGCTGGATGTGATGTCATTGCATCACCAACAAGCCCTGCCCCCCTCCCACAGGTGAGTCTCCTGCTGGTTGCCAAGCCTTGTCCTGGCAACCCTTGTTGCCCCCAAGAGAAACATTTTGGTGGCAGTTTCAAGCTGCTTCAGGAGCAGAAAAGCAGGGAAGTTGCACTCCCATATATAGAATTTAAATGGGATCCATCCTCAGAGGGTTTGTTAATTTCCTCTTTGCCTCAGAAGGCTCTGTCAGTTTCACTTCCCCTTCTAAGAGGAAATAAACCTTCTGAGCAGCCATCTCCCTGGCTCTGTAGAGAGGGAAAATTGACAAAACCTTCCAATCTCTTTTAAAACTCAGCTTCCCGGCTAACATTGTGACTCCCTTCACGTGCTCCTCCTCGTGTAATTCGTCTCTTGTAGCTTAGCTCTCAGACCCCAGACTGCTAAGGGAGCCACTGAGGAAGCTTCAACAGCAGCAGGGATGAGCCAGGCAGAGGGCTGAGCAAACACCCCGCCTTAGGCTGGGGTGGGGAGGGCGGGCCAGGGAACTGGAGAGGCTATCCCGCCCTCCCTCTGGATAGGCTGGGAGAAGGGCTAATCAGGGAGTCTGAATGTGGATTGGGAGGAAAGCCAGGGAGGTGGTAAGAGAACTCTTAAAAGCAGGTTCCTGTGAGGGGCAGGGAGGAAAAAGCAACAGAAGAGACAGTTGGGAGAGTGTTGCTGTTCCTAGGGCAGGAGAAGGAAGAAGGTGGCGCAACCCCCTTCCCTGCTCATCTGAGGCCGGAAGACCCTGCCTTTGGCAACTGGCCGGCCAGCTGACAGCCAGAAGGGGCACTGGTGAAGGAAGAGCCTCACACACAATAAACTACTCTCTGACAAACAATTATTTTGAGGTGTAGTGGTGGTAGGGAGAACAAGCAGTGATTTTAAAGAAGGAACTCCCTTCACTGGAAAATCTGTACTTCTTTTCGTCTGAGTCCTACCACTTCTGAGTCCAACCTAACCACAAGGACAATTATTCTAGTACTTACACTGTCTCCTATTCCAGACCAAAGGATAACACAGCAGTTAAGAGTGTCTAAGGCCTGGCAGCCTGGGGCTGAAACCTCCACTCTGCCATGGCTGACCCTGGGCCATCACAATTTCTCAGACTAACCCATCGAATTGGGGGGGCAAGGGCTGTGAAAAAACACTGGAGTGGAGAGCAACACGCATCACTCTGAACTCCTTGGAGGAGGAAGAATGAGATTCAAATGTCACAGACAGAATAAATTATTAAGCACAAACCTTAAAGGCCCAGAAAAGAACGCAGCTTTGTCCAGCTGACCGCCAACAGTGCTGAAAGCCCCAATTATGATGGGCAGATGATTAAAATAAAGCCACAGGTAGACATTGGGTTTTTAAAGCATTTCTTTCCTCTACATTTCACTGCACTTTTTATTATGCCCAAACCTTGCAGCCGTTAAAATTTGGGTCTGTTAGTATGCAATTGAAGAATCTCCTCCTTTTGATGAAATTCATGTGTTCCTGTCCTGCAGCACTGGCTAATAATAGAAAGGATTACGAAAAACAAATCAGTTAGGAGCGCGGCAGAGTTTGTTCTCGGGAAACAGCAAAATTGCAGATCGGTTCACTTCGACACAGTGTCTGCCTTTCCACAGTAAGCCCGTCTGCTAATTCTGTTTTGCTTAAAGACACGGTAGCAAAAAGGGCCCTACAAGCAGAACTCTTAAACGACCATCTTATCTACTACCATAGACACTCCTTGGAGAGTGACCGGGCATATCCCCGAGGGCATCCTGCATCCTTGGTTGGGCTGAGAAAATATACTTGGGAAGGAATAGATGTCTTGAGGAAGAGCAGGTTTTGTAAGCGCCATCTCCCTGGATGAAGTCAGTCAGCAGATAAGCACCGATATAATCCCGTCTCTTGAGGAAATGACAGTGCCTAAGGATCGCATGCATCAAAGAAGAGGGCTAAGGGCATTCAGCACAGGAACTTGGAAAAACTGGCTGCCAGGTCCCATGCCTCTTTTGGTGATCGCGCCTGTAGATCCAGAGGGGCCACAAAACTCACTGGATTATCTTGGGCCAGTCATTTCCTCTCCACCTAGCCTGCATTCCAGGGTTGTTGGGAGGATAAGAATGAGGAACGGACAATTACACAGATCACCTACTCTGGGCTCCTTACAGGAAAAGCGGGATAAAGATGTAATAAAATAAACGTTTTATTCCACAATAATTCCACATTCTCAGGAATGCTAAAATCATCACTCCACTAGAACAGCTACATGGCCAAGAGCAGGGCTTTTTTTCAGGGGGAACGCGGTGGAATGGAGTTCCGGAACCTCTTGAAAATGGTCACATGGCCGGTGGCCCCGCCCCCTGATCTCCAGACAGAGGGGAGTTTAGATTGTCCTCTGCGCCACTCGATAGCACGGAGGGCAATCTCAACTCCCTCTGCCTGGAGATCAGGGGGCGGGGCCACCAGCCATGTGACCATTTTCTCCGAGGGCAACCCACTGCGTTCTGCCACCTCTTTTCCCAGAAAAAAAGCCCTGGCCAAGAGCATGGATTATGAGCCGCAAGTGCTCAGTTCAAATCACGCCTCAGCCAGCGAGTTTTTAACAGGCCTCAGTTTTGAGCCCTCAGCTTCTCTCTGGGGAAATAGCACACACTTCCTGACAGAGCTGTTGTCAAGACTGCTGAAGTCACGTTTGTAAATCACTCACACATTCTGCTACAGGCATTCTGAGCAGGGCTTTTTTTCTGGGAAAAGAGGTGGTGGAACTCAGTGGAGGAACTCAAGACCGCACAATGACGTCACTTTGGGTCAGCTGGAACAAGGGGGGAGTTTTTTAAAGTTTAAATCGCCCTCAGTGAAAATGGTCACATGGCCAGTGGCCCCGCCCCCTGATCTCCAGACAGAGGGGAGTTTAGATTGCCCTCCGCGCCGCTGGAGCGGCCATTTTCAAGAGGTGTCAGAACTCCGTTCCAGTGCGTTCCCACTGAAAAAAAGCCCTGATTCTGAGTACTGTGAAGTAACAGAAACAACCAATTGTTTCCTTCAACAGCTGCTGCCACAGTGACTTCTTTGGCACCTTTCCTCTTGTGTGCAGCTGTCACCTCACATGTTTATGTGCCACTATCAAAATGGCCACTGCATGGAAATCAATATGGACGCACGTAGCCGTAGTAAGAGATACACAAGAGTGTGGGGAAATGCATGAGGAAAAGTCTCCGTTATTTGTTTAGATATCCAAGTATTCCAACTATGAAAAACAAGTATGTGCGGTGTGTATGTATGCACTACTCCATGGAACAAGCGGATATATGCATAAACAGAATTCTGCACATGTTTCCATCTGCACTCCTCATTCTAGCTCTGTTTAAGTTGGCTGGACATTAATGGCACGGATCCTGTACTTTACTTTCACTTGTGCACCACCTTCTGCTGTGGATCCTGAGTACCTCTGGCACTAAATATTTCTATTCATGTTACGGTTGCCAATTGCCTGGAGGGGGAAAAAAGGCTTGTCCCTTAAATAGAATCTTAACGGGCGCTTATTTACCAGGTGATTTTAATTCATTAGATTTCTTAACCGCCCTCCCTGCAAGCGGGCTCAGGGAAGGTTACAACATTATATAGTGGTACAATAAATTAAAATGACAATACACAATAAAAGATAAAATACACCATTTCATAATTCCAGTACAAAAGTTAAAACCACAATCTAAAATGCAGCATGTAATGGTTCACACACCAGTATCATGGATGGTTCACCATAATACATCCCACACACCAGTATCATGGAGGTAGGGCAGGCAGGTCGCCAGAATGTAAAACAAGCTGACCAAAGGCCGCAGCAGAGAGGCCGACCAGACAGTTTGCTCACATCTCAACCGCCACCGTAAGCCTGGCGGAACATCTCCGTCTTACGGGTCCGACGGAACTGTATTTACCTCCATGCCACAAAACACTTCAGCTGCTCATTTCTACACAAAAACCTCTATTAAATAGACAGGTCATTTTTCTCCAGGCTTGTTGGCAACCCTAATTTATGCAAGACAGTTGTCTTTCAAGGAGGCAAGACACGCCTAACTTGAGAGGCACATCCTTCACTGTGGCGAACCACCTTCATGATGGACAAGAAGGATGCAAGCAGAAGCCCAGGATTCCAGCTCAGTATCTGCTGGCTTGAAAAGAGAGTTGTTTTCACACACAAAAATCAACGGTATTAACGCAAATTTGGGTTTGCCACTATATACTGTGCAGTGGTCATAAAATACAACCTGTTACTTAATAATGCTATGTAAATTCTAAACACATAGGAATAAAATATAAATGTGATCAGTATTGATTAAGGCCGTTTCCTCATGTCCTTAAGTGACGGCCCACTCACCGAATCCTGCTGGCTTTTCCCTTTCACTCCACACATCTTCAATTTCAAAGTGGTAGCAGGCTGTTTGGCTTCCATTTTGTCTGTGTCTTTTTGAGGACTGCGAGGAAAGTGCATTCTCAGAAAAGATGCCGAAAAAATGGAAGCCAAACAGCCTGCTACCGTTTTGAAATCGGAGACGTCTGGAGTGAAGGGGGAAAGCCGGCAGCATTTGGTGAGTGGGCTGTCTCTTTAAGGACACGAGAAAACGGCCTAAGATTTCTGTGTGTTCAGCTGGTAATAGCAAATGAGTCCTGGAAAAAACACAGCATGTTTAGAAGAGGATACCACTTCAAAAGTTTGAGAACCACTGTTGTTTTAAGTGGTTCTCCTTACTGGGAAAGAGAAATGTTAATCATAATAGATACAGTATATGGCACGCTATTCAATTACATTCACTTACGGATGCACACACAAGCCACTGAGCAAAGACTCTCAGACATCCCAACTGAATGCTACTTCATATTTATACAGCAGTTTTCAAATGTTCCAAGAGCTTCACATATTCTGTATTTAGCAGTTAGAGAGTGTTCCTCATTTGCGTTCAGTGCCTTGGGGAAGATGCTAATTTGCAGGCAACCTTTCGGACAGCTACTTTCACACCTTGTTGCTGGGCATGAGGACGAGGATGAGGCAGCCTCGATCTGCACCTGGCACCAAGGGAGAATCTCTCTCTTACTTGCAAAGTAACTCTGTTACCTGAAGCAAAATTGGTCAGAGCCACCATCAGCACCAGGCCTTGCCCAAAACGGTCTCAGAGAAATCAGTCCAGTGGACCTGTGTGAAATCTATCAAGCCTTCCAGTGGCTTAAAGACCTTGCAAAATGGGAGGCTGTAATTCCATCACTTTGAGGGCAACTGCAATACAGACCTTGTTCCTTGCATGCATTCTTCTCACTTCAGTTTGGTGTAGAGGTTAAGAGCAGCAGGACTCTAATCTGGAGAGCCAGGTTTGATTCTCCACTTCTCCGCTTGTGGGGATAACAACAACATACTTTCTAAACTACTCTGAGTGGTTGTTAAGTTGTCCTGAAGGGCAGAAGATAAGTCGAATGTTGTTGTTGTTGTTGTTATTATTCAATGAAGCAACAAGCAGTGCCTGACAGCCCAACCCAAGACAGTGCAGGGGGCTCATATTTAAGCAGAGGAATGGAAACAAAACCAACCATTGTATAATTCAGTTACAGGAATCTACAAACACATGCAAAAGTGTCACCTTACCTTACTGTCCTCGTTTTCAAACACAGACTGGTGGACGTTGCAAGCGAAGAGGGAACTGGGGAGGTCGTTGAAATCAGTTATTGCACGGAAATCTTCTACAAACCACTGCTGGGCATCCCTCTCTTGGTCTACAGAGTACAGGAAGAAAAGTCCCACATCTCCTGGCAAACAGTTCCAGCGACCAGGCCCTCTCATGGCAAAGAAAAAGGATTCTCCCCTCATTCCTGTTGGAACGTACAAAAATAAAAGATTTCAAGGTAGGAAACTGGAAAATACAAACCACCCAAATAAGTTCTGATCTCGGGGAGGCGGCAGTGTGAGATGAAAGCTTCGTGGTCTGCTGGCGCCAAGGAATGAGAGAGACTAATTGGGTATAAATCCCACTGCGCTGATGAAAGGAGTATGTCACAGTAGGAAAGCCAAAAGAATTCAGGAGTCACAGGCAACCCGAGCTCCAACCCTACATTTAAAAGGAATTTATATAATATTTTTGCCCACCTTTCCTCCTAAGAGCTCAGGGTGACGCATACAATTCTCTCGTATTTTATCCTCACAACAGCCATGCCGGGTTAGGTTAGGCCGAGTGTAAGCGTGTGTTGGAAGTGGCCATAAACTGAACTCTGTACCTTCTGTTTGTTCCAATGTGTGGCAACTGGTACTAAGAGAAAACTCCATAGTGAACTGAGCGGTAAACTCACTGGTGACCTCAACAGCTCTTCTCTAGCATCATTTCATTCAGGGCTACAGCCTCACACTGAAAATGGGCATTCAGCAGTCATTTGAAGGACATGTTGGACCTGGGGGTTCCAGCCATACCTCCCAACAACACCCCTCTAAATTTTCCATTGAAAAACTGGACCATTTGGGGGAAGGATGAAATATTCATCTTTTGGAATGAATGAAATACCTTTTAAGACTAGGTGTTACTCAAAATGTGTAACAGGATATTTTTAAGACAATCAACAGCATCAATATATCTTTCTTTGAACTGTACCATGGTTGATAGAGTCCCAAAATGAAGCTAGGGACAGCCTGGGGGGGATTTCTCTGCAATTCTGAAGAAAGCCCCAGGATTGCAGAAAAAACTGAATTGGAGGAGGAGGAGGGATTCATTTGGGGATTTAAAACTCCTCAAAATTACAGAATCAAAACCTGTAGCTTTAAGAAAAGAATGCCCACTGAACTCTCAATGGCTTTGGGGGATTGCTTGGCAACCACTGCAACCTTGAAAAGTCTTGGTTTCTGCAAAGCAAAGCCATGGAAGGAGGTTAGCAAGAGTGAACCGGTAGGCTGAAACCGCCCTAGAAAAGCTCCCATCTGTCCCTCCACTGTTATGTGCCATAGTGGTGGAAGACTCACCAGGAACAGGCCCAGCAGTAACTACCGGAAACTTACCCACATCTTGGACTGGCCCAACAGCAGCAGCAGCCACACAGCCAGGCCAGACCTTCCCCAATGAGATGCTGTCAGGGGTAGAGAAGGAGGGAAAGCTGAAGACAGAGGGCAGATAAAGGTAGTCTGGTTGGTGGGTAAGAAGGAAAGAAGGAAGCAGGCCCAGCCGAGGCAGCAACCACTGCACCACTGGGCCCAGCCTGGGCCAGCACTGGTGGTGGTCAATGGGCCACTAAGCCCGGGCCAGCACTGAAGACCAACGTGCAACTGGGCCCAGCCCAGTGATGGTGGCTACTATGCATCTGGGCCGCACTTTCCCCAGGGAGAGGCTGCCAGGGGCAGACAAAAGTAGGTTGGCTGATGGAAGGAGAAAAGAAAGCAGGAAAAGGGGAGAGGCTATGGGGGATGCCAGGGAAGAGGGAAAAGTAGGGGAGAGGAATATGAAGGAAAATGAGACGCCCCCTGCAAATTTTTGCAGGTTCCCACCTGTTAGATGATGATTCCTGAACATAACAATAACAACATTTGATTTATATACTGCCCTTCAGGACAACTTAACACCTACTCAGAGCGGTTTACAAAGTATATTATTATTATCCCCACAACAATCACCCTGTGAGGTAAGTGGTGCTGAGAGAGATCTGAAAGAGCTGTGACTGACCCTTGATCCTCCAGCTGGCTTCAAGCTGAGGAGTGGGGAATCAAACCCGGCTCTCCAGATTAGAGTCCCACTACTTTTAACCACTACACCAAACTGGCTGTCTAAATAATTCTTTTTGTCCACAATTATTATGTTTTAATGTGTTATGTTCAATAATAAATTTAATTGTGACTTCTTTTCTACACAATTACTATGTTTTAATGTTTATGGTGACAATTTTCAATTGAAGAATTCAGACTTTTCAACATTATAAAGTTTAACTCAATATCTAAATGTACTGCTAGTCCTATGGTGGCTGTATGAGACCATTTCTGTCCAAATAATTCACTTACTTTTGTTTGTCACAAAAGTTATTTCCTACGTTCAAGTTTTGTTGTATCCTGCCTTGCATAAAACTAAGATGTATGTGCTAAAGTGGCACGGAGTGCATCAGTTTGCATTGCTGACGTTCTTTGTTTGTGTCTCATTTTTGCTTGTAGTTAAAGCATTTATAACTTCCAAAAATGTCCCCAACAGTACAATTGTTTACGCTAAAAAAGTTAAATTATGTATTTACTACTCAAATAAGTTTAGGTTGGATAAAAAAGAAAGTCATTCTGAAAGTGATTCATATATTTTAATTACTCATAGTCTCTCTCTCACACAGACACACACACAATTTTCCCCGACTTCAGAAATTTTCCATCTCGATTATCGGGGCTTAGTCCCCGTAAGCCCCACCCTCTAGTCCCCTTGATGACTCCGGGGACATTTTCCAGCCTTCACATACTATAATGCTAGCTCTTGCATTGTTGCACGTCTACACTGGACAGTCATGCAAAACCCTTAAAGATGATTGTTTATTTGGTTTAAAAAAACAAAACCCCAAAATGCCAATTGGCAGAAGTCCCAGTCCTAATTCTTTCCACTGAAATCCAGCCTATGTTAATTTTAGCATGAACTTCCATTACTCTGGGAAACTCTCGCATCCAAACTGCATAAGCATTTATTCATAATAACAAGAAAGCTAGTAAACGGTTCCTGGTTATAAGCATCATTTCTGCTTATGCACGGAAGGAACTGACCTTTGTTTATTCAGGTAAGCTGTCCTTCTTCCCGCAATCTTGCATTTGTGTTGTTGCAAAATCAACACAAATATAACCAAATCAGACTCCAGAACCTGAAGGGTGACTGTAGGCAGCTATTTACCAAATGGCGACTGCCCCCAGAGGGTGTTGCTACTGACGTTCCTAAGGGACACTTTATGTGGGTTAATTCCTGAAGGAGAGAATCCTGGGGGGAGACTTGCGGCGTTTGGGCAACATTTGCTTTGTTTACAAATACCCAGCAAAGACCAGGGCGGGGAATGTGCGTCTCCAAATGGAAAATTTCCCATTGCTGAAGATTGCCTTTCAGCGTTTACAGGTTTTATTCCTACAGAAACATGTTCCACAAAAAGCTGTGATTTGTACAAATATAAAATTTAAACCACAAGTGGTTGGGTTTTATTTAATAATAATAACAACAAGAACATTCGATTTATATGTTACTGATTGTACTAATCTCACACTATGTAATCCACCTTGGGTCTCAGTGAGAAAGGCGGACTATAAATGACATAAATAAATAAATAAATAAATAAATAAATAAATAAATAAATAAATAAATAAATAAATACCACCTTTCAGGACAACTAAATGTCACACTCAGAGCAGTTTACAAAGTGTGTTACTATTATCCTCACAACAATCACTCTGTGATGTGTGGGGGGGCTGAGAGAGCTGTGACTGACCCAAGGTCACCCAGCTGGCTTCAAGTGGAGGAGTGGGGAATCAAACCTGGTTCTCCAGATTAGAGTCCTGTTGCTCTTAACCACTACACCAAACCGGCTTTCTCCGAATCAAATCAGTTCAACCATCTGTTGCAAATGGGACATAAAGTTAATCCTTTTAAATGTTTACTAAGTCAAGTCAAAACATGCTAAATCTGAACAGGAGTTATTTAAGGCACTGGAAAATTTTCCCGTTCATATTTTTGTCTGGAAGAACCACATCACTGATATGCAGGCAGATGGCACGTGACGGCACGCAGGCACTCCTTCAGGGCAATAGCTCCATCAATGCCACATCAAACCTCCAGAGAGAAAGCCAGTCGCCTGAGGTGTGCCAACATGTCTCCTATGGAAAAAGTTACCATTCCTCAGTAATGGGCAGTGATGCTCTGTATTCTTGATGTTTGGGGGGGGGGAATCAGTGGGAGGGCTTCTAGTGTCCCTTCCCCACGGGCAGACCTCCTGAGGACACCTGGTTTTTTGGCCACTGTGTGACACAGAGTGTTGGACTGGATGGGCCATTGGCCTGATCCAACATGGCTTCTCTTATGTTCTTAATGGAAGATGGTAATAAAGCGATCCACACAATTTGCCAAAATGTTGTCAGTCATCGATTTATCTAATGGTTGCATACATACGTGCATAGCTGGGGAAACACCCATTGGAGAGAAAAAACACTAGCTAAGCCTATGAGCGCCCTGACCTGCATAGCCCTGGTAAGCCCGATCTCATCAGGTCTCAGAAGCTAAGCCTTGGTTAGTAATTGGATGGGAGACCTCCAACAAAGACCAGGGTGGCAGAACCACCTCTGTCAGTCTCTTGCCATGAAAACCCCATCAGGGGTTGCCATAAGTCAACTATGACTTGATGGCACTCTCCACCACCAGGCCTATAAGCAGATCTAAGGAACATCCTTTCGACACAATAAAAATCTTGAGCATTTTCCTTACACATGAATAGAAGCAGAGGTAAAGTCAGTGTCACACTGATGTGCCAACCCTTGAGCCCTTTGTTCCTATCTCCTTCTCACTCCCTTCTCACACAGTGCGCACATGTGCAGGCATCACAGATGCTCCCGTTTTTTAAACATTGTATTGTCGAAGGCTTTCACAGCCGGAGAACAATGGTTGTTGTGGGTTTTCCGGGCTGTATTGCCGTGGTCTTGGCATTGTAGTTCCTGACGTTTTTAAATTTCTTCTGCAAACCTGGGGGTTGTTCTGGGTTTCCAAAAATATAGCATAGCCCTGGGCGACCCTCCCCTTTATGATTTTTTAAAATCTGCATAGGCTGAATCACCTGTGGCTGCTGGGAGGAAAGAAAGAGGAAATAGTGTGGTGGGAGGGATACAGGACTAAGTGAGGTGCCCTCCATAAGCCCTTGAGATTTCCCCACCATGTAACTAGGCCTAGTCCAGCCACCCCCATGCAACTGAGCCCAGTGGCCTTGGCATAAAGCAGCTAGGCCAGACTTTTCCTGGGGAAAGCTGATGACAGGGAGAGGAACCGATAAAGGTAGGTTGGCTGGTGGGTGGGAAGGAGAGAAGCAAGGAGGAAAGGGAAAGAGGAAGTAGAAGGGGAGAGAAAAATAAAATGTTGCAGGTCCATCTGGCTTGTTACCCATTGACTTTAGGTACAGTAATCAATCCAGCAGAATATAAAGACCAAAAATGGATTTCCCTACAAACCTTTAAGAACAGGGCACCCACCTATAAAATCTTGACTAGGTGGTATTATAGCTCATTAAAACTCTACTATTGTAGAGCAAGCAAAGACTTCAGATGTTGGAAACGGTGTGGGAATGTTGGCACTTTTTTGCACTGTTGGTGGACTTGCCCAAAGATCCAGGTGTATTGAGATAAAGTCATCACAATTATAGAAAAAAGATGAGGCGATACAATACAACGTAAACCTGAAAAAATACGGCTGAATCTTTGGAAGAGCAATAATGTGCCAACTCAGAGAAAAAGAATTAGTGTCATTAATGATAACAGTAGCCAAGACAACAATAGCCCAAAATTGGAAGAGTGGTAAAATTCCTACTGTTAGACAGTGGGTGCTAAAAATCTGGAATCTTATAATATCAGATAAAATAACTGACCAAATGGCTTCATCAGAGAATCCTAATTATCAGTCCTTCTTTACTGAAAGATAGCTTCCTTTTTTGAACTATGCTACTAAATTTACCTCTAAAGAGACTACAGTGCCTAAGAAATATATAGCTATATTACTAATTTGATTTTGAAATTAAGGTATTTCTCATATCTTTAGTATTGTACTAATGTCTGAAACAAAGTTATAGTTATATTGTTATTGTTTAATTGTTATTGTTGAAAAAATATAAATAATTATCTTGCATCTGACAAAGAGAGTGGTGGTTCTCGAAAGCTTATGCTACAATAAAGTTGGTTAGTCTTAAAGGTGCTACTGGACTCTTTACAATTAAAAAAAGAAAAGGACAGGGCACCCTTTTGGATCTGGACTTCCTCTGCAAACATAACTTGATCTTTAGATTAGCGGCTGTTGTGATCACTTCCCACCCCCCACCCCGTAAGGGCTTGGCAAGAGGCATCAACAGGTTGCTGGCCGCATTCTGCAAGCGGCTGACCCGGATCCTGCCCGCCTGTAGTTGGCGGGCAAAGATCCCAGGAATGCCAGAGGGCACAGAGGAGACCCGCTGCAAAGATGCGCCGCTTTGACCTCGGCTGGGGCCCAACTGGAAAGGGACGCAAGAGGGGGCCAAGGGACACACCCCTCGGCCTCTGCGCTCGCCCCGCGTCTCGTCTGAACGGGGCTCTCGTATTAAGCGGCAAGGCCTGCGGGCTTCAGGGCGCTCGACAGAAGTCTGCGCGGTCCTTTGGCCCAGGAAGCAGCAGCAGCAGCTCCGTCCACACGAGACGCGGGGCGACTGCAAAGTCCCCCCCCCCCGGGAAGAGAGCGCCTGGAGCACGGAGGCACGGGCGGGGAGGCAGGACCTGCACAGCCCACCTCGCCTCTTCCACCGGCCTCAGAAAGAAAGAAAGAAAGAAAGAAAGAAAGAAAGAAAGAAAGAAAGAAAGAAAGAAAGAAAGAAAGAAAGAAAGAAAGAAAGAAAGAAAGAAAGAAAGAAAGAAAGAAAGAAAGGCGCCCACCCGCGCGTCCTGACTCGGGGCCAAGCCCGTGGATTCCAACGGGCTCCGGCTGAAGTCGCTGCGCCCTGCCCGGCCACGAAGGGGGACTCGCGGGGAGCTAAGTGGCGCCCCGACCCGACTCGTCTCACCTGCCGGCCGTCGCCCGCGGCTGCCTCGAAGCGGCCAGGCAGACTCGGCCCGCCTCCCCGGGCTGCGCTCGGCTCTCCGGGGCCAGGCGGCGCTCCAGCAGTGCCCGAGCCGCGGGCCGGCGCGCCGGGCCAGCAGAGGCTCCGAGGAGGGCGGGCCGGCGCGCAGCCAATCCGCCCGCGCAGCCCCTCTCGGCCTTCTGCGCGGCCACCAATCGCCTTCCGAGGAGGCCCGGCTGGGCGGGGCCCGCACCCCCGTTGCTCTCTCGCTCTTTCTTGCCTTTCTGCAGCTTCCCGGCGCGGCTTCGGGGTTAGTGCGCGTTTTGCCGGCCGGCTGCGATCCTTGTTCACAAACTGCAGTGAACGCACATTGAGTCTGCGTGCGATATGCACTCGATTTCTCTTTATTGTGTGCTAAATAATCTCGCTCTATGTATGGGTGCTTCAAACATTTATGTAGGTACTGGTTTCATTCGCAAAGTGAAGGTGCCTTGATTCCCTCTTGCAAACAGATGCACGCGCACAGGTAGGAGGTACCTTTGTTCACTGTAATGTGAACGGGCACTATGTGAGGCAGGATGATGGACTGGATGGACCACTAGTCTGATCTAGGAGGGCTCTTCTCATAGTCTTAAAGGAGATGAAGCGTGCCTGAAAGGAAACTCAGGGTCAGTTTTCTTGGAAAAAGAATTTACGGCTCAGATTTTTAAAAAATCAGTTCATGCCATCTATCCACCTTGTCTGAGAAAAGGCTGAAAACAGAAGACAGTGGTTAAATTTTAAATGATAGAAGAGGGCCTTATAACAATAACACCGCCTATGAGTAGAAGCTTAAACAGATCAGTTGCTTTGATGGGATTTTATATGATCCAAGCATTATATCCAATGAGATCTATGTGTAGGCACCAGATTAGCATCACTGAGGATTCCAAATGAAAAACACCTGCACAGGTGTGTGTGTGTGTGTTAATGCTTCCTCTCCTAATATCATGATAGAAATGCCCACCTCCAAACACTTCGCTTAGGGTGAGTCTACATCTGCAGCAGAGCAAGATGGTAGAATCCTGTGGTGGAAGAGTAGACCAAATTTACCCTGGTTCCAAGTAAGGAGTGGCATTTTGGAATGTTCCCCTATGCAAAAAAAAAAAATCCCCGCAGGTAAAAAAAAATAGCACATTAGATGTAAGTGGTTTAGTGCATCCTGCTTCCTGCTGTGCAAACTTTCTACTTGCAGGGTGTTTCTCATGGAGGGGATCTCCGGCTGTCGTCTGAAGTGGTCCAATAGGGTCTCCCATCTCAGCTCTCCACTACCCCATTTCTTTATCACTCTGCTACATGTATAGACCAGGGCCTTCAGTCCAACAGGTACCTCATTTGTGTTCCTATGAACACGTTAATCACACTTAAAAATAGCAAGGATTTTAAAAGGGGGGGTAACATTATTTTTATTACTTTTTAGACATGTACATAGGTCTTGAATATATTTAATAAACATTTCTAGACCTTCATTTATTCATTTGGAGAGTTGGAGGGTCCAGAACTACTCTGCAAGTGCAGAAAACAGAGTTAAGCAAAATCTTTAGAGATGTTTATTTACTGTGAAGGCACTATGGTGGCTTGTGTAGGCTACAGTGTGCTTAATGTAGATTTAATGCAGCAGTCCTAAAATTACATTGTACTGGGGCATGTCTGTCTGGCATTAGCTGACACACAGAGGTTGGTTTCCACATGTAGGTACATCATTCTTTTCTTCCCATGTGATCCGAATGTGTGAACTGATGTAGAGCAAAGATTGCCTCGTTTTCCTTCTGTGATTGTCCTTTTAGATAGGCTGCATTTTCTAATGTCCGACCGCTGTATGCATGATGGACAGCAACCGAATGTGTGAACTGCTACCACTGGAAAGCACAGCCTCGGTCTAGGATACCTGACCCGCAGCAGCCCATTCCCACACGCAAGGCACCATTTGATGTGACTTGCCCCATCCAGCACTTCATGGCCCTGATGCCCAGAAACCACCAGCACGCACGCACGCACTTCAGTTTTTAGTGCAGTGGCTTCCTGAAACAAACCTCATACAGCTGTTCGGCGATTTACTGTGGGAAGATGTTGCCATGAAAAGCGAGACCAGAGAACAGAAATCGTGATGGGTGTAGAGGCGGCTGGAATGCATGCACCTGTGCGCTCAGGAGCTCCCCGGAAGGAGCACTGCCTACATTTCCTTCTGGCATTGCCAAAGAGAACTTGCTAATGCCACTGAAGAGCTGGGAACGGGGCAAAGCATTCCTGATTTAATTCCAGTCCTTCCCCCCCGCTTGTGCCGTGCTCTTTCTCGTCTGGCACATGTGGAGAATAATACAATCTTTGTAATGAGGTCAATGCTATAATTAACTTCCCACGACTCTCATGGAAAAAAAAGATATTTATACATCCATCAAATCCTTCCTAGTATATTCGCTATCAAAGCATTGGAATAAAGAGCTCCCCCATCTGTAGCATGTCAAACAAAATTCCTCATGAAGACATAACCAACCTCTGCTGTCAATAGAATTCAATTAAATCTTCACTATCTCTTGAAAGTTTTCCTCGTGTCCCATTCAGTTTCCATTGTGTGGCCCTGGAAAAACTATTTGCTTTTGCTCTTGAACTTAAACCAGACTTACATATGGAATGCACTGAATATCTTGAAACTTATGGCATGTTATTATGTATGTCCAAGTTTTATGTAAAGCAGGTACTTGACTAAAATATTAATTGGGTCTGTATAATTAAAGCAGATATGACTAAGAATACAAGTTAACAGAAATAGTCTGATGGCACCTTAAAAACTTTCCGTGCCATCCAAATCAGTGTTACACCCTTCTAAGTGTAACTCTGTCTAGGATTGCACTGATAGCTACCTAAACCCCCCTCTCCTCATATTTTAACTGCAGTATCATAATAAATAGGATGTATGTATTGGTATTATGTATTGGTCTGTCTTCTATGAGACACACAGCAACTCCCCCCCTTTTTAACTTTTAAAATACTATATACCATTTATACTGTTTTATTCGTCAACAATTTCTGTTGTGTTTTTAACATTTGGTCTCTTAAAGAGCAGAATCCTGGAGGGAAGGCAGCCTGGAGCAGCCCAGTCTTGTCAAATCTCGGAAGCTGATCAGGGCCACTACTTGGATGGGGGCCACCGAGGAAGACTCTGCAGAGGAAGGCAGTGACAAACCGCCTCTGCTTCTCACTAGACTTGACAGCCCCTTGCTGAGGTCACCATAAATTGATTGCAGTTAGAGGTGGGCACAAACCGAGAAAATGGCAGTTTATTGTGGTTCGTGGTACGTCGCATTTCACGAACCACCAACCAGCATAAAATTGCTTGGTTCACGAACCGGTTCATTCGGTTTGTGAATATGTCACTTCCAGGGTAGCAGAAGGTCTGCAGAAAGCCCACCCCGCACATGGATTGATTGGCGCCAGGCTGTCTGCAGTGACAAACCAAAAAGCCAACCAAATGAACTATCCTAAAGATCACAGCAGTTTGTCATGGTTTGTCAAAAATGCACCCCGAGAACTGCTAGTTCACGAACCAAAAAGTTTGTAACGAACTTTGGTTCGTATTTCAGTTCGTGCCCATCTCTAATTGCAATTTAACAGTGCATGCGCACACACACACAATCATACTTAGGTCTAATTCAGTGGGGCTTACTCCCAAGAAGAATTCTTAGGGCTGTACGGTTAGTTTTTGTAAGAAGATTTTAATTTAGTTTGCAAAAAAAGGCATATTGAAAAATTAAATGCTATTAGCATATCTGGCTCTAAACAATGATGTGTTTGCATTTATTTATTTGTATCCTACTTCCCCCCCCCCCCCGTTGGGAGTCAAATCAGCTTAGAACCTTGTTCACCCATGCCTCCATTCTCTCACAACAACCTTGTGAGGTAGGTCAAGCTGAGAGGCTCAAGGTCACTCAATGAACTTCCATAACAGAAGGGAGGATTTGAACTGAGGTCTCCCAGTATCCTAGTCTGACACTCTTGCCACTGCACCATGCTGGTGATGGGCAACTTCTCACGGACCCACTTTGAGCTATAAATACTCCCTAGCAACCCCTTCCTCCAGGCTAGGGATTTCCAACGTGGTGCCTGTATTTAGAAAGTGGGTGGGGCCGATTGGCCATTGGAGATCTGATTGTCTGGGCAGGCTTGTGAAAAGCTGCTTTGACAGCAGCTGCCATCACAGCACAAGGATCTTCACCACATGACTGCAACAAAGCTGTGTATATGCAAGAACGTAATTTTAAGCAATACATTCAATATAAAAGGCATCCCTTTAAACAAAGCTTCTGCCTAAAATGTTGGATGACTGTACTGCTAGAGTTAAGCATGACCTCTGCCGTTTTGTGGTTGGCTCTGCTTCCTGGAGCAGCCAATTTGTAGTTGTGCCCACCACCCGGTCTCAGAATCCCAAAGGTACCCATAGGCTCAAAAACGTTAGGGACTCCTCCTCTAAGCCTTAATCAGAAGAATGAACATATAACTGGCCTCACTGGTACCTTCACCTGAAGAGACTTCACAGGCTGATCCATTCAGAAAAGAAATAAACATTGGTGACCTGTCCCATCAAGGAACTTAGTAATAATAATATTTGGCTATTACCTGGATAGCCCAGGTGAGTCTGATCTTGTCAGATCTCAGAAGCTAAACAGGGTCAGCCTTGGTCAGTAATTGGATGGAGACCAGGGTTGCAGAGGCAGGCAATGGCAAACCACCTCTGTTAGTCTCTTGATATGAAAACCCCACCAGGGGTCGCCAAAAGTCAGCTTTGACTTGAAGGCACTCTCCACCACCAAGAAGGACACAGTGGGAAGGCCTCATGGTATAGTTCAATCTCATCAGAGCTCAGAAGCTAAGCAGGGTTGGCCTTGGTTGGTACTTGGATGGGAGACCACCAAGGAAGTCCAGGATTACTACGCAGTGGCAGGTGATGGCAAGCCATCTCTGCTCATCTCTTTCCTTGAAAACTCCACGAGAAGGAATCCTGTGGTCACTTGAGAGTGTTCATATGAATAAGAAAGACACAGCTAATAGACGGGGGCATTTATTGTTAGAAATGTACAGATTAGGCACTTGCTGTGCTCCTACGGCATCTTCTGTGTTGTTAAGGGTAAAGGATATGAGTCCAAATCCCATAAGATTGAACCAATCACTTATATTTGCTTATTAGTAAGCCCAACTGAACACAGCAAGATGCTTTTCGGAGTAAATATGCATAGGGTTGGGAATATAAGAATCTGCATCCACTGAGTTCCTAGTCTGGTCTTAGTTACTGTAAATATCTGCAAACCTTTTAAGTTCGTAGTGTTGCTTTTTAGGGCTCAAAAGACTATACAGGTTACACATTCCATTCTGCCCATCAATGCAAATGACAGGCGTGTGCCTTTTGGCGGCGGGCAGATAGGGAAGGAAGAGGGCTCTGCTGTCTGAGATAAGGCTCCCTGCACGGTTGTTTGCATTTTAAAACAGAAAATGTGTCTTCTTTTAAAGCATGCATTTTCTTTTAAAATGGTAAAGGCAAAGCAGGGGGGGCAGCTTCAAGTACAAAGTCGAGTGTCCACTGAAGGGTTAAACTCCCTCTCTCTTCCCCATGCATTGGGGCAAATGGAGGCTACGCGTGCCAGCCAACTGCTTTTCACAGACAGGATGAGATGGGTGCTCTCGATCTCTTCTGTTTGACTCCTACAGAACTGAGTAGCTGAAAGCTCTCGTCTTTATTTTTAGCTTTGCTAAAAACCTGGGGATTTTTAGTTTTGAGAAATTCCAAAGCATTTCAAAGTACTATGTCCCCCTCTTCGCATTGGAATTTTCCCCCAGGATATTTCTTAGACTGAACAAAATAGAAGAATTCCTGTTCAGGCAATGCTGAGGAGACAAATGACACTTGGGTGAAAGCACTGCCCTGTTGACAGTGGGTGGCATCCAGGCATCTGCTCTGTTCTTGGGATGGAACTTTCCTGTCTTCCCCCTTCCACTGCAGCCCGCTGAGCCCTTTGGAACACTGCCCCGCCAGCATCTCAGCATACTGGGCACGATATTGAGATCTGCAATGGGAGGGGCAAAATTTGTCCTCTGCTGGCAGAACCACAGTTGGATACAACCCTACACATTTTCATTCATGATAATTGAGTGTTGCTGAACCCCCATACCCATATGAGGTAGGCCAATTTACCAACGGCCTGTGCAAAGTAGGAAATGAGTGCTATAGTTCACAGTTTGGCAACATTTTATATCTTCTTAGGGCTCCATCTCTAGTCAGGCAGCCGCAGGGCAGGAGTGAACCACCCTGTTATAAAGGAAGTGCCTAGATTATCTTCCTCTGTCTGGCTCAAACAGAAGCTGTTTGTGTCCTTAACATATTTTGGTGTTGGGGATAGTCTGTTAATTACAGAGCTCAGTTCCCCCAGTTGGGTCCATACAATGAAAAGGATGAATGAAAAGAAGCTGGCTGTTCTTGGTGTAAATGAATCTAAAGCCTTGAAATCACCAGCACAGTATAAAAATACAGGTTGCATAGTATAATTGAACCTCTGGTTTTCAGACTCCAGATATGGCACCTGACAACACATCAAGCTCTTGAGAACAGAGGAAGCCCTTGAGATCAACAGCCTCTTCGTGTGGCAGTGGCTGCTATGGGAACTGGGTCGGGTGCTATGGATTATTTATTTTTAGGCTCTCCTTTTATACTGAATTCTGCACGGTCCTTCGGGCTGCTGAGTCCCTGTTAAGTGGAGAGGGCTCTGTAAAGACAGAAAAGCACCTATTAGCATGCACTTCAGGAGATCTCCCTAAATAAGATTCAAACGCACATTACTGTTGGTGAAACCACTGTTGATTACAATAAGCCAAACTTTTATCATCTGTTTCCAGTCATTTCAGGTTTAAAATATGAAGCAGAAAGATTTCCAGTCTTTTGTCATAGCTCCTCACCCTCGATTTGTCATATATAACTCTTTTCTTACACAGCAAGGAACCTAAGTCAACTGACTAAAAAATGGGGTTGTTGCAAGCTTTCATACTTAAAAAGTCACGACGATTCCATGTCATTCAGAAGGCACTGATGCTTTCGAGAATATAGGACTGAAGCAGGGCTTTTTTCTGGGAAAAGAGGTGGTGGAACTCAGTGGGTTGCCCGTGGAAAAAATGGTCACATGGCTGGTGGTCCTGCCCCCCTGATCTCCAAACAGAGGGGAGTTGAGATTGCCCGGAGGGCCATCTAAACTCCCCTGTGTCTGGAGATCAGGGGGCGGGGCCACCAGCCATGTGACCATTTTCAAGAGGTTCTGGAACTCCGTTCCACCGCGTTCCAGCTGAAAAAAAGCCCTGGACTGAAGTATATAGGACTGAAGGAATATGGGACTGAAATATGCTAGACGAGATCCATCTAATCCAGCATCCAGTTTCCCAACGTGGGCCATCAGATGCCGCTGGAGGAAGCCCACAAGCCAGGCATGAAGACAGCAGCTCCTTAATACGTGGTTTTCAGCTGCATATGGCCTCTGAATGATGAGGTTCCATCACAGCTCATAATAGGCAGCTCCGCCGTGGATTTCTCCTCTTCTGGTGTGAACCACGTTGCCCTCCCACACCCATGAAGCTGCCTTATACTGAATCAGCCTTGTCTTCACTGATGGGCAGCGTGTCTCCAGGGTCTCAGGCAGAGGAATTTTATACCATCCACTTCTTATTCTTTTAACTGGAGATGCTCGGGAACGTGGGACCTTCTGGATGCTCTACTACAGAGCCACGGATCTATCCCCCAAAGTGACCCGCCACCCACCTCACAGGAGGTGATGATCTCCAGCTCAGGAGACTGGCCAGTGCCAGTCACCTCTTCTCTGTAACGCTAGTGGGCAATACAAGAAGACATCATCACTCCGGCATGTAGCAACGATTTAGGCAGAAGGTGCTGTTGGAGTGTATTAGAGGCCTCGCTGGAAATGTGAATGGGTGAGGGATAATCTGCACAGTTTTACAGATGAAGGGGCCTGTTTTTCTGGTCATGTGTTGGCCTCCAGCACTGAAGGAAATTCCAAGCATTGGGATGCTGCGTGGGGTTGCAAGATATAGCAGCATGTGTAGATTACAGGAAACAAGTGAAGAGGCATTAAAGTGCTTGGTACTTGTACAATCTCTGGCCCATCCGTAGAGACATGTGCAAAGTGATGTTGCGGTTTCCCAATACATCTGTAAATAAGATCTATATTATCCATGATATTTTGAATGAAAAATATAGATCTGGTTGGCATGACTGAAATCTGGCTGGATGATATCGTAATAACTACTAATGTTCTATCTCAGCTGGTTTCAGCCTCAACTGGAGGACAGTTTTGGGTGCCGTGCTCCTTCTGTAGGTCGCCAGCTCCAATAGTTGCCGCTTTTGACTATATGTACCGATGAGAGTTTAAAGTTTCCATTTATTTATTTACTTAATTTGTACCCTGCTTTTCTCCCCAATGGAGATCCAAAGCAGTTTATATTGTTCTCCTCTTCTCTATTTTATCTTCGCAACAACCCTGTGAGGTAGGCTATGCTGAGAGTGTGTGACCTGCCCCAGGTCATGCAGCAAGTTTCCATGGGCAAGTGAGAATTTGAACCTCAGTCTCCCAAATCCTAGTCTGACATTCTAACCACGATGCGGTGATGGATCTCAGCTGGTTTAATGTCCATCTATTTTGCTGGTAAATGCCCCGGATTGGTAGTTTTAGGCGATTTCAATAGCCACACCAAGGCTGATTTGTTGGAACAAGCTTGGGACTTGCTCTCTCTCTCTCACTCTCACTCTCACACTCTTCCCCCCCCCTTCTTCAGAGTTACATCTATTTAAAATTAAGGTAACTATCAATTAAAACATCCATTCTTCTGAGGCCATGGCCCAGACACAAGGGTAGTGTGCCCAGTTGCTGCCTCTGGCCTTACTGATGGCAATAGATCTGGGATGGGGGTGAGGCCTCCTCACTGAACCTTCCCCCATGAGGGAAGGATGCCTGGCTGCCATCTCTTCTTCCTCTGCAAAAGGGCTCCAATTTAACATTCAGGTAAGAAATCCCAGGGGGGGGGGAGTCCATGAAAATTATATCAGAATCTGTATTCCACATGAATTTTGCATGAAAATTTCACAGGCAAGAGTGGAATGCAAAAATCTGTAAGAATGATCAGATAGGATTCTTACTGAGAGCCAGTTTGGTGCAGTGGTTAAGAACGGCAGGACTCTAATCTGGAGAACTGGGTTTGATTGCCCACTCCTCTGTTTGAAGCCAGCTGGGTGACCTTGGGTCAGTCACAGCTCTCTCAGAGCTCTCTCAGCCCCACCCACCTCACAGGGTGATTGTTGTGAGGATAATAATAACACACTTTGTAAACCGCTCTGAGTGGGTGTTTAGTTGCCCTGAAGGGTGGCATATAAATTGAATGTTGTTGTTGTTGTTATGCAAGGTTTTTCATGGTTTTTTCACAGAAAAGAAATACAAGTAAGCAAAGGCCTTCCATGTTCTAATTATAACTGTTCAGAAATCCAGCAAATCTACAAAACTGCAATGATATACACAAGACATTACATAATAGAAAGTAGTTTTCTCAATATGTTATTGTTACCTCCTTTGGTAGTGGATCCATAAGGGTACATTCATATTTATAAAGAAACAAAGCAATGAGGACTTGAATTTCCATTATAGCAAACCACCTGAAAGAAAGACAGAGCAGTCAATTTCTCTCCAGCGTTTTTTTAAAAAAGCACATAATTAACAAGGAAAGAAACACCAGCACCTTGAATTGGACCCGGAAACAAATTGGGAGCCAAAGCAGACTGAACAAGACTGATGTGGTCCCTGCAACCTACTCTGGTCAACATCCTAGACGCGGCGTTCTGTATCAAGAGTAGTCTTCAGAGGCAGCCCCTCTTAGAGTGCATTGCAGTAATCTAACCTAGATGTTGCCCGGCCATGCGCCACAGGGCAAGCTCCCGGAAGAGCTGCAGCTGCCTCATCAGCTGCCACCCGTTTGCCCAACAGGAGGACCAAGGTGGGAAGCTGCAAAGGTGCTCCTTCAGCTCAAGACGCTGCTGCTCGATATGCATCATGACCCAATATTTACATCAGTATACTAGCAACTAAAACAACTCATCCCAGTTTTTAAAAAAATGTAAGTGGAAGAATTTCGAAACTAAGCAGATGTGACTATGAGATATCCAGCACTGCCCTTTACTTTAATCGCCACACACGCCTGCCGATGGCTGAGTGGAGGCTATCAGACCAGTCATTTCAAAGGTCAAAGGATCCATCTTTTTTGACAAAAAGAAAACAAACCAATGGGGGGGGGGCGTGACGTTGCAAAGAGCCGGGTTGTCCTCTAGTCCTTCCTTGTGGCCATTTCACTGACCTTCCTGGACACTGATGTGACCCTCCTCCAAACGCCACAAAGCCGTCCAAGAAAGCATTCTTCTCTAAATTTGTTTCTTTCCAACGATCCTGTGGGAAGAAAACTTTCGTTTCCAAAACCGGCTCTGTATAAAGAAGCGTGACGTTTCCTCCCTCCCAAACTAAAAATGGCCTCCTACAGCTAATCCTTGGGTATGAGGCTCCCCCAGTTAGTATCGTTTAGACATTTATAAATAATAAACTCCAGATTTGGCGGGAGGGTAGTGAAGAAACCTGAAGTGCTGCCGGCAGACAACGCCTCGCACCTGGTGCTCTTCGGGGCGGCTGGCAGGCTTCTTTCCGAACCCTGGCCCCGAGACAAAGGAGAGCCGAGGCTGAAGCTCACCTGAGAACTCCGGCTTTCAATGAAAGAAAAAGGCAAAACTTTCAACCTTCTTGTTTGTAAGGAGAAATTTATGATGCCGAACATTTCTGGCTTAGATCCAGCGGAGTTAGCCGTGTTCATCTGTAGTTGTAAAATAGTAAGAGTCCAGGAGCACCTTTAAGACTAAATGAGTTTATTGTAGCATAAGCTTTCGAGAACCACAGCTCTCTTCGTCAGATGCATGCATCTGACGAAGAGAGCTGTGGTTCTCGAAAGCTTATGCTTCTGTTTACTCAAACAACTGGAGCGTCCTGACAGCCAGATGCCTCTCAAGACACCTCAGATTACCTAACTCATGTGGAAAAGCTGCAAACAGAATTTTAGAAGGAGCAACTTGGGTCACTCAAGCTGGCTAGAAAACTTCACTTATGTGATGGCATTTGTCCACTCTGTTCACATACACTTTCTGCATGGGAAACATGTACACCGCCAGAAATGCATGCCTTCCTTCCAAGATTGCTCTTGATGATGGATAATTTGCATTGTATCTATGATGCGACTGGAAAGAATGGAAGAAATCAAAGCGCGTGGAACAGATACACAAATGGCCTGGATCTTGAGAGGTCTGTGTGCACGTGAAAAGCTCTTCCATGCAAGTGTGGAGGAGGGGTGTACAATTCGTTGCCTTCCAGCGGGGGTCCCTCACACCTCATGAAGTGCTATGCTGAAGGGCTACTGACCCTGAGGGGCCATTTTGAGCATGGTGGGAAAGGGCTGCCCTGGAAAACTGCTAAAATTGTATGCAGAAGATGCCGTCCTTTGCATGCTGGGCACTGTTAGAAAGATGACAGCCTGAAATAATGTAGGAGGCATTAACACAAAAAGACAACCAGGAAGATGGAATGACTGGAAAAACCCGAGATTTTCTTCAGCCTAATCTCATCAGCTTGTCTCATTCTCAGCCTATTACGATAACACATCTATATGGCACAGATTGGAGAAAGACATTGGTGAAGACTGTTCCAGCCTGACTAGGGTAGCACACTATCAACAGGCAGTCCCAAGAGTGTAAGGACACCTAGAGGTACCCACCTTCCTACAGTACTATGAGGCAGATTTTTCCTACAGGCAGATTTTTAAGGTTGTATGAAACAAAGGAGGCATTGGAATCTAGGACAAGTCCTTTGCAGCTAGGAAGGAATGATCTTTCCCACAATGAATGGGAAAGTGGCTGGGTTGCTATGTTGGGGCACCACTTAACGAAGCAGAGATCTTCTTTACCACTTAATGAAGCAGAGTGTCTTCAATGAAACTCTTGTCTCATTGAAAAGCTCCACCTCCTCCATTGCTCTCTCTCAGCATGCATCAAAACAATGGCACCTAGTTCAGGGTGGCTGAATGTTCCAGACTGATAAGACTAATCCTATGGTCCTGCCGGCCAACACCACCAGTACAACAAATCATAATCTTATGTTCAAACAGCAGTGAAGCAATAAGTGCAACACCAGCAGAGATGACAGGGGATGTGGCCAGCCTGGCACATGCAATCCCACAACATCCCCGGCAATTCTGTTCCCACCTACCACCAACAAGTGGTGGTTTGCCAATGAATGTGTGATGGCTGTAGTAGGGATTTTGCCAGGTGCGACTCTCACCACAAGAAGGAGCTAACAGCACATTCCCCAGAGAAGACCACCATGGTGCAAGGGATAAAAGACAGCAACTCATCTCTGGAGCTACAAACTCCAGGCAGGGCTCTTTGCAGGCAAACGTCTGAATGCTCTTGCTGTCAGGGCTTTTTTCTCAGAAAAGAGGTGGTGGAACTCAGTGGGTTGCCCGCAGAGAAAATGGTCACATGGCTGGTGGCCCCGCCCCCTGATCTCCAGACAGAGGGAAGTTTAGATTGCCCTCATGGAGGGCAATCTCAACTCCCCTCTGTCTGGAGATCAGGGGGCGGGGCCACCAGCCATGTGACCATTTTCTCTGCGGACAACCCACTGAGTTCCACCTGAGGTTCCCCCGCGTCCCCCCTGAAAAAAAGCCCTGCTTGTTGTATAAATTCTGACAGCCTGCACACAAACTCCCTCTTTGCCAGGTAAGCAGGTGCAGCTATAACAGTATCCAGCCAGCTCCATCATCCAGTGTGGGAAGGGACACGGATAGAGGATCCCCGAAGAAAGGATTTAAGTCCTACTGTGGGAGCAGTGCGCCCGCAGACACATTCAACAGTATACTCCACAAACAACCCAGCGGAACAGAGCAAAACGAACGGCTCCAGTGTAGTAACTCACTGGCTTAAAAATTTCAGGCTCAGGGAAACATTTGGGGTTTCTGTGGATCCAGTACGGAGACAGCATCAAAATGTCGCCAGCAGGGATGACGAAATTCTAGGAGGAGGAGAAAGTGGTTTTAGGCACATAGATACAAAATTCCCACATCAAGTTCAACCAAACAAGTTTGGGTCATTATGAGCGCAATCCTAAGCAGAGTTACCACCCTTGGAAGTCAACTGAAGTCCATTGGTTCAGAAGGTGTAACTCGCCTTAGGATGGCACTGTAGACCATTGCGGCAAGTCCCTTTAACACTCTCGTGACTTACGACAGGCATGCATGGAGTTTTGCTTTGTCCTGACAGAGAGCCTCACTGTTATGTATTTATTTTTATGTATTTATGTGTTTAGTTATATATACTCTACTTTCCCTCCCCAAATAGAGACTCAAACTGGCTTATAACATCGTTCTCATCTCCTCCATTTTATCCTCACAACAACAACCTTGTGAGGTAGTTTAGACTGAGAGTTTGTGACGGGTCCAAGGTCACCCAGGCAGCTTCCATGGCAGACCAAAAACAAATAGTGGAAACCCACAACCAAGATTGGATACTATAACACCATTCTCAAAGTTGTTTTTAATAATTAAATAAGTGCAAAGTACTACGTGCTAAGTACAAAGTGCAAAGTACTACGTGCTAAGTACATATAAATACAGTATAAATACATTTACTGTAAATATCTAAAAGACATACAAAATAGCCACAATCCAATAAATACAATATTGCGGCCAACTAAGTTCATAGATTGTAATATGAAACTAACATCCAACAGAGAGTTTGCAGTTCATTCTTTCTCTCCTCCTCTCTAAAAGTGCAAGAAAATCTATTTGGTTTCATTTTCCCGGCCATGTCGGACGCTCCTCTCTGCAGGTCCGGGAGGAAGTGGCCGAGCAGCCTGACCGGGTGGTTGACCTGCGAGGGTTAACCCCCAGGACTCCCAGGTAGGGGGTCAGGGTACGGAGCGCTGCGGGAAGAGCCCCCTGAAGTCGATCCAGGGGGTAAATAGCCCATCTGCTCCTATAGAGGCCGGCAGACTTGCGCAGCACATTGCGTGCTGCCGGGCCATGGAGAACGGCAACAAGCAGATTTAAGGTGAAAACCTGTAAGTAAGCAGATCCCTTCTGTTACTTTAAGCGTATGCGAAGGATTGGTGGGAGTTGAAGCTTAGGAAGGCTCGGATATCTTCCCCATTGAGTTTTGGAACTTAGTTGGCGGACTCCCCCCCCCCTAAGATGGCGACGAAAAAGCAGAGCCCTGCTGTGGGCAAATCGGTTTTGGCTGCATTGCAGGGGAAGGGAGAGACTCTTGAAGAGGTGGTTAAACGGTCGGTCGTTGAAGCTATGAAGCCCTTTGTTGATAAGCTAAATGAAATTGGACAAAGGGTTGGCTCAGTTGAAAATGAAGTGAAAACCATTAAAGATGTAGCGCTCGAGGCAGAGGAATCTGCTCGTAAAAATGCAACACTCATGAGAGCTACAAACAAAGAAGTAAAGCTTTTGGAGAATCAATTGATAGGACTACAAGTGGATCGTGCTCAGACGGTATTGCGTTTACAGAACGTGAAGGAGGAGGAAAGTGAAAATTTAAAGGATTTGGTGTCGGAACTTTTGGCGACATTCGCAAAGGCAACTAAAGAAGAGTTAAAAAGCGATATTCTGGAAGTCCGTCGGACATCTTCAAAATATGCAATGAAGCATCAGCTGCCTCGTGAGATTACTATTGATTTTTCAACTAAGAAGACTCGGGACACCATTTTATACAATTCGACCAATGTGGACTTGGACTTTCTTGGCAACAAGGTTAAGATATTGAAGGACGTTCCATTTTTAGCTTGGAAAAGAAGATTCAAATACAAAAGGTTTGCAGCTCTTCTGAGAAAGCGTGATATAAAATACAAATGGTTATTTCCAGAAGGTATCTGGTTCAGTTATAAAGACCAAGCCTACAAGATAATATTGAAAGTACAGCTGAGGGATTTTGTGCTTAATCATCAAGAGTTCGAGCAAGAAGAAGATTCAGAATCTGAAGGGGGGAGTGGGGAGGAGGGAGTGAGCGCAGCTATTGTAGCTGTTCAAAGAGAACTGAGACCGAGACGCGGGGGGGGGGGGGGAGAAGACCTGATCCTGACCGTAGTTTGTATCTTATAAGATCTACCAATCTAATAGCATATTAGAAAGTTTAACTTTAAATAATTGTATTATGAAGGGAATTCAATACTTGTAGTTGTAGTCTGTGTTCTTATGTTGTTTTTTCCCTCTCCCCTTGTTTCCTTTTTCCTTTTTCTGTTTGTAGTTTTGATGTTAGTAATTAGAAAATAATTTTTTTAAAAAAAATAAAACAAAAGTGCAAGAAAATCAATAGATTTGATTATTTCTCTCTTTCTCCCTAGGTACAACAGCAAAAATGGATCCCAAAGGAAACAAAAACTTCTACAGGTAAGTGTCCTGGATGGTCATCAATCTTACATATTTCTATTAATTATTTTTTCTTTTTCTTTTCTTTTTTTTTTGCTGCTGGTGGAACCAGAATCACAGGAAACAAGTTCTACAATCCCAACAAGGGCCGGCGAATGTGTCTTGTTTCATTGGACCAACTTCATCAGGGGATATTCATAAAGTCCACCCGGCATCCGTTGACACACATGGAGTCTCTTGTGTGTCAGCATTCTGGTACACAGCCAGAGCACAGGGTGTGCCGAATGCTGACACACAAGAGACTCCGGCTGATTCCGCACACGTTGGATAATGCACTTTCAATGCACTTTATCAATCGTTTGAGGTGGATTTTTCGTTCCGCACACAAAAAAATCCGTTCCAAATGATCTATAAAGAGGATTGGAAGTGCATTATCCAACGTTTGCGGAATCACTGTCCAATAAATACATCCATAATAACAATAATGCTGGTTGCGATATTGTATTTATTGGATTGTGGATATTTTGTATGTCTTTTAGATATTTACTATCAGGGCTTTTTTTCAGCTGGAATGCGATGGAATGGAGTTCCGGAACCTCTTGAAAATGGTCACTTGGCTGGTGGTCCCGCCCCCTGATCTCCAGACAGAGGGGAGTTGAGATTGATATATATGAGTCAAATTGATTGATATTATATGATGATAGTTGTATAGATTTATAATTGAAGGGGAATAAAAACAGTAATGTAATTAAATACAACTAAAGCAGAAAGAAGAAGATATGTAGAATGAGTAACACATAGACCATAAGTTAAAGTGGTTGACTTATATGAATGTATGGTTTATATGGTTTATGATCTATAGAAATATTTGAAATTATGAAAAATGGGACAAATTGTTCAACATGGAAAAAGGGACTCAAAGTTAGGGTACAGAGTATCAAAAATAGTTAAAGATTTATTGCTTAGAATAAAGGGAAAATATATATTTGTTAGATAGAGGAATTTAAAAGGAGTAAGGGAAAAGGGACAAAGGGTTGGAAAACTGTTGGAAGTCAACAAAAAGGGGGGAATTGGAGGGGGTTAGAAATTGGGAAATGGGAGAATTGATTGTAATGTGAAAATAATTGATCCTAACCCAATAAAAAAAAATTCAAAAAAAAAAGAGATTGCCCTCTGCACCACTGTCTGGAGATCAGGGGGTGGGGCCACCAGCCATGTGACCATCTTCGCTGAGGGCGATTTAAACTTTTAAAAACTCCCCCCTTGTTCCAGCTGACCCAAAGTGACATCATGGGCCTTGGGAGCATGCGTGCACTTTGCGTGCGCATATGTACCAGGGGCACACCTCCTGCCAAGAGTTGTGCTGGCAACCCCCTGAGTTCCACCACTTCTTTTCCCAGAAAAAAAAGCCCTGTTTACTATAAATGTATTTATACTGTATTTATATGTACTTAGCACGTAGCACTTTGCACTTACTTAATTATAAAAAATAACTTTGAGAATTGTGTTATAGTATCCACTTCCAGTTGTGGGTTTCCACTCTTTATTTTTGGTCAGTTTGACTGCAAGAGCTTCCTATTTGGTTGTGAGCTTCCATGGCAGAGCAGGGATTTGAATCCAGGTCTCCCAGAACCTAGTCCAACACTCTGACCACTACACCATATTTTGACTTTATTTTGCAGCATTCATAACATAATAAAAAGCCCAATAAAGAGCTGGCCGAGTGCATTTTTTACAGCTCCTGTAGATATGAGAAAATATGAGAAGATACGAGAAAAGATGGCTCATCTCTAAGATACTTTCTCTAGAGGAATGGAATTCACAACCAACCAACTCGCTCAGACCTTGCTTGGGCACACAAATACCATTTAAGATGGACAACTAACCTTAAAGGAAGTTCATGTATTTAACAATTTCCTTTTGAAACAAATAGACTGAAGGACCACAGTTCATCACGACAGGCATTTACAAATAAAATCTCACATGAAGTTTTATTGGCTTCATCACTTTCTTGGTGATGGCTCCTGGGGCTCTTAAACGTGCACTTTCCAAAATACACCACTTGATAAACTGGAGCTTTTTGAGGTCTTCGTTAGACACTTCCACTTTTTCTTTCCCTGTAGAAGTTGTAGACAAGATTATTCTAGTTAGGGAATTTTAGCAAGCTGTCCTGTTTCCTTTGCCTCTCAGCTTCTAACAGCCTTAGCAGGGCTATGACTACTTTTGCCTCAGTGGGGACAGAAGGCAGGAACACCAGCCTGGGCCGATTCCAGACAGCCCTCCGCATCCCGAAACGTTGCACGTCGTCGCGCGGAAAACGCGAAATATCGCGTTTTCTCTCGCGACTTTTGCACGAGGTCGCGCAAAACTCGCATGAGAAAATGCGATATTTCGCGTTTTCCACGCAATGACGCGTGGCGACGCGCGACGTTTCAGGATGCGGAGGGCTGTCTGGAATCAGCCCTTATTGATCATTTCAGTATTGGACAGAAATTAGAAATGTCAAAACTGGTAACACAGTATTGATTACACCGCATGCATGCTTGTTACGTCCCACCATCCAAACACCATCAACATTCCCGCAGTCCGTTCAGCAATGGGTGTGACTTAGAAAGGGAGCAATTTAAATATTTTGAAACACAGAATCTTGCAGCAGGCGTGGTGTTAAGCCCAGCTCCCAACCCATTTTCAGTGACCTGCATATACCCTTACAGTGATGTGTTTGGAGATTGATCTTTAAACATATATTTCATACGCAAAGTGTAGCAGGAACTGAAGAAAGGTAGTATAAGAGGTTTTTTTTTTCCTGAGCAGTATCACTATCTTGCTTTCTCAGATTATATGTATTTCCAAACACATGTAAACTTTTATTTTCATCCTGATGCTTCAAATATCACTTTGTAAGTGACCCCCTGTCATTCAATGGCTAACACATTTATTAGCTCTGCTATTGTCTCCTGGGCCGTTTCCAGACGGCTTACCTGCCCCCGGAACATCGTGCCATCTTGCGGGGAAAATGCAAAATATCACGTTTTCTTGTGCGAGTTTTGCGCGACGTCACGCAAAACCCGCGCAACAAAACACGATATTTCGCGTTTTCCCCGCAAGATGGCACGACGTTCCGGAGGCAGGTAAGCTGTCTGGAAACGGCCCTGTTATCCTTTTCAAGCAACTCACTAAATTGCCCTTATTAGTTTTTGTCATGGCTTTTTCGTGTAGTTTTACTCCTTTTCACTTTTACCTCCTTCCCGCTTCCCACCTATTTCTGGTACCTCTGAATACATTGAGAATCTCTCATTGTTGTGTGATGAAATAAAACAATAAATAATAATATCAATTCCAATGACATACATCATAAAGATGCAAATCTTGTAAACTTGTTTTAAACACTTTGGAATTACCATACACATACATACGCACGTATAAACTAAACAATGACCAAATTTCTATAATGAGCGAAGGGTGAAATCCAGATTTTCTTCCTCCCTAAAACTGGGCAACTATATTAAACATGGCATGAACAAGGAATGAGCAGAAACCAAACTGCATTTTAATGGTTCAATATTCTAATTGCTTTAATCTTATATACTGCAACTAGTCATAGCTGATTTCTGGTTCAAACACTCTTTTATACTACTCAGATGCAATGCATTACCTTCCGCTGAGATGAAGGGCCGTTTTAGTAGAATTTCCCGAGAAGCACTATTGTATTCATTGTACGGATCAAGTTGATTCAATTGCCCATATCCTTTTTAGCTGTCCCCATTACAATTTACTTAGCAATCAATATTTTACTCCCTAGACTGAATGTCTACAGAATATTTATGAACAACAGAAACTAAAGATCTTACTGTTAGGCAAGATAAAAAAAATGTACATAGAATCTAGCCATATTTATCTATGGAGTTATAAATTACTTATAAAATACTTGACATATGGCTTGTAGGCTGTTACAGGGAAAAGGAAAGAATATATAGAATGGCTTTGTCATGCTAGCCCGTTTTAATGAAACTATGATCATCTGAACACAAGCCTCTCCACTAACTCCGGTTAGCTAGAGTTTGTTAAGCCAGGCTTAAAGAGAAAAATTAACCACAGTTACTTAACTAGGGTTTTGTACGATGTACAAATGAGAACATCATGGATTAATCTCAGTTTTTTAATCTTGGCTCAGTCTTGTTACTATCCTCACATCCTGTCATGTTACAGAGATGCCTGATCACAGCAAAAGTGATGGAAACAGAATTTATCAAGGAAAACCAGGGTCTTAGTGATCATCTCTGAGCTGAATCCAAGTTTCACCACTTAACCATAGATGAAACTAACCACGGTTTCACAAACAAACCATGACTTCATATTACATCTGAACCAAGGCAATACCACAGTGCAGTGTTTGAGTGTGTTTACCGGCTTTTCCCAAAACAGATTCTACTTCTTGCATCACGTTTTTGTAAACAGATGGGTGAGATAGAATAAATGCAAGCGTCCAAAAAGAAACCTGAAGAAAGATCAGAGGAAAATGTTATAAATTAAATGCTGTGGGCAAGATTATGCCAAAGTTAAGAACTTTTAGGCCACAGAGATTTCAACGATGAGTTAAACAAATGCTTAGGCCTCTCTCACGGAAATCAGTGGGACCTAAAAGTGCCTGATTTTTAGATGGCTTTTGGTCTGTTCAAACCTGTCTTGTATTCCAGTCACAAAATTCTCCCCCGAGCAGCTGTTGCTGTGCCAAGGGAGTTCTCACTGCCTCTCCCTGGCCCCAGAATTCTCCCCGAGGAGAAGGAGATTCTTTTCATAGGCCACCTGAGGAAGCAGCTGCGGAGGCCGGCCTTCTCGCATAGGTCCTCTCCGTTGAATCCCAAAGGACCGTGCTTCTTCCTCCACCCCTGCTCCACAAAATGTCTGCTTGACAACATCAACAGATACTGAAGATTTCCCCCCAGAAACTTCCTCAACTACAGGCATCTATTACCACCACACCAGCCCCGTAAGCTGCAGGAAACACCCCTGCCTTGCCACGACACAGACTCCCAGGAAGGAAGGGCCTATAACACACTCCTCCCTGCAGAAGTGATTCCGTCCTATGCAGGCTTCTGACAAGGACGGGAGCAAGCGGTTGCCTTCTGGCTAGCCTAGGTGATAAATACTGCTTCACTGAAGAATCATTCAAAGTTGTGAAGTTCCCTGAAATAGGGAAATACATTCTTAGGTTCTACTGGAAAGCCCAAGTCTCCCACCACCAATTTGCTGTCCAAGGTTCTGGGTCAGGGCTGGTCCCCGAAACGCCTGGCTCTGCTGCCTGGCCACAGTTGGTGGAACCCCAGAGACTCCCCAGGATCCCGCTCTGCCTCCCAGCAGTGGCTCCTCAATAGACTTCAGTCATGAATTTACCAGTCATTCTTTTCAGATGTTTAATTCAGTTGACTAACAGAAGGAAACATTTTCCAGCCACGTACTTACAGGAATTGCATTCGCTTGAGCGGCCCAGAGGAGTAAGAGACCGTAATTAGCACCAAAGCGTTTTGCAGTTAAGGTGTCTAGGACATGCTGCAGAACTGTCTGTTAGAAGAAAAGCCAACAAAGGGAGGGGATAACAATGCAGATTTAGGGATTTGCCAAAGGAACTGCTATGTGCATGAAAGGAGACAAGTGTCCTATTATACTCCCAAACCCAATTTTCTTTAGCAAGCCAATTTACAGAAGTCATTCCCATTGGCCGGTTTTTAAGCTGTACAGTGCCCTGCACAATATTTGGTGCTTTATAAAGAATAACTGCGCCAGAAAGCCTTCTGAAAGGATTACCTTGGAATCACCATCAGGGGGGTTTGTTCTGTCTGCATACGCCACCACGTCTTCAAACACTTTAAGCAGCCACTTCTTAGATTTAGACCATTTCCTGTGAGTGGGAAAAAACAGCCCATTGAGATTGAACAGTTGGTTAGCACTGGTATTAATAGCAGTTCAGTCTAATTGGGCCACTAATTGGCCACTACACGATGGCAACCAGAAACAGGGCTTTTTCAGTGGTGACACCTTACCTTCGGAATGCCTCCTTGAAGCTCACCTGGCACCTACGCTGCTTTTATTTAGACACCAAGCCAAAGCATTTCTCTTTACTTAGGCTTTTAACTAAGGCCCATGCTACAAGTGGCGGGTTCCCTAGTTTTAATCCTGTGTCTGCAGACTCAGTTTTTAATAGATTTGTAGTTTTTTAGCACAGAGCCGCAAGGCCCCTCCAGAATAGGCGCACAGTAGAGAAACTCTAGTCTTGTAGGCTTGCTTTCCTCCTGCTCTCTCCTCCTTTCGCAGGAGCAACACAGGCAACCTGGCTGACGAGCCCCGCCGCTGTCTCCCTGTTAACTATATCCACCAAATGCATTTAAGGCACAAAAGACTGCTGGGCTCTTCACTGTGCCTAGGGGTGTCACTTGGCAATCCTCCCTGTGTACACAAATGAACAGATTTTGTATTATGAGCGGCCTTGTGTTTCGTTCTTTTGAAAAGCAGGGTCAAAGGGAATAGCGCACAGTGATTCACGAGCACTTAACCATCCTGGAAGGGGAGGAGTACATTGTGAAAGTGCCCAAATGAAAGCACAGATTCTGCCCAGGTTACAGACCCTGCACAGGGTCCTGTGAACACTGACAGTGATGAATTCAGGGAACTTTCCAAACTGGACATAGATGCCGAGGAGTTAGCCGTGTTGGTCTGTGGTAGCTACTGGACTCTTTTTGATTTTCCAAACTGGAGGGAGCCGGAGTGGGTGGGTGGGAATAGACGTCTCCAGTACTTTGTGCCTGCAGAAGCCCAGCCCGCTTGCTCTGCCCTCCTCCTCCCTGGCCCCTTTGCAAGGAAGCACCTCTGAAGCCGAGTCCCAGCCTTCCTCTCTCTGCATGTGGATTCGACGCTAGGCTGGGCAAGGGGCGGCAGGCAGGCAGTGCTTATCAGTCTTAGGCTCAGAAAGGCATGGAGAGGGCCAGCTGGGCTGCCTTCTTCTTCCTGCATTTTCCCCGAGCAAGCTGGCCAGTCAGCAAGTGCACCCAACTAGGGCTGCCCCACTGTGCATCTGTTCTGGAGGGACGCCTTGCAGCTCCGTGTTTAGAAACTACAGGTCAAGTAAAAATGGAGTCACCAGACATGGGTTTAAAACTAGGCAACCTGTCACTTGTAGCATGGCCCTAAGGAGCTCCATCTGTTTTTCAGCAGTTTTATAGCCTGCTCCTACCTGAAGATTGTTTTATCAACCCCATTTTAGTCTGCTGTGTTATGTGTTTTTATGCTGAAGGTTGCTTTTATTAGTTGATTTTAATTAACATGATTTTATTGATTCTGCTGATTGTTTTTTTTTACTGTTATTTGCTTAGTTCTGTTTTGGGAAGTGATCCTAAACAGGTCTCCTCAGAAGTAAGTCCCATTTATTCAATAGGGCTTACTCCCAGGAAAGTGTTCTTAGGATAGCTGCCTTCATTGTAAGCAGCTTCAAAGTCAGGAGAGGTGGCATACAAATTTTCTAAATAAATACATAATTTGGCATAGTGCCAGCACAAAGCAGCTGTAGGCTAAGGGGCAATGCAACCCCCAGGCACGCTGGCACCAGTGGTGGCATACGGTTCTTCTCAAAGTGCTTCTTTCTGAAACCAGAGATGAGCCACCGCCTGGTAACAGGCTTGTAGGGTCCGCTACAGTCCACAGCCCTAACAAGACCCATCCCTCGACTTAAACTCACAATTCTCAGATTCCTGTTATTTTTGCAGCTCTGGTTTGAGATGTGTTGGACTATTTTAGAGTACAGAAGCTCTTGACAACTTATAGAAAGAGTTGACTTTCTTAAAAGGGAGCTTGTACAAAGTTCTGAGCTCATAGAAGTCCCCTATGTTTTGATGGTGCCTTTTAAAAATTTTCTATGCCATAATGTATCCATTTAAAATTGCCTTTTCTTTGAATTGTATTTATTGCCACATTTCTCATCATAAACTGATCCTGTTGTATTTTTTATAAATAAATGTTGTTTTAAAAACATTATATATTAAAATGTTTTTTTTAACATTTATGTATAAAAAATACAAAAAAATAAAAATAAGCTCTTGGCAACCACAGGCCCAGCCTGGGCAAGTCAGCGTATGCTTGATACTGGAGCCCAAATAGTCTAAACCTTGTGAAATTGACAGCTGATAAATGATATCTTGACTTCTTGGAGCACTGTGGTAAGTAAGCACTTCTCATACAGATCTGTGCCTGAATGTGTTACCAGAACCCTAAGAGAAAAGCACGTGCACAGACGCATCAAGACCTGCCTGGCACCTTCATAACACACCACAAAATGCCATGTAGAGTTCTCCAACTATTCAGAAGGTGCCTGAGAATGCTCCAGGGCATGTGCAGAGGTCTTTCAGGCACCCTTTGAATCTGGACCTGTATATTTAGCGTTTTTATAATGAATCTATATCTACTGTGCTTCCATTTTCTTTTAAAACTCAGTTTATTTGAATTTGTGAATATTTAAATACCTCCTCAGTCTGTTTCATGGATTCTGCCCCTCTATCCAGCCTTTGATTTTTAAGTTGAAGCAAGAACAATGCTTAAGGATTATATCATTTTTTTTAAAAAAAATGCTCATTAAGAACTACTCTGGAATCAGTTTCTGGTAATAACTGGGATTGTTTCTGGCCTACAAGCAAGAAATTTGGGTTTTTTTCAAGCTGCAGCATCCTAAACTCATGAGATGTCCACACCAAACTTGGGTTCCACAGAACGCAGGATACGCTGTAACAGAACAGACCCAGCCAATCAAAGGAGGGTTTGGGTTGGTGACATTTACCTGCATCACCCAGCTAGCACAAGCCTAGTCTAAGTACATTCAGACATCACAATAAACTGTGATATTTAGGCCAATTTTGTTTCCCACACTCTGCTTTGTCTACCAAATGTACATAACAAACTGAAGTTTGTCTGTAAATCCCAGTTAGTCTGATGCTAGAGTTGCCAACAGGCCTGGATAAAAGTGTCCTGTCCTTTTCATAGAGGCTTAATGTGTGGAAATGGGCAGTTGAAACTTTTCATGGCTACAGAAAAAAACTGAAAAATCAAAAAGAGTCCAGTAGCACCTTTAAGACTAACCAATTTTATTGTAGCATAAGCTTTTGAGAATCAAGTTCTCTTCATCAGATGCCTGATCAAAACTGGGCAGATACAGAAGAGGAGGGGTATCTGCCCAGTTTTGATCAGGCATCTGATGAAGAGAACTTGATTCTCGAAAGCTTATGCTACAATAAAATTGGTTAGTCTTAAAGGTGCTACTGGACTCTTTTGGATTTTGCTACTACAGACTAACACGGCTAACTCCTCTGGATCTAGAAAAAAACTGGGATCTCTGCATTCAGACATCTTGACAAATTACTCTTGGCACAAACCACAGTTAACAAGGCTGCTACGAGACAGGTTTGAGAGTCTCTGTTTATCACCTATGAACAAGCCTCAGTTGGTTGGACAGCCTGCATTCAGATATCACACTGATCTGAAGTTTAAGTCAGTGTTTCCCAATCCCAACTCGAGTTCTGTGGAACCCTGGGATTCTGCAGGACATCATCGGAGGTTCCGCAAGAAATCATGGAATAAATAAATAAAAATGTTGAAACACCATGAAAAAGTCTAAATATCCCTCACAATTATTAAAGGTTCTATTTAGTTGTATTGTGACTATTTTCATTTGCATGGTTACAGAACACTGTCAATACAAATGGCAATAATTTAGCAATAAATACATTGCACCTTGTGCCGCCAACTTTTTCTGGCCTGAAATGTTTTCATAGGCAGGGGTTCCTTAGGATTTGAAAAATTAATTTAGGGGCTCCTCTATGGAACAATATTGGGAAACGCTCTAGGTGGTGATGAATAGTGACGTCTGAATGCAGCCTTAGATAAATGGCTACAGGACCCTGCCAGTTACAGTGAAAGAACGCCGTTTCATGCGGGCAAATCATTAAAGCCACAGGGTCGTAAACCTAAGTGACGGGAATCTATCCTGCCAAAGCCAGAACGATATAAGATATCATGGAATGCATCGCAAGACAGACATCCTACTGCTTTACTTCATAAAATATCCAGGCATCTGTGTGGCATATTCAAAATCATCATCATAGTTCTGAAAGTGCTCCTGTAACTCCTTGAGGTTATTTTCGGTTTCCAGAAAGATGTTTTTTCCAAACATGATGTTCGCTACTGCTGGGAACATGATCTGCCTGAAACGAAAGAGAAACTACAATTGGAGGCTAAAAGTAACTTGAGAATCTGCCAGCTTTCAACCAGTCGTCGTACTGGTCTCAGTCAACAGGTATAAAACTAGGTTTCTAACGCGTCCGTTTTTCCTGGTGCAGGTGCATTTGTCATTTACACTCCACAAAAGAACTCCCTTCCCTCTCTATTCTACTTTCCAAAACACATCAGTAATTCCAGAAGTTGCACCTTCCAACGCGAGAGGAGGGCAACACAACAGAAGATGTTGATTCCTTGGGGTTCACTGATTTTACATCTGTGCAGAGTAGAAACAAATTATTCCAAAACTTGCACTGATCTCCTTATTTAATCATCAGTTCCATGATGGTACATAGATATAATTTTAAGATTATCATGAATCTTAGTGTAGCTTCTTTATTTCGCTGGAGATTCATATTTCAAAATTAGCCAACAGGAGTATATTACTCTGTGGGTTCAGTCCCGAACATTTCCACTTTAAAAAATCTCAGGGCTCAACTGCATATCTTTTCTGCGCTTAGAATATTTTTTTTTCTTTTGTGAACTGAGCTGCCTGGATTTGTTTCTCAAGGAGGAGAGCAGTGGGGTTGGGGGGCTTTAACCTTTCCTCCCTTGTTTTCTGGCTAGAAAAAGTCTCCCCTGAGTTGCCTTTACCTCACTGGGGGAAAAATGGGTACCATAATTTCTCTGAAGCAGGAATAAAAGCAGTTCAGGGGTGGCTTTTTGAAGAAAGAAAATGGCAGGGGAGAAAAGGATTATGAAGATTGCCTCCGAGCTGTTCTCCTCCTGGATAAAGCAATCCTAGCCATTACATTTGCAAAAGGAAAAAAATGTTTAAAATAAACATGGACAAATGTACAGCTGCAGCCTCAGATGGCAGACCTGGGAAGGATTTATGTCGAAGATCTTGGAAAGCTGCTACTGATCAGAGTAGGTCAGGCCAGTGTTTAAGGCCATGGTCATACATAAATACCTTGAAATGGTGTCCCCTGAAGACATTCCTGTGGCCGGGCTCAGCATCATATCTTTAATCCAAAAGTGCCCTTCTCCATTCTCTGGAACTGGTAATTTTCTTATTTTTCCTCTTTGTAACTGATTTATCATTTATGCATGTGTGTTTTATGTGCCATCAAGCCACTTCTGACTTATGGTGGCCCTATGAATTAATGACCTCCAAAACATCCTATCATTGACAGACTTGCTCAGATCTTGTAAACTGGAGGCTGCGGTTTCCTTTATGGAGTCCAGCCATCTCTTTTCCTATTGCTTTCCACCTTTCCAAGCATTATTATCTTTCCCATTCAGCCTTGTCTTCTCATGATGTGACCAAACCACGATAGCCTCAGTTTTGGCATTTTAGCTTCTAGGGAGAATTCAGGCTTGATGTGATCTAGAGCCCACTTATTTGTCTTTTTGCCCATCCATGGTATCCGTAAAACTTGCTATTTATACCTAATTGTTATTTGTACTTGAACTCTTTGTTTAATTAAAAGAATTAAGGCTTGCACCATTTCCTCCTGGGCTGTAAAGTCCACCTACCTTACCGTGTCATAGAGACTTTCGGCTCCCTCTGCCCCCAAGTCCCGCATGTTTTCCTGGAATTCTGCACAGATACTCCCAACCAGCAGGTGCAGATTTGAGGTCGACAGTCTTCCCTTCAACATCATATACAGCTTGAACCTGTTCTTATAAAAGATCTCCGCAGGAACTGAAACTTTTTTTTTTTTTTACAAAAGAGAATGTTAAAAATCTGATCAGAATAAGTTCCAAAATAAAATACTTAGAATATGCACTGAAGGAAAATTTTTGTTTCTAGATTTCATGCAGTGTTGATTTGGGAAAGGGGTGTTCTTTTCTGCTAAATATATCCAAATGAGTGGATGATATGTCACTTGGTCCAGGGGGCAGGGCACGCAAAGCCCTTCCTCCATGACAACAAAGTGAGGGTTGGGGTGGTGCCCCTGGGGTTGTGCTGGGCCGTTCATCCAGTGGTCTCCCACAGCCAGTGGAGTGGACAGCCTGACTCCCATGCCTGCAAGCAGGACACCTTCCCATACTGCCAGCATGGTGGTTGCTGAATGGGTGGGGAGTTTCCAAGGCAGTCCCTGGGCTCCCCTCTAAGGAGCCCAGTTCCGGCACAGAGGAATCTTCGGAGAAGTGATGGTGCTCCATTAGGCTTGGGAGCCACAGACAGAGGGTTGGAGCCAATCATCCTCCAAGGAGCCATCCTTCAGCCATCCTCACAGGCAAAGTATGAGAACGGCAAATAAGCAGAGCCCATCCTCAGCACCCATGCTTTTCAGTCAACAATAAATTATTCCTTTTCTGGGACACATGCAGGTGCCCATGCACACGAAGGTCCAGAAGAACATGATCAGAAAGACATGAGCAACTAGGGTTGCTATCCTCCAGGTTGGGGCTGGAGGTCTCCTGGAATTACAACTGATCTCCAGACTACAGCAATCAATTCCCCTGGATAAAATGGCAGCTTTGGAGGGTGGATTCAATGGCATTATACTCAGCTGTAGTCCCTTCCCTCCCCAAACTCCACCGTCCCCAGGCTCCACCCCCAAATCTCCAGGAATTTCCCAACCCAGAGCTGGCAACCCTATGGACAACTCTGCCTGAGAACAGCATTTTGATATATGGAATGCCTTGACATATTAAATCTGCTCAATGCTGTAAGAGGCAAAACAAAAGATAGCCCCCTGCTTGGCTGTGGGCAGGCTGTGGTCCAAAAGAGGGCTTGTCCTGCCTCTCTTCTGCCCTGCCAGGTCCATCCCAACTGCACTGCACATGTGTGAAGAACATGGGTGGACCTCGGAAAGCTGATGCTGTGTGTGCGGACAGTAGATGGTCTGAGGATTGGATCAGAAGAGCAGACTACGAAGACAAGGAACACTGCTTTCAGAAGGCCACAAGCAACTATCACACTGCACCTGCAGGCAGCTACCCAAGGCAGAATGCAAATCAAGGGCATGCATGGGGCAATGGAAACAGCCAGCCAGTGGTGATGCTATTTAGCTGCTCTCTCTGCCATTCATCCCTACAATGCACCCTACACCTTTTCTAGCTCAAGTCTTCACTTTTTCTACAGTGACTTTCCTTCCCGACACAAGTGCGAGCGCAGCACGATGCACGTACTGAACTGTCACAGTGCCACCTAGTGACAGCTATTTGTTAACAAACACTAGTCAGTTAGTAAAACGTTCTCAGGCTCTTGAGTACTGATGCCTTCGCTGTCCTGCCCCAACTAATGCATTTAATATTTGGTCCAACCATGAGAACTGAAATGTCGATAGGCTTTACATTATTATCAGGTCTGTACCTAGGATTGCCAACTCTGCCTTGGGAAATTCCTTGGGATTTGGGTGTGGTGCCGGGGCGGGAGGGATCTCAGTGTGGATGTGATGTCACATCCTGGGATGGCATGTCCATGTCAAAGGCCAGTTCCTCCGACTCCCCCATTTTTGAGGTCATTTCCTCCCCACCAAAACTCAAATTTTAAAGTTAAATTTCCCACCTCATTATCACTTCCCCTAGCATTTTCTCACACTTCACATCATTTGTAGACATGGACATCCTAGAGCATCTATCTCTTGTAGCCACGCTGGGACTTCAGTTTCTCTTTGGTGTACCATAGCAGCTGCCCTCTGAAGCTTTTCTCCAGGGGAACTACTCTCTGTGTCTTGGAGATCAGTTTTAACTCCAGGGGACCTCCAGGTCACATCATGAGGTTGGCAACTCCATCTGTACCCTGCTGTCTCCCCAAGGAGTTTAAGGTAGTATGCTTGGGTCTATTCTCCCCTTCATAGTCACTGTGAGATGGGTGAGGCTGTGAAGCAGTCACCCGTCCAACTGCAAGCTTTGTCCAGTAAGGTCCATGACCAAGTTTTAAAAGCAGTTCTCCACAGCATAAGTCCCAAAATCAATGTAGCACACAAAATCTTTCCACTGCCATTAATTATTGTTTGCCTACCTGCGTGCTCAACAGACTGTTGTACTGCTTGCTCGAAGTCGGCATCTTTAGATGTGCAAAATACTTGACATCCTTCTTCCTCAGTAACAAATGTGTATCGTTTCCCCAGCATATACACTGTGAACACCGGTCCATACTGCAAGGCACAGAGATTGTTTTAAAAATGTTAGTAGCTTATTATAACCACATTTTAATGTAAATGGCATGTATCAGAAACTGCTCTGAATTTAGTCCATACCAGAGCCAAGTTTCCCCAAAGAGGTCTGGAGACAGTAACGTTGTTTCTGGCCAGACATCATTTCCCCAACGGCAATAAACCTTGTGAACCTCCTCAATGGAGATGGAGTACGCCAGTACTTTTAACTGCTAGTCTTAAACTAACAACAGGGAGACGTCTCGTACTCAGCTCAGAGCAACTCACGTTTTGCAAGTAACAGTTTCGAACACTCAGAAATTTTGATGAGCATTTGTGGATGCTTGACAAGATGCTTTAAAAATGCATGCACGCGCATGGCCTCATGCCCACCTGTCCCCAAATGTCCTCATGCCCACCTGTGTGTGTGTGTGAGAGAGAGAAATGGGCCACCAGGGAAGGTTCTTTAAACTAAGGATCGGCTTCAAACAATTTCCCCCCCCCTATAACTTATTCTTTCCAAGCTTCTCTAGCACACCTCTGAAGATGCCAGCCACAGCTGTTGGCGAAACGTCAGGAACTACAATGCCAAGACCACGGCAATACAGCCCAGAAAACCCACAACAACCATATTTCTCTAGCACTATTTTCTGCAGTCCTTCATGCTTGCAAGGATGAGCGTTCAACTGAGATCTTCCGGGACGGGTGGTATTATCACTGTCCTTTACAGTGATACCTGAGCTCCTTAAAAATCTTCCAGGTTTTTCTCAGCTATCCATGGGAACTAAAATAAAGATCTAGCTACAGTGGAAGGGAAAAGTTACCCAAATGTGTTGCAGTGATTTTTTTCCTAATAGTGGTTTGAGCTCTTTTTCCTTTAGTGTTCCTCCTTGTTAGATTTATGCAAGGCGTAGCAACTTTTTCAAAGCCAGTTAAGAACAGATGAAGTTGCTGGATGTCTGGAGAGCATTTGGCAACATTATCTGGTTCCCAGAGTTATTTCTGATGCAGATGGAGTGTTGCTAGTTTCTGGCCATTGCTGGTTTTTCATCAGAAAAGAAGCAGCTGTCAGTTGTAAGGCCACAAAATACTAAGAAAAAACTGCAAGTTCACGAACCCTACTGAATTAAAAAAAATAAATTTCAAGGTAGGATCCTTATAAGCAAGAGCAACACCAGAAAAATGGGAGGGGCAGGAAAATGTTTCTTCTCGAACCCTTTTCAGTCATTACAGTTTTGGCACTCGAGTCATACCTGTCCCCCAGGTTGCTATTTTCCATGAAGAGGGCAATGCACATATTTTCCAGTCTCAGTATGCACAAATGCATGCTCTCAACAAATCTGGTTCTCTGATAAAAAATGCTCCTCACTCCAGCGCCCAACAATTACCTAGCTCATGTTTCCATCTATTGTAAGAAAAACTCTGACTCAGCCAAACATTGAAAAAGAAAGCCATTAGTGGCCTGCTGAATTCCACATCTGATTTCAGGGACAATGTCCTGATAAAGGTTATATTTGTAGATGTCTAGTTCTGGAATGAAGCAACATAACTGGGGTTTTAAACTCATACTGATTTATATTCAGACTTTTTTTTTAAAAAAAGATGAATCTTAGGATTCTCAGATTGCCATGGTCATATGGATCCATGCCACAGTAACCTTGAGGCTAGACTACCATAATGTGCTCTACATGGGTCTGTCCTTGAAGACAACTGGGAAACTCCAGCTGGTGCAGAACAACAGTTTGCTTACTATCAAGAACTAGGCAGCTATTCTGCCATAATTCCATCGGTTACTGATTAGTTCTTGGGTTCAGTTCAAGGTGCTGATCAATGCCTACAGAGCCCTTCATGGCCTAGGACTCACGCATGTATGGACCATCTCTCTTGGTATCTTTCAGTGTGACAGCTCTGCGCTTCTGAGCAAAGTCTCCTGAACATGCCACCCTGCAAAAGGGTAAAAACAACAGCGGCCTGTATCTGAGCTTTGTTGTGCCCCCAACATGGTGAAATAGCTTGTCTGATAACGTAAGAAAGGCTCTTGCACTCCTATTGTTTTGCAGAATGTATAAAACAGAACAGTTCAGAAAGGCAATTCCATAAAGGGAATGCACAATAGAATTCTGCAACAAGGGCAATTTCTATTTATGTGATAAGGTTTTAACTGAATGGCCTATGAAATTTTTAAGCAGCTTTTCCAGTTCTCCCTTTATACTGCATTGCTTACTAGATGAATGATAATATCTGTACTTCAGCATTTCTCTCACTGTGAAATCCACTTTACGAGATCACTGTTCTGTAATTGTGAAATCCAGTCTATGTGATGTATTATACTGTTTCGATTTCATTGCTCATTAATCTATGCAAGCTAGTTTTAGTGCGTTGTTCAGTGTATGTAGTATTTTGATTTTTGCATTGTCTTTAATAATGCTGTCATCTGTCTTGAGTCTCTACAAAAGGGGAAAATGAAGTAAATAAATAAAGCCTCTAAGAAATTATGCTATCAGAAACAAAAAAAAATTGAGAGCCAGTTTGGTGTAGTGGTTAAGAATACGGGATTCTAATCTGGAGAGCCGGGTTTGATTCCCCACTCCTCCACTCGAAGCCAGCTGGGTGACCTTGGATCAGTCACAGCTCTCTCAGAGCTCTCTCAGCCCCACTCACCTCATAGGGCGATTGTAGTGAGGATAATAATAACACACTTTGTAAACTGCTCTGAGTGAGCGTTAAGTTGTCCTGAAGAGCGGTATATAAATCTAATGTTGTTGTTGTTGTTGTTATTCGAATTATCCGAAACACAATCAACAATAAGCAGAGGTCACGTTATTATTGATTGGCCTTGCTAAGCTGATACAAGTTTCCCCCAGAGACCTAAGTATCAACCAGATGTCAGTGTATCATCATCATCATCATCGTGGTAAAATTATAAAACTTGCAAAAATTACACAAGGTACATTTGAAAAGTAAAGTGCCTGTGGACTCCTGTTCTGAGGCTAGCCATTTTTTCCAGCAGGAGAATTTCTGAATCAGAGCTTGCTTCATCGGGGACACTGCTTTGTACATCTAATGAGAGGAGCTCTGTCTTATAAAACTTTTGCCAGAATAAAATTTGTTCATTGCTAAAGTCCTGTTTTATTGTGTTGTTGCAGGCTAACTATCTTAGAATGATCACATTTGAAAATGTATTTCTTTGAAGAGACTTCTTTTTTAACTAAGCTCTCTTTAAAATTCTTACTGCATTATTGATGGATAAACGTCTAACTTTCAGACTAGCCTAGAAAGCTTATGTGAACTTTAGTACCCTTCTTGGTTTGGTCAAAGAGTAATGCCACGATGTAACTTTAAAAAACTGCTGTGGAGCAGAGCTCCAACACTTAACACAGTTGCTAAGAAACCAATCAAAGGACAGAAGCACATTGCCAAAATAAGTAAAATAACCCTTTGGTCAAACATCTCCAAACATGACCTGAATTCCCCTGAAATGCAATGATATTCAGTTTCCTGAATTTGTTAAGCTGCTTCGGAAACATTTTTTCCCCTATGAAATAAGGATGCAATTTATGTGCCATTTGAACATAATGCAATGTACATTGTGGCTTTTTAAGTGAAAGCCTTTTTAAAAGTAACATACATAAAGCATTGCATATTTAGACAGCAATCCTAAGTCTACTTAGAACACTGCTCAGGTTTATTCAATGGGGCTTACTCCCAGGAAAGTGCTCCGGATTGCACTGCAAGTCACAGTGAGGCAAACAGCAATTCCTAGAAATTATGGCTTCATGACTATTGCCAATGTAACTTTCATACTATGGGATAAAGCATGCCACAGTTACCACTGGGTTCGTAATCTGTTCTATAAATTGTTTCAAAAAGAACTGGCATAAATCAGAAAGAGCAAAATGTATTGGAACTATCATGACACACTGCAAATAGGATTTAGCTCTACATATTTCAATAGCATTAACTCAGAATATTCCTAACCAATTATTTTTAAGTATGCCGCACAGAGGGAGAGAGAGAGAAAGAGAGAGAAATTTCCCTTGCACTTATAATAGAAATGGTAAACTCCCAGAACTGGAAAACATCAAGATCTACTTTTTCACTGTGATTTTGTACCATTAAGGCACGTAATGCTAAATACGAACTAAACTGCTAACTTGTTTGGGAATTCTTAGCACTTGCTTTAAAAAGTGAACAATGTAACAATGACAAACAGAAACCTGCATCGGTGGAATGCCAGAGTGACGTGCGCAGAAACAAGTGCAACCATAGCACGATAGGTAGGGTTTGGAAATAAGTTGCATTGTCTTCAAGGGCTGCCTGTAAAGGCATCAAGCTCTGCCTTGGCTGTGTCAGTTGGTTGTGCACACATTCCAGTTCTGCCAAGGGAAAGCTCCCTGCGAACACAGAGAATGCTCCAGAAAGAAAGGCATGCCAGGGCCAAAACAACAGCGATGAGTAGTGGATGTTGTGGTTTTGAACATGGAACGAAATGGCAATGGGACTGTCTGTGATCGTGCATGGAGAGCATCAGAAGGTGCAGTAAGGGGAAACACGAGAATATTATACCCTGAGAATTAGCCACGCAGCCAATATAGTTCCAGGCCATTTCTCTCAATACGCGTATGGCGATCTTCACTGTTGTAAAAATCAACGGCTTGATTAACAGCTCTGGAAAGCCAAAGCCTGCTCGCTTGTCAGGAAGCAAAGCCATGCCAGCGTTGTCAAATGCTCCTTGTGCAGCCTCCCTTCCCCTGGCCCTGCCCAGTTCCTACCTGGAGTCTGGCTTGTTCGATAAACTCCAGGGGAGCCTTCCCAAACTGGAGCGCAGCTCCTACCCAGGGGATCCAGCCACTGATGCAGGGCGGCTCATTGCGGCTCCTGGCCAAAAGCCACCTGACCCCAAGCCAGCCTAGGACCGCGGCCAGGAGGGCAGCAACAGCGATGTCCATCTCCCCGCACCCCCTGCCTCCAGCTGCCTTCTTGACCCTGCTCCGGCTGCCCTGTAAGATCCCAGCAGAGTAACTTCTTTCTTTCCTAGCCTTGCCCTTCCTCCTTCTGGGACCGGCCAACAGCAGCCTCTGCCTTTGGGAGGAGCAGGAGGAGGAGGATCTGTTCCTGGCTGGTAATCCAGCAGGATTTGCTCTCCCCATACTCCGGAGAGATCTTCTTAAAGCCAGGTTTCTAAAGATTTATTTCCCCCCTCCTCGTTCAATTACTGCCTCTTGTGTCACTTACTGCAAGCCATTTGGGAGGAGCAGTGACCTATTCCGTTCAAAATAATGAAAAGATGCATATGGGAGGGAAACACCAGCTACTCCCAAACTACATTTCCCATAAGTCCCGGCTTCAAAAACTGGGGAGGGCATTGAGCATTCCCTGGTGTGCTTTTTTTCTTGGCAAGGTCACCAGCAAAATAAAATGTTCTGTTAATAGGGCACCTGGGAGCACAAGAATCTAGGTTGTGAGCACCTCCAGCAATCTAGAGACAGAGAAAGTTTTAATGCGGTTTGTTTGATGCTCAGTTTGCATAGTCATGTTTTCAGAGGTTTTTACATGTCAGGGTAAAGGCAGCCGGTACCGCCCTGGCTCTTCCCGTGTAGAAATAAAGATAAAACGCCCACTGACTGTGTGGATGTGCAAGGGGAACAATATAACTTGTACCCACTGTCTAGTTCAGCAGGTAAAACAACCACTGTGTTCCCAGGAAGGGCTGCAATGCTCATGTTGAGAAATTCTGGAGTGCGTTAAGAGTGCCACTGAACACCTACTTAAAAGTAGGTCATTAGTTTTTCTCTTGTTTCATCCCTGCATCCACAAAATCTCCACAAAAAACATTAAGGGAGAACAACCCAGTAAAAAACTCGGATTAAAATACCTAGGACCTTTTCCTGTAAAAAGAGTAATAAATGATGTAACTGTCAAAATAGAACTACCAAAGAACTTAAAACAAATACACCCAACATTTCACTTCAGCCTTCTGAAAATAGCCCCTCCACCAGACGAATGGCATCCAGGAAAGGGGGGTCCTCATCCAATGTTGGTGGATGGCCAAATCCACTATGAAGTGGAAGAGATTCTGCACTCAAAAATCAGACACAATAAACTTTTGTACTTAATCAGGTGGAAAGACTTTGCTGAATCTTTCCGAGAATGGGTGGAGCAATCTCATGTCAATGCTCCACGACTAATTTCAAAATTTCATAAGCGTTATCCTGACGAACCTGGCCCCTGAGGGGAAGGTCATTTTTAAGGGGGCAGAAATGTCATGTCTGCATCCCTGCATCCATGTCATTGTTTTAAGTGTTGAACCGTTGCTAATACTGTGCCTTGATTTCAGGTTGCAAATGCTCTAATCATCACTTTCGTTTCTCTCCTTCTGTGAGCCTGAGAACATAGCTGTGTTATCTCTTTCTTTGAAGTTCACTGAAATGACCTTGCGCTATCTGGAATGTTGCCGTGTCTTTTTATGCCTTTTTGTCCTGTCTAGCTAAACTCCAGAAGAAGTTCCCAGACTCCTTTCTGTGCAATTCTGTGGTCTAGGGAGGAGGGGGGAAATGTTTGAGTATTTAGAAAACAGGGTTAACATACCTGTAACTTATGTTCATCGAGTTCTTCTGTGCTGACACACATGGGGACTGCGCAGGCGCAGGCCAGCCGCCGGAGAATTTTCTAGAGCTTCCAAGGCTCCGAAGGGGCCGTCTGTCGCGCGCCTCAGCGACCGTCTTCCCGCCCAAACGGTCACGTGATCCTACAGCGACCAACGGCCCCTTCCCTCAGTTCTCCTTTGCCGCCGCTTGACCAACACACTTCAGCCATAACACCTTAAAAACACCAATTCCTGTTACAGCCATCACAGTATTGTGCATTGGAGTTCACAGCGGGGTAGGAGGGAGGGTTGTGTGTCAGCACAGAAGAACTCGATGAACATAAGTTACAGGTATGTTAACCCTGTTTTCATCTTCGTTCTTCTGTGCCTCCACACATGGGAGTGTACCAAGCTTCACACAATAAGGAAGGCGGGGGTGAAGTCCAACACAATTTTATTGAACAAACAAGAACAACAATAAATAGATATGCATATATACATCTATGTAAAAAACTGTGTAAGGACACATAAATACTCAATATTTACATATATATACACCCCAAGGTACATATATACACTCTTTCACTCAAGGGTACCCAGCAGGTACGCCAAGAAAGTCATCCCAAAACTCCTTCAGGAAAAAAGGGAGTGTAAGACAGCCTTGGCCACAGATACATCCTGCTCCGCATTGACATCAACGGCGTAATGCCTGACAAAGGTGTCTGCAGAGGACCATGTGGCTGCTTTACAAATGTTAACCAGGGGCACCCCCCTGAGGAGTGCCGAAGAGGATGCTTGGGACCGCGTGGAATGGGCTCTGACATGGAGCGGGCAAGCCACCCCTGCCAGGGAATAGGCCTTGCTAATGGCCGTCACAATCCACCTAGACAGGGTCTGCGAGGAAGCCCTGTTACCCTTGTCCTTGGCCCCAAAACATACAAACAGGTGAGGACAGGTACGGAATCCCTTCGTCCTATCAAGGTAATAGGCTAGGGCCCTCTTCAAGTCTAGGGAATGGAGGGCCTTTTCCCCCTTAGAGGAAGGCTGAGGAAAGAATGCAGGCAGTGAAATATCCTGCGAGAGGTGGAAGGCGGACACCACCTTGGGCAGGAACCCAAGGCAGGGACGCAGGACCACCTTGTTGGGATGAAACACAAGAAAGGGAGGGTCAGACCGCAGTGCAGACAGCTCACTGACCCTTCTGGCCGATGTGACGGCCACCAAGAATGCTACCTTGTAGGATAGCATATCCAAGGGGCATGTAGCCATAGGTTCAAATGGAGGCAACATGAGACGTGAGAGCACCAAGGACAGCGACCACTGAGGCACTGGCGCTGATACAGGTGGGTAAAGATTGTACATGCCCTTAAGGAACTGGCGGGATTGTGGGTGAGAAAACACCGTAGCACCCTCAACTCGGGTGTGAGCAGCTGATATCGCTGCCAGGTGGACCTTGAGGGAGGAAGCCTTCAAGCCCAGGCCACGCAAGTGGCACAAATACTCGAACACAACCCCCAAGGGACTGTTGTCAGGCACCACTCCTCTGGCAAGTGCCCAGAGCTCAAACCTGCGCCACTTGGCCGCATAAGCGCGCCTAGTGGATGGCCGACGAGCATTCAGGAGGACCCTCTGTACCTTGTCAGTAAAGCCTATCGGGGAGGAACGATCCGCCAAGCCGTTAGGTGCAGCTTCCTGGGATCGTGGTGGACCAGGCTCCCGTTTAGGAGAAGGTCTTGCCGAGGGGGCAGACTCACATACGTCCGTTGGGACATCTGCAGGAGCTTCGGGAACCAAACCTGCCGTGGCCAGAAGGGGGCCACTAGGATGCAGTCCGTCCCGTCCTCCTCTATCTTGCACAGGACCCTGGGAATCAAGGGGAATGGAGGAAACATGTAGTGCAAGCCCTGCGTCCACGTAAACTGGAAGGCATCCCCAATAGAGAGGGGGTCGCTCCCTGCCCTGGAACAGAACGTGTGGGCCTTGGTGGTCGCCGCAGTGGCGAACACGTCTATCACTGGATGACCCCACATCCGGAAGATCGGCCCAATGCACTCTCCGTTCAGTTCCCACTCGTGGTCTAGTAAAGGGGCCCTGCTGAGGGCATCTGCCCGGGCATTGTCTGACCCAGCCACGTGTATAGCACGGAGCGACACGCCGTTCTTGATAGCCCACTGCCAAGTGAGTGTGGCTTCCCGGCACAGGGCCATGGACACTGTGCCCCCCTGCTGATTCACGTAGTACATGGCAGTCGTGTTGTCCGTCTGCACCAAGACATGACGATTTCTCAGCAGTGCTGTAAGAGACACAAGTGCGAAACGAATGGCCCTTAGTTCAAGCACATTGATATGGAGGGTCTTTTCCCTGTCAGACCAGACATCTTGCACCGACACATCACCACAGTAAGCCCCCCATCCCAACAGAGAGGCATCAGTGGTAACCGTGATGTCATGGTGTAGATACCCGAAAGGGGTCCCTCTAAACAAGTTGTCATCAGACAGCCACCAGTCCAAGGAGGAGAGGATGACCCTCGGGATAGAGAATTTGAGGGACGGAGGGTGCAGTAGAGCATCATACCTCCGCACAAACCAGTTCTGGAGCGGGCGCATACGCAGCCTAGCGAAAGGCACCACAGAGGTGGCCGCTGCCATATGCCCTAGTAAGCACTGGATAGTGCGCACAGACTGGAACCGGTTCCTTTTAAACATGGACACTAGACCCCTTAGGGACCGAGCCCTCTCCAAGGGGAGCAGGGCCTTACCCTCCACAGAGTCTAAAAGCGCACCAATGTAGGACACCTTGCAACTGGGCACCAGCTTGGATTTCTCCAAGTTCACCAGGAGCCCCAGGCGTTGGCAAGTGCTAAGTACCAAGCCAATGTCCTGCACCAGCCTAGACTCTGATTCAGCCACGATGAGCCAGTCATCGAGGTACGGAAAGATGGTACAGCCTTCTTCCCGTAGGAAGGAAACCACAGGGGCCACACATTTAGTGAACACTCGCGGGGCAGTGGACAGGCCAAAGGGGAGCACCTTATACCGGAAAACCCTTTGCCGGTAAACAAAGCTCAGGTACTTCCTGTGCTCCTCCCGTATGCCCACGTGAAAGTATGCGTCTTTTAAGTCAAGGACCGCAAACCAATCCCCTTGCTTCAGTAAGGCGATCACCGCCGCCAACGTAACCATTTTGAACTTGGTCACCTTGAGGAAGGCATTAAGGCCCCTCAGATCTAAAATGGGACGTAAACCCCCATCCTTCTTAGGGACCAGGAAGAACCTAGAGAAGAAACCCTTTACAGAGTCCTCATAGGGCAATTCTTCCACAGCACCCTTGGCCAAGAGCGACACGATCTCCGCATCCAGCTCGGCCATAGTGTTATTGACAGCTGTCAGGGGTGAACTGCATCTAGGCAGCTCAACGAACTCCAGCCCGTATCCCAGTTCAACAATAGTTAAGACCCATGAGTCAGATGTTATTGACTCCCACTCAGAGAGGAGTGGACTAAGTCTGTCCGAAAAGTTCGGGGATACGGCTGGCGCGACCCGTCAGTACTGCCTCCCGGCGCCCTGCTGATCTTTCTGCTGGGCCGGTTGCTGTGCCTGACGAGGCTTGAAGGGCCGACGCCTCCTCTGCTGTTGTGCGGGAGGGTAAGGCCGCTGCTGGTAGGCAGGATACTGATGGTAGCCCGGCCGCTGCTGTTGGTATCTGCCCTGGTAGTGGTAAGGGCCAGACCTGGGAGCGTACCGTGACCTGGAGGAGGGCTTGTCCGCTGGAGCCAGACCCAAAGACCGCGCCGTCTGCCGGTCCTCCTTCTTTTTCTTCAGGGTCTCGTCGGTCGATTTGGAGAACAGCGAGTCCCCCTCAAATGGCATGCTCTCCACCCTGGAACGTACCTCTTGGGACAGGGCCGTAGACCGCAACCAGGAGTGGCGCCTGAGGACCACCGCCGACGCCATACCTCTAGCAGCAGTGTCAGCAGCGTGGCTCCCAGCGTTCATCTGCTGCTTAGACAGCCTCACAGCCTCTGTCTGCAGCAGGGACACCACAGCCTTCTGCTCAGGAGGGAGGTCTCGTGTATAGGATGCCAACTTCTCCCAGAGGTACAGCTGGTACCCTGCCATGATGGTCTGATAGTTGGCAATCCTCAGACCCAGGGAAGAAACAATGTACTGGCGTCTGCCCATGGCATCCAGCTTCTTGCCCTCCTTATCGGCAGGCACCGAGGAGTGACCCGATCGCCTGGGGTTGAACTCCTCTGTGACCAAGGAGGAAGGTGGAGGGTGCTTCACCAGCGCCGGCCAGGTACCCTGCTTGATTTTGTAGAGCTGCTCAATCCTCTTGGATGTTGGAGGCTGATCACAGGGCACCTGCCATACCTTCTCCACGATTTCCTCAATACCCTCGAGCATGGGGAAGCCAACGTACGCCGGGTTGTCTCCGTAAATGCGTTTGAGGAGCTTGTCCTTGGTCTGGGGAACTGCCGAGGAGATGTCCATCTCGAGAGCCTTGGCCATCCTTGCCATCTGGTCGGCGTAGATGCGGAGGTCCTCGAATGGCGAGTCCGCCGATGGCACTAGCTCCTCAGCCGGCGATGGTTCGGACCAGGACTCCGACTGGTAGCCGCCAAAGCTCTCCACATCCTCCTCATCGGAACCGAGCTGGGATTCCAGAACCTGGAGCGGAGGGGGAGCCCACGCCGACCTCGATGTCGAAGGCCTCGGTTCCGACACGGAGAAGCCCGCAGGTGCCCCCTCCCATTGGCAACGGTATGGCGAGGGGAGGTAGGAAGCCTGCCGATGCCGGGACGCAGTGGACCGGACTGATCGGACACTGTCCCCGGAACCATGCCGCTCACGACCGACCGGAGGTGGAGACGGACGGGCAGGCGACGGACGGCTCCGACGAGGAGACGGGCTCGGTTCCAGCCTCGGCGACCGAAGGGGAAGCGATGGTCGGCTCCGACGGTGCGGGCTCGGCTCCGGCCCCGACGAGAACTCTGCGGGCACCGTCTCGAAGGCCATCGGATCCGGCACAGGAACGGTGATGTCTTCTGGCTCCGGGGAGCCCAGGTGAGGGGAAGGCGTGTGAGGAAGCACGATGACCTCCTCCTGAGGAGCGGGACGCGGCGACCGATGATGCTTGGTCTTCTTCTTCTTCTTCGCTGGTTCCGAAGAAGACCTCGGAACCGACGCGCTCCTCACCTCCGAAGGGGACCTCGGCTTCGACCTCTTAGGCTTCATCGGAACCGATCCGGACGTCGGTTCAGACCGGGGACTCGGTACCAGGATCCTCGGTTCCGACGTAGGTCTCGGATCCGACCTGGTAGATGACGCGCTACGGGGCGGCCGCACCGGTCCCTGCGCTGGAGAGGCCGCTCTCGACGCCGAGGTACTCGGGGGACGCGGTTTCGACCCCGACCTCGCGGAGGCCACTGAGCCAGCTCTGGAATGCCGTTCGGCAGAGGGGCTTGGGCCGGCCTTGGAGGAGGGCAACGGAGCGCCTCCGGACATGACCTTCTGCCACAGGGAGGAATTCAGTCGGGCCTTGCGCTCCTGCCGGGCCTTGCTGGTGAAACCCTGGCAAATTTTACAGGCCGTCACATTATGGGTCTCTCCCAAACAGAACAGGCACAGTTCATGGCCATCGGTCTTGGCCATTTTCGTGTGGCATTGGAGGCAATGCTTGAAGAGAGCCTTTGAGGCCATCTTCAGGGGCACGCGAAAGGAAGGTCAAAAACAGTCCGAGTCAAATTACCGAGTCCACAACAAAGTCCAAAACGAGATCCGAAGAATAGTCGAGGTCACGAAGTCCGAAGTCAAAAAGCCAAGCAATCAGTCAGAATAAAGCACGAAGCACAAAAAAGCACAGAGCAACGAAGCTCACGTTCTCTCCAAGCGGCGGCAAGAAGAGAACTGAGGGAAGGGGCCGTTGGTCGCTGTAGGATCACGTGACCGTTTGGGCGGGAAGACGGTCGCTGAGGCGCGCGACAGACGGCCCCTTCGGAGCCTTGGAAGCTCTAGAAAATTCTCCGGCGGCTGGCCTGCGCCTGCGCAGTCCCCATGTGTGGAGGCACAGAAGAACGAAGATGAACTGTATTTTCCTCAAGTTTCTATTCCTATCAAGGAAGCGTGTACTGCTTGGATGCCTTCTTGCCTCTGAGTAAACCTATGGATATATATATGGAAAGAACTGGATTTATGAATAAAATCATTTAACCAAGAGCTTGGACTTCTTGTTACAATGGTTACAGGGACCTGTCTGCCATATCCCGTCATCCATAGCCTGACAGTTTGCTTCATTTGTTGTTGGAGCAGAGCCACACTGTTCATAAAGCCAGCTTGGTCTAGTGGTTAGTGTTTTGGAACCGAGAGACCCAGATGTGAATCCCCGCTATGCCACGGAAGCTTGCAGGGTGACTTCAGGTGGGTTGTACTCTCTTAGGTTAGCCTACCTCACAGGGTTGTTGTGAGGGTAAAATGGAGGAGGGGAGACTTATGTAAGCTGGCTTGAGATCCTTAGACCAAGGGCAGTATAAAAATATAACAAACTCAAACAAATGTTTCCTATCTCCAGGAGCCTCAATGATTATACACATGCACAAATACACACACAAACTTTTGATCAATAGGGCTTGCATAGACATGAAGTTGTCTAGTACTGGAGACTAACAACTAGGGTTGCCTACTCTGGTTTGGGAAATTCCTGGAGGTTTTGGGGGGTGGACCCTGAGGAGGCCAGAGTTTATGGAGGAGAGGGGTCCTCAGTGGGGTACAATGCCATAGAGCCCACCCTCCAAAGCACAAATGTCTATAGTTTGGAGATCAGTTATTCCAGGAGATCTCCAGGCCCCACCTGGAGATTGGCAGCCCTATTAACAACCCAGTCCTAGATGCATTTGACCAAAAAATTATTAACAGAGGAACAACAACACCAAACATTGCATTGGCTTTTGCACTGTTCCTTTGACACAAATGCCAAACTTCAGAATGGCAAAATGCCGATTTCAAACTACCCTCTTGGAAGGATCAGCCAATTTCCCCTTGCATGCTCTCGCCAGCTTCATTCGACTAATCTTTGTATTATATTCCCACTTCTAGATAACAAACGAAACCCCACTATAATCTCGGTAATGTTCCTTACATCAGCAGTTGCTGCTGCTGACTCAGCAAGCTGCTAACTTAACAGTGATCACCCCGCATGATAAAACCAAGGATATGTGATGGGAAATCTCTAATTCCCTCCCTACCTTGCCACCTGGTGCCCTTGAAATATAGGGTGCTGGTAATAAGTGGATTGAATGTAGTCAATGTCATTCTGCAACATCTTCTTACAAATGTTCCCCACGTTTCAGAAGAGGTCCGAATGACCTAGGTTAAGAACAAAAACAGTGAAGCTAAGCAAAGAATGAAAATGAAAGAAAAATAGTGACTTTGACAAGGAACAGACCCTGCAGTGCATGCAGGATCCGCCTTTTCTTCTGTTACAAGGGGCAAGAGGAGTGTTTCCATTCTCCAGGTGGGGCCCTGGAGTTCTCCTTGAATTACAACTGATCTCCCGACTACAGACACCAGTTCCCCTAGAGGCTTGGAGGGTGGACTTTATGGCATCACATCCCTACTAAGCTCCTTGCCCTCCCCATACTCCACTCTTCCTAGGCACTGCCTCCAAATCTCCAGGAATTTCCCAAGCTGGAGTTGGCAACCCTAACAATTCCAAAGTTGTGTGTTTCCGTGTAAGAGACTGGGACAGAGGTGGTTGTCACACATATTATGAGAGAGGTCACTGCTTGCTGCTTCTCATGGAGTTCTGTTACAGCTTCCTCCCCTTCCCCTCCCCTCCCAATTGTGGTTTAAAATGGTTGTTGTGGGTTTTCCGGGCTGTATTGCCGTGGTCTTGGCATTGTAGTTCCTGACGTTTCGCCAGCAGCTGTGGCTGGCATCTTCAGAGGTGTAGCACCAAAAGACAGAGATCTCTGTCTCTGTCTGACACTGAGAGATCTCTGTCTTTTGGTGCTACACCTCTGAAGATGCCAGCCACAGCTGCTGGCGAAACGTCAGGAACTACAATGCCAAGACCACGGCAATACAGCCCGGAAAACCCACAACAACCATCGTTCTCCGGCCGTGAAAGCCTTCGACAATACATCGTGGTTTAAAATGTTTGTGTAAAATTTCTATTCCATTATGGATCTGAAGAAATTAGGCCTGATTCATAAAAACTTCCTGACCTGGGTAGTCCAGGTGAGCCTGATCTTGTCAGATCTCAGGAATTAAGCAGGGTTGGCCTTGGTTAATAATTGGATGGGAGACTTCCAACAAAGGCCAGATTGCAGAGGCAGGCAATGGCAAACCACACCTGTTAGTCTCTTGCCATGAAAACCCCACCGGGGTCGCCATAAGTCAGCTTTGACTTGAGAGCACTCTCCACCATGAAAACTTATTCTAGAATTAACTTTAAAATTCCTCTTGATTTGTTTTGCTTTGCTACAACCAGGGGCGGTGCAACGGTGTACGGCGCTTGCGGCCAGTCGGCTGGCCACGCACCCTCCCCGCGTGTGCGTGAGCGCACCGGCCTGTGTGATGACATCACATGTGACGTCATCATGGGAGCAAGCGCGCCGCCGGCGGCCCAATCGCTGCGGCAGGTGGTCTCCGAGCTCTCCCGCTCAGTTGCCTGTGCCGCCGCAGATGCCTGCCTGCGGCGGCTGCGCCCAACTGGGGGCTTATGCTGGTGGTGGCGGTGGCGGCGGCGCGGGGTGGGATAGGAGGCTGCTGCTTTGTGGCGCGCGCTCCTGCCCCGTGCCTCCTCCAGCGCTCCCTCTGGCACCCCGCGCCTGAGGCCACCGCCTACCTGGCCTCAATGGGCGCGCCGGCCCTGGCTACAACAAACCCCTTTGGAAAAGAAGAGGGAGCGACTGAGCAGCTAGTACGCAAAAGTCAATCTATTTGTCCCTGTATACCACTTCTTGGGAATTAGGACAGGGAACTCATTGCATGCATGCTCCAATCAGTACTCTTTTATGGGAGAATGACTGAAAAATCTGGTGAGACAGGATGGATAAAAGGGGGGGAAGCGAAGTGAAAGGAACAGAGAAAACAGGCAGCTGAGGAAAGGAAGAGATAAAAAAGGGTGGTGGGAAATAAAACCTCACACGGGAACGGAAGGCAGAGGAAGCGTTAGAGTTGCCAGTTCTAGGTTAGGAAATCTCTGGAGATTTGGTGTGGATGGGGGAAGGACCTCAGCAGGGGATGATGCCGTAGCAGCCATTTTCGCTAGGGGAACTGATCTGTCTGGAGCTCAGTTCTAATTCCAGGAGATCCCCAGGCCCAACCGGGAGATTGGCTACGTTAGCATGTTCTGCTGTTGTAAGGATCAAGGAGCTAGTTGGGGTTGTGGGTGAGCAAACCAGTTCTTTATATCTTTTATATTTTTGAATATATACTTGTGGTTTTGCTTTACTTGCCCTATTTAATAGAATTGTTTTATAGAACATCTGGGGTATTTTTAAATTGAAAATGGCATTTTATTAGAAAATGTAACAGAAAATAAATGGCATTTAACATACGGATTTAATCAAGTCCTTGACTGCAGGATTCCAGCATATACAAATTAATGATTAAATTAACCAAACCAAAGGCCATAATTTATCACAAGTTGTCTAGATAAGCTTGAGGTTAAAACTCATTTTACCTCTGCAAATATGCAGCTTCTGAAAGAACAATGTTTTTCAAGATTACCTATAGCATGAACAAATTTAATAAGAATTCCGGTTCATCTGCAAATGTGGGGGAACAATATCCAAGAGACCTTACAGATTTTTTAAAAACTGAGAAATATATCATTTCATTGTAGATTTAATACTCAAACACGCCTGGATTTACTAGAACCTGTTTTGCTTGATAAAAAAAACTGTTTTCTGAGCGGAAGACTCTTAAAATTTGTATCACCTGGAGTTGACCAAAGAATCACTGAACAAGTACTAAGTTTCTGTTCTATGAAAATATCAGTTTAGATAATGTCCTGTGTATAATTGTTTGATAACCTCTAACCCTTTTCATTGTCTGATGTACTTGGATGAATGATATATGCCCACTGCGTGAACAAATACAACGGGCTCTAGAAAATGGATTCAGCGGCTCCCTTCTGGCAGGCGGATAGAAAAGCAGCACAAAGTGGTTCAGCGCTGTACTTAGGACTGGCAGCGTCCAGGTGGTGGCAGGAGATCTCCTGGAATTACAACCGATCCCCGGGCCATAGAGATCATTTCCCCTGGAGGTTGCTTTGGAGGGTGGACTCTATGAAGTTATACCCCCTGAGTTCCCTCCCCAAACTCCACTCCCTCTAGGCTCCGCTCCCAAAATCTCTTGGAATTTACCAACCTGGAGCTGGCAACCCTATGCTCACTGTGGATCTAGGGGAAAGCCTATTCCCAGGAGCAGTCATTCTATGCTGCAACCCAGCATTCCAGTCCAAGATCACTTCTGCTGCTCCTACCACTCTCAGCATAGTCTATCTGGGCTCAGAGACCTTTACAGAAAAACCCATTCTGCATTTTCGTTGCAACTTTTGTGCTCCCTGTGCGCCTCTTTCGGAAGCCAGGTCTGCCCCCACCCCCACCCCCAGTCTCAGCGAGGCTGTCCTGGGAACCACTGGGATGCCTGCAAGGCCAGGGGAGGGCTGGAAAGGGCTCTACGAAGCTGAGTGCTGCTGTCCAAAAGGAGGGAGGGGGGGGTCTATCTGGATTCAGAGACTTGTTTGGAAAATCCATTCCACATTTTCTTTGCCACTGGTTGTGCGCAGCAATGCAATGCAAGTAACTTGACATTCTGGGCAAGCCTCTCCTTCTGGGAACCACCGGGATGCCTGCAGGGCTGGAAGGGGCTGGGCTCCACCAGTCTCTCCGCAGCTGAGTGCAGAGGGTCTCTTCCGGCCAGACACCTTTATGGAAAATCCAGTCCGCATTTTCTTTGCAACTTCCTGTGCTGTAATACTGTTCATGCAAGGCCCATGCAAGTACAGGCTGGGTAGCCGGATCAGAGGCCAGCGGCTTGAGAGGTGGGTGGGCCTTCCCGCCTCTCCCCCCACCCCCACAGCCCGCACTGAACGGGAAGCCACCCCTGGCTGGACGGATCTGACGGCGGTGGCTTGAGAGGTGGGCGGGCGCTTCCTCCCTTTCCCAGGGGAAGGGAAGGGCGCCTGCCCGTCCTACAGCCTAGCCAGCCGGATCCGAAGCCGGCGCCTTGCAAGGCGAGCGGGCTCTTCCTCTCCCCCAGAAGAAGGGAAGAGAGGCGCGCCTGCCTGTCCGACAGCCTGGCCGGCCCAATCCATGGCTGGCGGTTTGATCATATCTATGTATATAGATATTTTTTTAGGCAATTAATTAATTTATACTGTTTGTTATACTTATGAATGGCTTGTGGGCCGTAACAAAGATTATTTAATTTATATAAAAAATTGGAGTGCAATGTGCTTGAATTGCCACAGCAATTCAAGCACATGGTATATTCCCAAATGTGAATTCAGACGCCCAGTGGCAACTTAAAGATTAACAACATTTATCCCATTATGAACACTGAGACGGGAACTCTGACTTGGGGAAGCTCCTACTGGAATAAATGGTCTGTTTAAGGTGCTACTGAATTAGTTTTATTTTACTACAACACAGTAGCACGATTACACGTCCAGAACTGAAATACAGAATCAGGATTCACCATCAAGCCAGCCCAGGGGAAACAGGGCCTCTTCTAAAACGGAGCCTTCTTCAACACATAACTTAAGCCTCAGATTTATAAAAAACAAGTATTATTGACGGTGCATTGATTTCTATAAATGTAATGGCCAAGTTACTGGGATTGTTGGAGATGTGGAGGACCAACCTTGGCACGGAGGTATTGAAGAGACAGTGTGGATTAGTGTCAGACTAGGCACTATTTGAAAATGCATCTTTTCTGTCAATCATGGAACAGAGGAGACCAGCCTATAATACTAAGATCAAGTAATTAGAACATGGTCTTTTTTCCAAGTTCTTATCTAAAAACAGTTTACAAAAATGGTAACTGAGAAACATACAATCTAGCATCAATATAATCTACATACAAATATGAAAGCAAAAATGAAAGACTTTCTAAGTTATGACAAGCTTCTATTCCAGCCTAAGCTTTTGTGGACTACAACAGCCAACAGATGCTTGTGGGTCTTCGTTGGGCAGTAGGGGCCTCACCCTCCAGGTGGGACCTCCCAGAATTACAGCTGATCTCCAGACTACAGAGATCAACCCCCCTGGAGTAAACGGCTGAGTTGGAGGGCGGGTTCTATGGCCGTATACCCTGCTGAGGTCCCTGCCTTCCCCAGGCTCCACATCCAAATTCTCAGACATTTCCCAACCTGGAGTTGGCAACCCTACGGGCAGTCATTTATATATGTTATGAAAAAGCGTCAAAAGGTCCATGAAATGCAGGAGATACAAGGTGACATGTCATTATATAAAATTCAAATTTAATCAAGAAAAGCACGCGTTCTGCTAATCTTTCAGACGCAACTAGGCACTAGTGACATCGGGAGGGATACTGCTGAAGGAACCTGAAAACTACATATCCCAGAAGCCCCAGATTTGTATATGTCATTAACAAGAGACTTTAAAGTTGGGATTCTTCGGAGACTGCACTTTACCAAACCGTGCTGCCGCTACTTCTACAAGAGAGCTTTACAAAAATGAAGCTGGGGAAGTAGTTTTGCCAAAAGATGCAGATTTGTGATGTAAAACAAGGGCGCACTGAACTGTTCCAGATAATTCCAGGTTAACAAAACAGCCTGTGTTCCATGCTGAATGCTATCCAAAAAGGAAGAGAAAAATGCTTCATTTTCAGAGAGGTGGCCGAGAACCGACAAGTTCATTCTGTCTGCATGTGCTGCTTCTGTGGCGGAACTAGGTATTGATCACATTCGCATCGGTATTGCTAGTGGGGGTGCAAAGTGGGCAGAAGGACAGGAAATTTGTGTTCAAGCGCAGCTGTTTGCTTCCAGGCTACTACAAAATGCCGATTTGGATCACTACTTGTACATTGTGTTCGGGCTGTGGGGTTGTTGTGCCCCACTAAGTATTACAGACATTTAAAACTGTTTAACTTGAATAGGATGTGCACTTGTGAGCCCAAGCCTGTTTTCTCAGAAGTAAGTTCCACTGACTTCAATAGAACTTACTCCCAAGTAAGTATGCATAGGATTGGAGTACAAGTAAGGTCACTATAGCCTATCATTTGCAATGCCCAGGGCATTTTGGAACAAAGAAGGAGACTGAAACATAAGTAGAATGCTAAGACTTCAGCTACTGCTAACAAATGTGTGTGTGTGTGGGGGGGATAATTTAGGGTTGCCAACGGAAGAAAAATAGAGAAAATGTTCTGTCCCTTTAATAGAGGCTTAATAAGCTGTTTATTTACCAGGTGATTTACTTGCATGACATGAAAAGCTGCCTGCACATACTTTTTTCATTGATAAAAGGATTTCATTAAAGAGTTTTGCTGCCTTAGACAGATGTTTGCTTTGTTTTGAGTTCTGTAGTCCTAGCTCCAATGCATTGTTTTGCTTATCAGAGATCTTTGCTGTTTGATTGAATTGTTTTTCATATGTTGTAATCCACCTCTGGTCTCAGTGGGAAAGGTGGGCCTTAAATGCAGTTAGTGACAATGATTGATGATGGAGACGAGGAGGAGGAGGAGGAGGAGGAATACCAGTTTCAGACTGAACTGCCAAAACTGGTCCATATTTTAAAATGAGTAACCAAATGTGTATCTTTTCAAAGCAGAACAAAAATGTTAAAACATGTTTTAACCTGAACCAGTGTTTCAGTCTACTTGAGATTCCATATGATACCACTTTGACTTACAAATTTTGGTTTGCTTAGTGTGGCTATACAAGGAAAATGTAATTCGATTACAGTTTTTACAGATGTGGGGTATGTTCAAGGATAATTCTTGAGAAGGTGAACTCATTACAAACTTTTAATTTTGTGCCAAGGCATTTAAAGTGAGCTGAACACAAACATTATCTAGGGAAAACTGACCAGTCTTCTGCAATGGGAAGTTTACATAAAATAATCATTTGTTCCAATTTCTTCTTGGTTATTTCCCTTAGTAACTTTTCCTTTGGATCTTACAAAAACCCGGCTACAGATCCAAGGCGAAGCTGCTGTACGTAACTATGAAGATGCTTCAAGAAGAACTATCCCGTACCGTGGCATGCTACGTACAGCAGCTGGGATAATTCAAGAGGAAGGGGTGCTAAAACTGTGGCGAGGAGCAACACCGGCGGTTTACAGGCACATAGGTCTGAAATACAAAGCCTGCCTAACTGCCTACCCCCCCCTCTCTCCCCCACCTACCTACCTACTTAGATTTGCAAAAAGAGGTACTGGAAGAGTTCCCTTAATCAGCCTCTACATCGTATACTAACTTTTGCCAGTGAAAGTTTAAATTACTGAATAAAATTCAGCTTTGATTTCCTTACAAGCCGAGCCCTTAGCAAGGTACCTGACCTATAAAAAACTCTGTGATGTACAATCATACTCCAAGCCTTGTAGCTTGACGTTTTCTTCCCAGTTTTCCAGGCATTATGTTTATTTTAAAAAGAGACACACAACCCTTAACCACAACTCCATATTCTAGGATTAAAACACCTTCAGATTCAAGAAGAGAGCTATAGATTCATTTATGTACCATGGAAATTGTAAGTTAAGGTGCTTCCCCCTTATACTATTGAAACAATAACCATATTATGCACCTGTGCACACTTAAGCTTAACAAGTTACACTTGCAACTCCACACAGCCCTGCTTCCCCTCGGTATTTCCCTTGTGGTCTTTCACTGTGGCTTTATCATAACTACTACATGCACTGCCTCAAGGTGTTCAAAGAACTTCAGATATACCAGTAACCTTTATATCAAGTCTGCAAGGTAGACCATCATGAATATCCCTGTTACTTAGTATCTTCCCAGTTTGTCCAATAGTTTAAAAATGCTTTAGGGATACACCTCATTTCCACTGCTGCTATGCCAATACTGCTGTGGAGAGAAAGGAACAATAGGCGAGAGCAGACCGTGATTCACAACAACCATGGATTGCACTCCATGGTTGTCACGATCCCATAAATCCAGGGCAAAGGACTCAAAAATAAACTTAGAGGAGGTCACCCTAGAAAGGTGACCAAACCATATACTTTAACTGTAGTTACAACATGGATTCTGCAGTCGAAGAAATAACCACAAAGAAAAAGTGTACATAATTTACAGAAAAGGACTAGAGACAGGGATGAACAATGAGAATTCTCTCTCATAAGCATACATAGATGCACCTTGTGCTCTTTTGCACCTATGTAGAAGCAACATGCCTGCCTGCCTCTCTCTCTCACACACACATGCAGAGGTATGTCCTGCTTTTCTCTCACTCACATAAAACAACATTTCTGTTGCTGCCCTCCACCCCCACTCCATCTACTAGCTTCTGAAAAGTTGCCATTTTGCTTTCTAGCGGAGGCTCTGCTCTGCATGGTTCAGCCAGCCATCTGGTGCATTTGCCGCTCTCCTTCCTAATTCTTATCCAAGAAGCATTGCGCAACTTGATTGCTCACTTAGAACTGAAAGCTTGTATCTTTAGAAACATACCACAGATTTTCACCAATAACCTTGAAATTTGTGCTGTAATCCGGCATATGAAAAGGTGTGTTTTGTGGTGGGCATGGAAACAGTCACAAACACTTTGCAACTACAAGATTCGGGTCCAGTAGCACTTAAAGGTATCTGACGAAGGGAGCTCTGACTCTTGAAAGCTCGTACCCTGGAAATCTACTTTATTGTGCTACTGGACCCGAATCTTGCTCTTCTACTACAGACCAACATGGCTACCTACCTGAAACGATGTAAATACAGGGGACCTGTTGAGAATTTTCTAGGGCCTTGAGGCCCACAAAAAGTGGCCTCAGACAAATCGCATGAGCACTTTCCAGTACATGTGACACTTTGACAGTATTCTGCAGCAGGTGTTTACAGGCAACAATGTTTCCTCTTTCTCCTTCACATACACAAATACCGAGGCAGAAGAACACACACATGTTCTCTCATGAGATTGGCATGAAAAGGGCTCCTTAAAAGGTATGAAGTCTGAAAACCACTGGAATAAATAATGAAGACAGAAAGACATATCAGTGACCTCTTCCATTCCTCTTCCAGTAATGGTCCTTATTCTATTATACAGTAATATACTAAAACATTCTCACATATTCTTGGCCCTACAGTATACAGTGGAGTGCGCATGGTTGCGTATGAACACCTTCGCGATTCTGTGCTTGGCCGAGCAGCGGATGGGAGCTTTCCTCTATGGTAATACTGCCCACATTTGCTATCTGGTGCTAAAGTGTTATATCAGAAACACAAGTCACACATACGCCATGTCGAGTGGAAGCATCAACATGCCACCACATCATCATTCTCTTCACCTCCATTTTACTGTTACAACCACACTGTGAGGTAGGCAAGAGGCATGGCTTGCCAGCTTGGTCACCGCCTAGAGCTGTGCTGCTGGCAGCTGAGAGGAAGACATGCCCTGAAGGCCCTGCCAGCATCTCTGGAGCATCTTTCTCCTAGCTGCCAGTGGCATTGTGGAGAATGGTGATGAGCATAGCCCATGGCCATTACTGCCTCCTGAACTGGCGCTGCCTGCTCTGGTCCGAGACAAGCCCAGGAGGCAGTTTAAACCCATAATGGGCAACACAAAGTTCCCACTTGGGATAACAACATACCCCAACCCACACCGACTCACCTGGCACCAGCAACAGGCAGAGGTCTTTGCTTGCCCTACATTATTATTGGGGCTGAATATGAGGTGTGGGGGAGGAAATCACTTGCTGTGAATCTCCCCGCAGCTATCTCAGGCCATGCAGCTTTGCACGTAGTAAGACCACATGATGCTTCCTGATCTCTCATACACACAAAGGTGAAATCAAATAGTTTCTCCTTCCCCAACCTGGCCACTGTAGTAGGGAAAGTGGACGGCTGTGCATTCTTGCTCTTGTTATAAGACCAGGAAGTCAAAAGCCAGTCCCATTGTATCATTTATTTATAACTTGCTTTTCTTACCCAGTGGAAACCCAAAGTGGTTTATATCATTCTCCTCCCCTCCATTTTTATCCTCACAACAACTCTGTGAGATAGGCTAGGCTGAGTGTCTGTGACTGGCCCATGGTTACCAGCAAGCTTCCATAGCAGAGTGGAGATTCAAACCTGGTTCTTCCAGGTCCTACTTTGCACTCTAACCACTAAGTCATACTGTTTCTCTAGTCCCATGTTGCTACTTTTGGTATTCTGGCTTCTGAGAGGACATGCCCAGACAGCATCTATGCAAAGGTTTGCTTAGGGTGTCTATGAGCATTGTTGTAATGCACACTCAAGGGGTAACTCCCAGAAGTGTCGCCATCTGCATGTCACTTACCCAAATCATAGCATTATTCTGCTAAAACATACCCCTCCTGCCATACTCCTTAAAGTCAGTGTGTTTTGACTACAATGGACTGAAGGGCATAATCAAAGACAACAGGACATTCTAATGTAAAATTCAATCAAGTGTAATAGATCTCTGTATCAGAATACTTTCAGAGTTAACTTCCTTTATAATCTAGAATTGTTTTCTTGTCTGTTGCAACAAAAAGAATAGAAGAGTTTTGCTGTTTACTTATTATTTATTCATACTGTGTGTATCCAGGGATGTTTTTCTGGGAAAAGAGGTGGTGGAACTGGGGATGCAGCTGCAGGAGCCCAAAGTTGGCTCGGCGCGGAGGGCAAACTTCCCTCTGTCTGGAGATCAGGGGGTGGGGCCACCAGCCATGTGACCATTTTTAAGAGGTGCCGGAACTCCGTTCCACTGCGTTCCAGCAGAAAAAAAGCCCTGTGTGTGTCATACCTTTCTCCCCAACAGGGACCCAAAGTGGTTTACATTATTCTCCTCTCCTCCATTTTATCTTCACAACAACCCTATGAGGTAGGTTAGGTGGAGTGTATGATTGGCCCAAGGTCACCCAGCAAGCCTCCATGGCAAAATAGAGCTTTAAACCTGTGTGAGATATAAAATGTCCACAGATTACAGCATCTGATGAAATAAACACTAGGGCATGAAAGTTTGTGTGACTACAAATCTTTAAGATGCCACAAGACATGTTTTTGTTCTGGAAATATCATTCAATTGTAGAAAACTACGCCAATTTCTATCTTAGAAGCAGGTCTTATTTATCTTAATGTCCACATAGGTATGCTGAAGATTGCAGTAGCAAATTTCTGATTTCTTTTTTCTTGTTGTTTGATAGGAAAGCTGTTTTGGGAGGTATGACAGCTGGTGCCATTGGTCAGTTCTTTGCCAGCCCAACAGACCTGGTGAAAGTGCAGATGCAGGTGGAAGGAAAGAGAAGGCTGGAAGGGAAACCATTGCGGTGAGGTTTTAAGCAGCTTTCCTTCCCGGGATAACACTTGCATCCAAATAGCACCCCAATCTCTCCAGGTTTTAGAACCATTTTTACAGGTGCTAAAGATTGGTTAATTTGATTTTTAATGGATGTTTGAGAAAAGTAGACAGTGCCAGCTTGATACCTGAGCCTTGCTTTGTGGTTTGTCCCTGCCAGCATGCACCAATTAATTCTGGGAACTTTGGGTACACGTTTTCGTGGAAAGGTCTTAGAAAAGGCACCCCTTGGCATTGTGGTTATACACATGTACAGGTGTAGGGGTCCCCTTTGGGACATGATTCTATGGTGCTCGGTGAGAACACTGATTCCTGATCCATCAGAAACCCATAAACCTCTCTTGGTGGTCATGACGTCTGAACAGCTCCTTATCTTAACTCTGCTGGCACACTGTCAATGCAACACGTATCACTCTCATCCCCTTTGCCAACTTCTGGGCTCCTGCAGCTGCATCCCCAGATCCTCCTAAAAGCACTGAAAGAATCCAGCAAAATGAGATCCAAAGTCTAGCAATCCATGTTTTTCTCTCACACCGTAACATCCTGTAGGACCAAACACAGTTGGGATCATGTGGGTTGGAGGGGTCATTTGTTGAAAAAATCCATTTGGTCAAGACAAAAATCTTATCTCAGTACTGAGAAGTACTTTTCAAATATTTGCAACTTACTTATGGTTAGTTTGCGGTATGCAAAATAACCACCCAGTGGTCTATTACTGTTGTTTCAGCAAAAGTCACAGTTCATCGTGGAAAGGCAGGGTCTGAAATTCATTTTTTTCAAGATGGCAGGCCAAACTCAAAGTGCCTTAGGCTTCTTATGGCTGGACCCCTCTGGATAAGAGGGCTACACTAACACAAAACAGCAGAACCAAATGGATTTTTCCATGTCAATAACAGGGAAACCCTGGCTGTACGTATGGCTTGCATTGCTGGACTATGGCCTGCGTTTTTAGGATACAGGTGTTAGTAAGGTACAATTGTTTTGATCCCAATCAATCCTAGATTCCGTGGAGTCCATCATGCATTTGTGAAGATCCTGTCTGATGGAGGAATACGAGGCCTTTGGGCAGGTTGGGTGCCCAATGTCCAACGGGCTGCTCTAGTAAACATGGGAGGTAACCTGATTAATCTCTAGCCTAACAGTTCCCTACGTAGCACTCCCTTCTTTTTATGTCCTGGTTGTACTCTTGAGGTAAACTGCTGTGCTTGGCTATCGTCCTACTTGGCCAGAAAGTTCAGTGGGTGACTCTGAGTTGATCATTCTCTCTCTCAACCTAACCTACCTGACAGGGCTGATGCAAGGATAAAAAAGGGGCAAGAGAGAACTGTGTACACCACTCCAAGCTCCATGCATGGTCAGTTAAAATGTAATAAAAAGGAAAACCTGGGCAGATTCTGAATGCAGAAGCTGATAATGGAGGGAGCAGGGCAGTTCCCGTGATGTACTATGTGGTGTGATGAGCATAAACCCCAAATGGAGAACATGCATTGTAAAAAACCCAAGAAAACGCTTTTCTTTCCTTTGCCAACAGATCTGACAACTTATGATTCCGTTAAACATTTTTTACTTCTCAACACATCACTTCAAGACAACAGCATCACTCACAGCATTGCAAGGTCTTGTATCCCTTCCTTCCCCTTTTTCTCATACTCAGCTTTGGTAGAAATGTCTCTTTATCCCTAGATAGTAATATAGTCATCTTGGTTTTCAACATTGCTGTTTAAGCTATCCACACCACACTGGACTGTTAAATAAAGGTATCTCAGTTAGGGCCAAACCAACTGTTGGGTCCAAACCAAATGTTACGTTAATCACATGGTTGCTGTCAAAAATAACACAGATGTGATTCTTCTCCATCATATGTTAGAACTAACCCACTGTGTGATGTCACGGAGTTATGTGCTCCTCCTCCTGCCTGCTGCACTGATGAGTTGGCGGCTGCTGGCAGAGAGAAAGGAAACTGGCCCATCGTGATATCAGCACAACACTGTGAAAATTCTACTAGACATGATTGAAGGGACTGGAAGGAGCTAAACAAGGGGGTGCTAATTTTAGCAACTGCTGTGTTTTACAGTAACATCTTGTTTAGCCATGGGTATCTAAATTACCCTACTTACTCTTCGGTATCCCGCTGATTCACTATACTGTGTTGAAGTTAGCGCTTTGCATCTCTGGTAGCTACAGTGTTCTGTAATGGAGCCATTTAGTGTCTTATTTTAAGCTGGAAATCATTCATTTATTAGTAGGAATAGCCAGTTCATTATATGAGCCCAGACCAAGAGAATTTATCAATGGAGCTTCTAACTACACTGTTACAATCTATGTGCATCTCACGATTCAGGCAATGCATGTTAAAGTGCTAGAAATGTACTACTCTCTCAGCCAAGGCTTCCTTTAGCCCCAGCAGCCTTCTTCCAAGGGAAGAGCCTCTTCTATCAGTTGAAGGATCCTCAGGCAAGAGGAATGCTTCAAAGCTACCTAAATCACAGGAAACAAGCCATTATGTAGGCAAGAAGATATATTTATTTTGGTTCAATGTTCTCAAAATGTCACCTTGTAATGATGGGGTGGCCTGAGTTGCACTTTCTCTTCCCAAGCTAGAGAAGTCTCCTGACGGCAGACAGGGGCACCTCTTCACTCTTTTCTATGGTTGCCATCCTCCAGCTGGGGCCTGGAGATGTCCTGGTATTACAAGTGATCTCCACACTACAGAGATCAGTTCCCCTGGAGAAAATGGCTGCTTCAGAAGATGGACTTTATGGCATTACATGCGCCGAGGTCCTCCCCCCTTTAAAATCCAATCCCCCCAGGCTCCACTCCCAAATTTCCAGCTATTTCCCAACCTGGAGTTGGCAACCTGATGTCTCTTCTGGCTGTAATGAGAAGGGGGTGGGTGGATGGCGGCAGCTGCCATTGTGCAGTGATGCATCTCAGTTGCTGGGGGGAAAAGAGTGCTTTGCTATAACAGGACATGTTGATACTAGGCAAAAGAGGGGAAAAACGGGTGAGGAAAAACAGGGAAATGAGCAGACTGAGCATTCAGCAGCCATCCTCCAATATGGTATTCACAAGGCTGCAGTCTAGATTTGTATTTAATTATCTGATTAAAAGCAAATAAAGACAGCCCTAATTTTTTAAAGCAAACGGGTAACACATATTTGTATTTGAAAATTGTGCCCATTTTCTCTTAGAGAACAAATCTTAGGATTTGTTCCACAGGCAAACAAATGCCTACAGCCAAGTGAATTTGCCCTTCTTTGGACACGCAGGCTTTGATGTGTGTGTTTTGTTCAAATGTTTTAATAGTGGGTGTTCTGGCCTGGTAGCTGCTGTTTTGGGGACTCCTGCAGATGTGATCAAAACCCGAATAATGAATCAACCAAGAAATGAACAGGGAAAGTATGTAAAATATTTCTTGCTCTTAATTACCATTTAGAGCCAGAGCCAAACGTTTAGTAAGAAAAGACAGAAGCCTGTTACATTGTGAAGTAGATCAAAAACCTATCCAGGGTCTACATTCTTAATCTTCTCTGCTATTGGCAAGTGTTAATTTATAAGAGCAAATGTGTAAGAGATTTAATTTATTAACATAATTTAGAAAGATACTTCTCCAGAGGATCTTCTATACAAAATTTAAGACTGTATTAAGAGAAATTAATGATCCTTTCATTTACTGAACAGCATTAATCCCAAATGAAGTATTATTTAGTTTTGTGGTTTGGCAGAAGAGAATATTTTGAAGAATTATGCCAAAAGATTTTACTTTAAAAATCTTTATGTATATTGTAATCCTAATTTCATTTTCTCCTTACATTACTAGAGGTCTACTATATAAATCTTCCACAGACTGCTTGTTTCAGGCAATTCAAGGTGAAGGGTTTCTGTCTCTGTACAAAGGTTTTATACCAACATGGATGAGAATGGTAAATTTCCTTTAAAAATTTCTTTTAGCATAATACAGTAAAGTCAATGGCTCGCATTTCTATGTTATGCAGCTATAAGATGCCTTTTGGATACTGGTACTTGCGCGTGCGCGTGCGCGCACCCCCCCTCACGATTTCAGTGTTAAGCATTGTAATCATATATTTTTAACAAACTGAATATCAGCAGAGTAATAATGAATGATTGTATGTAATTCCATAGGACCAATATACATGCAAAGTGCCTAACACCTTATTCACGAATAGATAATAGGGATTGTCGGATTGTGCTCATCATCTCAGCCCACACTCCCAGCCTATTCTTTTGCGGTGTGAAATGCCTCCTGTTCTTCTTCGAACCACCTTAGCCATGGTTAACATCACTGTTGCTAAACAAAGGTTAAGGCTAGTGGGAGAAAGAGAAGGAAAATGCATACTCCAGAAAAGAGGGGTGGGAGAAAAGAAGGATACAGTCCCACAGTCTGCTTCCAGTTGCTTGGCCAGAGGGGAGTATTACATGTAGAGAACACTGCTATAAAATCCAAGATACTCAAGAATTATAACTTACTAGCAACAAAGTCTGTTGTGGGAAAAAATACAACAGGCTCTAGAAAGGGGAGTGAGGGCAGGCGGCATTCCCTCCTCCTCCTTCAGTGATCCTGGCCGGATGAAGGCAGGAAGGCGGGCATGGCCACCTGCTCTGCGCCTGCCATTGGCCAGGTGAATGGGGGGTGGACATTGCCTCCTGCTCTGCTCCTGATCTCAGCTTGGTGAAGGCGGGGGATGGGCTTTGCCACTTGCTCCCCTCCTGATCCCAGCTGGGAGAAGACGGGGAACAGGCATTGCCACCTGATCCATGCTATTTCTCTACTGCTGCACAATGAATATTACCTCTTATTTACAATGATAATTCCTGTCTTTTTTACAGGCTCCTTGGTCTTTGGTCTTCTGGCTATCCTATGAACAAATCAGAAGAATTACTGGAATCAGTTCGTTTTAGGAATATGATTATCCAATATGCTATTAAGCCTTCAACGGAACTTTTGTCTGAATAAGGTTGTGTACAGATGATATTTTATTGAAGATTCACTGAGCAGCAAAATCTCTTTTGAATCTGGCTTGTAGGGGCATAACCAAGGCTGTTACTTACAGTCAAAAAACTATTTACAAGGTGCATCAAGAGACAAATAGAAAAAGGAACAATAAATGATAGTAAATGTTGAATCTTTAAAAGGGCTGCCCCTAAGCAACAATGCATTGTAGAAGGATCCTGGATCACTGATTGTCATGTGTGTAAAACAGTGAACTTTGATAAAGGGAAGAGTGGGGTACAAATAGAAAGGATATGTTATATACAATTACCGATGCAGGATCTTTCATTATTACATTGACACTTGTTGGAAGAAAACATACTGCTTGTGATAACCTCTAGGTACCTTCCCCCAAAAGCCAAGGATTGATTATATGGTGCTGAAACCCATTAATACCCTGGGTATTTCATTTCTGCCCATTTGGCTGCACAAATATGCTAGCAAAACATTCTAAGGTATAGTACAACCAGCTGTTTGTTCATTTGTTGAAAACATCTGTTTATGATACTGTTGATACATATAGTTCCACGCTATTGGTGAAACACCCAAAGAAAAATGAACACCTTAAGATGGTGGGTTGCATGGATGTACTGGGCACAATTCACGATTTGCCTCAACGGAAACAACGCAGAATGTATTTTTTAAAACTCTGTGGACGTTACATCTAGAACAGAATTATTACAGCTAACATACACTGCACAGCAGCACATATTCCATTCCAATATACTATTTTTTGTAGATCATATACAGATCGCAAAGAACTAGAAAAGAACTTCAGCCAGGATAACACAGAAAAATCAAATTCATATTAGAGAAATATGTGGCATTTCCACTGATGAACAGCATCTCTTTTTTTTAAACTCAAGATACAACTTTTAACAGGAAAATCAATGTATTATCCTCTGTAATAAAAGTAATTCATTATCCCCTACCACCAATAAGAGTACACAATTAGGGCTATCAACCTAACAGCAGCAGGAGCCAACAGCAGCAGAAGCATGTGTGTGTGTGGGGGGGAGGGGGTGAACACTAGTCAAATGATTTCAAGGAGAGCTCTAGGATTTCCTAGAGTACTGTGCAACATCTGCCTAGTTTTGATCAGGCATCTGATGAAGAGAACTTGATTCTCGAAAGCTTATGCTATAATAAAATTGGTTAGTCTTAAAGGTGCTACTGGACTCTTTTTGATTTTGCTACTACAGACTAACACGGCTAACTCCTCTGGATCTATGTGCAACCCTGTGACATCACTTCAAGATTCCCCATTTCCTCCTCACTGAACACTAGGAGCTTGGCTACAAGAGAGGAATTCCACGAGGAGGAGCACGTGAAGGGAGTCGCAACGTTATCCGGGAAGCTGAGTTTTAAAAGAGATAGAAGGCTTTGACATTTCCGCTCTCTACAGAGCCAGGGAGATTACTGCTCAGAAGGTTTATTTCCTGTTCGCCTCTTAGAAGGGGAAGTGAAACTGACTGTGCCTTCAGGAGGTAAAGAGGAAATTAACAAACCCTCTAAGTAGGGATCTCCCTGGCTCTGTAGAGACAGGAAATTAACAAAGCCTTCCAATCTCTTCCTGGCTAACATTGCGACTCCTTTCACGTGCTCCTCCTCGTGTAATTCGTCTCTTGTAGCTTGGCTCTGGAAGGCATGGAGCACCAGTGGGGGTCTGATCACTAGAAGTGGGCATATGGCAGTCTTAAACACATGGATGCATCAAAGCTACAGCTATTAACTTTTGCTTCCTTAACATTCTCTAGCCCTTAAAAGTTGAAGCTCAACATCAGCCACACCACCAGAGGCTTCCCAGCCCAGTATACAGCTTCACAGGCTTAAAGAGGAAAAGTTTTACCTCAGGGTAGGGGAAGGTCAGCCTAAGCCTGAGTTGGACGTGGGTTTGTGGCATATTAATTGGTGGTAGCTGTGGGATCAATTGTTGTGGGTGTGCTATTCGGAACAAGTTCTCAAATTCTTAAGTACTGCAAAGCAAAACATTTACATAGCTACCTACCAGAGGCTCAAGAGTCAAGACAACTGATCTGGCCATTGCAAAAAGGCAAACCTTGAATACAAAAATCCTTCTCCTCCCCAAAAATGCTGGTCTGACCCCACCTCACCTCAGTCCTGCATCTTTTCTAGATTTCTGAGGAGGGGTGAACATAATTTTTGTTTACTTTCACACACAATTTGGTAAATTTGCTTTAACGGTGAAGCGTGAATTAAACATCTTTGAACTTCACAATAATGTGCCAGCCAGAATATTTCTTACTGGTGACTTACTTCCTCATGACATATCAGACTTCCTTGCTTTACAGAGCTGCTGATGTGTCAGCTTATCACATGAGCTTACTATGTAGTTTGCCTGTCAGCACATTCCAGTGAATTCTGGTACCTAATTATTATCTATTTAAAATATTTCTGTGCCACCTTTCTACCCAAATATGGTCCCCAAGGTGGCGAACACCAAAACAAGTGCTTTGCTTGTTTAAAAAGTTGTCAGTACATATAAGGTTGCAACGATCTCCACCAATTCCCCGCTCCCTCTGCAGATCCCTAGTAGGCTGTTCCTGAAGGTCTATTCTCTCTTTCTCTGGCTGAGTAGGGCAGGCCAGCACGCAAGGATCAGGATTTGGAAGAAGACCAAAAAAACAGTGCCAGTACTCAGTACTGGTGAGTTCTATCACAAAAAAAGCTCTGATTAATAAATTTAAACATTAAAACATCAAGATATTAAAACAGCATTTAAAATATAGGTGTATATAAAATATTTAAATAATTCAATAAAACATAAACACACACGTATAGCAACATAACCAGGGAGGAGGGCCAGTAACGGATAGTGGGGGAACACCAAACAAAACAGACTTCATCCACTGGTGGAAGGAGACAGACAAATCTTCCTAGGGAGGGAGTTCCAAAGTCTTAGCACCACAACCAAGAATTTCTCAGGTTGCCACCCATCTAACCTTACCTGGAAGGGGCACCCAAAGCAGAGCCTTCAAAATGAGCAGTGTGGATGGGTAGGTTCATATGGGAGAAGGTAGTCCTCAACATGTGCTGGCCCCCAAGCCGTATATAGGGCTTTAAAGGTTAATGCCAGCACTCTGAATAGAGCCCAGAAACAAACTGGGATCCAGTGTAGATGGAAAAAGACTGGACTGATGTGGTCCCTATGACTCACTCCAGTTAGCATTCCGGCCACAGTATTATTCAAACTGTAGTTTCCAGATAGTCTTCAAAGGCAGCCCGGCATAGAGAGCATTGAAGTAACCTAATCTAGAGGTTACCAGAACACACCCAGAGTGGCAAAATCCACCCTCAGAAAGGGCCACAGCTGACTTATCAGCTGAACCTGGTGAAAGGCACCCCTGCCACCTGTTTGTGCCCCCCAAGAAAGCCTGGGTCCAGTAGCACTCCTTAAGTGAAAAACCTGCTCCTTTAGGCAGAGTGCAACCCCATCCAGATCAGGGAAAATCCCGAAAAGTAGCATCTCCATTTTGTCAGGATTCCGTTTCAGCTTGTTAGCCCTCTTCCATCCAAAAACTGCCTCTTCCTTTGCCATTCCTCGTGCCTTTCCCCACCACCAGCCAGGTGAGTGGTGTCGATGGAGAGAGGCTGGAAGCAGATCCCCTGCCCCCACCAGAGGACTGGCATCCCTAGCAGTCACTCATCAGTTACTGGGCTGAATCCAAGGAACTGGCCATCATATTCAAAGCCCTTCATGGCCTTGGACCCTCCTATCTGTAAGACCACCTTTCCACCTATGTCCCACAGCAACAACCTCACTCATCTGGGCAGAACCTTCTGCAGATGCCAACCTGCAAACAGGCAAATTCAACACATGCCTTCTCTGTAGTGGCCTCACCCTGAAGAACGGCCTCTCTGAGGTCAGGAAGGTTCCCACACTCCTACCAGATTGCAAATTATATAAAACATAATTGTTAAGGAGGGTGTTTTTATAAAGAAAATAGGGCTATATCAACATATTGGCCCAGGAAAATGCACTGTGTTTCTACTGATGGAATACCATGTCCTGCATTGTTTAACATATGTTTAACACTTAAGCTTTGTCCAGATGACAACTCTGTTTCAAAGTTCTGCAATTCCTAGTCCTATTACATTGCTTATTACATGTTTCATCACAGTGACTGCACTGGTTTCCTCTGCTTAATCTGCCTAGAGTCTGTGGTATTAATAACACAATTAAATAAAAATAAGCAAATGAACTTCAAGATACGTGCATGTGTCCATGGTGCAAGTAATACTACATGATATGTGCTTAATGCAGTTTCTTTACCCAAAGACAACCGGTAATAAACAAAAAGGCTCCAACCATTAGGTGATGTAGCAATTAGGTCCAGTGCTGGAGTCAGCTTTATTTTTCCTAGCAAATCTCCTGTACCCTATGAGCTAGATGAGGCCGAGAGTGACTGATCCAAGGTCACAAAGAGACCAAACCTAACCAGGTCTACTCAGAATCAAGTCACCTGTAATTCAGTTAGGTTTACTCCCCAAGAAAGTATTTTTGGATTACAGCCACAATGTTTCATGCTCAGCAGGGGCTATGAACCTGCATTGTACTCTAACCACTATACATACTGCTACTCTATATTTTTCAAAGGATACCATTTTCTCCTCCTCCTTCCTTCCTACTCTGCTTTTAATTGTTTTTATGTGTGTATTTTATCATATGGCATGTTTCTTTTTAACTCGGTTTTAATTGGGTCAAACTATGTATTTTCGTTGGGTTTTTATTTTAAAAAGTGTTTTTGCCACAGACTGGGCAGTTATTGGCCTTTGTGACCCTGATGAGGACAGAAAGGTGGCGAATATGAGGATGGGATTTATAAATTTTGTATATATATAAATTACATACGTATAAAATATTTAAATCTACTCCCTAGTCTGAGGCGAATCTTGTTGCCTCAGATTGGGCCGTTTATTTATTTAAAACATAATTGCTTATCCATCTTGGTGACCCTGAGGAGGTAAAAAGGTGGCGTGTGTTTAAAATAAACTTCGTAAATATATAAATATATTAACATATATTAAGATTATAACATGTAATGTAAACATATAAAATATATGTCTGCTCAGTCTGAGGCAAGTCTATCGGTTATCTGTCTTGATGGCTTTGATGAGAGCAGAAAGGTGGTGTGTGTGTGTTTTTAATAAATTGTGTAAGAATATAAATATGTATCAGCACATTAATATATACATTTAAGATATATAAATCCACTGCATGGTCTGAGGGGAGTCTATTGCCCTCAGTCTATTTATTTAAAAAGTAATTGGTTATCAACTTTGCTGAACCTGATAAGGGCAGGAAGGTGGGGTGAGAGTTTTTAAATAAATTATGTAAATATATAAATATTATATACAAATATGTATCAGTACTATAATATATACATGGTCTGAAGGGAGTCTATTGCCAAAGACGGGACAGTAGATTTGTGTATTTATTTAAAATATAATTGGTTATCTACTTTGGTGGCCCCGATGAGGGCAGAAAAAAAGATGGGGTGTGTGAGTAGGGTTGCCATCTCCAAGTTGGGAAATTCCTGTAGATTTGGGGTGGGGGGTGAAACCTGATGGCAGGGTTTGGGGAGAAAAAGGACCTCAGTGAGGTATAATGCCATAGAGTACATCCTTCAAAGCAACCATTTTCTCCAGGTGATTTGATCTCTATGGTCTGGAGATCAGTTGTAATTCCAGGAGATCTCCAGCCACCACCTGGAGGCTGGCAACCCTGTGTGAGGGTTTTTCAAAAAAAAGTTTTGTACACTGTGTATTTCATCTTGAGTCTCAGTGAGAAAGGCAGACTGTAAATGATGTAAATAAATTATACGTATGGTATAGTGGTTAAGTGGTTTGGCTATGAATCAGCACTCTACTGGTTCGAATCCCACTTCTGCCATGAGCTCAGCAGGTGGCCTTGAGTAAACCTCTCAGCCCAGCTCCCCAGCTGTATTGTGGGGATAATAATAACACCAACTTATTTACCACTATGGGTGAGGCACTAATTTGTCTAGAAGAGCTGTATATAAGCGCAGTTGTTATATGAATTCTATAATATATAAATATAAAATAGACACCTGTAGCGCCCAGCCTAGGGTGATGATAATCGCTGTTCTCCCCACTCAACAAAAGCCAACCTTATTTGCGCGTTTGGAGCGGCCTGATATAAACGGCGGGAAAAGGATGGCAACGAATCCACCCTGCGAGGGGGACCATTAAAAAAAAAACCGTTAGGCGTCTCTGGGCTGGGCGGCCGGACGAACGTTGCCGCCTGAGGCAGCAACGGCCGAGGAGACCCGCCGGGCGCTCGTTGGCTTCCCCGGGGGCGAAGGGAGGCTCGGCGGTCACGTGTCCGCAGCCGGGCTCGGCGGAAAGAGGCGCGAAGGCGGCGGCCGAGAGAGAAGCGGCGGCGGCGGCCACCATGTGCTCGGTGCTGCCCACGCCGGGCACCTCCATCACGCTGCGCGTCTCCTTCGTGGAGGTGCACCCGGAGTCGCCCCTGGCGCGCCTGTGGGGCCTGTCGGGCGAGTGGCGGGAGGTCTACGCGCGCCTCAGCGAGGAGATCCAGGCCGCGCCCGGGCCGCGCTTGGCCGGCGCCCCGGGCGAGGCGGGCGGCGCCGGCCTGTCGGTGGGCGAGCTGTGCCTGGTGGAGCTGGGCGGGCGGTGGCTGCGGTGCCGCGTGGTGGGCCGCCCCGGCCGGGACTACCGCGTCTTCCTGCTGGACGAGGGCCGCACCGTCGGCGCCAGCGCCTACTACCTGGCCCGCGGCCGCGAGGACTTCTTCCACCTGCCCTCCGAGGTGCTGGGCTGCATCCTGGCCGACCTGGTGCCGCCGGGCAACTTCGGCCCGGAGGCGGCCGGGGAGGGAGCCGCGAGCGGGCCGCTCACCTTCGGGTGGACGGCGGGCGCCGTCGAGTTCCTGGGCTACCTGCACTGCAAAGAAGTGACCGGCCTGGTGCGGGAGGTGCTGATCCCGCAGCGCCTGGTGGTCCTGGAGCTGCCCTGGCTGCTGGCCCAGATGTACCACCTGGGGCTGGCCAGCCAGATCTCGCCAGCCGCCTTCCGGGCCCTGCTCAACACCTCCCTCAAGGGCAGCTGTGCCCCCTCGGAGCAGCCTCCTCCAACGACCCAGGTGCGGGTTCCTGCCACTCCTGCCCACGCCCAGCCAAGCCCAGGATCCCCCGATTACTTCTACCCCATGCTGGAGCTCAACATGAAGGAGTTGGTGCGGGTGACCCAGGTCATCGATCCTCACCGAATCTACTTGCAGCTGCGCAGCCTCTCCAAAGAGATCTGCCGCCTCTCCGATGCCATGCACCAAGCCTTCGAGGGGGGCAGAGGAGAAGACCTGGAAGAGGCCTTACTCCTGCCAGGATCCCCCTGTGCCGCCCAGGACGTAGATGGACGATGGTACCGAGCTCTGCTGCTAGAAGTGTATCCCGGGGATGGTCAGGAAGAGCAGCTTGAGGCAGTGGCCCAGGTGATCTGTGTGGACTACGGCAGAAAGACGTTTGTGAGAAAGAGAAACCTGCGTGGCTTGCCAGCGGAGTGTTTCCGTATGCCGGTGGTCACCTACCGTTGCTCGTTACAGGGGATTACGGATGGAGGCTGCGGCTGGACCCGTTCACAGATCTGCAAGCTCAAAAACTTGCTGCTGGGCAAAGCCGTGCAAGCCCACATTGAAGCTTATTGCCCCTTTGAGCGTGTGTATTACGTGACCCTTTTTGGAGAAGAAGGCTTCAACCTTAACTGTCTTTTTGGGGTGCAGGCACACTGCTTGGCCCAGAGACTTGTGCATGGCCCTCAAGGGTACGCATCTGACTTAATGGCTGAACAGGAAAGTGTGGATGCCCCTGCCAAAAAAGATTCCGGTGCTGCATTGGAATCACTGTCTACGGTTATTGCTGCCTCCCTGCCTAGAGTGCTTCTGAAGGCAGGTGAGTGCCACAAAGCTCAAGTATCCTTCCTCCGAGACCCCACACACTTTTGTATGTACCTCCAGGAGTACCAGCAGCCTCTCAGTCACTTGAAACAAAACTTACAGGACTTCTATTCTCAAAGCAAAAAACTAGAGGGCATTCTCCGTGAGCCCCAGCCAGGTTCCTTGTGCTGTGTGATGTTGAAGGAGAACTCTTATCACCGTGCCATTGTCACCAGCATTCAGGGGGAAGGTATTGAAGTATATCTGGTTGACAGGGGAGACACTGAAATAGTTGACCTGTATAAGGTGAAGGAATTGCTTCCTCTGTTCAGAGAGCTTCCTGCTGTGGCACTCAGGTGTTCCTTGGCTAATCCTTCCCCAAGTAAGCAGTGGAGTCCAGGCTCTATAGACTATTTCAGGAAAGCTGTGCTGAACAAAGAACTGGTGATGCAAGTCCTGGGCCTGGAAATGGACATGTACCTAGTTGAACTTTTTGACCATTCTCTCGTAGGAGAAAAAAACTTAGCCAGAATCATGTCCCAAGGGAAGTATGCTGAGCATCATGAGGCTGCAGTATCAGAGACCACCCAGAAACTTAAAGATAAGCCTCTGAGAAGAAGCTCTAAAGACCAGACTGTGAATCAAAACTCTCTGAGAGTAACAGCCATAAAAGATGAAGCAGAACTCCCTCCCAAACCTGACCATCTAGCTCCCAGCTCCACTTCAGCTTTGACAGCCAAACCCTGGGCAGCTGGAGGCATTCCCTCTTTCCCAAATGAAGCAGTTGCCAAAGAGGCCTCGAGGAGTGTCCCAAACACTTTGCCCCATCTTGCACAAAACTACTCTGAAATACATCCAGGAGTATTTTGTGAAGGGAAGTTAGAAGTGGGAAGTACGGTAGATGTGATTGTATCCTATGTAGAAAGTCCTAGTCTCTTTTGGTGCCAGTTGGCTAAAACGTCCAATGATTTGAAGGAACTCATGGCTGACATTCAGCATCACTGTGCGTATGCTGCACAGCCCCATGATTGGCCTAACCCTGTGTGTTTGGCTAAGTATTCAGAAGATGAGAAGTGGTACAGAGCTCTGATTGTCCATGCTGACGGTCCTGCAGAAGAGGTAGAAGTTGCATATGTTGACTATGGGAATAAAGAGCTCGTTTCCCCTAAGAACCTTCGCTCAACTAGGGCTGAGTTTCTTCAGCTGAAAGCTCAGGCTTTCCGATGTAGCCTTTACAATCTGATTGAGCCCAATAATAAAGATCCTTTCGTTTGGGATGAAAAGGCCACTGATGCTTTTCAGGAATTCATTGATTCTGCAAGTAAAATAGAACTGAAATGTACTATATTTGCTTTAGCAGTTTTAAAGACTACCTACCTCCTTAATGTGGTGGACCTAATTACACCTTTTGAGAGTGCGTGCCATTATTTAACAAGGAAAGGTTTCGCCAGACCTATAGAGCCGCAGAAACCCTTGACACCATCCGTTTATCTTTTTTCCTACTATTATTCAACGCATGACATCAAAATAGGAAGTGAAGAGTTGGTCTATGTCACACACATTAAAAATCTACAACTCTTTTACTGCCAACTTGCCAGAAGTGCAAGTGCTCTTGAACACTTAACAGATAGCATTGGTAAACTCAGCAAAACTTGGCATAGTCTGAAATCTTCACCCGTTCCTGGAAACTTGTATCTGGCAAAGTATACTGATGGCTACTGGTATAGGGCAATATTAGCTAAAGCAAGGCCTACCAAAGAAGTCTTCTTTGTGGATTTTGGGAATACTGAGGTAATGAAGGACGAAGATCTGATTTTAGTACCCAGAGATGCATATGAGATACTGTGCTTGCCCATGCAAGCTATAAAATGTTCATTATCTGATATTGCTGACGCACCAAAACAAGCCATTTCATGGTTTGAAAATGCAGTACTAGATAAGCCCTTAAAGGCTTTAATTGTAGCAAAAGACTCTGATGGAAAACTGATTGTTGAGTTATATGGTGACAAAATGCAGATCAATGCCAAACTGAAAGAAAGGTTCAATTTGAAGCGCCGCAAAGACTCTGTCATATCTGCAGAAAACCAAGAATCAAGCAGTGAAGCAAGAAGGCCGCTTTTCAGAGGTTTTGACCGTTCTGCTCCAGAGAGTAAGACATTTGCGTCTAAAAATCTAGAACCCCTGGATAGTATTAAATCCAGCGAGATGTGCGGAGAAGCAAAATCTTTGCAGCAGAAACCAACGAGGTCTTCTCTGCCAGTAGAAAGACAAAACCAAAGTGATTCTGTGGCAGGTAAGAGCAAACCCTGGGTGCCTCTTCAAAAGAGAGAACAGAAACCTGATAGCTTGACAAGCAGAAATCCAAAGGAAACTTGCATAAACCTTTCACTTAAGAAAATGTGTGATTTACCTTTGAAAAACGTAAGCCCCGGTTCTAAAGCCTTAGTGTATGTTTCTCATGTAAATAATCCTTCTGACTTTTATGTTCAGTTGGTAGAAGATGAACTCCTACTAGACGGTATTTCTGAGAAACTAAACCAGTCCGAAACAGTTGAGAACTTACATAGACAGCAGCTCCATGTAGGAGACTTAATGTGTGCAGTTTTTTCAGAAGATGGCTTCTGGTATCGAGCTGTAGTCCAAAAAGAGCCCTCAGCTGACTTGGTCAGTGTCCAGTATATTGATTATGGTAATACTGCAGAAGTTAACATTTGCAAAACACGTAGACTCCCAGAAGACTTACTACTGTTTCCCGCGATGACCATCCATTGCTCATCGGGTGGAGGGAAGACCACAGAGCTCCCGGAGTGGACAGAGGAAGCAGTTCTGTCCTTCTCCCAGAGCACAAAGGAAATTCAGATGAACTGTGAATTTGTGGAACAAGTTGAGGGCAAATGGGAAGTTGCTTTGGGGGACAGAGAAGATAATGAAGCAGCAGATTTGGTTAATAGTCAACTCACATGCCAAAATTCTCTTTTAATGGAGGCATCTGACAAAAATGAAACTGAGGTTGACTTAATAAATTTGGAGGACATTCTTCCTGGTAAGCCGAGCAAACCTTCAAGTATACAGGATGCCAAATCATTTTTCTGGAAGATACCTGTAGTTGGTCAAACTGTAAAAACCTTTGCAAGAGACACAAACACCCCAGGATATTTCTGGTGTCAGTTTGCTGACCTTGATGACTGCAGTTCCATTGAAAAGAAGGTCCAGGATGCATGCAAGCTGGCGGGTTGCCATGTGGCCGATATTAAAATTGGTTGCTGTTGTCTAGCAAAAGGTGGTAAGGATGAAAGTTTTTACCGAGCAGTAGTTACCAGTGTACAGGAGAATACCTTGAGAGTTGCTCATATTGATTATGGAACTGAAGAACTTGTCACCGGAGCAGTGCTGAGGCAGATTTCTGATGAGCTGTTAACATTGCCACCGCAAGCATTTCCATGCTGCCTGTTTGGATTTAATTCGTCTGAGGGATCATGGGTAGAAGGAATAAATGATATCTTCTACAAGAAAATAGTGGATTCTTTACTAGATGTTACCATTATGGAAATACTGTGCAATGGTCCTTTTGAGATTCCCTTATTTGTTGTTAATGTGGAGTGTCAAGGAAGAAGCATCAATGAGCAAATGAAAGCTTTTTGGAAGCCTAGCACTGAAGGCAGTGGCCTGACTGTGTCAAACATTCTCAGTCTCAAAGGACAGAACAAAGATGCCGAGGCAGAAGATTCGGCGGTTGTGCTCTGTGCTGGGGGAATGTCTCCTCGTGCGTCTATGGCTTCAGACGATACCTGGACCTCAGCGGATTTATGTACTTCAGAGCCATTTCAACCAATAGAAAAGTGTTCAGCTTCTGCAGGAAATATGGGGCTTAGTGAAACGGAAGGAAATGAATGTCCAAGCAGGCACCACCAAGCCACCTTTGAAGTATTTGACGTAGAGGAACAACAAACTGTTTCTGAAACTCCTAATAATGAACTGGACTCTTCTGTCCCAGAGATGGAAAGCGATAGCAAGACGTGTGTTCTGCAATGTACAGATGTTCCTGAAATGCAACTTCCAGCTATTATTGAAACAGAGATCTTGGGACAGAATCCCTTCATAGCTCCGGAGGAGGTCAGAGGCCCACAGGCAACCTTAACACAGGATCCATTTGAAGCAGAGCTGCCCTCGAGTGGTGAAGAAGACTCTTCAGACTTGGTGCCCTTAGAAGTGCCTCTTCCCTTTGATAACAAGCAGCTGCTAACGGAACTGGAAGCCCTGGGAATGCACACCTCTGAAAGCTTACTGGAGCTGGAGTCTGTTGACGTGAATGGTCTCTCGTGTGATGAAATGCGGGGGGCCTCCAAACTGGGCTCGGATGCAGTAAACTGGGTGGAAAGTGAGTGGGAGCAGAGCCCGTTGGTCATGGATGAAGTGGGCAGGTTGCTCAGCTGTGGGCCGGAGAGGCTGACTCCTGCAACACCACTTTGGCAAGGGGCTGAAAGAAAGGAGCCGCCCGCACTGCCTGCAGCACCCCCTCCTGCCGTCCCTGAGAGCCTGGCATCACTTTTAGAAAACGAACTAAAACCACGAACCACGTTTCACATGGGAGAGGCTGCCGGTCTGCGTGAAATTGGACTAGTTGCCCCAAACCAGGACGACCTCAACCAGCGAGATGTGCTAGAGAAGAGTTTTGAGCAAGCAGAGACGAGGCCTGTCGTGTGCAGAGGCTTTGAGGGGGCTGCTGGGGATTCTGCAAGCAGGCTACGAGCAGGCGAGCAAGCTGGAGCCTCATGTCAGAGGGCAGGTAAGCTTGTTTTCGAGTGACAAAGTTGGGTGGTGGGTTGTGCCTGCACCTGTTTTGCCTACCTGACAGTGCAGTCCTAAGCAGAGGTACTCCAGTCTAAGCTCATTGAAGTCAGTGGGCTTAGACTGGAGTAACTGTTTAGGATTGCACTGTAAATGTACCAAGTGAAATTTTTAAGAAGTAGCTGCTGATGTGCAGCAGATAAATGCATTCTCTCTCTTTTTTTTTTACTGCCTCTTAAATTCCAGTCCTGTGATGTGTATTCACTGTCCATGTCTGCGTCTGTCATAACTGAATAAACTGCATCCAGAGTTGCTGAGTTACAGATACCATAATGAAAAGGAAGGAGGATACCCGAGGATGTGAATATGAACTCTATGTGTGTGTGTGTGTGTGTGTGTGTGTGTGTGTGTGTGTGTGTGTGTACATACGTACGTGTGTGTGTGTGTACACATGCACATGTGTATTCCCGGTTCTTGGGGCAACAAAGGCAGTGGAAAGACCTCAGATCTGGCATTTATACCTTTCTGGGCATCCTGTGTGAAGAGAAATTAACCCTTTGACTCACGTTATGTAGGTTGCACCTTGTAGCAGGTGAGGCGCTTGTAAACCATGTGTTTTCTTGGCAGAAAAAAATAAAACTACATGTGAGTTAAAAGGATTTGATGTTGGACCCAAATGCATGGTGAGGACAGAGACGCGCTGGTATGAGGCTCAGACCTTGGGAGTTTCTGCTGAAGGTACAAAGGTAAGGAAACTAAAATATTCTGAATAAGTTAATATAAAGATGAAGCACTAAATAGTTATCTTACGGTGTCCATTCAATATGAGAACAGTTTTAGCTGCCCTTTACGTACGTGAACATGTCTGTTAAAATGATGACCTTATCTTTCCATAAAGGTTTTGAATCTTTCAAATAGGAAGGAAGAGACAGTCAGCCCTATAAATGTTTGGAATGAGATTCCTCCAGAGAATTCAGGTCCAGCTGAGGTACGCTACTTGATGTAATACTGGAAAACCATGTTAGTTTGACTGTTATGAATAAACTAGCAAGAGCTAGAGGCACATGGCGAGGAAGATTAGGAGTGAAATGAACTATTTGAATCTGTCTTCATTGCAGAAAGGGAAGCAGGGGGAATACCGACATCTGAATTGCAGTTCTTCTGCTACACTGTCAGATGGGGCAAACGGGTGGATTGCCATGCCGACATTAAAGTTAACCAGAGAGGCTTAGTAACCATTCACTTTAAGGAGCTTGAGTGTAAAATTAAACATTGTTCTACTAAAATCAAGTTTTCTCATCAGTAAATTGAAAGGTAGCTAATGCAATGCCATTTTTTAAAAAGAGTACTTTGGAGGAATCTAGGAAATTGCACCTTTTACTTTAAATTGGTGGAATGAATTATTAAGGGCTCTTATGGCAGTAAGATTAGAAAATGTATTATGGTTTAATCTACTTGTCTTTAAGATGATGGAAGACTTTTTTTTTGCTGTAATATACTAACCCTGTAGAGTTTGTCTCCATTAAGGCTGAAATTTAGAATAGTAAGGTTTAGTGACCAAAAAACAATGCATAGTGCCCCATAGTTATTTTCTGATGACAGAAAGGCATTTGTTATGGGGTGGGGCTGGGATTTCCTCTGGTTTCCCCTTTCTGCTTTTGCCTTACATGCCTTACAGGTCAGCTGGCCTGGAAACTTTGTTGGTGGGGAGGCTCAGTGTCTGGTAAGAGGAAGCGATAAAGTCCTGACTTGGTAGTGGATCTCAAAAGAGATCAGTAGGAATTACTGGGGAACTGTCAGCTAAATTCTGGCTTACGTAAAAACCTCATTATGTAGAAAAATTGTTTATTTGTCATTTATATTTTGCCTTTCTCACTGAGACTCAAGGCAGTTCACAGTGTGAAATTAGTACGATCAGTAGCAAGGACAAGGGCAGGCATTTCCTTACAGTGTTAAGAACATTACCATAAACAATGTCATAGGGTAAATGAATACAAGTTTACAAAGACATAGCAGCAAGGATCCGATATGGGGTTGGAAAATTGTTGAAACAGAACATAATCAGTTGTAGGACTGACATTAAACAACATGAAGCACAGGTAGTATATAGGAGTCCATATTTAAAGCAACAGATAATATGTAAGGCAACATAATGGTGAAGTCTGTGGTTCCTCACTCATTAGCAAAACATCTGAGACCCCTCCCCACAATGTCTCCCTCCTATCTGAGAAAAAAGCCTTTTTGAATAATTTGGTTTTGCATTGTTTGTGGAAAGCCAGGAGCATGGGGGCTCTCCTGACCTCCTCAGGCAGGCTGTTCCACAGGGTAGGGGCCACCACAGAGAAGAAAGCCCGTGTACGGGCTGCTGTTGATTTTGCCCATGTGCATGCTGGAACCTGCAAGAGACTCTGTTCAGATGAGTAGAGCTGCCTTGAGGGTCATAGGGAGGGAGGTGGTCCCGTAGGTATGTTGGGCCGAAAGTATACTTAGCAATGAATACAAAGAGGAGTTGCACTTCTGCCTGGCTTCTTGAGTGTATGGTGGTGGTGAGGCAAGATCTGTAGAGGGAATTAATTGTTCTTCTCACACTGTATTAGCATTCTCTGCTAGATAACAGATTTCTACTAAGATAGTAATGCAAACTAGTAGTTTACTTCTGTAACAGAAGCACTAGCATGAAGATGAATGTTTTATTATTTATATTATGTTTAAAATTACATCATTTTAAAACATACTTGCTAATTAAATTTTTATCAGAACACTTAATACAATTAGTCAATCAAACTGAAATGTGTATTTATATAAAAACATTCTTTTTTATTACCTGAACTTTCTGGGAACTTTTTTTTCTCCTGCAGGGGTTGCATGATGGAACATATTCCTCGTTTTCTTTACCAGAAAGTAGTTTAGCAGTTGAAGGTAGGAGAACATCTTTACAGCTTGTGAATAATATGTAAACCTTACAGTGTTCTTGCAGGTTTGGGTTCTTGTTTTTTTTTGTCTGTGCGTAGTATTGAGACTCAGTCCTTCAATCGTTTTCTCTTCTGGTTGCTGATACAGCAGTAAAGTTCTCTAAGTGCAGGAAGAGCTACAGCAAGATGAAGTTGGGTAGAGTTGAAATGACACAATCATCTTGCTCGAAGTAAAGCTGAGTTGCATTTCTTGATGGCTCTTCAGTCTCAGGTTATGGTTGGACGATGTAAATGGTTTGGCTTCCAGTGCCAACTGCGGTATGGAAGAGATACTTCAGCTATGATTCCAGTCCTGTGTGGGGACCCTTTGGTTTCTAGATGAAGTGGCATACTATGAAGGTGGCACAGATGACTGTTTCCAGTAATTATCTTCAAGAAGTCTGCGGTTGACTCAGTAGCCAGGCATTATCAGTGCTTCCTGCTGACCCTTGACATCTTTGTCTTCCAAAATGTGCAGGAAGCTTTCATCGGGGATCTTTCAATTAGTACTGAGCTTTTCAGTGTGCCCAAGTCAAAGAGAGGCTCCTCCAAGGAATAGTGTGAGATTGGAGCCCCTTCCCTGACCTTGTTGGAACCCATGATGGGAGACTCTCTTTCTCCAGGGACTCTGTGCATGCCGTAGGGCAGGTGCAATCTCCCTCATTGCATTAGATTTGGGGGCAAGCAAAGCAAGAGGTTTGGTGCTTTTTCTGCTAGTTACGTAGTAAAATGTGACATGAGATAACTCTGGCGTGAAGCTTGGATGTGGTGTGGGCTTTTGTTGCCAGTGTGCTTGAGAGAACTTCTCCCCGATAACAAGATTGGTATGCAGGCGGCTGTACTGTGAAGCAGGTTTTTTGATGGCATATTTTGAGAGCACTTGTAGGAGTAGTGTTGCATATTTACCTTCTGTGAAAGGTGCACCAGTTGGAACTGAGATGCTGGCTACAGGTAAAGCTTGATTACCTTAATGTACTATATAAACCTGGCCAGCCAGCTGGAGAAGCACTCCTGATAGTTTCAGGTGGGTAGCCATGTTGGTCTGTAGTAGAAGAGCAAGATTAATCACCTTAAAGACCAACTAGATTTCCAGGGTATGACCTTTTGAGAGTCAAAAGCTCGCTTGGTAAGATAGGAGGAGTGGAGAAAGAGTCCTTATAAATCCTGGCAGAGGGTGGGAGGGATACTGTAGATTGTCAGAAAGCTGGCTATAATACATGTTATAATTAGCTTAATAGAGCAAGGGTGCGAAGTGCAGGAAATTAATATCTGTAATTTGAGAAAAATCCCATTCCCACCCCCACCCCTCAATCAACCATGGGGGATCCATTGTTCCAAATTTGCAAATAAACTTAATTTTAGCAGTCTTGCATTGCAATTTTTCCTTTGAAGTTTCTCAGTTTGAGAACTGCTACTCTTAGGTCAACCATGGAATGTCCTGGCAGATTAAATTGTTCTCCCACTGTTTTTTGAATGTTGCGATTTTTGATATCAGATTTATTTCCCATCATTCTTTTGCGAAGGGACTGTCCTGTTTGTCCAGTATAGAGTTTGAAGGGCATTGCTGACACTTGATGGCATATATAACGTTGGAAGATGAACAAGTGAATGAGCCTGAGATAGTATAGCCGGTGCTGTTAGGTCCAGTGATTATTGTGCTGGAGTGAATGTGGGGGCAGGGTTGGCATTTCGCAGGCCCTGGTTCGCGTCCACGTTGGGAATTACATGGTTGTGAGCAAGCACCGGCTATACTATCTGAGAACATTTTCTGATACAATTAATTGGGCTTAAGAAAACATGTCTTTCTAAAACTATTATATTAGAAAAGCAGCATGTAAGTTACAAGCATGTTCAGTCATTCCCCCCCCCTCCCTTCGTAGTTCTTTCTCCCTATTCTTCCCTTCTCCCACTTTCAATTGAAGGTTCCAAAATGTTGTACACGTTGTAGCCTTGAATCTCCGCAATTAGCCATAACATAAACTTGTTTTTCACTTCACTAAAAGAATTCATAACAGACTCAAAACTCCCCCCAAAGCCTGACTCCTCCCGCAAGGCCAAGAATGTCAACAGGTGCCAAATATCCGGCACGGAGAGCCTCACTTTGCAGAGAAATCCCCCCCCCCCCCCCAACCCCAGGCAGACAGTAAAAAAGCTTCACGGTCAGCAGCTTCATCTCTTTTATAGAAATAAAGGCTGTTCATCTTTTTCTTAGCTGAGCTTTCCAGAATGACAGTTGTACAGAAATTAAGAGAGGGATAAGCACTGGCAGGAACTGTAGAACCAGACCAGCACTTTCTTTTCTTTTCTTTTTGTAGTTCATTTAAATAAAATAGGTAAGAGAACAGTTAGAAAGAACTGAAGTGTGAGATTGAACTGGGGCACCTCGCAGAAGAAGGCTGGTCTGCAGTTTGTTACTGGGGTTAAGCTTTGCAAGATACAGTAACAGAATTTTTTAAAAAACGCATGAATGGAAACTGCATTCCTTGCAAATTAAGAGGAGCAAGATCAAATACATGCAGGCCCCCCCCAATACTATGTTTTAGTTGACTTTTGAAGCTGCTTTAACTTGCTATTTAGTAACTGCTCTGAACAGGCTTGGGAAAGTAGGGGTATCATTTAAAAAAATCAAACATATGCTTGCACCTGACACTGGGCTGCATAGCTCCATTGACAAGAAGTCTGCAGGAGGAAGCAGCCTGCTCCCTGGTCACAGATGTGTTGCACTTTCCACACATCCTTGTGTTATACATTCCTTCCTTCCTCTTCATAATGATCCACTAGTGCTGAGTTTCCCTTGCTATATGCAGTTGCAGGAAGCCTAGGGAATTTGTAGGCATCTTGCTTAGTTCATCTGAGCACTGCTGAGACTTAATAGGGTTGTGATGCTCTACTAGAATGTGTTGGGGGCATGTGTTCAGTTGCACAGGCTCTTACATGATAACTGGGGGGGGGGCTGTTTACAGCTAATTGGTTGTAGAAGGCATCCCTGAAGGTATGTAGGTTGCAAACATTTGCTGAAGTTACCTAGTAGGAATCGCTGAGCATCTGTGTTCCCTTTGTAGCCCCGCCCTGCAGTTCATTACTCTCAAACATTTGGGCTTGTATATAATTTATTAGAACCTCACTTGGTTTCTTGGCCCTTGTAAAAATGAAGCACTCTGATAATGGAGATATAACTAGTTTGATAGATCTGTATTTGACAAAGGGAGCTTGGGATCCCGAAAGCTTATACCCTGGAAATCTAGTTGGTCTTTAAGGTGCTACAGGACCTGAATCTTGTTCTTCTGCTACAGCCCTAGACGGCTACCCACCTGAAATTATCTTCCTAAAAGGCACCACATTCGGCTGCCTTGTGATATACCTAGTTAACTAATTGGCCTTGCAAGTTTGGTTCTTTTAAGATAATTTTAACGTAACTGCACACAGTTGTGGCTGTTTTAAATACATACTGCTTTATTTATGTTATTTATAGACTGCCTTTCTCACTGAGACGCAAGGCAGATTACAGAGTGTGCAGTGTAAGTGTAATGATCTGCTATTAATTCTTCTTTGTATCTTTAGCCGTGAAAGAAGCTACTGGTGATTTCGACAACAGTGTTGCTCCTTCTGGATTAAGTGACCAACAACACTGAAAGCGCACCGGAGATGGAACCATCTTGCACACAAGCTTGTTCACATTTTGGTATTGATGACAACAGTTGAGTGGGCAAATCCTCCCTTGATGTGAAACTATTTGCTACTTAAATGTGCCCTTAAAATATTTTTTGTAGAGGTGCATTTACTGTACTTTGGAAGTGTTTTTTGGAAAGACCTGGATATGGAGTAGTAGACTAATTTCCTTTGTCATGATGCTCCAAGATTGTTTAAGTTTTATTGTGTGGGTGGAAGAAATGCACTTTTTTGTGCATGTTGAGTACACTTTATTATAGTAGCCTCTTAAAAAAGAAAGTTCTGGATATTTTGAAAGCTTTGTGTTTTGACACTTTGTTTAACAAGAATAAAACTTTGATGTTCATTTCTCTTTTTCATGCAGACTTTTTGCTTCTGCCAACAGTAACAGGCTGCCACTGAAAACTATTCTAAATAATTTAGTATTACTCTTAATATTATGTTTTTTTTCTAGATGAACCTGTTTTGTCTGACATTAGATAACACAAAACCACTTTTACGCTGAATATATTTAAGCAAATCTTTCCACTGCTTTCATTGAAATTGCTGGTCCAGGACAGCTGTTATTAGAATAACTCAGACTTTCTGAAACAAGCTTGTATGTTGCCATTGTGTGGGGGAATGGGAGGGGGGGGAATGCTTTGAACAGAGGAGATAAGCACATTGAGTTGGTTGCAGGGGTGCCATATCATCAGTGTACAAAACACATTGAATTGGCTGCAGAGTTGCTATATCATCAATTTACAGGTACTTCAGTTGATGGAGGGGTGATTTTTCCCCCAATTCCACCCTCTTATTGTAGATCCTACCCCCCCCCCCCATTTTGAATATCATTTGACCCTCAGGAACAGAACTTTGGAAGCTCAGTGGGCTGTAGCAGAAGTGGTTGACAGGGAAATCTTGTTTTTGAATCCATCCCATTTTTGGCTTCTCATTGCCAGCTCCACATAAACCTGAGATAGTAGTTCAAAAGTCTTAAGATGTCAGCAGCAGATTGGGGGTTGGGGGGGGGAGGTGCCTCCCCTCTCCCGCTTCATTTGTACTTACAAATTGCATTTGACAACCAGTGTGCCACTGATAACACATCAGGTGTGTCACCTGCTCTTGGAATAAGGACAAGGACTGCAACAGGCATTGGGGAAGGTGTTGAGTTGTAAAAGCTACCAGTGAGCATGACTGAAAACCTGAAGCAGAGTTTGTATGGAACTGAAAATGGGCTGCAGCATGCAGCTTTGCTCTGATTTTCCTACTGAAATCACTACCGTCTCTGCTGTCTAAGGAAAGGGCTCAGAAGTATCCTTCAAGTTGTCATAGAGTTCCCTGTGGGGTGAGCAGGATGTGTGATTGACTAACAAGATGATTATTCCAGGATGCATGAGACTGAAGTTCTGATAACCTGAGTGGTTTGTGGTGGTGGTCTCTCCCCCCTCCAACCACCTTTACTTAGGGGTTTGAAACCTTGAAATTACTCAGCTTGTAGAACCAGATTCATGCTCTGCTACTTGAGGAAACAGCAGGGGCGACAAAGGAATAGTCTTCCCATAGCTCTTTGTGTCAGCTTGATATATGGCAATGAAGATGCTAGGTGTTTGGTTTTGACTCTGTGGGGCACATTGTTTCAGACTTAGCAACCAAGTTATAATCACTTCTCAGCTCCCCATTCTCTATACCTCAGTGCACTTGTAACTTAAAGCCCCCCCAAACTTTCATAGATACAGGATATTATGGCTGGAAGATAGTTTATTGTATGGTATAATAAAAAGACTGTTACAGCTATATATTTAATTTTTTTAATACTGACAAATAGTTACACAGGTTATGGTACTGTTCATCTTGGCATCATCACAGTGATCAACACATAAAGGAAAAGCTAATCCAAAAAGTATTTGTATCATAGAGGAAGTCAATACTGAATTTTGACAAGCTTTCACCCTCCTGAGTGTGCGATTTCTGAAACTAGAAAAACTTTAAAAGCTCAGCTGTTTTATGAACATTGCTTTTTATATTTCTTAGAATGGAAGTTCCACAAGTCCCACCAGTTCCTCCAGACATTAAGAAACCGCTTGCTCAGGCACGTTTAACTCCTTCATGTACGGGTCCAAGCTAGACCAAGGGCTGGTCTTGTTTAACAATAAGAGCAGTATTTTAGGGAAGAAGTGCCTACAATGAGCAGCAACAATGTGAACACTTAAATTAGAAGTAAAAAATGCCATTTCTATAGGTCAAAACTGGTAACAGGATGGGCAACTGGACTACAATAAAACCGTTTAGAAACCAGCAACACTATCCAGGATCAAGTACAAAAACACAGGACAAATGCAGATGACTATTTTCCAAGTCAAAACTTGCCATGGTATGCTCATAGTAACTACTGGGTAAGCTAGTCACCAGTATCACTTCTGTTTGCTGGTGTTTCTGCTCACAATCTGCTTATGTGCATGTCCTGCTAAGTTACTTCTTCCTAAATGATAGTCTAGATCATCCTCAAATTTAGTATCGCTCCGCCTGAAGATGAAGTTCTAGCTGACCCCTTTCATCGGCTGTTTCGCAGGGCCAAGTTCCAAGTGAAGATGGGGGTGGAGGTTCATACTGTCCTGACTGAAAAGACTCATGGCAGTGGTGATGAATAGAACTGGAACTTGTGACAACTTCTGGCATTAGCTTTCTGCGAATGGCACTGAAGGGAAAGCCTTTCAGGCCAAACTGCACGAAACCTGTATTCTTCAGCTACCAACAGAAATGGATCTCCCCTTTAAGCCACGGAAAAAAGTTCAGTGGCTTCCATTTTGCAACTACGTGGCTGGGTCGATGCCCCTTATTTTACCAGAAACAGCCATCCTTGGGTGTTGTTGGTGTTCAGTCCTACAGCATTATGAAAGAAGCTTCAGAAGTGGCAACACCTTACAAATACTATCCTAATGATATCACAGTGCAACTCTGTGCAGCTGCCCAAGCAGGTTACAGACCGGTCTTCCTTAAATTCTCATCTTCAATTCTGTGCAATCAGCAAGGAAGCAGCTACTGGGTGGAAGCAGCACCGTGCCGAGGCACAATATTTTTCAGTGCACCCTTTATTGTTTTGGCTGAGGTGGCATTTGAGGCAACTCAACGTTCGTGCCAGGAATGACATTAAGGCCTTTGCCTTCTAGGAGTGGATTCCACTGATCGAAGTCTTTCTTGAGACCTGTAGAGCACAAACACAGAACAGACGAACACATACTATTGATTTGATTTATACCCCGCCCTCCCCACAGACGGGCTCAGGGCGGCTAACAACATTCAAAAAATACATTAACAGTCACAAAACCATAAAATCAATTTTTTTAAAAGTCATTAAAATAGCCCAGGAGCAGGCTATTTAAACAAATATTGGGAGTCCGTATATGGGTATAGCAGATGGCTGAGGGCAGCCCCAGAAAACTGGTGGTCTTAGATGGAAGGAGGAGGACACCCGCTGGCACTCAGCCAGAGGCCCAGCGGAACATCTCCGTTTTACAGACCCTGCGAAACTGTAACAGGTCCTGCAGGGCCCGGATCTCCAGCGGAAGTGTTCCACTAGGCTGGGGCCATGGTAGAAAAAGCCCTGGCTGAGGCCAGACGGATGCCCTTCGGGCTGGGGACCACCAGGAGTTGCTTGTCTGCAGAGTGCAACACCCTGCAGGGGACGTAATAGATTACTTTGGAAATGAACTATTAAAGTCAAATACAGGAAACACTGGCCAGTTGGTCTTTTATACTAGACTTTTGTGACAGGTTAGACTTGCAATACATTTTAAAATGGACCCCCCCCCCCATGGCTCATGTTCTATTCTTGTGAGTTTAAAGCTTTTATCAAGCTCAGGATGGGAATGCAGTTCCAGGTCCATTTAAAATTAACCCATATGGCACGTTACTCAATAGGGAGGGGTGTATATTGGTTGTGGCCTGGAGGTGATTGCTGCTACCACCACCACCACTTTCTGCTATCCATTTCTATTATGTAAAAATTAGCATCACTTGCCAAACCACTATAATTATGTGAATGTTTGCAACAGCCAACTGCTCAAGCCCTGCTGTAACACTGCTCAATATACCTACTGAAAGAGTTTGCAGCTGCTACTTTTTTGTGGGGCTGCATGGACTAAGTGGGTCTTACACTGTTTGCTTTGATCAGTAATTGAAAAGCTCGGTACTGGATGCCTGAAAGCCGAGGCATGTGTTTTCTCTTTGTCACAGGGAGGCTGCTAAACACAAGAGGAAGCTGTGTTAGTCTTACTGTAGCAAAATAAAACAAGCCCTCTGGCGTCTTAAAGATTATCAACACTTATTCTAGCCTGAGTTCTTCTGAGTCACGGCTCTCTTCGCATGTAAGAGGAGGGAGGGACGAGGCGCAGGAGTCTAGAGATTCCCACAGGCTCATTCGATTTCATTCTGTGGCAGCGACTCCAGAGGGGCTGCCAAGTGTACACTCAACACTCCATCCTGCCAGTTACGATCCTCTTCTCAAGCCCTGCCCCTCTGTGGTCCTGCTTGGCAAAGGCGAGGCAAAAGTGGCCACAAGAAACACTTTTTTCCACTGGTAACACCTCACTTCGCCTTCCCCCTGGCCAAAACACTTCTCTTTAACCAGGCTTTTAATGAAGGGAGTTCCATCGTTCTAAGCTGTTTTTATGGTTTGCTGGCCCAAGGATTGTTTTATGGATATCATTTTAGGCTGATCTATATTGTTTTATGTCCAGTACGTCTTTACGGATTGTTTGTTACCATGTTTATGCTGTTATTTAATGGTTTTTACTTTGTAAGCCTCTTCAAGCAGGACTTTGGAGAGACAGCACAAACATTTCCTAAATAAATTAGCATAATGTACCTCAATCTCAGGTGCTTTTGTGGCCAGGAATCAATACATAGCATTGTGTAGTGAGATTCATAGGTGTAAAGATTTTCTTTGTAATATGTTCCTCACACTGGGGAGGGGATGGATTACAAATCAAATATGTGTGTGTGTGTGTGTGTGTGTGTGTATATATATATATATATATATATATATATATATATATATATATATAAATAAATGTAGCAACTTACCTAAATGTTTTTGTAAAAAAGCTAATGAAGCTTTATTGCTAATATCAATGGCCACATTTGAATCCGTTTCTCCCTTGAGTCCAAAAATCTTTCCAACGATGCTGCCAGCCAGGAATGTAAAGTCTGGAAAATTCTGATGCACTGTGCCTCTACAAAGAGTCAAGTTTTTTTTTTTAAAAAACCATGCCATTATTAAGAAAGAATAAGCATCGTGTTTCAAGCAAATGTATGTAAACACAGCTTTGCTATAAAAGTAAAAACATGGACAGGAGTTTTGCAAGAGTAGGTAACCTTTAGATTTTTGACTTGCCCTTCCATGACTACTAAGCCTGCCACCTAACTGAAGAAATCTAGGTTGATTAAAAATCATATGGTTGAATTGATCTGACCATCCCAAAAGGAGTTAAGGGTTGTGAATCTATTTCTTCCCACCCCTTTTTATTCATCAACCCTGTGAAGGTCATTAGGTGGAAAGAGGATGGTTGGCATGGGGACAAACGGGACAAGCAAGATAGTGGCTCTGTTATGACCTTTACTTTTGGGGGGTAGATTTTTCTTTTAATCTTCCCCTTACACCCTCTGGGTAGTTAGCTGCCACCAGGAATATTATATTCCAATATATTTTAATTAAGTTTTCCCTTTGGTAACGTTCCTAAGCGTCAGGCTTCTTCGTGGTTCTATGTGGCCCTGAGGATAGGAATGGGATGTAACACTGACAGCTACACTGGGATATAACAAAACAAAATAAATGTTTATTTTTCAAGAAGTGTATTGGTTTCATAAAAGTAGTTCTTAATGTTACTTCATTTAAACTCATTCACACAGATCTCTTGTAAGGCTTCACACACAGCCTCTTTCTCTAGACTCAATAGTTCTCTCACAAATACTTCAAATATAGGCAGCACACAGCCAGCCTGCTTTCTTCTGACTCTCATTCACAGAAATATGAAACCTGCTCAGGCCGCACACAGCTGGCCTCCCTTTCCCTGACTGAGCGTCCTTTCACAAACAAGCTCAGTTCAGGTTCCACACAGGTTATATTTCTCTCATAAATACTTCATCATATTCAGGCAGCACACAGCTAGCCTGCTCTCTTCCGGCTGAAACCTTTCTCTCTTGCCCTGTCAGTCTCAGACTGCATTCACTCCGCCCACACTCTCAGTCATCAACCAATCACATCACTCACTCATCCCTCTCTTTCACCCCCCACTCTTCACCTATCTCACACCAAGCATTTAAAGACACAGGCACACATTTACTTGGAATCATTACAGGCTCCATTCAGAAGTCATGCCCAAGCCGCAAATAAAGTCCAGTCTGTTGCAGCAGCCACAATTTTTGTCTGTGTGCTCCGCCTCCTTATCCCTACCATCTTTCTTGCACAGAGTGTGAAAAGTAATGCCAGTTTCCCATGACATTTGACTGCAGACACCGGGACTAATTCATCTGCTCCCTTTCAAGCTGGAATTTTAAACCAGAAGTGGTTTAAAATCTCAGTTTGTCAGGGGTGGGGGTAAGCTTCAGTTTACCTAGATACGGCCTGAGGACTCGGCAATCTTAAAGAAGCCAACAGTACAGAGATGGATGGGAGAGCTCCTTGAAAATGCATTTGTGCTGCCTTTGATCTCATGATGAAAGCCAGACAAAATGTAAACATAGTAACATTTTGAAGGTATTCTCTAGAGATTTTAAGTGCCGCTAGGAGAGAATACTTCACTTCCTATTCAGTCACTGGAGGGACATATGGACAAATTTCTACAGTTGTTCCATTTCCTTGGGAGGGGGGGGGGAAGCTTCTGGCTATTATACTTTAGCACTTACTTGATAGTGATCATTTTTCTCTCCAGGTCAGTGGAGTCAAGTTTCTTCATTTCTAAGATGTTGTACGCCCACTGGAATTTTTCTGAATTAATAAATAGCAAGGGTTGGTGAACTCTGGGATATACTTCGTCACAGAGCGGCAGCATCCAAGCATCAAGGGCCACGCCACACCTGTACAGAGAAGAGTGGACCGGGTGAAACATTTATTTTTATTAACAGTATGTTATTGCTTCATCTGAAAACCTAGGTAAAAAAATGTTTTTGCTTAGTGCCTAAATGTGAATATGGTGCCATCGATGAAGAGCCTACTCACATATTACAGAGCTTATCTGACCACCATAAGGACATTGGATCACGCACGCACCTGGAGTTCTATGCTGGGAACTCAGTTTCCAGGGACACAGATTTGGATCATGAATGCCGCACAGGGGATGAGAATGCTTAAGCCTTCCCCCATGCGGTTTTCCTGACCTAAAGTGGCCTGGGAAGAACTGCTGTTTTCCTCACTAGGGAAAAAGTGCTGCTGATGGTGGCTACGTGTAAGTTTTCCGGGGCCATTTCAGGTTAGGAAAGCAGTGATGTTGGAAGACTTAAACTCCTCCCCTTGAATCACGGTCCCAATCCGATCCAAGCCCCCATGTGCCTTGACATTAGTTCCCACCAGGGGACGCAAGGTGCTCATCTACTGACAAGTCTGTCTGCCATGTGGACTTTGTGTGTGTGAATTGGCCCTGAGAAAGCCCCATCTCTAGATGTCAGCTACCCTCACCTCTACGGGTGGCAGATCACAGACACAAGTCCTAATTTTTTAATTTGTGATAGTGACTGTAATAGTCTCAGAATCTGTAGAAGTCACACATTTGAGCTAGGATAGAACACAGATATTTATAAGCAGCTTTTTAAATGTTCTACAAGTGGGGGCCAGTAAAAAAGTTGCAAGTTGTTTTCAGGTTGCCCCAAGAGTGCCTGCAATAGCAAAAAACATCATGACTGGCAGCCATCCTCTGGTAAGCTAAAGGCAACCCATTTTCGCCATTCCAAGCATCTTCAACATTTTGAGAGGCTATGAGGCAAGTGTATTCTCACAGAACTGTTGAAAAGGAGGGAGGGCGGGGGAACTGTCCCATCCCTTTGCAGGGATGGCTAGGGGATCATTGTTTAAACATAAATGCAGGAAAGAAAAAAACGGAACCATGGTAGAGGTTTGGGGAAGTATAGCTCTTACTTGAATCGTGCATCTTTGCTAAGGGTCTCAATGGCTGTAGCAGCCCCAAAAGAGTGCCCCATCACTGCTATCCTATGAACGTCAATGGAGTCCTGGAACGAAATACAGATACCATCACTACTCTTGCAGCTTATTCCTGTTTTAAGAGCAACAAAATCTGAGCATTGCTGAAGACACTCGAGTCACACTCCAGCACAGAGTTAAGCAGCAGGCTACTGAAACTAGCATACTTAAGATGGCTTAAATCATGTCCTACAGCTTCCATAATCTTTACTTAATGTTCAGCTGTCCTTAATCTCCTGGTCAGGTATTATATAGAGTCAAAAAAAAAGTTACGATGTTTAAACAAAGGAAGGACACTTCTGAAAACTGGAGCCCCATGTCAAGTTCTACTTTCTTGCTCTGTAATGTGAGGTTAGGGGAAATGTGATGTGACATTACCATGCACATTCCGCCTCCTCCCGTAGTACTCAGTAGCATGCAGCAAGACAAGGAAATGCACAACACGATATCACAACACACCTTTCCATAACTGTATGTTTCAGAGAACAAAAGAGAAGCCCAGCAACGGGTTGCTGTTTTGGCACACTGAGAGCCAAGCTACAAGTGACGCCTGACACAAGTTGGACACTTGTCAGCTTCCCTCAAGTTTTGATGGGAAATGTAGGCGTCCTGGTCTTGCAGCTGTAATGGAGAGCCAAGCTGTAAAACCAGGACGCCTACATTTCCCATCAAAACTTGAGGGAAGCTGACAAGTGTCCAACCTGTGTAAGGCGTCACTTGTAGCTTGGCTCTCAGTTCTAGCCTGAGATGGTGACAGCCTGTTCTGAATAGGAAGACAAGCCTAGGTTTCCCACACCTAAACCCAGGACTTTCCCTACCACATCACAACATACAACAGGCTAAGTATAGATTCTAGCATCTGGAAAATAATGGAATTAATTTCCATCAATGCTCTGAGCATTGCCTTGATAAAGTTATTTATTTATTTATAATCCACCTCTCTCACTGAGACTCAAGGTGGATTACACCGTGGGCGTCAGCACAGTCAATTTCAAAGACATTTCAGTACATATGTAATAGGGTATATACATGCAAATTTGCAAAGATTTAAAACCAGCAGAAATCCAATACAGTGTTGAAGAAATGCTGAAACGGAGTATAAGTAATTTTAAGATTGGCATTAAAAAACAGAGTCTACCTAGTAGGATCACACTTACAGCAATTGTAGTGAAGTCTGTAGTCATTCCCTATCCCTTTACTGATGTATCTCTTTGAGTCAGCTTCCTTTCCTATCTGAGTAAACCACCTTGCTAATGGTGCAAGTGTACCTGCAAATGGCAGCAAGTCTGTAAAGTGGCGAGATTTCACACTACTCAATTCCACTCCTTTGGGCAACTCGCATTTCTTCAAAGATGGGCCACTGCTGAGAGGGAAAGCACTGAACTGTTTGGAAAAAAGAGCTATGGGGGCAGCTGTGTGTCGAAAGAACAAGGGTGTCTCTTGTGAGTGTCTCGTGGAAGTCACGCCACTAGCTCTTAGTTTACTGGGTTCTGCCTGAAGCATTACAGAGATCTGCAAAAGCACCCGGACCCCATGGTAGGAGAGAAAAAAGGACCGTCTGTACCACAAGCAATGGGAGTCCTGCTCTACAGTAATGCTCTGGAAAACTGTAGCTCAGCTCAGTTGGATCTTCTTGTTGCCGCTTTGCCTGTATGAGGAGGAATCAACAGTTTCCTTTACCTTTACAGGGGTCCAGTCAAAGCTCATGGGCAGCAAGTTCGCGACTTGCTTCCCAGAATTAACATCCAGCAAGAGGTTAAGGGCTCTGATGCACTCCTCTGCTCTCTGCTGCACCTGCACAAAGGAGAGACGTTAGCCATTAGGGTCCTTCCTGAGCCAAGCCAGGAAGGCCCCGATTTAATGAAGGCAAACTGGCCAGTAGCACATTCCTATGGCTTGAGGTCCGAGGGCTGGAGCGGACAGTTCACCAGCAGAGAGTGCTGACGGTTGCAGATCTGTCCCAGGTCCCTCCTCTCCCTCCCTTTGTGACTCCAGAAGAATCCAGGCAGGTCAAGAGGGTGCCATGGGAAGGGGGAGGAGGGCAAGATCACCCTCTTCTTCGATCAGTGGAGCTGCACAGAAGGGAGAGACAGGACAGGCTACTTCACCCCTTCTCCCCTCCCCGCTGCAACCTTCCCTACCCGTGAGAGCTGGTGTGGTATAGTGTTTAAGAGTGATGGACTTGGATTTGGGAGACCTGGGCTCGAATCTCCATTCTGTCGTGGACGCTGGCTGGAGGACCTTGGGCTAGTCATACGCACTCAGCCAAACCCACATCATTGGTTCTTACGAGGATGAAATGGGGGAGAGAAGAATGCTGTAAGATGATCTGACCTCCCCATGGGGGAGCAAGGCAGAATAGAAATGAAGTAGATATAAATAATTGGTCCACACAGGTCCCACAACCCTAGGACTGCTGGAGGGGGAAGATCCATGGCCATCAGTTCCTTCTGCGCCCGATGGATCACAGACTCTAACTCAGTGGGACCCGGAGCGTGTGGCCACAGGCCTTCTGTAGCAAAAAGGCTAATATAATCCATTAATTGGTAGCAGACGAATGTATCCCCTGAGCAGTTACTTGCACATACATCTCAGCTGGGCCCCCCGATATTCTCCAGCTCTTGTCTATCTCATGGCCCTCTAGGCAAGGCTATTAACTGGTCAGCCAAAGTCTCGGTCAACTTCAGTGGGGGAAAGTTAAGCATGTGCATTCATTCTCACAGATGTCAGTGGAAGATAAAGAGTGCTTAAGTTTGGCTGGACTGCAATAGGCAGGAAGGAAACCTAATGTAGTTCTCTGTACTACATTCCCGTTATTTAAACTCTTCAAAACTTTTTCCATAGTTATGCTTTGTACTTCTGCTGGTACACCTTCATTTATCAGAGTAAGTGGCAGACATCAAGAAATCTCACCAAAATAAAAAATCTGTATTAGGAGAAGAAATATGCATGTATGAGTTTTATTAGCATCGAGCTACAGAGAAGCCCATACTGTATATAGATGCCTGATTTTAGAGTGCATTTTTTTAAAAAAGATAGTAACCAAATCTTGGCCTGCATTTGATCCTAGTGGGGCGGGGGTGGGTGGGGAGTAAAATCAGTGGTGCACTTGCAGGGTTTTCTTTTTAAATGGAAGACTGAAAAGAGGAAATTTAGCAAGGTCAACAGGCCAACTTGACTATATTCAGGTAAAAAGCAAGCACCGAATCATTACTGACCCATGCGGGGGACATCACATCACGACGTTTTCTTGGCAGACTTTTTACGGGGCGGTTTGCCATTGCCTGCCCCAGTCATCTGCACTACATATTCAGGTAATTTGCAAAAAAGCAATGCACTGTACTTTAGGGCTCTCCTTCTGATTGTCTGGATAGTTCATAAGAACTAGAGCAAAGCTGTTACACAGAGGAAGTAAAAATGTTCCATTTAATTGATCATAGCAACACCTGGCTGGAGTCAGTCAGGAGCTCTGCCAGAGATTTGAAGTTGACCCAAGCATGTTGTTATTTCCTGTGGCATGCGCACGCACACGTACACGTGCATGCACACACACAGGTATTTTTCCCATTCTCTTATTCTCTATTGTCAAACAAATGTGAAGGTTTTCTGTAGTGCTTCCAAAAAAAATCACAAAGTCCGTTTGATCAGAGATGTTAACAGGAAAAAGGAGACGAGCACGAACACCGCGAGCCGTGATGGTCCCGTCCTATCCTAGCCCCCACGCAGCTCCAGAGTGCAGAACCAGGCTGTCTGTCAGAGACCCAGGCGATCCTAAAAGCCGCTGAAAGCCAAGGAGGATCCCTCCCCCACCCCCACCACGATCTTTTCGGATCACCCCCTTTAAAGTATTTCCAGGACTTGCTCAAATACCTGCAGCCGACGGAAAGAAACTTCATCTTCATTTGCCTTTAATTTCTTGTAATAAATCCATTCCTCGTGCAATTCTGAGGCCGCTCCTCCCGTTGCTGAAGTGGGATTCTTCTTATAGTAATACGTAGCTGAAGAGGACTGGTCTCTAACAGAAAGCAAAGCACCATTTCAAAACCCTCCTCCTCTTTTGGGAAACGTACATCCGTTCCCCTGACGCTCCGTACAATGCTTTCTTATGTTCTGACGGAAGTCCTTAATTTCTGTATTCCGCTGTTTTCCTTCAGGACTTATGATTAAACACATTGTAAGAATGAAACACAGTATTAATATTAACGATAGTCTTAATCTTAAAGAGTTCTCCAGCTCCCCACTAACTTGCTCAATATGGATACTGAAGCCAGTGGGGCAGAACTACGAAAAAACTTTGTTGAAACAAAAACACATACAGAAGCCTATTGGGAGCGGTTTCTGGGTTTGTCACAGGCCTCTTCCCTAATTGTTAGTGGTCAGACAAGCCCTTCTCTGTATGTGTTTCAAACACAGAAATGCTGTCTAAGCGAGGCCAAAAAATGAAAGCCGGATCCCGGGTGGCAGATGGAAAATTACTCGCATGTGAGATTCCAGGCAAGAGCAGCTCTCAGCCCCCACTCAAAGATCCTAAGACAGTAAAGGTCTTCCCGGAGTTCCTGAATTAATCACCTTAACACACCCTACCGATCTTCCCTTATCCTCTCTCCCATTTTCAGACAATTCAAGGCTCTGATAGCCTTACCCACCTATCCATCACGGGTTATCAATCACAGCTGATAACTTCAATATCACCCAGGAAGGCTTCATCAAAACTTCCCAGTTTATTGTTTCACCCTCAAAGAGACCCTCCTATTTGGAAAACATTGCCAGCCAGGTAGGAATCCCCTGAATGTTCTATGCAGAATAATCAGAGGTAGTGAAGATAAATGTGTTGTCCTTCAACGGTTTATGACTAGCAGCCTAATGACTGACGAGTCAATAGCCTAGTAAAATTCTATGGCTTGGATCTTGCCTAGATTTCCACAGACACAATGGGGGTGTGATTTTCACTGATTCTGCTGTCCTGTGAGAGAGCTTGGGCTCTCCCTAGAGCTGTTTCTGGGGTCTCCCACTAGGGGCAACATTTTGGGGATGTTCTGGGTTGCTGTGGGAGGGAAGAATGAGCAGAAATCCCACCTCCACCTGATATAAAACATTATTTTGACACATATACTTAACTATTCCCAGCCACTGGGGAAAAATTACACTGGTTGCAGCCCAAATTTTAAAAAGTAGTGAAGCCTTCCCAAATCCAGGTTAGCTCTCCAGTTCTAGCCCATCCATCTTCTCCATTTCAGAGGATGGAGGTAGAAATCCGTCAGACTCTCGTGTAAACATTTTTCCCAACCAATAGAGAAGGGAGATGGACATTGTCCATACCTGTGCTCAACAGCCGCAACAAGAAACCCCTGAGATGCCATTTCAATGCAAATTGCTGAATACATAGTTCTGTTGGAATAAATATGAAATGCATTACACAGATTACTTCATTCCTGATAATATTCACAAACCTTCTGCATGCTGCGTCTAATTTAAAAGCATATGTTCCCAGGAGAATTACTTCCTCCGCTTCTTGTGTTCTACAACAATCTGCACTGGCATGACCAGTTCTGCATTCTGCACTCTTAATTATTTTTTTCCTCTTTAGGACAGACGCTATATGGATAGTTAACGTTATTCTTTATATTTTCCATGCACAGTAAGGGCTGTGCGTGTCATTTGCTCCTTGGAATGCAGCTTCTGGGGTTTGGTGTGTTGGAAGAGGATTCAGCGCTGTCCCTTTCCTCAGATTTCAGAGGGGGACAAACCAGAAAGTTAGAAAGATAGAGAGATCAGGGCACTCTGTTTACTGCTCTGACTGTCCTTTGATATGTAGATTGCTATTCTCAGGATTTCTTCCTCCTAACCCTCCCTCTCACTTCTCTTCCTGGCATTGTTCCAGGCAACATCTCTCTCCTTCTCCTCCCTCCATCTTGGCAGCATGGATGCAGGCCTTGTCCTGCCATCCATGTCCACCCTTAGGATAGGTAGTTAGGATCTGTCTCTCCTCCTTTCCTATGGAGTTCGTACAATAAAGAACTCTCACTACTTTTCTAAATATAAAGCAAGTGTATGATTTATTATTTTCTCTCCTGCACACACACCAGCCAGGAGAATCAGCTCACAACCACCTATAATCATGCTTCCTATGCCAAATGATAGACTCTGCTAACCGCCCAACCATGGAATCCTTTAATTAGGTTTCTGGAGCCTACATAATGATTTAATCATCATGGTGGACTCCTGGAAACAGCACTAGAAGCAATATGGGGCTCAGCAGCAAGGGGGTGGGAATCAACCAGCACCTCCTGCCTTGCATGTGGAAGCGCTCTTCTGTTTGCAGAAGACTGTACAGGATCCATTCTTTTGCTAGGTGCTTTTTCACAAGTGGTTTTATGATTGCCTCCTTCAAGGCAGCCAGGGCCATCCCTCTGTAGGTGACGCATTCAGTACATACCAACCGGTGTCCTCCCTGCTCAAACAGCCAACAGCTGTTGCAAACTGAGAGAGAGAAGGACCAAAGGCAGAAGGGGCAGAACATACCCCTCCTACACACCCTGCATCCTCCATCTGTACGTTCTTTTAACAAATGTCCAATAGGTATATACGGCAGCCAGTGTGACACAGTAGTTAAGAGTGTCAGACAAGCATCTAGAAAAATCAGGTTCAAATCCCCACTCAGCCGTGGAAGCTCACTGGGTGACCTTGGGCCAGTCACACACTCTCACCCTAACCCACCTCACAGGGTTGTTGTGAGGATAAAATGGAAGAGAGGAGTCCCCACTGGGGAGAACGATGGGGTATAAATGAAGTAAACAAATAAATGTTTCAGATATTGAAACTAGCATTACCATTTATTTTCTTTTTATTGTGCACTGAAAGCATTCCTGAGGACTGTCAACTTCACAAACTACATTTAGTCCTCATAAAGTGTTTGACTGCAATCCAACGAGCCTAGATCTCCTTGACTTTAAGAGGTACAACTTGTTATCAAAATTCAGGATTACCTGAAAGCTCCGAGTCCATGGGAAAAAATAATGAGGGGGTATCTTTCTCCACGCTTGAATGCAGCATTCCATTTGGCAGGACAAGTCACAGCGCCTAGATTAAAATGGAACAGAATTTGTTGGATCTGGGAAGTCTGACAACCCCATGAAGGTAACACTGTACCTCTGGCTGTTTTTTCCATTATCTAGCCTGAATGGTTTCTTGGGACTTGTTTCACATCTGACTTTGTGACAACCTTTTTTAAAGCCATCCAAGCTGACCTGGATGGCCAAGGGTAGGACATGCTGACGTTGTGTACTCCTGCACTGAGCAGGGTGGTGGTGTAGATGATCTCCAAGTTCCCTTTCAGCTCTAACACTCTATGACCTGCCGTGGGATCAGTTAGTCACATGACTACAACCTTCAGTGAGGTGAACCCAGGCTAGCTCTGGACATTTTACCGCAAATACTGCGTCAGCCAGAGCTCATCTCAGCATGCAGGAGATGGCAGTCACATCACCAACCGTATACTTTGTCTGGATTTGTATAAGTTCATAAAAATACAGCACATTCCTGGAAATTTTCTAATAAATACCTTGGCTAACAGTGTCTTTGCTTGGCATGCATTTCCCTGAGCACTTTGGAATGAATGAAAACCAACTAGAGACGAGTCCAGCACAGATGCTTCTGAGACTACTTTTGACCCTACCCCATCTGAGCTCTACAACGGACAGCAATACTTAAAAACAAAAAGCTAAATAGAAGTTACGGTCTAGAAATGTTCCCTGGCAATATAAAGGGATAAGCAGCATGTTATGCAGATCTACAACTTTATCTCTTGATTTTAAAAATGAGACTGAAATGCAGTCACAGGGGTGCTGCTAACTTGCTCAGGCAGCAATGAGAGGGTCACGGATTTCCTGTACTGTCGATGGAAGCTGCCACATACCAATTCAACCAGGTTGCTACTGAAAGCCAGCCCGAACGGACAGCACCTTTTCCCCACCTCTGATCCTGAGGAGTCTGTAAAGGGAGAAGATTCCACACCTGTGGGGCACCAGTAATTTCCAGTCCCTAGGCCCTGCTCAAATGGTTTCTCTGACCAGTAAAGCCAAAACATAGAACAAGAGGGTGATTATGCAACTCCTATTTGGCTGATTTGTCAACACAAGGTTTATTGACCTACTGGCTAATTTTGTCTAAATGTATTCATCTCCTGTTTCCTCAATCAACTTCAGGAGCCCTGATGCAGGACTCATTTCATAACACATAAACAGATACTTGTATCTTTTTGTGTTTTAAGCACCATTCTTCTTATCTAATTAGCAAACTGCCACACTTTAGAGCCCGGCTTTTGCTTTCAGATGGGTAGCCATGTTAGTCCATAGAAAAAGAGCAAGATTTAGGTCTAGTAGCACCTTAAAAGACTAACTAGATTTCTGGGATATGAGCTTTCAGAGGTCTGACTCTCAAAAGCTCATACCATGGAAATCTAGTTGGTCTTTTAAAATGCTACTGGACAAGACTTTTGCCTTGTCATTTTTCCTTAGAAAATTGCACCAAGGGATAGAATGTGAAATTCATTACTTGCTAGAGAGTAGCCTATAGCCTCATAAAACACACATCAACCTTTATACAGTTACCTCTTCATCATACTCAGTTTCTTTAACAGTACCAATTGTAGTTGTACTTGTTCTTGGCAAGAAGCAGACAGAAAATAAATTCACTTGAAAGTTGAGAATTGAAACATAGGCAATAGAAAAGCAAAAGAAAAATGCTCTTCGTAAAGGCTGATTGTATTAATAAAAACGTACCGACATAGCATGCAAAAACAAACTCTCCTACGGTCCGACACAAGTTAAGGAACTTAGATAGCCCATAATAATATTCTTTCTTGGGAATCCATATTGTTTCTTCACAACTTGGGTCATTTTGGGATGGGTAATATAGTCGCAAAAAGCTTCCCTGTAATTTAACAGAAAAAGATTCAGTTACTGAAAACTACAATGAAATGGTGTTTAAAAATGCAGGTACAAAATTAATAAGCTATAAAGACTCAGGTCTTCATTGAAACATCTTCCTCTATCTGCTTCATCTCGCTTCCACTGTTTACACTAAACAGAGACCCCACACGTTATTTATTTATGTTACTTACAGTCCACCTTTCTCAGCAAGACTCAAGGTATATTACACAGTACAGGGGAATACAATCAGTAGCTGGACATTCAATAAACAATACAATAGATTAAGGATCGCAGAAATTTGAACACAAGCAAGAAAAATGTGGTATTGGCAAGAATACTGATTCTTTTATAGATGGGATTTTTGCAGGTAAGAGTTTCTATGTACCTAGAAGAAATCTCGGCTATGCATAAGAACATGGCTTGGTAAATTAACCCTACCCCCCAAAGAAGGGGTGAGGGGAACAATCTGATGAGGACCAAGCATGCTCCAATAAGCCTCAAATGTTAGTTGTTTGGAAGGGGAAAATACAGAAAGAAATCGGCAAATTGGCCTGCATAGTATCCTGCGGTGGTGGTGGTGGGGGATTGGGAGGTTGTGGTTAATTTCTCAATAATGTATTCCCTACTAATTTGTCATAGGCAATACCTCTCAGGATCTTAAGTTTGTATACCTCAATGCCAAGCCCAGTCATGAGGTCTGTACATCCAACAGAATAAGGGCCTTTTCCTTTAGGGATCTGCTCCTGCATGCTCCCCATTTTCTTCTGAGTTTAAGCGGGAAAACCTGAAAAGCAAGATACACACTGACAGTGAATTGCTATGCTTATGATTAATAGAACACCGATTTTAGTTGGATCTCTTTCTCCAGAGTAACAAACAAACTGATTATCAGGAACCGCCTGTTTAAATAGCATTTAAAATATTTATATTTATATTTTGAATACCACTCCAGCCTTATTCCATCTACACCGGCTCCTAATTTGCTTCGGGGCTCAATTCAACTATTGACCTTTAAAGCCTTATATTTACATAAGCTTGAGGCCAGCCTACCTTAGGGACCAGTTTCTCCCATATGAACCTATCTATCCTGTCCCATCATCTTCGGAGGCCCTGCTTCAGGTGCCCCCCCTATCTGAAGCTAGATGGGTGGCAACCTGGGAAAGGGCCTTCTTGATCGTGGTGCCAAAACTTTGGAACTCCCTTCCCAGGAAAAATTTGCTTCTATTATTCTCTTCTGCCACCAAGTAAAGAGACTGTTTTGTTTGCTCTCCTCCTTGGTTGTGTTCTTACATGTATAAATCTTACCGAACTATTTAAACATTTTATATATATACACATATTTTAAATGCTGTTTTAATGTCTTGATTTTCCACACTGTAATGTTTTAATGCTTGCCTCCTTGGGGACCTTATTTGGGTGGAAAGGCAGCATGGAAATGTTTTAAATAAGATGATGTTTGTTAATAACTTGCTACAAAACAACTTATGTAGTCTAGTACGTTGAAATCCCTTTTCTTTTCAATGATAACACCATGCAATTCCCTCAGATATTCTGATGCCATATCTGCATATCAGAGTCAGTACACCCACAACATATCCAACTGCAAGCAGGATGCTAAGATCTGCAAATTCTAATGACTACTTCTCTCAGATCACATCTGGTGTTGCTGCCAGAAGTAGTTACACAAGACAGAAGCAGTTACACAAGACATATTTGACTTGACATGGAGGCTATCTGTCACTCATTAATTGTTCCAATCAGGGTTTTTTTCCCTGGGAAAAGAGGTGGCGGAACTCTCAAGAGGGAAATGAGGACAAAACACATGGGATACTTTGAAATCATATTATTTTCAAGCATTATTGCCAAGTATTTTCAAGAGGTGCCGGAACTCCGTTCCCCTGCGTTCCCCCTGAAAAAAAGCCCTGGTTCCAATTATGAAGTTGCCTGTTTATCCTACATTGGTACTATTACTGTTAACCATCAAAAATACCCCCTTCCAAATCACTGCAACGTGTCTTTCTCAATTAAAGATGCAGATTTGTGACGTCAGCGAGACTTCTTCCAGAGTAAAGACAAAACTGTAAAATGTTCAGTGCATTTTTTTCTTTAAAAGAATCCTGGAATATGTAATGAAAATTGCTCTCATCACTCTTCCCGCTACAGAAATCTGAAAAGGCATCCTTGACTTTTCCACAAAATATGCCTCTGAAGCAAGGCCCAGGCAGCTATCATTTTTTCTGGGTAAAACTACAATCGCATGCTGCTGGGAAGAGAGAAGAAATAGTCTCAAGTAGTACAGAACATTATCATACAACTGAGCAAGGGCCAACAACAGCACATGATGCCACAGACAGACATTGTGGTCAGTATTCCGCCTTAAGCGCATCATTAAATGTTCCAAACAAAAAATGTAACAGTTACGAGATACGAGGCTGGGTTCCAACAGATACGAGGTTGGATTGGTAACCGATTAAAAACAAGCAGAAGATAAACAGACGGGTGTTGTCAGAATTTTGTTAGTGGGTCGGAACCAGGCCTTTTTGGCCCATGTTAGAAATAAAGAACCAGCTAGAGTTTGGAAAAAAAGAAATCTTCCAAAAGCTCTGTCCCTGCAGAATAAAGTCGCAGTTCCTGGGATGGTCTCACCCCTGCACAGGAAACAGTTAAGACCATAAAAGTTAATTGTTTGAGACCTCTTTAAGGGTCCTCTGGCCTTCTACATATAAATCACCAAAAGGGTAAACAACAAACAGCTTATCTTTAGGAAAACAAGGTGTCTAAAATCTTCAGCCAGTGAAGTGTGAACATTCCTGTGTAATTTACAATGTAGTCAAATACATATCAAAGATGCAGTCTATCACAGAGGTAAAGGATGTGTAGACTTGTGTTTACATGAAGGACTTTCGACGGAACTGTCTTTCAAGAACAAAGACAATGCGATTGATTAAGATGTTAATGAGGCAAGTCTTTGATATTTCCCTATAAAAGAGGGATGGAACAAGAACTCGGTACCCTTCACTTGCCAACACGCAAAGGCTAGTGCTAGCCTTTGCGGCTGTGCAATGGGGGGGTCCCAGAGCTCTGGAATGGGGGGAGGGTAAGTTTTCTTTTCTGTAGTTATCTTATAATGTTGTTGTATTGTGCATGCTAACTTGTATTCTGTATCTATCTTCATAGTGCTTTAGTAGTCAGTAGGCTGGGCCCAAGTCTGGTGCCTTGCCCAACTGTTCTTTTTTATTATTATTATTATTATTATGTCTTTACAAATAAAGAACTTCCAGTCTCGCATAAGACCTTCTCACTGCTGACACATTATTCTCAGCAGAGACATCAGTTTAGTACTAGGGAAAGATCAAGTGAGGTTGCACTCTTTACATGCCTATGGTAAGAGGCAAACCCAAGCAGCTGGTGGACTAGTCCCTGGTTGCAGAGAGCAACAATTTCCACAACAACGGGTCTGCAACGAAATGAAAGAAGCAATGGGGCCACCCAAGGATTTCATTAAGACCAGTGCCATTCAGACATCATTGCCAGATGATTCAGGAGGGCAACTTCAAAGCAAATGGTAAAAAGCTCTCAGAACTGGATGAATGAGCAATGCAGTGGCAAACGGGCTTCAGTGTAAATAAGCATAACAGTGGGCAATTTTTTTTTTTACATATATACATTGACGGGGTCTGAGTCAGGAAACAAAATGGATGTTATTGCACAATAGACAATGGAATTTTCCACCATGAACTGGTGACAGCTACTGGCTTAGATGGCTTTAAAGAGAAGATGAAATTAAGGGAAGACGGGTCTCTCAGTAGCTTAATGGAGCTACCAGGTTATGCCTCTGGACATCTGCTGTTGGCTCTAGGATTGCCAGATCCAGGTTGGAAAACTCCGGGAGTTTTGGGGGTGGAGCCTGGAGAGGGTGGGCTTTGAGGAGGGAAGGTGCCTCATCAAGGGTATAATGTCAGGGAGTCCACCCTCCAAAGCAGCCATTTTATCCAGGGGATCTCTTTTGGCTGGAGATCTCCACCCACAACCTGGAGGCTGGCAACCCCAGCTGGCTCTCAGAAGGGGAGAGCCCTGGATTCGGTTTCGTTTTCTCAGCCATGCCGGACGCTCCTCTCGGCTGGTCTGGGAGGAAACGACCGGGCACCCTGACCGGGCGGCTGACCCGCAAGGATTAGCCCCCAGGACTCCCAGGGAGGGAGCCAGGGTCCGGGACGCGGCGGGAAGAACTCCCCGAAATCAATGCGGGGGGGAATTGCCCGTTTGTCCCTATGGAGGCCGGCAGATGTGCGCGGCGCCTCGAGTGCCGCCGGGCAACGAGAAACGGCAAGTAAAAGAAACAGGCGGAAGCCTGTAAACAAGCGAATCCCTTCTGTTCTACAAGCGTTTGTGAAGGAGAGGTTGATCTGAAGAAGACTCGCTCTTCCCCTTCGTTGAGTTCCAGAATTTTGTTGGCGCCCCCCCCCCCCCAAATGGCAGCAAAGAGGCAAAGTCCCGCTCTCGGTAAGTCAATCTCGGCTACCTTGCAGAAGGGGGAGTCGCTCGAAGAGTTGGTACGCAGGGCGGTGGTGGAAGCTATAAAACCCTTTGTTGACAAGCTGAACGAAACTGATCAAAGGGTGGGCTTAATTGAAAGCGAGGTGAAAACCATTAAGGCAGCAGCGGGGGGGGCAGAAAAGTCTGCTCTGGAAAGTGCGTCACTTGTGAAGGCTACAAAAAAGGACCTGAAGTTGGTGGAGAACCAGCTGATCGGGCTACAGGTGGAACGAACGCAGACAATTTTGCGTCTCCAAAACGTGAAAGAGGAGGAAAATGAGGATCTGTGGGATTTGGTCTCGGAATTACTGGCGACACCCGCGAGGACGACTAAAGAAGAGGTTAAAAGCGCCATTTTGGAGGTCCGTCGGGCTTCTTCAAAATATGCAACAAAGCGACAGTTGCCTCGTGAGATCATTATTGACTTTTCATCTAAAAAGATTCGGGACACCATCCTATATAACTCATACAATGCGGATTTGGACTTTATGGGTTTGAAAGTCAAGATTTTGAAGGACGTTCCATTTCTAGTCCGGAAACGGCGTTTTAAATATAAAAAGTTTGTAGCACTTCTGAGGGACCATGGAATAAAGTACAAATGGTTATTCCCGGAAGGAATATGGTTCAGATATAAAGATCAGGCCTATAAGATATTATCAGAAGATCAACTAAAGGATTTTGAGAATAAAAACCCAGAACTCTGCTGCACCAAGAACGAAGAAAAGGAGGAGCCGGAGGGGGGGGGGAGGAGGAGAGCATCGCAACAGCAGTTGCACAGAGAGAATTGCGTCCGGGACCTAGAAGGGGGAGGAAAGTTTAACCAGAATTTGAAATGTTTATTCTCTGTATGATTAACCACTCCATCATTATTTTATGGAGCTATTTTTGTATTGACAGTATGAATGGAAACATTGAAGTGTAGTGTTTAGTGTTTGTAGTTCATTCCCCCCCTTTTCTTTTTCCACCCCCCCTTTGTCCCTTCCCTCTCCCCTTTCCTTGTGATAGTTTTGTGTAGTGTTTTGTAGCTATGAAAAATAAAAAAAAAAAATTAAAAAAAAAAAAGAAGGGGAGAGCCCTGCTTTTGTGCCAGCCCCCAGAAGATACTGGCTGGGCACAGAAAAACAGGGTGGTGGGTGAGGCAGAGCTTTGGTTTGACCTCTTGCGACGTATAAAGCCATGACCCCAGCTTGATTTCCCCACGAAGGAGCGGCCATCTTCCCCAGAAAAAGAACACAGAACCAAGTGGTAAAAAGCCAAGGTGTTAACACCAGAGTGTGAGTGCGTAACAGAGGTAGTGAATATCTGTGGGGCTGCTAAAGGAGGGGCAGATGCAACCGGAAAGCAGTATGAACTGACACTTTAGCATCGGGAGTTGGACAGCCCTTAGAGTAGTCTAGAGGTGACAGTGTAGTTTGGAGATCCACCACATCACCTGCACGCAAAGCCCTCTTTCCTTCTAAACACATGTTCCCTCTGGTAGTCTGGTTACCTTCTATTCAGCCATTTTAATCTCTACAAACTATCTTTGGGCTTCAGCCCTCCCCTTCATTTATGCCTTTATGCTCTCATCTCTTATGACAATGAGAAACCACACTAGCTAAACCACAGCAACCACCAACTCTGTGTGACTCACTCATCCTGGTTTTGCTCCAGGATTAAGAGCTCAAAGGGGAAGCAGCAATGCCACCCCTTAGAATCCATAGCAATTGTGCCTCGACTGCTGCAGAGGGCAGGCCCCTGCATTTTCCCCATAGCGGGCTAGCAGGCTATTATTTTCCATGCACCGAGTCCTCTGGAGTGCATGGAAGGGGGCACCACCTCAAAATGGCCACCACAGGGAAAAATCACAGCACGGCTGCCATTGGGGCTGCTGGGCCCAGTCACCGAGCGTTGAGAGGTTGTAAGCCAAGCACCTCCTAGGATAGAGACATCACTTTTGTGATGCCTCCTGAGCTCTTCTGAAGCAGCTCCTGCTCCAATGAAGGAAAGCCAAGACTGGCTCTTTGCTGTGGGGAAGAAGTGCTTTGTCAAAGCAGCAAAAGGGCTCAGGAACCCACTGGCAGGTGTTGTGGTGCCAAGAGATCACTGGTCTAAGCTGTTCAGTCAGTTCAGCTGTCTGCCAGGAGGTGAAAAGCTACAGAAAACCAAGGGTTGTTTTAAAAGGCAGCTCGTTCTTGTTGATATGGGTATGTTGGACCAACATGACCACTAAGATTTTTGATTTGCACAGCAGCGACTCAGGGAGCGATGAGGCCAGCAGCACTTCAGCAGATCACCTCCCAGGCAGAGGGTAAGCAGCTTGTACATCCGGACTCCTTCCGAAGAAGAGAGCTCTGATTCTCAAAAGCTTATACCCTGAACATCTTGATGGTCTCCCCGGCGTCACTGGACTCAAATCCTGTTGGTCCTATGCAGGGTTCCTCAGAGATCCCAGTTGTCTTTAGGACGGTAGTAAACACGCACACCTCACCTGTTATTGAAGCTTGTTTTTAGCACGTTTCTTGTTTGGTCTGACTTTTACGAGAGCCAGGTAGGTATACGCTTTCGAGAGTCAGAGCTCTCTTTTTCAGGGAGCTCTGAAGGAGGCAAATTCTGACACTCGAAAATTATATCGTGACCATCTCGTTGGTTTCCCAAGCGCCACTGGACTCAAATCCTGCTGTTCTACTGCAAACCAACACCAACTACCGACCTATACCTAGGATAACGGTAATGCTCTTTACTGTCCTAAGTTCTGGGGGTTTCTTTTGTTTCGGCTCTCGCTTTCTCCTCCGCGGGCTTTTGCGCCGCAAGAGGCAGCCAAGGGATCGGTCCGCCTCCGGCCACGCCAGCCAATGAGAGCAAAAAGGCCGGCCTTCCCGACTCTTCCTGCGTTCGGGCGGAGCGCCGCTGCCCGGGACTCGGAAGGGGAAACGGGTCGGCGCCTGCGCACGTGGTCGCGATTCAAGCTCGGGGGCTCCTGGCTCGGCGCTCTCTCGCTTCCGCGCTCTCCTCGGCTCTCCTCCTCCTCCTCCTCCCGGCGCCGCGATGGTGCGCAAGCTGAAGTTCCACGAGCAGAAGCTGCTCAAGAAGCTGGAGCTGGTGAACTGGGAGGCGGCCTCGGGGAACCTGGCCGAGCTGCGCGTCCTGCGCCGCTACCGCCTGCCGCGCCGGGAGGACTACGTGCGCTACAACCAGCTGAGCCGGGCCGTGCGGGAGCTGGCGCGCCGCATCCGCGACCTGGGCGAGGCGCCCGAGTCGGCGGCCTTCCGGGCGCGCTGCACGGCGGCGCTGCTGGAGAAGCTGCACGCCCTGGGGCTGGTGGGCTCCAAGCGCTCGCTGGAGCAGTGCGAGCGCGTCTCGGCCTCCTCCTTCTGCCGCCGCCGCCTGCCCTGCCTGCTGCTCAAGCTCCGCATGGCCCAGCACATGAAGGCCGCCGTCACCTTCGTGGAGCAGGGCCACGTGCGGGTGGGGCCCGAGGTGGTCACCGACCCGGCCTGCCTGGTCACCCGCGCCATGGAGGACTTCATCACCTGGACCGACGCCTCCCGCATCCGCCAGCACGTGCTCGACTACAACCAGGAGCGGGACGACTTCGACCTGGCCGGCTGAAGCCCGAGCGAGGGAGGGAGGGGCCTGCGCCGCCGCTTCCCACTCTCCCGGCGGGGGAGCCCTGCGGAGGATCCGGACTTGGACCGGGCAGTCCCCCCCCCCCACCGGCCACCAGCAGCACACGCCGTGGTTTTGCACATGCGGACTGGCAACGGCGCGCCTCTGGCGTGAGACCCTGGCCGCCTTACTGCCCATTCTTAGACCGAAGGGAACTGGAAGAGCCCCATGAAAGCCAGGCTTCTGCGCCTTGAGTCGGGATAGACGCCGAAGTGTTACATTCTTTAAAAAAAAAAACAACTCTGCTCCAGCCCCGCCTGCTAGTGATGTCCACTGGAAGGAGGTAATGAACAAAGGTTTAAAACAAAGTGCTCAGAAAGGTGTCTACACCACCGAATTCTCCCAGGACTACACAGTTGTTTGGTCCTTTTAATAAAGATGGGCTTTGACGAATTCTCCCAGGACTACACTATTGTGGTCTTCATTTAAGTAAAACTGGATTATGGTGAATTCTCCCAGGACTACACTGTTATGGTCTTCTCTCTTCCATTTAATTAAAACTGGATTGTGTATATATTCACACCTTTGATCAGTCTTCATTCTTTTCAACTACACCATGCCTGCCAACAACTAATGGACACGACTGTTTTATGTAAGGAAATCTATTCTTGCCTGGTTTTCTGACCGCTGCCAAGGAAAATAGTTTCCTGTTGTTTTCCCACAGCAATCATGTAGTAGCAGACACTCAAATGCTGGATCTGACCTCACTCTCTGAAAAAGCGTTTTAAGTGTTTTTTTCTACACACTGCACATAAGTACTGGGGGGAGGGGCGTGTTTACTTTGGTTGTGCTTGGCAATGGCTTGGTGGAGAGCAAGGTTAGTGGTCCAGTTTTCACTCTTGTATTATTTCTATAAAAATTGGTTTTGCCTCCAGTTTGGCAGTTTTTTTAAAAAAAAATCCTGCATGTGCCAAATACTGTGAATAAACTGCTGCTTGTAATGAGTGGGCTGTGATACATAGTGATGTCAGGATTAGAAGAGGAAATAATTACAGTGCTCTATAAACAGACTGTTCTCTGAATTGCTGTGAAGCTTTGTCACCTGCAAGCAAGGTGTTTTGACAAAGGAGGGGACATCTCATTCATGGAAACTGCACATTCTGGAAGGATTCCAAACCCTCCCCTTGCTGAAAACATTGTCCTGTTCTGATTACTGACATCCTTCCACTAGAATTAATAGCTAGAAAACAGCTTTGCTGGAAAGCATATACTACCAGACAATGAGTGCTCAAAGGCAGGTGGCAAGGACACATTTTCAAAATATGTTCACTTTACATAAGGATGAAGGGGAGAATCTGCTTAGCCAAATATAATAAACTGAGCTTTGCAAGTTCAGTAACAAAGTTGAATTTTCTGTAGTTGCCAAGTAATACTGTTTAAAACCTGCAAACTTAACTGTCGTTTTTCTTAGCTCCTCTCTAAAACACAGTTAACATTGATCCAGAGGAGTTAGCCATGTTAGTCTGTAGTAGCGAAATCAAAAAGAGTCCAGTAGCACCTTTAAGACTAACCAATTTTATTGTAGCATAAGCTTTTGAGAATCACAGTTCTCTTCATCAGATGCATGGAGGGCAGAAGGAAACTGGTCAAATATAGGGGAGGGGAGGGGGAGAGGGGGGATGCAAACAACTCCTTTGATATGGAGATGCAGACAGCTCCTTTTGGTGTGGGGATCAGTTTGCTTCTGTAAAGGTTCAAAGGAGTTTGCTGTGTTAGTCTGTAGTAGCAAAATCATAAAGAGTCCAGCAGGACCTCCAAGACCAACCAATTCTACTGCAGCACAAGCCCTCGAGAACCACAGCCCTCCCCAACATAAAGAGACTTATGCTTTGTTTGCCAGTCGGCTCCAGAGAGCGGCCACTAAGTGGGTGGAAGCAGCTCATGCCCACACCTTTGATGATTTATTTGAACTGATGGTAAAAGAGCAAGTGTATCAAGCTGTGCCGCCATATCCAGGGATAGGGGTCCAAGGGGCTACCTCCCGCCTGCCGTTTCAAGTGCTGTTTACAGCCACTCAAACCCCTAGCAGGCCTCCTGGAAGAAGGAGATTCAATTGAAATCGGTAAGGTTTACTTTTAACAAAATATTTAGGTTTGGGCAGTTTGTAAACAAGCCATTTAATAAACTCTCCAGTTCCTATCCTGCCAGCTCAGAACTCCAGCCTAAGCACTTTTTAGTTACATTGATTTGCAGAAGTGGTTTAAGTGTCTGCTTAATTCTCTCACCGAAGTAACTGGAACTTAAACATGCTCAACTTGGACTGGATTGTACTGCTTATATTACACCTGCAGTGTAACTAAAGTAGATCACAGACCCTCATCGCAAGCTTTGATTTTTTTAAAAAAAAGCTTTCACTATTTTAGGGTAATACCTACTCATCCAACAATCTACTAACCTTATTTTCTTAGTTAAGTTTCTGGCATCCTCATTTCTTTCCTATTGTGTTATATAAATGAGCTGTGACATTCTGGAAGAGAGAGTTTCCCCCAACCCCACCCACCTATGATTATTATGAAAGTGCTGTGAGATCAAGAAAACTGGTATTGAACAGGGTAATGTCTAACTGATACAAAAAGAAAAGTGGATGTTGACTAGGTTCATGTCTAATTAATACAAGATCAACAGTAAAAAAGCGCCTCAGACTCTGCACTGAATTCTTCAAGCTAGAGTCACACCCAGTCTGCTGTCTGCATATGGGAGGACTCACAGGCAATTATATCTAGAAGATTTTCGTCCTGCTGTTTCTCCAAAGAACTCAAGGCAGCAGTCTATGAAGTGGCAAGGGCTGCCACCTGAAGGAGAAATCAGCAACTGCTTCACATGTGCAAGAAGTTTTATACACATGCGCATGCCCCTGAATCCCAGCTTTTTAGTTTAAATCCCTGGTTCAATTTAATGCCACTTCTTTTATTAAGGGCAGTTCTGCAGCTAAGAGAAAACTATACATTTCTTTCCTTGGTTAATAACCAGGATTGCTTTGGATCCAAAATAAAAATAGGAGCTATTCACAAATCGCTCCCTGTTGACAATGCTGCACACCTCCTGGCGACCAAGAACTGTGGTTACTAAAATTCCCAGAGAAGCGCAATGGTACTTAGGATGTCGGTATGAGTACGGCTGCTGCAAAAAGTGTAACAAAAGGTTAAGTCTTAGCCCGAATGAAACATCTTCAATGGAATTTATTTCCAGTAAGGTAGGCTTTGGATAAGAGCCCTGTGGCACAGAGTGGTAAGCGGCAGTACTGCAGCCCAAGCTCTGCTCATGACCCGAGTTCGATCCTGGTGGAAGCTGGGTTCAAGCAGCCGGCTCAAGGATGACTCAGCCTCCCATCCTTCTGAGGTCGGTAAAATGAGTACCCAGTTTCCTGGGGGTAAAGTGTACATGACTGGGGAAGGCAATGGCAAACCACCCCGTAAAAAGTCTGCCAAGAAAACATCATGATGCGACATCCCCCATGAGTCAGTAATGACTTGGTGCTAGCACAGGGGACTGCCTTTATTTTTTTTCTACCTAGGCTTTGAATTGTAGACAGGCATTGTTACCTTGCTGACTCCCCCCGCCCCCACACACACCAAATACTGAGTCTTCAGAGAGTTGCAGGATGTCTTGGAAATAATACCAGGGTCTCATTTCTAATCTTACATGGCATTGAAAATGTGAAAGGGTAGCATAGGCTGTATGCTGTAGCAAAATGGTAAAGTAATTGAGTTGTGAATCAGCACTCTGCTGGTTCAAATCCCACTACTGCCATGACCTTAGTAGGTGGTCTTTCTTCTCAGCTTAGCTCCCCACCTGTATCATGGGAATGATAATAACCCTGACTTGTTTCACAGCTCTGAGTGGGGCACTAATCTGTCTAGAACAGTGGTATGTAAGCACAGGTAAAGCAGCACACACAACTGCTTTTAAAAGACAACACCCCACAAAGACATAGGGCACTGTAAATAAACACATGTTCTGCAGCTGCAGCTCTTAATGCTCTTACCACACAGATGTAAAAGTGCTCACCATATTGCTTTTGAAAAAATCTTTGAAGTGACGCGTTAAGGAGCGGGCATTTTAAACTGAATGAAGATTGCAATTTCTGTGAAGTTGTCCGTATCTCTGGCTATTAGTATAAAGGTAAAGGTAGTCCCCTGTGCAAGCACTGAGTCATTACTGACCCTTGGGGGGACGTCGCATCACGACGTCTTCTTGGCAGACTTTTTGTTATGGGGTGGTTTGCCATTGCCTTCCCCAGTCATCTACACTTTAACCCCAGGAAACTCATTTTACTGACCTTGGAAGGATGGAAGGCTGAGTCAACCTTGAGCCGGTTATGTGAACCCAGCTTCCGCCGGGATCGAACTCAGGTCGTGAGTGGAGCTTGGCTGCAGTACTGCCGCTTACCACTCTGTGCCAAGGGGCTGTAAAAAGCTATTAGTATATTAAGAGACAATGGCAACTTAGCAGGATGCATCAAAATTATTTTTTTGTTGATTAGGCTTTCTGCAGATGTCTCACTAAACTAAGGGAGAGAGTGGTCAGAGGGAGGAGAAAAAGGAACAGAGAAAAGGAAATATGAGGATGAAAGGTTTTTAGCTTAATCAACAGTGCTTCCTGCCCACAAATTCAAAGGTGCTGCACAGTTTGCATTTTTCTGAGTTAGCTCTTATCTAGATTTGAAAGGGAGGAAGGAAAAAGAGAACTACTATTGAAGTAGCTGATTTAACATTACTGTGTGTTGAGTAGTAGTGTTCCCTTGGCACTTTATCCCTACTGCTGTAGTTAAATGGTGGCATGCAGATCTGTGTAGTGGTACAAGGTGCCATAAAGTCATAGCCAACTTATGGTGACTCCATAGGGTTTTCACGGCAAGAGATAAACAGAGGTGGTTTGCCATTGCCTGCCTGGACTTCCTTGGTGGTTCCCCATCCAAGTACCAACCAGGGCTGATCCTGCTTAGCAGCCAAGATCTGGTGAGATCCGCCTATCCTGGGCCACCCAGGTCAGGGCGCATATCTGAGCAGTTAACTAAAAAAATATTAAGGGCCATTTCACAGACTACAGGACAGCAAACAGATTTATTACTGCATACACCTGACAGGGTAATAATAATATTTGATTTTTGTACCACCCTTCAGGACAACTTAATGCCACACTCAGAGTGGTTTACAAAGTGTGTTATTATCCTTATGACAATCACCCTGTGAGGTGGGCGGGGCTGAGAGAGCTGTGACTGACCCAAGGTCACCCAGCTGGCTTCAAGCGCAAGAGTGGGGAATCAAACCTGGTTCTCCAAATTAAGAGTCCTGCCGCTCTTAACCACTGTACCAAACTGGCTCTCAGCACAATGACCAATCCTTTATTTTTGATTAGGGTAGCTGTATGATACGTTTCTAAACATATTACATTTTAAGGCACATTCTTAAAAACACACAAGAAGTGGCCCATCTTTCTGAATGCTAAGAGCAGTTTTTTAGTTGGTTTCATATGGGCAACTATTGTCAGTATGAACACTGATCTACTCTGAATGCTATGCCTGCTATCCAATAACTGTAACTGGTGCAAGTCTGTGCGCTAGAAAAGCAGTACATCACATTCACCTGCTAGTATGCAAATAAGTGAAATTGCTAGAAGATGAAGCGTTCAAAAAAGCTTCAGCACTAAGGTCGTCAGAGAAGGAAATTGGTATGGAAACTATACAAACATCAATACTGCTAGTCATCGTGAGTTTGGGAAACTACACAAAAGTAAATATGTATGCTTAAGGTACAAGTGACATGTCTGCTCAAATTAGTTTGCTGACAGCTACTCCCAACTTGTGATCCTGACAGTATGTTACAGTAATTAAAGTCAATAGGGAAGAGGTGCGGCATGAATACTATTCCTTCATGAATCTAAATGGATTTGAGTCCTGTGAAAAGGCAGAGAATGGCTGCTGGGAAAATGAGCTTCTTCTCAACAGGAACAGTAGTTGCATTAACTAGGAGAGATGGGTAATTCTGATGTGCCGCTGGCTGTCATATGTACCTACAGAATCAGTGGCTGTGACATCACTGCTAATACTAGAGACAATACCCCCTTGCCACAGACTGTGCCATTTAACATTTTTTTTAAAAAAATCAAACTACTTTCTTCTATACATAGATCTATACGCACTTTTCTGTTCTGGCATGTAAATGCTCATTTAGGGTCGTGTCCCCGATCCCTCCCCCAAAACCGCCATAAGTTTGTGAAAAATCTTTTTTCCCCAAAAAGGTTTCTGCTTCTTTTCAGCAATTGAGCACATCTTGCAATTCCTTTTCATGTTATATTTGTACAGTTAATATATTTATTATCTGAGAATCCGGGCTAGTTTGATCTTAGTAACAGGACAAAGTTGTTGCCTTTCCTGCCCTTCCCCCAATATCTGGGTGTCATGGCAATGTTTAGTAAAGAGAGATCCCCCATTATTAGACAGGGACAAGATGTTTTGTGACACAGGAAGTACAAGAAATGTGAGAACTGTATCTGGATCAGACTTGCTGAGAGCATCTCTTTTTAGCTTTAAACAAACCTTTCAAAATTTCTACAAAACAGTATCTTGCCCTCACCTCTCAATGGTGTGTCAAACTTCCTCTTTCAACATGCTTTCGAGTATCTCATTTCCAAAGTGACATGAAGCCAACACTTAGTTGTTCAATGTAGAATGTTCAGTTATGGCTAACCACTAACCACCACCAAACATCAATCTATTCTCTACGCCATTTCTTTTTACCTATGGGCTGTGATACATAGAGAACTTGATTCTTGAAAGCTTATGCTATAATAAAATTGGTTAGTCTTAAAGGTGCTACTGGACTCTTTTTGATTTTGCTACTACAGACTAACACGGCTAACTCCTCATAACTGGGGTGTGTGTTCTGGCCCTCAAAGGGGTTAAACCAGCAGCACTATTGGCCATTTTCTTACATTGTCTGAGGGAGACAATGTAAGAAAATGGTTTTTAAAAAGGGTTGGCATTCAGTTCTGTGATTAGGGTTGTCAACAAGCCTGAAGAAAAAAAAAGGTCCTCTCCCTTTAACAGAGGCTTAATATGTGGAAACAGACAGGTGAAGCTTCTCAAAGCATGGAGGTTAATACCATCACCTGGTAAATAAGATCCCATTAAGCCTCTATTAAAGGGATAGGGCATTTTTTCTCTCTCCAGGCTGTTGGCAACTTTAGCCTCTGATTAAGATTTGAAAGTGGATTCCTGAAAAAAGCTGGAAACTAGTGGGCCTAATACATTGAGAGCACTCCAAGATCACAGTGCCTCTTTAGTTCTGAGTAAATAGGTTAAGATTGGTCCGTAAAAGTTCTTCTCTTTCTCCAGTACTCTGAAAAGAAGTACTTATATATTTTGTGATTTGTTTTTTTAAAAAAGCAGTATATAGTTAATTTCATAATATAATTCTGAAGATGGAACTATTCTAAAAGTTAACCTGTCTCCTATTATCAGTCACAACAGGCTCTTCATAAAAGTAAGCTCTTTTACAGATCCAGAGGAGTTAGCCGTGTTAGTCTGTAGTAGCAAAATAAAAAAGAGTCCAGTAGCACCTTTAAGACTAACCAATTTTATTGTAGCATAAGCTTTCGAGAATCACATTCTCTTCGTCAGATGCATGGAGGGGCAGAAGGAAACTGGTCAAATATAGAGAAGGGGGGGGGGAGGGGGGAGGAGGAGAGGGGGGATGTAAACAACTCCTTTGATATGGAGATGCAGACAGCTCCTTTTGGTGTGGGGATCAGTTTGCTTGTGTAAAGGTTCAAAGGAGTTTGCCGTGTTTGTCAGATGCATCTGGCGGGGAGGACTGTGGTCATCGAAGGCTTGTGCTGCAGTGGAATTGGATAGTCTAGGTGCTGCTGCTGAACTCTTTTTGATTTTGCTACTGCAGACTAACACGGCAAACTCCTTTGAACCTTTACACAAGCAAACTGATCCCCACACCAAAAGGAGCTGTCTGCATCTCCATATCAAAGGAGTTGTTTGTATCCCCCCTCTCCTCCTCCCCACCTCCCCTCCCCTCCTCTATATTTGACCAGTTTCCTTCTGCCCTCCATGCATCTGACGAAGAGAACATGATTCTCAAAAGCTTATGCTACAATAAAATTGGTTAGTCTTAAAGGTGCTACTGGACTCTTATTGTACTCTTTTACAGAGAAGCCTTAATGGTTTCTTTTTCTTTCATGGAAGACATTGTGGTACAGTGGTTGGAGTGCTGGATTAGGATCTAGTAGACAAATCCCCATTCTGGTCAATGGAACTTTTGGGTGACCCTGGACCAATCACACCCTCAGCCTAACCTACCTAACATGGTTGTTGTGATGATAAAATTGAGGACTGGGCAATGTAAGCTGTTTTCAGCCCCCATTGGGGAGAAAGGTATAAATGAGAAGGGTATAAATTAAGTAATATCAGGTATTTAGTACAGAGAGCAACAACAGAAAACAATATTCCTCACCTTTCTTGAAATACATCACGTTTCAAAAAACAAACAAGCCGTACAGTACAGTACAGTCCCAAGGAGGGTCTGTATATCAAAGGCTGTATTTAATGGAGGAGGGGAGAATGTTGTAAGCTGCTTTGAGCCTCCCTTGGGGAAAACAGTGAGGCGTAAATGAAGTAAATAAATAAAATTTTCAATTTGGCTGTAACAGCTGAAAGTGCAAATGATGATTCTGCTTTTTTTAAAAATAGTAATATTAAAGCTCAAACAACCTTCCATCTCTTGTGCTAAAGGAAGCCACCTTTTCTTCTGTGCCTTTTGGTAACTCATAATGAAACAAGTTCAACTGACAACAAGCATTTACCAAAAGACTTTTTCACACCCCCGTCAGTGAAAAAATAGCGCTGGAATCACCCATGCAACATCCACTTGCAAGGCAAACGCTGCCATTAAGCAGAATTTTGATCTTTCCACATCACTTATTCATGCAAACGTTTGCTGATCTGCCCCAAGTTGGGCCGCCAGCCTTTGCCCTGGCAGACCCTCCCTATTTTTACATCTTAACGTTGGCCAGTCATACACGACCAGCCTAACTTACCTCACAGGAGGATCTGAGTCCAGTGGCACCTTAAAGACCAACAAGATTTTCAGGGTATGAGCTTTCAAGAGTCTGAGCTTCCTTCTTCAGATAGCAATAGTATGGTATCTGATACCTGAAGACGGAAGTTTGACTCTTGAAAGCTCATACCCTGAAAATCTTGTTGGTTTTCTAAGGTGCCACTGGACACAAATCCTGCTGTTCTACTACAGACCAACACAACTACCCACCTAAAACTACCTCACAGGACTGTGGTAAGGATAAAAAAAGACCACAACATCTGTTGCTTTGGGTCCTCGTTGGAGAGAAAGAGAAGGTATAAGTGAATAAAACGTGTGATTTTAATTCTTTCAGAGCCGCACACTGTGTCTAAATAAAGATTTTTTTTAAAGTAAAGAGCCTTGTTACCAACTTTTATGACAGAAAAAAGCCAAAAAGATTGGGGGGGGAGGGTGGTAAAGCTGCATAGAAATGCAGAGAGAGGGAAAATGTTCCTGCCGAACATATCTTGAAAATCTTGTTGGTCTCTAAGGTGCCACTGAACTCAAACCCTCTACTGCAGTCCAACACAGCTACCCACCTAAAACTACCTCACAGGGCTGTTGTAAGGATAAAAAGTAGCACAACAACATCATACTGCAAGTGAATACAATATAATTAATAGCTAGGACATTCAGAGCAAAAATACGAGAATGAATAGGTGGTGATAATTTTTCCAAAGTAACCTACTGTGTGTCTAAATGCATATTTGGGGGGGGGGCAGAGCTTTTTATGACAAAAAAAACCTTAGGGTGAGGGCAGCATAGAAATGCAGGGAGGGGGAAACTCTTCCTGCTGGATTTCTGCCTGTCACGCCACAGTAAAAAGACTCAAGGGTCAAAAGTTTGCAGTTTGAATTCTTTTTCAGGGGGAAAGGCAAATTTCCAGAGAAAGCGGTGGGGATTTTTTTTAAAAAATTATGATTATTATTCCCCACCCTCACCCCCGTCCCCATGGAGGCGGGAATGCTCCAGCTGACTTACAGCGCTTAGCCTGGGCAGTAACTCTTTTTAGGGCAGCGCTGAGAGTTCCTTTCCTGCCACGCCATTGTTAACAGAAAAGGGATATTCTTTCTATTATTATTATCCTCCGTCAAGAATAAACGGCAATTTTCTTATCATAAACGTGTGAGGGAGGGAAAAAATGGAGGTTTTCCCAGAAAGGAGGCCCCTAGAAACAGGCTTCCTAGGGCAGACGCTCGGCCCACGTTCCGCCGGCGAAGGGGGCTCGTCTGAGGGGGAAAGGCCGGAGGGGTCCAAGGGGCGCGGCGCGGCCTTCCACGGCTCCTTCCCTTACCTTTCGCGGCGGCTCCAGCGCGGCTGCTTCTGGCCTCGGGCGCTCAACGAGCCGACCTGACTTCTCGGCTCTGGCCGGAGCCCGCTTGATATATGCGGGTGGCCTCGCCCGCCTGCCGCTCCCAGGCCGAATCCGCGTCCGGCCGGCTCTGAGGGAGGCGGGCCTGACCTTGGCCTCCCTTCGGCTTCCCCCGTTGAGAGAGGGGAGGATTGTTACTGTCACGAGTCCCCCGACTGAGGCCGGATTCACACGTTATGTTGGCAGCGCGCGTGAGGGGGGAGGCCATTCGCATTCTCAAGCTCTCTATAAACCCCGATTGCATTTTGTCCCACTGGCACCTACACGACTAACAACGTTTGGGTAGGGTAGGAGCTTTCGTGAGTCACAGCTCACTTCTTCAGATACCTGTAGAAAAGAGCGAGAGTGTAGTAGCACTTGTAAGACTAACATTATTTCTGGTAGGTAGGGTTGCCAGCTTCAAGTTGGGAAATTCCTGGAGATCTGGGGGGTGAAACCTGGAGAAAGTGGGGTTTGGGGAGGGAAAGGACCTTGGCATGGCATAATTCCATAGAGTCCACCCCCCAAAGTAGCCATTTTCTCCAGGTGAACTGATCTCTGTGGCCTGGAGACCAGTTGTAATTCCGGGAAATCTCCAGCCACTACCTGGAGGCTGGTAACCCTACTGGTAGGGTATGAGCTTTCGTGAGTCGCAGCTCACTTCTTCAGATAGTGAAGAGATGGTATCTGAAGAACTGACGGAAGCTCATACCCTACCACAAATTTTGTTAGTCTTATAGGTGCTACTGGACTCTTGCTTTCTTTTTTACCGCCACAGACAGACTAACATGGCTACCTATCTTTATTTTGTCCCACTGTTCCACCAAGGAGCTCATGTGTCCCCCCCTCCCTTATTTTATCCTCAAAACTGCCTTATGAGGTAGGAGTGGTTGAGAGAGAATGATCACCCTGAACCTTCACGGCTGAGCTCTCATTTGAACGTGGGTCTATCAGATCCCCATCTGAGATTGTTGCCACTATACCAGGATATCCCCTCTGCCTCTTGTGCTTTTACACCCACTCGATTATGAACCATTCTTTTCGCCAGCCATTAAGATAGTTTTAGGTGGATAGCCGTGTTTGCCTGCGGCAGAACAGCGGGGTTTGAAGCCAGTGGCACCAACAAGAGACCAAGATTTTAGAGTATATTCAGCAGGAATAGTTTTCCCCTCCCTGCATTTCTATGTTTCTCCCCCCCCCTCAATATTTTTGATTTTTTTCTGTCATTTTTCTGATATTGACTGTACTAATCTCACACTCTGTAATCATCCTTGAGTCTTAGTGAGAAAGGCAGACAATAAATGACATAAATAAAAAATAAATAAATAAAAACTTGGTAACAAGGCTCTTTACTAAAAAAAATCACCCCTGCGTTTAGACACACAGCTCTGAAATAATTAGAATCACATTTTTTAATTCATTTATACCTTACCTTTCTCTTCAATGGGGACCCAAAGCCACTGATGTTGTGCTCTTTTTATTCTTACAACAACTCTGTGAGGTAGTTTTGGGTGGGTAGCTTTGTTGGTCTGCAGTAGAACAGGATTTGAGTCCAGTGGCACCTTAGAGAGCAACAAGATTTTCAGGGTATAAAGTTTCTTGATACTTTCAGGTATCTGAAGAAGGGAGTTCTGACTCTCGAAAGCTTACACACTAAAAATCTTATTGGTCTCTAAGGTGTCACTGGACTCAAATCATGCGCTCCATTCATTAGCTTTGCCAAGAGCATCTTTCACAAAGACCGCTTTCCCCCTCCCTGTGTCATATGTTCTCTCCATTATTGGAGACCATTATTGATAGGACACCATTATTGATAGGAGTCCCAAAGGAGAGTGTTTATCCCACTCTCCAAACACAACAACCCTGTGAGGTAGGTTAGACTGACAGTGTCACCCAGAAAGTGTTGTGGCAGAGTGGCTCCGACTTTCCTAGCACCCACCAAGCATCTTTAGAAAGTGGGTGAGGCCAGGTGGATTTTTTTTGCCCAGCAGGGCTTCTAATTGGCTTTTTAGATTTTTAAAATGTTGCTTTGGCAACAGCTGCAACAACAGCACAAAGATCTGCGCTGCATGAGTGCTGGGGGGTATGTTAGAAAATGGTTTCTCAAAACGATATGTTCATTTCATAAGGCATCCTGTTAAACATAAATTCTGCTTGAGATATAGAAGAGCTATTATTAGAATTATGCTTGATGTCACTGATATTTTGTGGTTAGTTCTGCCTCTCCTCAAAGCCATTTTGTGGTTGGCACCACCTCCCACAACAGCCGTTTTGTGGCTGCGCCCACCGACCTATATCAGAATCCCAAAGGTGCCCACAGGCTTCAAAAGGTTAGGACCCCCTGCTCTAACCACTGTATCACATTCATTTTTAAAAAAAATTAAGAAATTAACAGCAAAACGTTTCAGCACTAGATAACTATGCATTCCATAGGATTATTCTACGATCAAAAATCCTTTGATCTGAGGGAAGACTTAAGGCACTTACAAACTCACAGGTGCATTCCGACTGGCTTTGCCTTGTGTTTTCTGCAGTTTATTTTCACAGCTGCTGGGATTGCTTTATCAAGGAGGAGAACAGAATGGGAAGGGAAAAGAAAGGGAAACTTTAACATTTTCCTCTCTTGTGGGTTTTTTTTTTGATGCCTGTAAGTTTTCACCAGTAAAAGTAAAAGCAACTCTGGAGAGGCAAGCAACAGCAGTTTCCCTTTCTCCTTTCTATTCCCCGCTTGCATTCTTTGCAGCACTATTGGCGAAATAAGGGGGGGGATGGTTTAAAATAAACAAGGAAGAAACCATAAGATACAGTCGAACATCTGGATGCAGAGCATTTAGTTGTAGGCTATGCGGGTCTAGAACTTTTTTTACTGCTTATGTGGTACACAACTTATCAGAGGTAAGATTTCTGTTCCACTTTCTGTTTCCGTATACTTTGGCCCATGAGTGTATTTAACTTTTTTCTTAAACCAGAGGTTTTAAAAAGTGTAACATCATCACAGTGGCTGTAACCGTGTTTAGTATTGTGTTTTAACATGATGAAAGCATTTCAAGTTATCTCTATAGGGAAGCCATTTTATGTTATCTTCGTAGTTTGGCCAGTGGTTCAAGAAGTGTGCTAGGTATTAACAATTCCAGAATGTAGTAAATCAAAAGCATCTGTGGCAACCAAAACCTGCGCCGCTACTGTTCTGGTTTCTTCATTTATTTCACTGTACCTCTTTTCTCCACAGAATAGGGGAAGGGCAGAGATTTCAGTGCTCCAACAGAGCACAAGGTCTCTTGAGGAAGTGAGCCAAGCCAGATACCACAATTGAAGTCACAATTTGTCCGAGCAGGGCCACACCATGGCTAGGGAACGACACACAATTTGTCATCGGCTTGTTGGCCAGCCTTCTTTTTTTATTCCCTCCATGATTGGTTATTTTCCTTCCCTCGTAAAACAGCCATTACCTCCTGCACCGTCCTCTTTCTAAAGCGATTCAAACAGAGAGTATCACAATTAAAACATTTAATAAAGCATTTAATCGTCTGCTTCATATATTTATGTCATGTAGTATCCATGGATGTTTTCACATATGTATATTTCTGATGCATGACATAAACATATGAAGCAGACACAATTAAATGTTTTATTAAATGTTTACTCATATTTAACTGGATAACTTAGTAAGTTTTCATGATTGTTTTTTTCTTTTGGAAACCTCTTTCTAAAGCTAGCAGTGGCACTAAAGCTGAAGAAGGAGTACATTAAAGGATCCCCCTCCATTTCTGAAATTGCTGCTGGCCTGGGGAGAGGAGAGGTGTGGTCAGGGCTTTTTTTCAGCTGGAACGCAGTGGAACGGAGTTCCGGAACCTCTTGAAAATGGTCACGGCTGGTGGCCCCGCCCCCTGATCTCCAGACAGAGGGGAGTTTAGATGGCCCTCCGTGCTGCGGTGTGGAGGGCAATCTAAACTCCCCTCTGTCTGGAGATTGGGGGTGGGGCCACCAGCCATGTGACCATTTTCTCCTAGGGCAACCCACTGAGTTCCACCACCTCTTTTCCCAGAAAAAAATCCCTGGGTGTGGTGAAGCGAATGGAGAAACCAGCCCAGCTGTAGTGCCAGCTTTTGGTTGCCCAACCCTGACCCCTTCATTAGTCTGGTGTGCTGGCACCACTCCCTGTTGCCTTGAGTAGCCTGGGTGAAAGATGAACGTAGAGCTCCCAGTCAGGTCTGTTAAGAACATAAAAGCAGCCCTGCTGGATTAGACCAGAGGCCCACCTAGTCCAGCATCTCGTTTCATGCCACAGCCAATCAGTTGCCCTGGAGGGCCGCCTCAAAGGCCAGGGCCTTCCCCTGATGTTACCTCAAGCACTGGTAGTCTGCATGCAGCAGGAGAAAAGACCAAGAGTCCAGTAGCACCTGTTAGGCTAACAAAATTTGTAGTAGGGTATGAGCTTTCATGAGTCACAACTCACTTCATCAGACACCACAGCTCACTACTTCAGATACCCTTTCTGAAGAAGTGAGCTGTGGCTCACGAAAGCTCATACCCTACCTCAAATTTTGTTAGCCTTATAGGTGCTACTGGACTCTTGCTCTTTTCCAGCACTGGGTTAGAGATGTTTACCGCCTCTGACTATGGAGGTCACCTGTTCCTTTCACTCATTTCTGCTTGCTCAATTTTCTTATCCAGTTGGCCTCTTTTTGGGGAGGGGAGCTCTCCCATTTCTTTGTCTCCCCTCTCTCAGTGGGAGACTCACAGATATCACTACCTATGAATTTATTTATTTAAAATATGAATACCCTCCTACATAGCCTAGGGTGACTTAAAAACTGACCGTGGATCACGTAACATGATTAAAGCCATCAATATGTATAAAAAAATCACAAAGCTCTCCATAGACAGCAACAAACACAAACAAAGGGTAATATGTTTCAGTTTAAAAATGGGTCCTTTATGAAAAAGCCTGCTACAGGTGTATGGTTTTAGGAATGTTAAACAATATGGGTGATTTCCAAACAGTGTTTGCCTAGCCATTCCACAGTAAGGTGGTGGCGGAAGGACTACAGCAGAAGAAGCTGGGTGGGTGGGGGAATGCAAATCTTCAACTATGTAGTTCCCAAGTAGTTAAGAGCTTCAAAAGTTGAAACCAGCACCTTAATCTGGACTCAGAAGCAAACAAGAAACCGGTCGGTATAACTGAGAAATGGTGTTACAAGTGACTAGCATGGAACTAAGTAAGCAAACAATCTCATTCAGCACTAACTGAAGTTTCCAATTTGTCTTCAAGGGTAGCATAAAGTGTGTTGCAATAATCCAGACTGGAGGTTACAGAAGCATGGATCCAGGCGGCTCACTCAGTAGAGTATAGAAGGAAGATGGTCCCCAAATCAGGTGTAAATGAAAGAAAGCACTCCTAGAAACAGCTCTAACCTGTTTTTCTATTAATAAGGCTGGCTCCACAACACTGGCAGGTTCTTCACCCAACTTGCTAATAATAACTCTGCACCACCCCAACTTCATAAATCATTCCCTTCCAGGACATCCAGTTTCCAAGCCGACATCACTTCCATCTTGTCTGGATCTAATTTCAGTTTGTGAAAGAGGAAGGACAGCTCTGCAAAAAGAAGAGATGCATTTCCACAGCCTGATCCCACTCAGGTTTATGCATTCAGTGTCTTCCAAGTCAGCATAAATGTAATTGCACAGTATCAGCCAGATCTGATGTATACTTACTTGGCAGTAAGTCCTATGGATTGCAACGTTTAGTCACAAGTATGAGTGAATGGGATTCCGTCCTTATACCTCAAATCTGCATGTGTTTACTTAGATGAGCATTGGGTTGCAGATCAATCCTACTCACGTTTGTATTGTGTCCAGTGGAGCTTATTTCCATGCATATGATTCCATCCCCAAAGAATGTGAGTTTGCCTGAAAATACAAGGGCTAGTGCTGGAGATGGGAGCCAAGGGGCAGAATATAGTGTGGGAAGAGGAGACTGAGGCCCATTCCACATGGCACACTTTAAGCCCACATTACTGAGTATTCATGCCAATCAGCACTGAATTGGCTTGGGCACTTAGCATTCTGCACTGCACAACCTTGAGGCAATTTGGTGTTTGCTTTCTTATTCCAAGGCTGAGGTTGGAGCTGCAGGAGAGACGGCACAGTGCTCGAGCGAGGATGAGTAGCAGTAGGATGGAGCCCCAGCAGCTGGCTGTAATCCATGCCTGGCTATAAAAGCTGAGCTAAGGGAACTGCCAGGTGTGGAAGCAAAGTGTCAAACTATCTGCAACCACTCTGTGTGCCATGTACCTTGCTCGTGCCTGCCTTTGGATCTGACACTATTGGCAACTGACCTTGGACTGTACCTGACCTGCCCTTGGACTCTGGACACACTCCTGGTGTTTAGTTTGTGCTCTGACCACAGTTTGGACTTGGCTTTTGACCCTTGAACTCCCCTTGGGCTTTGTGTTGGTGCTTGGACTTGAACCACCCTGCTTGGGCTGGCCCAGCCCGTGACACTGCCTTTTGTAGGGGCTGGAGCTGATGTCATTTTTTAAAAAAAAATTCAGAGCATGTGCAGTAAAGTTGCAATGTTGGAGCCCAGCAGAGCTTTTTTTCAGGGGGAACGCAGGGGAAAAGAGTTCCAGAACCTCTTGAAAATGGTCACATGGCTGGTGGCCCCGCCCCCTGATCTCCAGACAGAGGAGAGTTTAGATTGCCCTCCGCACCACTCAGCAGCGCGGAGGGCAATCTCAACTCCCCTCTATCTAGAGATCAGGGGGTGGGGCCACCGGCCATGTGACCATTTTCACCGAGGGCAACACACTGAATTCCACCACCTCTTTTCCCAGAAAAAAAGCCCTGGAGCCCAGTTTGTTCACCACCACCTCCTCGGCCCAATATTCACTGACTGGGCAGTCTCAGGCCCACCAGTTTTCTTATTTTTGAACGTAAGCCCCAATTCTAAAGAAAGGAAATAAAAAAGTAAACCCAAGAAGTGATCGGTGGGGAATGTGGATTGCCATCAGGGAACGGGACGCACATTGTGCTAAAGGGATAGAATGCAAGAATCTCTCACAGCGTTGTGACTCTCTCCTAATTGAAAAAGGGGGGATTGGATGCTCATTTACTTGGGGTTTCCTTCAGGCTTCTCCTAATACCAAAGAAGAAGAAAATAAAGATGCGTGTGAAGAGGTGGGGAGGGGAGGGGAGTGGTTTCCACAGACGTCTGAGGGGGCCTGTCTTAATGCTGATCAGTAAGCTATTAGGCCAAGGTTTTGGAGAGTGTTGCAGTTCCAATATTTGAAGGGTTTCAGCAGACCCTGGCTGACTCAGTGAAGTGTCTGGGGGCTAGACCTGACCTAGTATTATTGCCGGAGAAGCAAGTTTATTCAGCTGCAAACCTGACTCAGCTGACCTGGCCGTGTTGATCCATACCACAGTAAGCTCTAGACTAGACAACTGTAATGTGCTCTACACGGGACGGCCCTTGATGAGAACTTGAAAACTTGGAAACTGTTACAGAACACTGCAGCTCGATGACTATCAGAAGCTAGGCGGAGCAAGAACATCACACCTATTCTGCAGTCATTCCATTGATTATGGATTTGTGTCTAGGTTCAGATCAAAATACTGGTTATTATGCATAAAGTCCTTTGTGGCCTGGGACCTACATATCTACAGAACCACCTCTTCGACATCTGGCTCCACTGTGACAGCGGTGCTTACCTGAGCAAGGCCTTTTGAAGTTGCTGGTTTACAACAGGTGGGTTCAGAAATGGCCCTTACTCAAACATTTTCAAGTATGGCCTCCACCAGGTGGACTAACCTGCCTTTCAAGGGCAGGACGTTCACACAAGTGTTGTCCGGTTGAGTGTGCAAAATGGAAGTTTTCTGGGGGGCATTTCTATGCAAGGGATATTGAAAGTTTGGCTTTTGTTTTTTGTTATCCACATTGAGGCCGCTTCCACATATTCTTAAAGGGACGGCCCCCTCATGGAATACTGGCAATGTCTCCATTTGCAAAACGTTTGCGGGTCATTTGGTTCCTGTTTTTTCAGCACCTTTTTTGTGACCGCGGAGAGTGCATTCCCAGAAAAGGCGCCGAAACAATGGAAGCCAAATAGCCTGCAACTGTTTTGCAAATGGAGATGTCTGGATTTCTGGGGGAAAGCAGCCAGCATTCAGTGAGTGGACTGTCCCTTTAAGGGTGTGTGGTAACGGCCTGAGTCTCTGTGAGAAAAATGGACTACAAGAGAAATAAATGAATTAATTAATCCCATCAACTGGGAAATCTGCTGGTGTGCTTCATTCTTTTCATGCAAAAGCAAACCTATTCTTCAAGTTTTTCTACCTCATGCTGTTCTTTGGGTTTTCAGAACTTCCAGGATGGGGGAGGGGGCAGTAACACAGGTCTATAAACAGAAAGAAAACTGGCAAAGATCCTTTCTGTCAACCACGTTCCATTTGTGATAGTTTGGATACAATAAACAGCTGTATAAATAGACTCCTTTGTCCACCGCTTCTTGACAGCAGGCGGTTCAGTTTGAGCAGGGTCCGCTCAGGTCGAAATGTATGGGTAGATGCTCTGGTCCTCCTGATTAAAAGATTCTGCAGGTAGTGAAAGAGAATGTGTGAAACTAAGGCTCATTCTCGAATCCTGCATATATGGGGAGGGGAGTGAGAGAGTTTTCCAAGAGGTGCTAGTTTGGCTAAGCACACTTCTAGGTTGCTTTCTCTCCTGTGTTTATAGATAACTGACGTGCTTGATACTAACAAGTAGAGATGGGCATGAACTGGGAAAAACCCGAAACATGTGGTTCGTGGTTCGTCAAATTTCACGAACCATGAACCATGAACTTTCATGAACCTGCCCCTGGTTCGCGAACTGGTTTGTTTGGTTCATGAAAACGTCACATCCAGGTCAGAAAATCATCAGCAGAAGGTGAGCAGAAGGTCACTTCCGGGTCAGTGGAAGGTCTGCAGGAAGTTCATCCCCTGTTGCCTAGGAAACTGATTGATTGGCACCAGGCTGTTTGAAGTCACGAACCAAAAAATGAACCAAACGAACCAGCCTGAAGTTCATGTCAGTTCGTCAGAACTAGGCTATGTGACTATTTTCTCTGAGGGCAACCCATTGAGTTCCACCACCTCTTTTCCCAGAAAAAAAGCCCTGTGCATGTGTATCCACAATGGGAGAACATGTGTAAGATCTTTCATTTGATCCTACTTGTGTAAGATATTTTGTGTCGAGAGACTGTTAGTTATCCCATGCATTGTTGAGATCTTTCCCCAAACCTTATTTAATCAAATATTTTTTGAGGAAAGATGGCAGTTAAAGCATCTTTGGGGTTGAAAATATTATCCATATTGGTGTCCTTGTCCTTGCCTCAGCCCTCTACAATCGCCATTCAAATACACCAAGACACACATACTAGTGTACTTTTGGACATTTTTAAAAATCGGCGGTTGCTGGATTCCACAGCACAATTTTCCCCAGGCCAGTTTGGCTAGGGATCCTGACAGTGTTTTGCCATCTTCTGGGCATGGAGCAGGGGTCATTGGGTGTGTGTAGGGGAAGAGGAGGTAGTTGTGAATTCCCTGGATAATGCAAAGGGTTGGACTAGATGACTCTGGAGGTCCCATCCAACCGTATGACTCTATGATTCTATGATGCTAATTGTGATAATGAGCTATTGATATGATTCACTAGCTCCAGAGAATTCACTGCTTTCCATTTTCCTAAAAAAAGGGAAATCTAGCCCATTTCGTGCAACTGAAAAGAGTCACACAAAGTCAAAATGTTTTGGTTTTGTTCAAGTAGGTGGCTTTAATTTTTTACCAATAAGCTGACCCATTAAGCATTTTTTCACCCTACTCTAGCAAGGAAATATTTCAAAATTACGTCAACTGCTCTCCCAACGAGCCACGTGCTCTTAAGTATCAAACACTCGGCAGCCATAAGAACTATGTTTATTTGTGTCACCTTATATTTGATGATGCCTCTTTCTATGCTGAGTCAGGATAATCTTAAAGTACGGGGTTGACCAATACCTTACTGGGATATTTTAAAGAGCCCATAGCTCAAGGATGTGATAGATACAGCTGCAGCTCCAAGGTGGTCTGTTTGGTTTTGTTGAGATGTGTTTTCTGGCGCACTACTGTCATTTGTTGGAGTACCGGTGATTGCTTGTTGGCCTGGGGCACAGTTTAAGACTGCATCGTTTGACCAGGTTACAGACGGGGAGTCAAAAGAAATTACTTGTAGGACGAAAGTCTCTGGAGGCTTTCCTGATGAAGTGTTGTCGCATCCTGGACCATCCATAGGTTCTTTTGCCGATACCGCCACCTGTAATGGCGCATCAGGCGGCTTTTGGCTTTGCCCTTGTTTTTGCAGCTCCGAGGCACGTCTCAAAACTTCTTCTGCAGAAAGAGAAAATCAGAGAGAGAAGAAGCTTTCAGTATTTGTTCTGAGAAAATGGAAAATGTTCATGGTGTGTATAAATCGTGTCTGAGATGTTGGGCTTTTCCAACATGGAAAGCAGTCTCCTATAAGAAAATAGTGAAATCGGCTATGCTCTTGGTTCCCATGTCGATCTGCATACGTTTTCTTGCTTTTTTTTTACATGAGGATTTGTAGAAAACGATTTCTGAAGCTGTATGATTTTTATGATTAACACATTAGATCTTGGAATTATTTTGGTTTTTTCCAAAGGATATGTGTGTCTAACCTTGAGTTTCCATAACTTTTCACAATTGGAAGCTCTTCCTTACTGATGGCTTGGCTAGTTGGCTGTCAATTCCCTCCTAACTCAGAATTATGTCCTTAATTTTCTGCTTCGGACTGTTTTCAGTACTCAGAAACTCTAGCAACCTGATGGTAAATTGTGAATTGCTGTTTACAGCTCATTGTTCTAATATTTGGGTAGTTGGCATAGAAATATCTAGAACTGCAGTAAGGTACCTTTCTTCTAGAATATCTAGAACTTCAGGAACCTGCCCTGAGCCTGCTTGTGGGGAGGATGAGCTAGAAATTGAATTAACTAATTAAATTACTTTTTGACAGAGTTGTGGAATTGTGATTCTGGTTGTCTCTCTCATTGTGCTCTGGAGTAGACCAAACGAGCTGCCATGCTGGGCAAAAAATGTCCGGCACGCCGGGCGTTATCAGTCCCTGATCCAGAGCAACACCCTAGTATTTCGCTCAAGCATAAATTCTTTCAGATGATCCAAAGGCAGAAGAGGTATTTCAACAAACAAAATGTGTTTAAAATTTCACCTGGTTCTTAGTAATATTGTGCCCCTCTATCAAGCATGGCTAGATCTTCCAAAATTACTATAATCCAGCTAGTCTTGCAAATGTATTTTATTTATATGTTGAAATATCTGGCCATTGTGCATCTTCTAAAATAGTAGCTGCTTATTCAACAATGTATTTATCAACTTAAAAAAATTAGAACATTGATAATCCTGTCTTTATGCAAAATAACCATGAACCAAGACCAGTAACAAATGTAAAATTAACATAACTCAGTATAAGTGTAAGAATACCAGAATCAAGATAACAAGCAGAAATGTCTAAGAGCATGTCCAACAAAGAGACAGTCTTTCAAGATACCAACAAAGCAATCATCTTGGAAAGCTCATCTCTTCCAAAGAGTTCTATTTTACAAGATCAAAAAGAGTCCAGTAGCACCTTTAAGACCAACCAATTTTATTGTAGCATAAGCTTTCGAGAACCACGTTCTCTTCGTCAGATGCATGGAGGGCAGAAGGAAACTGGTCAGATATAGAGGAGGAGAGGGGGGAGGGGGGAGGAGGAGAGGGAGGATGTGTTTACACTCCTCTTCCCCCCTCCCCCCTCTCCTCCTCTATATTTGACCAGTTTCCTTCTGCCCTCCATGCATCTGACGAAGAGAACGTGGTTCTCGAAAGCTTATGCTACAATAAAATTGGTTGGTCTTAAAGGTGCTACTGGACTCTTTTTGATTTTGCTACTACAAACTAACACGGCTAACTCCTCTGCATCTATTTTACAAGCACCTCCAAAACTGCAAGAGAGAGAAAGAGATCGGCTTTCTCCGGGCGAGCTATTCCACGGTACTGGAGCAGCCATACAGCAGCTGCATATACCACCTCTAAGATCACATGAAGCTACCATCCGCTCAAGCACCGTGGCCCAAGTACGGAATGTTGGCTACCACAGGGTTATCCTTCCCAAATGACGAGAAGGGAAATTTATTCACTTTCCCTTGGATATTTTTTGTGCTCAGTTTCATCACCCTAAGATGCTTTCCTCCTTTTGTGTTAGAAAAGATGTTGTGTCTGTATAGGGTTGCCAGGCCTCCTCAATCTCCCAGTGGGAGATTGGGGCCTGGCTCTTACTGGAGTGTGTGTGCGCGCGCAAAGTGCGTGCGCTTCTGCAAGCACAGAAGTGACGTCATCACGCAGCCCCTGGATTGCGCCATTGGGGGCTGCTGCGGAGTGCAGGAATGCTCCTGCACTTCGCAGCAGCCCAAACAGGCCCACCAAAACAGGCCTGGATTGGGCCCATTTTGGTGCGGATCGGGCCCGTTTTGGGCTCCTTTGGAACGCAGGAGCGTTCCTGCGCTCCGCATAGGCCCACAACGGGCCCGATCTGTGCCAAAACTGGGCCCATCTGTGCCTGTTTTGGCACGGATTGGGCCCATTTTGATGTGGATCGGGCCCGTTTGAGACCCCTGTGGAGCGCAGGAGCGTTCCTGCGCTCTGCAGGGGCCCACAATGGGCCCAATCCGCACCAAAATGAGCCCGATCCGCACCCTTTTTGGGCTCCACAGGGGCCCCGATCCAGGCCAAAACAGGCCTGATCCTGGCGGTTGCTGTGCGCAGGGGCGCGCATTACCGCAGGGGGGCACGCATGGAAGGTGGTAAGTGGGGGGGCCAGGTAAGTGGGGGTGGGGGTGGAAGGGTGGGGGTGGAAGGGATCCCCCGCCCCCACCAGGGGTCTGGCAGCCCTATGTCTGTATGAACAAAAAGCAGCAGAGAAGGTGTGTGAGCAGTAAAAAAACCAGGGCTCATTTTGATGGGGAACGCGAGGGGGATTCTCTCTCCTGTTGTGCCGGCCCTGGTCAAGGCAAGGTGAATTTCCCTAGGGCCTGGGATCACCAGTAGATGTTTATCTGCCGAATGGAGCAGTCTCCGGGGAACATATAGTGAGAGGCGATCCCACAGGTATGCTGGTCCCAGACCACTAAAGTCTTTAAAGTTTTAAAACATGGCCACAAACATCACTGCCTCCTCCCTGAGTTTCTGTGTTAGGTCCAAGTGATAACACACTAAGGTGGCTGCTTTCCAATAATCTCCAGAAAACGATTTAGGTTAACACAGCGGTGGGCTCTCTGTTGCTTTCTCTGTTTTTGCTTTGGCATCACACGCCCACAGATTAGTAGCATATCCAGCCTTTGTTTTGATATTTGTTGAAAAAAAACCTGGCTTTTACTTCACCAGAAAATAGTGTAGGCTGATAGCTACTAAAACTACTATGATTAAAGTCTGAGCAAAAATGGCTGCTTACCGTTCCACAGGGAGAAAATTTCCATGTCGCTTTGAGTTAGATCTGTCATTATGAAGCCAACGTTAGGTGAGGGCTGTGAGCATTCCGGACCGCTGGCAGCTGGGCGTCCACTTGCCAGCTGCGGCTCGGGTTCAGGATCCTCAGCGGTATATTCCTCAATGATGACATCATCGCTCTCATTTGGAGACAGCGGTTTTGTTTTGGGGACAAGGGCTCTCATTTCCTGGATGTTTGACTCTACAGTCTGGCCCGCAGCTTGCCTCCAGGAACTATCACTATCTAATAATTCCTCTACAAAACAAATAAGCAAAGACAAGTCTTATAGGAGATTCAGGGCCTCCTTTGCTTATGTTGATGAGAATCAATCAATAGAGTCTTACTTATCAACTTATAGACCATTTCCCCACGTCTTAAAAATAGCGCCCCACTCACGGAACGCTGATGGCTTTTCCTCGCAATTTCTGATGTCACCATTTCCAAACGGATGCAGGCAGTTATGATTTTGTTTTCGTGGCGTCACCGTTTTGGAAATGGTAACATCAGAAGTCGCATGGAAAATCCACCAGCGTTCTGTGAGTGGGACGCTATTTTTAAGACATGGGGAAATGGCCGTATTTCACTGAGAACTCCCTAAATTAATTTTTTTAAAGATATCAGTTTTTGAAAAATTAAAAACAGAACCCAGGAATAGATATATCTTGACAGGGGAGTTGTATAATAATGGAATCCTAAGCAGAGTTACTCCTGTCTAAACCCATTCATTTCAATGGGCTTAGATTGGAGTAACTTTGCTCAGGACTCCACTGAGAGCCAGTTTGGTGTAGTGGTTAAGAGTGTGGGACTCTAATCTGGAGAGCCGGGTTTGATTCCCCACTCCTCCGCTTGAAGCCAGCTGGGTGACCTTGGGCTAGTCACAGCTCTATGAAGCTCTCTCAGCCCCACCCACCTCACAGGGTGTTTTGTTGTGGGGATAATAATGGTATACTTTGTAAACTGCTCTGAGTGGGCATTAAGTTGTCCTGAAGGGCGGTATATAAATCAAATGTTATGATGATGATGATGATTATGATGATGATGATGATGATGATGATGATGAAAGTGTCTTAGGAATTTGATACTGGTATGAGTTAAAGTAAAAAAACCCCTATTTTTGGTGTAGTGGTTTAGTGGTTGAGAGCAACGGGACTCTAATCTGGAAAGCCAGATTCCCCACTCCTCCACTTGAAGCCAGCTGGGTGACCTTGGGTCAGTCACAGCTTCTCAGAGCTCTCTCAGCCCCACCCACCTCACCAGGTAATCATAACATACTTTCTAAACTGCTCTGAGTGGGCATTAAGTTGTCCTGAAATCCTGAAGTATATAAATCAAATGTTTTTAAAAAATGATTATTTCCCAAATTGCTGGTGCAACCTGGGTTATATTCAGAATAATCCGTTTTATCTTCTTATTTTGACCATAAGCACCGGATTATGCAGTCATTCTGGAAGAACATGAACACTGGCTAGAACTATCTGTGTTTTGGGTTAGATGGTTAACCTTCTTCATGAAAAGCTTCCATGTAGACAAGCTGTGTAAAAACATACACCTGCTTCAGGAATAGAACTAATTAGAAGGTCCACAAGGCACGTTTAGATTTCTTCGGTAATGCCTCCTCCTAATTTTTAAATGGTGTTAGAGAGTGCCATCAAGTCATAGCTCACTTATGGCAGCCCCTGCTGGGATTTTCAAGTCAAAAGACTAACAGAGGTGGTTTGCCATTGGCTGCTTCTGCAACCCTGGGCTTTGTTGGAGGTCTCCCATCCAATTACTAACCAAGGCTGGCCCCGCTTAGCTTCTGAGATCAGGTTTGCCTGGGCCATTGAGGTCAGGATAAATTTGTAAAGAGCAGATGCCAACTTTTGTCAGTATATCAACAGTGTAGCCTCAGTAGCAACATACAAACGTAATCGTGAATCAAGCCACTTTGCAATATCAATTAACCTTATGGTTCTGCAAACCAATCAATATAGGTACCAGGACACATCCAAAAGGTAAGTTTCCAAGTGTTAAATATAATTTAAATCCATTAACAACAACAACAACAACAACAACAACAACAACAACAACAACAACAACTCCTTTTGTTCTTTCTTTTTTCTTGCAGATGGCGCTGGAGTGGTTGGGATGCCCGTCTGCCCAGCAATCAGGGCCAACAGAAGTACCTGATGTTTCATCTGAAGACCTCTTTGGAGGCGGATAACTCCACTGTGAATGTACAGTTTACAGTGTTTTCTTTATTACATAAGGAGTATAGGGCTGCCAATCTCAGAGTGGTGCTTGGAGATCTCCCAGAATTGCAACTGATCCGCAGGCTACAGAGATCAATTCCTCTGGAGAAATTGGCTGATTTGTAAGGTGGACTGTATGGCATTTTATCCCACTGAGGTCTCTCCCCTCCCTAAATCCTCTTCTCTCCAGATTCCACCCCCCAAATCTCCAGGAATTTCCCAGCCTGGAGCTAGCAATCCTAACTGAAATACATATCATTATAGTCAGGGGTAGTTTGGATGCATTTGTGCATAAGGAAATGGCTTCACAAAACAAGAAATTCTTGAAAGATTTAGGATTACCATACGATTCTGTGACTTCCATTGCATCAGAGTCCTGTCGGGGCAGGAACATTTCTGATGAACTTGCATTGTAGACTATGAAGTTGACATCCATCGGCTCGAAGGTTCTACTGTCACACAGCTGGCAGTCACAAGTGGCAGATCTTTGTGAAACCACACAATACTTTTTCGACTTTGAGACTGCAGTATTGCTCTTTGTTCTTTTCAGTGTTTTTTCTTTGTGTGCTTTAGTTTCACTTACAGGATCTTTAGCCGAATGGGTTTCCTCGTTTGGTGATTCTAAAGGGTAAACATAAGAAATCCCATTGTAAATTTATTTCCATCTATAAAGCGGTAACTTTAATAATAGAAAGTTATTGTATTGTATATTGTATTGTATTGAATACTTATGTGCAAATCTAGTTTGTTCTCACAACCAACAATTTCCAGTTTAGTTTCCATTTTCAGTTTTGCACGGGGAAACAAATGTTCAGATAGCAATTTGCTCCAGTCCCAAAAGGTTATTAATTTATTGTTGGATTTTCATACTACTTAAAGGCTAACAATTATATTTTTGCATAGGCTTTGTCAGATATGCGAAAATAGTGAATTTACACAGGAAAGAGGGAAAATATTCTAACAGGCAAAGTTAAAAGATGAACCAATTTAGAACGCAGAGAGATAATCTGTTCATGCACCCAACGTTATTCATAGCTAAGAAATAATGAGCCAGTTTGGTGCAGTGGTTAGAAGTGGCCGGACTTTAATTTGGAGAACTGGGGTTGATTCCCCACTCCTCCTGCTGGGTGACTTTGGGTCAGTTACAGCTTCTTGGAGCTCTCTCAGCCACACCCACCTCACAGGGTGATTGTTGTGGGGGTAATAGTAACACACTTTATAAACTGCTCTGATTGGGCATTAAGTTGTCCTAAACGGTGGTATATAAATTGAATGTTGTTGTTGTTGTTATTATTTTACTTCCAAGTCATGATCTACTGTTTTATCTACATAAGCATATTTTAGCGTTATCCTTTAGACTGTGTTGGCTTTGCTTTGAATATGCTATAGGTCAAGACAGAGACGACAAATATTTCACAGTTCTGCTGGAATTACTTGTCTCCATACGCAACAATGAATCTGGAGTTGCATTTTTAATGAAATGAAACTGGCTACTTTCTTGCAAGTAGAAATTTGTAGGTTTAGGAGAAAGCAAGAATGACTTGAGCTCTTGGTGCTACATTATGATGGTGTAGATTAAGCTAGAATCATGACTCTCTTTCTTCTTCTTAGGATGAATCAAATGACGTCAGCATGCTTCCTATTTTTGTACATAATATTAGCTGGTAAGGAGTCCAGTAACACCTTTAAGACTAACAAACTTTCTTGTAGAATAAGCTTTTGAGAATCACAGCTCTCTTCATCAGATGCATCTGACAAAGAGAGCTGTGGTTCTGGAAAGCTTATGCTACAATAAAGTCGGTTAGTCTTAAAGGTGCTACTGGACTCTTTACTATTTTGCAATTACAGACTAACATGGCTAACTCCTCTGGATCTATAATATTAGCAGACATTTATATACATTAGATTGTGTTAATAGACTCGTTATGAGATGTTGTTTTATAAAGTAAGGGATATAAAAAGACTATGAGAAGGTTATAGTTGTCTATAATCGGTTTCAATGTGCATATTTATCCTATACCATCCTGTGTTCGAAGAAAAACTGTGTATAGCTCGTTGTCAGATATTGTATGATTCATATCCAGCAAGAAACCATGGAAAAGGGGAGATGGAAGGTGGAGTGCAAGTCTCAAGATTACCTGCCTGATGATGAAGTATGATTTGCCATTGAGGGCGAACTATTACGCTACAGAGCTGGTGTTATTAAAGAGAAACAAGGGTGCGTACAGGAATAAGGTTTTGGGGTGTGGGTTGAGCTGAACTTCCTCCCTGCCTTTACTTCTCAAATCACATATACGTTAACCCTGGACTGAATTCTAATTTCCTTTCCTCCTCTTCTCCCTGCTTCATGCAGGCTGTTCCCTTGATTTTGCTTTCAAGGGTCTTGCATATTTATCTGGACATTTTAAAAAAATCTTAAGTTGCTTTATGTTATATTTTATCAGTCAGGGGCTCTCCCTCAACCATGGAACAGCATTCAGAGTGCATGTGCACACACACACGCATGCGCACACACATGTGCATGCACACTAGAGGTGGGCACGATCCAAAAAAAATTAACGATCAAGCTGATCGTGGATTGGCGCCGGCGACGATCCCGAATTAATGATCTACACTGATCATCTCCCGTTTCCGATCCGTGGATCATGGATCGTGAAGGCCAAAGCAGGGCGCGCTGCTATTCCCAGCTATGTGGGAAGGTGGGTGGTGGCGGCGGCCACCGGGCTCGGCGGGCACGGGGAGACAGCGATGAGCCGCCTCCCCTCAGGGGGTGGGGGGGGTCTGGCCGCTCACCGGCAGCACCCCCCATGTGCCCGCCCACCAGGCCAAAAAGGAGCACGCTGGTATTCTCGGTGCAGGCTGGAAGGTGTGTGCTGGCGGCGGCAGAACACCCCCTTCCCCCTCCCTCCTTTGGGTGTCTTCTCCCAGCTGGTGACTGCTTTGGTGCTCCATGGTTGGAAAGAAGCCCTGCTGATCAAGGAAAGCTGGGCTTCCATTTGGGTTTCCAGGGCGACAGAAGAAGGGCAAACACAGCTCAGGCATTCCCCTGGCTCCGTTGCCTGGGGAATAGATTGCTGGCACCTGAGTGTCTAGATCCCTGATCTGAGCCCGATCACCCCGATCCGAGCCTCTCCTGATTGCTGAATCGTTGGCCGTGGATGATCACGATCTGCCGGGTCACGATCGCATGATCGCCATTATCGTGTGTTTTTTCAATCGTAATGCAGATCGTGCCCATCTCTAGTGCATACATACACACACAGATCTCAGAAACTAAGCAAGGTCAGCCTTCATTGGTATTTGGATGGGAGACCTCCAAAGAAGATCAGGGTCGCTATGCAGAGGCAGGCAATGGCAAACCAGCCATGTTAGTCTCTGGCCTTGAAAACCTTAGCAGTGGGCATTATAAGTCAGCTATGACTTGATGGCACTTTCCACTGCTCCTCTTTTGGAGTCCCAGCATCTCCTGGGCATTTAGGACTCAGGCTGAGAGGGGAGAAACTCATGAGTACTGGTACTTCTTTTTAAATGTATGTGTATGCTTTGAAAGCCATTCCAAGATTGAGGTGTGTGTGTGTGCAGGTGGGGGATGGGGGGTTCAGATTGATACCACCAGTCAGGCAGTACTATGAAAATTAGGCTTCTGCTGAAAACCAGAAGAATATTTTTTCCCCAGAGCTGTTAGGAGTAGCCAATGGTAGTGGAAGTATCTAAGGATTAGGGAGAAGTTATTGCAACTAGTCTCTACCCCTAGCACCTCTAATGCTGCTACAGAAGAAAAAATTGTTAATTTGCACTGTTTTTAATTGTAGTATGTCCTGCATAAGTGTAATTTGTATTAAACTAAAAAGTGCCCCTGTCTGAAGAAACCCTGTGAACAAATGCAAACATATAGAGCTAAGTAGGTAAAAAATCCACATTAAGATCAAGAAGCATTATTTTAACCATACCTTCTTTCTTGGCCTCCAGAGTATCTTTCCACTCATCTCTGTTTGTTTGAATAGTCTGCATCACACTGCACTTAAAATCTAGGATGTTTAAACTGCTTAAAATATTTTTATCTGAACATGGTTCGGTTTCACCCGTGTGACTGTTCTTTTCAGCTGCATTTGCCCCTGTGGATTTCGGGCTAAAAATAGACAGAGTGTTATGAATAATGACTGAGCTGGTATTGTTGGATTGACTGCTGCAATTTTCAGAATTCAGAATAGGCAAATCAAATTGAAAATTAAAATAGGAGAGCATTAATTTAATTGCTGAAGGATATGTCTGTTGGTGGCTGCTACTAAAGATAGTTAGACGCCCCCTTCCACACACACTCCACAAAATCAAAACGAGTGCCTACGTTCAGATAGAATATTTAACCATGTGCACAAATCTAGCTGGTTGTTGTGCATCTTGCTCCTTCCTTCTTGCAAAGAGAGTGATTAAAGATATACGATTTCCAGACATTTTTAAACCATATGGGGAGGGTCAATTTTTTCTGGATTTTTTTTGGGGTGGGGGATGGAAATTTGGTGCAAAATGAAACTATATAATATTATGCTATGTAGGTGGCAGATGCTGCCCAGCCCCCACTAACCGTCAAGGGAACCACAAAGATCTGGCTGATAGGGTTGCCAACTCCAGATTGGGAAATTCCTGGAGATTTGGGGGTGGAGTAGGTTTGGGGAAGGGAGAGAGTTCAGCAGGGTATAATGCCATAGAGTCCAGTGCCATGGAGTCCACCCTCCAAAGGAGCCATTTTCTCCAGGGGAACTGGTGTCTGTGGCTTGGAGAATAGTTGTAATTCTGGGAGATCTCCAGGCCCCACCTGGAGACTGGCAACCCTTCCACCACCTAGCAGCAGCCTCCTCGTCTCCTGGCAGGCACAAAATGAGGCATGTGCTGGTAGCTGATGCTGTGAGCACAGATGGGGGTTGCCAGGCTACCCGCTGCCAACCTGCAGGAGCAATTAAAGGGCAAGGATTGGCATGCCAGTGTGACGCCAAAGGGCTGACATCACTTCTGGTGAAAACCTGGAAGTGATATCATGGGACGCTTTAGGATTTGTAAAAACTCTATGGTGAAACCTGTGCTTTAGGCTAGGTTTGCTGGGGAGGGGGGCAGAATAAATCTAGACCCTAGGGAGGGGGGAGGGCAACACTCATTTTTTTTAAAAAACCCTTTCATTACAGAAATGACATCATCGCATCAACCTGACTTCCGGGCAGCAGGACTGGCTGGCCACTCCTGGTTGGTACAGCACAGCCACAGGCCACTCCTGCTGGCCACTCCTGCTGTGGCAGTTATTGGAGGCTGGGCAGCCCACTCTTGCATACAGGAGGCTGGACAACCGGCCTGGGCTGGCCGGCCACTTCCTTGGGCTGGCAGCCCACCACGCAGCCGCAGAAAGCCAGTTGAGTGCCGGGGCCAGGCTGTGTGATGGAGCTGCCACTGGAGGGAAGGGCCAGGTGTCTGATATTTAGGGAATGTTTCCTCAGACACTCCCCCAAATACTCAACAGTCCAGGTGATAACTGTACACCTGGCAACCCTACTTTAAGCTCCTGTGGACAACAAACAGGGGTAGCAGGCAGTCTCCTGCTATAGAAGGAGATCTGGCAACCCTTGGGCAGATGCTCTGACATTGCGCGTCTCCTAGTCTAGCGTTGGAGGCAAGAAGGTCTAGATTGTCAGCCTTCTGGCAGCCATTTTTGTCACCCGGGCCCCAACTGGAAGAATGATGATTTTTCTGGCAATTGCTTTTCCCCAGTTGGTAAATGAGAACCTACTGCAGGGGGAGTTCAGCATAGGCCAGGCCTTTTGGCTCCCCTCAAAATTTGGTGCCATAGGTGACACCAGGGCTTTTTTTCAGCTGGAACGCAGTGGAATGAAGTTCCAGAACCTCTTGAAAATGGTCACGTGACTGGTGGCCCCGCCCCCTGATCTCCAGACAGAGGGGAGTTGAGATTGCCCAGCGGCGCGGAGGGCAATCTCAGCTCCCCTCTGTTTGGAGATCAGGGGGCGGGGCCACCAGCCATGTGACCATTTTCTCCGAGGGCAACCCACTGAGTTCCACCACCTCTTTTCCCAGAAAAAAAGCCCTGGGTGACACCCTAGGCCACTTATATGGTTGGGCCAACTTGTAAAGGCATTTGATTAACTTCTGGTTTTTGTATTCTCATATGGTGAGTAGTCATATTTTTTCTTCTCTTTCCCAGTAATTGCGGATACATCCAGAAACCTGTTTTGCATCCAAGCCAATTCAGCAGACATTGTGTCTTCTACATTAAGGCTACTTCATACTTGGGTTTTGAAAAAATCATTGCAGGCACAAGCCCCTCCCCTTTTTTTGTAATGAATTTGATTAAGCATTTTGGCAACTCAGAAGTTTATTTTGCCCGTTGTAACATTTCGAATGGTCCCAATAAAAAAAGCTATTATACTGATGCTTTTTTGGTGCTATTACAGATACCTACAATCTTCCCCTTTTTTCCCATGTGTGTAGATATGTTTTAATAAATCAGTTGATGGCTGTGGCAGAAAGGCTCCTGACAGGCTGATGGGGGAGTTAGGGTTGTCAGGTGTCCGATTTTCACCTGGACAATCTGTTATTTTGGGGGACTGTCCAGGGAAAACGTCCCCCAAATACTGGAGATTTGGCTGTTCCCCTCCCCCTCCCCCCTGCTCCATCACCCTTGCCCAGCCTGGCCACCCATCTTCCCGAGGCTGTGTGGCACCACTGCCAGCCTTGGAAAGACGCCATCCAGCCTAGGCATCTAGCTGGCCTCCTGTGGCCACATGGCGCCACTCAGGAGTGGCCAGCTGGTCCGGGCACTCAGAAGTGGGTCAGTATGATGACTTCACTTTTCTTAGTGATGTTATGCCAAATGGGAGCATGCATACTGCGCACGTGCACAAATGTGAAAAAAGAAAGGTCAGTGCCACTCCCCTCCCTGGGGTCTAGTATTATTCTGGACCCCATCCAGCAACCCCAGGGGGAGAAAGGGGTCAGCAGCAAATCCACTGCAACCACCGATGGAAACTCAGGCTCTGGAGTCTATGGAAACTAATAGGCAGCCAGGAAACCGGTTAGATGAAGACTGGAGAGGATGGTATGAAGGTGGGAAATGGTGCCCCACCCTCTGGGAGGGTCAGGAGAGGGGAATCTCAGGGGGGGTAGGGCTGGAGCTTGCAAATGAAAGAGGCGTACCCCCCCCCCCAAGTGGAAGTGAGGCTACAGAGAGAAATCTTGTTATCTTTTGGCAGGAGGATTCTTTCTTTGTAAACCGTAACAGAGCTGCAGCAACAGCTGGGGACCTCCATTTTGTGGACAAATATCCCACCCCCCCAAGCCTTTCATGTCCCATCACCACTCACAACAGCTATGTCTTTTGACAAGTTCAACATTATGTTTATCCAAGAGTTTTTTAAGCAGTTAACTGAAAAAAGCTTTCTCCCCCATACAAGAAAAGCACCAGGTGTGAACGATGAGAAGAAAAATACAATATTTTTTTAGTGCGGTGTTTTAGTAGGCCAAGGGTTAGGGTTAGTGTATGTTGCACAGGCAGTGACAGAGGGATTTTTGCACTTAAAAAGGAAATGGTGCCAGTACTCATATATATGGCTGCACTTATTTCCATTGGTCCCCCCCTCAGGATTTGGGAGAGCATGCCAAAAGTGCTGGTACTCAGAACTGGTGAGGACCGCCACAGAAAAAGCCATGGACTTTAAAAAAAAATGGTAGTCATTATATTGCTATAGTGTTAAAAGGCTATAGCAATATCCCAACCATTAAAAAAATATCTCTGGAGAGAAATTTATACTCATATCAAGAATCCTGCTTGGAGAGCCAGAGGGAATTGCTGGGTGCTGGCCAGCCAGCCAAACTCCCCTCCAGCTGGGGTTTGGTGGGCAGTGTAATAATGAAGTGCTTATGCCGCACCAATTGCCACGGGGAAGCCCTAGCAGGGGCATAGATGGAGCTCTATCCGGCCAGGAGCCCTTACTTCCCCCCGGCAATGGAAGAGAGCCACTTGCAAGGGGCAGCTGTGCTCTTTTTAAAAAGAGACATTTAAAAGAAGTGAAATCTGGGAATTCTGCAGGACCGCCTCTTACCCTATGTTCCCCAGAGAGTACTCAGGTCTGCTGTTACATAATTGTCGGTGGCCCCTGGCCCCAAGGATGCTCACCAGGGCCGTTTCCACACTACTCACCTTCTTCCAGAACGCTGTGGAACGTTGCGAAATAAATGGGAAAGATAGCGTCTTCTCGCATGAGTTTTGTGTGACATCGTGCAAAACTCGCGCGAGAAGATGCTATCCTTCACGTTTTTTTCACAACGTTCCACAGCATTCCGGAAGAAAGTGAGTAGTGCAGAAATGGCCCTGGATTTGACCAGGGCCAGAGCCTTTTCGGTCATGGCTCCAACCTGGTAGAACTCTCTGTTCATAGAAACCAGGGCCCAGCAGGATTTATTATCTTTCCACTGGGCCGGTAAGAGAAAAGATGTTCTGCCAGGCATATAGCTGAGGTTGGGGCGGGGTGAGCTCCTTCCCGCTGGTCTCCTGCCGAGCGGGGATTGTAGCCCTTCCGTTTGTCTGCTAACCCACCTAATGTGTATATCATCACCCATCTCATCGGATGTACTCGGTTGGGTATATGGGTTGTTGTGAAAAACTGCTGCCTTCTCGCACTGATTTTAATGCATTTAAATGCCCTTAACGTATTTAACATAATTTATTGTGATTTTATTGATTGATGTTATCCGCTATGAGCCCGCTTGCAGGGAAAGTGGGTTATAAATTTAATAAAATAAATAAAATAAATTCAGAGAAACTGACAGTTTTCTATAATGTTATAATCATGTTCAATTACCATTTTAAAAACAAAACCTGAAAAGTCCCCAGTGGCAGGTGGGAACTACAGCCTGAGGTCCGGGGACGGAAAATTCGGGGCAACCTGTCATACGGAAGCCTCGTTGCTGCTCTGCTGTATCAGCAGCTGCAGCAGTAATGGGGAAACCACACAAACATCCCCATGGGGAAGACACCTTGGGTGGGTTGCAGGGACGACCCAGTCCGGCATCTCATTTGGCACTGAGGCTCAAAGAACAGCTCTTAAAACAAAACTGAAAACTGTTCATCTCTTCCTTATCTGGGCTCACGGAAGCCATCCAAGTCTGTCGAAAACAGGCCTATCTTAAAACATAATTAGTAAAGAAAAAAATTCCTACCAAGGTCCTTTAGAAGAAGCAGCCACTTTTTGTAGAAAGGGAACAATGACTTTCTGTACTACTTCAAACAGAAGAGTAAATACCGGTTTTACAATGACATCTATGAAGGCTGAAAAGGAAGAGAAGAAATTCAGGCACAGTTGGAAATGCAGGTGAACACAGGTTGGCAAAGCCAAAACTCATAGAAATATTCTGGATTATATACGAGCGCATGATTTTGGGCTGAAACCCCAGACCTTCAGAAAATGAGTGGAACTAGTTTAGCGTTGATCCAGTCCAGACAAGGGGTGCCTCTGCACTTTATTTATTTATTTATTTACGTCATTTATAGTCCACCTTTCTCACTGAGACTCATGGCGGATTACACAGTATGAGGTTAATACAATCAGTATCAAGTACATTTCAACACAATACCATAAGGTAAACAGATACAAGTTTAAAAGACATAGCATTAGCAAGGATCCAAGACAGAGTAGAAAAAATACTGGAGCAAAACATAATCAGTTCTAGGACTGACATTAGACAACATGGAGCGCTGGTTGTACATAGGAGTACATATTTAAAGGAGCAGATACTATATAAGGCAAAAATAGTGATGAAGTCTATGATCCCCAACTCGTTAGTGAAACATCTGAGACCCCCATCCCGACAATACAGCCCTCCCATTTGAGTAAAACGCCTTTTTGAATAGTTGGGTTTTGCATCGTTTACAGAAAGCCAGGAGAGGGGGGGGGGGCTTTTCTGACTTCCTCAGGCAGGTCATTCCACAGGATAGGAGCCACCACAGAGAAAGTCCTTGTATGGGCTGACTTCACCTGTGTGCAGCCTGGCACCTGCAGGAGACCCTGTTCAGATGAGCAAAGCTTCCGTGGAGAAACATAGGGAGGCAGGCAGTCCTGTAGGTATGCCGGACCAAAGCGGTGAAGAACTTTGTATGTGATAATTAATATCTTGAACTGAGCACGGTAAATGATGGGTAGCCAGTGGAGCAACTGTAGGTTGGGAGTGATGTTCCTGCTCCTGCTCGCTCCTGATAACAGTCGAGCTACTGCATTTTGCACTAATTGGAGCCTCCTAGTTAACTTAGACGAGAGACCTATGTATAGAGCATTACAATAGTTAAGCCTTGAGGTTACCATAGCATTACATCTGCAAGGATATTTATGTTATCCTGGTGTTTTCTGCAATGAATACATGAAATGTGGGTGGCATACATGCAGCTTAAAACACATGTACATGCATCTAGAGGCTTGGGACATAACAGCGTATATGAAGCTTTGTGTGTGCTAGGCAGTGGGGAAGAAATTGGGAGCATGACGTAGCATCTCACTGGTCGGGTGTGCCTTCACGGCTTCCTGGTTGTGCTCACAGAGATATAACATTCAAATGGGGCTAAAGCCAACATGCATAAGGCTCCAATTGTGTTGTTCTGGACTGTATCTGGAACATCAACAAGACATTGGACTTGATCCCCTTGAAATAGTACAGCGCTGTATGGATAGCTGGTGTTAATGAACACAGAACAGGTGTGCTGTGTGAGTGGGTGGCTAGGCAAAGGCTCTGTTAGCTCTCACCCTTGCTCCCTGCTATGAGAAGGGGTTTGGATCAGTAGTTCTTTGGTTGAACAGGGATTCTCCACCACGCCTGTATGGGTAATAATAACAATCGCAGAAGAAAATATAGGTGTTTAGAGATACATAAGTGTTGTTCAAACTTTGTGTCTCATAGAGGAGATGATTAATAATAAACATCATTTTGTTGGTTGCTGCATGACGTGTGGAGCTGGCCCTTAGATAATATGCAGATTGTGAATCATGCTCCAGGTTTACTTTGCAGTGAGTGAATTTGTGAATTTCCTGCATTATGCAGGGGGTTGGACTAGATGACCCTAGAGGTCCCTTCCAACTTTATGATTCTATGTGTGAGAAAACAAGCAATGATAGAGGACACCCCCTAAATGGGACCAGACCAGGCACTCCAGCCTAATCTATCACGCAGGGTGGCTGTGAGCATAAAATGAGAAGAGAATCCTGTGCTTGTTTTAGGGTTGCCAACTCCAGGGTGGGGAATTCTTGGAGATTTGGGGGCAGAGCTGGGTGGGCAGGATTTGGGGAGGTGAAGAACCTCAGTGGGGTATAATGTCATACAGTCCACTCTCCAAACCAGCTGTTTCTTCCAGGGGAACTAATCCCTGTAGTCTGGAGATGAGTTGTAATTCTGGGACATCTCCAGGCCTCTTCTGGAGGTTGGCAACCCTAGCTCATTGAAGGAAGGGCAGAATAAATGCAACTTTTTATAGTTCTCTGAGAAAGAGCCTGTGGAGCCCAAATCAGATATACAAGATGAAGGACACCTTGCACAGACATTTTCTAGCACATTTGGGAAGATTGGCTTTGGGGAGGAGGTTTCATTGGGAAAAGGTATGACACCCTCTCTCACTAAAATTTCTAGAAATCTTAAAGCCATAAGAAAAAAAATATTTTTTTAATTTTTTTTATTTTTAATTACTAACATCCAAACTACAAACAGAAAAGGAAAAAGGGAACAAGGGGAGAGGGAAAAAACAACATAAGAACACAAACTACAACTACATGTATTGAATTCCCTTCAAAATACAATTATTTAAAGTTAGACTTTCTAATATGCTATTAGATTGGTAGATCTTATAAGATACAAACTACAGTCAGGATCAGGTCTTCTCCCCCCCCCCCCGCGTCTCGGTCTCAGTTCTCTTTGAACAGCTACAATAGCTGCGCTCACTCCCTCCTCCCCACTCCCCCCTTCAGATTCTGGATCTTCTTGCTCTAACTCTTGATGATTAAGCACAAAATCCTTCAGCTGTACTTCCGATATTATCTTGTAGGCTTGGTCTTTATATCTAAACCAGATGCCTTCCGGAAATAACCATTTGTATTTTATATCACGCTTCCTCAGAAGAGCTGCAAACCTTTTGTATTTGAATCTTCTTTTCCGAGCTAAAAATGGAACGTTCTTCAATATCTTAATCTTGTTACCAAGAAAGTCCAAGTACACATTAGTCGAATTGTATAAAATGGTGTCCCGAGTCTTCTTAGATGAAAAATCAATAATAATCTCACGAGGCAGCTGACGCTTCATTGCATATTTTGAAGATGTCTGTCCGAGACCCGGCTCGGGGGCCTCGGACTCTACAGACCCCCACCCCCCCGCGGCAGCCACCACCACTCCCGGCCACCTACCTGGGGGTCGGGGAGGGCACGAGGGGGGGTCAGCCGAGAAGGCCCCATGGGGAGGCGGGCGATGGGGTTCTTGCCCGCCCGGGGCGCCGGGCGCCGCCGCCGCCACCGCGCCGCGGACCGGAGCTCCGGGCCGGACGCCGCCGGCCTTGGGGGCTCTGCGGGGCGGCGGGCAGAGCGGCCCTCGCCCTCCCGGGTTGCCGGCCGCGGCCGCCGTGCTGCTCGCGGGCCCCCCGGCCCAGCCGCCGACGGCCCCCGCGGTGCCGCGGTGACTCCGGCGGCGGCCCGCGCACCGGTGCAGGGAGAAGACCGGAGGCGAGCTGCTCCCAGCCGGGTCAAGCAGGCGAACGCCGACGCAGGCGCTCTCGGCCGGCCCGGGTACGCTCCCACCGCAATGGGGCGGGGGGAGGGAGGAAGCCTCCAGCGCCCCGCGGAGCGCCGAGACAGAGGCAGGCCCGGCCGTGCCGTGCCGGGAAAGGCCCCGCCAGCTGTCTATCAGGGAGGGGGAAGGCAGCCAAGGGAAGGCGGCGGGAAACCCTCACGGAGCCCACCAACGGGCTGGGGCCGGGTGGGGCTGGCGGGCGTGGCCACACCTGGCCCAGGTGGTAGGGATGGCCCTGGGTGGGGGTGCTTGGGATAGGGGGTGGAGCTAGAGGGGGAAAGAGTATTTAGGAGGGCTCTACAGGATGGTCGAGGAGGAGAAGAAGGAAGCCGGCTGCCCTGACGTTAAGGCGCAGTCGGCTGGGTGGAGCCGCGTGCTGCCTGGTTCCCCAGAGCAGACAAGGGCCGTCCATTTCTGAGGCCACCTGGGAAGGAGCCCTCCCGCCCGGGGCCTAGCGACGGTGGCCCGACGCCTGCAGGACGGACCCACCGAAGGAGCCCCCCCCGCGCCGCCGCCAACACCGCCAGGGGGCGCCACAGGACCTGACAATGTCCAACAGACTTCCAGAATATCGCTTTTTAACTCTTCTTTAGTTGCCTTTGTGAATGACGCCAAAGGTTCCGACACCAAATCCTTTAAATTTTCACTTTCCTCCTCCTTCACATTCTGTAAACGCAATACCATCTGAGCACGATCCACTTGTAGTCCTATCAATTGATTCTCCAAAAGCTTTACTTCTTTGTTTGTAGCTCTCATGAGTGTTGCATTTTCACGAGCAGATTTCTCTGTCTCGAGCGCTACATCTTTAATAGTTTTCACTTCGTTTATTTAGCCTTCGTTTATTTAGCCGAGCCTTCTTAAGCTTCAACTCCCACCAATCCTTCACATACGCTTAAAGTAACAGAAGGCATCCGCTTACTTACAGGCTTTACACCTTAAATCTGCTTGTTGCCGTTCTCCATGGCCCGGCATCACGCGATGTGCTGCGCAAGTCTGCCAGCCTCCATAGGAGCCGACGGGCTATTTACCCCCTGGATCGACTTCAGGGGGCTCTTCCCGCAGTGCTCCGGACCCTGACCCCCTACCTGGGAGTCCTCGCAGGTCAACCACCCGGTCAGGCTGCTCGGCCGCTTACTCCCAGACCTGCGGAGAGGAGCGTCTGACATGGCCGGGAAAACGAAACCATTAGAAAAAAAATCTTGTTTTTAAAAGAAAAAAGTGGAATTTGGGCAGGGGGAGCAATGGAAATACATTCCATATTTATTTTCCTAGCCAACCTAAATTTGTTTTTCTGCTTTAACCACATCACTTGTTCAGCGTATTTATGGAATTGGAAAGTAGCTGAGGGCAATCTAAACTCCCCTCTGTCTGGAGATCAGGGGGCGGGGCCACCAGCCATGTGACCATTTTCAAGAGGTTCCTGAACTCTGTTCCCCCACGTTCCCCCTGAAAAAAAGCCCTGCTGTCCTCAGACATTTCATGTTACACATTGTCAGTAAAATCTTGCCTTTAAAAGCATTTCACTCATTGCAAGAGGGGAAAGAAATCACAGATTTCCACCAGAAAAAGTGGAGGAAAGCTGGAGTTAAGGGGAAAAAAAACCTTTGTTGCCCAATTTTTCCAGTTTATTTCCCCCAGGCCTTCACATCTCTACCCCTTATACAGCTCTTAAATGAATATTACCTATTTCAGATTCAGCTATATTGGTAGTCTCACGGTCACAGAGTGGCGAAATTGGCAGTCCCAGTTGAATTTCCATGGCTCCCTGTGGAGGGAAAAAAAGACACAAGTATTGAGACAGATGAAATAAGAACGGAGCAATTAATTCTACACTATTCTATTCTGGTACCAAACAGTTATAAAGAAACAAAAAATCACCACCACCCTTCAACGAGGCGTATTCATTTCTTCCAAAGTAAAAAATGAACTGAAAAATCTACATGTAATTTACTTCACTTGGATAATGACATTGAATGAGGGAAAACTGACTGGATGCTCTTTGTTCATTTGTTTCCCTGCAGACTGGTTGGGGAAAGACTCCCTTCTTTCCTTTTTTCCTTCTGTTTGCTGCATGTATCGTTCAGTGACAGCACTAAGGATCAGGCGGGTAGCTGTGTTGGTTTGCAGTAGAAGAACAAGTTTGGTTCTTGTGGATTTCAGTAGCACCTTAAAGACCAACTGGAGTTCCACGAAGCTTGTGGCAGGTGGCTGGCCAGCCAACCAATGGGCCCCCCAAAAATCTCACTTTCTTTCCATCTGCCCCAGGGCCAAGCTACAAGTGAGGAATGACACTTGAATGGCAAGAGAACAGACTCACGTGTATTCCTCCCTGTTCACTACGTGATCGAGTGGAGCGCAAGTGGAGCGCAAGTGAACAGGGAGGAATACACTTCAGTCTGTTCACTTGCCGTTCAAGTGTCATTCGCCACTTGTAGCTTGGCCCTCAGTGAATCCTGGGAAATACAGGTCCCATTGTAGCCAGACGGGGGCCTAGATGTTGTCAAAATAGGCACCATAGTGGTTGAGAAGCAAGAGTCTCTTCCCATCTACCTGGTTGATAGCAGACAAACAGTAAAGAGTCCAGTAGCACCTTTAAGACTAACCAACTTTACTGTAGCATAAGCTTTCAAGAACCACAGATGCATCCGACGAAGAGAACTGCGGTTCTTGAAAGCTTATGCTACAGTAAAGTTGGTTAGTCTTAAAGGTGCTACAGGACTCTTTACTATTTTGCTACCGCAGACTAACACGACTAACTCCTCTGGAGCTCAGACTAACAGTGAAATCCTAAGCAGAGTTACTCCAGTCTAACCCCATTGAAATCAATGGGCTTACACTGGAGTAACTCTGTGGTGTAACTGGAGTAACTGTTGTGCCATAGGAAATGAAAGAAGGGGGGCTTTCCCACTGAAATTAATAGAAGTCTAAGTATTGTAATGAGAGCCTAATGCCCACAGAATGACCCGGATTCTTGTTGCTCAAGAAGAGACATATGAGGCCACTTAAGAGGATCACGCTTGCCCATTGTTCGATGGGATTGGATTACGACCTGCGTAGCTATGGCAGGGCCAGTGACAAGATGTCTTTCATGTTGCCTTGCTCAGAAACCTGGCATGGGCCTGTCTGTGAGCTCCATAGGTCTCTGATCTCCAAGACCATGCAAGCCAGCCGGTTGTGTGCTGGAAGCCTTTCCCATTCCCATCCCCACCATAATGGGACCATTAAAGCCCCATTGGGTTAAATCTACTGCCCCAAACCCTAATGCCAAACTGCATGATGTTGGGATCTGGGATTGGGCCCCCTTGCCAGCAGCTTTTCACTCTTCTATTGCCTTCTTTGCTAAGGTAATAGATCCAGGTATGGCATTTCCTGCTGCTTGCCTCCTAGTGACCTATACCTCCTTTTCTGCTGTCACTGCTCAGAGCTTTCCTTTAAACTATGGGCCAAGCTACAAGTGATGAATGACTACGTGATCAACTGGAGCACAAGTGGAGCGCAAGTGAACAGGGAAGAATACACGTGAGGGCCAAACTACAAATGACGAACGACACTTGAACGACAAGTGTATTCCTCCCTGTTCACTTGCCCTCCACTTGCTCTCCACTTGATCCACTTGCCGTTCAAGTGTCATTCGTCACTTGTAGCTTGGCTCTATATCTTCGACTCTGTAGTATGAACTTTCCACAAGCTTATTGGGCAGTCCCAGTTTAAAGACAGTTCTCTTCCAAATATATCCTTGGTATGCAGCTAATAGGTGTGTGAGGTTGGTAAGATGCTTGCTGCTTTCAAAAAGAAACTACTCATTAAGAAAAGTACGTGAAATATTAAACTACTAATAAAATCTGTTTCAGCAACCTCAGCAAATGGATTGATTCAGAAGTTGGCATACAAACCTTTTTATAATATTTCTCAGCCATTTGGAATAAATGCATCATGCCTTAATATTTAAACATATCCAAAACAGTTAACTGTAGCTGTTTCCAGGGGTCTTTTCGTAGAAAAAGAGCTGGAGGAACTCATTAGCATAACTCATTAGCATATGCCACGCCCCTTGCCAACACTGGAAGTGTGTCATTAGCACAACTGATTTGCATATGCCACACCCCCTGACATCACTTATCCTGGCTGTTTTGGACCTAATCCTGGCCATTCAGGGCCGAAATTGGGCCCAAAATGGCAAAAAGGGGCTGAAAATGGCTGAAAAAGGGGCCCAAAATGGTCAGGATCGGGCTGCTGCTGAGCAGGAGAGTGATCCACCACCTGTCAGAGACCTGATCTGGGCCATTTCAGACCCAAAACAGGCCGAAACGGGCCCAAAATGGCTGAGAGTCAGGTGGGTGGGGCCACCTGTCATGTGACCTCTTTCAGGAACTGCCAGAACTGTATTCCGGTGCGTTCCGCCTCTAAATGATCCCTGTCCGTTTCTGTCCAGCACCTGTCTGTGTAATTCCCTAGACTTTGTCACTGTTCTCTTCAACCTCAGCCACTGTCTTCCTGTTATATCCTCAACTGACATGTCTTAACAAAGCTTTAACTATCAATTCCTTAACTGTCTTTCCTTCTTTGTAGAATTCTGAAAAAAGCTCTCTTTTGGGTGGCAGGGCTACCTAGTTAACCTTTTGCATTCTATTACTTTTCTAAGCAATGTAAGTCTTTTTATAATCTTAAGCAACAGATGTTGGCATTCACTCTAAATAGACATATTAAAAAGCTGTAACATATTTACAATGTGTGGCAAAGTCATTCTATCACAGCCCTAATAGGTAATTTAGCTGCAAAAAAACAGGTGTGAGGAAAGCAATACAGACTGAGGTAATAACCACCAGGGGTAGCATTTCTAATTTGGATAATGGCATTGAGGGGGGGCGGGCATATAATCTGTCCACATGCAGTGTAAGCATGTCAGCAAAATAAATGGTTTTCTTATGAGCCTGTAATGGTTGTCTGACTCTCAGTCATCTGGGATAGAGATTCTCCTTGACTCCTCTTGTGAAACAACATTTTCAGACTCTTGTTTGTGTTTGGGTGTTAATCTTTCATTCCAGACTGCTAATGATACCTGTTTGCCCTTAGAATGTATAAATGTAAGGGAGGAACAAGGAGGTAGTATGGGGAAAGGCATATTTAAGTGGTAATATCGTGTACTTATTTTAAGCATTTTAGGAGTGATTTGTTACGGGCGAATTGGAACTGGCACACATGAGATCAGGAGAGGTGTCTTCCAGTTGCTTTGCACTGGAGGTTTACCACAGGTTGTGTATCTTTGTATTTTTAAAATTCTTTTATCTGGTGTATATATACAGTATCTGAATTCTAGCTCGTAAACGACTCTATGATATTAGTGACATTCTCACCAATAGCTCCATCTGGTTGCCGATGCTTTTTATGCTGTTGGAGTGATAAGAAATGGCCATCTTTTACACTTTAACATTTGTAAAGTTGTATATGTTACAAAGTACAGTGTAGTGGTTAAGCCTTTGGGCACAAATCCCACAATACCCCTATTATTTTGTATTGTGGAAGATAACATGTCATCCTTAGACAAAGGAGACTTTAACCCAAATCCCTATTCTTCGATGAGGCGCATTGTGTGAACTTGTACCTCTCAGTCATTCTACCTCAGAAGCAGTAGAAAAGAGCAAGAGTCCTGTAGCACCTATAAGAATCATAGAATCACAGAGTTGGAAGGGGCCATACAGACCATCTAGTCCAACCCCCTGCCCAGTGCAGGATCAGCCTAAAGCATCTCTGACAAATATTCATCCAGCCTTTTTTTGAAAACTGTGGCCAGGAGATCAGTTATAATTCTGGGAAATCTCCTGGCAACACCAGGAGATTGGTAACTGTAGTTTACTTGAAAGTAAGTCTCATTAAATTCAGTGGCCGATATTTACAGGTTTGTAACCTTAGGCATTCTTGCTCTTGAGTATTGTATTTGTGATCTTTTTTGTTTGAAGTTTTAAGAAAAATAAGAGTCAACACTGAAATAGGTTGAATGACTGACATTTTTAAGTGTGTAGGTATGATGTGTGTGATGTTTACTAATGGATTTTTTGTTGGAGTATAGCAATGTCCTGTCCTGTATACAAAGAAGAAGAGAAAAGATCCTGCAGGAGGCAACAAGTTCTAGCTAGACAGGATTGTAGGACTGTACCTTCTTTCTAAAAGGGCTTTTCCTCGTCTGTCTGCAGAATGCTATTCTTAGGCCTTTCTTCTAGAACTCCTCTAGAGAACGCTCTCAACTAGCAAGGCAGCTAGTTGATTTTCTACTCTTTCCAATCCAGTTTGTTAGTTCTGTAAATAAAGCTTTTGTTGCTCTCAATCACCTTTGCCAACATTTTGAGGCTGGTACCTGTTTAAAGAACTCTTCCATTAGTGCTGCCACCCAGCGCTGGTGCAGTTCCCAAGGCTTTGCCGGATGACTTATATCAGCAACATGTACAATTGTAGACATGACTGTACTTCTGTCCAGCCTATCAAATGAAGGACATGCTCAGATTATTTCAGCACAATAGCAAGAGTTTGTCTTTCGAGAGAGATGCTTCAAAGGAGTTTTATTCTTCCTTCCATGGCATGAGGGGTTGGGGGTATAAGCAAGGACAAGTGGATAAAAATAGAAATGAAAGCAAACACAGCCAACCTCTCCTGTTGCTGCAGACCACGAAGAGTGTTTTTCATATGCTGGAAATGACATGACATGTCTGTCGCTAAGATCGTCTTAATAACTAGTTGACGCATTTCCCTGAAAGCAGACAGATGCATCGTTTGTTAAGCAAGTGCTCAAAAATAAGTTTTTTCATGTGTGCTGCTCAGCTTGTCCTTCAGAGAGCTGTGAAGCTCCCTTTGTGCGGATGGTTGACTTTGAGAATTCATATCTACCACAGTGTGCGGCAACATGCTTCTCTAAGATACGTCAGCATTTCCATCCACGTTGTCACTGCCTGCCCAACCTTTATTGTTATACCTAGACTGTGTAATGACCAGACAGCTGCAAGATCTAAAAAATACCTTTTTTTAGGGACCAACCACAGTAACACAAAGCATAGCAGTCTTTCAGATTGTCCAAATATAATGGCCAGGGGTGCCTTTTAATCAGTGAAAGAAGGTACGCGACACAAACGTCCAGTTCAGAAAATGCATTCCTTTCCAGTTCTTCATTTTTTAATGAAGAATTTCTTGAAGAAAATGTATATGCCAAGGAAGCAGGGCAATGCACTTTTAAATAAACAAGCACATACCAGGTATGTCCAAAGCTCCAGCTACTCACAATCTCCATAGAGCCACTGGAGTCGATTGTACTCCTATCCTCTGGACAAGTTTGAGGCCTTCTTGAAACCTAAGGAGACTTCCTCTGACTTAAGTGGCTCTTCCATTAGGGGAAGAACCACTTAAATTGGAGGAATGCTCCTTGGAAGACGGTTAAATCCACCCCAGGGCAAGTTGAAAATGCCTTGAAGCAGCATCCCTACAAAATTGGAGAAAACTGTCCATTTTTAAATATCCCCTTCAATCAAAAGAGCAATAGTTTATTACAGATTATTGCCTGTCAACCCCCACCCACTTCAAATGCCTTATCTTAATTTATAAACTAAGCTCCTATTACCTAAGTGCTAAACTACAAGAGACGAATTACATGAGGATGCGCACGTGAAGGGAGTTGCAATGTTAGCCAGGAAGTTGAGTTCTAAAAGAGATCAGAAGGCTTTGTCAATTTCCTTTCCCTACAGAGCCTGCAAATATTGCTGCTCAGGGTGTTTGTATATTTCCTCCTTGCCTCCTAGAAGGGGAGGTGAAACTGACTGAGCCTTCAGGAGGCAAAGAGGAAATTAACAAGCCATCTGAGGAGCTTTCTTTGCTAACTCTGTAGAGAGGCAAAATTGACAAAGCCTTCCAATCTCTTTTAGAACTCAGCTTCCCGGCTAACATTGTGACTCCCTTCACATGCGTGTCCTCGTGTAATTTGTCTCTTGTAGTTTGGCTCTAAGAATGGTGGAGGCATCCCTTTCAATTAGCCTCAAAAATAAACTTGTAAAAATTATCAGTTCACAAAACATTGCTAGATAGGGCTGCCAGGTCCCTGGATGGGGGCATGGAATCCCCCGCTCCCACCTTCCACTCCCCACCACCACTCACCTGGCCGGCAGGGGGAAAAGGCAGAAGAACAGGGCCAAATCAGCCCGGTTTAGGGCCCAAATCACCCTGGTGCAAAGCACAGGATTACTCCCGGGGCCTGCATGGTGATGTCATTCCTGGAAGTGATGTCATTGTGCTGCGCCAAAACCATATACGCAAAGAGAGGAAAAAGAGAAGTCCCAGGTCCTCCCCCTCGCACCAGAAGGGTAAGGAGACCTGACAACCCTATTGCTAGACCACCTGTCCGCGTGACTCACTGTTGTTTATAAGAAAACCGTTCGCTAAAGCTCTCCTGTGTAGTCGCCTGAGGGTGATTCTTACTCTTTATAGGTGACCACGTAGCTGGTGAATGATAAGCCTGTCATCCGATATATACCTCTCTCTGTATCTTATTTCATCTCACCTCCATTCCTCTGGGGTTAAATTAGCCAGGATGTTGAATTCTGGTTTTTGCACAAGCTGATATGCAGCGCTCAAGTGATGGTTTTCAAGGACAGACGTATCATTATACAGAAGTGCAGCCTCTGACCTGGAGTCAAGGTCAACAAACAACGGTCACATTAACCTCTCAGACCTAAGAACATGTAGAGTTGTGGGTTATACATTTATTTTTCATTTCTGCATGTCCGAGGGGCAGGTTATCATTATCCTCAGAAAGGAAACAATGTCATTTTTAAAAACTCTGTTCTTTTTTAGGTAATAGTTTTCAAAAAGACACCCAGACACTACACAACGTCCCTGCAATGTATTGCTTTAGTGGCATGTTGAACATATTTTTGGGCATATCCTTTATTCACAGGTAGAAAGAGTTCCCCAAGACGAGAACGTTTGAAAGCATTTTGTTTTTATGGTTTTGTCTGAAGTAGCTTCAGGTAGTATTGCCATGTTGGTCTGCAGCAGAACAGCCAAATTTGAGTCCAGTAGCACCTGAAAGTCCAATAAGATTTCCAGGGAATATGTATAAGTTAATATTAGGAATAAGGAGATTGTAGTAAAAATAGACAGCTTAAACAGTGAAATTTAGATTGACATATGAGAAAATTGGAGATGTAAAATAATTTGAATATGCTTAGAATAAGTGTTATAATATGTATAAGATTTAGAAAATTATAGTTAAGAGTAATTTAAGTAATAAGATGGGTTGGGTGTTGGAAAGCTGCTGGAAGTCAATAAGGAGGGTGGGGAAGGGTGGGGGCTGATATAAGTTTGATAAGTCGGGGAATTTGTATAATTAATAATATTTCATGTACTCACCAATAAAAAATTTTATTTAAAAAAAAAGATTTCCAGGGTATGAGCTTTTGAGAGTCAAGCTTCCCGACAAGTATCTAATGAAGTATCTGAGCTTGATTCTTGAAAGCTTAGTACCTGAAAATCTTGTTGGTCTTTAAGATGCTACTGGCTTGAAATCTTGTTATCCTAAGTAGCATTATCCTAAGTCTAACTCTGCTTAGGAGAACACACTAGTGTACACTGAAAGAGGAACTAAACTTCTTAATCCCAAGGTCCATATAATGACATCTTCAAGTGACTCGAGGCCCACAAGTCTGTTTCCCCCCTCCCACATTACCGCTTCTGTTTCCCCAACAACCTTCCACAGCTCCCATTTCCTTTCCGAACCCCTGCCCTTCTCACAAGCTCCTCGCTAAACCAGTGCCTCTTTCTCTTCCCGGTCTGCAATCTGCAGAGATCAACGCCTTTGGCTCATCAGCTACAGCCACCATTTTACTCAACAATGTTTGGGGTTTAAAAAATACCAGCAAAAGTTAGCCCCAATGGGTTAAATAAACAAGAAACAGGAGTAACCGGGAAAGCCAAAGGGATCCAGTTATGTTTACAGACTGAAGAGCAGTTCTGGCATTAAGTGGGTGAAATTGCCCATGTTGAACTGCCAATGAAGATAAACCATGATCAGAGAGAAACTATTTTCTCACCATGTTTGCTAAATAGTGCTTCTTAATGTGCAAGGGCAAGGAGATACCACTGCATAATACTAGAGACAGTCTTACAGATTATTTACAAACAACAACTAAGACTGGTGTAACTCAGAGATCTGCTAGCATGCAGTTGCACTCATGCTGTGTTTGTATAAATCTGGCACTGTGACAGGTGGATGTCTGCAGTCTTATTATGAACTCCAGAAGAGTTGCCATATACTCTCAGCTACTTTGGAGTTGGGTCGTTTTGCCAATTCTTTACTGAGAGAGAGAGCGCATAGGATACTGACTAGTTGTGTCAGTTCCATGGTGACATTCACAATGAGCCAGTGTCTAGGATATAGGATTCACGGTCATTCTTCCTCTTCCTTTGTATTTCAGATGGGGCTACAACTTTTACCCTGAAACATAATATGGTTTGGTTAAGCACACTTACTTTGTTTGGATATGGAAGTTGTTGGTGGTCCCTGGATGTTCATAATCGTGGACGATGGCGCTAAAAAAGATGGCTAATATCTCCAGGTCAGTAAACCAGTGCTAGCGAGAAGAATGAGATGCTAGTCACGTTCTGTATACAGCTAACTTTTAATAAACCTTGCAGCCAGCGCTTTTTTTCTGGGAAAAGAGGTGGTGGAACTCAGTGGGTTGCCCTCAGAGAAAATGGTCACATGGCTGGTGGCCCCGCCCCCTGATCTCCAGACAAACTACTACCAAAAAAAGAACAGATCTCCCCTCTGTCTGGAGATCAGGGGGCGGGGCCACCAGCCATGTGACCATTTTCAAGAGGTTCCGGAACTCCGTTCCCCCGCGTTCCCCCTGAAAAAAAGCCCTGCTTGCAGCAATGAAAATATTTGTAACTGTGGCTTGGCTTACAGTGCATTCCTAAGAAGAGTTGTTCCCTTCTATAAGACTGTTGCCTTCAATCCCTTTAGGATCGCACTGTAATTCTACTCCTGGTGAGAAAATATATCCTGACCGAGAGCTTCAAAATCTGTTGGGCGGTGGTAACTTAGAAAGGCAGCAAGTAATTCTTACAAAGAATCTATATGTTACACAAAAAGGGCATAAAAGGAGCTCAGTTCAGGCAGATTAACAAACCTTGGTTTAACGAAATTAACTATGGTTCGTGTCATTGACCCACAAGCAGGCCATTCTACTAACGATGGTCATTTGGTGACCGTCAGACCAAGATCTGGTCATGTTTTGAACTTGGGGTATTAATGACAATTAATCATTCTTAACTATGGTTTCACATGATATACAAATGCCAGATATCCTGGCGTAATCGTGGCTTGTTCTTGGGAGATGCACTCACACGCTCTCAAGAATACAGAGACACCAGGCCAAAACAAAGGCACCTCTTTTGGTGCTACACCTCTGAAGATGCCAGCCACAGCTGCTGGCAAAACGTCAGGAACTCCAATGCCAAGACCACGGCAATACAGCCCGGAAAACCCACAACAACCATCGTTCTCCGGCCGTGAAAGCCTTCGACAATACATAAAACCAGCATTTGATAGGCAAACCACGATTCCAGTGATTGTGAACCGAATCCTGCTTTCACAAAGTAAAAAAAACACATGATCTTGTATAATGTATGAATTGAGCTGAAGGCACCAAATGTTTTTTAAAATAAAAAGGAGCCTTGGGAAGTAATCATTTTGAATGGGGAAGTGGTGGAAGCAAGTGAGTACTTATCCCTGTGGGCTGTTTTCCCACCCAAAATCGCCCCAAGTTGCTTTTCCATTTGTATAGAAGAGAGCCGGTGGGGAAAGAATTTAAGAGGCAAAATAGCCGGCAGGGAAGGGGTTAAGTTTCCCTCTGTGCACTGCTCCTCCAACACAAGATCCCGACCCCTCCCCAGGCTACTTTTCATTTTTTAAAAAATTATCTTGAGGTTTCATTACACATGTTTGTGGGTACACTTAGATTACGTTTGTGTGTACTGTGTATTTGACCTCAAAGAGCAGCTATTGCTATTAATTTCTGATATTCTCAAGCTTATGGCAAAACGGGAATGTGAACAGAAGACATGATCAGATGTTGCTCTGTAACAAACATCTGGCACTGGCAGGCATATTAGAAGCTGGTTTGTCCTAACGCACGAGTGAATGGAACGGCAGGCAGAATCGTTCAAGAGGGAAGGAGAGCTTTGAATGACAGGGTCGGGAAATAGAGGGAAGAATGTCTGGAGGGAAAAGTAACAGGAAAAACATCTCTAAGGATGTTACTGGATGGAAAAGCCAAGGTTCAAAATAGACAGTTGTTGCTTAATTCTCTAGATAGTATCCATCAGGCATTCGACTACCGGAAGCTGATTTTCATCTGCCCTTTTGCTTGATCCACCAGCCTCTTGAGAGCCCTTGGAGGAAAAAAAAGCCATAGTCCTCATAGAACTGGGCGAGATTGCCCCTCCTCTGTCTTCCATCGTTGTAACATCTGAAGGATGCAACCTCTTTTTTTCATCTTTGTCTCTTGTAAACCAAATGACAAAGTGACACTTAACAGTCTCTCTACATTAATAAAAAGTTTATTTAAAAAAGAAAAGAAAAAAAGAGTCTCTCTACATGAAAAATGCTTAAGTGTAGAGAGACACAATGTTAGCTGGGAAGAGTAGTTTAAAAAGACTCTGTCAATTTCACCTCTCTACCCAGCCAGCAAAGATCACTCCTCAAAGGGTTTGTTCATTTCCTCTTTGCCTGATTGAGCCATGGAGCTGAGACTGAAGTAACTCTTCTTAGGATTGCACTCTAATCCCCTGTTTTCCTGTGGAGGACTGACCAGATATAAGATCGATGAAATTGCCACCCTTGCATTAGCGAACAACTGCCACAGACACCTTTAACGTTAGAGGCTGAGCAATCTTTCAGTTTTCAGCCTTTCCTTAAGGAATAAAAAAGTATCAGTTTTACAAAGCACCTGGCCTTTTCCTGGGGCATTTCTTACCATGGTGCCAGTATGCAGCAAGATGCTATGCACCGTTTGGGTCACATCTGCTGCATGGATTGCATTATGATACTCATTGTGGTATTTGTTGTAGCCCGCTTCCAGCGCTTCCGCAAAGGCTATTAGGATGGTGAGAGGAATCTGGACAAAGACATAAACGACAGTCTGGAAGCAACCGCTGGCAAGATTAACAGCGCGGAATATAACTAATACTTATCTCTGTGTCATGGCCGTTTCCACACGGCTTACCTTCCCTTGGAACAACCTGGAACATCACACAAAAAATGCGGAAGATCGCGCGTTTTTCTGTGCGAGATTTGCACGATGTCGTGCAAATGTCATGCGAGAAAACACGATCTTCCGCGTTTTTTCCGCGATGTTCCAGGTCGTTCTGAGGGAAGGTAAGCCGTGTGGAAACGGCCATGACTGACACAGCTCTGAAATGATCGTTCACATGTTTCAGTAGAAAGAGGGCAGGAGAAAATAAACGACTTGGGATTCATTGGTCCAATAAGCCCCTACTTTTGCATTTCTGTTTGTTTTCTATCTCGATAGATCCATAGAAACAAGAAATTCAGAAAGCTTACTCATTAACATTATTTTTATTCCATTTCTATCCAACAGATGTGGTCAAACGGCTGCAAGGGATTGTAGGGTTGGATCCAGCCACCTTTCCCGCCCATTCTTGCTCCTTTCAGAGTCTCTACCTCTACCTACCAAGAAAGACTGCTGACACCCCAATAGACTTTTTGGGTGCATTATCCTCTTCCTTTTTCACCAGCAGACAAGCTGGCTGGATGCAACCTGATTACTTCCTCTTTAAATCTGGTAAATAAGAAACCAACCCTGATGTGACTTTGCACTTCCTGAAAGAGTTTGGAGGGTGTTGCGCTAGCATCACGTGTGACTGGGCACCCAATGAGAAGCAAGAGGGTGGGGCTAGTTCTTAAGTGGGTAGGTAGCTCTTAATTGGTCGGAATGCCTGGGCGCTACTCTATACCCTGACCATGGCCGATTCCACACACGTTGGATAATGCACTTCCAATCCTCTTTGGAATGGATTTTTTTTGTGTGCGGAACAAAAAATCCACCTCAAAAGATTGATAAAGAGCATTGAAAGTGCATTATCCAACGTGTGCAGAATCAGCCCATGATGCGAGAGGAAACGACCTAGAGAAATCGAGAGCAAGTATTGTGGGGAAATTGCTCCCGTGTCAGCTGGCTTTTTAAAGGGAAGGGAAAATAAACTTAAGCTGGGATCCCTGAAAAATCTCAGTAGCTGCAGTTGCAGTGAAAAGCGTGTGTGTGCATATGAAGGTATGAGATTTCAGAAGCAGAGGATCAGGGTCATAGCTGGGTGGCAACTTGCCAGAGGGTGACAGATTGCGGCCGTTTCCACGTGACTCACTTTCATCCGGAATGCTGCGGAACGTCGTGAAAAAACACGGAAGATAGTGTCTTCTTCTCGCGCGATTTTTGTGCGATATTGCGCAAAACTCGCTCGAGAAGATGCTATCTTCCGCGTTTTTTTCGCGACATTCCGCAGCGTTCCGGATGAAGGTGAGTCGTGTGGAAACGGCCCTGGGTCTCATCTGGTATATTCTAATGACGAGGGTTGAGTCTGCATACAGTGGGCATCTATCTATATATTTATTCTATTTGTATTCTGCTCTCCCCGCAATTGTATTTATTAATTTGTTCGTTCCTTTTATTTGTGGCACGCCCTCCCCACACATGGGCTCAGAGTGGATGAGCAACATATAAATATATATAATAAAAACAATTAAAACTCTGGAAGAGTTATATAAGTACAGCAATAAAACGTATTAAGACAGCCCACCTTGCACCCTACATCCGACATCCTTAAGATCCACGGGGCAAGGGGGCTGAGATTTAATAAATGCAGGTTGGGAGGGGGGATATACCACCCCCTACTGAGAGGGGCTGGTTGGATGATTCGCCTGCCTTAATCCCCATAAACCTGAGCAAAGCAGGTTTACGGTGGATCACATCAGGTTATAAAACAGGTAGCATAATAAAAACAGTGCCAGTTAATGAAACCCACTGGCACTCATATTGCACTATCCCTCCACAACCAAAGCTCTTGAGGTGGGTGGCGAACTGGTAGATGTTATACAGACGGGTGGTGGTGGTGGTGGTGGTGGTGGAATGTCTAGTCTTAGGGCCAAGCTACAAGTGACGAATGACACTTGAACGGCAAGTGAACAGACTCACGTGTATTCCTCCCTGTTCACTTGTGCTCCACTTGCTCTCCACTTGATCACGTAGTGGGAGGGAGGAATACACATGAGTCTGTTCACTTGCCATTCAAGTGTCATGTGTCACTTGTAGCTTGGCCCTAAGACAATCTAGTCTAAGGCCCTAGAGAAGCAGGATGAAACATGTTTCTTGTTTTCTAGAAGCATGCCTGCCCTCCAAACCTAGATGCAGCTTTTACCTTCTATGGCTTCTGTCCAATGAACCCAAGGAACCAATCAGGAACCAGTTTATGGTTGCAATGTGTGTGTGTGTGTGCGCATGTTGTAGAGGGAAAGGGAGGAAACAAAAAGCATGGGCCAGCAGCATAGCGGTCAAAGCTTACCAAACCCATGCAGCTACCTGTTGGGTCAAAGGCAAGCGGGGGAATAGGCCTTCCTGGTGTGCTTTGAGTGGGCTGATTTGGGCCCAAAACGGGCTGAATTGGGCCCATTTGGGGACCAAATCAGTCCAAATCGGCCCGCTGTGAAGGGCAGGAGCTCTACTGGCCCCTGTATAGGGTTACCAGCCTCCAGGTAGTGTCTGGAGATCTCCCGGAATTGGTCTCCAGGCCACAGAGATCAGCTCACCTGGAGAAAATGGCTACTTTGGGGGGTGGACTCTATGGAATTATGCCATGACAAGGTCCTTTCCCTCCCCAAACCCCACTTTCTCCAGGTTTCACCCTCCCAGATCTCCAGGAATTTCCCAACTTGAAACTGGCAACCCTACCCCTCTGCAATGACATCACTTCCTGGAAGTGATGTTGTTGCACCACCCCTTCTGCTGGGAGGGTAAAGGAACCTGGCAACCCTACATAGACTACAATACAGTTCCCTCCTCTTTATTTGCCAGCACACCATCTTCACAGGGAAATGTTATGGGGCGGGTGAGGGGCCAAAAAAGGTCACCCGTCTTTGTTTTGGCCCATTAAAAAGATGGACGGTTGCCCAGGGGTGTCTCAGACACGGTCTTATTAGAAGTCATCATTGAGTCAAGAATACGGAATTTGAAACCCGTCTTGATTGGTATTTAGCCTCTCCCCCTTCTAAATATCAAAATTTGGCTGCCAAGTTCCTCACCTGAAAACGGCTTAGGAGGTCATATTTATTGAACACTTCGCACATAACATATTTCAGGCTATGCCCTTGACTAGCTTCGTTTAAGGCAAACACATCGAAAGTCCACTTATCGACCTCCTGTAGATGATTTAGAACAAATAAATAAAGCAGCAAAATAGACACCTCTTCGTTCTAGAACGTCTAGAACATTTTGATCCGGATCTTCCTCTGAGGAGCTCACAGCAGCCATAAGCCCTTTTATCCTCACAACAACCCTGCTAGGTAGGCTGGCCTTAGAGAGTGTGACTGGCCCAAAGTCTCCGCTTATGGTAGGGTGGGGATTTGAACTTGGGTCCGCCTAGTCTGATACTCTAACAGTGAAATACTAAGCAGAGTTACTCCAGTATAAGCCCATTGAAATCAATGGGCTTAGACTGGAGTAACTCCACTTAGGATTTCACTGTAACAGTTGCACCACATTGACTCCTTCTTCAGTTCAGTTCAACATTTATTGCATTGGGCCAGAGGCCATTGCAAATGATAAAACAGTAGCCCCCAGACAATAGCAGAAATATAAATGCCAACTCTTTCATTTCTACAAACAAAACAATATCCTCATGTGATCCATGAGACACCTGCCTTTTGAATACTGTGTACGGTTCTGGCCGCCATCTCTCAGAAAGAGTACCATGGAACTAGAAACAGTTTGTAAAAGACCAACCCCAAAAGAGATTGGAATCTCTTCCCTGTGAGGAAATGGTAAAGATGTTGTGGCTTTTCACTTTAGGAAATGGTGACTGTGCGGGTGGGGTGGGGGGGACACCACAAGATAAAGGTTTATAAAATTATACAGGCCTTGGGGAAAACTGGAAAGAAAGTTCACTGTTTCCCCCGCCCAAATTACTAGAATTTTGAAGGTGATGGGGCAGTAGATTCCTAAGAGACAAAAGATGGTAATTGTTCACACTATCCATAATGAAACCCATGGAACTCACTGCCGCAGGAAAAAAGCAATGGCCATTAATTTAGATGGCTTTGAAGGAGGATTAGAAGGAAAGGTCCATCAATGGCCATTAGTCATGAATGGAGCCTCCATGTTGAGAGGCAGTGTACCCCTGAATGCTGGTTGCTAGGGGGCAACACATTGGGATGCTTCAGCTTTTTTGGATCTTTTGGCCAGTCATTGTGGGAAATGGGATGCTGGACGAGATGGAGCATTGAGCTTGAGGCAACAGGCTTACTCTCACGTCCTTCTGTACATTCTGAAGACCAAGAGAAGCAAGGCATTCTCTGTCTCTCTCTCTCTCTCTCTCTCTCTCTCACACACACACACACACAATGGAAGCTGCTTTATACTGAGTCAGACCATGAGTCTATCATGGCTGGTATTGTCTACCCAGACTGGCAGCAGCTCTTTAGTGTCTCAGGCGGAGGTCTTTCCCATCATGTATCAGCTGGTCCTTAACTGGAGATGCTGAGGATGGAACCTGGGACCTTCTGCATGCCCGGTGGATGCTCTGCCACTGAGCCACGGTCCCTCCCCAACTCTCAGTCTTCTGGATGGATTTCTGAGATGACACCACTCTGCATTGCTTTAACTTGCCACACTGCCTCGTGCTTGTCAGGAGGGGAGGGAGAAGGCAGGCTGGCTGACTGAGCACCTCTTATGCCACAGGCCTGTCAGGATTGCCCTACGTGGTGGTGGTGGAGAGTGCCCTCAAGTCATAGCTGACTTATGGCGGCCCCTGGCAAGAGACTAACAGGTGGTTTGCTGTTGCCTGCCTCTGCAACCCTGGTCTTCGTTGGGGGTCTCCCATCCAGTTACTAACCAAGGCTGACCCTGCTTAGCTTCTGAGATCTGATGAGATCAGGCTCACCTGGGCTATCCAGGTCAGGGCCTCCGCAGGCATAGGGAAGGGGAAAAAGAGTATACATCTAGTCAGTGCCAGCAGCCTTGTATTGAGGATTAGCTAAACAACTAGCAATGTTTTAGTTGTAGCCAGGGTTTTTTTCTGGGAAAAGAGGTGGTGGAACTCAGTGGGTTGCCCTCGGAGAAAATGGTCACATGGCCGGCAGCCCCGCCCCCCTGATCTCCAGACAGAGGGGAGTTTGGATTGCCCTCCGCACCACGGAGGGCAATCTAAACTCCCCTCTGTCTGGAGATCAGGGGGCGGGGCCACCAGCCATGTGACCATTTTCAAGAGGTTCCGGAACTCCGTTCCCCCGCGTTCCAGCTGAAAAAAAAGCCCTGGTTGTAGCTTTTCTCCCATGAGAAAAAGGTTTTCCTGTACTATAACATTTTCCTTAAAATTATATCTGTTTCATTCCTAAGGAGATGTCAAAATACTGTGTGTCGGATCTGCCAAATGTCCTGAAGATTTTGGTCCTATTTTGGGAACCAAATCCTCCCCCTTTGATAGTGTTTTTATCTCTTATGGATTGTAGAGGGAATCCAGACTGCACCCGCTCCCAAATACAACCGCTACAGCAATCCTTTCCCGCCAGAGGGCGCTCCTGTAGCTACAGATACCTTCTCTCCAAGTTCACAAGACAGAAAGGACAGTTATGGTGAGCATATAAGCGTGTGCTAGGTGTGCATGTGGAAGGCAGCAGGAAAAGAGGAAGACCTAAAATGAGATGGCTGGACTCAGTAAAAGAAGCCATGTCCTCCAGTTTGCAGGATCTGAGCCAGTCTGTTAAAGATAGAATGTTTCGGAGGTCTTTCGTTCATAGGGTCACCATAGGTCAGAGACAACTTGACAGCACATAACACACACACAAGGTGAGATGGGAGAAGAACTGGAGCAGCAGAGGCACAAGCAGTCCAGAAATTATGGTCTTTCTGGGACTGAAGGAGCATGTGCCCTGCAGATGAGAAAGGAGGCACAGCTTACTGGGAAAGTGAAACAGGAAAATGGCTAGGATTAGCATCAATTTGCCATCTTAAATAACAAAATGACCAAGGGCACCATAACTGATGAAAGACATCATAACTGAAAGAGAAATTCTCCAGTAAGCAGCCGTCCTAGAAAAGCAATGCTTTGTGTTGTCAGAGATAAAATTATCATTGAATGCCACATCACATAAACATGCAAACATTTCAGATCATTTACACGTGCACTCCTAAAATGGGCCTCCTGGCAATTCATTTTGGTGCAGCATATGCTTTGCCTCTGGAAAGAGGCACGGTTGTCTGTTTTAGCTGAAAGCAACACCCTCGAGAGAGGTGCTCTGCAAGACACTCGATTTGACATCTGCCATACAGAACCTGGGTCTCTGCTAAGGTGCAAACATGGGTAATTTGGAAATGTATCTTTCATCTCATTTCACTGAGGTTACTTCCATTTTAGCTTTAGCATATTAGTTTGGGATTGCCATGAATCATTCAATAGAGAATGATTTAATAGAGAATCAAGAGGATGCTTTTGACAGGCTGTTGCATTCCAGTGTTTTCTTGTCGTCCTTCTATTTATTTAAGTCCTGATTTGTGGTGATTTTATATATATGCAATAGTTTATATATGGCAGGGGTGGCCAAACTTGCTTAATATAAGAGCCACATAGAATAAACGTCAGATGTTTGAGAGCCGCAAGACAGGATGCATTGAAGAGACTTCAGATGAAGAGGCGGGTTTGGGGGAGTGTCCTGAATGTGACGTCACAAGAAGGGGTGGGGTTTTGGTACAGTATGCTGGAAGTGACATCATCGGAAGTGGTGGAGCTTGGGAAGAGCTATCACCTGAGCTTTGACTTGGAAGTGACATCACGAAAGTGATGGCACATCCTTGCGAGGCTTCACCCCCAAAGTCCCCAGGTATTTTCTGAGTCAGACCCGGCAACCCCAACATTTTTATTGAAAATATGAAAGACATGTCAAGAAAGAAGGAAGGAAGGAAACAGAAAAGGGAGGGAAAGACATGGAAAGAATGGAGGAAAGGGAGGAAAGGGAAATAAACTGAATTAAACTAAAATGTATGGCCACGACAATACTCTTCGGGACCTTCGGGAGCCACACAATATGTCTAGAAGAGCCACATGTGGCTCCCGAGCTGCAGTTTGGCCACCCCTGATATATGGGCTTCTTTCTTTCTTTCTTTCTTTCTTTCTTTCTTTCTTTCTTTCTTTCTTTCTTTCTTTCTTTCTTTCTTTCTTTCTTTCTTTCTTTCTTTCTCTTTCTTCCTTCCTTCCTTCCTTCCTTCCCCTCCCTCCCTCCCTCCCTCCCTCTCTTTTCTTTTCAGGACCGGTGCCAACATCCTAAATACAATTTAGTGTAGACTAGAAACTGGCACACAGGCACAGTGTTTTTAATAATGTGTATTTCCTTCCTTCCTTCTTTAAAGTTAATGTAAGTCCATAGCGCGTGAAAATATTATTTCAAAGAATCCCGTGTATTTCTCCCTCATTTCCCTCTTGAGAGTTCCACCACCTCTTTTCCCAGAAAAAAAAGCCCTGGAGATGCTATTTGGTATCAGTTTACAAAGAAACGGTGACTCTGCCTTTCTCCAAAGTCCCCCCCCCCGTCCTTGGTTTTTTTCTTGTTGGGACCAAGTCTCTTTGGATTTTATCTCCAAGAGGCAGATGAGTGCTAGGATCTGCCTTGAGTCTCAGTGAGAAAGGGGGACTATAATTAATGTAAATAAATGTACCAACCTCTGGGCACCTTTGCATTCCACAGTCACTGGAATCAGCCAGTGAACACTGTTTTCTGTATGACATAGCAATTCCCATCCTTTTTTTTTTTTTTGCATGACATCACTTTGGGTCAGCTGGAACAAGGGGGTAGTTTTTTAAAGTTTAAATCGCCCTTGGCAAAAATGGTCACATGACTGGTGCCCCCCCCAGATTGCAATCTAAACTCCCCTCTGTCTGGAGATCAGGGGGCGGGGTCACCAGTCATGTGACCATTTTCAAGAGGTGCCAGAACTCCATTCCTCCACGTTCCAGCTGAAAAAAAGCCCTGGTAGTACTGCCTTATTTTTTGTTCTGACTGGGGTAACATTTTCTTGCCTGTATTTCAGCTTGTAATGAAAATTTTAATTTTTCCTGTATTTTTTTTAATGAGAGTTTGTTAGATGTTGTCAGCCCTCTAAATAATTGGGTAGCCTTCCCTTTAGGGCGAACACTCTTGTTTTACCGAAATGAAGTGATTTCACCTTAAAAGCCGCAATCACTTCTGCTGGATATGCGATGCCGGTGGAACTGGTACTCGTACGGAACTGCCTAGGAGAATAAATGAGATTGTATGGAAATCAGCTACTTTTCACATGAAAGGCTACAAACACACACACACACACACACACGCATGGTCTACAACTGTTTTAGATTGCCCTTCCCTATTGAAACCTGTAACAAGAAAGGGGGACGTGGGATTTTTATGGTAGATAGAGAATCCCTTCTAAGGAGCCCTCCAACCCCACGTATCCCCTTCTGCCCCCTGGAGCAGGCAAGGGCCTTAACTGGCTGCACCACTCTGGTTCTAGGCTTGACTGGCCCAGGGCACCCCCCCCCCAACAACTCCCTCTTTAGTTAGGGCATGCCCTGCTGTATGCTCAAATATGTGGCATAAAAGATCCTGGCTGAGTGAACAATACTAGCAACAAAAGACTATTTTATTAAGCAAAAACTATAAAAAAGTAGGGTAAGTAACAGAACAGTTATAAAGATGGGGTTGATTCACACCGGGCAAACTCACCGGGCAACAACTTCCTGGGAAAGAAGCCGGCTGGAAAACAATAAAGTTCCGTAATGCAACTGCTTTTACTAGACTTCTAACTCTCAGTAAATACTTGATCTTCTTCAGGTCCAACAGATTCACCCCCACCTTGGGCTGAGGGATCAGTTCCCTCCAGATTACGAAGGACTGACATCACTTCTGGTTTTTTTCCTGGAAGTGACATCACGCTGTTGCCAGTGGTGATTTAATCTTTTTTCTCCCATCAGCCACTGGAGTGTCAGTTGGGGGCATGGCGACCCTAACCTGAGACCAGTCCATCGGATGCTCTACCTCTGGGTTGTGTCCCCATAACAGTCATAAACAAACCGTTTAGGCTCCGTTTTCCTATTTCATGGACGTGATCGAGGCTGCAGTTCTAGATCCAGCCACTGTGAGTCTGACTTCTGAGTGAATGACTTTAAGCCTGCACTAGGATTGAGAGCCAAGCTACAAGTGATGCCTGACACAGATTGGACACTTGTCAGCTTCCCTCAAGTTTTGATGGGAAATGTAGGCGTCCTGGTCTTGCAGCTTGGCTCTCTGGCTGCTGTCCAATGGACTTTTCGACTGTCACTTATCCAACATTCTGCCAAGCTGCCTACATTTCCCATCAAAACTTGAGGGAAGCTGACCAGTGTCCAATCTGTGTCAGGCATCACCTGTAGTCTGGCTCTGAGATTGCAGAGAAAGAGAGGGAGTAGGTTCACTTTGAAGTCTCCCAGTCATGACCTGAGAGCCGCCTTTGTGACTGGCCCGTCGTTTGTAGAGAAGCCCTCGCTTACCGTATTACCGAAGTGCTGCCTTCAACTGCTTGTGAGATAATCCGGCGTTTTGCTTTGTCCTCCTCAGGTTTTGCTTTGCATCCTTCTGTTTTAGTGGTGAAGGTCCCAGTCAGCCACTCCCGTATATCCGTTGGCAGTAAATCCAGCTGGTGTTCAGAGAGTTCATCCTCGGCGTCCAAAATGCACCTGCAAGCCATAGAACTAGCTGCAGATAAAGAACTGCAAAACATGAGCGGCTGCTTGGAGACAGGAAAGAAGGAGCTGCTGGCTGCTTGGTTCTCAAGGAGGACGGTGGCGGAAGCAGCAGGTGCCCTGGAGCTGACATACTGCAGGGAGCCCCCCAAACGTGAGTTGGAGTCCACACAGCAGTCAAGACTCATGGGGAGGAAATGTGGCCAATCATAGAATCACAGGGCTGGAAGGGACCTCCAGGGTCATCTAGTCCAACCCCCTGCACAATGCAGGAAATTCACAGTTATCTCCCCCTCCACACACACACCCAGTGACCCTTCCTCAGTGCCTAGAAGATGGCCAAACGCCTCCAGGATCCCTTGCCATACTGGCCAGGGGAAAATTACTTCCTGGGCATGTATGAAGGGAACTAAGCACTGATGCAACCCGTCCTGCCCTCCCAGTTCACAGAATCAGCATTGCTGTCAGATGGCCATCTAGCCTCTGCTTAAAAACCTCCAGAGAAGGAGAGCCCACCACCTCCCGAGGAAGCCTGTTCCACTGAAGGACTGCTCTAACTGTCAGGAAGTTCTTCCAAATGTTTAGCTGAAAACTCTTTTGATTTAATTTCAGCCCATTGGTCCTGGTCCGACCTTCTGGGGCAACAGAAAACAACTCTGTGCCGTCCTCTATGTGACAGCCCTTCAAGTACCTGAAGATGGTTATCCTATCACCTCTCAGTTGTCTCCTCTCCAGGCTAAATCCAGCTGCAACATTCCAGTTGTTTCTCTAACTCAGTCGGAACAGGGGACCATGATGGACCACCCAAGATCCCCAAGGGTTCGGATCAAGGCGAGGATGAGATTTGAGAGTGGCAGGCAAGGGGAATGCAGGCACTTGGACCAATGGGATAGCTCATTGGTGAAAGGCACCCTTGGGGCAATCGGGAAGCGTTGAGTTTCACACATAATAAAGAGGATGCTGGCCAGAATGTGTGCCCGCAACAGGCTAAGGAGCAGAAGACAGAAGGCAGGGGATGGATTAGAACCCACCCCTCCTGCCAGGGGTCATTTTGTAGAAAGAGAGCTGCAGGAACTCATTAGCATAACTCATTAGCATAACTCATTAGCATTTACCACGCCCCTTGACACCACCAGAAGTGTGTCAGAAGGCAACACCCACACAGACAACAAAGCCAGCAAAGCACAGATTTTTAAATAAAAATTAATGTTGCCAGTGCACTCTGTACATCTGGGGAGGGGGGGGCGCATACAGTAACGTTCAAGAAGAGTGTGTTTCTATGCATTTCAGGGCAGATTAGAGCAGCTCCACATAGACAACAAAGACAGCAAAATGCATCGGGGGTGGGAGGGAAGATATACTCACCACTTGCAGGCCGGGAGGATGGGCTCCGGAGACTGCCGTGGGCCGCTGGCCGCCACGATCAGCCTGCAGCCCGGGATGATGGGCAGCACAGGCCGCAGCAGTGCCGGATGCCAGCTCTGGAGGCCACCGTGGGCCGTGCGCCACCTTGACCAGCCTGCAGGCTGGGAGGACGAGCATTGCAGGCTGCAGCAGCACCAGCTGACCGTGGGGGGGTGTTCCCACACCTGGCAGTGGCCAGATCAGGGCCACTTTGGCCCCAATCCAGGCTGAAACGGGCCCAAAATGGCTCAAAATGGCCATTTCGGGCCTGTTTGGGCCTGGATCAGGGCCAAAACAACCCGGACCTGGTCAGTGCCAGGAGGGGGAGGGTTCCCCTGCCTGGCACTGACCAGATCTGGGCAATTTCGGTGCCAATCCGGGCTGTTTTGGCTGCAATCCAGGGCAAAATGGGTCCCAAAAGGCCTAAAATGGCCATTTTAGGCATGTTTCGTCCCAGATTGAGGCTGTAACGTCCAGGACCTGGTCAGTGCCAGGCAAGGGAGGGTTTCCCCACCTGGCATCGACCAGATCCCAGCTGTTTTGGGCCGTTTCGGCCCTGGTACAGGCCAAAATGGGCCCCAAAAGGCTTAAAATGGCCTTTTTGGGCCCGTTTTGGCCCGGATTGGGGCTGAAACGGCTGGAATCGGGTCGGTGCCGGGTGGGGGAGGGTTCCCCTGACAGGCACAGACATGATCCCGGCCATTTTGGCCCAAATCTGGGCCGTTTTGGCCCCAATCCAGGCTGAAATGGGCCCCCAAAGGCCGAAAACGGCCGTTTTGGGCCCGTTTTGGCTGGGATTTGGGCTGAAACAGCTGGGTTCGGGTCAGTGCCAAGCAGGGGAGGGTTCCCCTGCTTGGCACTGATCCAATACGGGCCATTTTGGTCCTGATCCGGGCCGTTTCAGCCCAAACTGAGGCTGAAACGGCCAAAAATGGCCTCAAGTCAGGTGGGCGGGGCCACCTGACAGTTGGGGGGACTGCCGGAACAGCATTCTGGGGTGTTCCTCCTCCAAATGAGCCCTGTTTCTTGCACTCGGGAGCAGCCCTTTAACCACTTATCCAAACGGTGCATACAGTGGAGTGCATCCCTCAGGGGACCCCGCCATGGACACCAACCATATGGAGAAGAAGACTGAAGCTTCCAGAGAGAGGCATGGATCAGTGGACAATGCGTTCTGGTATACTGTACCCATCGGTGGTGGAATGGCATGGTATAGCCTGATCTCATCACATCTCGGAGGCTAAGCAGGGTCGGTACTTGGATGGGGGACTACCAAAGAAGACCATGCAGAGGCAGGCAATGGCAAACCACCTCTGCTTCTCCCTTGCCTTGAAAGCCCCTTGCTGGGGTCTCCATACGTTTGCTGCGACTTGATGGCACATACGTACATACATTGTACCCAAGCCCCAGAGATGGCACGGCTTGTACACTGAACAATATTCCCCTTAAATGTGACTGCTTTTCCTTGTGGGGCAAAATCCTAGCTTGGAAACAGGTGTGTTCATTTAAGGGCACTTCGGAGCACTGTTTACGCTTACAGCGATGGGCACGGATTCAAATGGCGTTCCCTTGAAGATTGGCAGGCCTGGTCCCCAGAGCCAAATACTAAAGCCAGAGGTGCCGTCCTGTTATCATACAAGGTGTTCCTGACTGAGCCAGATGTAGCCATAAGCCCATGGACCCTGCAACAGCGAGAGCGAGCAGGGAGAACACACCTCCGCCAAGGACTAGCGACCCTGTCCCTGCCCTCTCCCCCAAAGTACTTACAGCAGAGTGGCAGAAAGTTTCTTTTTGGCCCTTTGGTCGGCAGTTCTTGATTTTGCTGAGCTGGAGTTCGTCTTGACACCGAGCTTCTCTCTTTTATCTTGCGTCATGTTTGCAGCTGCCTGTGCCAGCTAACCATAACTGCAGTGTATTGCTACATCAAACTCTAAGTACTCTTAGTAGAGTTGCCCTCTAATCCTATGTGTACATCATTCTTACTGATTCCCTATTGATGGTCAGTTCAGCAGGAGAAGAATCACTGCTTTAAACCCGGCCAGAAGCATTGTGATGTCACAGGGATGTCACAGCCGTTGTGCAATCAGTCGTCTGCGTTCTTTTTTTGCAGCGCTCAGGGCATGTGTTTCTTATTCTCCCTTATTTCACAGATGATGCATAAGCGCTATATATATTATTGTCCAAAGGAGTGCAAAGGTGCTTTTTTTTTTTTAAAGGCATAAGCTGAGGCATCTAAAATCCGGAGAATGAAGGAATCTCGATCCATTATGGTACACTTTAATTATCTTTACATTTCTGCAGTTTCAAAGTACATAAGAGTAACTATGGTGTAATGGTTAGAATGTCAGAGTAGGATCTGGGAGACCCAGGTTTGAATACCCAATTGCCATAGAAGCTTGTTGGGTAACAGGCTGGGCAAGTCACACCCTTTCAGCCTAACCTACCTCGTAGGGTTGTTGTAAAGATAGAAACAGAGGAGGGCAAAATGCTGTTGTAAGCCACTTTGGGTCTCTATTGGAAAGAAAAGTGGGGTATAAATGAGGTAAATAAATAAATGCTTCCTTCGAAAGGCTGAAATTTTGTTATTTTCAGTGAATGCTAATTTTTTTTTATTTATAGCTAATTTTTTTGACTGAGAAATTTCCTGACATTGCTTGAACCATGATAATATAACGAAAGCTGCCAATATGGAGGTGAACTTAACTGAAGCCCTTTTTGCTAGTTGACTTCCCGAAGGAAGTCACATGTATTTCCTAAAGCAACTGGTCTTTTTTTCCTTGGCGGGTATATAAAATAAATGCATTAAAAAAACTAGCTAATGAGTGATTTCAGAGGTAAAGGAAGCACAGGCTGAATCTCTGCTGGACTTCAAAGGCAAGAAGTTACTGGCCGTCGTCACACGGGCATCTGTTCCGTTAAATTTACAGCATATAGCGTCATCGCTGATATCGGCACAGTAATGTTTCTTTGGGTCACCTCGCGTTTCTTCGCGCTCCCAGCTGTCCACACCTAAGCGCTCTGTTCCGTTCTCTCTAATGGGCGCAGAAGCAGCTCCTCCCCCTTTAAAAAAAATTTGGCGTTTAATTCTGCTATAACGGAATAACATTAAGCTACCTAATCTGCTGCTGTTTCCTGAATAATCTGAAATCCGTGTGCACAACTGAAGTTGTTGTCAGCTGGATGAGGCTGCAGTCTCCCGCGCCTACGATCCTCTCGGTAACACAAAACTGAAAGAGGAAGTTGGATAGAACGGTTGCGGAGTTTAAAATTTTCCCGCACAAAAAAAATAAAGGCATTATATCGCTATAACATCATAATTAAAAAAAACACGGAAAATGACTGAACACGGCCATTTTTAGCGAGGTGTGGTTTGGGGTTAAAATAAAAATTTCTCTAATGGCAATTCAGTCATTTTTACTTGTTTTCTTCAGCAGAAAATTTTCATTGTGTGATGTCGTTATAGCAATATAAGGACATTATTACCAAAAAAAAGGGGGAGTCGCGGGAGAAATGGATTCTGGGATTGAGGAGAGAAAAAACGGGTGGGCCTATGGCGTGGCGAGGCGAAAAACATCGATGTGAGGCATTCACACTGAGGCGCAAAATATCGCGACTATCAAGCATAAAGCAGAAGAGAGAAAATCGCATCAGTGTTGGAATAAGGTGGGTGTCTGCCGGGAAATTGCACCATTTTCACGCTAAATAGAAGCCCGTGTGACGACGGCCACTGTTCGTTACATTTGAAAGCAATTCATTTTTGCCCCTGACGGAGTGTTGCAGAGAGCATCACAGAGTTCCGGCACCTTTTGAAAATGGTCACATGGCTGGTGGCCCCGCCCCCTGATCTCCAGACAGAGGGGAGTTGAGATTGCCCTCCGTGGAGGGCAATCTCAACTCCCCTCTGTCTGGAGATCAGGGGGCGGGGCCACCAGCCATGTGACCATTTTCTCCTAGGGCAACCCACTGAGTTCCATCACCTCCTTTCCCAGAAAAAAAGCCCTGTTCCTCATGGTGTGACGGTCCAAACGATCCTCTCCCCTTGGTCAGTACATTGTTATCAATAGAATGTGACCTTGTTTCCGTTTGATACCATCTATACTTCCACAAAGCCTATGGAACTCTTGTGAAATCCCAGTTCTTTGGTACCGAGGCTTTCACTGTACTGTTTCTTTTCATAATTTCCAGCCATCATTCCACCCCTTATTCCACCCCTCTTGTAAAATCAATTTGCCCAAGGGTAAGAACATCCCAGATGTGCCTGACGTTTGCTGGTATGTCTATATCTCTCTCTGTATTGACCCACGTGATGGCTGCTGAATAAATGTCTTTTAAGTTTTCTCCACAATAAGTCTGTGGCTTTATGAAGGGAGGAGTCTGTTTCCATAGTAAGTGTATCACAACAGACGCAGGGTGTTCTTGCCTCCAAGCAGACATACTTAAGGCAGCCGCTTGTGCTATAGCAGCAGTAGTCGGGAAATTAGGTATTGCGTTCGTCTGACACCTAATTGAAGGAGCATTTATTTCTAAGTAAGAGTCTCTAGGACTGCATCCGAATGCTAGATGCCAAACTAACAACAATTGCAGTCTTTCTTTCTTTCTTTCTTTCTTTCTTTCTTTCTTTCTTTCTTTCTTTCTTTCTTTCTTTCTTTCTTTCTTTCTTTCTTTCTTTCTTTCTTTCTTTCTTTCTTTCTTTCTTTCTTTCTTTCTTTCTTTCTTTCTCTCTCTCTCTCTTTCTCTCTTTCTCTCTTTCTCTCTTTCTCTCTTTCTCTCTCCCTCCCTCCCTCCCTCCCTCCCTCCCTCTCTGAGAGGCACTCTTAAAAGGGCCTCCCTTTTCAATAAAAGGGCATTTCTTGAGTCACACAGAGTTCTTTTGTCTTCTTTAGGGGATTAGGAAAAGGCAGCATGACAGAACTTCACCAGGCGGTAGCAGCAGGCGATTGTGCTTTAGTGGACGAGATCCTCAAGAAAGGGCAGTGTGACCCCAATGACAAAGATGCGGACTGGAACGACAGGACGCCGCTGCACTGGGCAGCAATAAAAGGTAGGTATACTTGACCTGGATGGCCCAGGCTAGCCTAATCTCATCAGATCTCAGAAGTTAAGCAGGATCAGCCCTGGTTAAGACTTCGATGGGAGACCACCAAGGAAGCAAACCATCTCTGTTTGTCGTTTGCCTTGGAAACCCCTTGATGGGGTTGCCATAAGTTGGCTGCAACTTGCACACACAGCAAATATAGAGGGCTGCAAGGCCAGTTCTCTGGCCGAGCTCCCCAACCAATTGTTTGGGATGGCAGAAGGAGGAAAGTGTCTGATGCGCCCAGCCATCTGTGGTGCTAGGGGGGGCTGGCATCCCCACCTGGCACTGCATTGCCATGGCAGAGGCTTGGCCCAGACCTGTCTGGCAGTGGAGCAGGCCTATGTGGGGATGGGTGTACCTAGGGGTGACAGAATACGTTGTGCAAGCCTTGCTGTGTTTCTTTTGCAAACAGGGTAAAGAGGGTAGGGCCTAAAGCAAGTGAACAGCATGGGCATAGGGGCAGCAAAATAGAAATAGGAGAGCAGGAGCAGTTCTGTTCTCCTTAGCATCCCACTGATGAAATGTTCTGACCTTTTGCCAGGTTTTAAGATTGCACCAAAATACTGTTACTTTATTCCCCACCTTCCCCAAGTGGAAATTAGTCCCAGGGTAGTAAGTTGTACGCAGATGAGTTTCCTGTGGGGGGAATGGCACTCAGGATTTAAGATGTCTTTACAGTACCTGTTCAATTACAACCTACAGTTTGCAAGCAGATCCCTGACCTGGATAGCCCAGCCAAGCCCGATCTCTCCGATCTCAGAAGCTAAGCAGGGTTGGCCTTGGTTAGTAATTGGATGGGAGATCTCCAAAGAAGATGAGGGCTGCTATGCAGAGGCGGGCAATGGTGAACTATCTCTTGTCTTGAAAACCCCTGCAGGGTTCGCCATAACTTGGCTATGACTTAACGGCACTTTCCACCACCACTGCCTACAAGAAGAGCCCAATGGAAGCAAACAAGAGGGCCAGGAGGCCTCTGGCATGGAGGGAGATGTGATTCGGGGGGGGGGGGGGGAGGACAGCAAGAAATAAGGGATCTTATGAATTAGAAGTGTCGCCTAGGAATGGGCTGTAATTTGGGGCTGCCAGGTGACTAAACTGGGCTTGGCAGAGCCACATGGCATGTTCAGCCCGCCCCAGCTTCTCCAAGAAGGAAAAGTGTGCACTTCTTAGCATTTCAACCTCCAAGTGAGGGCTTGAGATCTCCTGGAATTACAACTGATCTCTACACTATAGAGATCAGTTTTCTTGGAGAAAATGCCAGCTTTAGAGAATAAGCTTTATATAGAATTGCTGGGTTAGGGGAGTGGGGACATGGGCGTGCATGTGTGATGTCACTAATGTGACTATGTCACTTCTGAGTACAACCTGGAATTGACAATAGGTAGCTCTAGGAATCTCCAGAAACTCCACAGTAAATCCATAGAGTTTGCCATAGAGTTTCTGGTGATTCCTAGAGCTACCCATTGCCACTTCCAGGTTGTACCCAGACAGGATGTACCTAGCTCCATAGCATCACATCCCTGCTGAATTCCATTTCCCAATCTCTACCCTCCCCAGGGACCATCCCCAAATCTCCAAGAATCTCTTGAGCTGGATTTGGCAGCCTTAGCACATCACTACCATGTTTCACTGGGAGCCCTATAAGAATGTTTGACTTTCCCTCCTAAGTGAAGAAGTAAACTGTCTTCTCCTTCTGTCCTCCTAGCTCTTGCCTGTATTTTTACCAGGAACATCAAGGATAGTAAAACGGCTTGTGGAGCACGGGGCTCGTCCATGCTTGAGAACAGATGCAGGATGGACCCCAGCTCATTTTGCTGCCGAGTCAGGGAAACTGGGGGTGCTAAGGACGCTGCATTCTTTGCACGCTCCTGTGGATGCCGCAGACCTCTATGGAGACACACCGAAACGGATGGCAGAGATCTACGGTCACAAAGAGTGTGTAAAGTTCTTAGAAACGTAAGTGTTAGCAACTGTATTCAATACAGGGCATTCCGGGAGTGCATCTGTTTGTTTCTGGGGAGAGATTCTGGCAGAGGTCAAGTGTTGGCCTGGTAGGCGAGGGCTTAAAGAGCATGACAGAAAATTGGAAACTAGAACTGGGTCACTTTAAGAGCGTTATACCTGCCTCTTTATTCTGTATCATGTTTGTGTGTGTGTGCCGTCAAGTCAAGCAGGTGACCTCTCCTGGGGCTTTCAAGGCATGTGAGAAGCAGAGGTGGTTCACCATGGCCTTCCTCTGCAGAGTCTTCCGTGGTGGTCACCCCTCCAAGTGTGGACCCTGCTTAGCTTCCGAGATCTGACGAGCTCGGGCTATATCCCACCTTCCCTCTCGATTCTGTATCATGTGTGTGTGTGTGTGTGTGTGTGTGTGTGTATGCCATTATATATATGCCATGTGTGTGTGTATATATGCCATTAAGTCACAACTGATGGAGACCCCAGCAAAGGGTTTTTAAGGCAGGTGAGAAGCAGAGGGGGTTTGCCAGTGCCATTCCCTGTGGAGTCTTCCGTGGTGGTTGCCCATCCAAGTACTGACCCTGCTTAGCTTCTGAGATCAGACGAGATCAAGCTATACCATGCCACCTTCCCTCCTGATTCTGTATCACAGCGGGATAAATTTAAAGTGAGATAAAGGATATGGCACAGCTATGACTTGAGGGCACTCTCCACCACCACAGGATTGGAGGATTGTTCCATATGCATGCACATCTTTCCTTAGTAAGGACAGAAGTAGGTACACACGTGATCAGGGGTCATTTCGTAGAAAAAGAGCACCAGGAACTCATTAGCATAACTCATTAGCATATGCCATGCCCCTTGACTAAGCCGAAATGGCCGGGATTTGGCTGCTGCCAGAGGGGGGAGTGTTCTTCCACCTGGTAGTGGCCCGATCAGGGCTGTTTTGGCCCCAATCCAGGCCAAAAGAGGCCCAAAATGGCCGGGAGGGGAAATCCTCCCCGACGTGGTACCAACCCAGTCCAGGCCATTTTGGACCCAATTCTGGCCCAAACGGGCCCAAAATGACCATTTTGGGCCATTTTCAGCCTGTTTCGGCCAGAATTAGGGCCAAAACCATCCAGATCCAGTTCGTGCTGGGTGGGGAAACCCCTGCCTGGCACTGTTTCAGCCCTGATCCAGGCCCAAACAGGCCCCAAATGGCCATTTTTGGCCATTTGGGGCTCATTTCAGACAGGATCAGAGCCAAAACCACCAGGATTGGGTCGGTGCCTGGCGGGGAACCCCTCCCTTGCCTGGCACCGACCCAAAAATGGCCATTTTGGGCCCATTTGGGCCAGAATTGGGGCCAAAGTGGCCTGCACTGGGTTGGTACCACATCGGGGAAGATTTCCCCTCCCGGCACCGACCCGATATGGACAATTTCAGCCCCAATCCAGGCTGAAACGGGCCCAAAGTGGCCCCAAATGCCCATTTTGGGCCCGTTTGGGCCTGGAGCAGGGCCTAAATGGCCAGAATCAGGTCGGTGTCAGTCCAGTAGTACCCTAAAGACCAACAAGTTAGAAAGATGTTTTAAGCTACCATTTGAAACGAAACATGGAGCACATGGGAGCCGTTCTGTTTTTACTTCATGCCAGTTACCGTTGAGAAACGTTGCTGCGTTTGCTGTGATGGTCCTTCTTTTTTTCTTTTCTTTCACCTAGGGCTGAAACAGAGTGCAGGGACTATCGCCTGGCAGCGAAGTTAAAGGGAACCCAGCTGGATGAGAATGACGAAGCGTGGGAGCTAAAGAAGGAAGAACTTTTGAGAAACGAACCCCACCCTCAAAAGAAACCCACCCAAAAGTGTGTAAGAAAAGATGGTCGTTAAATTCCTTGAAACTTAGTAGGGAACTGACCCAGCACACCAGATAATCTCTGCAGTGGGGATCCCAGCGGTCTTAACAAAATGGCAGGGTTGGATTGGCCCGTTAATTGACTGGGAAGGTTCCTGGTGGACCACAGCCCTGTACGCTTATTTGGCTGCTGTGAGGCAGATGCCACTACAAGAGTCCACTCAACTCAAACCTGAACCATGGTGATCAGGGATTTTTTTCTGGGAAAAGAGGTGGTGGAACTCAGTGGGTCGCCCTCGGAGAAAATGGTCACATGGCTGGTGGCCCCGCCCCCTGATCTCCAGACAGAGGGGAGTTGAGGTTGCCCTCCACGCCGCTGAGCGGTGCGGAGGGCAATCCCAACTCCCCTCTGTCTGGAGATCAGGGGGCGGGGCCACCAGCCATGTGACCATTTTCAAGAGGTTCCGGAACGCTGTTCCCCCACGTTCCAGCTGAAAAAAAGCCCTAATGGTGATGATGACAGCTGCTCGTCTTCAAGCTGATCGGATTCCGCTACAACGCTCAGCACTTGGCTCAGTTTGTACCAAGGTTGTATCCACCCGTACCTCGAGGGCTACCAGCTGCACTTTCCAAACATCCTAATGTTGGTGATCTCTGCATGGTTCATGCGGCATGTACTTTCCTCTGCTGTTGTCATGGCTACGGAGATTGCCTCTGCTGCCATTGCTCAAAATCCCTCCATCTTTCATAAAGATCGCTCTGAACCAGGAATCGCCAAAATCAACATCAATGAATGTATCGAAGGATGCATGTTTACAGCAAGTGCATGGAGGCAGCCTGAAAACTTGAATCTTGGATTACTTTTGACAGACATCTTTAACACAATGAAATCAATACTCATGGTGATTGAGAAAGGTATTACAGTTTTAACTGTTAGAAACAGGCGTCTGCACTCAATAAGCTATTCTGCATCTTTTGACATAGACAGCAGAGTAAGAGAAAGGATGAAATGATTAATATGAAACCCCTCACTGTAAACCATATGCCAGGACTCAGCAAATCCCAGGCAGCAGGTTGCTGTGGCACCTAGAAATTTCATTGTAGTTTCTAGTTTTTTCAGCACTGATTTTGTTGTGGTGTTTTTCAGCAGTTCTTAGTCAAAGTACAGAGGGTTGCAGCCAGCCAGTTTTTCCACTTATGAAAATAGAGGAAGAAATCTCCAATAACCATCTAAAAGACTACATTTGGGATCATGGTATTAGAAAAACTTCTATTTTGTTTGGTAGCAGAGTTACTTAGTCAGAAGCATTTACCCTGCCGTGCAGTAAGTAATCCTCAGGCATTCAAATTGTAAAAAGATAGCGCGAACAGTTTATTGAGGTAGATTCCATTCATGGCAATATCTTGGAATAGAAAGAAAGAGTCCTAGTCTAAAGAGTCACTTTCCCTATAAATACCATGGCCAGATAGTCCGGCGGCAAGGCTGCAGGTGGGTCTGTGGATGAGGCCTTCATGGCAGGAGCCCTGAGAACTACATCCTTCCCTTTTGGAAAGCTATGAGTCAAGAAGAAGAAATCTCCCAAGAGACACAGAGACAGAGAAGGAGTCAGGAAGTGTTCCCGCCTTAGACAAAGAGAAGTACCTTACTATCAAGAGAGGTACACATACACTCAGAGAGACATGTAGCACCCCCAATGTCCAAGGCATGGTGAGTAACCTATTCTGTCACATGGGGCCTGCTGTGGGCAAAAGCCATGTGAGACAGGGACTGTACTATGGAAGAGGATTGACTGAGACTCCGTGAAAAAAGTTGCCTGGATCCAAACCCAAGCAGATTATCATTTTTCATCAGAATTTGTCGTACGAGATAAAATAAATGTTCATGATGCTCTTGTCATTTCATGTTTCTATGCAAACTTGACTTACTCCATTCAGTGGTGGCCGATGAACTCATTTCTTAACCAGTTGCTTTCTATACTGGCTCCAATATTCAATTATATGGTGTTTTTTTTAAAGCAGTACTGGAATTATGAGACGCTGGGGAGAAATTAGGTTAGAGTTAGAAGTTATCTCTTTGTGGTAGTGATGACAACCAAGGTTACCCATTTATTTATGTATAGACTACAACTTTTATGACATAGCTTTAATAAAACTATGATTAGGTTCAGGACAGACAAAAGGAAATACATCTCTCTCTCTATGTCATGGAAATGGCAGGTGAAATGAATGAAAACCCCTGGTATGAATCCAGATGCCTCTTATTCATGAGTTTTAGATACATTTTTTGTTAAATTATGAAACCATTTGGAATTCAGTGTTTGGTTTAAGTTTTGCTGGCGGGACTTACCATGTAATCTGGAAAGTAACTTTGTGAATTCCATAGAGATTTTTGTTTGTATCTGGAACGGGTTTCTCATTCAGCTGTTCCACACTAGAGAGCCAGGTTGGTATAGTGGTAGAACACAAGAGCAGGACAAAGAAAAGAAAAAAGAGGAAATGGAGTGGAGGAAGGAAGGTGGGAGGAAAGCCACTGCAAGTCATTCATGTTGTGTTTCAAGTGTTTAAACACAGGCTCAGTCTGTATTAACGTTAGCTGAATGTCAGGCATAATTAAGTGATCCAGGAAATAAATCCTCATGGAAATATTTACTCATACTTTGACTAGATGGAAATCTAAGTGCCCTTCTTCACCTTTCAGAGGTGGCTTCCCAGGCGTGTCATAGGAGTCTTTGGGTTAATGATGAGCGTAACTTAACAGGGTATCATTTAAGTCCCATAATTTAAATGTGCATCCCAATATGCTAGGGGGAAAGGGGGCTACAGGGAAAATGATATTCCCCCCATCCTGCAAACCCTTGTGGGTCCTCCACTTGTAAAACACTAACTTGCACATCAAACAGCTTGGAATCTCCCAGGGGAGAAGCAGGGTGGCAAAGTAGCGTGTATGGCTTTCTAGGGCTGTTTTTACACTGCTTACCGGCCACAGAACATCGCACCGAGCTCCCGGAACAACAATGTCTTCCTGTAGTTCTCACGCAAAATTGAACCAGGAAGACGCTGTCATTCTGGGAGCTTGGCGCGATGTTCCGTGGCCAGAAAGCAGTGTGAAAACAGCCTCGGTCTGCCTTAGATCTAGATGGCAGCAGCTGATCTTCTCTTGGCTGGCAGGAGAAGGAAGCAATTCCTTCCTGTAGGCAACTGAATGGGGCTGATAAAAATCTAGCCCAGCTGTGGCCAAGGTTCCGAAAACAGCACAGTCTGTTTCCAACTTCCAGCTTAGGGAGTTTGTTTGTGGAGCGCCTACACTACAGAATGGGCAGACCCTTGAAGAAAACAGTTTCTTCTGCCAACAACTAGCTCCAAGCTCAGCAGACCCTAAGTTCAGTCCTCTTCTGGGCTTACAGAAGCTGCCTCTTCCAACTGCACAGACAGCTTTCGCCGGGGCAAGCTTAGATGTGAAAGGACAAAGGGTATTTCCACCAACCTTTGCCCAGAGGCTGCTTCCTCCTATAGCAGCATCCCCAAGTTCAGAAAACTTTATTTCTAGCTAGCCTTTCTTGTCCAGACAGGCATGAATACGGAACATTCTCTCTCTGCTTGCAGGTCCAGAGTCAAGGGGGCTTGAGGGACGAGGGCAAGGAGACCGAAGACAATTTGCTGGAATTAAGGAATGCCACAACTTTATTGGTGTACCACTTATGGAGCCTTGGCATTGCCTAGGGTGCAGATCCAAGCATCGGCCAACCCACCCAGCGGCTGGTGACTCCCTCAACCCTCCAGCCTTCCTGCTGAAGGGGGAAACTGTGAGATGACAGGTCATGCGTTCCTCACATGGGCGCAATCCTGTGCATGGATCCCTCTGTCACCTGGGAGTGAGCTAAGGTTGAGAGGTCCCTTTACCCTCCCTGTGGGAGTCTAGACCGGGCACTCCTCTCCTTTCTCCTCTTTGCATGGGCTCCCAGGCCTGCATGCTTTGCACTGGGCTGATATGGGGCCCAAATAGGCCTCGTACGGAGTGCAGGAGTGCTCCCGATGAAGTGCAATGATGTCACTCCCGGGAGTGACATCATCGTGCAATCCTAGGAACGTGCCCTGGAGTTCAGTTCCCTTGCCTCCCCCCCCCACGGCTAGGTGAGTGGTGGCAGGGGGCAAAGTGTAGGAGTGGGGCATCTACTATCCCCACTGGGGGAACGGTGACCCTAGAGTGAGCATGCCCCAACAGCCCCCCACTGGCCTTGTCCCTGCAATGTATCATCCCCTAGATTCCTTAAGAGGATCCCCAAGAAGGGAAAACTGGGCTAGTGGCTCTGTTCCCCCTCCCAAAGGACCCATGCCCAATGCCAAAACTGCCCCTCCCAAAGCAGAGATGCTCAGTCACTCTCTGGAGCCATTACAAACACCCTAGAATCCCTAGAGTGGGATGGGTGGGAAGCCAGTCAAGGAGCTGACTGCTGGGAGCCCCACTGGTGCCACAACTTCCCCCCCCTAGCCAGTGGACTGGTGGGAAGACAGTGTCCTCCAGGTCTACTGGCCAGGAAGCCCTCCTGTCACATGCCCAGCCAGCCTGCCCCCATTGGCTGGCTGGACATTTGAATTCCATGCCACCCACCTCATTGGCTGATGGGAACCACTGGGCCATGAATAGTGCCGACTACCCTGCTCCACCCTCCCTTCTCAGGCCACTAACTGGGACTTCTGAGGCCAGGTCTTCTGGGAAGCTCCTCCTCTGCTCAGGCAGGGTTGTTTGGTCCTTGATGACTCCAGAGAGAGAGGCTTCCCTCAATGGTGTCCAGTCTGGTTCTTCCGGCTAAAGGGCAGCAGGTCCCAAGCATGGTTGCCAACCTCCAGGTGGGGCCTGGAAATCTCCAGGAGCGACAACATCTCCAGATGACAGAGATCTAGGCATGCCCAGCCTCTTGCAGTGGGGGTGGGGACCTCCCTGCATGGAGGGGGAGGGGGAACAGAGTAAAAACCATAAATGACACAGTGGAGGCGCTAGAATTTACAAAAACTCTGAGGTAAAACTGTAGAGTCTTGGGGGGGGCATGCCACAGGGGGGCATCTTTTTGGCACTCCTGTATGAAGCAATAACTAATAACAAAAGGGAACAATGTTGTTTCATTTCTTGTCCCTCCCTCCCCCCTTCATCCATAACCCCTGGGAGCATAGGCAAATAAAGATGTATAAAAGCAAGGATGTAGAAAACGACCTTTCTGCATTCTTTTCCCCGGTGTATTAATTTTTCAGGCAAAATTTATATCTGTCCTACTTTGGGGTAGGTAATTGCCAAAGCCCAGGATTCCTGAAGGCGCTACACGCCTTGGGCAGGAAGGTGCAGAAGAAATACTTTGTGCACTAGCAGTTTCTCACATCCGCAAAGAGAAACTTGGTGACTTTTGCACGTTCCAGAATCATTTTCATATTTAAAGCATGATTGCAAACCAGGGATACAAAGCAGGAGCTGTCATTTTATACTCGATTGCTAATCCCTTTGCACCGATAAGCATAATAAAATAAGGGAAAGAACCTAAGTTCATCTAGGTGCATCATCCTGTGTTACGAGTTGCATCCCAGCTGTGTTGGTAGAGGAAGCAAGGTTTCGCATATAGCGAATGTAACTGGATGTCATTAAACAAATATCAAGCATCAATTGTTCTGAGAGCATTCTGTGTCATTCAGAGGAGAATTTCATTGACAACTTTGGAAGTAATATCATTTCAGATCTGGAAAAAACTTTCCTCTAAATTATTGCACCCCACAAATCCATGGCATGGTCACTTTACAGCGTGGTGGGAATATGAACTGGCCTACATCTATTTAGATATTGTGTCTTGATATATTGAAAGAGAAGCCATCAGTGTGTTATGAAGTTCTGCTGGAGGGAAACAAGTTCTAGAGGGATTGGCGCCTAATTTTATTGTGGTTTAATTAAAAGTGTCACAGTTGGATATAAAATGATAACAAATACCCAGTGTTAAAATGCTGACATTTTGTCCAGAGGTGTGTGTGTGTGTGTATGTGTGTGTGTGTGTAAACCCCAGTAGAGCAACACATACACTTGGGGGTTTCCCCAGTGGCCAAATACCAACCCTCCTGGACCATTTCAAGTTTGAAAAATGGTGTTGTGTGTGTGTGTGTGTGTGGACTGAAGCTCTTTCTTCATATGTGCCAATGTCTTGATCTGAATCAGGTACCATTCACATGGGAATTGACTATTGCACAGGACCCATGATGGGGAGCAGAGATGGAGATAATGTGTTTTTAAAGAACATGTCTGTTTTCCTTTAAAAGGCTAACAGCAGCATGGAGAATGCAGGTTCTAATAGTGAAACCCAATGGGGGCTAAAGGGTTAAACTTCCTTTCCCTTTCCTGCATGGCCCCAAAGCAAATTGAGGCTGCATAAGCATGCCGTTTTCATTTTATAGACACATCAGGAGGTATGATCTTCATGTGACCCGTTTGAGTCCTTGCAATTCCTCTTTGTTCAGGTCACTTTATAAGAAGAAGTTTCCTCCTTCCATTCAAGTCCCATGTCTGCCCCACTTTTTCCAACAGTTTTTTCCTCCTAAACCAGACTTTGAGACCACTTGGGGGAACTGATAGGGCCACCCCATCCCAATGTTGTCACCGTATTCTCCTTTACTGTTTCCTATAAACATCAGTGGCTACCATTTACTCCTGTGTGTACTGGAATCAACACATGTGACAGAGGTAAAGCCACCCTTGGATGACGTATTCTCCATCAATGAGAAATCCAGAGCATCTCTGTGTGTTCAGAATCCACACTCACTTATAGGCGCACACATACTCCAATCCTAAAGGACAATTTCCTGGAAGGTAAGCCCCATTAAATAGTTCAGGATTGCTTCCAAACATATACACACGTGCAAAGGATTCCCTGTTACATGTCCACCCAGACACCATTGTGACTTGACATTTTGCAATTATGTCCTCAGTGGGACTTGGGAATAACGTTATACCACAGAGAAAAGGCTGCGCATATGAAGTCAGCAGGACAGCTCTGTGTTAAAAAAAGAAAAGCATATATAAACTACTCCCTGGACATGGAACTTCAAAACACCATCTTCTAAAACTTTCATTTGCGAAGATTCAAGTTTATTTTCCAGGATTTTAAAGAGCATGTCACACAACAGAAAATCAGAATGGGACACAAACCCAGCAGAAAACCAAAACAGTTTAGCCTTTTATTTAAATGTTAGACAATGCTACTACCATCGGTATGCTACCGTCTGACTTGTCTTGGTGTGAGCTTAGACTCATCTTTGAGGTGAAACTTAATCGTCAGCAACTGAAGAGTTACAAAACCAGCTATTTTCTACAAAACGTGGCATGAATTATCATGCCTTTTCCAACTAACACATGCCTGATATAATCTGTTACTTTAACGAACGCTCTCTTTAGTTTGGGATTGCTCCTGATAATTATTTGTGACTGCATGGAGGGACAGGCGTGGCTGATGGTTGATAAGAGCCGGTTTGTCGTACTTCTGTCTGAAAAAATATTGGACAGCAGGAGCATCAAACTTACAAAATGAATGCTGTCGATGATCAAAAGTGACATTATCGTTTTCACGGCCCGAAAATGGGCAGCCATGCTTGGGTTGCTGAAAGACGTGGAGGTGCTCTGCATCAGGTGGGTGTGTCTCCACAGAGAAAAGAGTAAGAGGGAAGATGATACAAAGGATATGAAGAATGTTATGGAAAACCCCGTGCCACAGTACATAAACAGATTAAATATATTGGTTTCCAAAATAAGATCTTCACTTGTTTCGTTTCCAAATGCATGAGAATACGTACTGTTTTTGCAAGCTATACGATAAATGTCACAATAAAACGGGTAAGTGTTTGCCAGCGATCCAAACACAGAACCCAGGAGCATCCAGGGCACCCACCTGGAGATGCCCATCTTCAGACGAAGGAACAGATGGTGCTTGAAGTTAGCGATTTTTATACAGTAAAATGAACACAGGCAGGACGAGAAGCAGAAACTGATACACGTGAGAAGCCAGATGAGAGCTTTAAATGTTTGGTACACAGCTATCACTTCAAAGGGCAAAGAAGTGACTGACATCCAGAAAATCTTGACTAGCAGTACGCAGAAGTAGCAAAACCTGGAGATGCCCAGAGCAGCCAAGATTTTATCTATGGATGTCAATTGCCTGTTTTTCATCCCATCGATGCAACTCTCGGCAACAAGAAAAGCGTTCAGTAACATTCCAACGAGGGCCTCGAGTGCTGAGAAAGCCAGATAACTTATAGCTAACAATGAAGAATTGTCTGATGTTGGAATGTTGCATCCGTTGCCTTCCATTCTTTTGGATATTCTGTCCGAGCAGAGAGTAACTCCTGGTTTGAGGTCTGTCCTTACTTTATCAGCCATGAGATTGGCAAGCGCTTCAGTCACAGACTACCTTATTTCCCCCTGATTTGCATTCCTTCACAAGGGCATATTGTAAAACATCAATAGTTTTGCAAAAGAACTTGAGGCCAAACAAAGCAACCCTGTATATGAGTCTTTCACCGCAACCTGCAAACCACAAAATCAAATGAAGTGGAAATCAAATGAAGTACACAGGGAGAAATCTCGGATTGACATAAGCGTCCATTCCTGCAAGTTGTAAAAGGGACTGAGTTGCGTATGTGTGTGCGGGGGGCGGGGGAGGTTAGTGGGTTTGAATTTGTTATTTCTGGTGAGTTTTCAATCATGGTGAAAATCACAGTAACTATACATATCTCTGAAAGATATGTATGAAACTCAAGATAAGTCTCTGGATTGGGTCCCCACCCTCACCTCCCTCATCCCCACTTTCATACCTGGGGGACCTGGCAACTCTACATCCCCAGACAGTACCCAGTAGTATAATCTGCAGTCCCCATCAGGGCCATATTATTTATAAGACTGTCTAGGCCGAAGCTTCGGGGCCCCTTAGGGACTAGGGGCCCATCAATTTTTTTTTGCTGATGCACACACCCACACAAACTACAATGAACTGATTCTCTTATATGATCGTTATAATTAACTGCTTCCTTAATGAAATGAAACAAATTGCCCCTTATATTAAAACAATTATCCATAAATTATCTTAAAATAAATAATAAATTTTTTATTCACTTCAAAATATTACAGTATTGAACAATTATACCCCTCAAATCTGCTTCCTGTTTGCACAATAAAAATATTTTAAAAATTGTGAATAGAATTCTTCAGGAGACTCCCAAAATGGATATAGGGCTATGTACGGCGGTCTAGTCCCTACCGTACCAGGGTCAGGCTGTCGGCTGTAGTGGGGTGAAAGACTGAAGTGCTGGAGGGGGCCTGAAATACCTGAAAGCCTTGGGGCCTGGCCGCGGGTTAATACGGCCCTGGTCCTCGTCCCCTCACCAAACCATTTCTCAGCACCATTTCCTTACAGACCAGCCCTATTACTTGAGCGAAAAAGCCTTCAGTCTTGTACAGTCTGTGGAAAGCCCGGAGAGTGAGAGATTTCCTGACCTCTTCAGGCAGGCCATTCTATAAGGTGTGGGCTTCTACAGTATAGATGTGTGCAAAGCAGAGCTTCATAGGGGTGTGCACCCCCAAATACTGCTTCTGGTTTATTCAGAGCAAGAAAAAATTTGGGTAAACCCAAAACTTGAAGCAGGAAGCTGCCTCAGGTTCGGGTATTTAAGCCAATTAGGGATTATTAGGGAAGATTCGGACATTGTTTCCAATGGGAAACACTGCTTCCGGATATCTGGGGGCTTGGGGGGCATTTTCTTCCCTAATAATACCAAATTTGCAGGGGATCCTCTCCCAACCCTCTTCTCATGATCACCCAAGTTTCAAGGAGATTGGAATTTGGGGGGCCATGTTATGGCCTCCCCAAAGAAGGTCCCCCCAGCCGCCAATCTTCATTGTTCCCTATGGGGAAAATGTGTGTGGGGGGAGAAGTTCCCAGGAGGCTGGGGGTAAACCTGCAGGGAACCAAACCTGCAGGGAACCCTCTCCCAACCCTCCTATCATGGACTCCCAAGTTTCAGGGAGATTGAACTTCAGGGGGGTCCCCCAGCTGCATTATTCCCTATGGAGACTAACTTCACACCAGAGAATCTCAATAAGAACAATTTGATTTAAAATACGCAAGACCATATGAAGCAAATCAGTGTGCAACTAGAAGTAACAACAACAACAACATTCAATTTATATACCGCCCTTCAGGATGACTTAACACCCACTCAGAACAGTTTACAAAGTATGTTATTATTATCCCCACAACAAAACACCCTGTGAGGTGGGTGGGGCTGAGAGAGCTAGAAGTTGTGACTGACCCAAGGTCACCCAGCTGGTTTCAAGTGAAGGAGTGAGGAATCAAACCCGGTTCTCCAGATTAGAGTCCTGCGCTCTTAACCACTACCCCAAACTACTGGACAACCCTCCTCAATACAACCAAACTGATGAAAGGGGAACAATTTCACGCCAAAGAATCATGCATTGAATTCAACCCAAACCATGTGGTGAAAACTAGTGGGCTGTTCTAGAAGGCTGGTGGGGGGTGGGTGGCATTTTGGAAGCAAAGTGCACCAAACTTGCAGGGGACCTACTCCTACCTGCCCTCTCAAGATCACCCTATTGTCAGGGAGATTGGGCTTCGAGGGGTCATGTAATGGTCCCCCAAAGAAGGTTGACCACCCCAGCCACCCCACTTGTCTGTTTCTATTGCGGGAAAATCCAGATTCCCACACAGTAAACACATGGATTGTGGAAGCAATGCACTTCCAATTACCATCCACAGCCTGGGCAGCTCAACAGGCAAAGCTCCAATTTATATCTCCTGTAGCATCTCCTTCCAGAGAATCCAGTGGTTGGAAGGAGGATGGAACAGTAGGATTGGACACTCCTAACTCCCCCTTCCCTTCTCTGAGCTCCTTCCCTCCTCCCCCTTGTACTACTCTCCCTCCTTAACTACCCTGCCCTTCAGAAAAAAAGGCAGGAATGTCTGACAGCAGCACTTTCTGTTTTCAAGCAACTTGAGAGCCAGTTTGGTGTAGTGGTTAAGAGCGCGGGACTCAAATCTAGAGAACTGGGTTTGATTCCCAACTCCTCTGCTTGAAGCCAGCTGGGTGACCTTGGGTCAGTCACAGCTCTCTGGAGCTCTCTCAGCCCCACCCACCTCACAGGGTGTTTGTTCTGGGGATAATAATAACATACTTTGTAAACTGTTCTGAGTGTGCATTAAGTTGTCCTGAAGGGCAGTATATAAATCAAATGTTGTTGTTGTTGTTAACTTTGCAAACAGCTAGGAAAGTGCTGCTTTCAAGCTTCCTGCCTTCCAGATGGAACGGGGGAAGAGGAGGTTGTAGTGAATCACTCACTCCTTCTCCCCCTCCCCTCTGCTAAGAAAGAGCAGGAAGCTTGCATTTTGTAGAACTCTGCTGGCTGTTTGCAAATGCAAACAGGCCAGCAAAGTGCTCCCAGTAAACCCGAAGCAACCTGAAGCAACCCTAATTGCTTTGGGTTGCTCCACTTCGGTATTTCTGAATCAGGGCCAGCATACTGGCCCCGATTTGGGAATACCGAATCTTCCCGAATCAGGCCCAATTCAGGTATTTAACCCAAACTGGAATCCCGAAGCGCACATCCCTAGTGAAGAATACCCTCAGCTGGGTGTTTTCTTCCTTACCCTCTCTCACCATCAGCTTAGATAAGTATTAGGGTCCTTTTCTAGATTATGAGTACTGTCCCTTTAAGCAGCGTCTGTGGTGCTTCCTTTCCTTCAGTTGGAGCCAGCTGACTACAGGACTCCTCCTCATCTTCAGAAGCTTGTTTGTCGGCAGCAGTCCTCTGATGGGCATCTCTGACTTTGCTGCTTCCTGCTTTTTCCATCCAGCGAGTGCCACCCACTGGTGCCGCATTCCTGCACCACATCTCCCTCTTGTGGCTTCCCTCCTATTGCTGGCACCCTTCTCCCTCTTCCCTGCTGGCCCCAGGGTTTTACTGAGTCCCAGCAGGGGGGAGGGAGGGCTGCCCTGCTCACAGTGTCTTGCCCCCGGTCCCTTTCTCAGCTCTGGCTGGCCAGTGACGGTGCAGGACCAGTTTCAACAGAGCAGGAATGAATCAAGCAGAACTACCCCAGGCTCACCCCAGGGCTGCAAACTCAAAGTTGGAAAATTCCTGGAGATTTGGGGATGAAGCCTATGGACGGTGGAATTTGGGGAGGGGAAGGGGGCTTCATCTGGATAGAATGCCATACAGCCCACCTTCCAAGGCAGCCATTTTCTCCAGGGGAACTGACCTCTGTAGTCTGGAGATCAGCTCTAATTCCAAAAGATCTCCAGCCCCCTCCTGGAAGCTGGCATTTTTGGCCTCCATTGTCTGAGAAGATTTGGGGGAAGTGATCTGATCTAGGCTTTAACTGATGCATTTAAAGGACCATCTCTGTCCTGACCTGGATAGCCCAGGTGAGCCTGATCTCATCAGATCTCAGAAGCTAAACAGGGTTGGCCTTGGTTAGTAATTGGATGGGAGACCTCCAACAAAGACCGGGGTTGCAGAGGCAGGCAATGGCAATCCACCTCTGTTAGTCTCTTGCCTTGAAAACTTCACCAGAGGTCAGGTCACCATAAGTCAGCTATGAGTTGAGGGCAGGATTTCATATCATTTTGGCTTTGGGAGAGAATTGGATCTATTTAATTTATCTGGAAGCAGGGAGAAAGCAGGGAACTTTTAAGACCCTGAGAAACTCAGTATCACTTTAACTGGACAACCTGATTCTGAAGTTACATTTTATGTTTTAAAGAATCGCCACAAAAGAGTTCTAGAAAAGCCATAGTGATAACCGAGGAAACACAGGTACGCGATAACTTGAGAGACATACTGGATTTTCTGTTGGAAGTAAAAGAACAAATCATGGCTGTTCCCACTTTGTAGCTAATGTAAATCAACTAATTATTATTTGATCAGCTAAATATTCTGACTATTAGTATGCCCACAATAATTTCATTAAGGCTTATTAATTTCATAATAATATACCACTCAGGTTTTTAAAGAGCATGTCACGCAACAGAAAATCAGAATGGGACACAAACCCAGTAGAAAATCAAAACTCTTTTAGCCTTTCACTTAACATGCCAAACAAAGCTACTGATATCGGCACTCTAACTTACGGCTTGTCTTGGCTTGAGCTTATACTCAAGTTCAAGGTGAAACTTAAGATTTACAAAACCAGCTATTTTCTACAAAACATGGCATGAATTATTATGCCCTTTCCAACCAAGTACATGTGCCTGATATAATCTGCTACTCTAATGAATTCTCTCTTTAACTCGGGATTGCTCCTGATAATTATTTGTGTCTGCATGGAGGGACAGGCATAGCTGATGGTTGAGAAGAACCGGTTTGTTGGACTTCTGTCAAGAAATATATTGGACAGCAGGAGCATCAAACTTACAAAATTAATGCAGTCGATGATCAAAAGCGACATTATCGTTTTCACGGCCCGAAAATGGGCAGCCATGCTTGGGTTGCTGAAAGTCGTGGAGGTGCTCTGCATCAGGTGGGTGTGTCTCCACAGAGAAAAGAGTAAGAGGCAAGACGATGCAAAGGATATGAAGAATGTTATGGAAAACCCCGTGCCACAGTACATAAACAGATTAAACAAATTAGTTTCCAAAGTAAGATCTTCACGTGTTTGGTTTCCTAAAGCACTGGAAATTGTATTGTTTTTGCAAGTTATACGATAAATGTCACGATAAAATGGGTAAGTGTTTGCCAGCGATCCAAACACAGAACCCAGGAGCATCCAGGGCACCAACCTGGAGATGCCCATCTTCAGACGAATGAACAGATGGTGCTTGAAGTTAGCGATTTTTATACAGTAAAATGAACACAGGCAGGACGAGAAGCAGAAACTGATACACGTGAGAAGCCAGATGACAGCTTTGAACGTTTGGTACACAACTGTCACTTCAAAGGCCCAAGAAGAGATTGACATCCAGACCATCTTGATTAGCAGTACACAGAAGTAGCAAAACCTGGAGATGCCCAGAGCAGCCAAGATTTTATCTATAGATCTCAACTGTCTGTTTTTCATCCCATTGATGCAACTCACGGCAACAATAAAAGAGTTCAGTGACATTCCAACGAGAGCCTCGAGTGCTGAGAAAACGAGATAACTTATAGCTAACAATGAAGAATTGTCTGATGTTGGAATATTGCATCCATAGTATTCCATTTTTTTGGATATTCCGTCAGAATATGGAATGGCTCCTGGTTTGAGGTCTGTCCTTGTTTTATTAGCCACGAGATTGGAAGTGCTTCAGTCGCAGAGTACCTTATTTCCCCTTGATTTGCATTCTTTCATAAGGGCATATCATATAACATAAATAGTTTTGCAAAAGAGCTTGAGGCCAAACAGAGCAACCCTGTACATGAGGCTGTCAACCCAACCCGCAAACCACAAAACTAAATAATGTGGAATGAAGAGTACACAGGAACAGATCTCGGATTGATATAAATGTCAATTCCTGCAAGTTTTGAAAATGATTGAGTTGCGTGGTGGGGGTGTCAGTGGGTTTCAATTTGTGATTTCTGGTGAGTTTTCAGTCATCGTGAAACTTATAGTAACTATACTTATCTCTGAAAGATACGTATGAAACTCAAGGTAAGTCTCCAGATTGGGATCCCACCCTTACCTTCCTCATTCCCAGTTTTCTTACCTGGTGACCCTCCATCCACAGACAATGCCCAGTAGTATAATCTACAGTCCCCATCCCTTCACCAATCCATTTCTCTGCACCATTTCCTTACACCACAGCCCTATTGCTTGAGTGAAAAAATCGTTCTGTCTCGCACAGTTTGTGGAAAGCCAGGAGAACGAGAGATTTCCTGACCTCTTCAGGCAGGCCATTCTATAAGGTGAGGGCTGCCACAGTATAGACGTGTCATGTGTTCAAAGCAGAGCTTCATGAGGTGAAGAACACCCTCAGCAAGGTGTTTTCTCCCTTGCTCACCCTCACCCTCACCCTCAGCTTAGGTAAGTATTAAGGTCCTTTTCTAGATCATGAGTACTCTCCCTTTAAGCAGAGTCCTTTCCTTTGGTTGGAGCCAGCTGACTTCAGGACTCCACCTTCAGAAGCTTGTTTGTGGGCAGCAGCCCTCAGATGGGCATCTCTGACTGAGCTGCTTTCTGCTTTTCCCATCTAGCTAGTGCCACCTACTGTCCCAGTGTTCCTGTGCCACATCTCCTCCCTCCTGTGGCTTCCCTCCTGTTGCTGCCACCTTCTTCCCTGTTAGTTCCAAGCAGGGCTTTTTTTCAGCGGGAACGTGGTGGGACGGAGTTCCGGAACCTCTTGAAAATGGTCACATGGCTGGTGGCTCCACCCCCTGATCTCCAGACAGAGGGAGTGTAGATTGCCCTATGCGCCACTGAGCTGCACGGAGGGCAATCTAAACTCCCCTCTATCGGGAGATCAGGGGGCGGGGCCACCAGCCACGTGACCATTTTTGCCAAGGGCAATTTAAACTTTCAGCTGACCCAAAGTGACATCATTGTGTAGTCCTGAGTTGCATCACTGAGTTCCACCACCTCTTTTCCCAGAAAAAAAGCCCTGGTTCCAAGGTCCCAGCCTGGGAGAGAGAGGGCTGCCCTGTTTACGGTGTCTTGCCCCCTGCCCCTTCCCCAGCTGAATTTATATCTGGCTGGGCCAGTGATGGCGCAGGGCCAACGCAGGGCCCTCACAGCCTTGTTCCCTCACACAGCACTATAACAACCCCCCAGCAATATTTTTAAAATGAATGGTTTTGCCTACAAAGTGAAAAGCAGTACCTGCCCTCCCTCCAGAAGTAAGAATAGAAAAAGAACAGGTTGTTGATTAATGCCATGTCTGCCCTGACCTGGAAAGCCCAGGAGAGCCTGATCTTGTCAGATCTCAGGAGCCAAACAGGAATGGCCTTGGTTAGTAATTGGAAGGGAGACCTCCAGCGAAGACCAGGGTTGCAGAGGCAGGCAATGGCAAACCACCTCTGTTAGTCTCTTGCCTTGAAAACCCCACCAGGGGGTGCCAGAAGTCATCTACGACTTGAGGGTAGTATTTCATTTCATTTTGGCTTTGGGAGAGAACCAGATATATTTAATTTATCTGGGAGCAGGAAGAAAGCAGGGAACTTTGAAGACCCTGAGAAACTCAGGATCACTTTCACTGGACAACCTGATGCAGCAATTGCATCTTATATTTTAAAACTGAAGAAACACTGGTATGCGACATCTTGAGTGACGTATCTGGATTTTCTGTTGGCACTGAAAGAGCAAGTCATGGCAGTGCCAACTTTGTAGCCCATGTAAAGCAACTAAATACCTTTATTATTTGATTGGCTAAATATTCTGTTAGTGTGCCCGCAGTGATTTAATTAAGGCTTATTGATTTCAAACAATGTAGGTCTATAAAGAAATATGAAATGGGTGGTTGCCAGATTTACTCTGCCTGAATGATTAAGGAATGTTTAACCCAGGCCCAAAAAACTTACGTAAGGTCTGTCTCCGTCCCCAAGCTGTGAGGATGCTGTTACTCTCCTTTCACAGGCAAACTATTTATCCCTTGAAAGTAGAGTTCTCAGTTCTGGGTTGGAAAATACCTGGAGATTTGGGGGGGGGGTGGAGCCTGGGGAAGACGGGGTTAGGGAAGATGTAGGAGCACAACCAGGGCTTTTTTTCAGCTGGAACGCGGTGGAACGGAGTTCCGGAACCTCTTGAAAATGGTCACATGGCTGGTGGCCCCCCCTAATCTCCAGACAGAGGGGAGTTGAGATTGCTCTCTGTGCCGCCAATCTGGAAGGCAATCTGAACTCCCCTCTGTCTGGAGATCAGGGGGTGGAGCCACTAGCCATATGACCATTTTCTCTGAGGGCAACCCACTGAGTTCCACCACCTCTTTTCCCAGAAAAAAAGCCCTGAGCACAACACATTATAATGCCATAGACTCCACCCTCCAAAGCAGCCATTTTCTCCAGGGGAACTGATCTCTGTAGTCTGGAGATCAGGTGCAAATCTTGGAGTCGCCAACTGCAAGTTGTCAACCCTACTGGAAAGTTTTCTTGCTGGCTACTGAAATCATGCACACACAGCACAAAGGAAGGCGATACAAGCAAAGCCTCCAGTTTTCTCAGAAACTTACTTAGCTATTCAAATTGAAAATGTAAAGCAGCCATTTTAGACGGGAAATGGTGAGTCCACCTAAATGGTTAACTTATCATGACTTACTGGAATTTTCTCAAGGTCCAGTTAAAATTAAATCAAGAGAGGATTTAGCAGCAGAAGGGCACGCTTGCCAGTAGTTTCCCTATATGCAAATTTCGGAGAGATTTAAGCTAGACGAGAGTCAATATAACTTTGAGCAATCTAAAACTGAATTTGAAATTGCCCTTCATACAAACAATGAACATGTTATTTCTAAAATGTATAAACTTTTGTTGAGGTTTGAAACGGAAGAAGAGCAGGTAAAAGAGTGTATGATAAAATGGGCAAAATGTTTTTGGACATGACATATTAATGGAGCAATGGGAAAATATGTGGTCACAGGGGATGAAATTTACACTAAGTTGTAGCATCAAAGAAATTCTTTTTGCAAGATGATGTATCATTGGTATATGACTCCTGAAAAATTGGCTAGAATGTATAAGGGTGCTTCAAATGTATGTTGGAAATGTGCTAAACAAGAAGGGACATTTTATCATATGTGGTGGACATGTAAGAAAGCAAAGAGTTTCAGGTTGCAGATACAATAATTGATTCAGAAGATTTTGAAGACTAGAATCCAGTTGAAACCAGAGATTTTTTTTGTTGGGAATAATGGACAGCCAGTTCGAAAAAAGCTTTGGAACTTGTTTTTATATTTTATCACAGCAGCAAGAGTACTTTATGCACAAAAGTGGAAAACTCCAGTATTGCCTACAGTGGAAGAATGGTGGACAAAAGTTTTGGAGTTTGCGTCAATGGCAAAACTGTCTTCATTGATTAGAGAAAGGACATTAGTTAATTTTTTGACTGGAAGGAAACCGTTTATAGACTTTTTACATGAAACGGATAATAAGGATTTGTTGATATCTGGATTTATGGATTAAGAATGGAAAAAAAGACGCTTATGTTTAACTTATAATAAGTGAGACATTAGTAATGATACATATTTGTTGCGGAGAAATCGGAACTCAACCTGTAGTTTAGTTTTTAGGGTCTTTTTGTTTTGTTTATGTATTGTTAGTGTGTCTTCCTTTTAGAATGCTGTGTTTTTCTTATCTTCTATGTTTATTGTTTATAATTTTTGTGTTATAGTGTATAGTTTAAATAAAGAAAATGAAATTTAAAAAAAGAAAATGTAAAGCAGCTGGGTATTCTGTACTGCTACCTCCTAAATTTAACTCACATACAATCGCTAGTGGCCTGGGGGAACTTTAGGTCCCAAAGGCTCTGTAGAAGGTCTTTTTGCCCATTCCATTTTCTGCTGGGCTCTTGAAATAGTTGGAAGAGAGAAGAGGGAGAATGGAGAGAAAGAGCAGGATCTTCTTCATTGCTCTGGGTGACTCAAAGCTAAGCTACAAGTGATGCCACACACATGTTTTTTAACATGTCGAGGAACGCAATTTTACCTGGGAGCTGTAGATGAAAACAGCATTATGTCCCTAGAGTGAGTAGGCAGGGGAGGGAAAGAACTTTTCAAAGACAGATTTCAAAGACAGAGCCGCGTGAGATCGCTGGTGGAGAGGAATTTTGCGATTGTTGGTTGTTGTGGATTTTCCGGGCTGTATTTTTGCGATTGCTTTCTTGCAATCTCAATTTTGCGATTGTTTCCTTGCAATCTCAAGTTCAACAGAGATATGAACCACCAGCTCTTCCCCTCCCCTGTCTCTCTGCACCAGGGAGAGGGTTCTGTATTCCTCTCTCCATTGAGATTGCAAGAAAAGTTCCTCTCCCCCAGCAATCTTGGGCAGCTCTGTCTCTGAAAACTGTCTTTGAAAAGCTCTTTCCCTCCTCTGCTTCCCCACAGTAGGGTCATAACACTGTTTTCAACTACAATTCCCAAGTAGCATTGCATCCCTGGCACATTTAACACATGTATCTGGTGTCCCTTGTAGCTTAGCTCTCAGATCAGGATTATTAGACAAATACACCAAGTGTACACGTGAGGACAAAAAAGCATTCTGAGGGTTCATTTATCCTACCACTCCCCATCTCCTCTCTGGTTAAGTAGACCCCCTGATGGGTCTTGTCCAAGCACCTCCCCAATGCTGGAGCTGCCCCCTCTGTCAGCGAAAAAGGTCCAAAGTTGCTACATGTTTTGCCTTCAAAGAAGAGACTCTGTCCCCTAAAACCAACAAATATCCTCAACAAAGGATGTACCCCACCGACTGAGGATTTTCAATGTTCCTCCGTTTCACCACTTGCAACTTCCTCGCTGCAGAGTTTGAAGGAATGCTTTTTTGAATTTGGGATTGGTGAGAATCAGCATGACGGAATGCATGGAAGGGCAAGCATAAACGATGACGGTGCACAAGGTGTTTAGGGCGCTGTCCTCTGAAAATATATCCATCAGTAAGACCATCAAAGCTACAAAGTTGACAAGGTAAGTAACCAGGAAGTAGGTTATTATTTTCACCGCTCGGACATGAGTGGCCATCCTGGGGCTTCGGTAGCCAGAAAAACCATCTCTCAGCTGCCGAGCATGTTGCCAAAGGGAAATGAGTAAAAGGAGGGCTGAAATGATGAAAATGACCAACACCACGAAAAAACCCAAGCCACAGTAAAGAAATATCTTGAACAAATCAGTATGCCTTTGGATCTGATTCACAGTAATGTTTCCTGTTGCTGTGGCATTTGGAATGTCGCCCTGTGGTATATAAATCATACTGAAGAAAGGAAAGGTGTTGACCAGTGATAAAAGCTCAGAACCCAGGAGCAGGACTGGAACGGTGCTGGATATTTTTAGCTTCAGATAGATGAACAAAGAATGGTTGAAATTTGCAATCTTCACACAGTAGAACACACACAGGCAAGCGGCAAGCCAGAGGTTGGAAGAAATGAAGAACCAGAGAATGGCTCTTACTCCTCGATGGATGTATTTGTAGTAGATAGCAGGGCTTAATGTTCTATACAGTTCCTGTAACATCCCCGCGATCAGGAAACAAAACCTGTTGGCGGCCAGGAACATCAAGATTTTGTCACCTGCACCGAGGAATTTGTTTTTAAATCTGTCGATACAGCACATCATCACAATGAAAGCGTTTATCCACGCCCCAACCACTGCCTCGGTCCCTACGATCATTACCACGATCAGTTTGGGTGCCGTAAAGTCATTTGCGGAAGCATTACAAACATTGGCTGCCATTGTTTAAAACACGTAGGTGTTTCAGGCAAGAAGAGACTCTTCTCTTTCAGTCCACAAAAGGGACACAGAAACTCTGGGTGGGTGTGTTTCTTAGGGAAAACCAGTCTTCAGAATGGGTGGAGAAGGATATGCTGATGAGAATTTTGTGCCTGCTTTTCTGACACATGCAAATGCGGAGGGTATCGCTTTGCAGAAAGTCTCTGCCACATTTTCAGATTTGCATTAATTGGTCAAAAGAGAAGAGTACACAGCAGAGCATGATGTAAAGGATCAGTAGGAAGCTGGACGGTAACTGCAACATAATCAAATTAAGATAGGACAAATTCTGCACCATTCATTTACATACCACTGATTCCAGAAGTGTGGCCTGTGACCTTCTAAATCTGCTGCAGCCAAAAACAACGACGAAGCTTGTTGTATCTTAAAGAGCCTGTTACCCAAATCAGTCAGGCCTGTTATGCAAAGGGCATGGCAGTATAAAATTCCAGCATGGACTTTCGATCATCCAAGGGAGTCCATGATGAGTCTTTCTTCTCAAAGTGCTAAGAAGACGGTGGTTGTACTGTTCAGTAGGGTTGCCAGGCCAAGCAGAAGGGATGGTAGGGGGACAAGAGAAGGTGCGATGCCAGTGTTGACAGCATTTTACCTACAAGTGACGACGGGTAGCTGTAGGAATCACAGGAAACTCTATGGTAAAACCATAGGGTTTCCAACAATTTCTAGAGCTACCCTCTGTCACTTTTAAATGGAAGTGGCATTTTGCTGGGAAGTGACATACTGATGTTGCCAACATCACTTTTTTATTATTTTTCTCCCACTGCTGCTTGGAGCAGCAGGGGGCAATGGAACCTGCCTGCAGGAGGCCTCCTATCATAACTGGTGAGTCCACTCTTTCATGTTGTGTTGGAAGTGTTAATTCATTGGGAGACTGTGGACATTTAGTGACTGCTGATATTTTCAATCAGTTTCCATCTGACCCTAGAGTTGCCAGTCTCTAGGTGGTGGCTGGAGATCTCCTGGAATTACAACTCATCTCCATGCGACAGAGCTCAGTTCCCCTGGAGAAAATGGCTGCCTTGGAAGGTAGGCTCTTTGGCATCATACCCACCTGAGGTCCCTCCTCTCTCCAAACCCCACCCTCTCCAGGCTCCACCTCCCAGATCTCCAGGAATTTCCCAACCTGGAGCTGGCGACCCTATCTGACCCACAGAAGTCAGAGCTCTTCATTTTTACAACAAATTATCTGATTGAGTTGCTTGTCATGTTATGAAGATTAAAACCATTTAAAGTGCCCCGTTGAGCAAAACAGTGCCACAGGTCCTGTTAAAAAATAACGGTGAGTGCAAAATTTATTTTATGCAATAATTGATCAATGATGAATAACATGAACTTGTATATTAGTATATTCACTAGGGAATGCTTTGTTTGTGTTTTAATCTGCAAGAGGGTGGAGACACTGGCCCTTTTCATACTACTTACCTGCTCCCGGAATGTTGCGAAACATCGCGCAAAAACCGTGGAAGATAGTGTCTTCTCGCGAGTTTTGCACGATGTCGCGCAAAACTCTCACGAGAAGACGCTATCTTCCGCAGTTTTTGCGTGATGTTTCTCAATGTTCTGGGAGCAGGTAAGTAGTGTGAAAAGGGCCACTAATTATTATCACTTCAGTGGACCAATGAGAGAGGAGAGAGGAGGACAGGAAATGATGCAAGGCAGGAAGTTTAAATTTGCACTTTCACAGGGGGAAGTGATTTCAAAGGAAGGGGAGGAGATCAAAGGGCTAACCTTTGACCTAGAAGTGACTTCACAACATGTGACATCCTGGCTGTTTGTTGAACTCTTTCTCTGAATTTTAATGTAGTTTGGCTCTTTAATTATACAAGGTGTGCAGAAGACCCCTTTAGTAAACTATCGATTGCCTCCCTTAGACCTTGCTATTTGTGGAACTTATTATAAGCAGCTTCCCAGATTCCATTGCCTTTCCAGGAATGTTGCAGTAATTCCTCTTTTGTGTAGGCAAAGGAAGTTCTAACTTGAAAAACCTAATAGAAAGGTCCACATTTCTCATTCATTTTAGCAACAACAATCCCAGCATAAGGGATTAATTTGTCCCAGGAGAAAAAAAAATCTTTGTAGTGTTAGTGCAGATAAGTTGGATCTCCACAGACTTGTTCTGATAATGGTGGCCTCCTATCCTGGATACACACATAATATTTTGTGAGGCTCTTTCACTGGCTAATGTTGTTGCCGTTCGCAGAATAGATCTGTGGAATCCAGCTCCATGTTTATTTATTTATTTTATTTTCAATTTATATTCTGCCCTCCCCACATTTCCAGCAGGCTTAGGGTGGATTACAGTCACATACAGTTAAAATATATAAAATGATTATTATAAATTAGTAACCATAAAAACATCCAAAATTACTACACAAGTTAAAATACATATAAACATGAACATAGCAGCACAATCTCCAGAGCATCTTTGTAGTAAAAAGATGATTTAGATGGGGGGTATTTGTGGTGGGGAGGGCCCAATCCACCATCAACCGGCCAGGGGGGCTCCGCCTAGCACTGCCCATATGCCTGGTGGAACAGCTCTGTCTTGCAGGCCCAGTGAAAGTATAGCAAGTCTTGCTGGGCCTTGGTCTTATCAGACAGAATGTTCCACCAGGCTGGGGCCAGGACCGAAATGGCCCTGGCCCTGGTCGATGCCAGGCGAGCCTCCCTAGGGCCAGGGACCTTTAGCAGAACAATGTTTCCCCTACAACTCTTTGTAAGGAGGTAAGTGGAGAAAGAACAGGTGATGGCTAATACCTTGCTCATGCTCTATAGTTTGCATATGGAAAACAGTATATAGAGTTGCAAGTAAGTCAAGATACTGTTTTCATAGGCCAGTACTGAAGCTGCATTGTACATGGAAATGTTGGAGGCTCTCAGTTATTGAATTATGAACATCACCTGCCAGTATTTGCATTGGGGAGCGGAATTCACCTTGAGTATCCAAAGGTCCTCTCCTCTGCAAGCTAGAGTAATTGAGGGACACCTGCCTTACTTTTGAAGGCTGAATCAGGGTTCACCTTCTTGAGATCCAGCCACACGGGGTAGCCAAAGTCACCACTGAAGACAAAGTAGAGTGACCAGACAAATGCATTGGCATACCACGACTGTGATCTCCACACACATCCCATGTTACCTGGCAAACAGGCTTGGAATTGAGGTATTGTTGGATCGTATGCTATCACTGCCCTATAGATTCTGTGCAACTGGATTCTTCTGTCTGCCCAAGAAAACTGAGTTGTGAAAGAATGATAGAGCGCAATCGTAGCACAATGTCTAATGATAGGGAGATACAGATCAGACGACTCTTTTTCTTCTGCAGTGCATAACAAAGTCGGGGTGAAACGGAAAGATGCCTGCTTCATGGGAAACATAAACAAGGAACTTGGAAGTAGGGTGACTGCTGAAGATGACAGTATCCCCAAAAACTTTCTGCTGAATAGTGGCTCCCCCCCCCACACACACAGAGTACACATACACATAGGAGGAGGTGCCAGTATTCAAGCCTTCTCACTTGGCTACCCCTTGCGAGAGACAGTTTGGGTCAGGTTTTGGATGCACAGTGCGGCTCTCGCTAGACGGTAAGTTTCTGCCTGAGCATGCACTGATTTTAATGTGCTCCCTGCAGACACATGCCGGTTGAAGAGAACGGCTTCTTCTTTTTTTAAAAAAAAGCTCAAACTAGCTCTGAACGGTACCCCAAGGGGAGAGAGAGAGTCTCTGCCTCCCCCCCAAGCCATTTTCTCGTGCAAAAATCGCACATGTGGAGGAGAAGTTATTTGGTTGACTTTGCTGCTCCGTGTGGAGAATCTGTGCAGAGATCCTACACATGGAGTCCTCTCCCTACAGAGCTCATTTTAGCTCTCTTTTTTAAAAAACAAAGTGGTTCCCTTCAGCTGATGTGTGATGGAAGGGAGCACGTTAAAACCAGCGCATGCCCATGCAGAAACATGTCATCTAGAGAGAATCTGTTCGAAGGGGCATAGAAACAGAAATGCTAGAGAAATCCCCGCCCTTGATTCCCATTGAGCCGTGCCTGATCTGTCACTTCCAGGGGCCAAAAGAGGAACACAATGCAGTAGGTCGGGGCCAGTGACTGGTGGTATATGTTATGCATCATAAATGCTTCATTTGTCTGACCCGCGGGTTGGAAAACTGTTGGAAGTCTTAGATTAAGGGGGGAGGGGAAAGGGTGGGAGAACATGGAAGTGAGGGTTTTAATTGAAAATTTGTAATATTAATTTTTACTCACCCAATATTTTTTTTTAAAATAAATGCATCATTTGTGAATATGAGAGTTTACCTGGGCAACTGAACAGTGTTAAATTATCTTTGTTATAAGCATGGCTTAGCCGCCATGGCAGATGAGAGCTTGGAGGAAAAAGAAATGTCCTGTCCCTTTAATAGAGGTTTAATGCATGAAAATGGGCAGCTGAAGCTTTTCAAAGCATGGAGTTTATTTATTTATGCTATTCAGAGTCTACCTTTCTCAACGGCTTGGACATTCAATAAACATTCAATAAAGAAGACAATAAAGAAGACAATAGGTTAAGGATTCCAGAAATTTAAAAACAAGCAGAAATCTAACATAAGGCTGAAAGTGAAAATGTGAGCAAGTTTATTACATGATGTGGAAGCATACTTACAGCAACAGACAGTACACAGTAGTACATTCTACAGTCCCTATTCTGTTCCAGTGCATCTCTCTGACCTATTTCCTGACCGCACAGTCTAATTCCATCTGTAAGAAAGCCCTCCTGAATAACTCAGTTTTCCATAGTTTGTGGAAAGCCAGGAGAGTGGGAGCTTTCCTGATCTCTTCAGGCAGGCCGTTATGTAAGATTGGGCCAACACAGAGAAGACATGTGTACAGCCATCTGTTAATTTTGCCCATGTGCAGGGCAGCACCTGTAGAAGGACCTGTTCAGATGAGCGGTTGCCATGGTGGGTCTAGAAAGAGATGCAGTCCTGTAGATATGAAGGACTAAGGCTACGAACGGTTTTGTATGTGATAGCCAAAATTGTGAACTGAGCCCATTAACTGATAAGAAGCCAGTGGAGTGGCTGCAGATTGAGGGCCAAGCTACAAGTGATGAATGACCCTTGCCTGGCAAGTGAACAGACTCACGTGTATTCCTCCCTGTTCACTTACCATTCACTTGTGCTCCAAGCTCCAAGTGAACAGGGAGGAAAACACGTGAGTCTGTCCACTTGCCAGGCAAGGGTCATTCGTCACTTGTAGCTTGGCCCTGAGAGTGATATGTATGCTTTGCCTAGCTTCTGCAGGCTGCAGCATTCTGCACTAACTGGAGCCTTTGTGTCAATTTCAAAGGAAGACCTATGTAGACTGCATTACAGTAGTCTAGCATCAGTGTTACTATGGCATGAATCGAGGTGACTAGATTGATGGTGTCAAGGCAGGGAGCCATCTTTCCAGGCTAGTTTGAGTTTGGAGAAGTCTAGCCACAATGCTGGATCCAGTCTAAGCTCTTAACTCCGAGCCAAACTACAAGTGATGCCTAACACTAGTTGGACACTTGTCAGCTTCCCTCAAGTTTTGATGGGAAATGTAGGTGTCCTGGTCTTGCAGCTTGGCTCTCCGACTGCTGTCCAATGGATTTTTCAACTGTCACTTGTCCAACATTCCGCCAAACTGCCTACATTTCCCATCAAAACTTGAGGGAAGCTGACAAGTGTCACTTGTAGTTTGGCCCTCAGTCAGCAAGGATCAACTGAACCCAGTTGTAAGTGAGAACGGTGCCCTTCAATATCTTCTCCATCTGCCCAGTCAGCACCATTCTTGTCTTGAATAACATGTCCTGGTAAATAACATTCCATTAAGCCTCTGTTAAATGGAAGGGACATTTTTTCTCTCCAGGCTTTCTCGTGAACACACACTCATGAAACATGAAGCTGCCTACTATTGAATCACAATATCAGTCCATCAAGGTCAGTATTATCTAATAATTATAAAATATATTTATATGCATATAATATTAAAAATGTTTATAATTAATATTAGTTAATGGAATGATTTCAAATGTGTGTGTTTAAATGCTTGGTGTGGTACTGTTACCAGAAGTGGTCTCCTTGCAATAAATTTGATTCGTGGGGGAATTAGCAAGCAAGGAGAATGGCTATACAAGAGGGATCAATCACCTGTGTCTACGGAGTCCCCTCCCCAAATTAGCAAACGAGGCTGGTTCTTAATATCAAACGATAACTTTTATTAAAGAACAAGGCTTCATGCACATACACACAAAATTACTTGGGGAAAATAATTACACACACACACACAGTCCTAGGAAACTTAGCCAGAAATTGGGAATAGAGAGAGGGAGTAACTATATCTACCTATCCTGAAGAGTAGTCCAGTCCGCAGTGAAGAGAGAGAGAGAAGCGTCAAATGTCCAGCGTTCTCAGCCAAGAGAGCAAGAGGCTCAGAGCAAACCTCAAGGGGACAGCGCTTGTGGGTCCGGAAACATGTTCGATTTGGATGGGGCCAGGACTCTACCTTTATAAAATGTGCCCTGAGGTGGGGGGAAACCTACCTAGTAGTCAGAACAAAGACTCCAATAGTTAGTTCCTGGGTTTGACAAACAATTTGATTGCCGTGATGGGTAGCTGCCGGGGTGTGTGAATACAAATGTAAAACTAGTTCTAGCGCTGCACAAAAGGGATGGTTTGCTGATGAAGTCCACTGGAGCTAAGTTAAGTACTTTTAGGGAGAGACTGTTCTTTCCCAGGAACGACTGTATATACTTATGAATGTAATTTGATTAGCTCCTCAATCAAGGACAGGAGATCTCATCACGGAAGAAGGGAAAGGAATGTGTTAAGTGGGGATGACTCTGCGAGACCTTTGTTGCACTGGGCACCGGCGGGGCCGGATAGTAAATCCATTTTTTTCTCAATCACTCTGCATTCCTGTGTGGCATTCCATTCATGCCGTGTTCTCCCGGGCAGGATTCAGCAACTGCTGGAGGTCCTCTGGTGGCCAAACACCAGCCATTTTAACCCCAGAGGCCTGAACATTTTTTTTAATATTACAAGCAGCCATATATAAAGCTGCTGTTAAAATGCCAGAGGCCAGGTCGACCGCTTACAGTACAGATGAAGAGTGCAGGTGAAAAGAGTAAGTCTGGGGAAAGCAGGCAAGCTGTGTGCAGCCTGAGCAAGTCTAAGCATTTCTGAGAGAAATATTGAGTCTAGTTTTGATAGACACACTGTGAGCAGCCTAAGGAGATCTGTGTATTTCAGAGAAAGAACATTGATTCTAATTCAGTTAGGCTATCTGTATGAAGCCTGAACTGTGTGTTTCTGAGAGAAATATAACCTCTGTGGAAGCCTGAACTGTGTATGTTTGTGAAAGAACATTCAGTCAGGGCTAGCAAGGCAAGCTGCGTGTGTGCCTGAGAGAGAGTCGATGTGTATTTGAGTGAGAAATTGGTATCTGAAGCAGGCAAACTGTGTGTGCACCTGGGAGAAGATCTGAGCGACCGTGTCTATGAAAAAAATCTTCAAGAACAGATAATACTCTTTGAAACCAACAAGTTTAAGAAATAATATCAAACGGATATGCTTCTTGTAAAAATAAAAGTGGGTTTTTTTGGTTTATCCCAGGTTGATTCCGCACACGTTGGATAATGAACTTTCAATGCACTTTATCAATCGTTTGAGGTGGATTTTTTGTTCCGCACACACAAAAATCCACTCCAAATGATCTATAAAGAGGATTGGAAGTGCATTATCCACCGTGTGCGGAATCACTCCCATAGTATATGTTATTCCTATATCCTATGTAGGATTCTGACGCTTGGGCACATTATTAAAGGGGAAATTTAAATTATTTTGGAATATAATTCCTGGTAGCAACAATCTACCCAGAGGGGGCAAGAAGAAAAGGCTTAAAGGCGAAATCTAACTGAGATAAAGAAAGGCGTCATAAACAATGTTAAATATTTTTTTCATTTAAGCCAATCCAACTATATAGTTTATTAATCATTGGTTGATTTAATAATGAGTTTTTTTAGGATGAAGAGAGGAAATACAACTGAGTTTTGTTAGCACTGTATACCTGAAAACTGTATTTTAAATCTTATACAGTCATTGTATTTTGGCGGTCCTTGTAATGCATGAGCTTCATTTTTTTTTCTTTTCAGACTTTTGTTCTGCTTTCCCCTTTCCCTTCTGTACTCCTTTATGTTTTTAAAAAATAAAAAACCCTTTACCTCCCCCTCCAAAAGTCATTATTGTCTATTCAGACTAGCAGCAACTCTCCAGGTTCTTAGGCTGAGATCTTTCACATCACCCATGACCAAATTGTTTTAATAATAATAATAATAATAATAACATTCGATTTATATACCGCCCTTCAGGACAACTTAACGCCCACTCAGAGCAGTTTACAAAGTGTGTTATTATTATCCCCAAAACAATCACCCCATAAGGTGGGTGGGGCTGAGAGAGCTCTGAGAGAGCTGTGACTGACCCAAGGTCACCCAGCTGGACTGGGGAATCAAACCCAGCTCTTCAGGTTAGGGACTTGCCATTCTTAACCACTACACCAAATTAGAGATGCGAGGTATTGAACCTGGGGCCTTCTGAAGCCCAGACAAATGCTCTACCATTGAACCATGGCCCCTCCCTCCCTTTAGGGACGCACAGAAATCCTTCCTGTGAGCTCCACTGTGATTTTTAAAATGAATTCCCTGCCTGTGGAGCTGTCAGGGTTGAAGGTCAGGGCCCTGGCTTTCAGGTTGGACTGAGGGCCCAACCAACCCACCCACCCAAAGTAGGCCGTAGCTTCGCATGTGGAGTGAGTGAAGGGTGGTAAGTGTTCCAAAAACATTAAATCCAGATTCTAAAATTACTTACGGTTGCCCTGGTAGCTTTTTACATCTAGTCTCCACTTTTATGATGAATGCATTTGTCCATATGTATCCCTTCAAAATCCTCAGGTATTCTGACCAGAATATTAAATATTTCACCCACAGAGGAAGCCAGCATTGGCTTCTGAGGGCCAAGCTACAAGTGACGAATGACACTTGAACGGCAAGTGTATTGAGTGGAGAGCAAGTGGAGGGCAAGTGAACAGGCAGGAATACACTTGCTGTTCAAGTGTCATTCATCACTTGTAGTTTGGCCCTGAGCTTCAGGTTATTCAGTGGTCTGTTTCAGATGGTGTGGATTTGGAGGGGGCTGCTCCAGTACTGGGTGTCAAGGTGTTCCAGACCCCTGGGGCCCAGCCCAGCTAAGGGGAAGGGACTTAGAGCAGAACCACAAGTGACAAAAGGCACAGATTGGACACTTGTCAGCTTCCCTCAAGTTTTGATGGGAAATGTAGGCATCCTGGTCTCGCAGCTTGGCTCTCCGACTGCTGTCCAGTGGACTTTTCAACTGTCACTTGTCCAGCATTCCGCCAAGCTGCCTACATTTCCCATCAAAACTTGAGGGAAGCTGACAAGTGTCCAATCTGTGCCTTTTGTCACTTGTGGTTCTGCTCACAGGCTACCTGGAAGGTCCTGTTGCAAATAGCAAACCAGATAAGCTGCCACCAGCTCCCCTGTCTATCCCTAGGCTAAGGAGTTAGGGAGCCAAGCTCCAGAGCCTATTAGGGAATTTCGCCAAAGCAAAGTCTACCTTGCAAAGGTAACCTTGCTGGCAGAGTTCACAGCCAAAGAATAGTTGTTTGGTAGGTGGATCTCAAGCACACACAGACTGAGTTCAACAAAGGTTTTATAGCAGTGAGGCTTCAGAGTCTTAATAACCCACACAAGATAAAAATAGAAAGATTTATTAATTCAAGGTGCAAGGTTATCACACATAAGACCCAAAGTGAGCACAAACAAACAAAAGATCTACAGCAGGACGCTCTACATACCACACTGAATTCTTAGGAGGCAAAGCAAGTTGGTTCCTCAAGCATAACAAGCAAAAATCCCTGGCAAAGGGTCCACCAAATAGCCAAAGCAAAAGGGAGCTTCAGTCCTTCTCATTAGATAGAGCCAGAAGCAAAGCAAAAGGGCAAGGGCAGAGGTCTGAGATAGACGCCCACCACAAGCTTCTCCATGTTGGTTAACAGCCGGTTTATATTGGTTCAAGCAGGAACCAAGGTGAGGCAGGCCTGACCACACCCACGCCTCGCTTGACTACATCACCTGACAAATGCAAAAAGGGACATGTGACAAGTCTGAAGCTCTTGGCGCCCCCCCAATCTACAGGTGCAAAGCTAACTACCAATTAGCCAGCAAGAACAGCTTATCCTGACTCAAGGGCAGAGTGAACGTAACTTACTGCTAGCAAAAGCGAAAAAACTTCTCCAAAAAGGGGGAGGGAATTTCTCTAAACAAGGAAGCCTCCAAACCAGCTCTCAAGAGGGCTTCCCATATATTCTTAAACATAACGGGTTTTTTTCTTTACACTGGGTATTTTATCAGTATGTTGCATACAGAAAACACAGCTTTGTATCATTTCCGAGAAAAGAATCGAACCCAAGAGGTTCTAAATATATATGTGGGCAGTAGACTTTTACTGGTCTGTATTTGCGTTTGGCCCTAAACAGAGTTTTGTAAATAATAATCTGATTATCAAAATGGGATTTGAATGCCTGATTCAGTCTCTGACCACTATATTTGCAAAATGTCAATTCACAATATATTGAGCAAGATAATCCAATCGGTCTTATTCATGTGTGAAGCCCAGCATTGCAATCCTCCTAAGCAGAGTTACGCTGTAATTCTTTTATATATCCAGTTTTCTATAATCAAGAGGGATTCTTACAGAGATTCATCCGTTGGTTGATTATATTTCCATACAAATAAGCAACAGTTGTGATAAATGCTTCAGTTTTAGATATGGGTTATTCAAATACCGTGTTAGGGCTCAAATACATGATAGGGCCAACAAGTTTCATGTCACTCAGGGGTGCTTCAACAGGCTTAAAGTTGGACATACATTTTGAGAACTCACCTTTAAAACTTCTTGATTGCTCAGTTGTGGGAGGGAGTTCCCTGATGGGGGGAGAAAGATTATCTGGTTTTCCTTTTGCCCCTTTTTTGCAGTAGACAAAGCATTCTTCACAGTGAATTCCCCTATGACCTGACACATTTTGGTCATATTCTGTATTCAGGGCTTTTTTTTCTGGGAAAAGAGGTGGTGGAACTCAGTGGGTTGTCCTTAGAGAAAATGGTCACATGGCTGGCGGCCCCGCCTCCTGATCTCCAGACAGAAGGGAGTTTAGATTGCCCTCCGCGCCGCTCTAAACTCCCCTCTGTCTGGAGATCAGGGGGCGGGGCTGCCAGCCATGTGACCATTTCAAGAGGTTCCGGAACTCCGTTCCCCCGCGTTCCCCCTGAAAAAAAGCCCTGCCTGTATTTAAGTCATTAGAAGAAGTACATCTGGGAGAGAAGGGGAAATACATCTTCCAAAGAGTTACCTGCCACTTACTGGTTTATTATTTTTTTAAAAAAAGTTTGAAAAACCTGCTGCAGTGTTAATTAAGGACATATTTTTACCCCGAAGGTCTTGAGATCAGTTAATGTGGCTGAAATTGAAGGTATTGTTCCGTACACCAAGGAACCTGACTTTATGTACTTCTTTTTCTGTCTCAAAAGATGCATGTTAGATTGTCTCATTACTCCAATTGCAGATCAAAGCTCCACCTGCAACTTACAATATACCATTGGCAACTGCACTGTGTATTCTTCAGGCTACAGTGAAATATCTTCATGTATTCCAGTAGAACTAATCCATGTTTATTCTAGTGAACAAAATGTAGATCTAGATTTAACAATGAGCAATGATTTCCGAAGTGTTAAATTAACTTGAGATAAAACACAATTGCAGCATGTGTGGTAATTGTCTAGCTAGCATTTCCCCTGCACTTAGCAAAGTACAAAGCCCTACAGAACTCATTCTTTAATTTTGAATTACCCCATATGGATATCAAAGATTCCAATAAAAGGCAGGTATATAGAACAGATACAGCAACAAAGTGAGTAATTCGGTTACTTTCCAGGTTACTCAACAACTCCAGTAGAATAGATAGGAAAGCAACAACATTATTGATGAGAAGGGCCAATACAATTATCACTGCCTTGAAATGGGCTTTGGTTTGGGGGCTTCTGTGGCCATCCAAACTTCCCAGCATCCTCTGATGGTGCCTCCAAAGAGAAAAAATTAACAGGAGGGCAGAAGTTGCACAGATGCTTAAAGCTACAAAACAGCCGAGTCCCAGCAAAGCATGCCCACGTAATGCAGTACTTGCTTGGTTGATGTCAGATGCATTTTCATTTCTGAAGACATTAGAAATTTTCCCATTATGCCATAGTTCAAAGTCACTCCACACATAGGGTAGGCTGCTTGCTAAAGAAAAAACCAGAGAAGCTAGGAGCCAGGTGGATACCAGTCCGGAGAGTCTTACTTTCAAGTGGATGAAGAAGGGGTGGCTGAAGTCTGCAATCTTCACACAGTAGTAGCTGCACAAGGAAGCCGTGAGCCAGAGGTTGCAAACAATGAAGTTCCAGAGGATGAACATGAACAGTTTGTAGATAAGGCTGAACTTAGCAATCCAAGGAGAGAAGTTTTTCAAGATAGACCATACTATTGAAACACACCCAAAACATATTCTGATGCTCCCTTGTAAGGTCAAGATCCTGTCAGTGAGCGTCAGGCATTTCTTGTTCATCCGGTCCCTGCAATTGACAGCCAGTATGAATGCATCCACCCACATTCTTGCTAAACTTAAAATGGCTGCAACCAGGATGAAAACTGTTTCTGTGTCAAACAACTCTCCTGTTGCACTTCTCTTCAAACTGCTTCCCATTTTTCAGGTTGTTTAGATGGCCCACTTTGGAAAAAAGCACACTGGGGGAAAGCGTCCCAAATCTGACCAGACAGTAATTTCAAACACCCCAGATGTCCGATTGGGCGGCAACTGAGTTACAGATTCAGTCTCTTTTCTCCCAGTATGGCAATATGGAAATCACTACTTTGTATATTTTCCACCCAAAGGAGAATGTGTTTTGTTACTATTCATTTTGTTATAGGTTCAATGTAAATATGATCTCTATTCATTTTCTACATTTTGGAGCCATTCATCTATATTTAGAATTGAGCAGATGGGTAATTTCCAACCGCTCCATTCTCTTTTTCAATAAGCATTTTTATTTAATGATCAAGTGTTTGGATTTCTTTTGCTTGAATGAGATCCGTCATACACACCACATTTAAAAAGCTACAGCTATCAAGTTTATGAAGTTACGCAGTTTATGATGGAGCCACTGTAGACTAGCTGGGAAATTGTACGTGTACTAATGGCTGCAGGTAAGTTTTGTCTCAAATCAGGAAAAGAGAGTGGGAGGCTGCTTCCACACACGTTGGATAATCCACTTTCAATACTCTTTAGTGAACATTTGAAACTGATTTTCCATGTGTGGAACAAAAAATCCACTTTAAAAGGATTGCGAAAGTGCATTGAAAGTGCATTATTCAATGTGTGTGGAAATGGCCGGAGTCCGGCAGAAGACCCTTCTGTTCACATGCCACAGTTCCAATCCAAATCTGGCCTGCATGCACCTAGGAATGAGCACCCATTTTTGCCAACTTTGCATGTTTCCAGAATGTAGGCAGAAGTAATAACTCTAAATTCACCCCCCCTCATTTTTTCAGCATCCAAAAGAACAACTGGGGCTGTTTGGGCACCTAAAAAGATGGGGGGGGGGAAGGATGTTGGGCTCCCATGCTGTATGCAGGAGTCCAATCGGGGCCTCGCAGCAATTTTAAAAGAATTGCAAATGCTTCTAAAATGGTGCCAGCAGCCACAGGAAGCACACATGGCCTCTGTCACTTGTAGTTTGGCTCTGTGAGCCAGCATGGATTCCTCAAGAAGATGTAATGCCAGTGGAATGCAAGCGAATAGCAAGTGAACAGGGAGGAATACATGTGAGTCTGTTCACTTGCCATTCAAGTGTCATTCGTCACTTGTAGCTTGGCTCTCAGAGGCATTTCACAGAACCCATTTCTTTCTTTCACCCTCAACTTTCCTTCTCACTTTCTTGATATTGGTAAGAAGAGATCCTTGACTTCTACACATTTTCACTTGAAAAGGCAAGTGAGTAGCACAGTACTACTGGAGGAAGGGGTGCTTCATTCTCCCACCCCACACATATATAGGTTCCTCAGAGCAGAAACACATGAGACAGATTACATGTGAAGAGCACGGGTTGGGTCCTGCAAGCTTCCCTGGGAGCAGTAGTCTTACCCTCCTCCCCTCTCCAAGCTCCTGGAGGAAAACTGAGCTGAGTGGATTTTCTTACAAAGAACAGCCGGCTGGAGAGATTCTCTCTTTCAAAAATCCACTTGCTTCGGTTTTCCTTCAGGAGCTCAGAGATGAGGGCGGGGGGGGGGCAGAAATCCGCACTGCGCTTCCCTGCCAGGTGAAGAAGAATGGGAGGGACTGGGTTTCTCTCTCACTCGCAAAACACCTTGGCTTTTTTCCTGCCTCTTATGTTGTTCCCCACTCCCCCACCCCATCTCGAGTTCAGGGAGGATTTTTGAAAGAGAGAAAGAGAGTGTGTGTCTATGTGAAAGAGGAAGCCCCTCCAGTTGCGATTCTCCCTGGCTGAGAATCAAGACGAGTGGCTGGGGTTTTTAAAAGGCTACCTTCCTCAGGGATCCCTGCAGGACCTGACACACACCCACGCGTCTCGTGTGGTTCCAGTGTCAGTCAGAAACTCTCCTATGTCATTAGCCAAGCGGAAGGAAAAACGTATCTCCAGGTTTGGGGGGGGGGGGCACATTTTATCAGGGAAATGGTTTAGATACCCCTCCCTCACTACCAATACTCCAGTGGAATTTGGACACCACCAGCAGCCGTACCCATTTGAAAGAAGATGAAAGAGTCAGTCACAGAGCTCCTGTATTACACATTAATACCCATGAAGCTGCCTGACACTGAATCAGGGTCCACAAAGGTCTGTATGGCCTACTCAGATTGGCAGGGTCTCAGGTAGAGGCCTTTCACATCACCTCCTGCTTGGTCCTTTTCAACTGGATATGCTGGGGATCGAACCTAGGACCTTCTGCTCATGCAAAGTGGAGGATCCTTCACTGAGCCATAGCCCCTCCCAAATATGGGAGGGCCCTTCTTTATACATGCCAGTTTTGAGATGCTTGTTTATTTGTAAAGATAGAGGTAGGAGTCCTTTTCAGATGTCGCAATTTTGGTGTTCCTGCCTTGCCTACAAGAACAGCACATGACACACACTACTTGGTAGTTACAGTTGCCATTTAGGGTGAACAGGGCATCCAGCATGAGTACAATGGATGTTGACTGTATCTGTCAGCTCCTGTGGGCTGTAGTATGTACATCTGTAGTATGATTGTGATTGTGATTGTGATTATGATTATTTCTGTGAGAAGGAATCAGCTGTTCTCCTTCCAGCTGAAGCATTTAAGCTTTGCGACCACCTGTGAGAGAGCAAACTCAGAGTCAGTGAATTGCTGTCTTAAACCAATTGAAGACCAAAGTGCAGACAATGTGATTCTAGCTTCTCGGGATGAGTTGTGCCTCCTACTTTGACTCTCACCAAGAAAAGCAGATTGTAAGTGCAGTAAATCATTGCTGCATACATTACATCTATTTTCCCGTTCAAGATAAAAAGCTAAGAAATATATTGCCTAAGAAGTGCAGCTGCTGACTGTATGTCAACATTAAAACTTTAGGCGATTAGGAGAAAAAGGGCGTAACAGGGCAAGATAGGAGAGGAGGAGCTGCCATAGATCTTGGCTTAGGAGGAAGATGCCCTGTGGATCACCCAGACCTGCCAGGATATCTCAGTCTCACAGTTATTTGCATTTCATGTCTAGTTTTGAATAATCTGCGTCAGTAAAGCTTTGATCTTCCTACAAAGGCTTCTGGCGAAAGGCTACAGCTAGTTCCACAGCGCCGCCACTTTAAAACAAGGAGAGCTTGGCTGGTGTACTTCTGTGGTTATAAACCAAATGCCAGCCTGTACCCAACCGCACATTTCCTCTGACAGAAAGGCGTTCGTGGAAATGGGGTGGCGGTGACGGTTTCTGATGATTCCCCACTGCAGAGCTCCAATCTGTCCTTGCTGCTTTTCCAAGGGACCTCTGACCCCCCCCCCCCCAAGAACAAAATTTCCAGGGACTCCGTGGGCTATGCAAAGAGGGGGAAATGGAAAAGTCCCCCTCTACAAAGTCTGCAGATGGTTGGGTACATTCCACTGATAGAAGTGAATTGTTTTGAGCATGTTTCTATACCCAAAGCAGAATCTTGCTGAGGTTAGTTATTTGAAAGAGATCTTGCTTCAAAGGATTTGAGTTTTGCTGAATGCAACTCAAGTTTCTCTCTCAGCAAGATGGAAGGCCAGGGCGACGTCGTGCAAAACTCGCGAGAGGAAATGCAATGTTTTGCATTTTCACCGCAACGAGGTGCAACGTTCCGGGTGAAGGTAAGCCATCTGGAAACGGACCAGGTGAAGTCCAAATGTAATAAATTCTGCCTTCAGGTGTGCAGGGAAGGACCGGAGGAGGGCATTGCTTGGAGACTGGAACATCAAGAGAAATAACCATTGTGGACCCATCTTCAAACTTTGATCCATTTAGGAAAAGGGACATGATTCCTGGATGGTTTACCAAAGTTGCACATCTTGCTCTATTGCTACACCACATCCGGCGGTCCCTGCACAAAACATGGCAGATTTTGATTACGGAAATTGTCAGGCAGCTGAAGGTTTGATCAAATTTGACCCTGGGGAATATGTGTATCACAGAGATTAAGTTTGACAAGGTCTAGGAGACGCTATTTCCCCCAGTCGTTCAGTTGAGCAACGATGATCAGAAGACCTGGCCAAAGCAGGAGACATGATTGATTTTAAGCAATAGTAAGGCCATCTGATACCTCACAACATCTTATTTTAGGCTATATGAGCTTCAGCGATATACAGCTTTTGAAAGTTTGAGAAATGGCAACAAAACACACAATGGGTTAGAACCCTGCAATATGCTGAGCAAACACAAATTACTTGGTGTAAGATTTCGGTCAGGTTTGTGTCACTAGCTACACCACCACCATGGTGGTTTCTCTCATAGATTTTACAAGGAGACCCAAGAAATTAAACAAAACTTGGGGATGTTCAAACCTATTATCCAAAGTAGGGTCCTTATCCCAGGGCTGCAATGTTGAACTCTAAGCCACTAGTATCCCTTCTCCGGACACTGGATCACTCCACAGATTTAAGACGGTGAACTTGCTGGATCCAGCTATAGAAGCTGTCACGTAGATGAATCAAGCATTTGCCTCCACCACCTAATACCTGGAGGTATTCAGAAAGCTACAACTGATTGTAGACAACTGTAACATAACATCTACCTCAGGAACAAGTGAGCAAGGAAAACCTACACGGACAACCCTATGCCCTAAATCTAGGGCAGCAAGATGCCAGGGGCCATGTTGGGAGAGAAGACGACAAAGTTTCAAGATTGTTTATCTCACCTTTTTAACCAAAACACTGTAGCTGACTTCGCAAACTGTATGATGCAAATTGAAAGTTCAGCTTGCTTAATGGGGTTATTTCATTTCCATATGCCACATATTTGCATATTACCTGGCTGCAAAAATTCCAAGTTGCCTCTGCAAGACTGATGCATTTGAGGCTAAAAAACTCTGAAAATAAGAATAGAAAGAATTGTGTAGACCTGACCTGAATAGTCCAGGCAAGCCCAGTCTCATCAGATCTTGGAAGTTAAGCAGGATTGGCCTTGGTTAGTAAAGGGATGGGAGACCTCCAGCGAAGACCAGGCTTGCAGAGGCAGGCAATGGCAAACTACCTCTGTTCGTCTCTTGCCATGAAAACCCCACAAGGAGGTCGCCATACATCAACTCTGACTTATTTTCCACCCCCAGAGAAGTGAGGGATATACATCTAAACTGTATGTGTAGACTGTAGAATGGCAGACTTGATTCATTTGTCTTTACAGAATAGGGTCGCCAGTCCCCTGCTGGGGGTGGGGATCCTCTGCTCCCACCCTCCACCCCCTGCCCCCACCTACCTTGCCAGTTGGGGGAATATGCCTCGAGAGTGTGGTCCTCAGCAGCATGGTGCTACCACATGCTGCAGCAGCCCAATTCGGGCCAGTTTTAGCCCAAATTAAGGCCAAATCAGGCAGCTGTGGAGTGAAGCAGCCACATACAACAAAATATAAATCTAGTGTTTATCTTTTAAGGAAATAGATCATTATTTAAATGAGAAAAACATCCAAAATGGTGTATTGTAAAGAAAGAGGTGGAAAGAGGTTTCTAGGTAAGCAGGTTTAGTTTAAAGCTTACTGTAATGATTCCAAGTAAATGTGTGCATGTGTCTTTAAATGCTTGGTTTGAACCAGGTGAAGAGTGGGGGGGGGGGTGAGAGAGGGAAGAGTGAGTGATGTGATTGGTTGATGACTGAGAGAGTGGGCGGAGTGAATGCAGTTTAGACTGACAGTGCAGGGAGAAAAGTTTCAGTCGGAAGAGAGCAGGCTAGCTGTGTGCTGCTGCCTGAATATGTTGAAGTGTTTATGAGAGAAATATAACCTGTGCGGAACCTGAACTGAGCTTGTTTGTGAAAGGACGCTCAGTCAGGGAAAGGGAGGCCAGCTGTGTGCGGCCTGAGCAGGTTTCATATTTCTGTGAATGAGAGTCAGAAGAAAGAGAGGCTAGCTGTGTGCTGCCTATATTTGAAGTATTTGTGAGAGAACTATTGAGTCTAGTGAAGGAGGCTAACTGTGTGTGAAGCCTTAGAAGAGATCTGTGTGAATGAGTTTATAGGAAGTAACTTTAAGAACTAAGAACTACTTTTATGAAACCAATAGGCTTCTTGAAAAATAAACATTTATTTTGTTTTGTTATATCCCAGTGTAGCTGTCATTGCTATATCCCATTCCTATCCTCAGGGCCACATAGAACCACGAAGGAGCCTGACGCTTAAACACGTTACCAAAGGGGAAATTTGAATAAAATATTTTGGAATAATATATTCCTGGTGGCAGCAAACTACCCAGAGGGTGTAAGGGGAAGATTAAAAGAAAAATCTACCCCAAAGAAAGTACAGGTCATAACAAGTGGAGGCATAGTGGTGGGATCTCAAACATCCTGAGGAGAAGAAAATATTTTAAGTGGGATATAATAGCCTGGGAGGAGGGAACATTCTGAGAGAAAGGCATTCTGAGGGGACAGATAGCCAAAGAGACAGAGTGTTCAGTTAAATCCTATGAGGAATATAGAACTGTTATAAAGGAAAGACACAGAAGTTTAGTAAAATCATAGAAGGAAATACAAGTAAAAGAGAGAAATGGCAGTTTATGGGGATGAAAAAGGAGGCTCTGATTCAGAAGTGCAGTGAGTTAAATTTACCTCATGAGGGGAAAAGTGTAGAAGAACTGAGAGTTATACTGATACAAAGCAGTGTGGAGCCAAGTAGAACTGCAGAGGAGAGAAACCCTGAGGGAATGTATAATCCTAGTCCAGAATATTTAGAGTTTCTAAGAGAAAAAAAAACATCTTGAGAAGGAAAAGTTGAAAGCTGAAGCAGAACAAAAACAGCTTGAATGGGAAAAGCTGAAAGTTGATGCAGAACAAAAACAGTTTGAGAGGGAAAAGTGGAAAGCTGAAATGGAATTTAGAGTTCAAGAGATGGAAAGACACACCAGTTTGGAAGAAGAAAGATTACAATTAGAAAGAGAGAGACTTAAGAATAGGGACAAAAAGGAGGGAAACTCTGAACCCAGAGCTGATTTACCTTGAGTTACCCCGAAAGACTTTATGGTGTATGTGTCAGGAGAAGATCCACAAATTTTCCTGTCCATTTTTGAGAGATCTGCTCAGAATTGGGAAATACCTGAGACACAATATATGAAGTATTTACCCAGCTTAATTAGAGGGGAATTGGCTGAGATCTACAACACATTTCCCTCAGATAAACCTGTTGTTTATGCTGAATACAAAGAGGCAGTATATGACAGATTTAGGCTAGGTGCTGATTACTTCAGAAAGAAGTTTAGAAGCCTAGTGCCTCAGAAAGAGAAGTCATTTAAGTCTTTTAGTGCCAAACTGACAGACTATTTTAATAAGTGGATTTCGTCTGCCAAAGCTAACTCTAAAGAAGGAATAAGGGATCTAATGATTTTGGATCAGTTTTTATTTCAACTTCCTTCAGAGATCAGACTTCTGGTTAAAGATAAACTTCCAGAGAATATCAACCAAGCATCAGAGTGGGCAGATAGGTTAACACTTAATAGAGGAGGATGGGATTGCCGTGAAAAGAAAGACTATTCTTATAAACCAGAGTTTAAATCAAGTAAAGGACAAGAGGGAGAAAGGAAAGGAACGTATGAGAAAGCTGAGATTATAAAAAGTCAGGATAAAAATATAGAAAGAAACCAAGATGGATACTGGAATGATAAAAGGTGTTTTGTATGTGGTCTGAAAGGACATTTAGCTTACAAATGTCTAAAGAACCAACCCAAGCAAACAACGCTTGAGCATGTAAGGAGGGTCACTAGAACTGATTTAGATGATCAGAGTGATGAAGATGATAGAAACTCCAAAAGCTCAACAAACACAAATGAAACTACCAATAAGAACACTGCCTTACCCATAAACACTGAAGAAACAGTCTACTTGTGTGGGGTAAAGACAGATAAGGTTGCTCAGGGTACTGAACTGAGAGAGGTGGTACAAATAAATGGGAGAGATACTTTAGCCATTCTAGACACAGGAGCCTCAGTAACACTGGTCAGGGAGGATTTTGTTGATAAGAAAAACCTGATTCCAGATAAGCAAATATCCTTGCAAGGTGTGTGGGGAAATTCTAAAAGAGTGCCACTAGCACAGCTAAAAATTAAATGGAGAGGAAAAGAAGACTGGTAGTATTAGGAAGAGATGTAATGGGAGCAAAAGCAAGAATTCATATAAGCACTGACTCCACTGATTTGCTACAAGTTGAAGCCAAGGAAGCAGAAGACAAGCCCCTAGGTATCCTAGCAACAGACACAATTGATACATTGCAGGAGGGAAAAAGAGAGAGACAAACTCTTGTCAATAGTATTACTGCTAAAATGTCCCAAGAAAAAGGAGGCATAAATAAAAACCCTGAGGAGTTTAAAAAAGAAATTATGAAGGATCCTGAGTTAAAGGACATAAGAGAGGAGGCCAGGCAGAATGAGATGAATGCAGAAACAAACATTTTTGCATGGGAAAATGAGTTGTTACAGAAAAGTGTTACTAACATAAAGATAACTTGTGGAAAAATAAATACTTTAGAGCAAGAAAACTGCAATCTGGACATGGAAAATAGAAAGCTGAAAAAGACTCTGGAAAAACTCAGATTTCAACTAGAGTCCTTAGAAAAACAGAATACACAAACTGATGAAGAGAATTTAGAACTCAGAACGGTTGAAACTTTGAAGAGTATAAACATCAAGATGACTCAGTTACAATTAGAAAACAAAGAACTGGAAAGTGAGAACCTACAGCTTCAGGAAAGTCTAAAGCTTAGGAAAACATCTTTTAAGAAGGCTGAACATTTAGAAGTCAGTTACCAAGGTCTGGATACAGAAAACCAAAGGCTGCAAAAAGCCCTAGAAAACAGCAACAAAAAGATGCAGCATTTAGAAATGGTGATTTATTTTGCCGTTGTTGCCTTTTTAATTGTCTTTCTACTAATGTACAGAAGCTATCAGTCAATTAGAAACAGACTTTATGTTGGAGGAGAGAAGCAACTTGCTAGTAAAGTTGCTGAACTGGTTGAAGACAAATGTAAAGTACTCAGCATGTGCAAAAAACAGTATAAAGAGTTAGGAAACTTCTTGAAGGATGCTAGCCTTTTAAATGAGTCACCCAGTGCATCTAACATGAAGAGAGCATGTAAAGAACTGAGCTCAAACCCTGTTCGCAAGAAAGAAATAGACTGTTTAGGAAAGAACAGAATATTGATAGAGAAACAACCAGAAGAAGCAAACAACGACCTAGTAGAGAAGGCCAAAGCCGAGATGACCTCAGCCCAGCAGTGGAGCATCCCAGAGAGGGAGATGACACCCCAGCAGAGGAGGAACGCAAGCTAAAGAAACCCAAGACTTTAAACCAAAAACCACAGAAGAGTGAGAAGTGGACTTAACTGGAACTGCAGAGACAATAAAACATTCCCTAAGCCGGAGAAAGCTGTACACAACTCTTCTGGAAAAGAGACGTGTTCCGCTTAAGGAGAAGTGGGGGGGGATTTGTAATGATTCCAAGTAAATGTGTGCCTGTGTCTTTAAATGCTTGGTTTGAGCTAGGTGAAGAGTGCGGGTGAGAGAGGGAAGAGTGAGTGATGTGATTGGTTGATGACTGAGAGAGTGGGCGGAGTGAATGCAGTTTAGACTGACAGTGCAGGGAGAAAAGTTTCAGTCGGAAGAGAGCAGGCTAGCTGTGTGCTGCTGCCTGAATATGTTGAAGTGTTTATGAGAGAAATATAACCTGTGCGGAACCTGAACTGAGCTTGTTTGTGAAAGGACGCTCAGTCAGGGAAAGGGAGGCCAGCTGTGTGCGGCCTGAGCAGGTTTCATATTTCTGTGAATGAGAGTCAGAGAAAGAGAGGCTAGCTGTGTGCTGCCTATATTTGAAGTATTTGTGAGAGAGAACTATTGAGTCTAGTGAAGGAGGCTAACTGTGTGTGAAGCCTTAGAAGAGATCTGTGTGAATGAGTTTATAGGAAGTAACTTTAAGAACTAAGAACTACTTTTATGAAACCAATACGCTTCTTGAAAAATAAACATTTATTTTGTTTTGTTATATCCCAGAGTAGCTGTCATTGCTGTATCCCATTCATATCCTCAGGGCCACATAGAACCACGAAGGAGCCTGACGCTTAAACACATTACCAAAGGGGAAATTTGAATAAAATATGTTGGAATAATATATTCCTGGTGGCAGCAAACTACCCAGAGGGTGTAAGGGGAAGATTAAAAGAAAAATCTACTCCAAAGAAAGTACAGGTCGTAACACCTACATTTATAGAGTCTTAAATTTTAACTGCTAGTTCAGTGACGCCATTTCTCTGTTTCATTATTTCGGTGGGTGGGTTGCACTATCAAGCATTGCAGCAGCTGCATGAAGGACTTTCTCCTCAAAGAAATATGTGAGGGGTTCCTCAAATGATGGCTGAGGAATTTTGAGGGAAATTTTAAAAGCTGTCCAAAGTAGCCTTTAAGTAACTGAGGAGAAATATGGTTTCTGACAGGTTGCCACAATGGAGTCCAGTTTCTAAACAGGCCTCCCATTTTCCCACCCAGAGTGGGGAATTACCAGCCCACAGTCCCAATTTCCCACCAGAAGGAACTGAGCAGCAGGAAAAAAAGTCCCCCTCATAGGGAAACTTTAGGAGTTTTCTCTTTTCTCTGTGCTAAAGACCGTAGAGACTTGGTGGAGGTAGCCTGTGGTGGGGGGGCTCCACATACTAACACTCTTGGAATTTTCCCTAATCTCAGTAGTAAAGGCCAGAGAGACTAGGAGAGATAGCCTAAAGTGTTGCCCAGAAGTGATATCACATCCTTACCAGGTGCTCACCCCCCAACCTTCCAGCTTCTGCTAAGGCAGAGTTCGGAATCCTAATTCTAGACAACATGCACAGTGTTTTCATAGTGGGCCGAAGGCTATGCAAAATACATGTAACCTTATGTCACCCCTTATATTGCTTTCATAGTTCGAGATGTCAGAATGGCCAGATATCAGGGATACGAAAACATTCTCTGTTTGTAAGCTTCTCATGAATCTTCTCCACAGTGATTATTTCAATGTACAAGGATACCTTTGCATTCTCCTTCAGCACAAATGGAGGTTGCAGGAATATGCTTCACCCATGCCCTTGGGTCTGCATTCAATAATTAGGGTTGCCGAGACCCTCTCACCTCCCACCGGGAGGTAGGGACAGCTGGCATTTCCCTCATGCCAGGTCCTGTTTTGTTGTGGGGATAATAGTAACATACTTTGTAAACTGCTCTGAGTGGGCATTAAGTTGTCCTGAAGGGTGGTACAAAAATCGAATGAGGAAAAAAACCTCACCTTCCTGCCTATGCGAAAAGGGTGGGATGGTCACAGGACTAGAGGAGAGGTCGATGAGAAGGGTCTGAGCGGTTTCAGAGAGGAGGGGTGGATAGAGGGAACGTGGGAGTGGACATGGAGAAAAGAACAAAGGCTTCCTGGCCACATTGCGCAGCATGACCGGGACGTACGACCCCAACAGCCACCTTGAAGGATTGCGCATACTTCTGCTTGAGAGGCTTGTCCACCCCTCCTGTGTCAAACTGGAGGCTACCAACAACATCACTCACCTTCCTGCCTTTGCGGAAAGGAAGTGAGTTGCGGGACCCGTTCGACCTACGCACAGGGGCAACACCAGGTGCCCATGGATGGGGGCGCACCTTACCTTTCCGCAAAACTGTATCTGCAAAAGCTTTTGAGCCACCCCTCGTGCCAAGAAGCAGTGGCAGCAGCAGTTCACCCACCTTCCCACCTTCCCGGAAAGCGTGGGAGGGACCCATTCCCCCCTGCCGCCCAGAGCGCCACACAGATCCTCCTCACAAAGTCCCGGACTCTGGGCAGCAGCTCTTTCTCATGGTCGAGCTCCTTGGCCAGCAACTGGTCAAGCCCATGGATCAGTGGGATGAGCTGACCCAGGCTGGCCTCGTAGGAGCACAGGAGCTTGGGGGCCGCCTTAAAGGGTTTCAGCATCCGGGACATCTGGGCAAGGACTCTCCATTCCATGGAGCTGAGGCTCAGCTCCTCTCCCCTCCTCAGAACATCCGTGGATGACTGGATGTCCTGCAACAGGTCCCTCTGCTACACCAAACGACGTATCATGTCATAGGAAGAGTTCCAGCGGGTGGGCAGGTCCTGAAAGAGTTGGTGCTCAGGGTCCCCCCCTCCCCCTGCCTGTGGAACAGCTCGTGGGAAGAATTGATGTTTTTGGGGAGCAGGAGCCTCTGCTGCCGCAGAGCCCTGTCCATTACTGCTTCCCGTTGGGCAACCGGGACAATCTTTGCACTTCCCCCCACGACCACCCTTTGCCCCCACCCGAAGCCTCATTGTGCCAGCAAACAAGAAGGAGAGAAGAGAAGGGGACAACACTGTGAGCCCTCAGCCGAGGTGCCCACTGAGCTTGGCCCCAGGGCCTGGCAGCAGCCCTGTAACCAGAGGGGATAGATCCCTATCCCACCCACCACACAGAGAAAATCCCAGCTCCAATGCACTTTCTCTGTCTCTCTCCCCAAAGGCTATCAACAGCTCTGTCCCACTCCACTGCTGGCTGAGAGTGATAGCCAGAACTGGGAGTGCAGTGCCCTTTTATAAGCAGAAGTCTGATTGAGAAATGGAAGAGGGCTGTGGTTGGCAGTCAGAACTGCCTAACAGGGTTTGCAGGGATGAGATTGGAGTTCCCGTGGCCACAGAACAGCCCCTTCCTCCCTCCTCCCCCCCGGGTGTCTGCTCCCACATTACCAATTATAACCAATTTGTAGCTCTACACTTGGAAGGAATTCCTGTCCATCAAGCTCAGTTGGGCTTTGATTGGAGTGTCTGCGGTGACAGAAGGAGTGCAGAGTTCAGGGAGTCCCTCCCTCCACCACCCCTCTGCATACCCCGCCCTATCCAATCACATCTTCTATTGTCATTCACTGGCTATTGCCATTCAGCATCTGAACTCACTCCACTCTCCAAGATATAAGGACAGATGGACTCATATTCCAGCTGTATCTGAAGAAGTGAGCTGTGACTTAAGAAGTCTCATGCCCCCACCACAATTTTCTTAGTCTTATAGGTATACAGGTGACCAATTAGATCCCACTGGACACCACAGAAAGGACTTTAAACACTTAAAAAAAAGACAGTGTTTTTTTTAGAAATTTTATTTTTTTAAAAAAATAATTAAAATGGTGCCCTGCTGGGGTAAGAAACTTTTATGGATGCATGTAATTGCTCTCCATTAATGATCTATGCCTCCCAGCCGTTCCATCGGTCTGCGCCTCCACCCAGACTAAGATCTGCCTCAGGCCCACCACAGACGTTTTCCGCAGTGGCGCTGCCCCTTTGAAACTGCCTTCTGGAGTGTTTGGGGGAAGACCACCCGGGTGTTGTGGCTTTCACGCTTCGATGCAATTGCCCTGAGAGTTGGTTGGTTCTTGTGTAAATCCCAGAAGGGGAGGTGAAACTGACAGAACCTTTGGGAGGCAAAGAGGAAATTCGCAAACCCTGTGAGGCGGGATCTTTGCTGGCTCGGTAGAGAAGGGGAATTGACAAAGCCTTCCGATCTCTTTTAAAACTCAGCTTGCCTGCTAACATTGCGACTCCCTTCACATGCTCCTCCTCTTGTAATTCGTCTCTTGTAGCTTGGCTCTAAGAGACAGACCGGGTTTCTCAAGAACGAGTCATGTCCGACTAACCTTATCTCTTTTTTTGAGAGCATGACCAGTTTGATGGAACAGGAGAATGCTGTGGATAGCGTTTATCTTGATTTCAGTAAAGCCTTTGATAAGTTGGTAAGATGTGGTTTAGTTCCTACTGCTGTTAGGTGGGTCTGTAACTGGTTGACAGATTACACTCAAAAAGAGTGCTTGTAAAGGGTTCTTCATCCTCTTGGAGAGGAACTATGAGTGGAGTTCCTCAGGGATCTGTCCTGGGCCCTGAGTTGTTCAACATCTTTAGAAATGACTTGGATGCAAGAATAGAGGGATGCTCATTAAATCTGCAGATGCTACTAAACTGCAAGGGGTTGCAAACACAGAAGAAGACAGAATCAAGATTCAGGATGATCTTGACAGAGGAGAAAACTGTGCTTAAACTTCTAAAAGGCATTTCAATAAAGGTTCATTCCACACAGCACATTTTTAGCCAGCACTTCTGGCATATTCACGCTGCTCAGAGCTGAATGGGCTTGGGCTCCAGGCATTCTGCGCTGCATGATGTCTGTTTGAAGCCATCTTTCGTAGGGGCTGAAGCCAACTTCACTTTTTAAAATATTTCAGTGCACGTGTCGCAACATATGGGATATGTTGTCATATGTTGTCATATGGGAGCCTATCCCCCACGTCTTCCTGTCTCTGTATTTGCTGATCGGGCAGTCCCGTGCCCACCATTTAATTCTGGAGAGGCAATTGGTGGCAGAGTTCTGGGGCAAAACCTACAAAGTCCTTTCCGTGCATGTTCCGCTAGCTTTGAGCAGACAGCTCTAGTGGAGTTTGAATTGTCTGCTTGATGCCAAACAGCACCTTTCTGCCAGAGCACAGTGTTCAAATGCTGCTGCCCCCCCCCAAACAGTGTTGGGGGGGGAACTACATGAGATGCCCGGGTGAGTGTCAGGTACTGCATGGTGCCCTGGGTAGTGTAATAGGAGGCAGGCAATCAGGGTGGGTGGGTGGGGGGTAGCAAGAGAGAAAAAGAATCCACAATGTGATTCTCCCCTGGGAAAGACAGTGGCGGTGGTGATTCTCTCCCTGTCTTGCAAAAAGCTACTATGGATTTCCTGCCTTCTGTTACGTTCCCCCCTCCCGAGCTCCTGGAAGAAAACCTGAGCTGAGGGTTTTTGCAAGGGGAGGAGAGAGAGAGAGAGAGAGAGAGTCCCTCTGATTGCTCTTCCCCAGTGGAGAATCACATGGCTGTTCTTTGTAAGACTACGCAACCCAGGGAATCTTGCGGGACTTGACACATGAACAACATCGGTCTGGCATCTCAGAGTTTGGCTCCGATCTTTAGGTTATCCAGTGGTCTATTTCAGATGGTGTTGATTGTGTGGGGGGGGGGAGGCTGCTGTAGTACTCGGTATTTTCTCAGTACGTTGTGTATCGAGGTAACACAGCTTTGTACAATTTCCAAGGAAAAAAATCTAACCCAATGGCCCTGAATGTACATGTGGGCAGTAGAGTTTTACTAGTCTGTATTTGCATTTTGCCCTAAGTGGAGTTGTGTAAATAATGATTTGATTGTCATGTTTGGATTTAAATGTCTAATTTGCTCTTTTGCCAACAGCATATTTGCAAAACGCTGATTCGCATGATATGGAGCAAGATAATCCACTTGGTCTGCGTCATGCAGTGATGCGTAAAGCCCAGCATTGCAATCCTAAGCAAAGTTAATCTGTAATTCTCCTACATATACAGGGATTCTGGGCAGGGTTCTTCAGTTGATCGATTATATTTGCATAAAAATAACCAACATTTGTAATCAAGGCTCTTTTCTTTGTTTTTAGATATGTCTTGTTCAGATCCCATCTTAGGACTCTCATATATCACATTGCCAATACGTCTTGTTTCACGGGTGCATGACCAGACTCACAGTCACATGTACATCAGGAAATCTCACCTTAAAAAACTTCACAATTGCTCAGCTGTGTGACGGACTACTTTGAGGGGGACAAGAAACTCCTGGTCTCCCTTCCACCCTTCTTTTGCCAGCATACAAAGCTGTGTTTAAAGTGAATTCCCCCCATGGGCAACTTACTGTGAGTCTGGTTGTACGCCTGTGACCTGACACATCTTGGCCATATTGTGTATTTAGAAGTCTATCTGGGAGGGAAGGAAGGATGCAACTTCCAAAGAGTGATCTGCCCGTTACTGTGTAATTATTTCAAAGAAGCTTTTGAAAAATCTGCTGCCTAATTGATTTACTCAAAGGGTTTCAGATCAAGTAATGTAGCTGACAGAGAAGGAATCATTCCGTACACCAAGGAACCTAACTTTCCGTACTTCTTTTTCTGTCTCAAAATTATGCATGCTACACTGTCTCAATTCCAGATCAAAACTCCACGTGCAGCTTAAACTGTACCATTGGCAACTGCACTGGGCATCCTCCAGGCTACAGTGAAATATCTTCACGTATCCCAGTAGAACTTCTCCACATTTATTCAAGCAAATAAAAAGATACAACTAGATCAAGCAGTGAGCAATGATTTCTAAGGCTTTCCATGGACTTGCGATAAAACACAATTGCAGTGTATAGTTTTTTAATTAGTTTTAATTAAAGTAGTAGTTAATTAAGTAGTAGTTTTAATTAGTTTAATTAGTTTAGAAGATTCTAGATTTGGCATGGAACCGTACGTGGTTGAGTCCACGACCTGTGGCTCCGATGATGAATCAAGTACTATCAATTCCACTTCTCCGTTGTCACCGTGTGGAGCCGGAGGCTGAGTGTGAGTTGGGTTTGATGTCTTAAAGCAATTTCTGATGTTTTGCTTCGGCCTCTGCCTTGAGATGTATTGACTTAAAGTTCCACGGCAATGGCAAATGCCTTTAGACTGAACTAAGGAGTTTCTTCCCTTATCCCCAGCTTCGCCAACCACCCGAGGTTTGTTGGAGGGTGTGTATTCAGCGTGACTGCACCAGCTTAAGGAGGATCCACAAAGAGTCCACACCTTGTTAGTTTAGCAAAGGTGTATAATACAGTTTATTTATAGGTGGATAAAGAGCAATATATACAAGTTTACAGTCCAGAGAGACAAAGTGCTTCGCCTACACCTGGACTAGCAAGAAGCCCCAACCATACTGTACATGGTAGCTATATATACATGTAGACACCCAATCAGATACATGCATGAGTTTAGCTGAGTCATTCACTTCATGGTCTCCTGACCCTTATGTTAACCATCTGACTCTATGTCACCTGATGAGTCTACCTGTCATACTGATCGTTCTGATCTAAAGCCTCTGCACACTGGCTTTTGACACTTAGATATCAACACTCCTCCAAGCCAGTATGAGAGCAGTTTAAGGCATCACGTAATCGTTCAAATGGTACAGCATACAAACTTTTAGTAAACATGTCTGCAATATTGTCACCAGATGTACATCTAAACAATCTTATGAATCCTTGCTCTACAGCACATCTTACGTTCAAATACCTGATTAATTTTTTTTTTTTTGAAAAATTTTTTATTGGGTTAGAACATTTTTATTTTTACATTACAATCAATTTTCCCCTAATTTTTCGTTTCTAACCCCCTCCCTTTCCCCCCCTTTTGTTGACTTCCAACAGCTTTCCCACCCTCTGTCCCTTTTCCCTTACTTCTATTAAATTCCTCTGTCTAAAACAGATATACATTCTCCATTATATTAAGCAGTGCATCATTAACTCCTTTAATTATTATACACCCAAACTATACGTCTTTAGATAAACAATTTATCCCATTTTCCAGTTTTGAATAATTCTATATAAACCTATATATCATAAACCATAAAAATTTCCCACATTTAAATCAAACAATTTGATTTGTTCTCTATATATTACTCATTTCAACTTTTTATGGTAATTCTATATAACTCCTCAGATACTCAATCAATTTAACTCTTCTATACATTCAGTTTGGTGCATATAAATCTTGTCAAAGAAAGAAAATATTGTTAGTTAGTCAATCCTCATGTTTAAACCTTATCATTAATTATTCTTTATCAGTTGACCTATACATATCTATATATATCTCAATCAATTAATCTAACTGCTTATAAATTCACATTTCTCTTCCTCCCCCGGTAAAGTCACCCCTCTCTTTTATACTTTTATTATATTTCAGTAGTTCTCAAACTGCCACAGTTTTCCTCCCACCTCCCATTTCTTCTCCAGGTATTGTTTCAGCTTCTCCCAGTCTGTGTTGAACTGCCCTGAGTCCAGATCTCTCAGTTTTCTTGTCATCTTGTCCATTTCAGCCATATACAGCAATTTGTAGATCCAATCTTCAATAGTTGGTACTTCTTGTACTTTCCATTTCTGCGCATACAAAAGTCTAGCTGCTGCAGTCATATAAAAAATCAACGTCCTATGATGGGCTGGAATTCCCTCCATTCCCAAGTTTAGCAGCAGGAGTTCTGGGTTCTTATTTATTTGAAACTGTAAAATTTCACTCATTTCTCTTATTATTTCCCCCCAGAACTGCCTAGCTACCTCACACGACCACCACATATGATAGAGGGAGCCCTCATGTTTCTTACATTTCCAGCATTTATTGGAAGTATTCAAATTCCCTAGCGCAATCTTCTTTGGTGTCATGTACCAACGATAGATCATTTTGAAAATGTTCTCTTTAATATTGATACATGTCGTTGTCTTCATTGTAGTTTTCCACAAGTATTCCCATGCCTCCATTGTTATTTCTTTATTGAAATTTATAGCCCATTTCACCATCTGTGTTTTAACTATCTCATCCTCAGTATACCATTTCAGCAATACTTGGTATACCTTGGATATTCTTTTCTTGTCTTCTTTAAGAAGGGTCTGCTCTAGTTCCGAGTTCTCTGTTCGTATGCCCCCTTTTGCAAAGTCTGAGTTGTATAAGTCTCTAATCTGTCTATACTGAAACCAATCATAGTTAGGTGATAGTTCCTCTTGCGTCTTTATTCTAAGTTTAGATACTTCAATCTTAGTTATTTCTTTGTACGTTAAACATTGTTGTTCATTATCCACAGCTCTCGGATCTATCACCTCATATGGAACCACCCACAAGGGGGTTCCTTCTTGTAGGTAAGTTCTATACTTCTTCCAGATTGTAAATAGACTTCTCCTTACAAAATGATGCAGGAACATCGAGTTGACCTTTACTTTGTCATGCCATAGGTATGCGTGCCATCCAAAAATTTTTTTATATCCCTCTAGGGCTAATAGTTTCTTATTCTTTAATGTCATCCACTCTTTTAGCCAAACTAGGCAGATTGCATCATGATAAAGTCTCAGATTGGGCAGTTGCATTCCGCCTCTCTCCTTTGCATCTTGTAAAACTTTTACTTTCACTCGAGGCTTCTTGCCTGCCCAAACAAAATGTGATATTTTCCTCTGCCATTTTTCAAATTGTTTAGAGTCTCTGATGATTGGTATTGTCTGTAACAAAAACATTACTCTTGGTAACACATTCATCTTAACTGCTGCAATCCTGCCCAACCATGACAGATTCAATCTATTCCATTTGATCAAGTCTCTCTCTATCTGAGTCCATAATTTTTCATAATTATTCTTGAACAAATCTATATTTTTTGCAGTCAGCTCAACTCCCAAGTATTTCACCTTACTAGTTACTTCACAATCCGTTGTTTCCATTAACAATTGTTGTTTCTGCTTAGTCATGTTTTTGCATAATATCTTTGACTTCTTTTTGTTAATGAAGAAACCTGCCAAATCTCCAAACTCCTTGATCTTGTCTATCACTTTTGGCATGTTCTCCAGTGGGTCTTCTACAATTAACATTATGTCGTCTGCAAATGCTCTGACCTTATATGAATAGTCCTTTATTTTTATTCCTCGTATTTCCTCATCTTGTCGAATTTGTATCATCAGAATCTCCAATACTAAAATGAACAACAATGGAGATAACGGGCAACCTTGTCTTGTTCCTTTACTAATCGTCAATTTTTTGGTCAATTCATCATTCACTACAATTGCTGCAGTCTGGTCTCTATAGATTTCCTTGATTGCTCTGACGAATCTTTCTCCCAGTTGTAGCTTTTCCATAGTGGCAAACATAAAGTCCCAGTTTAAATTGTCAAACGCTTTTTCAGCGTCTACAAAGAAGAAACCAACCTCTTTGTCACAACGCTTGTCGTAGTATTCAATAGCATTGATCACTGTCCTTAAGTTGTCTCTTATTTGTCTGTCTGGCAAAAAGCCTGCTTGTTCCTCCTCTATGACTTCCGAGAGCCACCCCTTCAATCTCTCCGCCAATATCTTCGCAAAAATTTTATAGTCATTATTGAGTAGTGATATAGGCCTATAATTTTTCACGCTAGTCAGATCTTGGCCCTCTTTTGGGATCAATGATATATTCGCTTCACTCCAAGTGTCTGGAATTCTTTGATCCCTAAAAACTCCGTTCATCACCTCTTTTAGGAATGGTGCCAGTTCATTGGCCATTGTCTTATAAAATTTAGCCGTAAGTCCATCTGGCCCTGGCGCCTTTCCTAGATTTGCGGATTGTATTGCCATATTTATTTCCTCATCAGTTACTTCACTGTTCAACTTATTTCTCCAAGCTTCCGAGATCTCTGGAAGTTTGGTTTTCTCCAAATATGATGCTATTGATTCTTTGTTTACTTCTTTTTTATTATACAGCTTAGCGTAAAATTTATAAAAGGCTCTACTAATGGTAGTCTGCTCCAAATACGTTTTGTTTTCTTCACAAATTTTATTTATTATTTTCTTTTCCCTTTTCTTCTTTAATTGCCATGCCAAATATTTCCCAGGTTTATTAGCACCCTCAAAAGCTTTTTGATTCAGTCTTTTAAGGTTCCATTCCAATTCTTTGTTACTCATTGCTGTTAACTGTTCTTGAAGAATTTTGATTTCCTGATGTATTTTCTTTTTCCCTGGTCTCTTTTTTAACTGTACTTCTTTGGCCTTTATTTTCTCCTCAATCTCTTGTCTTTTCTCCTCTTTCTTTTTCCTTGCTCTACCATTTAAGTCCATTAGTATGCCCCTTACAACCGCCTTGTACGCGTCCCAAACTTTACTGGTTGGTACTTCTTTATTCACGTTGTATTGTATAAAAAACTTAGTCTCTCTTCTCAGTGTTTCCATATTCTCACTTTCCTGTAACAGGTCCTCATTTATTCTCCAGGCTTTCCTTTTTCTCCTTTTTCCAGATTTCCACATAATTGGGTTGTGATCTGAGCCTACCATCGGCATTATTTCTACCTCCTTAGTCCATAGCGCTAAGTCCTTTGAGGCCCAGATCATATCAATTCTTGATAATGTAAGATGCCTTGCAGAATAAAAAGTAAACTGTTTGGTTTTAGGATATTCTCTCCTCCATACGTCTTCGAGAGTCTCTTGTTGAATCAACTCAAAAAAAAGCTTTGGCAATAGTCCTCTTTTCTTTTGTGCTTTTGTAGTCTTTTTGTCTAGTTCCAAATCTGTCACTCCATTGAAATCTCCAGCAAGAATTATCTGGTCATATACAAGATCGTCTAGGTGCTTCCTTAAGTCCTCAAAGAAGCTTTCCTTTGCACCGTTAGGTGCATAAAGTCCGACTACCAACACTCTCTTTAAGTTCCAATTACATTCCACTGCTACAAATCTAGCTTCCACATCTCTCATAACAAATTTTGGCTGCAGCTCCTCTTTTATATACAACACCACTCCTCTTTTTTTCTTGTTGGAAGCCGCTACAAATTCTTTGCCCAATTTTCCAGATTTTAAATATTTTACATCCTGTTTTCTAATGTGGGTCTCCTGCAAACAAACAATATCACATTTTTGTTTTAGTAGCCAATGAAAAATATTTTTTCTCTTATTCGGTGAGTTTAGTCCATTTACATTCCAAGATAATACTTTACACTCCATATTCATGGTTTTGTTGGTAAGTCTTTTTCATTGTCCTTGATAAATCTCTCCATCTCCCGCTCAGATCTGATACGTTTTTTTGCCCCTCCAAACTCAAAGGACACTCCTTCCGGTAACTCCCATCTGTATCTGATATTCATGTCCTTCAAAGTCTGAATTAGCACTCTATATTTTTTCCTGTCCAATAACACTGATCTGGGCAGTTCCTTCATTATAATAATCGTCTTGCCATCAATCTCCAATGGATCTTGAAATTGTTTGGTCACAATCCTCTCTTTCATATTTCTAGTTGTAAACTGCACAATCACATCCCTTGGTAGTTTCCTCTGGGTTGCAATTCTCGAGTTCACACGATACGCCACATCTAGGATAGCCACAATTTCCTCCTCCTCCTTCCCCAGGTAATCAGCCAACACCTCAGTCATCTGTTCTTGCGCTGACTTCCCTTCCACTTCTGGCAGACCACGAAAACGAAGCTGCTTCTCCATGTGTTTAGTTTCTGCAACTGACATCCTCCCCTTCACCAGCCTCATCTCTGTTTGTTGCGTGTCTATTAAATTCTCCATCGCGTCTTCTACTGTTTTAACTCTCTGCTGCGTTCCTTGTAATTCACTGCTAATCGTTTCCACACCTTTTTTCACTTCTGACAGCTCCGACTTTACTGTCTGTGTAACTTCCTTGACCTCTTTAATAAGCTCCAATTTCGTGTCCTTAAGTTCTTTCATCATGTCTATAAGTTTTTTGTCCAAGTTTTCTATTGCCGATTGCCACTCTTTTTTCGACATCGTGGGGCTTGCTTTAGCTCGCTCCCACGAATCTGCTCTCTTCCTCAGCTCCGTGGCGTATAATTAAACGTTTTCCTTTTTTTTTTAAATGTCCCAATCTTTGCCAAAATTAATTTTTTATATCCAAAATGTCGGGCGTCTTTTCTCTGTGGTTTCTCTATGTTATTATAATCCAAGATGGCCTACTTCCTCTTCCGCTGAAGCCACGACCCTTCCACTTTCAAAGATGGCGATTCCCCACTTCCTGTCCTTTGGCAAGGGCCGCTTCCCTCCAGCCACTCTATTGTTGTTACGCACTTCCTGTCTCCCGTCTTCCCACAGCAGGTCTCGCGATGGTGTCTTTTTCCCACAGCTCCAAAACCACAGGTATTCAAAACAATAGTCCGATTTTTGTAATAACTTCTTTAAACTTAGTCTCTTTTAAAATACAACTCCTGCCGAGTCTTCACCTCCTTTTCGCTAGTCTGTTGCAGTTTAAAAGTCTACTTTCTTTCCTCTCTGTTTTTATCAATCTGTCCCGTTTCAAGAGATAGCGATCTTTACCTTCTCTCCAGCTTTCTCGGGTTGTAATCGCTGTTTCGATCTTAAATTCTCCTCTCGACTTCCCTCCCCGATCGAAGCTTGGGTATGTAGGTCTTATGCCAGCCGAATTGGCCCCAAAATTGCCGCAGAGATTATAGCCGACCCGTCGCAAGGTGGGACCTCAAGGATCGGGGGGGAGACTCCTTGTGTAGAGCCCCCCCTCGTCCGAGATCTAACTCACCCTAGGGTCTTGAGCGTTCTTTGCCTGCTCCCCGCCTGAGAGCAGTCGGCCGCGGGTTATTTTCACCCCTCCGGCCGGTTAAAACGGCAATCCGGTCAGCTCCACAAATGGAGCTGCGTTAGACCTCCATGAATCCCAAACCGGAAGTCGTTCAAATACCTGATTAAGATGTGTTTACTGCGTGTTTTGGTTCCACCATCTTGGGCTAACTGTTGTGCTGCTGTATTATCTCCATAAACAGCAATAGGTACTGCACAATGCAGTTTCATGTCAGACATGAGCTGTTGTATTACTTCCAGCTCTAAGATACCTTGACTCATGGCAGCGACCTCTGCCTCACACGATGAATGTGCTAACAAAGACTGTTTTAATGTCTTATGTGCAATGAGAGCACCTCCTACAAATATGGCTAGTCCTGTAGTGGATTTACCGTCAGGGCGATCTGCCCAACTAGCATCACAAAACATAGTGATCTGCATAGGTTCAGTGGCTTTTAGAACCAAAGAGAAATTGAGAGTAGCCTTAAGATATTTCAAGACGCGTATTGCTGCTATCCAATCCCTATGGAAAGGCTTAGCACACCTTTGGCATAGCATGTTTACTGCTTGTGTTATATCTGGACGGCCCCAACATGAGAGATACAAAAGACTGCCCACCAATGACTGATATCTTTGTACATCTTCCCAGGGAAAATCATCTGGCTCCCTGATATACCCTGTAGTCATAGGAGTGGACACACCATGTGCTTCAGTTAATCCATACTCTGAGAGCAACGTTGTAATTTTATCTCTCTGATTCAGTTGGAAAAATCCATCCTCAGTTTTGGACACTTGCACTCCCAAATAATTGGAGATGGGACCCAAATGTTTCACTTTGCAAATATCTTTAGCTATTTGTTTAAACCAACATAATTGTTCTTCTGTTTCATATGTACACAATATGTCATCTACAAAAATAAGGAGTTGGACTTCTGAACCTCCTACCATTTTTGTAAAAATGCAGGCATCACCTTTGCCCTGCTCAAAACCTGCTGCTTTTAGTGATTGTGACAGGTATTGAAACCAAGCTCGTGCTGATTGACGCAACCCATACAAGGCTCGGTTTAGTTTGAGCACCATATGTTTATTTGACACCTCATACCCTGGTATCTGCTCCATGTATAAACATTCCTGTATAGGAGCATGGAGATAGGCTGTACAGACATCAAAATGATCTATGTTTTTGTGTTGAGCCCCTGCCTTACATAAGGCTAATTTTACTGTTTCAGGCCTAACAGTAGGAGAAAATACCTGGTCATAGTCTTGGAATTGTACCTGAGAGAAACCACGGGCTACTAAGCGAGCTTTCCTCTGCACATTACCTGAGGGAAGTCGTTTCACCTTATACAGCCACCTACAACCAATAATATTTGTGTCTTTTGGCTTAGGTACAACTGTGAACACTTCATGGTCAGTTAGAGACTGATATTCGGCCTTCATGGCCTCGAGCCAAGCCTTTTTCTCTTCCCCCTCATAAGTGAGAAGCTCAGAATAATTAGCTGGCTCTTTAGCCAGCACACAGTTTGCTGCAGCTTCAAAACCATACCTTTGAGGTGGGACACCTTTATTAGGACGACTGGACACACGTATAGGAGGACTAGACCTCTGTGCGTCCTGTGTTACCTGCCTGGCTGGAGAACTAATCTCCTCTTTCACACTCACGTCCCCCTCTGGACTTGTTTCAGGCATTTCATCGGTAACTGGCAACACAATCTGGCTTTCACTCTCATACCCGTGAAGCCTTTTCCAACTTGCATGCTCACATATACTAGCAGACCTGCTGTACGATACCTTTTTGTTTTCATTTGTAAACCTGTAGGCCTTCATGCCACTCTGGTATCCAATGAATATCATCTTAGAGGCTTTTGGGCCCCCTTTTCTCCGCTGTTTTAAAGGGATATGCACCCAAGAAGTCATGCCAAACACCCTTAGTAACTTTAGGTTAGGGTCCCTATTGAAAAGTAACCTAAAAGGTATTTCATTCACAGCACGGGACCACAGACGATTTACCACATAACAGGCACAGATAATTGCCTCAGCCCAGTAAGTTTTTGGCAAACCAGCATCAGCTAACATAGCAGCCATTTTTTCTTGTATAATGGCACCATGCCTTTCTGCCAGACCATTTTCTTGTGGCACACTTGTATTTGCTACCCTGTGCAAAACACCATATTTATCACACCAGTGAGAGAATTGTGCAGACATGAATTCCCCCCCTTGGTCAGACTGGATGGCCTTTATGTCCAGCCCCAACTGTTTTTGTACCCTTTTTGCCCAAACCTTAAACAAATCAAACGTTTGAGACTTGTGTTTCATAACATACAGCCATGAGTACCGGCTAAAATCATCCGTTAGGACCAGGGCATAACAATTTTGAGAATGGCTTTTGGGGAATGGACCAATCAGATCCATGTGTATTAATTCAAGTGGCTTTGTAGACACCCGGCCACTTTTCTTAGCTACAGGGAATGCCTTTGTTTTGACTGCTTTGCAAACAGTGCAGTCTAGGAACTCTGAGCAGCTTGACACCTTTTCTCCCTTCAGGAGTGTTAGAGTTTTGTTTATAACCCCAAAGCTAGCGTGCCCTAAACGCCTGTGCAATAAATGCACACAATTGTCATGGCTACACTTGTTTGTAACCGTGTCAGCCTTTGCCTGCCTATTCTCTACAATATAAACATTGTTTCTCAGTTCCCCAGTAACCAGAACTTTGCCAGCTTTGCTTATTTGGCATTTGTCCCCCACAAACCGGACCTCAAACCCCTTTTGGGTCAACCTACTTACTGATAATAGATTATGGTCCAAAGAGGGAACACAATATACAGGCGCAAAGTCCTCCTCCAGAGCTGTAAACCGTACAGCTCCCATGGCACTGACTGGAGATTCTCTCCCATCTGCCAACAACACGGACTGCAGGTTGCTTCTTTGTAAATCATACAGCACCTCCTCAGATCGGGAGAAGGAATCGGTAGCGCCACTGTCAACTGTCCACTGGGAATGCGTATTTACAGTAGATGCAGTGACCAGCCTCGCATGTTGATCTGGAAACCGAGGCTCCTGTACACGTCCTTGCTTCTGCTTCTGTTGTTTTCTTCTCCTGTCCGGGCAAAACCGACGAAGGTGAGAAGTGGAGCCACAGCTGTAACATTTTCTCACGGCTGCTGCTGACAGCTGGGTGACCTCACGCTGCTTGTTAGCAACTCCTCCGCCGTCAGTAGCTGAAACCCCTCGATGGGCCCCTCCGTCTGCTCGTTGCTCCGTCCTTGAATGCCAGCCTCCGTATGTTGAAACACGAGCCTCTTCCTCAAGAAGACGAGACGTAACATAGGAATAAGTGAGTTTATCTGGCTCCAGGCTCTCAAGGCTTGCAATAAGAGGAAAATATACATCAGGCACACTTGATAATAGAATGTATGCCTTGTCAGAGTCCTCCGTGGGCTTTCCACGAGCAGCCAGTTGCTGGAAACATTCCGTCAAACTGTTTATATGCTTCTGCATGCTCTCCCCCGGCTTGAGAGCAAGTCTGTAGAGGCGACGTGTCAGCATAATTAATGACCCTGCAGATGTTCTTGCATGGATCAGCTTCAAATCTTGCCAGGCCTTTGATCTAGTAGCCGAGTCCCTGATGTGAAGCAATTGGTCATCTCCCACAGCCAGCACGATATGAGCTAAAGCACGCTCATCTGCAATCTTTTCCGCATCATTGGGGGCTGCTGGGGGGTTGCTGACACTTTTCCACAGCCCCTCTCTCTTTAGAAAATGCTCCATACGCAACGACCAAATGGAGTAGTTCACGGAGGTCAGCTTCTCCACCAACACGACCGTACTCTGTGCCATACTTGCTTCTGCACCGGTCTGAGGGAGCTCGTTTGCCTCCTCCTCCTCCTGGTCACTGACACTTTCCACCGCCAATAATTCCTCCTCCGAGGGATCGCGGCCGTCAGGTGCCAACATCCACCACCAACTCTGTTGCGTCTCTACTTCAGTAGAGCCTCCTCAGCAGCCTCCTTGGTGCAGTCTATCTGGGCCCATAACCCTGTTGGAGGGTGTGTATTCAGCGTGACTGCACCAGCTTAAGGAGGATCCACAAAGAGTCCACACCTTGTTAGTTTAGCAAAGGTGTATAATACAGTTTATTTATAGGTGGATAAAGAGCAATATATACAAGTTTACAGTCCAGAGAGACAAAGTGCTTCGCCTACACCTGGACTAGCAAGAAGCCCCAACCATACTGTACATGGTAGCTATATATACATGTAGACACCCAATCAGATACATGCATGAGTTTAGCTGAGTCATTCACTTCATGGTCTCCTGACCCTTATGTTAACCATCTGACTCTATGTCACCTGATGAGTCTACCTGTCATACTGATCGTTCTGATCTAAAGCCTCTGCACACTGGCTTTTGACACTTAGATATCAACAAGGTTCGCTTCTGGAGTGTGTAAGGTTAGAATTTCTCCTGCATAGAGGATGACATTCTGTATCAGCAAACATTCTCATTGGGTAGATCAAAAGTTTTTCTAGATGACCACGTCTTTTTAAGAGCAGTGAAGGAAATTTGTCTGACCCAAAGGAGATGACAATTCTTTTCAAAAAACTCATGCTTGGCAGCCAATAGAGATCTTCAATATCGAGATCAGTACATTTGCAATTCAAGATCTGGCTAAGAGAGAGTTTAACTGCCCTCTTATTACTCCATCTGCCAAAATTTGCTCTCTGATTTCCTATCAATATAGCCACTTTCCTTGGCTGAAGACCTCGAGAAGATTTGCAAAAGGATTCCTGAAGGATTAAAGGCTTCCTTTGAGAATTTTGTGATGCAGGATCGCTCTTCATGACTTCGGAGTAGAGCTTCCTTGATATTACACAGGGCGCTTTAGCGTCACCTGTTTCCTTCTCCTGGGTCTTAACTTGCATTTCCTTATTATCATGCCTTGGGGAATGAATAAGCAGCTTCTTTGAGAGACGATTTAATGTTGTTTTAAAAGAGTCAAGTTTTCCATTTATTTGCTCCAGTTTACTGAAGAAGTTTGCAACCGTCTCAGTAATTACTGAGGTCTGCTTAGCTAAAAGTTCCAACACGTTTACTTTATTTTTTGAGCCTAAAACCTCCTTCCTTGAGGAAGGCTCAACACTTGTTGGAGGTAATTTCACAGCAGACGGCTGCCGAGCTGTATCCTCCTCGTCTGGCCGGGAGAGTTCTTGTTCACATAGATATTCTTGATCTGTATCTAAAACTAAAAACCTGTTTGAATGGGGAAAGATATTTAAGATAGACTCTGGGTTTTCTGTCAAGAACAAATCCATCTTCAGTTGTTTACCAGCAGTTTTCTCAGCCTCCTCAGAGAGGGAGCGGCGGCGTTTTTTGGCTCCCATCCGTTATGCTTATCAGTCTCTGAGAAACCTTCACTCCCTTTTCACTGCCACTCCAGCCAGAGACCAAACTTGTTAAGTCAAAGAGAGACAGCTGAACACAGAAGACCAAAACAAAAACAGCGGCGTAGGTAAAATTTTTAAAATGTCCTAGTAAAAAGTTAATTTGAACCTGCTTATCTGGAGCCTCTTGCAGATAAATCATGCTGCCGCCCGTGGAGGTCCTCTGGTTGCCACCAGTGGGTGGTGTTGACAGCAAGCTACACATGATGGCAGCCGCTCCAGAGGTCGGCCGTGAAGTGGATGGTAGTGCCTTTGGCGTCTGACAGCTCCCTGAGCACCATGTCTCACACGGCAGGCAGGCAGAGGGCAGGCTGGACTTGCTGCCCGATGGTGCGTCATGGCGGCATGGACAACAATGGGGCAAAATGCTGAAGCAGCCTTGGGAAGCCCACGCCCTCCATCGTCACCGCCACCACAGCAACGCCCGGCTCCTGAGCCTTGACCTCACCCTCTTCTTTTTTGTTAATATAGTTTTTTAAACTAGTTTTGGAATATAAACAAGTATTAGAAAGTAACATAAGTTATATAGGGGAAAGGGTAGACTGGGGAAACGGAAATGGGGTAAGAAGGGGGAAGAAAGGGAATGTCTCACAATAGCCTCTAAAATATCTTACAATATTCTTGTTAAGTACGTTGTAGTGCTTATAATAACTCATATAGTTTCTTTTATGCTTTATAAAGAAAAGGAGCTACGTCATTATTATTCCTATTTGTTGTCATTCCAATGTTGTCATTTGAGTTAGTTGTTCATGGTTTTTTTCCTGCTGGGTATCTCCTTTTTCACGTTGTTGCCAAATGGCACTCTCTTTGTGAGAGGCATCGTATGGCCCCTTATGGAGAGCTCAGGTAAGCTTGCCAGGGGTTCCTCCTCCTGCGGCTGCCTCGATGTCTGTCTCCGCAAAGCAGACTTTGGGGGTTCGATTTGGGGCAATTGATTTGGCAGCGATTTTTTAATTTCTTTTGGTTGTGCTGGGGGTAGAGGAGGCAGAAAAGTGCTTGGTGTTTTTTGCACTAATTCTGGCAGGTGGAGTCTCTGTTGTTCAGTCCGACTCTTCACCTGGGTGACCTTTCGAGGGCCTCTTTTCATCCCGCTGCTTCCCCCAGCTGCAGCCACTGGCTCCGTTGGCAGAGGCTTTGCCCATGGAGAATGGGAAGTGGATGGGGTCCCTTGCATGCCTGGACGCCTGGTTTCCCCTTGCTTCCCTGGGCAGACACCCTTTGGCTTCTCTGGGGCTCTCTGTGTGACCCTGGGCCGTTGCGGGGACGCTTCTCCCGTTGATGGAAAATGGGGTTCCTGCCGCTGCCGCAATCTCTGGTGGTGTTTTTGCGGATGTGCTTTCATTTTGGTGGAAAGGGAGTCGAGGTCAGGAGCATCCTGAAGAAACCTGGGAAGCCCCCAGGTGTGTCCCGGGCTGTCCGCCAGGCTCCGAGGGGCCAGATATGTTCCCAGTCTCGCTCCCGCTACAGTCCCTTTGTCCGGTGGGACTGGGGCGAAGCCAGGCACGGATTCCTGGGAGAGGGACAGCAACTCCCACTCTTTCTGAACCCTGTTCTGCATAATCTGGAACTCCAGGAGGTCCCAGGCCTGGTCCGTTCGGAACTTTGCTGCCCTTCGCCTGTGCTGGGTGGTCTTGTGCGGGGTCTTTTCCCCCTCCCTCTTTGCTCCATTTTGGGGCTTGTTGTTTGAGGAGGATCCTTTCTTCAGGGGGTGTTGTTTGGACCCCCCCTCCTCTGCTGGAGCTCTCCCGGGGGAAACTCTTCTGCCCGAAACATTAAACTGTAAGGCTTCAGCCTGGCTCTGGGGATCGTTGCTTCCGTGTGAAGGGGGCTCAGGGGGAAGAAACATGTCCTCCGGCTGCTGAGCCCTCTGGGGAATGTCCCGCCCGTGTGCTGCAGTTGGACTCCCGAGACGTTCCTCCGGATGCCTTTTTGCGGCTGCATCCCGGATCGCCAAGCTCTGGTGGGCAACACTTTTTTCTCTGCCGTTTCCAAGGGACCTGAGGACAGTGACGGGCAATCCCAGATGGCACCGTGTTCTCTTCACCAACACGTGAGATTTCAAGCTTGCAACTGCCATCTCTTCTAGAAAGGGAGTGCCCACCTCTGCACATTCCGTCCCCTGGGCCTCTCCGGCTCCCGCTGGCAAGCGTGTTGTTCTCCTCAGCAGAGAAGTTTGGGCATGGTGTTTTTTCTGACGAAAACTTCCCTGGTGCTCTGAAGAGGCCTTGCTCTCAGTCCAGGAGGACTCCTTGTTCTCCTCCTGCTGTGTGAAAGCCATCTTAAAGCCAGGGGTGGATATGCAGAAGGAGGCCAAATATTTCTGCTTCACATTCAGGTCTAATAGGTCCAGTGCAGCTGGAGGCAGAAAGGACAGGGACGGAGTTCGGCTTCTGGGGTCTTTCTGGCCAGCATGGACCATTTTAGGAAGGGGAGTCTTTCCCCAGCCAATGGTCGCTGTCTGTGGCTGACTCACTTCCAGTCGTGTCTCAAGGTACTTTCTCTTGAGGTGACCTTCCAGAGCCTTCAGCTGTGAAGAGACGTATTTGGTCATCCTGCCCGCCCAGAATGCCTGTTGACTTCCTTCCATTCCGGAGCTTGCCTGGAGAGGTTGCTCTTCCGTGGAGCTCAGAGGACGCGGAGACTTCCCCAAGGAAAAGGACAGAAGGAACAGCTTCAAGGATTCCAAGAGGCTGCACATGGCCCGGAGAAGGAATGCCAGCTCCTGATGCAGCACAGAGGTGTCAATCACAGCCTTAGAAAGACAGGGCAGCATGGGCGGGCCTTGCATGAATCCAGGGAGCGACTTCTTAGAAAGACAAGGCAGCAGGAGTAGGGCTTGCACGAAGACAAGGAGCAACTCCTGCACAGGGGCAGGCAATCCCCATTCATGCGGCATCCTTATCTTCCTGAGGTGTAGTTCTAAGGTCGCTGGGTGCAGGCCCTGGAAGAAGGGCGAGCGTCCTTCTGGGAGTCCAGAGGCAGTGCTTGGGGGTTTGTCTGGGTGTAAAGAGAGCCTGGGCTCCATCACATCGAGGGCCGCCATGTAGCGTGGAGATGCCTGATGGCGACCTTGCAAGGCCAGTTCTAACTGATCCGTCTCCTCCGTGCTGAGGCTTGGGAAGGAGGCGTGCTGGGCTTCCATGTCCCTGTGGCCTGGGGGGATCATCTTGGGAAGAGGCTGCCTCAGGGACCACAAGGCGTGCCCCCAAGAAAGTCCGGGGACAGCAGGGGAAACCTCCAAATGCGCTTCCACAGGTTTCTTAGCCAGGTGCTGCTGCAGCTTCTCCAAGCTCGCCCCTTTTAGCACGGAGCCTTGACATGTCTGACACGGGACTGCACCCACGTCCCTTTGGGCCTCCTTATTGTCCTGCTCCCTCTCTATCACGCAGTGCAGTGCCTCATGCAGTGCATGTTCACATGCGATGCACGCTGGGCCATCCTTACGGAGCAGTTGACGAATGAGAGGCCAGCGATCCTGGGCTGCAGGCGTTGCGGAAAACCTTCGCAGGCTGATCCCTGCAAGAGACAAGGAGACGCCGGTTAGTTGTGTCTCTGCCCTAGACGCGCCCTTAAGAAAACCAGGAAGTGCCTTGATTGACTTGTTTTGTTTTTCAGTTTAATTTTCAGGAAATAATCATATTTCAAAAGCAGATGACCACAGATCCAGAATATTCAATTTACAATGCGAATTAAAACAGGAAGAAATTGAAAAAATATAAATCTCACATTTAGTAGCAGGTTTTTCAATCCCCTAAATTTATCCCGTACGGGAAATAGGGAAATAGTAACAACATTGAATGATGAAAACAAAATAACAGCAAGAAACAATTACGGAAGAAAACCATACAAACAGCCCAATAATGAAACAGTCTCTTTTGGAATTATACAGAAATGGGAGAACCGGAACCCACTTCCCTGTGCAAGCCTAAGCCCCTCATTTCCCCCCTTCCTCCCACGAAACCCGGTTTGTCAAGGGAACTGAACTGTCAAAGGGTCAGAATGAGCTTGTTACCTGGTTCCAAGCCGACAACACTGCCCCAGAGAACAGGGACCTCCACAAAAAGGAATATAAAACTACACAGTATCATTTCTGTTTGTGTGAAAAATGCACACACAACCGACAACTAAAGAGTTGTGCTCCCAGCACTGGCTGGCTTTCAGATAAGAGCAGACTCCTAGGGAAATTAGGGAGTACCTCACAAAGGAGCAAAGTTGGGTCTCCCTGGAGCTTCTGTGACCTCAGCCAGAGGCAGGGCTGGCCATGGTGGGCCCAGCAGGCACGCAGCTGCCTCTGTTGGAGCCCCTTCGGGATGTTTCGTCATTTTGTGCAAGTGTACCGACCAGGGCTGATTTTGCACGGCTTACCTGAAGCTGGAATGTTGCGGGACGTTGCGGAATATGCCGGCAAAACTGCGAAAGATCGCGTTTCTCACTTGATTCATTTCTTGTGTTGTCGCGCGAAACTCGCACAAGAAAACGCAATCTTTCGTGTTATTGCCAGCATGTTCTGCAACGTCCCGGTTTCAAGTAAGCCGTGTGGAATCAGCCCAGCATGACACAAGATCAAACAAGAACAGTTCTGCATCCGTAGGGCCAGTCCAGGCGGGACTCAGCCAGGCTACCTATGCTGATCCATGCAGCTTTAACCTCAGTGCTGGACTACTACAACACACTCTGCTAGGGCTGCCTTTGCAGAGAAGCAGACATCAACAGAGATAGAACCCAACTGTTTGTCTGTTCACTATGGGTTGCAGATCTGATCCTGCTACGCCTATCTGCTACCTGTTTGTTTCCAGGATCCATATCCTTAAAGGGCTGTTTTCCCCAAGATGAACCCATGTGCCACTTCTGAGCCTCCCAGCCATTCCTTCGGTCTGCGCCTTCACCCAGACTAAGATCTGCCTCAGGCCCACCACAGACATTTTCCGCAGTGGCGCTGCCCCTTTGAAACTGCCTTCTGGAGTGTTTGGGGGAAGACCACCCTGGTGTTGTGGCTTTCACGCTTCTATGCAATTGCCCTGAGAGTTGGTTGGTTCTTGTCTAAATGGAGGTAACACAGCTTTGGACAATTTCCAAGGAAAAAAATCTAACCCAATGGCCCTGAATGTACATGTGGGCAGTAGAGTTTTACTGGTCTGTATTTGCATTTAGCCCTAAGTGGAGTTGTGTAAATAATGATTTGATTGTCATGTTGGGATTTAAATGTCTAATTTGCTCTTTTGCCTCCAGCATATTTGCAAAACGCCGATTCGCATGATATGGAGCAAGATAATCCACTTGGTCTGCGTCATGCAGTGATGTGTGAAGCCCAGCATTGCAATCCTAAGAAAAGTTAATCTGTAATTCTCCTACATATACAGGGATTCTGGACAGGGTTCACCTGCTGATTTGCAAAAAAATAACCAACATTTGTAATCAAGGCCCTTTTCTTTGTTTTTAGATATGTCTTGTTCAGATCCCATCTTAGGACTCTCATATATGATATTGCCAATACATCTTGTTTCACGGGTGCATGACCAGACTCACAGTCACATGTACATCAGGAAATCTCACCTTAAAAAACTTCACAATTGCTCAGCTGTGTGACGGACTACTTTGAGGGGGACAAGAAACTCCTGGTCTCCCTTCCACCCTTCTTTTGCCAGCATGCAAAGCCGTGTTTAAAGAGAATTTCCCCCATGGGCAACTTACTGTGAGTCTGGTTGTACGCCTGTGACCTGACACATCTTGGCCATATTGTGTATTTAGAAGTCTATCTGGGAGAGAAGGGAGGATGCCAGTTCCAAAGAGTGATCTGCCAGTTATTGTGTAATTATTTCAAAGAAGCTTTTGAAAAATCTGCTGCCTAATTAATTGACTCAGGGTTTCAGATCAAGTAATGTAGCTGACAGAGAAGGAATCATTCCGTATGCCAAGGAACGTAACTTTCCGTACTTCTTTTTCTGTCTCAAAATTATGCATGGGGGCTTGGGGGCTTCTGTGGCCATCCAAACTTCTCCGCATCCTCTGATGGTGCCTCTAAAGAGAAAAAAGTAACAGGAGGGCAGAAGTGACATAGATGCTTAAAGCTGCAAAACACCCAAGTCCTACCAGAGCAAGCACAGGTATCACAGACCTTGTTTGATTGATGTCAGATACATTTTTATTTCTGAAGACATGAGAAATGTTCCCATTATGCCATATTTCAATGTCACTCCACATGTAGGGCAGGCTGCTTGCTAAAGACAAAACCAGAGAAACTGGGAGCCAGGTGGATACCAGTCCGGAGAGTCTTCGTTTCAAGTAGATGAAGAAACGGTGACTGAAGTCTGCAATCTTCACACAGTAGCAGTTGCACAAGGATGCCGTGAGCCAGAAGTTCCAAACGATGAAGTACCAGAGGATGAACATAAGCACTGTGAAAACAGGGCGTATCTCAAAAATCCAAGGACAGAATTTGGTCAGGATACACCACCCTATTGCAACGCACTCAACAGATATTCTGATTCTCCCTTGTAAGGTCAAGATCTGAATCTGAGTTTCAGATTCAGTATGCTTTCCCCTAGTATGGTGATACGGAAATCACTACTTTGTATATTTTTCACCCCATGGGAGAATGCGTTTTGTTACTCACTATTTTGTTGTAAATGCGATCTCTATTCATTTTCCGAGTTTTGGAGTCATATAAGCACAGTTATTATTATTATTCGGATTTGAGCAGGACGGTTGTTTCCAAAAGCTCAGTTCTCTGGTGGAGCTTTTGCTGGTGGAGAAGGGCTTTCCGGTTTTCCTTCCACCCCTTTTTTGCCAGCAGACAAAGTATTGTTCAAGGTGAGTCCCCCCCCCCCGGTTGCTCAGCTATGACCTAACACATGTTGGCCATATCCTGTATTTAAGTCCTTGACACATCTACACATCTTGGCCATATCATGTATTTAGAAATACGTTTGGGCGAGAAGGGGAAATAGATCTTCCAAAGAGTTATCTGCCACTTACTGGTTTATTATTTTTAAAAAGTTTTTAAAAATCTGCTGCCTAATAAATTTCGGGGATATTTTTATCAAAGTGTTTCAGAACAGGTAATGTAAGCTGACATACAAGGCATCATTCCTTACATCAAGGAACCTAACTTTATGTACTTCTTTTTCTGTCTCAAAAGATGCATGTTAGACTGTCTCATTACTCCAATTGTAGATCAAAGCTCCACATGCAACTTAAAATGTACCATTGGCAACTGTACTGTGTATCCTTCAGGCTACAGTGAAACATCTTCATGTATTCAAGTAGAACTACTCCACGTTTATTCTAGTGAACAAAAAGTAGACCTAGATTTACCAGTGAGCAATGATTTCTAAAGTGTTTGATTAACCTGAGATAAAACACAATTGCATCATGTGTGGTAATCATCTAACTAGCATTTCCTTTGTACTTGGCAAAACACAAAGCTGTACAGAACTCATTTTTTAATTTTGAATTGCCCAATATGGCTATCAAAGACTCTAATAAAAGGCAGGTATCTAGAACAGATACAGCAACACGATCAGCAATTCTGTTTCTTTTCAAGTCACCCAACAGCTCCAGTAGAATAGATAGGAAAGCACCAACATTGTTGATGAGAAGGGACAATATAATTATTACTGCCTTGAAATGGGCTTTGGTTTGGGGGCTTCTGTGGCCATCCAAACTTCCCAGCATCCTCTGATGGTGTCTCCAAAGAGAAAATAGTAACAAGAGGGCAGAAGTCGCACAGATGATTAAAGCTACAAAACACCCAAGTCCCAGCAAAGCAAGCCCATGTGATGCAGTACTTGCTTGGTTTACATCAGATGCATTTTTATTTCTGAAGACATTAGAAATGTTCCCATTATGCCATATTTCAATGTCACTCCAAATGTAGGGTAGGCTGCTTGCTAAGGACAAAACCAGAGAAGCTAGGAGCCAGGTGGATACCAGTCCGGAGAGTCTTACTTTCAAGTGGACGAAGAAGGGGTGGCTGAAGTCTGCAATCTTCACACAGTAGTAGGTGCACAAGGAAGCTGTGAGCCAGAGGTTGCAAACAATGAAGTTCCAGAGGATGAACATGAACACTTTGAAGACGAGGTCTATCTCAGCAATCCAAGGATAGAATTTTCTTAGGCTATACCATGTCATGGAAACACACCCAAAACATATTCTGTTGTTCCCTTGTAAGGTCAAGATCCTGTCAGTGAGGGTCAGGCATTTCTTGTTCATCCAGTCCCTGAAGTTGACAGCCAGTATGAATACGTCCATCCACATTCTTCCTAAACTGAAAATAATTCCAACCAGAAATAAAATTGTGTCCCTGTAAAGTAAGTCTCCTGTTGCGTTGGTGTCCAAACCGCTTCCCATTTTTCAGGTTGTTTAGGTGGCCTCTTTTGAAGAAGGCACACTGGGGGAAAGCTGACTGAATCTGACCAGACAGTAATTCCAAACACCCCAGATGTCCGAGCGGGTAGAAACTAAGTTACAGATTCAGTATGCTTTCTCCCAGTATCAATTATATGGAAATCACTACTTTGAATATTTTCCATCCAAAGACAAACATGGTTTTTTTTATAGATTTAATGTAAATATGATCTCTCTTTGTTAGGGGAAATTTTTTTAATAGTACTCTGCTACCAATTATAAATTCCCCTGCTACTACTTACCCAAATATATTCTATGAGGCAAAAGTGGTGTACTTTCCCCCACCTGAGCAGTGGGGTTCATGTAAGGTTGCCAAATTTGGGTTAGGAAATTCCTGCAAGTTTGAGGAAGGGGCCTGGGAAGGGCAGGGATTGGGGCGGGGAGGAACTGCAGCAGGGTATAATGCCCTAGAGTCCACCCTGCAAAACAGCCATTTTCTCTAGGAAAACGGGTCTCTGTAGTCTGGAGAGCAGCTATAATTCCGGGAGCTCTCCAGGCACCACCTAGAGTTTGGCAGCCCTAGGCCCATGCCTGCTTTTTCAGCTCCACATCCTTTGTGCTCTTCCCTCCGCAGTGTTCCAAAGACATTAAATCCAGATTCTAATATTACTTATGGTTGCCCTGGTAGCTTTTTTAAAATACAGTCTTCACTTTTATGATGATGTATCCCTTCAAAATCCTCAGGAGTTCTTCTGACCGGAATTTTAAGTATTTCACTCACAGAGGAAGTGACAATTGTATTTTTACCAGCGTTGGCTTCTAAGCTTCAGGTTATCCAGTGGTCTGTTTCAGATGGTGTTGATTTGGAAGGAGCTGCTCTAATACTGGCTGTTTCTCAGTATTGTAACATATGGAAAACACAGCTTTGTATCATTTCCAAGGAAAGAATCGAACCCAAGTGGCTCTGAATGTATATGTGGGCAGGAGACTTTTACTGGTCTATTTGCATTTGGCCCAAAGCAGAGTTTTGTAAATAATCAGATTATCATAATGGGATTTGACTGCCTGATTCACTCTCTGGCCACCACCCTATTTGCAAAATGTCAATTCACATGATATTGAGCAAGATAATCCACTCGGTCTTATTCATGTGTGAAGCCCAGCATTGCAATCCTAAGCAGAGTTACGCCGTAATTCTTGTACATATCCAGTTTTCTGTAATTAAGAGGGATTCTGACAGGGATTCATCGTTGGTTGATTATATTTCCATATAAATAAGCAACAGTTGTGATAAAGGCTCCTTTATACATTTTTAGATATGGGTTATTCACAGGGATTTTTTTCAGCTGGAACGCAGTGGAACGGAGTTCTGGAACCTCTTGAAAATGGTCACATGGCTGGTGGCACCACCCCCTGATCTCTAGACAGAGGGGAGTTGAGATTGCGGCATGGAGGGCAATCTAGACTCCCCTCTGTCTGGAGATCAGGAGGTGGGGCCACCAGCCATGTGACCATTTCCACCCAGGACGATTTAAACTTTTAAAAACTCCCCCCTTGTTCCAGCTGACCCAAAGTGATGTCATTGGCCCTGGGAGCATGCGTGCACTTTGGACGCACACAGGTGGTACCAGGGACATCACCTTCTGCTAAGAGTTTCCCTCTGTGTCGGCAACCTGCTGAGTTCCACCACCTCTTGTCCCAGAAAAAAAGCCCTGGTTATTCATATGCCATATTAGGGCTCAAATACATGATACGGCCAAGAAGTGTCATGTCACGGGTGCTTCAATAGGCTTGAAATCGGACATACATTTTGAAAACTCACCTTAAAAACCTCTTGCTTGCTCAGTTGTGGGAAGGAGTGCTGTGATGGGGGAGAAGGGCTTTCCGGTTTTCCTTCCGCCCCTTTTTTTTGCCAGCAGACAACGCATTGTTCAAGGTGAGTTCCCCCCTGACTGCAAGGCCGGTTGCTCAGCTATGACCCAACACATGTTGGCCATATCCTGTATTTAAGTCCTTGACACATCTACACATCTTGGCCATATCATGTATTTAGAAGTACGTTTGGGAGAGAAGGAGGAATGCATCTTCCAAAGAGTTGCCTGCCACTTACTGGTTTATTATTTTTAAAAAGTTTTTAAAAATCTGCTGCCTAATTAATTTGGGGGATATTTTTTATCAAAGTGTTTTAGAACAGGTAATGTAAGCTGACATACAAGGTATCACTCCTTACATCAAGGAACCTAACTTTATGTACTTCTTTTTCTGCCTCAAAAGATGCATGTCTCATTACTCCAGTTGTAGATCAAAGCTCCACATGCAACTTAAAATGTACCATCGGCAACTGTACTGTGTATCCTTCAGGCTGCAGTGAAACATCTTAATGTATTCCAGTAGAACTACTCCACGTTTATTCTAGTGAACAAAAAGTAGACCTAGATTTACCAGTGAGCAATGATTTCTAAAGTGTTAGTCAATAGTCAATAGTCAGGTTTAATTGTATATGGCCAAAGGCCGTCACAACACAAAGTTAAAAACAGTAAAAATAGAAATCTATCTTACAAGCATAAAATACAGTTATTAAGATAATAAAAATAGAATACAATTAAAATGGGACCTTAATAAATACCAGACAGTTATGGGAAAATTAGGTTTCTAAGGAAACAATCTTGGCCCTAATCTTTTTTGCTGCTAAGGCAATCAGGGATACTCTGCTAGTGACAAATGAATCAGTAACAGATAACAAAAAAACTAATTTGTCAATATCAGAGGTAAAGTTACGCCCCACTAATAAGTTGGCAAGAAATTTAGCTCTAACCTCTGCATGCATGGGACAAAATAAGGTGTAATGTAGAAGATCCTCAGGAACTGTGCCACCGCATATGCAGAGACGGAGAGCCATTGGGGTTTGATGGTATCTTCCTGTAAGATTTCTAAAGTGTTTAATTAACCTGAGATAAAACACAATTGCATCATGTGTGGTAATCATTTAACTAGCATTTCCTCTGCACTTGGCAAAACACAAAGCTGTACAGAACTCATTTTTTAATTTTGAATTGCCCAATATGGCTATCAAAGACTCTAATAAAAGGCAGGTATCTAGAACAGATACAGCAACACGATCAGCAATTCTGTTTCTTTTCAAGTCACTCAACAGCTCCAGCAGAATAGATAGGTAAACAACAACATTGTTGATGAGAAGGGACAATATAATTATTACTGCCTTGAAATGGGCTTTGGTTTGGGGGCTTCTGTGGCCATCCAAGCTTCTCCGCATCCTCTGATGGTGTCTCCAAAGAGAAAAAAGTAACAAGAGGGCAGAAGTCGCACAGATGATTAAAGCTACAAAACACCCAAGTCCCAGCAAAGCAAGCCGATGTGACGCAGTACTTGCTTGGTTTACGGCAGATGCATTTTTATTTCTGAAGACATGAGAAATGTTCCCATTATGCCATATTTCAATGTCACTCCAAATGTAGGGTAGGCTGCTTGCTAAGGACAAAACCAGAGAAGCTAGGAGCCAGGTGGATACCAGTCTGGAGAGTCTTACTTTCAAGTGGACGAAGAAGGGGTGGCTGAAGTCTGCAATCTTCACACAGTAGTAGGTGCACAAGGAAGCCGTGAGCCAGAGGTTGCAAACAATGAAGTTCCAGAGGATGAACATGAACACTTTGAAGACGAGGTCTATCTCAGCAATCCAAGGATAGAATTTTCTTAGGCTATACCATGTCATGGAAACACACCCAAAACATATTCTGTTGCTCCCTTGTAAGGTCAAGATCCTGTCAGTGAGAGTCAGGCATTTCTTGTTCATCCAGTCCCTGAAGTTGACAGCCAGTATGAATGCATCCATCCACATTCTTCCTAAACTGAAAATAATTCCAACCAGAAATAAAATTGTGTCCCTGTAAAGTAAGTCTCCTGTTGCGTTGGTGTCCAAACCACTTCCCATTTTTCAGGTTGTTTAGATGACCTCTTTTGAAGAAGGCACACTGGGGGAAAGCTGACTGAATCTGACCAGACAGTAATTCCAACCACCCCAGATGTCCGAGCGGGTAGAAACTAAGTTACAGATTCAGTATGCTTTCTCCCAGTATCAATTATATGGAAATCACTACTTTGAATATTTTCCATCCAAAGACAAACGTGGTTTTTTTTATAGATTTAATGTAAATATGATCTCTCTTTGTTAGGGGAAATTTTTTTAAATAGTACTCTGCTGCCAATTATATATATTTTTAAATAGTATTCTGCTGTCAATTATATATTCTAAGACTCCAATCATAGTGCTACAAAGAAATGTGAGTTTTATTCTTTCCAAATAAAACTCAGACACATATTAGCTCTCTCTGTCTCATACAGAATCATAGAATCATAGGGTTCGAAGGGATCTCAAGGGTCATCTAGTCCAACCCCCTGCACAATGCAGGAAATTCACAACTACACCCCCCCCTGGCTCCCCCAGTGACCCCCTGCTCCATGCCCAGAAGATGGCAAAACACTTCCAGGATACCTAGCTAAAATGGTATGTGGAATATTGCTACCTGACCCCAAGGTGGCGATTGGCATTACCCTGGGCATGTAAGACAGGCCACAAGAACTAAGCACTGATGTAACCCATTCTGCCCTCCCCCTCATGTATAAAGACCAGTTACATCAGAGAACCTTATATACCTTAGCACTGATCGTTTACAGAATAAAAGATCAAGAGGCTTAATACAAACATTTCTTCAGAATTACATTTCCCAGGATACATGGCACCCCACAAGCCTGAATGACAGGTCAGTACGATCTCACTGTAATATACACTTTTTAACTGCTTGGAGCCACATTTCTGTTATGGGTTCAAGACTTCTCTGGGAAACTGTTCTTCCAAGGTCAAAACTTAGTTACAAAGTCAAAACAAAAGAAAATGTTTATAATTGAAAGGAATTTTCTCACCTTACTATAAGAATGAGCTGATCTGCAGTATAATCTCTAAAGGGGGGGAGGGGGGAGAGCATCTACCTACCGAGGCAAATTTGCCTCTTTTGTGGGTGTCTTGAGAGAATGAATGCTCACATATGGAATTTTGAATGAAGGGTCCCTAAAAAACGCTTAACACTATTCATTTCCCAAGTTTTGGAGTCATTCATCTATATTTACATTTCAGCAGATTAGTAATTTCCAATAGATATATTCTCTTAGCTCAACAATCCAAGGCTAGAATTTGGTCAGGGTACACCACCCTATTGCAACGCACCCAACAGATATTCTGATGCTCCCTTGTAAGGTCAAGATCCCACCAGTGTGAGCGTCAGGCATTTCTTGTTCATCCAGTCCCTGCAGTTGACAGCCAGAATGAATCCATCCATCCATATTCCTCCCCAACTTAAAATGATTGTTTCCAGGACGGAAACTGTGCCCATGTCAAGCGAGCCTCCTGTTGCACTGCTGTCCAAACTGCTTCCCATTCTTCAGGTTGTGTAGGTGGCCTCTTTGAAAGAAGGTACACTGGGGGAAAGCTGACCGAATCGGACAAGACAGTAATTCCAAACACCCCAAATGTCCGCGTGGGCGGAAACTGAGTTTCAGATTCAGTATGCTTTCCCCTAGTATGGTGATACGGAAATCACTACTTTGTATATTTTTCACCCCATGGGAGAATGCGTTTTGTTACTCACTATTTAGTTGTAATTTTAATGTGAATGTGATCTCTATTCATTTTCCGAGTTTTGGGGTAATTCATCTATATTTTGATTTGAACTGAAGGGTAATTTCCAAAAGCTCGATTCTCTTTTCCCAATAAGCATTTTTATTTAATGACCAAGTGGTTGGATTTCTTTTACTTGAAAGAAATCCAATGAGTAGTGAGTCACCTACAACTACCTAGGTAAAAAGGTAAAGGTAGTCCCTTGTGCAAGCACTGAGTCATTACTGACACATAGGGAGACGTTGCATCATGATGTTTTCTTGGCAGACTTTTGTTATAGGGTGGTTTGCCATTGCCTTCCCCAGTCATGTACACTTTACCCCCAGGAAACTGGGTACTCATTTTACCAACCTCGGAAGGATGGAAGGCTGAGTCAACCTTGAGCTGGCTATGTGAAACCGGCTTCCGCCAGGATCGAACTCAGGTCGTGAGCAGAGCTTGGGCTGCAGGACTGCAGCTTACCACTCTGTGCCATGGGGTCAAACCAAAACTGTTGAGGTTGTGGTGTCAATTTACAGTTCAGTACTAAACTGTGTTACACCCTTTAAATCCATTGAAATCAATGGGCTTAGAATAATAAAACTGCTGAGCATTGCACTGTTTGTTTCACATCTTTGCTACTATTTTAGGAAGTGTACTCTACAAAAGCATTGTTGTCTAGACTCCATTATCTGACATCCTACTATATAAAAGGCTAACCATGTTCCAGACAACCCACTTTATACCCTGGTGCACCTCCGGTGAGTGCTGCCATAGAGAAGAGGCAGCCCATCCCTCTAAGAGCATCCTGCAAAAGGAAGCCTTGGCCTGGATCATGTGTGGAGAAGGTGGCAATGTCCTTCCCCTGCCTTCACCTAGCTGGGATCAGGAGCGGAGCAGGTGGCAAAGCCCACCCCCCACCTTCATCCAGCTGGGATCAGGAGAGGAGCAGGTGGCAATGCCTGCCCCCCATCATCCAGGTGGATCAGGAGTGGAGCAGGTGGCAAAGCCCACCCATTGCCTTCACTCAGTTGGGATCAGGAGTGGAGCAGGTGGCAATGTCCTTCTCCTGCCTTCACCTAGCTGGGATCTGGAATGGATCAGGTGGCACTGCCTACCCCCTGCCTTCACCCAGCTGGGATCAGGAGCAGAGCAGGAGTATACAGTACTCCCCCCCCCACACACACACAGTGGTGGGGTCCATGTAAGGTTGCCAACTCTGGGTTAGGAAATTCCTGCAAATTTGCGGAAGAAGCCTGGGGAGAGCAAGGTTTGGGGAGGGGAGAAACCACAGCACAGTATAATGCCATAGAGTCCACCCTGCAAAACAACCATTTTCTCTAGGAAAACGGGTCTCAGTGTTCTGGAGAACTGCAGTAATTCTGGGGGCTCTCCAAACCCCACCTAGAGTTTGGCAGCCCTAGGTCCATGCCTGCTTTTTCAGCTCCACATCCTTTGCGCTCTTCCCTCAGCAGTGTTCCAAAGACATTAAATCCAGATTCTAATATTACTTATGGTTGCCCTGGTAGCTTTTTTTAATGCAGTCTTCACTTTTATGATGAATGCATCTGTCTGGATGTGTCCCTTCAAAATCCTCAGGAGTTCTTCTGACCAGAATTTTAAATATTTCACCTGCAGAGGAAGTGACAATTGTATTTTTACCAGCGTTGGCTTCTAAGCTTCAGGTTATCCAGTGGTCTGTTTCAGATGGTGTTGATTTGGAAGGAGCTGCTCTAATACTGGGTATTTCTCAGTATTGTAACATATGGAAAACAGAGCTTTGTATCATTTCCAAGGAAAGAATCGAACCCAAGTGGCTCTGAATGTATATGTGGGCAGTAGACTTCTACTGGTCTATTTGCATTTGGCCCAAAGCAGAGTTTTGTAAATAATCAGATTATCATAATGGGATTTGAATGCTTGATTCACTCTCTGACCACCAAATTTGCAAAATGTCAATTCACATGCTATTGAGCAAGATAATCCACTCGGTCTTATTCATGTGTGAAGCCCAGCATTGCAATCCTAAGCAGAGTTATGCCGTAATTCTTGTACATATCCAGTTTTCTGTAATTAAGAGGGATTCTGACAGGGATTCATCAGTTGGTTGATTATATTTCCATATAAATAAGCAATAGTTGTGATAAAGGTTCCTTTATTCATTTTTAGATATGGGTTATTCATATGCCATATTAGGGCTCAAATACATGATAGGGCCAACAAGTTTCATGTCACTCATGGGTGCTTCAACAGGCTTGAAGTCGGACGTACATTTTGAGAACTCACCTTAAAATCTCTTGTTTGTTCAGTTGTGGGAAGGAGTGCTGTGATGGGGGAGAAGGGCTTTCCGGTTTTCCTTCTGCCCCTTTTTTGCCAGCAGTCAACGCATTGTTCAAGGTGAGTCCGTCCCCCCCAGTTGCTCAGCTATGACCCAACACATGTTGGCCATATCCTGTATTTAAGTCCTTGACACATCTTGGCCATATCATGTATTTAGAAATACGTTTGGGCAAGAAGGGAAAATACATCTTCCAAAGAGTTATCTGCCCCTTACTGGTTTATTATTTTTAAAAAGTTTTCGAAAAATCTGCTGCCTAATTAATTTAGGGGATATTTTTATCAAAGTGTTTCAGAACAGGTAATGTAGCTGATATACAAGGCATCATTCCTTATCAAGGAACCTAACTTTATGCATTTCTTTTTCTGTCTCAAAAGATGCGTGTTAGACTGTCTCATTACTCCGATTGTAGATCAAAGCTCCACATGCAACTTAAAATGTACCATTGGCAACTGGACTGTATATCCTTCAGGCTACAGTGAAACATCTTCATGTATTCCAGTAGAACTACTCCACGTTTATTCTAGTGAACAAAAAGTAGACCTAGATTTACCAGTGAGCAATGATTTCTAAAGAGTTTGATTAACCTGAGATAAAACACAATTGCATCATGTGTGGTAATCATTTAGCTAGCATTTCCTTTGTACTTGGCAAAACACAAAGCTGTACAGAACTCATTTTTTAATTTTGAATTGCCCAATATGGCTATCAAAGACTCCAATAAAAGGCAGGTATATAGAACAGATAGAGCAACAAGGTGAGCAATTTGATTACTTTTCAGGTTACTCAACAACTCCAGTAGAATAGATAGGAAAGCAACAACATTGTTGATGAGAAGGGTCAATATAATTATCACTGCCTTGAAATGGGCTTTGGTTTGGGGGCTTCTGTGGCCATCCAAACTTCCCAGCATCCTCCGATGGTGCCTCCAAAGAGAAAAAAGTAACAAGAGGGCAGAAGTCGCACAGATGCTTAAAGCTACAAAACACCCAAGTCCCAGCAAAGCAAGCCCATGTGATGCAGTATTTGCTTGGTTGACGTCAGATGCATTTTTATTTCTGAAGACCTGAGAAATGTTCCCATTATGCCATGTTTCAAAGTCACTCCACACATAGGGTAGGCTGCTTGCTAAAGAAAAAACCAGAGAAGCTAGGAGCCAGGTGGATACCAGTCCCGAGAGTTTTAGTTTCAAGTGGACGAAGAAGGGGTGGCTGAAGTCTGCAATCTTCACACAGTAGTAGGTGCACAAGGAAGCTGTGAGCCAGAGGTTGCAAACAGTAAAGTACCAGAGGATGAACATGAAAACTTTGAAGACGAGGCCTATCTCAGCAATCCAAGGATAGAATTTTGCCAGGATAGACCATATCATTGTAATGCACCCAAAACATATTCTGTTGCTTCCTTGTAAGGTCAAGATCCTGTCAGTGAGAGTCAGGCATTTCTTGTTCATCCAGTCCCTGCAGTTGACAGCCAGTATGAATGCATCCATCCACATTCTTCCCAAACTGAAAATAATCGCAACCAGAATGAAAACGGTGTCAAGCGAGCTTCCTGTTGCACTGCTGTCCAAACTGCTTCCCATTCTTCAGGTTGCTTAGGTGGCCTCTTTAGAAGGTGGTACACGGGGGGAAAGCAGACTGAATCTGGCAGGACAGTAATTCCAAATTCCCAAGATGTTCAAGCAGGCAGAAACTGAGTTACAGATTCGGTATGCTTTCCCTCAGTATGGTGATATGGAAAAACACTACTTTGTATATTTTCCACCCAAGGGATAATGTGTTTTGTTTCTAATTATTTTGTTATAATGTCCATGTAAATGCTGTCTGTATTCAATTACTGAGTTTGGAGTCATTCATCTATATTTAGATTTGAGCCAAAGGGTAATTTCCAAAGGCCTAATTTTTTTTTCCCAATAAGGAATTTTTTAAATGACCAAATGGTTGGATTCCTTTTGCTTGAATGAGATCCAGTGAGTAGTGGATCAGACAGATCACATTTGGAAAGTTACAACAAACTGGTCAAGCAGAAGAGTTGCAGTTGTGATGTCAACCTTGGAATTGATGACAGTCGCTCTTGGAGTCACCCAAAACTCTATACCACAGAGTTTTCAAAGATTACAAGAACTACCGTTGTCGGTTCTAGCTTTTCCCTAGAAGTGGTGTCATTAAGCAGTAAATTCTTAAGGATAGAATTTTCTCAGGTTATACCACATCATGGAAACACACCCAAAACATATTCTGATGCTCCCTTGTAAAGTCAAGATCCTGTCAGTGAAGGTCAGGCATTTCTTGTTCAGTCCCTGCAGTTGACAGCCATTATAAGTGCATCCATCCACATTCTTCCTAAATTGAAAATAATTGCAAACAGAAATAAAATTGTGTCCCTGTAAAGTAAGTCTCCTGTTGCGTTGGTGTCCAAACCGCTTCCCATTTTTCAGGTTGTTTAGATGACCTCTTTTGCAGAAGGCACACTGGGGGAAAGCTGACTGAATCTGACCAGACAGTAATTCCAAACACCCCAGATGTCTGACTGGGTGGCAACTGAGTTACAGATCCCGTCTGCTTTCTCTCAGTATGGTGATATGGAAATCACTACTTTGAATATTTTCCATCCAAAGATGAATGTGTTTTTTTGGTAGTTTTAATATAAATATGATCTCTATTTGTTAGGGGATTTTTTTAAAAATAGTACTCTGCTACCATTTATAAATTCCCCTACTACTACTTGCCCAAATATATTCTAAGACTCCAATCGCAGTGCTACAAAGAAATGTGAGTTTTATTCTTTCCAAATAAAACTCAGATGCATATTAGCTCTCCCTGTCTCATACAGAATCATAGAATCATAGGGTTTGAAGGGACCGCAAGGGTCATCTAGTCCAACCCCCTGCACAATGCAGGAAATTCACAACTCCCCCCCCCCGGCTCCCCCAGTGACCAGTGTTCCCGCTAATGTGAGCACGTGCGCAATCGCTCACAGATTCTGACACCTCCGCTCACAGCTTCTCAGATGTAGCTCACAGAAACTAACCCTCAGGTGGCCCCGCCCTCCCACTCAGCCAGCATCTGCAGGTGGGCGCTATAGGGATGGAACAGGGATGGAGCCTCATCTCACTTTTCCCTTCTTGGTTGTGGCTGGTTTGGCCCACAGGGTGGTGCCAGAGAGCGCCTCCAGCCACTGCTGGCTCTCTAGCTGGGGAACAGAGCAGAGCTGAGTGATCGGGTCTGGCCTGACCCATGCAGCCTGAAATCGCTAGGATCCCCTCAGCCCCAGAGAGTGGAGGAAAGGAGGTAGCGCCTCAGCCGCCACCACGGTGAAGGCATCATTTCACTTGGCCTTGGCGCAGAAGGAGGCTGAAGAAGTAAGCACTTACTCACAAAAGCTCATCTTGAAATAAATGTGCTAGTCTTTAAGGTGCCATTGCGTGCCTGCTTTATTTTGCAGCAACAGACTAATACAACTACCCCTTTGTAATTAGCATGGACATATCCATTTTTATACAGAAGTATACTCTGATTTTTGTGGCCCTTTCACCCTATTGTGGCCCTATTGTTTATATACCTTAGCACTGATTGTTTACAGAATAAAAGAGGGTTAATACAAACATTTCTTCAGAATTACATTTCCCAGGATACATGGCACCCCACAAGCCTGAATGACAGGTCAGTACGATCTCACTGTAATATACACTTTTTAACTGCTTGGAGCCACATTTCTGTTATGGGTTCAAGACTTCTCTGGGAAACTGTTCTTCCAAGGTCAAAACTTAGTTACAAAGTCAAAACAAAAGAAAATGTTTATAATTGAAAGGAATTTTCTCACCTTACTATAAGAATGAGCTGATCTGCAGTATAATCTCTAAAGGGTGGGGGGAGAATCTATCTACGGTGGCAAATTTGCCTCTTGTGTGGGTGTCTTGAGGGAATGAATGCTCACATACGGAATTTTAGATAAAGGGTCCCTAAAAATCCCTTAAAACTGTTCATTTCCCAAGTTTTGGATTCTGGTTTTTTCTGATCTCTACAGATGATAAATACATTTGTCCAGATGTATCTCTTCAAACCTTCAGGAGTTCTGACCAGAATCTTAAATATTTCACCCAAAAAGAAAGTGACAATTGTATTGTTACCCCCACTAGCTTTTAAGCTTCATGTGATCTAGCGGTCTATTTCAGATGGTGTTGATTTTGTGGAGCTGCTCCCATACTGCATATTTTCTCAGTATTGTCGAAGGCTTTCATGGCCGGAGAACGATGGTTGTTGTGGGTTTTCCGGGCTGTATTGCCGTGATCTTGGCATTGTAGTTCCTGATGTTTCGCCACAGTGTCACAGTCTGTGACACTGAGAGATCTCTGTCTTTTGGCGCTACACCTCTGAAGATGCCAGCCACAGCTGCTGGCGAAATGTCAGGAACTACAATGCCAAGACCATGGCAATACAGCCCGGAAACCCCACAACAACCATATTTCTCAGTATTGTTACATATGGAAAACACAGCTTCGTATAATTTCCAAGAAAAAAAATCTAACCCCAATGGCTCTGAATGTATATGTGGGCAGTAGACGTTTACTGGTATGTATTTGCCTTTAGCCCTAAGGGTGTTGTGTAAACAATTATCTGATTCTCTTGATGGGATCTGAATGCCTGATTCACTCTCTCGCCACCACCATATTTGCAAAATGCCGATTCACATGATAGGGAGCAAGATAATCCACTCGGTCTGCTTCATGTAGTGATATGTAAAGCCTAGCACTGCAATCCTTAGCAGAGTTAATCTGTAATTCTCCTACATATCCAGTTTTCTATAATCAGGATGGATTCTGACAGGGATTCATCAGCTGATTGATTATATTTGCATATAAATAAGGAACAGTTGCGATAAAGGCCCTTTTCTTTGTTTTTTGATATGTCTTGTTCAGATCCCATTTTAGGGCTCTAGTATGTGATACTGCCAACTCATGTTATCTCATGGGTGCATGACAAGAATCACAGTCAGATGCACGTTAGGAGAACTTCTCCATTGCTCAGCACTACGACAGACTTCTGTGAGGGGGGACAAGGAATTCTCAGTTTCTCTTCCGCCCCTCTTTTGCCAGCATAGAATGCAGAGTTTAAGGTAAATTCCCTTGCAGACTGAGTCTGGTTGCTCATCCATGATCCAAGACTTATTGACCCTATCATGTACATGAGTCCTTAGAAATACATCTGCATGGTAATGTATCTTCCAAAGAGTTATCTGCTATTTACTGTGTAATCATTTTAAGAAATCTTTTGAAAACTCTGCTGCCTAATTAATTAGGGGCATATTTTTACTCAAAGGTTTTCAGATCAAGTAATGTGGCTGATATAGAACATCTTGTTCCTTACACTGATGAATCTAATGTTATGTACTTTTTCTGTCTCAATGGATGCGTATTCGATTGTCTTGTTACTCAGCCTCTGGCCGATTCCCAGACGACTAACCTTAAGTCGCCTCATGCCGCCCTCTTCCGGATCGCGACGGGGAAAATGCGAAATATCGCGTTTCCTTGCGCGAGTTTTGCACGATGACATGCAAAACTCGCGCGAGGAAACGTGATATTTCACATTTTCCCCGTCGCAATCCGGAAGAGGGCGGCATGAGGCGACTTAAGGTTAGTCGTCTGGAATCGGCCTCTGTTCCAATTCTGGATCAAAGTTCCACCTGCAACTTAAAATATACCATTGGCAGCTGCACTGTGTATCCTATTGGGTTTTAGTTAAGGCACGTTAACTAAACAAACTGCATGCAGAAAGCTCTCATCCAAGTTAGAGAACCAATAACTGCTTGTTTATCTAAAGAAATGTATTTACATAAGTTTAGTGGAGAGAAAGAACTAATAACTGAACTAACTGGCTAGGATGGCTTTAGATTGAAAGTAGGCCATCTCTCTCAGGAGGAGACACCATGCTGCGTCTCCTGGTGCATGCAGGGAAGAAGGAGGAGTGGGAAAGGAGAGAAGGGAAGGAAGGAAGTTCCCCTGGCAGGAAGGAGACTGATGGCAGCCTATCTATCCAACTGACTCTATGGTTGTTGCCTTCCTTTTTCTCTGCTGGCCGTCCTAAAGGCCTGAGCAAGAGACATCGCTAGTCCCTTCTTTCAAAATATCCTTCAGGCTATAGTGAAATATCTTCTTCATGTATTCCAGTAGAACTACTCCACATTTATTCCAGTTAATAAAAAATAAACCAAGATTAAGTAGCGAGCAAGGATTTTCAAAGGCTTCCATGGACTTGAGATAAAATACAATTACAGTGTGGGTGGTAATCATCTAGCCAGAATTTCCTCTGCACTTAGCAAAATATAAAGCCCTACATAATTCATTTTTTAATTTTGTGTTGCCCCATATTGATATCAAAGACTCCAATAAAAGGTAGGTATAGAGAAAAGATACAGAAAGAATATTAACAACAGTATTTTTTCCAAAGTTACTAGACAACATCAGAAGAATAGATATGAAGGCAACAATATTGTTGATGAGAAGGGCCGATATAATAATCACTGCCTGGAAATGGGCTTTGGTTTGGGGGCTTCTGTGGCCATCCAAACTTCCCAGCATCCTCTGATGGTGCCTCCAAAGAGAAAAAAGCAACAGGAGGGCAGAAGTCGCACAGATACTTAAAGCTCCAAAACACACAAGTCCCAACAAAACAAGTACATGTGATGCAGTACTTGCTTGGTTGTCGTCAGATGCATTTTCATTTCTGAAGATGTTAGAAAGGTTCCCATTATGCCGTATTTCAAAGTCATACCAGATGCAGGGCAGGCTGCTCGCTAAGGACAAAACCAGAGAACCGACAAGCCAGGTGGATATCAGTCCTGAGAGTCTCAGTTTCAAGCGGATGAAGAGCGGGTGGCTGAAGTCGGCAATCTTCACACAGTAGTAGAAGCACAAGGAAGCCGTGAGCCAGAGGTTCCAAACAATGACGTTCCAGAGAATGAACATGAACACTTTCAAAATGTGGCCTATCTCAGCGATCCAAGGATAGAATTTTTCCAAGATGTACCACACTGCTGCAATGCACGCAAGCCATATTCTGATGCTCCCTTGTAAGGTCAAGATCCTGTCAGTGAGCGTCAGGCGTTTCTTGTTCATCCAGTCCCTGCAGTTGACAGCCAGTATGAATACGTCCATCCACATCCTTCCCAAATTGAAAAAAGTCACAACCAGAATGAAAACGGTGCCATTGTTAAGCAAGTTTCCTGTTGCACTGCTGTCCAAACTGCTTTCCATTCTTCAGGTTGCTTAGGTGGCCTCTTTAGAAGGGGAAAGCAGACTGAATCTGGCAGGACAGTAATTCCAAACTCCCTAGATGTTCAAGCAGGCAGAAACTGAGTTACAGATTCGGTATGCTTTCCCTCAGTATGGTGATATGGAAAAACACTGCTTTGTATATTTTCCACCCAAGGGAGAATGTGTTTTGTTTCTAATTATTTTGTTACAGTGTTCATGTAAATGCTGTCTGTATTCAATTACTGAATTTTGGAGATTCATCTATATTTAGATTTGAGCCAAAGGGTAATTTCCAAAGGCTTAAATTTGTTTTCCCAATAAGGAATTTTTTAAATGACCAAATGGTTGGATTCCTTTTGCTTGAACGAGATCCAGTGAGTAGTGGGTCATACAGATCACATTTGGAAAGTTACAACAAACTAGTCAAGCAGAAGAGTTGCAGTTGTGATGTCAACCTTGGAATTGATGACAGTTGCTCTTGGAGTCACCCAAAACTTTATACCACAGAGTTTTCAATTATTACAAGAACTACCGCTGTTCTAGCTTTTCCCTAGAAGTGGTGTCATTAAGCAGCAAATGCCGATGAGTTTTTAAAAATTTTTTAATTTAAGTTTAATTTTTTTAGTAGCTATGTTGCCAACTGGGTTGGAGAAAACTGTTCTTCTCTTTAATAGCAGTTTAATGTCAATATTTTACTCCACTATTCAAAAGACAGCATATTTTCCTGCAAACTAATTGGCAACCGTACCTGCAGAAGGAAACCAGAGTGTCTTTAACTTTCCTCACTGCCTTCTCAAGGGCTGTATTGTTGACTTGATCTTCACAAAAATCCTGCAGTGGGGAAGCCTTAAGCCTCATGACAATGCTATATTAAGGCCTAACTTGCCAGGTTCTGGGAGGTGACGTGGGATCCCCTGCCACCAGTAGGCACTTCCTGCTGAAGATGGAGAGCAGAAGAAAAGCAATTGGGAAAATGGGGAGGCGAGGGGCTGTGACCTGAGGCAGACAATACTCTCTGTGTGCCTGGATATGACAAAAGCACATCACCAGGGACAGTGAAATGACTGGGCGAAATTCAATGGTTAAACCATAGAGTTTTACTCAAATGCTACACAGTCCCTTTGACACATTGCCATTACTTCTGGCACATGGGGAGTGATGTCAGTATGTTGCTGGTGATATCTCCTTCCAGTTGCTAGCCTTGTGGTTACCCAATGGTCCATTTCAGATAGTGCTGATTTTGGGTGTGTGTGTTCCTATACTTGGTATTTTCTCAGTATTGGTGCATACGGAAAAAAACACCTGTGTATAATTTTAGGAAAAATAATCTAATCCCAATGTTTTTGAATGTATATGTGTGCAGTAGATTGTTACTGGTATGTATATTTGCATTTGGCCCTAAGTGGAGATGTGTAAACAATTATCTGATTATTTTGATGGAATTTGAATGCTGTCATGTATGCGTGCCTGCATCCCTGCCATTAATGTGTTTTGCATCTTGTGCTGATCATAAATGTTTGCTGAAGTTATGTTTTGTAAACTGATAACATGAAATGTACCGAGCTAAGGGGGGGGGGGTTGTCTGCTGGTGATGTTATCTACTAAAAGTATTTACTTTCGCTTCTCATGTTAAAAATTTTCTTTACTTAAACTATAAACTACACACCACAAGACAATAAACAACAAACATAGAGAACAAGAAAAAAAACACATTTCTAAACATCACACACTAACAATACATATATCTATAAAATTAAGAGGAAAAGAAAAAAGAAAATTAAAAAACCCTAGATTACACTACAAGTTGAGTTCTGAATTTTCTCCGCCACAAGTATATATCTTTTCTAGAGTCCCACTTATTCTAAATTAGTCACAAACCCCCTCTTTTTTCTATTGTTCCTGTTTCTTAATCCATAAATCCAGATGTCATCAAATCCTTGTTATCCATTTCATGCAAAAATTCTATTAGCTATTTCCATTCAGACAAGAAGTTAACTAATGTCCTTTCTCTAATTAATGCAGTACGTTTTGCCATTAACGCAAACTCCAAAACTTTTGTCAACCATTCCTCCACTGTAGGCAATGTTGCGGTTTTCCACTTTTGTGCATAAAGTACTCTTGCTGCTGTAATAAAGTATAACATCCTTTTACTTTCACTTCTAAAGTAAGTGTCCTTGGATGTGAGCTGCGGGCAGCGAGCGATGTATCTTTTCTCAGACACTGTGATCATTTCATCCTGTACTGTGTCTAGCCTAAACTAGTCAGTTCCCATGTAACTCTTTGGGGTTTTCACGCCAGAATGTCAAGGGACCCAAAGGGCGAGGAGTTTCCCTATAATTAACACTGCTCATTTTTGAATAGTCACTTCTGCCAACTGCTACTGTTCTGCCAAGGGCAGGTGGTTCTTTTTAGGATTTGATAGCAATTGAACACTTTAATGGTGAAGGAAAATGACTTTTATTACACAAAGCAAGCTCAATAATCAAAGCATATACATAAAGACACAAGACAAGGGAATAAACATACAGCATATAGCATAACATAAAACAAAGGAAAGATGCAACCTGATGCAATCACAATGCCCTTTCAGTCACTGGGGGACCCTCGCTAGTGGCAACGGGCAGACTCCACGGTCAAGTTGTGTACAGCACGACACCGGCTTTTACCTGTACCAAGTCCCTCCCTACTAAGATGGTTCTCGCTCAGACTTATATACTTTAAAGCTGGATATGCCCACCTACAACACTACCCTCCCCAGAAGGGTCTTGATGAGAGGGAAGGTGATCAATCAGAGGACCAAGGCCAAGGAATGCTTTCAGTGTCAAGCTGACCTAAGCCCAACTGATAAGGCTAAGTGCCTGGCACCCATCCAAGGCCCGATTGCCTGGTCCTCCCTTAATCAAGATGTGATGCTACCCACACTCCTAATCCAGGTGCCTAATGGATACCTCCCTCCCAGCACTGTGCCTGGGACGGGGAGAATTCCATCTCAAGGTCAAAGCTTGCATCAGCAGAAAATGAAACAGCTTAACAAGGCAGATTCAGCGTAATGTAAGGCACATATTCAAAGGAATATATAGGCCAAAGATGGCTCTTTAGGCAAGATGGACGGACCGATGGCACCACTACCTCCTCGGAATACAATTCTCTTCCACGATACCAATACAGCTACCTTTGAGTGGACACCTTGAACTGTATGGATCTCTAATAAAAGTTACTTCAGCCAATGTACCTGAGTGCTTGCTGTGAGGGACTTGGGGATCTACCTGCCAAGGACTGACAAATGCCTGATTCATCTCTCTCCTTCACTAGATTTCCAAAATATGCAAGTCCACATGATATCCACAAGATAATGCACTTGGCCTCCTTCAAATGATGATGCGTAGAGCTGAACATTGCAATCCTAAGCAGAGTTACACGGTTACATGTCCAGTTTTCTATATACAAGAAGGATTCTGAAAGGGATTCATCAACTGAGTGAAAATATTTGCATATAAATCAGCAATAGTTGAAATAAAGGCTCCTTTCTTTGTTTTTAGATATGGCTTATTCTTATTCCATGTCAGGACTCTAATATATGATATGGCCAACACGTCTTGTTTCACAGGTGCATGACCTGACTCACAGTCAGATACCCATCAGGAAAACTCACCTTAAAAACTTCTCGATTGCTCAGCTGTGTGATGGACCACTCGAGGGAGGACAAGAACTTCCCAGTTTTCCTTCCACCCCTCTTTTACCAGCATAAAATGCAGTGTTTAAGGTGATTTTCCCCAATGTACATCTGACTGTGAGCCTGATTGTACTCCTGTGACCTGATACATCATGGCCATATCATATATCTGGGAGAGAAGGGGAATGCATCATCTTCCAAATAGATATCTGCCATTTACTGGGTAATTTTTGAAAAATGTTCTGCCCAGTTATGTTTTTATTCAAAGCATGTTTTTATTCAAAGGTTAATGTAGCTGATATTGAAGGTATTGTTCCATTACACCAACGAACCTAACTTTCGTACTTCTTTTTCTATCTCAAAGGTGTATATTAGACTGTCTCATTATTCCAGCTTCTTTATCAATTTTCGATCAAAACTCCACAAACAGAATGCCACAAACTCCACAAACAACTGCACTGCGCATCTTTCAGGCTACAGTATAATATCTTCATGTATTCCAGTAGAATTATTCCAAATTTACTCTAGTGAACAAAAAGTAGACCTAGATTAAGCAATGAGCAATGATTTTTGAAGCCTTCCATAGACTTGAGATAAAACACAATTATAGCTTGCATGGTAATCTAGCTAGCATTTTCCCTGCCCTTAGCAAAATGCAAAACCCTATATAACTCATTTTTAAATTTTGTGTTGCCCCAAACTGCTATCAAAGACTCCAGTGAAATGCAGCTATTTAGAATAACTACAGCAACAAGATTAGCAATAGGTTTGTCTTCAAACTCACTCGACAACTCCCCCAGAATAGATAGAAAAGTAATAACATTGTTGATGAGAAGGGACAATATAATTATCACTGCCTTGAAATGGGCATGGGTTTGGGGGCTTCTGTGGCCATCCAAGAGAAAAAAGTAACAGGAGGGCAGAAGTCGCACAGACGCTGAACGCTGCAAAACATCCAAGTCCCAACAAAACAAACACATGTGATGCAATCCTTGTTTGGGTGATAACATTAGAAACGTTCCGATTACCCCTTATTTCAAACCCAGTAAATGCATAGGGCAGGCTACTTGCTAAAGACAAAACCAGAGATCCAAAGAGCCAGGTGGATACCAGTCTCGTAAGTCTTAGTTTCAAGTGGATGAAGAAGGGGTGGCTGAAGTCTGCAGTCTTTACACAGTAGTAGGTGCACAAGGAAGCCGTGAGCCAGAGGTTGCAAACGGTGAAGTACCAGAGGCTGAACGTGATTGCTTTGAGGACAAGACCTGTCTCAGCGATCCAAGGATATAGGATATAGCATAGCATTGTAATGCACCCAAAACACATTCTGATGCTTGCTTGTAAGGTCAAGATCCTGTCTGTGAGCATAAGGCATTTCTTGTTCATCCAGTCCCTGCAGTTGACAGCCAGTATGAATACGTCCATCCACATTCTTCCTGCATTTAAAATGGCTGCGACTAGGATGATAGTTCTTTTTCTGAACAGCAAGTCTCCTGTTGCATGGTTCTCCAAACTGCTTCCCATTGTTCAGGTTGTTTAGATGGCCTCTTCGGAAGAAGGCACAATGAGGTCAAGCTTACTGAATCTGACAGGACAGTAATTCCAAACTCCCTAGATGTCTGACCGGGCGGCGACTGAGGGCGAAGCTACAAGTGACGAATGACACTTGAACGGCAAGTGTATTTCTCCCTGTTCACTTGCCCTCCACTCAATTCACTTGCCGTTCAAGTGTCATTCGTCGTAGCTTGGCCCTATGTTACAGATTCAGTATACTTTCCTTTAGTATAGCGATATGGAAATCACTATTTTGTATATTTTCCACCCAAAGGAGAATGGGTTTGGTTACTTACTATTTTGTTGCAATTTTAATGTGTATGCAATCTCTATTCATTTTCTGAGTTTGGGAGTTATTCATCTGTATTTTGATTTGAACTGAAAGGTAATTTCCAAAAGCTCAATTCTCTTTTCCCAGTGAGAGCCTGAAGCCTGCACTCCTTTTCTGATTGCATGTTCTTCCTCCCATAGACTGCTGCTCTGCAAACTTCAATTAAATGGGCTTAAGGAGAGCCAAGCTGCAAGACCAGGATGCCTACACTTCCCATCAAAACTTGAGGGAAACTGACACATCTCCAACTTGTGTCAGGCGTCATTTGTAGCTTGGCTCTCAGTAACTGAAAACTGCCTTCACTCCGCCCACACTCTCAGTCATCAACCAATCATCTGACATACTCATCCCTCTCTTTCACCCCCTACTTTGGATCTGTACCACACCAAGCATTTAAACATACACACACACATTTGAAATTGTTACGAGGCAGTTTGAGGAATGAGAGAATTGATCAACATCAGTCAAGGTAATGGTATGATACATGGTAGGAGCAGTCTTTTGAAGTTATTAAATACAAGGTCCTCTTGGGTTGTTAGAAGTCATAAGTTCATAACAGTGAGGAATCCCAATTTAAATCAGGGTAACAGAGTATGTTTTGTTTCTTGATGAATTCTAATTCAGCACTTTCACCTTCTATATGCCTTTTAAAATGTAGAATAATGGCTTGCAGATCTGCCACAGTATGTCCAAGAAGATTAAAATGTTCGCCTGCTGGTTTCTGAGCATTGCGAAGATTTAATGTTGGATTTGTGTTCATAGATTCTCTCATGTAGGAACTGACACATTTGTCCGATGTAGACAGTAGATGGGCATTGTTGGCACATGAAGGCATGTCTTAAACGGGATGATGTGTAAATAGATGAGCCCGAGATGTTGTCTCTGATACTGTTGGATCCTGCAATGGTATTACCCAAGGGTATGTGAGGACGAATTTGGCATAGAGGTCTGTTGCAAGGTCCCTGAGTTGCAAGGTCCCTGAGTTTGTATCTCTGTTGGGTAGTCCCTTGTTGGTAAGAAGCCATTTTAAGTTAAGGGATTATCTGTAAGTGCAGAAAGGCCTGCCTGCCCCACTCCCAGAGTGGCTGACGGTCATGACTGATGCGCTGTACTAGTTTAAGTTTTGATAACTAGTGGGGTTGCTTCTGGGCTGTACAGACGTCTGTTCTCCAAACTAGTGGATTGGAAATTTTACGGCAGGCATTGTCTCAATATGCTGTATATGAGAAACACAGCTCTATGAGTGTGTATTTAAAGATATGGTCACTAGGGTTGCCAGCTCCGAATTAGGAAATTCCTGGAGATCTGGTGGGTGAAACCTGGATAAAATGGGGTTTGAGGAGGGAAAGGACCTTGGCATGGCATAATTCCATGGAGACCCCCCCCCCAAAGTAGCCATTTTCTCCAGGTGAACTGATCTCTGTGGCCTGGAGAGATCAGTTGTAATTCCAGGTGATCTCCAGCCACTACCTGGAGGCTAGCAATACAAAGGGCAGTTACAGGTAGAGAATAACAACCAAAGCAATAATCCCCGCAACAACACTATACTCACTATCAATCAATGTTCTTCATACAAATGCAAATGCAACAGTATAACAACTTACATTTATCCCACAAGCCCCTAGTCCTGGGCAAAAAACCTCAATACAATGTTTCAATGTTTGCAAATTCACAGAACGGAGTACATAACAATATACATAAACGTATAGGTTATTCACAAATAACAATCTGTTATGTCCCAATATCTTAGGGAAAACAATTTATAATCCCAATTCCTCAGGGAAACCCCTATAGTACAGTTCTTTCTCAGTGGGGTTAGTCCATGGCCGATTCCACACCACCTTAGATCTCGCGTCATTTTTCCGCCTCTGCCGCGCCATTCCCTGCTCAGTTCACATGCGTAGTCTTTGAAGTCGCCATCAAATCGTCATAGCGTCGCCCCAGCCTATTGCGCTTTTGTCACCGTTTTTTTTATTTAGAGTACCCACCTCCCCCACCCGTTGATTTCAAATCCTCTTCTTACCCGCCCCCAAATTCCAAGATCAACTTTCTGACCCATCCTTGTCCAACCCCTTTAAAAAAAAAAAAAAAAAGGATTACGGTGACGATAGGTCGAAATCTCATTATATTGCTTTCTGTGTCAGGTACTGTCTAGAACTGTGATAGCAAAGTAGTGACCTCGATCGTCAAACCATGAATATTAATTAAGTGACGGGTCAGCGAGATCAATTCTCTGGTGATGGACAGCACGGAATGTGCCGCCGATCTTTTAGCTGCTCCCAACTTAGCAAGGAATTGATGCAGCTCAGCTTTGGCATCCTGCAGCAGGGAATCGGTTCCGAACCCCCTGTCGCATGGATATTTGATGCTTAACCCTGGCCGTGGTTTATCCTGCGGTTATTGGGACAATCTGCCTCTATAGCCTCAGCTCATACTCATAGTGTCGTTATAACATCGAAACACCAGGACAAAGCAACATGGATTCATTCCGCGCTGTCCATAAACGCATGCGTCCTGACATTTTGGAACCGTTATTTCCCGCAGAAAGTAAGGCATCTTCTCCCATGATCCAACGCATGTGTGGCAAATCCATTCAAAGGCATTCACCGGTGGAGCACGACTGCACACCTTTTCAGACAGTTCTATTCCACCAAGCCAGACCACCGGAGCTCCACACAGGTATTTATTGACAGAACAATATGTGCGAAAACAGACCTCCCCCTTCCCGTGGAGTTGCCTGGAGAGAAAGGGAAATATTGGATCTCCTCTCATTCTGGGGGGAGGAAAAAATTCAGGAGGCGCTGAAGAGTTCCTACCGGAATATAGATTACTTTGAGCGCATTGCATCCCAGATGGCCTCTCAGGGACATAAGCGATCAGCCATGGAGTGCAGGTCAAAGACTAAAACAATGAGACTTGACTACAAGTGGTGGCTCACAATTCAACTTCTGGAAATGCTCCCATCACCTGCCCGTTTTTCCGAGAGCTTGACAGCATTCTCCGGGGGGATGCAAGCGTGAAACCTAAAAGAGTGGCCAGAAGCCTTGACGTTGTGTCAGTGCGGCGGAACCCTGAAGAGCCATTACCAGTATCCTTTGGTTCGGAGGAACTATTTTCACATGACCTCCTCACCATTGACCACTGTCAACTTAGAAGCTCCTCTCCCTTTCCAGAAGGTATGTGCCATCAGCTTTGAATGTAGAGGTTTACTATACAATGGAAAATAGCAATGTTCATTAACTGATTTCAAAATTTGACAATTGCTATAGGTGAGAGCACTGGTGTTCCTGTTGGCGAGCAGGAAAATGACATGGATGCCACTGTGGAGGGCCTCGGTGACAAGGGTGAGTTTGCTGTTCACAAAACAAAACAAAAAAGATTCGGTTTCGTTTTCTCAGCCATGCCGGACGCTCCTCTCGGCTGGTCCGGGAGGAAACGACCGGGCACCCTGACCGGGCGGCTGATCTGCAAGGATTAGCCCCCAGGACTCCCAGGGAGGGAGCCAGGGTCCGGGACGCTGCGGGAAGAACCCCCCGAAACCAATGCGGGGGGGGAATTGCCCGTTTGTCCCTATGGAGGCCGGCAGACGTGTGCGGCGCCTTGAGTGCCGCCGGGCAACGAGAAACGGCAAATAAAAGAAACAGGCGGAAGCCTGTAAACAAGCGAATCCCTTCTGTTCTACAAGCGTTCGTGAAGGAGAGGTTGATCTGAAGAAGACTCGCTCTTCCCCTTCGGTGAGTTCCAGAATTTTGTTGGCGCCCCCCCCCCCAAATGGCAGCAAAGAAGCAAAGTCCCGCTCTCGGGAAGTCAATTTCGGCTACCTTGAAGGGAGAGTCGCTCGAAGAGTTGGTGCGCAGGGCGGTGGTGGAAGCTATAAAACCTTTGTTGACAAGCTGAACGAAACTGATCAAAGGGTGGGCTTAATTGAAAGCGAAGTGAAAACCATTAAGGAAGTAGTGGGGGGGCAGAGAAGTCTGCTCTGGAAAGTGCGTCACTTGTGAAGGCTACAAAAAAGGAGCTGAAGTTGGTTGAGAACCAGCTGATCGGGCTGCAGATGGAACGAACGCAGACAATTTTGCGTCTCCAAAACGTGAAAGAGGAGGAAAATGAGGATCTGTGGGATGTGGTCTCAGAAATATTGGCGATACCCGCGAGGACGACTAAAGAAGAGGTTAAAAGCGCCATTTTGGAGGTCCGTCGGGCTTCTTCAAAATATGCAACAAAGCGACAGCTGCCTCGTGAGATCATTATTGATTTTTCATTTAAAAAGATTCGGGACACCATCCTATATAACTCATACAATGCGGATTTGGACTTTATGGGTTTGAAAGTCAAGATTTTGAAGGACGTTCCATTTCTAGTCCGGAAAAGACGTTTTAAGTATAAAAAGTTTGCAGCTCTTCTGAGGGACCATGGAATAAAGTATAAATGGTTATTCCCGGAAGGAATATGGTTTAGATATAAAGATCAGGCCTATAAGATACTATCAGAAGATCAACTAAAGGAGTTTGAGGATAAAAATCCGGAATTCTGTTGCACCGAGAACGAAGAAAAGGAGAAGCCTGAGGGGGGGGGAGGAGGAGGAGAGCACCGCAACAGCGGTTGCACAGAGAGAATTGCGTCCGGGACCTAGAAGGGGGAGGAAAGTTTAATCAGAATTTGAAATGCCTATTCTCTGTATGATTAACCACTCCATCATTATCCTATGGAGCTATTTTTGTATTATGACAGTATGAAGGGAAAACATTGAAGTGTAGTGTTTAGTGTGTAGTGTTTGTAGGTTATCCCCCCCCCTTTTCTCTTTCCATCCCTTTTGTCCCTTCCCTTTCCCCTTTCCTTGTGATAGTCTTGTGTAGTGCTGTGTAGTGTTTTGTAGTTTGAAAAATAAAAAAATTATAAAAAAAACAAAACAAAACAAAACAAAAAAATTTGCTGGCATTTATGCCTGTAATTATGACAATGCCAAAAAACACAAATGAGCACTGATGCAGTAAACTAAATTCTTCACACAATGTTCACAAATAATTTAGTGAATTTGAGAGTAATATACAAGAGTGAAATACAACATGTGAAATTCTAAAACATCATAATCACTATAATATCATCACAGTCAATTACACACAGCAAGGTGTTACAACACCGAGTAGCATGTGTATCCTCAGAAAAGGGGAGAATCCCAAGAGTTCTCTTATGAGCTGTCTTCAGTCAGTACACTGAGGATTCCCGCGGTTTCAGCGGGAATCCTCAGAGCCTTGCTACAAGTGACGTTTTACACGTGAAGGATAAAGGATCATTTTTGCAAGTCTTTCTGGGAACTGAAGTTCCTCTCCCACACCCCTTTTCCTTCTGTTCCTTCCCCTCGCTGCCTGAAGAGACAGAGAGAGTGTACGGCAACATCAGCTTTTGCAAATCGTCTTGTTGCGGGGGGGGGGGAATGCTCCGGAGAAAGCTGAGAAAGTTGCAGCTGCCTGCCCCAAAGATCATTGAGAGCAGGCTTGTGACTGGAGGAACGATTTGCAAAAGTTGCTGTTGCCACAGGCTTTCTCTGTCTCTTCAGGCAGCGAGGGGAAGGAACAGAAGGAAAAGGGGTGGGGGAGAGGAACTTCAGTTCCCAGAAAGACTTGCGAAAATGATCCTTTATCCTTCACGTGTAAAATGTAACTTGTAGCAAGGCTCTCAGTGTACTGATTGAAGACAGCTCATAAGAGAACTCTTGGGATTCTTCCGTTTTCTGAGGATACACATGCTACTCGGTGTTGTAACACCTTGCTGTGTGTAATTGACTGTGATGATATTATAGTGATGATGATGTTTTAGAATTTCACATGTTGTATTTCACTCTTGTATATTACTCTCAAATTCACTAAATTATTTGTGAACATTGTGTGAAGAATTTAGTTTACTGCATCAGTGCTCATTTGTGTTTTTTGGCAAGTTTGGGTGGGTGAGCATCTTTGATAGCCCCTTTTGGTTTGAGTTTTGTAATTATGACAATGTCAAATGGGATGCTGGCATTCTTAATTTTCCACCATTGGTAAGACCACAATCGTCCAGATTGTTTGGGACACGGGAGACCCTCCTTATTCATTAATATGGGTAGCGCGGCTGCATGCAAATAACTAGAAGTGTGTTTTTTGACATCAGTTCATGTGCTTTTGCTTTCCCCTCTTTTTTAAGGAAAAAATTCTAGTTTGTTAATCTATGAATAGCTGTGAATTGGTGACGACCATAAAACATCTTTGATTGCTGCTTCCCACTCGATATACTGTTATTGCTGTTAAATTGTGAATGTTTCTGCATTGTTATTCCCTGTCTCACCAGAGGATGATGAACCATGTCCAGATGCTCAGGAGGAACCGCTTGTCGAAAGTAGCTCAAGCACATCGGGACTTGGAAGCGGAAGAGGTATCCCTTCTCTTTTGTTTTGAAAAAAAAGGGGGGGGGTTATTCCTGACTACTTCATTCTCAAAGAGGATGGGTTTGTAAAGATGGACTTGCAAATGCCCAAGTTTGACCTGACCTGTGGAATCATGGTTTCCTCATAGGACAAGATCAAGTATCATGTACTAGGGGTGGGAACCGCTTGTTCCCTTATTTTAAAAAATATGATGTGTGTGCCATTGATTGTGCATCAAGGTGTGGGGTAGGGGTGACTGCAGTGATGATGGACATCGTTCTCCAAATATGATTCATGTCATCTCCTTTACTGTGCCTTGGACATAAGATTTACAGACGGCATCCAAACTCACAACCATATTAACTTAACTTTTCATAGTAAGGAAAAGGAAAAACAAAACAGTACAGCCTGACAATGCATGAGATTTCAAGTGTAATGTTGTTTCAGCCAGAGTATGTCTCCATTCTATTGTTGATCTTTTTAAGACAAATCACATTTTCATGTTTCTTTCACTTTTGAAAAAATTGGGGGTGTGGGGCATAGTGGAGCACTGAAAAATTGGCTGGCAACAGTGCTTCCTAACATGTTCAAAACATTGTCTGTTCCACTGGGATGACCATAAACCGACTATAACTTAGAATCTCTGATGTGGTAAATCTTTTGTGTGTTGACAGATTTAAACAACGATTCTCTGAACCCTGCCATTGTTTCACACTTTTAATCCAAAATTTAATGCGGAACAGGAATCAAGATATGGTGTGTTGAGCCTCGCAGACATAGCTCTATAAACATGAAAAATGTTACATTTAATAATAGAGAAATGGTTTCTGCAAAAAAAAAATTTCTTTGCCTTTGTTTTTCTTTCACAGAATCACCATTGAGATCCGTGGCAGAGCTGTCGCCCGGCACACGCCTGTCGGCGATTAGAACCAGGAAACGTAGAAATGCTGGTCTTTTTGCTGTGGCGGACAAGATGATGTTGCGGTCCGAGCAAGAGCACAAGGCACAGCTCAGAGAGTCGCGCATTGGGCGTGAGGATAGCAATAGATGGCATGAGAGGGAAGCCAGGTTACAAACTGAGTTTCTGGAGGAGACTAGGAAGTAAAGAAATGAGTTTAGAGATGCTTGGATGCAGAATCTGCATGTGATGGAATCTGCAGTATCCACTCTGCAAACACTGGGTGAAATGTTGGTTAGTCAGCAACGTGGGCGGTTGACGAATGCTTGTGAGAATGATGTTAGCAACTCACAAAACGTTCCTCCAAGATTATCAACATCTAAATGTGCATGTGTGGGAAGGGCACGTGACAGACTAACCCTGTAGAGTTACTGTGCAATTTTTGTTGAAAATCTGGTATTCTTGAACAATGATACAAAATGTTGCAGTGACACTGCTGTTTGTGTTTCGTATGGGAGAGTACCCCATCCTCGGTCTTAAAGGTGTGTTTGTTAAATTAGTAAAGAGATATGCTTAAGTTTTGATAAATAAAGAATTTTGTTTATTGAAAACAATCCTCTTCTGCGTGGTTGCATTAAAGGCATATATTTGAAATTAAAGAACTCATGGATTGGCTGGACCCTCGGCATGCCTTGCAGAAGACTGTGACTCTTCCATTTCTCTTTGCCTCCTCTCCATGCTGTCCATCCTACAACCAAACCGCATCATCCTTCCCTCGTAGGTGGACATCCGTCTTTGGATGCTGTTGACTACACAGAACACAAGTATGTAAGGTTGTGGTACATTTTCTAAAAAAACCCACTCACACAAGGTTCTTTAGGGTTTTCCAATCGGTATTGCCATGATGTGATCCTTGTCTTACAAGAGGGTTCATCGTCATCTTGGGACGGCATCTCACGATGCATGGATACCAAACACAAAGTTATCTCATAGAGAGTCCTAGAGCGCTATGTCTTTGAGTGTCTCACCTCTGAAAACACCAGCTACAGCTGATTGGGGAACATCAGGGAAAAAACATGCTACCTCTAAGTTTACACGGCACATTAAATGCAGACCAGCCATTGGTTTTCTGGACGTAAAAGACATCAACGGTCCAACAGACGCATGCAGTTAATAATTTGATAGTTCCTCACGTGATGCAGTGGTGCGCACATCCATGCTCTCCACCAATGCAAAGAGGTCATCAATAGTGCATCCTCGTGCCCCGGTGGCAGGCCCTGGCACAGCAGGTGTGGATGGTCCCAGTTGGCATGCCGTCGATGAGCATGGCTGCTCCTCCACAAGATCTAAAGTATTATGTTAAATGGTGGTTGTTAGAATTTTGTGAGCTGCTTTGCATCCACCACACCACAAATATGGAAACATTTCCCTTCATCCTTCCCAAAAGGGAGATTGCACCTGGTGAATTACATTAAAATTATTCTTGATCGACACAAATGCATGTTATCCAGTGTGGCTCTGCAAGTATACTGCATGACAGTTCTAAAATTGGTTTTCACAGTGATGGAAGGTTGCAAGCTGATGTAGTCATTGAAAAAAAGCTTTGTTTCATGGGCACTGCCCCAAGGAGGTGAAATATGCTCTCTAATGGGGGGCCCATGAGAACATTCACATTCCCCACATTGCACAGGGGTCATCTTTTAAAAAAGCTGAAATTTCTAATTTTCTTTATAAAGTGTAAGTTTAAACACTTGCAGATTAATTTGGGGTTTATTTCTAGAAAAAGACAATATTCACTCCCCAACCATCATTCATGTTGGTCAAGTGCTGTTTGTGTGTTTGATGTCCATACAATGAAAGGTCATAAGTTTGACTATGGGTTATCCACGTTTTTGAATTATGCTGTGATAAACCGTCATAAACGGTGGATATAAACCAAGCTTATGACTGCACTGCACAGTTCTCATGCAGGGGGTGTAGATATGTGGCAGATGACAGCATAAAGCAATTTTTCAAAAAGGGACATATTCATCGGCAGCACACCTTGTGCAGGCAGCACTGAACATTGCTGGGGAAAGTTAGTCAAAAAATAGTTAAACCATGATCTTGTTGGAAACTGTCACCCACATGAGGGTTTTTGTCACAGTGATCCACCAGAGACACACCTGGATTTGGCGGCTCCTGCTCAGGCACGGTGCTCACAGGGGGGGACTCTTCCTCAGATGAATGTTCCAAATCACCCTGTGCCTCCTCCTCTGTCTCTCCAGGATGACTTGCCTGCTCGTCTCTCCTCCTTATTGCAGCTGATTTTAGAAAAAAAATAATTGTCAAAGTCCACCTCACCCTGAAAAAAACACAATTCACACTCAGTTTAAACTGCTGTCTGTTTTTATTCTTGCCATGTTATTCATGAGGTTGATGGATTTCCTCTTCACTCGGCTTAATGCGGCACTATCCATGGTCATAGATGCATAGGACTTAGCCGTGTTTGTCCGTGGTAGCAAAATCAAAAGGAGTCCAGAAGCACCTTTAAGACCAAACAATTTTATTTTTGCATAAGCTTTCGAGAATCAAGTTCTCTTCATCAGATGCACTGCATCTGATGAAGAACACTTGATTCTCTAAAGCTCAAACCACAGTAAAATGGGTTAGTCTTAACGGCGATACTGGACTCCTTTTGATTTTGCTACCATGGACTAACATGGCTAAGTCGTATGCGTCTTGAGACAATTGTCACTCCATCGTTCGGGAGCATCCACACCCGCATTATTTTCCGTTTTTTGGGGGTGTGGAAAAAGTATCTTGAGGGACAAACAGCGTGGACGGTACTGAACTGAATTAATGTCACGCATGACTCTCGGTCTGCGAGATGTCACGGCTGCAGACAAGACATGTCACTTGGCAGGGGACTCTCAAATAAAATTCAATCTGATGATTCCCTTAGGGGAAAAAAATCATTGTAAGATCTCGGCACAGAACCGTTCTGTTTGATGCACCAAGCAACAGAAAAAAATAAAAAATTTTGCTGACACATATATCTAAATAAAAAGGCAGAGAGACATATTCAATGATCAACTGTTAAAGCAACTGCTCGACTCACCACCGTGGTAGCGATCCCTCCAGCTTGGCTTTCCCGCGGCCTCCCAAAGCCTCATCATGTCATTGAAAAAAGGGGGCTTCCCACTCTGCCTTGGAATCCCTTGCCATGACTCCAAGGCATCATAGAAAGCCCCCTTGACACGCTTGAACTTGGACCGGCATTGTTCGGTGCTTCTGACTAGGGATGTGCGTTTCGGCATTCAGAATGCCGAAAGAATGCCGAAACAAAAGTGTTTCGGCTTCTTTCGGGGAATGCCGAAACGTTTCGGGGAATGCCGAAACGTTTCGGGTAGCCGAAAGAAAAAAACCGAAACGTTTCGGGATTCTTTCGGCTTTCTATCGGCTTTTCAATGGGAAAATGCCTCCGTCTTCCCGGACGTCTGGGGGAGGCATTTTCCCACCGAATAAGCCCAAAATTGGTGGGGACCTTCCTCTAACCCTTCTCTAACAACCACCCAAGTTTCAGACAGATTGGACTTTGGGGGGCCATGTTATGGCCCCCCAAAGCAGGTCCCCCCATCCTCCCATAAGAAAGCGAAGGAGCAGCATATTGTTAGCATGCTGCTACTCATCTTCTTCATTATTTCCTATGGGGAAAAAATGAAGAAGCAGGCTTCCTTTGCCAGGGGTGGCATTTTGCATGCAAAATGCCCCCTCACCCTCAGGGGACCTTCTCCCACCCCTCCTCCCACCCCCCACCAAGGCTCAGCCTGCTCCCACTTGGGGGGGCCATTTCATGGCCTCCCCAAGTAGGTGCTCTAATCTCTACCACTGACAGCTGGGGGAGGCTTGTGTTGCCAGGGGTGGCATTTTGCATGCAAAATGCCCCCCAGCCCTCAGGGGCCCTTCTCCCACCCTTCCCCCCACCCCCCACCCAGGCTCAGACTGTTCCCACTTGGGGGGGGCATTTCATGGCCTCCCCAAGTAGGTGCTCTTTTCTCTACCACTGACAGCTGGGGAAGGCTTGTCTTGCCAGGGGTGGCATTTTGCATGCAAAATGCCCCCCAGCCCTCTGGGGCCCTTCTCCCACCCTTCCTCCCACCCCCCACCAAGGCTCAGACTGCTCCCACTTGGGGGGGCCATTTCATGGCCTCCCCAAGTAGGTCCTCTCAGCCCCTAAAGTCCACCCCTTACAGCCCCACACAAACCCAATTCCCCCCCAGCTGCCACACACAGACCCAAATCCCCACATTAGCCCCTCACAGACCCAAATCCACCCCCACCTGCCCCACACCCATAACCCCAGGAACAGGCTGGCAAAGGCCAGCCCTCTCCCTTTGTTCCCTATGCTGGGAACTTCTAAACTCTCTTTCCCTGGGCAATTCTGCACAGCCCAGGGGTGCCACAATGGTGGGCACACTTCTGAGTGCCAGCTGGTCCCTGTGAAAGAGCACCTGAACCACAGACACCCTCCCTCAAATTCCCCCACCACCTACAGAGATGGCTGGCCAGCCAGCCCCATTGTTCCCTATGATGGGAACCAACTGCACAACAAAGAATAAAACAAGAACAACACAAAATAAAATTTTAATTTTTTTTCTCCCTTCCAAAGTACAAGTAGGCAAAGCATTATGACACATTACACCAGCAGTCCCCCACACAGAAAAATAACACAACTCACTTAACATCAGAGAATCACAAAGCATGATTCCTGTCAAAAACACTTTATTTCTTGAACAGCTTTAGGTTACACAACAGGGGGGAACACCAAAGGGCATGGCAGCACTATCTTACACAAAAATAACACAACTCACTTAACATCAGAGAATCACAAAGCATGATTCCTGTCAAAAACACTTTATTTCTTGAACAGCTTTAGGTTACACAGCATGGGGGAACACCAAAGGGCATGGCAGCACTATCTTACACAAAAATAACACAACTCACTTAACATCAGAGAATCACAAAAACACAATTCCTGGCAAAAACACTATTTCTTGAACAGCTTTAGGTTACACAGTAGGAGGGCACAACAGGGCATGATAGCAATGTACTACAAAAAATAATACAACCCACTTCACCGTTTTTGACAGCAATTGTGTTTGTGTGATTCTCTGATGTGAAGTGAGTTGTGTTATTTTTGTGTAGTACACTGCTTTCCTGCTCTGTGGTGCCTTCCTACTGTGTAACCTAAAGCAGTTACAGAAATAAAGTGCTTTTGACAGCAATTTTTTGGGGTGATTCTTTAATGTGAAGTGAGTTGTGTTATTTTTGTGTAAGATACTGCTTCCATGCCCTTTGGTGTTCCCCCCCTGCTGTGTAGCCTAAAGCTGTTCAAGAAATAAAGTGTTTTTGACAGGAATTGTGCTTTTGTGATTCTCTGATGTTAAGTGAGTTGTGTTATTTTTGTGTAAGATAGTGCTGCCATGCCCTTTGGTGTTCCCCCCTGCTGTGTAACCTAAAGCTGTTCAAGAAATAAAGTGTTTTTGCCAGGAATTGTGCTTTGTGATTCTCTGATGTTAAGTGAGTTGTGTTATTTTTGTGTAAGATAGTGCTGCCATGCCCTTTGGTGTTCCCCCCTGCTGTGTAACCTAAAGCTGTTCAAGAAATAAAGTGTTTTTGACAGGAATCATGCTTTGTGATTCTCTGATGTTAAGTGAGTTTTGTTTTAATTTTTCTGTGTGGGGGACTGCTGGTGTAATGTGTCATAATGCTTTGCCTACTTGTACTTTCGAAGGGAGAAAAAAAATTAAAACTTTATTTTGTGTTGTTCTTGTTTTATTCTTTGTTGTGCAGTTGGTTCCCATCATAGGGAACAATGGGGCTGGCTGGCCAGACATCTCTGTAGGTGGTGGGGGAATTTGAGGGAGGGTGTCTGTGGTTCAGGTGCTCTTTCACAGGGACCAGCTGGCACTCAGAAGTGTGCCCACCATTGTGGCACCCCTGGGCTGTGCAGAATTGCCCAGGGAAAGAGAGTTTAGAAGTTCCCAGCATAGGGAACAAAGGGAGAGGGCTGGCCTTTGCCAGCCTGTTCCTGGGGTTATGGGTGTGGGGCAGGTGGGGGTGGATTTGGGTCTGTGAGGGGCTAATGTGGGGATTTGGGTCTGTGTGTGGCAGCTGGGGGGGAATTGGGTTTGTGTGGGGCTGTAAGGGGTGGACTTTAGGGGCTGAGAGGACCTACTTGGGGAGGCCATGAAATGGCCCCCCCAAGTGGGAGCAGTCTGAGCCTTGGTGGGGGGTGGGAGGAAGGGTGGGAGAAGGGCCCCAGAGGGCTGGGGGGCATTTTGCATGCAAAATGCCACCCCTGGCAAGACAAGCCTCCCCCAGCTGTCAGTGGTAGAGATGAGAGCAGAGCACCTACTTGGGGAGGCCATGAAATGCCCCCCCCCAAGTGGGAGCAGGCTGAGCCTTGGTGGGGGGTGGGAGGAGGGGTGGGAGAAGGGCCCCAGAGGGTTGGGGGGGCATTTTGCATGCAAAGTGCCACCCCTGGCAACACAAGCCTCCCCCAGCTGTCAGTGGTAGAGATTAGAGCACCTACTTGGGGAGGCCATGAAATGCCCCCCCCCCAAGTGGGAGCAGGCTGAGCCTTGGTGGGGGGTGGGAGGAGGGGTGGGAGAAGGGCCCCTGAGGGTGAGGGGGCATTTTGCATGCAAAATGCCACCCCTGGCAAAGGAAGCCTGCCTCTTCATTTTTTCCCCATAGGAAATAATGAAGAAAGATGAGCAGCAGCATGCTAACAATATGCTGCTCCTTCGCTTTCTTATGGGAGGATGGGGGGACCTGCTTTGGGGGGCCATAACATGTCCCCCCAAAGTCCAATCTGTCTGAAACTTGGGTGGTTGTTAGAGAAGGGTTAGAGGAAGGTCCCCACCAATTTTGGGCTTATTCGGTGGGAAAATGCCTCCTCCAGGCGTCCTGGAAGACAGAGGCATTTTCCCATAGAAAAAAGCCGAAAGAATGCCGAAATAATGCCGAAAGAATCCCGAAAGCCGAAAGCCGAAAGAGATTCTTGTTTCGGCTTTCGGCTTTAACGATAGAGAATCTTCTTTCGGCTTTCTACTTTCGGCTATAGCCGAAAATTTTTGGCTTGCACACCCCTACTTCTGACGAAGCCGGCCTCGCGCATTCTCACAGCGATGTGGCTGAAGTGTTGTCTGTTGGGGAGGTGGGTGCTCTTCATGAGGACCCCAGCCTTTCTAGAACGAAGGACCAGGTTCAGCAGTGCGTGGACCTCCTCGTCCTTCCAGAAGACCCCTTTCCCACCAGAAGCCATTTTTTTTTTGCAAGACGGTATGCCGACACGGCAACAAATTACCTCCACGCATGCCTGTTGTTCAAACTAATGTAAAACATGCCCTCAAAATTGAGCGGGAAAATGAATCCTCCCGATAATTTGAAAGATGTGAGATGGGAAGTTCAACGGCTGACTCAAACAAACCTCGACCCTCGTTTTAAATTTAAAAAAAATTAAACTTTAAATGTTTTATACTGGGATTTGATTTTCAGCTCAACAAAGTGATCAGTTTTGCACCAAGTGTTTGAGTGTGGCCCGGCTTAGGGAGTGACCAACATCAATTTCCCCACCATTGGCCCAATGTTCCTATTATGGTAACTTCTTGCAGGGTCAGTCCACATTCCTAGAGCGCAAAACGATTGCAAGTGATGGTCATGAATCCCCACAGATCGCAGGTTTCGGCTATTGCACTTGCAAGAATGCACTGAAGTCACAATGACGACATATTGGGATCTCACGTCTCCGCCTGTACAGTACGCATAATAAGAAGGGGCTAGCTGTACACATAGTTGTGTGACAGTAATCTGAGAGACAGGATCACTGCTCTCCAGTGTATCCCCGAGGCTTGTGTTCGCACCTTTTCATCGTTATTATTTTTTATAAATACAACAGACAAGGTTCAAGCATCAATTGACAAATTTATTATTTGACATCCACTTTCAACACAAAATATCCATAAATCAGCAGCAATGTTGATCCGAAGAATATTGGGATCCCAGATGCAGTGCAATTTTTCTAAGTACAATTTTTGGATTAACATAGGAGGCAATGCAAACGCTACTCTCTCTGTCCTGTGGCGGCCATATACCTTGCCAATGCCTCACGAACCAACTTGCCAGACTCAAGATAGCCCCTATTGCTGCCCACATCGTCATCCTCATTTCCTCCTACATGAACAGGTTCTGGACAATCAAGGCCACCCAATACCGGGTGACCCTTGTCCTTGCACAAATCATGTAGCACCGCGCAAGCAGTGACTACAGAGACAACATTCTGTTCCCTAACTTGCAGCCGCCTAGCCAAAGACCTCCATCTCCCCTTAAAACGTCCAAAACAGCATTCCACCTTGTTCCTGGAGCGGCAAAGCCGCCGATCAAAAATTCGGTGATGCTCTGCTTCTGCTGACCGCCCGTATGGCTTCATAAGCCATGGACGCAACAGGTAAGTACCATCCGCAATTATGATCGGTGGGACCACAACTCCATCCAATTGAAGGCAAGGGTTCCCAGGAACCAGGGACCCGGCATCCATGGCAATGCATAGGGTGGAGTGGGTGAACACAAACGCGTCGTGATTCTTCCCACTCCACCCTACCTCCACGTCGATGAGGCGTCCGGTCGAGTCCACTGTCCCTTGCAGTAGGATTGAGGAGAAGTTTTTTCTATTGCCATACTGATCCGGCCGTCCCCCAGGAGCGCAAATAGGAATGTGGGTTCCGTCTATTGCGCCGATACAGTGCGGAAATCCAAGGCGAGCAAAACCATCCATAATCTGTTTGAGAATAAAAAGGAAAAGGGAAGATTATGAGGATGGGGGGGTACAGGTGTCTCTGGCTATCCATACTGATCCGGCCGTCCCCCAGGAGCGCAAATAGGAATGTGGGTTCCGTCTATTGCGCTGATACAGTGCGGAAATCCAAGGCGAGCAAAACCATCCATAATCTGTTTGAGAATAAAAAGGAAAAGGGAAGATTATGAGGATGGGGGGTACAGGTGTCTCTGGCTATCACTTCAGAGAAAACACATGCAGTGTCATGGAAAGTGGAATGCCTATGTCTGCGATTATTCATCAACACACGATCCAAACCATGAATAGCAAATTTTTCACTGTATGGACCCACGGAAATTTAAAGCAACGACATGAACACCGACATCTCTGAAGACAAGTAATGTGATCGGAAAAATCGAGATATGGGTGATTTTCACCACGACATGGATATCTGGTGACAGACACCTGACAACGTATGGTTGCCACAGATGGAGTGGTGTGAGATGAGACTGCTCAGTGACATCCCCGTGCGGAGAGCGGAGCGAAACTGTACTCCTGTTGACCGTGTTAACTCGGCAGAATGATACAGGCATCACATTGAATCGATGAACCATTGGCATATCGTTCTTTTGTCCCTGTGAAAAAAATTTATTTTTTCAAAAAACTCACCTTTCCAACATCCGGTCCAATGCAAATTGTTTTGGAGAGCAGTTCTAGTTCTACAGCAAAACAGAACTCGATAACCGATGTGGCAGCCGTGGACCATCCCACGCCGAACAAGTCGCTCGCCACCTGATAATTGGCCCCGTTGGCTAGGTGCCACACCGCTACGGCGACTCTCCTTTCCACGGATAAAGGCACACGCATACTGGTGGTTTGCCACTCGAGATGTGGGCGATGAGCCTCCACCAGCTCTAGGAAGGTTTGCTTTGACACGCGGAATCTCTCCATCCACGAATAGTCATCCCAGTATCCAAGAACGATGGAATCCCACCAGTGGAGGCTTCTGGGGTAGACCCAGTACTCTCTTGGCTGTTCCAGTTCAGCCAGAGCATACCAACGACGAAACCAGTTTTGTTGCTGTGTGCGAAGAAAGCAGCGTGAAGATGAGCGACGGCTTCTGAAGAAAAGTAATCTTGCAGCCGTGCGTCTGCGACAGCATATGTACCGTCTGTAGGATAGAGTCATAATTGCAGTGCAGCGGAGCATGATCAAAATTACATGTGCCATCAGAAAGATGATAGTCTCCTGAGGCACCATCCCTACACTCTCCTACTCTCCTATAACTCCCACAGAGGCAGAAATCACCAGGAGTCCAAATTTAAAGAAGTTCAAATTTTGCCGCCTCCGCAGGGAACCAATGAATGACCAAATCAGAGGATGGCCTTAAAATTGACCAATGACCGTCGAGGGAGGGAACGCGTCTTCATTAAATCAAGATAATTGAACGTCGATATATCGTCCTTTTTAAAAAAAAAAAAATTAAAAAAGGAACAGCTGGAACAGGTCGGGTTTTCCCCGCCCCTTATCCTGTCCATTGAAATGGGGATGTGATCATTGATTTGCGCGGTAGAGGCGCTGATTAGGGGGATGTGAACATGGTTTTCCGCAACAGAGCCGCTTTTAGAATGCAGATGTGGACGACCGAGTGAGAATCGCGCCATTAGGGACTGTGCAATCATTGCACAGAAAAACGGGAGATAAGGTAATGTGGAATCGGCCCATATAAAGCTCCTCTTCAGCCCAGCGTAGGTCTCAAAAACCAAAGAAATTGTATTTGGCTTATCTTCAGCCCAACATTGAATGTCAAAAACTGAAGAACTTGTAAATTGGGGAATCCCGTAGACTCTAACACGGGTAAATCCCCCTCCAGAGTATGTATGTATGTATGTATGTATGTATGTATGTATGTATGTATGTATGTATGTATGTATGTATGTATGTAACATACATGTATGTATGTATGTAACATAAATACGTATGTATGTAACATTGCAGGTAGGTAGATAGGTAAGTAGGTATATTATAAAGGATTCTTTTAATCTTTCCCTTAATTCTTTACGGGCTTAAGCCATTCTGTTCAGAGCCCAACAGCCACCAATTATATGAATCTGGAGCTGTTGAATAACTCCCTGCTAGAGGCTTGGGAACACAGGAATGAGGGCAGCCAGGAGCACCCCCCCCACACACACACACAGCTCAGTTCAGCGCCAAATTGTGCTCCCACCAATTTTTAAAATGATTTCCCTATAGCTGCTGGGTGGATGAGGGCAATGTGAACCAACTCACCCCAAAAACATATTGAGCGGAGTGGCTGTAAGGTGAAATGGTTGAGCCTGCGGAGCCATCAGGTTGGAAATTCAAGCTTTGCATGTGAAGTATCTTAAAGGGAGTGTGCCAAAAAACATGGAATCTAGAGTGTAAAATTACTTATCCCCCACCCCTCTACTCCGTATCTGTTTTTTCCTGCTCTCCACAGATGATAAATGCATTTGGCCAGATGTATCTCTTCAAAATCTTTGGCATTCCAACCAGAATCTTAAATATTTCACCCAGAGGAAGTGATAACTGTATTTTTACCATCATTGGCTTTTTAGCTTCATGCATTCCAGTGGTCTATTTAAGATGTTGTTGATTGTTGGGAACTGCTCCCACACTGGGTATTTTCTCAGTATTGTAACATATGGAAAACACAGCTTTGTATCATTTCCAAGAAAAGAATCTAACCCCAATGGCCCTGAATGTATACGTGGGCAGTAGACTTTTATTGGTATGTATCTGCATTTGGCTTTAAGTGGATTTGTGTAAATAATTATCTGATTCTCTTGATGGGATTTGACTGCCTGATTCACTCTCTCGCCACCACCATATTTGCAAAATGCCGATTCACATGATAGGGAGCAAGATAATCCACTCGGTCTGCTTCATGTAGTGATGTTTAAAGCCCAGCACTGCAATCCTTAGCAGAGTTACTCTGTAGTTATCCTACATATCCAGTTTTCTATAATCAGGACAGATTCTGACAAGAATTCCTCAGTTGATTGATTACATTTGCATATAAATAAGGAACAGTCAAGATAAAGGCCCTTTTCTTTGTTTTTAGATATGTCTTGTTCAGATCCCATTTTAGGGCTCTAGTATGTGATACCGCCAACTCATGTTATCTCATGGGTGCATGACAAGAATCACAGTCAGATGCCCGTTAGGAGAACTTCTTGATTGCTCAGCGCTGCGACAGACTTCTGTGAGGGGGGACAAGGAATTCTCAGTTTCCCTTCCACCCTTCTTTTGCCAGCACAGAATGCAGAGTTTTACATGATTCCCCCCAATGTACATCTGACTGTGAGCCTGGTTGCTCATACAAGTTGGTCCTATCATGAATATGCATCCTTAGGAGAAGTATATCTGTGAGAAAATGGGGAATGTATCTCCCAAATACTTATCTGCCATTTACTGGGTAATTATTTTTTTAAAGCTTTTGAAAAATCTGCTGCCTAATTAATTAGGAGCATATTTTTACTCAAAGTGTTTTAGATCAAGTAATATGGCTGATATAGAACATCTTGTTCCTTACACTGATGAATCTAACTTTATGTACTTTTTCTGTCTCAACAGATGCGTATTAGACTGTCCCGTTGCACCAGCCATTGTACCAATTCCGGATCAAAGCTCCACCTGCAACTTAAAATATACCATTGGCAACTGGACTGGGCATTTTTCAGGCTACAGTGAAATACCTTCTTCATGTATTCCAGTAGAACTACTCCACATTTATTCTAGTTAATAAAAAACAAACCAAGATTAAGCAGTGAGCAAGGATTTCCAAAGGCTTCCAGAGACTTGATAGAAAATGCAATTACAGTGTGGGTGGTAATCATCTAGCCTGCATTTCCTCTGCACTTAGCAAAATACAAAGCCCTACACAATTCATTTTTTAATTTTGTGTTGCCCCATATTGATATCAAAGACTCCAGTAAAAGGCTGCTACACAGAACAGACGTAGCAACATGATTAACAACAGTCTTTCTGCCAAAGTCATTCGACAACATCAGCTGAAGAGACAGGAAAGCAACAATATTGTTGATGAGAAGGGACAAAATAATTAAAACTGCCTGGAAATGGGCTTTGGTTTGGGGGCTTCTGTGGCCATCCAAGCTCCCCAGCATCCTCTGATGGTGCCTCCAAAGAGAAAAAACTAACAAGAGGGCGGAAGTAGCACAGATGCTTAAAGCTGCAAAACATCCAAGTCCCAGCAAAACAAGCATATGTAATGCAGGACTTGTTGGGTTGTCATCAGATGCATTTTCATTTCTGAAGACATTAGAAATGTTCCCATTATGCCATATTTCAAAGTCATACCAGATGCAGGGCAGGCTGCTTGCTAAAGATAAAACCAGAGAACCGAAGAGCCAGGTGGATGTGAGTCCCGAGAGTTTTAGTTTCAAGTGGACGAAGAAGGGGTGGCTGAAGTCTGCAATCTTCACACAGTAGTAGCTGCACAAGGAAGCCGTGAGCCAGAGGTTGCAAACAGTGAAGTACCAGAGGCTGAACGTGACTGCTTTGAAGACAAGACCTATCTCAGCGATCCAAGGATAGAAATTTATTAGGATAGACCATGTCATTGTAATGCATCCAAAACACATTCTGATGCTTGCTTGTAAGGTCAAGATCCTGTCCGTGAGTGTCAGGCATTTCTTGTTCATCCAGTCCCTGCAGTTGACAGCCAGTATGAATGCATCCACCCACATCCCTCCGAAAATTAAAATGTCTGTGACCAGGATGAAAACTGTGTCTATTTCAGACGAGTCTCCTGTTGCACCGTTGTCCAAACTGCTTCCCATTCTTCAGGTTGTTTAGGTGGCCTCTTTGGAAGGAGACACGCTCGGGGAAAGCTGACCGAATCTGACCGGACAGTAATTCCAAACTGCCCAGATGTCCGAGTGGACGGAAGCTGAGTTACAGATGCAGTATGCTTCCCCCCCAGTGTGATGGTGATATGGAAAACACTACTTTGTATATTTTCCACCCAAGGGAGTATGTGTTTTGTTTTATGAACTAATTTGCTGTCACATTTATGTAAATGCTGTCTGTATTCTATTACTGAGTTTTGGAGTCATTAATCTACATTTATATTTCAGCTGAAGGGTAATCTCCAAACATTTAATTTTGTTTTCCCAGTAAGCAGTTTTTTAAATAACCAGGTGGTTGGATTCCTTTTGCTTGAATGAGATCCAGGAAGTAGTGGTGCTGGATCACAACTGGACCACCACAAGTAATGGGCCATACAGATCACAACTGGAAAACTCCAACAAACTAGTCAACCAGAACAGTTGAGGCTGTGATGTCAAACTTGGAACTGATGAAAGTCGCTCTTACATGTACCTAAAACTCTATACCACAGAGTTTTTAACAATTAAAAGAGCTATCGTTCTTGGTTTCAGTTTCCCCCCAGAAGCGTCGAATGCCGGTGTTTTTTTTTAATTTTTTGGCAGCCATGTTGCCAACGCACTTGGAGAAAACTGTTCTTCTCTTTAATAGCAGCTTAATGTCAGCATTTTACACCACTCTTCAAAGGACAGGATATTTTTCTCCCAGCTAGTTGGCAACCATATCTGCAGCAGGAAGCCGGAGTGCCTTTTACCTCCCTCGTTGCCTTCTCAAGGGCTGCAGGGTTGACTTGGAGCCCCCCTTCACAAAGTGGGGAAGCCTTAAGCCCCATGACAATGCTGTATCAAGGCTTAGTTTGCCAGGTTCTAGCAGGTGACGTGAGATCCCCTGTCACTACTAGTAGGCACTTCCTGCTGCTACTGAGAAGAAAAATAGTTGGGAAAATGGGGAAGCGATGGGCTGTGTCTCGATGGGCTGACATTACTCCCTGTGTGCCTGGATGTGACATCAGCATGTCCCCAGGGAGACTGTAGTGAATGGGCAAAATTCAATGGTTAAACCATAGACTTTTACCCAAATGCAACAGGGTCCCCTGTGACACACTGAGATCACTTCCGGCACATGGGGAGTGATGTCAGCGTGTTGTCGGCGATGTCTCCTTCCAGTTGCCACCCTTGTGGTTATTCAGTGGTCCATTTCAGATGGGACCAGATTGTGGAGGGGGCTGTTAGCATACTGAGTATATTTTCAGTACTGTTGCATGTGGAAAAAACATGTTTTTATTATTTCAAGAAAATGATTTAACCCCAGTGGCTTTGAATGTATATATGTGCAGTAGATTGTTACTCGTACGTATATTTGCATTTCGCCCTAAGTGAAGTTGGGTTAACCATTATCAGATTATCTTGATGGGACATGAATGCCTGATTCATCTCTCCCCACCACCATATCTGCAAAATATGCCAGTTCGCCTGATATTAAGCACATGATATTATCCACAAGATAATGCGCTTGGCCTGTTTCAAATGATGATGTGTAAAGCCCAGCATTGCAATCATAAGCCGAGTTACATGGTTACATGTCAAGTTTTCTATATACATGAAGGATTCTGAAAGGGATTCATCAATTGACTGAAAATATTTGCATAAAAATAAGCAACAGTTGAGATAAAGGCTCCTTTCTTTGTTTTTAGATATGGCTTGTTCATATCCCATCTTAGGGCTCTAATAGATACACTGCTGTCTATAAGGGGCTGTCTATAAGGCCTGCCTCCCCCATGCCCATGAAAGGGAACTACCTTGGCATTCCCTGCCATGCTGCTGAAAGCCGGCATGAAGGGCTTCCACTCTAATTCTGTTCGAACTCTAATACTTTTTCAAATCTGATGCTCAAATACTGTTTGAACTTTCTCCCTGCCTTGGGAAAGCTTATCGGTCTGTCTGCCGGAGAAGAACTGCTGTCATGGACACTTAACCTTGGAGCTTCTGAACTTTCTAAAACATCTTCATTCCTAGTTGCTTGTTGCTTTACACAAGGGGGATGTGAAGTGGCAGTTAAGGGGGTTTAGACTGGACTATAGTATAGGCTTGGGGCTTGGCATAGGTTTTCATTCCTGGCAATGTATTTATTTATTTAATTCTATTTATATTCCGCCGTCCCCGCAATTACAGACAATATAATACATTATATAATACACTATATATTATATATACTTTACAATCAGGTAAAATCACATAAATATTTAAAACAATGTAGCAGCACTTCTCGAGAAGATCCACCACCCAGTCCTCTCCACAGATGTTTAACAGAAGGCTGGGTGGGAGATACATCTGGGTGGGAGATACATCTGGGTGGGAGATACATCTGGGTGGGAGATAGATCTGGTAGGGAGGGTAGTGAGTAGATGTACTGGTTGGCTGAGCTCGTCGTGGATTATCAATAAAGCTTTAACGCATGCCGTTCTGGACTCATGCACTGAAGTCATTGCCTGTCAGAACCTGACGCTTTGTCCCAGAGTGGCTGATGGTCATGAATGATGCTCTGTGCTGGTTGAAGTTTGAGTTGTGAAAACTAGTGGGGTTCTGTTGTTGCCTGTGGGCTGTACAGATGTCTGTTCTCCAAACCAGTGGATTGGAAATTATATGACAGGCATTGTCTCAATATGCTGCATATGGACAACACAGCTCTATGTGTGCGTATTTAAAGATATGGTCACTGTTTTCATAGCTGAATTTTGACACACACTGCATGTAAATGAAGGCAGTATTCTGTTACACTAGTTTCATTAGCATGCACTGCTGATCATGAGGGACGTGCACAGCCACAGAAGCTACTCTTGGAACTTATTGAAGCAAACCAAATATCTTCCGTCTGTTGGCATTTCTACATTTGTTGCTAGGGTGGTAACTAGAGATGGACATGAACCGCATTACGAACCAAAAAACCCCACAAACCACCCAATTTTCCGTTCACGAACTAGTGGTTCGTGAGGGTCCATGGCCAACAAACCAGCATTCGTTGGAATCCCGGTTCGTTGCGTTCGCCCGCGGTTCGTGAAGCCAGACAGTCAGGCACCATCAATAAATTCTCTTGGAAACGGAGCTGGGGGAATGCCTGAACTCTGTCTGCACTCCTTCGGTCACCCTGGAAACCCGAATCGAAGCCCAGCTTACCTTGATCAGCAGGTCTTCCTTCCAACCATGGAGCTGCAAATTGGTTACAATTGGTTACATGGGAGAAGACACCCGGGGGGAGGGAGGGGGAAGGGGGGTGTTCTGTAGCCATGGGCACTCCAATCTCATCCCTGCAAACCCTGATAGGCAGTTCTGACCACCAACCACTTGTACACTGGGACAATGTCAACTGGTGGCTCTAATTGTATCAAATGGGAGTTTCCTGGGGGCCTTGGATTGGAGAGGGTATAACTCCAAGATCCCTACTGCAATCTTGACCAAACTTGGGTGCTGGCTGGAGGAGAGCCTGCTAAACACTCTCTGGAAATATGGGTGCTCTAAGTCCAACGGCGGCCATTCTGACGCCCATGAATCACGAACCTTGAACTGAGCAGGGCTTTTTTTTCTAGGAAAAGAGGTGGTGGAACTCAGTGGTAGAACTCAGGACCACACAATGGCCATTTCCACACACATTGAATAATGCACTTTCAATGCACTTTAGCAATCCTTTGGAAGTGGATTTTTTGTTCCACACATGGAAAAGCAGTTCCAAATGTTCACTAAAGAGTATTGAAAGTGAATTATCCAACATGTGTGGAAGCAGCCAATGACATTACTTTGGGTCAGCTGGAACAAGGAGGAGTTTTTTAAAGTTTAAATCACCTTCGGTGAAAATGGTCACATGGCTGGTGACCCCACCCCCTGATCTCCAGACAGAGAATTTAGATTGCCCTCCACACCAGTGCGCAGAGGGCAATTTAAAGTCTTTGTCTGGAGATCAGAGGGTGGGGCCACTGGCCATGTGATCATTTTCAAGAGGTGCTGGAACTCTGTTCCACCACGTTCCAGCTGAAAAAAAAGCCCTGTAACTGAGCATTCAAAAAGTACACCAAATTATGTATGTATGTATGTATGTATGTATGTATGTATGTATGTATGTATGTATGCATGCATGCATGCATGCATGTATGCATCATTGTAGGTAGGTAGATAGGTAAGTAGGTATATTATAAAGGATTCTTTGAATCTTTCCCTGGACTTTTTATTGACCAGATCCATGTTGTTCAGAGCCCAGCTGCCAACAATTATATGAATCTGGAGCTGTTGAATAACTCCCTGCTAGAGGCTTGGGAACACAGGAATGAGGGCAGCCAGGAGCACCCCCCCACACACACACACACAGCTCAGTTCAGCGCCAAATTGTGCTCCCACCAATTTTTAAAATGATTTCCCTATAGCTGCTGGGTGGATGAGGGCAATGTGAACCAACTCACCCCAAAAACATATTGAGCGGAGTGGCTGTAAGGTGAAATGGTTGAGCCTGCGGAGCCATCAGGTTGGAAATTCAAGCTTTGCATGTGAAGTATCTTAAAGGGAGTGTGCCAAAAAACATGGAATCTAGAGTGTAAAATTACTTATCCCCCACCCCTCTACTCCGTATCTGTTTTTTCCTGCTCTCCACAGATGATAAATGCATTTGGCCAGATGTATCTCTTCAAAATCTTTGGCATTCCAACCAGAATCTTAAATATTTCACCCAGAGGAAGTGATAACTGTATTTTTACCATCATTGGCTTTTTAGCTTCATGCATTCCAGTGGTCTATTTAAGATGTTGTTGATTGTTGGGAACTGCTCCCACACTGGGTATTTTCTCAGTATTGTAACATATGGAAAACACAGCTTTGTATCATTTCCAAGAACAAAATATCTAACCCCAATGGCCCTGAATGTATATATGGGCAGTAGACTTTTATTGGTACATATTTGCATTTGGCTTTAAGTGGATTTGTGTAAATAATTATCTGATTCTCTTGATGGGATTTGACTGCCTGATTCACTCTCTCGCCACCACCATATTTGCAAAATGCCGATTCACATGATAGGGAGCAAGATAATCCACTCGGTCTGCTTCATGTAGTGATATGTAAAGCCCAGCACTGCAATCCTTAGCAGAGCTAATCCGTAATTCTCATACATATCCAGTTTTCTATAATCAGGGCAGATTCTGACAAGAATTCCTCAGTTGATTGATTATATTTGCATATAAATAAGGAACAGTCAAGATAAAGGCCCTTCTCTTTGTTTTTAGATATGTCTTGTTCAGATCCCATTTTAGGACTCTAGTATGTGATACCGCCAACTTGCGCCATCTCATGGGTGCATAACAAGAATCACAATCAGATGTATATTAGGAGAACTTCTCGATTGCTCAGCGCTGCGACAGACATCTGTGTGGGGGGACAAGAACATCCCAATTTCTCTTCTGCCCCTCTTTTGCCAGCATAGAATGCAGAGTTTTACAAGATTTCCCCCAATGTACATCTGAACAGGGCTTTTTTTCAGTGGGAACGCAGTGGAACGGAGTTCCAGCACCTCTTCAAAATGGTCACATAGCCAGTGGCCCCGCCCCCGATCTCCAAACAGAGGGGAGTTTAGATTATCCTCCATGCTGCTGGAGCGGCACAGAGGGCAATCTAAACTCTCCTCTGTCTGGAGATCAGGGGACGGGGCCACTGGCCATGTGACCATTTTCGCCAACGGCAATTTAAACTTTTAAAAACTCCCCCCTTGTTCCAGCTGACCCAAAGTGACATCATTGTGAGGTCTTGAGTTCCACCACTGAGTTTGACCACCTCTTTTCCCAGAAAAAAAGCCCTGCATATGACTGTGAGTCTGGTTGCTCATATATGTTGGCCCTATCATGAATATGTGTTCTTAGGAGAAGTATATCTGCGAGAAAATGGGGAATCTATCTTCCAAATACTTATCTGCCATTTACTGGGTAATTATTTTTTAAAAGCTTTTGAGAAATCTGCTGCCTAATTAATTAGGGGCATATTTTTACTCAAAGTGTTTTAGATCAAGTAATATGGCTGATATAGAACATCTTGTTCCTTACACTGATGAATCTAACTTTATGTACTTTTTCTGTCTCAACAGATGCGTATTAGACTGTCCCATTGCACCAGCCATTGTACCAATTCCGGATCAAAGCTCCACCTGCAATTTAAAATATACCATTGGCAACTGGACTGGGCATTCTTCAGGCTACAGTGAAATACCTTCTTCATGTATTCCAGCAGAACTACACCACATTTATTCTAGTTAATAAAGAGTAGACCAAGATTAAGTAGCGAGCAAGGATTTTCAAAGGCTTCCATGGACTTGATAGAAAATGCAATTACAGTGTGGGTGGTAATCATCTAGCCAGCATTTCCTCTGCACTTAGCAAAATACAAAGCCCTACACAATTCATTTTTTAATTTTGTGTTGCCCCATATTGATATCAAAGACTCCAATAAAAGGTAGGTATAGAGAAAAGATACAGAAAGAATATTAACAACAGTATTTTTTCCAAAGTTACTAGACAACATCAGAAGAATAGATATGAAGGCAACAATATTGTTGATGAGAAGGGCCAATATAATAATCACTGCCTGGAAATGGGCTTTGGTTTGGGGGCTTCTTTGGCCATCCAAACTTCCCAGCACCCTCTGATGGTGCCTCCAAAGAGAAAAAAGCAACAGGAGGGCAGAAGTCGCACAGATACTTAAAGCTCCAAAACACACAAGTCCCAACAAAACAAGTACATGTAATGCAGTACTTGTTGGGTTGTCATCAGATGCATTTTCATTTCTGAAGACATTAGAAATGTTCCCATTACGCCATATTTCAAAGTCATACCAGATGCAGGGCAGGCTGTTTGCTAAAGACAAAACCAGAGAACCCAAGAGCCACGTGAATGTGAGTCCCGAGAGTTTTAGTTTCAAGTGGACGAAGAAGGGGTGGCTGAAGTCTGCAATCTTCACACAGTAGTAGCTGCACAAGGAAGCTGTGAGCCAGAGGTTCCAGATAATGAAGTTCCAGAGGATGAACAAGAGCACTTTGAAAATGAGGCCTATGTCAGCGATCCAAGGATAGAATATTACCAAGATATACCACACTGCTGTATCGCACCCAATACCTATTCTGATGCTCCCTTGTAAGGTCAAGATCCCATCAGTGAGCGTCAGGCATTTCTTGTTCATCCAGTCCCTGCAGTTGACAGCCACTATGAATGCATCCGCCCACATCCTTCCAAAAATTAAAATGGCTGTGACCAGGATGAAAACTGTGTCTATTTCAGACGAGTCTCCTGTTGCACCGTTGTCCAAACTGCTTCCCATTCTTCAGGTTGTCTAGGTGGCCTCTTTGGAAGGAGACACGCTGGGGGAAAGCTGACCGAATCTGACCGGACAGTAATTCCAAACTGCCCAGATGTCCGAGTGGACGGAAGCTGAGTTACAGATGCAGTATGTTCCCCCCCAGTGTGATGGTGATATGGAAAACACTACTTTGTATATTTTCCACCCAAGGGAGTATGTGTTTTGTTTTATGAACTAATTTGCTGTCACATTTATGTAAATGCTGTCTGTATTCTATTACTGAGTTTTGGAGTCATTAATCTACATTTATATTTCAGCTGAAGGGTAATCTCCAAACATTTAATTTTGTTTTCCCAGTAAGCAGTTTTTTAAATAACCAGGTGGTTGGATTCCTTTTGCTTGAATGAGATCCAGGAAGTAGTGGTGCTGGATCACAACTGGACCACCACAAGTAATGGGCCATACAGATCACAACTGGAAAACTCCAACAAACTAGTCAACCAGAACAGTTGAGGCTGTGATGTCAAACTTGGAACTGATGAAAGTCGCTCTTGCAGGTACCTAAAACTCTATACCACAGAGTTTTTAACAATTAAAAGAGCTATCGTTCTTGGTTCCGGTTTCCCCCCGGAAGCGTCGAATGCCGGTGTGTTTTTTAAAATTTTTTGGCAGCCATGTTGCCAAAGCACTTGGAGAAAACTGTTCTTCTCTTTAATAGCAGCTTAATGTCAGCATTTTACACCACTCTTCAAAGGACAGGATATTTTTCTCCCAGCTAGTTGGCAACCATATCTGCAGCAGGAAGCCGGAGTGCCTTTTACCTCCCTCGTTGCCTTCTCAAGGGCTGCAGGGTTGACTTGGAGCCCCCCTTCACAAAGTGGGGAAGCCTTAAGCCCCATGACAATGCTGTATCAAGGCTTAGTTTGCCAGGTTCTAGCAGGTGACGTGAGATCCCCTGTCAGTCTAGAGAAGACAGGATACGTCGAAGACGACTCCCACCCCTTGCAGCAAGAAATCCAAGCTCTCTTGAGTAAATGGGTCTTTATTGAGATATCATAGCTTCACCATACATATGTCCATAGGTTACACAGAAGCAATTAAAGGCGTCTGGCTGTACACAGATCTCTTGTTAAGAGTGACGCATTGAGTACATGATACATTATATCTACCCCTCTACATGTCCCCCACCCTCCTCGCCCATCCATCCAGGCGCAATCAGTAGCGGGATGGAAGGAGCTGTCCCAAGGCCGCTGTGGCGAGCCATCTGAGATAAGGGCTCGGCCGTTCTGGAATCTGGAAAGCAACTAGGGAACAGGTGCATGAGGCTATTGCAACATACATTAAACCTGGGTTGCAATATGGAGGGACTGTGGGCAACAGACCTGACATCCCCTGTCACTAGTAGGCACTTCCTGCTGCCACTCAGATGGGCAGCAGAAGAAAAATAGTTGGGAAAATGGGGAAGCGATGGGCTGTGTCTCGATGGGCTGACATTACTCCCTGTGTGCATGGATGTGACATCAGCATGTCCCCAGGGAGACTGTAGTGAATGGGCAAAATTCAATGGTTAAACCATAGACTGTTACCCAAATGCAACAGGGTCCCCTGTGACACACTGAGATCGCTTCCAGCACATGGGGAGTGATGTCAGCGTGTTGTCGCCGATGTCTCCTTCCAGTTGCCACCCTTGTGGTTATTCAGTGGTCCATTTCAGATGGAGATGATTGTGGAGGGAGCTTTTAGCATACTGGGTATATTTTCAGTACTGTTGCATATGGAAAAACACTTATGATTTCAAGAAAATGATTTAATGTATATATGTGCAGTAGATTGTTACTCGTACGTATATTTGCATTTGGCCCTAAGTGAAGTTGGGTTAACCATTATCAGATTATCTTGATGGGACATGAATGCCTGATTCATCTCTCCCCACCACCATATCTGCAAAATATGCCAGTTCGCCTGATATTAAGCACATGATATTATCCACAAGATAATGCGCTTGGCCTGTTTCAAATGATGATGTGTAAAGCCCAGCATTGCAATCATAAGCCGAGTTACACGGTTACATGTCAAGTTTTCTATATACATGAAGGATTCTGAAAGGGATTCATCAATTGACTGAAAATATTTGCATAAAAATAAGCAACAGTTGAGATAAAGGCTCCTTTCTTTGTTTTTAGATATGGCTTGTTCATATCCCATCTTAGGGCTCTAATAGATACACTGCTAACACGTGTTGCATCATGAGTGCATGACCGATCTCGTAGTCAGATGTATATCAGGAAAACCTTGAAAACTTCTCGATTACTCGTTTGCGTGAGGGAATGCTGCGAGGGGGGAGAAGGACTTTCTGGTTTCCCTTCCGCTCTGCTTTTGCCAGCATACAGAGGACTGTTTAAGGCGAATTTCCCCAAGATACATCTGTGAGTCTGGATGCTCACCTCTGTCCTGCCACATGCTGGCCATACCATCTATTAGAATAAGTACATCGGGGAGAAAAAGGAAAAATCATTTTCCAATGAGTTATCTGTCATTTACTGATTGAGTATTTTTTAAAAAAACTTTTAAAAAATCTTCTGCCCAGTTAATTAGGGGCATATTTTTACTCAAAGGTTAAAGTGGCTTATATTGAAGGTATTGTTCATTTACACCAATGAACCTAACTTTCAGTACTTCTTTTTCTATCTCAAAAGGTGCGTGTTATTCTAACTTCTGTACCAATTCTCAACATGCAACTTAAAATGTGCCATTGGCAACTGCATTGTGCATTCTTCAGGCTACAGTAAAATATCTTCATGTATTCCAGTAAAACTACTCCAGATTTATTCTAAGGAACAAAAAGTAGACCTAGATTTACCAGTGAGCAATCATTTCCAAAGCCTTCCAAAGACTGGAGATAAAACAGAATTACAGTTTGTGTGGTAATATTCTAGCTAGCATTTCCTTTGCACTTAGCAAAATGCAAAATCCTATATAACTCATTTTTTAGTTTTGTGTTGCCCCAAATTGCTATCAATGACTCCAGTGAAATGCAGCTACACAGAATAGCTACAGTAACAAGATTAGCAATAGGTTTGTCTTCAAACTTACTCGACAACTCCACAAGAATAGCTAGAAAAGCAACAACATTGTTGACGAGAAGGGACAATATAATTGTCACTGCCCGGAAATGGGCTTTGGTTTGGGAGCTTCTGTGGCCATCCAAACTTCCCAGCATCCTTTGATGGTGCCTCCAAAGGGAAAAAAGTAACAGGAGGGCAGAAGTTGCACAGACGCTGAAAGCTGCAAAACATCCAAGTCCCAGCAAAACAAACACATGTAAGACAGGACTTGTTTGGGTGATAAAATTAGAAATGTTCCGATTACCCCTTAATTCAAAGTCAGTAAATGCATAGGGCGGGCTGGTTACTAAAGAAAAAACCAGAGAACCGACGAGCCAGGTAGATTCTAGTCCCGAGAGTCTAAGTTTTAAGCGGATAAAGAGTGGGTGGCTGAAGTCAGCAATCTTCACACAGTAGTAGCTGCACAAGGAAGCCATGAGCCAGAGGTTGCAAACAGTGAAGTACCAGAGGCTGAACACGAATGCTTTGAAGACAAGACCTATCTCGGCGATCCAAGGATAGAATTTTATTAGGATAGACCATACTATTGTAGTGCATCCATAACATATTCTGAAGCTCCCTTGTAAGGTCAAAATCCTGTCCGTGAGTGTCAGGTATTTCTTGTTCATCCAATCCCTGCAATTGACAGACACTATGAATACATCCATCCACATTCTTCCCAAAATTAAAATGGCTGCAACCAGGATGATAATTCTGTCCCTGTCAAGCGAGCCTCTTGTTGCACAGCTGTCCGAACTGCTTCCCATTCTTCAGGTTGTTTAGGTGGCCTCTTTGGAAGGAGGTACACTGGGGGAAAGCATAACAAATCTGATAGGACAGTAATTCCAAACACCCCAGATGTCCGATCGGGTGGCAACTGAGTTACAGATTCCGTCTGCTTTCTCTCAGTATGGTGATATGGAAATCACTACTTTGTATATTTTCCACCCAAAGGAGAATGTCTTTAGTTACTCACTATGTACAGAGTCATTTATCTATATTTACATAGATCGCCTCTAAGGGGACCGCCTCTCCCCATATGTTCCACAGAGATTGCTTCGATCAGCCACTAAGCACTTGCTGATGGTCCCTGGCCCAGGGAGGTCTGCCTGGCCTCTACCAGAACCAGGCCTTTTTGGTCCTGGCTCCGACCTGGTGGAACTCTCTGTCTGAGGAAACTAGGGCCTGGCAGGATTTATCTTTCTGCCGGGCCTGCAAGATGCAGATGTTCCACCAGGCATTTGGTGGGGGCTAGGCTGTCCTCTCACTGGCCATACCACTGAAGACCTTCCACCACCCATGCAGGAAAATGCTGTATTTTAATATTTATACCCGCCAATTTTAATTGTTTTGATATCATGTTTTAATGTTTTTATAAAGTTTTTACCGTTTTAAACTGTTGTTAAACCACCCTGAGCCTGTCTGACAGGGAGGGCGGTCTAGAAATGTGATAAAACAAATAAATAAAATAAAATATTTGAACCAAAGTATAATTTCTGATTTCTGAAAAGCTGGTTTCTGATTTTTTAAATTACCAAGACGTTGGATTCCTTTTGCTTGAATGACATCCATTGGGTACTGGGTCATACATATCAGATTTGGAATGGTACATTAATCTAGTAACCCAAAACTGTTGGGCTCCTACAAAAAACGGCTCAAAGATAGCTCACTGTTCAGGCCCTTCGGTTTTACTGTGTCCAATTGGATTTTCAAATTGGACACAGTAAAACCGAAGGGCCTGTATAGCGAGCTATCTTTGTGCCGTTTTTTGTAGGATCGTACATTTGGTTTTCCTTGGGGGATGTCTCCCTTAAGAGGCAGGTCACTCAGGGCCAAGCTACACATGACGAATGACACTTGAACGGCAAGTGCATTTCTCCCTGTTCACTTGCCCTCCACTCAATCCACTTGCCGTTCAAGTGTCATTCGTCATGTGTAGCTTGGCCCTCAGTAATTAGATTGGATATTTGAAGGAAGTGTTCATGAGAATGGGGCGCACGTTAGAAAATACCGCCGCCTGCACCGGGATGTTTTCTCGGTGATTTTTCCTCGTGTGTGATTTGTGAGTATATTTTAAATGTTGTATTTTGTAATTTGGAGAGTAATTTTTGAGATCGGTAGAGTTAATGAGTGTATGTTTACGCTAGGGAGCTCGCTCCTGAGGAAGAAACAATGAAATCTGTCGACTATAGCCGGCCCCAGATTGAGCGGGAGGAGGTTTTGCCATCAGCCTCATCTCTACGGCTCATCCACACTTCGAGGGGACTGAGGAAGTACGGCTCAAAGCAAAGGAAAGAAACTATGACCATTAGGAGTGAATAGAAAGGACCTTTTATTATACCCGGATGTTCATAAGACGTGTATAAAGTGTATCTTGCTCTATGTACTGTATTGGACTGCTATCATCGTATATTAATATGAAATGATTGTTATGAACTTCACAATTTCTATGTTGAATGTATTGGTAAATTAATTAGCACTTGCACTTTAATACACAAGTTGGGGAAGAGAGTACGTTTTGTTTCCTGCGGGATCTCCCTCTCTTTCTTGCCGGTGCCTCTGCCTCAGCTGCTGGCTGTGAGTTCTGATCATCCGTCAGCTGTTGCTGATTCAGGGCTAGGGCTGCTTACACAGAACTCCTCTTCTCCTAAGGAGTCCTGGCTGGCTACACGAAGCTCCTCTCCTCTGGAGGAGACTGCACCCTCACTGAGTCCAGACTGGGCCACGGCAGATTTAATGCCAGAGTTGTGTTAATTGATTCTGTCATGTAGGAACCGTCCAATGTAGACCGTAGATGGGCACTGCAGGCACATGACCACATGTCTTAAATGAGATGATGTGCAAATAGATGAGCCTGAGATGTTGCCTCTGATACTGCTAGATCCTGCAATGGAATAACCCAAGGGTATTTGAGGATGAATTTGGCATAGAGATCTATGCCAAATAGATTTATTGCAAGGTTTGGTTCCTGGGTTTGTATCTCTGGTGGCTGGACCATTGTTGTTGATAAGAAGCTGTTTTAAGTTAAGGGGCTGTCTATGAGAGCGGAAAGGCCTGCCTCGCCCATGCCCATGAAAGGGAACTACCTTGGCATTCCCTGCCATGCTGCTGAAAGCCGGCATGAAGGGCTTCCACTCTAACTCTGTTTGAACTCTAATACTTTTTGAAATCTGATACTCAATTACTGTTTGAACTTTCTCCCTGCCTCGGGAAAGCTTATCGGTCTGTCTGCCGGAGAAGAACTGCTGTCGTGGATACTTAACCTTGGAGCTTCTGAACTTTCTGAAACATCTTCATTCCTAGTTGCTTGTTTTTTAGACTGGGCTATAGTATAGGCTTGGGGCTTGGCATAGGTTTTCATTCCTGGCAATGTATTTATTTATTTAATTCTATTTATATTCCGCCGTCCCCGCAATTACAGACTCAGGGCAGATTACAGACAATATAATACACACACAAACACACACACACACACACACACTTTAAAATCAGATACAATCACATAAATATTTAAAACAATGTAGCAGCACTTCTCGAGAAGATCCACCGCCCAGTCCTCTCCACAGATGTTTAACAGAAGGCTGGGTGGGAGATACATCTGGGTGGGAGATACATCTGGGTGGGAGGGTAGTGAGTAGATGTACTGGGTGGCTGAGCTTGTCGTGGATTATCAATAAAGCTTTAACGCATGCCGTTCTGGACTCATGCACTGAAGTCATTGCCTGTCAGAACCTGACGCTTTGTCCCAGAGTGGCTGATGGTCATGAATGATGCTCTGTGCTGGTTTAAGTTTTGAGTTATGAAAACTAGTGGGGTTCTGTTGTTGCCTCTGGGCTGTACAGACGTCTGTTCTCCAAACCAGTGGATCGGAAATTATATGACAGGCATTGTCTCAATATGCTGCATATGGACAACACAGCTCTACGTGTGCGTATTTAAAGATATGGCCACTGTTTTCATAGCTGAATTTTGACACACTCTGCATGTAAATGAAGGCAGTATTCTGTTACACTAGTTTCATTAGCATGTACTGCTGATCATGAGGGACGCGCACAGCCACAGAAGCTACTCTTGGAACTTATTGAAGCAAACCAAATATCTCCCGTCCAAAATTCGAATTCATTCAAATTTAGGAATTCTGTTGGCATTTCTGCCTTTGTTGCTAGGGTGGTACCTGTGATAGTTTTATGGAGAGAAAACCAGGCAGCCCCACCCACCCCTCAAATGATCATAACAAAATTGGGAGTCTAGTTTGGAATAAAAAAAACTGAAAAGAGGTTGAAGGGTTAAATTCCTTCTCAGTCCCATGCATGGCCTCAAGGCAACTTGAGCCTTTAGTTTATGAAGGAAAGCTTTGGGAGCCACTCTTGACCCACTGGGGAAATGTAAATTTACTAACATTTGCGGGTAAGTTTATTCTCCCAGGGGCCATTACAGATCAGGAACACAGTGTGGGAGAGTGGTAGAAGCCCCTTCTGCTTGCGTGCCACAGTTCCAATCCAAATCTGGCCTGCACGCAGCTTGGCATTAAGACCCGCGTTTGCCAACTTTGTATGTTTCCAGAATGCAGGCAGAAGTCAAAAGTCTGGAAGTGGAGCAGGGACTTCAGGAGAAGCGTCACTGAGAGGGAAAGGCTGAAACACTTTTTACTCCTCCCTGCAATGCAAACTTCCAGGTCTTGAAGGTGCATTGCAAAAAGTAATGATCCATCAAGGCTGAGATAATCACAGAAGGTTATAATACTAAGAGCCAAATAATAAGGAATAGGAGTCACAGTTCCATCCCATGGCTGCTATTGTCACTTGAGTGGCATTTGTAGTTCTTTAGAAATTGCTGAGAGGTCCTGCTCTAGGGAGCGCACCCAGCACGGCAGCCCTAGGAGCTCTAGATTCTGCCCCGACATCCTTTCTGCAGCAAAAACAAAAATTGAGGGGGAGGAAGACCTGGGGTTGCTATGCCATGTGCAAGTGTTAACACGGAAATGTTAAAAGAACTACAAATGCTTTTAAAATGGGCTGAGCAGCCATAGGATGGACCCGTGTTCATCTTATAGTTTGGACTTATAGTTTGGCTCTATTTGATAATTGTTTGCACAACTTCACTTAGAGCCAAATGCAAATATACATACCAGTAACAATCTACTGCACACATATACATTCAAAGACTTCGGGATTAGATTATTTTCTTGAAATGATACAAAGATGTGTTTTCCATATGCAACAATACTGAGGAAACACCCAGTATGGGAACAGCTCCCTCAAATCAACACTATCTGAAATGGATCACTAAATAACCACATGGGCGGCAATGGGAAGGAGACATCGCCAGCAACACACTCGTGTTCCGGAAGTGATGTCAGTGTGTCAGAAGGGATGCTATAGCATTTGGATAAAACTCTATGGTTTAACCATTGATTTTTACCTAGTAGCTAGAGTGTCCCAAGTGATGTAATGATGTCACATCCATGCGCACACAGAGTCATGTCAGCCAGTAGGGACACAGCCCATCGCCTCCCCGTTTTCCCAACTGTTTTTCTTCCGCTGTCGATGTGAGTGGCAGCAGGAAGTGCCTACTGGTGACAGGGGATCTCACGTTACCTGCTGGAACCTGGCAAACTAGACCTTGATACAGCATTATCATGGGGCTTAAGGCTTCCCCACTGCAGGGTTTTTGTGAAGGGGGGCTCCAAGTCAGCACTGCAGGCCTTGAGAAGGCAGTGAGGGAAGTAAAAGGCACTCTGGCTTCCTGCTATAGGTATGGAAAAAATATCCTGTAATTTGAGTAGTGGTGTAAAATACTGACATTAAGTTACTATTAAAGACAAGAACAGTTTTCTCCAAGCCAGTGTAAGCTGGCTGCCAAAAATAAATAAATTAAAATTAAAACTTTAAAAAACTCACTGGCACCTGATGCTTCTAGGGGAAATCTGGAACCAACGGCAATAGCTCTCGTAATCATTGCAAATTCTGTGGCATAGAGTTTTTGGTGACTCCAAGAGCAACTGTCATCAAATCCAAATTTGACACCAACCTCAGCAGTTTCGGTTGACTAGTTTGTTGTAGCTTTGCAAGTGTGATCTGTATGGCCCACTAATTACTGGATCGCATTCAAGCAAAAGGAATCCAATCACCTGGTTATTTAAAAATATAAATAAAGATTAACGACTCCAAACCCCCGTAATTGAATGCAGACAGCATTTACATGAACACTATGACAAATTAGTTAGTAACAAAACACATTCTCCCTTGAAATGGAAAATATACGAAGTAGTGTTTTCCATATCACCACACTTGAGGAAGCATACCAAATCTGTAACTTAGTTTCTGTCCACTTGGACATCTAGGGAGCTTGGAATTACTGTCCGGTCAGATACAGTCAGCTTTCCCCCAGCGTGTCTCCTTCCAAAGAGGCCATCTAAGCAACTTGTGGAATGGGAATCAGTTTGGACAGCAGTGCAACAGGAGACTTGCTTGACAACAGCACCGTTTTCATCCTGGTCGCAGCAGTTTTAAGTGTGGGAAGAATGTGGATGGATGCATTCATGTTGGCTGTCAAGTGCAGGGACTGGATGAACAAGAAACGCCTGACACTCACAGAAAGGATCTTGACCTTACAAGGGAGCATCAGAATATGTATTGGGTGCATTACAGCAGTGTGGTATATCTTGGCAATATTCTATCCTTGGATCGCTGAGATAGGCCTCATTTTCAAAGTGCTCTTGTTCAGCCTCTGGAACTTCATTGTTTGGAACCTCTGGCTCACGGCTTCCTTGTGCAGCTACTACTGTGTGAAGATTGCAGACTTCAGACACCCCTTCTTCATCCACTTGAAAGTAAGACTCTCCGGACTGGTATCCACCTGGCTCCTAGCTTCTCTGGTTTTGTCCTTTGCAAGCAGCCTACCCTACGTGTGGAGTGACTTTGAAATATGGCATAATGGGAACATTTCTTACGTCTTCAGAAATAAAAAAGAATCTGATGTCATCATCATCATCATCATCATCATCATCATTTTATTACAGTACCAAGACCAATATACAGAAATTATGTTACCAAACCACTTATCAGTAAAAAGAAAAACCATCATGATATCAACCAGAAAGGAGGATTTGCGAAGAGAAAGGAGGCTTTGAGAGAGATGAATGATTGTGAAATGAAAGGTTTTGACACCTCCGTCCAAAGTTATTAACATACCTTGTTTTGTTTACTGAAGAAAAGTTGCTGAACATCCTGAAACCAATACACTTCTTGTACAAATAAAGTTTTATTTTGTGTACTGTTAAATCGACAGTTATATACTATTGCCATACAACAGTCTCATCCTCAGGACACCATAGTCCAATAAAGGAGCCTTAGAGCTTGGGCACAATACGATGGGAAAGGTTAATTAATCAGGTTGGAATTAAATTCCTGGTTGTAGCGTTACATACCCAGAGAGAGAGAGAGAGAATGAGAGAAATAACAAGAAAGTTAAAGACATGCCATATCTAACCACACGATTAAAAGAGAGTATTCATGACAATGCTCTTTATAGTCCACCCTTCTCACCGAATCTCAAGGTGGATGACTCAGGGCCAAGCTACAAGTGATGCCCAACACTAGTTGGACACTTGTCAGCTTCCCTCAAGTTTTGATGGGCAATGTAGGTGTCCTGGTCTTGCAGCTTGGCTGTCTGACTGCTGTCCAATGGACTTTTCAACTGTCACTTGTCCAACATTCTGCCAAGCTGCCTACATTTCCCATCAAAACCTGAGGGAAGCTGACAAGTGTCCAACCTGTGTCAGGCGTCACTTGTAGCTTGGCCCACAGTGTACAGCCAATACAATCAATGACTGGGATGTTCAATAAACATTCAGTGAAGAATAGAATAGGGTGAGGATTCCAGAAATTTTAAAACAAGCAGAAATATGATATAAGGCTTAAAACAAACACGTAAGCAAGTTGACAAGATGACAAGTTAACATGATATATCACATGATCCAACCTATCCAGTAGTAGCGTAGTTACAGAAACAGGCAGTACACCGTACTATAATCTACAGCTCCTATCCCTTTCCAACAAGCCTCTCTGAACCATCTCCTGACAGCACAGTCTCAATGCCTGTGTAAGAAAGCCCTCCTGAATTATTCAGTTTTGCACACTTTGTGGACAGATAGCAGAGCGTGAGCATTCCTGCTGACCTCTTCAGGCCACCACAGAGATTGCAAGTGTATGGGCAGCTGTTGATTTTGCTCATGTGTAGTGCAGCGCCAGATCAGTGAGGTTGCTGTGGTGGGGGCATAGGAAGAGAGGCGATCCTGTATATGTGAGGGACCAAGGCAATGAAGGGCTTTCATTGTGATAGTCAAAACCTTGAATTTAGCCCAGTAATTGATGGGAAGCCAATGGAGTGACTACAGAACGAGAGTTATATGCAGGGCTTTTTTTCTGGGAAAAGAGGTGATGGAACTCCGTGGCTTGCCCTCAGAGAAAATGGTCACATGACTGGTGGTCCCGCCCCCTGATATCCAGACAGAGGGGAGTTGAGATTGCTCAGTGGTGCAGAGGGCAATCTAAACTCTCCTCTGTCTGGAGATCAGGGGGCGGGGCCACCAGCCATGTGACCATTTTCAAGAGGTTCCGGAACTCCGTTCCACCGTGTTCCAGCTGAAAAAAAGCCCTGGTTATATCCATGCTTCAACTAGCTCCTGATAAAAATCGGGCTGCTGCATTCTGCACCAACTGGAGTTTTCAAGTTGATTTCAGGGAAAATCTCTGTGTAGACTGCATTACAATAGTCTAGACTCAGCATTACTGTGGCATGGATGCTGGTGGCCAGATTGACAGTGTCAAGGCAGGGGGCTATCTTCCAGGCTAGCTCGAGTTTAGAGAAGGTATTTTTGCATCTGCCCTAACTTGCTTCCCTAGCAGCAATGTTGGATCCAGTATAACCCTAAGCTCTTAACTGAGTCAGCAAGGGTCAAATGAACGCCATTGAAAATGGGGAGCACAATGTCCTATATCTCACCTTCCCAGCCAGCACCATCTCCATCTTGGATAACATGTCCTAATAAATAACATCCTATGAAGCCTCTGTTAAAGGGAAGGGGGCATTTCCCCCCCTCCAGTCTCATGAACACACACATACAAAATATAAAGCTGCCAAATATTAAATAAGATCATTGGTTCATCAAGGTCAGTATTGTCTACTCAGACTGACAGCAGCTTTTCAGGTTCTCAAACCGAGGTCTTTCATGTCCCCCATGATGGGATCCTTTTAACTGGAGAGGCCATGGATTGAACCTGGGACCTTCTGCATGCCAAACGGATGCTCTACCATGGCCCCTTGCCCCATCCTTAGGGCCGCACAGAAATTTTTCCTCTGAGCTCCACGGTCCCTCAGACCGTCCCATTGTGCGTTAAATATGGCACTTGAATGTTACTCGTTATTGTGACCGGTGAGTAAATCAATTTGTTTAAGGTTTGATATACAGGACAGTGCAATTGAAGGAGATGATTAATGTAATATTGTTTTATTAATAGATAATACAATTTGTGTTGGTGGAAATATGGTTTTGGCCCCTGATGAAGTGGATGCAGTATGAAACAAGCTGAACATCAAGCCGGCATCTTGTAGGGCTTAGGGGAGCCCTTTTTGGGCTCACACCCCATCTTTGTGATCCACCTGTTCATGAAGAAGTTTACAAGAAATATTCATCTCCACCCGTCTTCTACTTTCGTCCTGTTTCAGGAGTTTGCCACATCCTCTGGTTTTTCTCCTGGTTTCTTCAATATCTCCGTCATACTCATAGACCGGACTTTGTTTACAATTTCTGTTTTCAACTTCCACCTGGGCGTCTGCAGTTTTCAAAGAAAGAAACTGACATACTGGAGAGGACTCGTTGCTACTGTACTTCCCCAAGGGACTTTGGTCATTGTATGATTCCAATTCACCTTTGCACTTGTTTATAATTTAGGTGTAAGAGATTGTTATTTATCAAGGATACAGATTGATGATAAGAAATAGTTTTCCGATTGAGCCTTTGGGCAGTTTAAATATACAGAATTTTTTGTATTGATTTATTTGTGTTTCTTTTGCAGGTGCTCGCACAGGTTACAGTGATGTTAAAGACCAGCATTGCAATCTTTAGCAAAGTTACTCTGTAATTCTCCTACTTATACAGTTTTTTATAATGAAGAGGGATTTTGACAGAGATTCATCAGTTGATAAATTATATTTGCATATAAATAAGCAATAGTTGTGATAAAGGCTCTTTTCTTTGTTTTTAGATATATCTTGTTCATATTCCACTTTAGGGCTGTAATGTATGATACCGCCAACTCCTGGCATCTCATGGGTGCATGACAAGAATCAAAGTAAGATGTACATTAAGAAAAGAGACCTTAAAAATTTCTAGATTGTTCAGCTGTGTGACAGACCGCTGTGAGGGGGGGACAAGAACTTCCGGGTTTCCCTTCTGCCCCACTTTTGCCAGCATAGAATGCACAGTTTAATGTGATTTCCTCCAAAGTACATCTGACTGTGAGTCTGGTTGCTCCTCTATAACCCGACACATGTTGGCCCTATCCTGTATATGAGTCCTTAGGAGAAGTACATCTGCGAGAGAATGGGGAATGTATCTTCCAAAGAGTTATCTGTCAGACTGTGGCTTGCCAAAAGTTGCAACTTAGCCCACCTCTTGCAATAAGACAAAAGTCCATTGATTTCAAAAGGCTTTACTGAAGATTGTCAACAAATGGAGTACACATTCCAAGATACATTGATCTTAGCTGAGCTGTAGAATTGTTACGAATGCCAAGCAAGAGAATAGGTACAGAATATACAGTTTCCCTCAGACCTCAACCTCCCCCTCAGTTCTCAAAACAAACGGCCAGAGGGTGAGAAAGGCAAGGTTCTCAAGGGCGGCAGGAAAATGAAAGCAGGCAGATTATAACAGTCTCTCTCCCTCCTCCAGGCTCCCAGCAGCAGTCTCCACACCTACAAGAAGCACACTTAACATACTGACAAAGTTAACATGGAGTCTCTTTGGCTTAAACACAATCAGAACCTGCCATTTGCTGGGTAACTATATTTACAAAGCTTTTGAAAAATCTGCTGCCTAATTAATTAGGGGCATATTTTTACTCAAAGGTTTTCAGATCAAGCAATGTGGCTGATATAGAACATCTTGTTCCTTACACTGATGATTCTAACTTTATGTACTTATTTTTCTGTCTCAAAAGACGTGCATTAGACTGTCCCATTACACCAGCCATTGTACCAATTCCAGATCAAAACTCCACACGCAACTTAAAATGTACCATTGGCAACTGCACTGGGCATCCTTCAGGCTACAGAGAAATATCTTCATGTATTCCAGTAGAACTACTCCACATTTATTCTAGTGAACAAAAAGTAGATCAAGAGTAAGCAGTGAGCAATGATTTCTAAAGCTTTCCATAGGACTTCATATAAAACACAATTGTAGCATGTGTGATAATTGCCTAGCTAGAATTTCCCCTGCACTTAGCAAAATACAAAGCCTTACGTAACTCCTTTTTTAATTTTGTGTTGCCCCAAATTGATATCAAAGACTCCAGTAAAAGGCAGATATATAGAATAGATGCAACAACAATATTAAGTGCAGCATTTCCTGAAAAGTAATTCAACAACAACAGTAGAATAGATATGAAGGCAACAATATTGTTGATGAGAAGGGCCAATATAATAAGCACTGCCTGGAAATGGGCTTTGGTTTGGGGGCTTCTGTGGCCATCCAAACTTCCCAGCATCCTCTGATGGTGCCTCCAAAGAGAAAAAATTAACAAGAGGGCAGAAGTCGCACAGATGCTTAAAGCTACAAAACATCCAAGTCCAAATAAAGCAAGCACATGTGCTGCAAGACTTGTTTGGTTGTCGTCAGATGCATTTTCATTTCTGAAGACATTAGAAATGTTCCCATTATGCCATGTTTCAAAGTCACCTCCGATGCAGGGCAGGCTGCTTGCTAAGGACAAAACCAGAGAACCGAAGAGCCAGGTGGATGTGAGTCCCGAGAGTCTTAGTTTCAAGTGGATGAAGAGCGGATGGCTGAAGTCTGCAATCTTCACACAGTAGTAGCTGCACAAGGAAGCCGTGAGCCAGAGGCTGTAAACAGTGAAGATCCAGAGGATGAACGTGAGCACTTTTTTTGTGAGGCCTAACTCAGTGATCCAAGGATAGAATGTTGCCAGGATACACCACACTGCTGTAATGCACCCAATACATATTCTGATGCTCCCTTGTAAGGTCAAGATCCTGTCCGTGAGTGTCAGGCATTTCTTGTTCATCCAGTCTCTGCAGTTGACAGCCAGTATGAATCCATCCATCCACATTCTTACCAAACTTAAAATGCCTGTGACCAGGACTATGCTCATGTCAGGCAAGTTTCCTGTTGCACTGCTATCCAAACTGCTTCCTATTCTTCAGGTTGCTTAGATGGCCTCTTTGGAAGAAGGCGCACTGGGAGAAAGCTGACCAAATCTGACGGGACAGTAATTCCAAACACCCCAGATGACTGAACAGGCAGAAATTGAATTACAGATTCACTATGCTTTCCCCCAGTATGGTGATATGGAAAACACTACTTTGTATATTTTCCACCCAAGGGAGTACGTGTTTTGTTCCTAATGTGCTGTAGTGTTCATGTAAATGCTGTCTGTATTTAGTTACTGAGTTTTGGAGTTATTTATATTTTGATTTGAGCTGAAGGGTAATTTCCAAAAGCTCAATTTTCTTTTCCCTATAAGCAATTTTTAAATAACCAAGTGGTTGGATTCCTTTTGCTGGAATGAGATTCCGTAAGTAGTTGTAGATCCAGAGGAGTTAGCCGTGTTAGTCTGTAGTAGCAAAATCAAAAAGAGTCCAGTAGCACCTTTAAGACTAACCAATTTTATTTTATTGTAGCATAAGCTTTCGAGAATCAAGTTCTCTTCATCAGATGCCTGATCCGAACAGTTCGGATCAGGCATCTGATGAAGAGAACTTGATTCTCGAAAGCTTATGCTACAATAAAATAAAATTGGTTAGTCTTAAAGGTGCTACTGGACTCTTTTTGATTTCGTAAGTAGTTGGCCATACATATCACATTTGGAAAGCTACAACAAACTAGTCAACCAAAACTGTTGAGGTTGTGATGTAAAATTTGGAATTGATGACAGTCAGTCTTGGAGTCACCAAAAACTTGATACCACAGAGTTTTCAATGATTACAAAAACTACCACTGTTGGTTTCAGGTTTCCCCTAGAAATGATGTCACCAAGCATCGGGTGCTGGTAAGTTTTTAAAATTTTAATTTTAATTTTTTAGCAGCCATGTTGCTAACTGGCTTGGAGAAAACTGTTCTTCTTTTTAAAAAGGCCTAATATCAGTATTTTACACCACTACTCAAAGGACAGGATATTTTTCTCCAACCTGGTTGGCAACCATGCCTGCAGCAGGAAGCTAAAGTGCCTTTTACTTCCCTCAATGCCTTCTCAAATTTGGATTTGATGACAGTTGCTCTTGGAGTCACCAAAAACTCTATGCCACAGAATTTGCAATGATTACGAGAGCCATTGCTGTTGGCTCCAGATTTCCCCTCAAAGCATCAGGCGCTAGTGAGTTTTTTAAAATTTTAATTTTAATTAATTTATTTTTGGCAGCCAGCTTACACTGGCTTGGAGAAAACTGTTCTTCTCTTTAGTAGCAGCTTAATGTCAGCATTTTACACCACTCTTCAAAGGACAGGATATTTTTCCCCATACCTGCAGCAGGACGCCGGAGCGCCTTTTACTTCCCTCACTGCCTTCTCAAGGCCTGCAGTGTTGACTTGGAGCCCCCCTTCACAAAAATCCTGCAGTGGGGAAGCCTTAAGCCCCATGGCAATGCTGTATCAAGGTCTAGTTTGCCAGGTTCCAGCAGGTGATGTTTGCCACGTTCCTGCAGAGGACTGCTCCTTACCTCAAGCACACTGGGACACCTTGGCTATGCATACACATCTGTGGTGCCTGTAACGGAAGGGCTGTGCCCTTGGAAAGCTGAGCTCGTTACCCCCAGGTAAATGACCAGGAGTGAAGCAAAGGACCCCACGTTCCATTAAACAAAAGTAGCAGCTTGGCCATCACCTTCCCCCGGCTAAGAGCAGAGTCAACCCGACCGTTCCTTAAGGGTTTGGGTCATCACTGTGCTAACAATCAGGGTCTAACTCTCATTCCAACCATTAATGTTGTATGACCCTAGAAATCACCTGGGCTTACATCAAACTGGGAGGTTTCCTGGCAAACCTGAAGGCACCTAAGACGCCTGATGGCTGCCTGGATATGAGGCAAGCCCCTTAACTTTCCACTCCCCTACAACTGTGAGAGAGATCCACCAGCTCAGCCATAACTCCACCAGAACAACCTGCCCCCCAGCCTAGAGAGTGCCAGCCACTTGGTCATAGGTTCACCGCATGCTGAGGGTGATGTCATTTGGTTGCCAAGCAACCACAGCCAAGCAACCACAACCTGCAGGCCTAGCTCAGAGGAAATCTGAGGAACAAGCTGCACCATTCCATCTGCAGGCGAGACCAGGTGTTGCCTTGAAACATAAACGCCAAGACCAGTCTCCAGGACCCATCTCAAAATCCAATGCCACTTGGATGAAAAAGAACGGTACAGGCACCACTGCCTAATCATCTACATAATGTGGGCTGAGGGGTTATCTAGTTTCCTCCCCCACAATCCAATTGCCATGAGGATTGGAAAATTCCAAGCATATATGTTCTATAGTTAGATCCCCCCCCCAATTCTGACAGGTCAATGGGCCACTGCTCAGCCCACCAGTGCCCCTGAACTAAACCCAGAAGCCACTGGGCCTCAAGGCAGTGGAAACTTCCACAAAACTCTACTTCTAGGTTCCAACACCCTGAAGACAATGCTCGGTGCCCCACCAGTTGCTGGCCCAGGTGCAGTAAACCTTCTTAAGTCTCATTTACTTGTCTCCCTCCTCAGGTCCACCTCATCCTTCTCCTCTGCTTCCAGAAGGGGAAGGTTAACCCCTAACATGCTGCTCCCTTTATGACTGTTCCTTTAGGACTGAGTCAAGTAATAACTCAATGACCAAACTGCGAAACCCAAAGGCAAGACCCAAGATGATACAATCCAGGAGTCTAAACATAGGAGCCCAGAGACTGTCGCCTGACCCAGAGCCTCCACAGCCATGAACTAGGGGCCAGTGGACTTAACTACCATGTCAATTAGGTCCACTGTCACCTCAACATAACTGGATTACAGAAGCCTAGGCCAGATCTGCTACCGGCCATTAATTGTGCTAATCTGATAGAAAGATCAGATCATGAGTGATTCCGCACATGTTGGATAATGCACTTCCAATCCTTGTTGTTGTGGGTTTTCCGTGCTGTATTGCCATGGTCTTGACATTGTAGTTCCTGATGTTTCACCAGCAGCTGTGACTGGCATCTTCAGAGGTGTAGCACTGAAAGACAGAGTTCTCTCAGTGTCAAAGATCTCTGTCTTTCAGTGCTACACCTCTGAAGATGCCAGTCACAGCTGCTGGCGAAACATCAGGAACTACAATGTCAAGACCACGGCAATACAGCACGGAAAACCCACAACAACCATCATTCTCTGGCCGTGAAAGCCTTCGACAACACTTCCAATCCTCTTTACAGATCACTTGGAACAGATTCTTTTGTGTGCAGAACAAAAAATCCACCTCAAACGATTGATAAAGTGCATTGAAAGTGCATTATACAACTTGTGCAGAATCAGCCTCTATCTTAGACTTCTGTGCCCTGCACGACAGCTTTGCCAATTTCAGCAGATGCAATAACACAGTATGCCATTAAGACTTCTGTGTCCTGCATGACAGCTTTGCCAATTTCAGCAGATGCAATAACACAGTATGCCATTAAGTGATGTGAGTGACAAACAAGACCTAAAAACAGCTCTTTAGGCCTACAAAGGCTCCAAAGTTGAGCAGGGGAGGGGGACATGTTTAATCCTGGGACTGTAGATCCTTGCTCAGCCAGTAGCAATAATGTGTGAAGAAATCCACCCTTCAGATGACTGCAAGCCCCCCGCCCAGCCTCTTCCAGGCCTTTGCTGCTGCTGTAAGTACTCTCTCCAAATAAAATGAAAACAATGGAGTGGGGGAGGCCTAGATAGGCTGGAGGCCTGCAGGGGCTGGGCCTAACCCTGCTTCAGCCCTCCTGACAGATAGACACTGATAGCCCAGTATTTCCTTCATCCCTTTGGCCTCTTCATCATCCTCAAAGGATAAGTCTGCAGGTAGGGCTGCTTTGCAGGAGACCTATTCACTGGCTGTTTGCCCTTAGCAGGGCGGCAACTCTTTTTAGGTGGCATGATGGAAATGTACAGTAATGTAATATACTGTGAAATGACTGCTTTTAGAATGGCAGCACGATCACTGTGTAGGCTGCAGGGGACTCTATAAAATGGCTGGCAGTGCCAGGAGAATAAGCAGGCTACAGGGTGACACACTCAAAATGGCCACCCCTGCACAGGATAAGCTGCAAAAGTACTACCAAAATGGCCACTACTGCCAGTAAACAGGAGACAAATCAGACCACACAAAGTCCACACTCAACATGGCTACCCCCGGAGCTGTGTATTATTATTATTTATTATATTTATATCCCACCCTCCCCACAAGCGGGCTCAGGGCAGGTTACAACAGTGTAGATGCCTTCACAACATGGCTACACTGCCAGGAGGCTGAGCAGGCCACCGGGTGCTACTCTCAAAATGGCTGCCCCAACTGAATAAACTACCAAGCCCTCCCACAAAATGGCCCCTGCTGCCTGAAGGCCTTAGGCCCAGCTATTGGTGCTGGAACTACTCCCTCCCAAGTAAGTATAAACAGCAGGGGAGGGAAAAGCCTAGACAGAGAGGGGAGGGCCTACCAGCACCCACCCTGCTAGGCCAGTAGCAATGTGTGAATTAATCCACCCCTCAGACGGCTTCAGTTCACCCTGTGGCCTACAGCAAAACCTATTGCTGCCAGAAGTACTTCCTCTCAACAAAGTGGGGGAGGGGAGAAGAGCCTAGGTAGGCCAAAGGCCTGCAGGGGTTGAGTCTAACCCCGCTTTAACCCTCCTGACTGATAGACAACGTGCCCCAAATGTAAGTAAGAAAAAAGTCTCTGTCAAACCACTGAGCCTGGTGCTGGGCCCTGGCTCTCCTTCTGGAGTGTGAAGGTTGCAAGCAGGGGAATATCACAGCTTCTCCAAGGCAGCTACTGCTGCCCAGCCCTGAGGGCCTTCAGTAAAACCAGCCTCACAGAAGTTCAGCTGAGAGAGCTTGAGGTATGCTCTGCTCAGGCTGAACTTTCAAAGCTGACTGAGTCCTACGGAGGCAGAGCTGCCCTTTATAGTGCCAGGCCTGCCTCCCAAAGACCTGAATACCCTGGAATGCAGTGCTGCTTCTCCCTCCGTGCTGTGAGGCAAAAGCAGCCTCTGGCTCAAGCATGTTTCATGCACAGCCAGGTGTGCCGTCTTCCATATGCAACAATACTGAGAAAATACCCAGAATGAGAGCAGCCCCCTAAAATCAACACCAACTGAAATAGACCTCTGGATAACCACAAGGGTGGTAACTGGCAGGAGACATTGCTGGCAACACACTGACATTCCTCCCCATATGCCACAAGTGATCTCAGTGTGTCACAAAGGAAGCTATAACATTTGGATAAAAGTCTATGGTTTAACCATTGAATTTTTCCCAGTCGCTAGAATGGCCCCAGTGATGTGATGATGTCACACCCAGATGCACAGGGAGTAATGGCAGCCTTTCGGGACAGAGCTCATCACCTCCCCATTTTCCCAGTTGTTTTTCTCCAGCTGTCCATCTGAGGGGCAGCACAAAGTGTTTACTGATGGTAGGGGGATCCCTTGTTACCAGCAGGAAGCTGGCAGGCCTAGCCTTAATACAGCATCATCATGGTGTTTAAGGCTTCCCCACTGCAGGATTTTTGTGAAGGGAGGCTCCAAGTCAATGCTGCAGCCCTTGAGAAGGCAGTGAGAGAAGTAAAAGGCACTCTGGTTTCCTCCTGTAGGTATGGTAGCCAACCAGCTTGGATAAAAATATCCTGCCCTTTGAGTAGTGGTGTAAAATACTGACATTAGGCCTCTATTAAAACAGAAGAACAGGTTTCTCCAAGCCAGTTGGCAATAGGGCTGCCAAAAACTTAAATTAAAATTTTCAAAAAACTCACTGGCATCCAATGCTTAATGATACCATTTCTAGAGAAAACCTGGAACCATCAGCGGTAGCTCTAGGAATCACTGAAAACTCTGTGGCATAGAGATTTGGCACTTCCTAGAGCAATTGCCATCACTTCTGAGTTTTGCCCAGAAGTGATGTCACCAAACTTGTACTACCACCCTGCCCAAATACGCCTGCCCCATGTCACCTGGCAACCCTAGTTGGCAGCCCTAACTGCAGGAGCCTAATTCAAGGCAACTGGCAGAGAGCACGGAAGCCATCTTGCTTTTGTGGAAGGAGGACTGCAGTGGTGGTGATGGAGTTTCTACCAGCTTGCTCATCTCCAGGCAGCTTTCTGGGTGCTGAAGGAAGAGTAAAATTTACTACAAATAGGAACATAGTTGAAAACCAAATAATAATAAAGACACAGAAGTGTATGAATTCAATAAAGGTTCAATTGCCATGTATATATCAATTAAGTATTATATTAATTGTTTTACCAAATAGTCACTGCACAAATAACATTTCAACAATATTGTTGTAATCTATTTTCAGCCAAAGTCAGTAAAAACAGCAAAGAGCTGTACATTTAATTAATGAGTTCCGTTCATATAAACAGTTCTCCAAGAGCAATTCACAAAGTATAAACAGAAAGAATTTTCTGTTTGTTTATTCTCGTTTCGTATTTCTTCATCAGATAGGACTTCTCATGATGTGCCACAAAAGAAACAAGAATTCTACAAATAATTCAATGATATCAGCCCCTAGTGCAGCAGCAATGAAATGCACCACAGTCATCAAAACAATAGTGCCAGCTTTCTGAAATCAATGGACGTAGACTGGAGTAATTTTGCTTAGGATTTCACTTTAAAGGTCCTTCATGAATTCATATAAGGTGAAGAAGGTGCAGAGGACAATTTCAAAGAGTTTATCTTTTTCAATGAAACTAGACTTTGCTGTCATAAAAGTCATCTTTTTAGGTCGTTAATGTAAAATGTCAAACAACTGAGCGAAAACAACAACCATTTTGTGTAGTTCACATCCTAATACTACTGGGAAAGACTTGAAACAGTCCAGTGCTCACACCACAATTTCCACAGTTTTTTTTTTTTTTTATTAAATTTTTATTGTAACATCAGATGTAACTAATAACCTTCAAGTAACAAACAACATTTCAAATTTGAATGAAACAAAAACCAATATACAATACGCAGTTAGACTTACATCCTTAATAATTAACGTAAAGAAAAAGTAATTCCATGTAATTACACAGTTATACTATCAGCTTAATAGAAGGAGAGGTATCCATTGTTTGTTACAACTTGTAGTATTTTCGAGTTGGGCTGCATATTATTCTTTTCTATGTATTCCAGAAATGGGAGCCACTTTTCAATAAAATTAGTATTTTCTGTGAGTTGTACTGCATTTTGCATATCATTGCTTACTTTTTCTAAAATAAAATGATTCCAAACTTTAGAGAACCAGTTTTCGATTGTTGGTAGTCTTTTTGATTTCCATATTGTCGCTATGGCACTCTTAGCTGCTACAAAAAAAGAGGCAATGAGCTCCTTTCTGATTTTGGGGACGTGTGAGTTTTCCCACAAGTCTAAAAAAATCATTTTTGGGTCAAAGGGGAGGTCGTGGTTTGTGATATCTTTAATTTTCATTAATATCTCTTCCCAAAATTGTCTAATTCCTTTACATTCCCACCAACAGTGGGCGAAGGTTCCCTCCCCGCCACAATTTTTCCAACATTTTGGGGATGATCTAGCTGATATGTGTGCTAATTTTTTGGGTGTTAGGTACCATCTGTGAATCACTTTAAACGTTTGTAATTTAGTTATGTTGACTTTCGAGGTGAATATTCCAGATGTCCATATTTTTTTCCAAATCTCTGGGGACTGTTCAATTGCACAGTCCTTACCCCAACTAGATTGACAACTTAGCTGCTTGTTCTCAGTGATGTTTAGCAGAAGGTTATATAGTTTAGCTATCATGCCTTTTTTTTGTTGTACTGGTGAGTCTAGAAATTGTTCGAATTCTGTCAGAGGTTCTTTCATGATGTTCCTTAGCCTTATTTTTTCTGCCATGTGTGAGAGTTGTAAGTAATTAAACCAATGTAGTTTTTGTTCTAATTTATTCTCTATATCTACTTTCTCTAGGAGACCTGATTTTGTGGATATGTCAACTAGTCTAGTTATTTTTGCTTGATGTAATGATAGGATAAGTGATCGATCCCACTCTGGTAAAAACCATTCTTGATTTAGAAAGGTAGAGAATCTAGATATTTTGGGAACAATTTTGATCCTGATTTGGTCCCATGTCTTTAAGATAGATGGTATCAGGAAGCTTTTTTTGATGCTTTGTGGCCTATTACTTGGTTTGTTCCAAATTGTGTCTGTTATGTCACTGAATTTTGAAGATGGTTGTATGATCGTAACCCAATCTGGCTGAGGGGAATTTGAAGTCATTTGCAAGAGGTTAGCCAGTCGTGTCGCTGATTGATATAGGTATAAATCTGGATAATTAAAACCACCGTTTGCTGATTTCCTCCTCATAGTAGTGAATGCAATTCTCGGGTGCTTGTTTTGCCATAGAAATTTATTAATTAATATTTGCCATTGAGCTATTTGTGATCTATTTATAGTAAGAGGGATCGCTCTAAACATAAAAATAAATTTTGGTAATATAAAAGCTTTTATTAAATGAAATCTGTCATACCACGTGAGCTTTAATTTATTCCATTTGATAATATCTAATTTAATTTGATTTATCAATTTGAGGTGATTCAATTTTATAAGGTCTTTCAGGTTGGGGGTGATTTCAACTCCTAGGTATGTAAGATTTGATGGGGACCATTGAAAGCTATATATTGTACTAATTTGTTGGACCGTTTTGTTATGGGTGTTGATGGCAAGATAGTAAGATTTTGTTTGGTTAATTAATAGTCCTGATATTGCACCAAATTTTGTAAGTAGAGATGAAAGATGGGACAGTGAACTTAATGGTTTGGTCAAATAAATCATCATATCGTCCGCGAACAAGCTAATTTTAAATTCTGTGGAGTTAACATTTATTCCCTTTATCTGTTTGTGTTCTCTAAGGGCAGTCGCAAAGGGTTCTAGGGCGATTGCAAATAGAAGAGGGGATAGGGGGCAACCTTGTCTTGTACCTCTTTCAACGTAAATGTTTTCTGAGTACTTAGCGTTTACTTTGATGTTTGCTATAGGTTGGTGGTATATAGCTTCAATTGTGTTTAAGAATTTTTCTCCAAATTCCATATGCCTCAGTGTTTTTAGTAGGTATGATATTTCTACCGAATCGAAAGCTTTTTCGACATCTAGTGATAAAAAGATGGCTTCCGTATTGTTTTGGGTGCAATGGTCTATTAAGTTTAATGATTTATAAATGTTATCTGTAATGTCTCTTTTTGGTATAAATCCTGATTGGTCTGTATGAATGTAGTTAGAAATGAATGTATTTAGTCGATTTACCATAATAGAAGCAAAAATTTTATAATCGTGGTTGAGTAATGAAATAGGACGGTAGGATGCTGCTTTTAGGGGATCTTTTCCCTGTTTATGGATCACTATGATGTCGGCTCTCTCCCATGTGGGTGGCATTACCCCCTTTTCCAGAATCGAGTTGGCTAAATCAGTTAGATGTGTTGCTAACAAGCTCGTAAACTTTTTATAAAATTCTGCCGGGTATCCGTCCGGCCCTGTGGCTTTATTATTTTTAGCTGCTTTTATTGCATCCATTGTTTCTTGGATAGTGATGGGTTTTTCTAGGAATGTTCGGTGTTTTTCCTCTAATTTCTTGAAGTGTTTTAGTGAATTTAAAAAGTGGGATATTTTAGTTTGGTCCGGATTTTTTGATGAGTATAGTTGAGTGTAAAAGTCTTTAAAGACTTTAAGGATTGATTCCGGTTTGTACTGCATTATATTTTTACTGTTATGAATTCTGTTGACTGTGTTTTGTATTCTCTTTTGTTTTACTTTATTTGCCAGAATGCGTAAAGTTTTAGGTGTATTGGTCCAATGTGACTGTTTAATAGCAGTCAGATTTTTGTATATCGTATGACTTTCCAAGGTTTCTAATATTTTCCTTTGTGTTAAGAGATCCCTGTATATTTTTTTGCTGCCTGTTAATTTATGTTTATTTTCTAGTGCTTTTATATTGCTTATTAATTCACGTTTTTGTTTCAATTTTTCTTTGTTGATTTTAGCAGTAAGGGCTATTAAATGTCCTCTGGTCACTGTTTTTATCGTATCCCAAAATATGTGTATCCCAATTTCTTTTGAGAAGTTGTCTGTAATAGCTGTTTCAATTATTTTGCCAACTTCTTTAATTGCATATTGATTGTATAATAAATGTTTCGGTAAGCGCCATTGAGTACTGCTTTGTGTTTTAGCACCGAGATTAAGTGTCATGGATACCCAAGCATGGTCTGAGATTGTGTTACTTCCTATTTCTGTTTTCTCTATTTTATCAATTATGTCATTAGAGCTGAGAAGATAATCAATTCTTGTGTATGTGTTGTGTCTTTGTGAGAAGTATGTGTAATCCTTTTCTCCCTCGTGATAATGTCTCCATGTGTCAATTAAGTGGTATTTCTGTAGTATAGCTGCTAGTTTTGTTATTTTGGTTTTTTTTGTTGTGTGTACTTTGTTAAAATTTGATTTGTCCAGTTGATGATTTATTATGTAATTTAGGTCTCCTCCAATTATCAAATATCCTTCCTGAAATGAAATCAATTTTTGTATTACTTCCTCTATAAATTCTAATTGGTTTGCGTTTGGAGCATATACTGAGGCTAGTGTGAGCGTGTGCTCCCCTACTTTCCCTTTAACGAAGATAAATCTGCCTTTTTTATCCTTAAGTGTTTTTGTTTGTTGAAATTGTAGGTCCTTTGCAATTAGGATGGCTACTCCTCTTGATTTGGAGTTTCCAGTTGCATGATACTGGGTTTGCAGCCACCTAGCTTTTAGCGAATCTGTATTATTATGTCGTAGATGGGTTTCCTGCAGAAATATAATTTGAGGTCTGGTTTGGGCTAAGTTCGACATCACTCTCTTTCTTTTGATTGGATTACCTAATCCTCTAACATTGAAAGTTAAAACTTTGATTTTAGAGCTCATTGTCTGTTTTGATTATAACAATTACTTGTGCCTTTCTTTTTTTTTTTTCCTTTTTCTCCACCTGTATATATTCCGAATTCACTATATATCTTAACTGTTGATTAATATACAATCCTAGTCTAAATTGAATCCTTACAACTATATGCGATTGTTCATCTCTATACCAGCACTTTTGATTAAGAGACAGCAAGAGAAAGAAAAAAAAAATGATAGTATCTGGTTCACTGTTTCTTTCTTTCTTTCTTTCTTTCTTTTTTTTTTTTTTTGAGTGAATTGTATGGTTATAACATCAGACTTATCAAACAAACAGTATTCCAATCTTGTAACTTCTGCTTATAGTTCTCAACTAGGTATAACAATATAACTATCAATATAGTTGTTTTAATATCACAATAATCTTATTTACTATGTTATTTCTTAATGTCTATATTTAAATTACTCTCTTTGGGTCGATATATAGAAATTAAAGTTGCAAGATTTCTCTTATTTTCTACACGATAAACCTTCCCTGATTCCTTAGAATTCAATCCAGTCAAGTGTTTACCAGTTATACCCCTCTAACTCCTTATGTTGAATTGACTTCTTCCTATGTTTGTACTCTGTATTATTGTTCTTTCCCCTCTCTTTCCTTTTCCTGTATATATATATATATATATATATTTTCTTTCTATGATATTTAGTCTTTGTTACGAACTGTAAACTACTCCTATTATTTTCCTATTCCCCTCCCACTCCCTATGCTCTCCCTAACCCTCTTCCTTTTTCTTACCCTCCCCTTCCCTTTTTTATACTTATAGATTATAGTAATAATATATATATAACAATTTTTTTGAGATTTTTAATTATTTTATTGTATTTTTTTATTATTATTTTTATTATTTTTTAATATCCTTTTTCTTTCCTTTTTTTTTTTTTCCTCCCTCCCTTACTATCAGGTTTTTTCCCAAAATTTTGTGTTACTATTTACTGAGCTTATATAACTAACTAACTGTCCCTGTACCTTCCCCTTACCACCCTCCCTCCCTCCCCTCAACCACCTTTGTGTCTTAGTAAGCTGTAAGTTCCACTTGGATATTATTAGTATTCTATGCTACTGTAATAAAGTGTTCAAGTTTAGCTCTCTCAAACTGCTGAGTTACCTTCACTCACCAGTTGAATTTCCACAGTTTTGATTGATTAGATTGTTCTAGCTTTCCAAATTTGATTTATGTGGCCCAGTACTTACGGGATCTCATTCAAGCAAAAGGAATCCAACAACTTGATCATTTTAAAAATTGCTTATTGGGAAAAGAAAATTAAGTATTTGGAAATTACCTTTCAGCTCAAATCTAAATATAGATGAGTGACTCTAAACTCAGTAATTGAATACAGACAGCATTTACATGAACTCTACAACGAAAGAGTGAGTAACAAAACACATTCTCCCCTGGAATGGAAAATATACAAAGTAGTGTTTTCCATATCACCATACTGGGGGAAAGTAGACTGAATCTGTAACTCAGTTTCCACCTGTTCAGACACCTAAGGAGTTCGGAATCCCTGTCCCGTCAGATTCAGTCAGCTTTCCCCCAACGTGCCTTCTTCCAAAGAGGCCATCTAAGCAACCTGAAGAATGGGAAGCAGTTTGGACAGCAGTGGAACAAAAGACCTGCTTGACAAGGGCGTAGTTTTCATCCTGGTCATAGCTATATTAAGTTTGGTAAGAATGTGTATGGATGCATTCATATTGGCTGTCAATTGCAGGGACTGGATGAACAAGAAATGCCTGACGTTCACTGACAGGATCTTGACCTTACAAGGGAGCATCAGAATATGTCTTGGGTGTCTTTCAATGGTATGGTATATCCTGAGAAACTTCTGTCCTTGGGTCACTAAGACTGGTCCTGTTTTCAAAGGGTTCATTTTTAACCTCTGGAACTTCATTATCTGGAACCTCTGGCTCACAGCTTCCTTGTGCAGCTACTACTGTGTGAAGATTGCAGACTTCAGCCACCCCTTCTTCGTCCACTTGAAACTAAGACTCTCGCATCCACCTGTCTCCTAGCTTCTCCAATTTTGTCTTTAGCAAGCAGCCTGCTCTATGCATGCAGTGACTTTGAAACATGGCATAATGGGAATATTTCTTATGTCTTCAGAAATAAAACTGCACCTGATGTCAACCAAACAAGGATTGCGTCACATGTGGTTGCTTTGCTGGGACTCGGGTGTTTTGCAGCTTTAAGCATCTGTGCGACTTCTGCCCTCCTGGTACTTTTTTCTCTTTGGAGGCACCATCACAGGATGCTGGGAAGTTTGAATGGCCAGAGAAGCCCCCAAACCAACGCCCATTTCCAGGCAGTGATCATTATTTTGTCCCTTTTCATCAACAGTGTTGTTGCTTTCCTATCTATTCTGCTGTTGCTATCAAGTGACTTTGAAAGAAATGCTATTGCTAATCATGTTGCTCTATCTGCTCTATATGTCTGCCTTTTATTGGAGTCTTTGATATCAGTATGGGGCAACACAAAATTAAAAAATGAATTATGCAGGGCTGTGTATTTTGCTAAGTGCAGGAGAAATGCTAGCTAGACAATTACCACATATGCTCCAATTGTGTTTTATTTCAAGTCCATCGAAAGCTTTAAAAATCATTGCTCGCTGCTTAATCTAGGTCTACTTTTTGTTCACTAGAATAAACATGGAGTAGTTATGCCGGGATACATGAAGATATTTCACTGCAGCCTGAAGGCTTTACAGTGCAGATGCCAATAGTATATTGTATGTTGCATAGGGAGTTTTGATCTAGAATTGGTACAGAGGCTGGAGTAATGAGACAGTCTAACACGCATCTCTAGAGATAGAAAAAGAAGTACAGTATGTTACATTCAGTGGTGTAAGGAACAATATCTTCTATATCAGCCACATTAATTGATCCTAAAACCTTATAGATCTCAAATCAGCATTTGATTCAATTTCAAGGCAGCACCTCTGGATGAAATTATGCAAGCTCAGAATAGATAATAGCAGGGCTTTTTTTCAGCAGGAACGCGGTGGAATGGAATTCTGGCATGTCTTGAAAATGGTCACATGGCCGGTGGCCCCGCCCCCTGATCTCCAGGCACAGAGGAGTTTAGATTGCTCTCTGCGCAATTGCCCCTGGAGATCAGGGGGCGGGGCCTTTTCACCAAGGGTGATTTAAACTTTAAAAAACTCCCCCCTTGTTCCAGCTGACCCAAAGTGACATCATTGTGCGGTCCTGAGTTCCATCACTGAGTTCCACCACCTCTTTTCCCAGAAAAAAAGCCCTGGATAATAGGCTATCGGAGCGAATAAAATCTTTGCACTCTGAGTCAGGCCTTGTCTTCAATGTAATGATATTTAGCCTCTGGTACTTCATTGTTTGCAACCTCTGGCTCATGGCTTCCTTGTGCGCCTACTACTCTGTAAAGATTGCAGACTTCAGCCACCCCTTCTTCATCCGCTTGAAAGTAAGATTCCCTTGAGTGGTATCCCCCTGGCTCTTCGGTTCTCTGGTTTTGTCTTTAGCAAGCAGCCTACCCTACATGTGGAGTGACTTTGAAATGTGGCATAATAGGAATATTTCCTATGTCTTCAGAAATAAAAATGCATTTGTCAACCAAACAAGGTCCACGTCACATGTACTTGTTTTGTTGGGACTTGGGTGTTTTGCAGCTTTAAGCATCTGTGCTACTTCTGCCCTCCTGTTGCTTTTTCCTCTTTGGAGGCACCATCAGAGGATGCTGGGAAGTTTGGATGGCCACAGAAGCCCCCAAACGAAAGCCCATTTCAAGGCAGTGATTATTATATTGGCCCTCCTCATCAATAATATTGTTGCTTTCATATCCATTCTACTATTGTTGTCGAGTTACTTTTCAGGAAATGCTACACTTAATCTTGTTGCTGCATCTGTTCTATATACCTGCCTTTTATTGGAGTCTTTGATATCAGTATGGGGCAACACAAAATTAACAAATGAACTATGCAGGGATGTGTATTTTGCTAAGTGCAGGGGAAATGCTAGCTAGACCATTACCACATACGCTGCAATTGTGTTTTATCTTAAGTCCATGGAAAGCTTTAGAAACCATTGCTCACTGCTTAATCTTGGTCTACTTTTTCATTAACTAGAATAAATGTGGAGTCGTTCTATTTGAATACATGAAGTTATTTCACTGTAGTTTGATGTATGCCCACTGCAGTTGCCAGTGGTATGTTGTTAAGTTGCCTGGGGAGTTTTGATCTAGAATTGGTACACAGGCTAGAAAAAAGAACAAAAAGTAGGTTATTTGGTGTAAAGAACAATATCTTCTATATCTGCCTCATTATTTGATCTGAATACTTTGAGTAAAAATATGCCCCTGATTAAGTAGGTAGCAAATTTTTCAAAAGCCTTTTAAAAATAATGACACAGTAAATGGCAGAGAATACTTGGGAAGATGCATTCCCTCTTTTCTTCAGCTAGGTGACCTTGGGCTAGTCACAGCTCTCTGGAGCTCTCTCAGCCCCACCTACCACACAGGGTGATTGTCGTGGGGATAATAATAGCATACTTTGTAAACTGCTCTGAGTGGGTGTTAAGTTGTCTTGAAGAGTGGTATACAAATAGGTTGTTGTTGTTAAACAGTGTGTTGTATGCTGGCAAAAGAGGGGCAGAAGGGAAACTGGGAAGTTCTTGTTCCCCTCACAGCACTCCTATTCCTTCATCCAAGTCATTTATAAAGATGTTGAACAACACAGGGCCCGGGACAGATGCCTGAGGTGCCCCACTTGTCACTCCTCTCCAAGAGGAGGAGGAACCATTTACAAGCATTCTTCAGGTGTCATCTGTGAACCACATTTCATCAACTTGTCAACAAGAATATCATATGGAACCTTATCAAAAACCTTACAGAAAACAAGATTATGTCCACAGCATTCCCCTGATTCACCAAAGCAGTCACTTCCTCAAAAAAGGAGATACGGCTAGTCTGGCATTACTTGTTCTTGAGGAATCCATACTGGCGCATAGAGCCAAACTACAAGAGACACAGGCCACGGGTACATTTTGTGGCTGTTGACACCATTTGAGAACCATTTGTAGTCCTTTTAACATTGCTGTGAGGCCCCAATTCAAAGCTTCCACGTGGCATGGCAGCACCAAGTCCTCCCCAACTCAATTGTTGTTTTGGCTCCTGAAAAGATGTGTGTGTGTGTGTGTGTGGGGTGTGATTCTAGAGCTCCTGGGGCCGCTGTGCTGTGCACACTCCCTAGAGCAGGAACTCACAGCAATTTTTAAAGAACTACATACGCTTCTAAAATTACAATAACAGCCATGGGATGGAACCTGTTGCTTGTCGTTTGGCTCTTAGTATTATAACTGCCTTCGGTGATGGTCACAGCCTTAATGGCTCCTGATTTTTTGCAAAGCTCATTCAAGATCTGGAAGACTGCAATGAAGGGGTGGGAGCGTGCTTCACCCTTTCCCTCTCAGTGACTCTTCTCCTTAAGTCCCCTTCCCCCTCCAGCTGTTTTAACTTTTGCCTGCATGCAGGAAATGGGCAAATTTGGCAAACGTGTGTCTTCATTCCCAGGTGCTTGCAGGCCTGGTTTGAATTGGAACTGTGGCATGCAAGCAGAAGGGGCTTCCTCCTCTCTCCCACTCTCTTTTCCTGATCTGTAAGGACTTCTGGGAGACAAAAATTACCTGCAACTAAACTGCAGACTGAAGGCTCAAGCTGTCTTGAGGCCATGCATGGGACTGAGAAGAAACCCCCTTCAACCTCCCCTCAGTTTCATTCATTCCAAACCAGGTAATCTGTTTTGTTATGATCAGGGAGGGGGGATTGCCTGGTTTTCTCTCCGTACAGCTCTCACAGGTACCATCCTAGCAGCAAAAGTAGGAATGTCATCAGTATTTCTAAATTTCATCGGAATTAAAATTTTGGGGAGGAAGACACTGTGGTTTGCTTCAAGAAGGTCTGAAAACACTTTCCGTGGCTGTGCACTTCCCCCATGACCAGCAGTAAACACGATTGAGCCAATGCCAGTGCAACCAATGTAACAGAACACTGCCTTCATTAACATGCAGAGTGTGTCAAAATTCAGCTATGAAAACAGTGGCCATTTCTTTAAATACACACACACAACTGTGATTTCCATATGCAGCATACTGAGACAACGCCCGTCATACAATTTCTAATCCACCAGATTGGAGAACAGACATCCGCAAAGCCCAAAAGGCAACAATAAAACCTCACTAGTTATCACAATTCAAAACTTAAACCAGCTCAATGCACCATCAATGAACCACAGCATCTCGTCAATAAAGATATTTCCCTTTCACAGGCTTGGGGGAGGCGGTCCCTTCTTCACTTACAGACAGCCCCCCCCCCAACTTAGAACAACTTCTTACCAACAACAACAGCCCTACACAAGAGAATCAATGAACACAAATTGACATTAAATCATTGCAAAACTCAGAAACCAGCTGACGAACATTTAAATCTTCCTGGACGTACTGTGGCAGATCAGAAAGCCATCGTTCTACAGAAAAATAAGGCATATATAATGTGAAAGTGCTGAATTAGAATTCATCAGGTAACAAAACACATTCTGTTCCCTGGTTTAAACTGAGATTTGGGATTCCTCACTACTTCTAATAACCCAAGACAACCTTTAATAACTTCAAAAGACTGTTCCTACCATGTATCATATCATTACCTTGACCAATGTTGGTCAATTCTCTCATTCTTCAAACTACCTCTTTCCTTAATTAATTTAAATTGTATTTGGCTCTATCTAAAGAAGTGAATTTCAAAAAATGAAATCCTCTCTTATTAACCCTCCCCCAGGGGAAACGGACAAAGGAAAGGCTAATGAGTCGTAATAATAAATGAATCAGACCAGTCTCTCCATAGCAATATCTGACGGCACAGCCCTAATTAGTATACACCCCTGGAAAAGATGAATCTCCTTTGTAGGGTGGAGGAAAGTATATTTTGTGCGAAGAGAACAGTTTCAAAATGAAACTAGAATTTCCTGTTGTGAAAGTCATCTTCTTAGGTGGTTTATGTAAAACATCAGACAATTGAGTTAAGACAACAACTATTTGTGGTGTTCACATCCTAATAGTAGTGGGAAAGGTGTGAAATGAACAGCGTAAGAGTAAGCAGTTTTACCCTTCTAAGCCCATTGACTTCAATATAATTAGAAGGTTATATCTCTAATTAGGACCTAAATGTAAATTAGCACCACAACCTCAACAGTTTGGGTTGACTAGATTGTTGTACGGATATCTATATTTGTATTTGCATTCGATATCATTGTCAGGTCTGTTGCCCGCAGTCCCTCCATATTGCCATCCTGCTCTGTGTATGTTGCAATAGCCTGTTTCCCTTCTTCCCATCCAGTTCCTAGGACAGCCGAGCTCTTATCTTGGATGGCTCGTCGCAGCAGCCTTGAGGCAACTCCTTCTGTCTTGTGACTGATTGTGCCCAGCCTCATTAAAACCCTTTACTTGAGAGAGCTTGGATTTCTTGCTGCAAGGGGTGGGAGTCATCTTCGAAGTATCCTGTCTTCCATAGACTGACAATCATGTGAACTGGCATATTTTGCAAATATGGTAGTAGGGAGAGAGGAATCAGGCATTCTAGTCCCATCAAGGTAATCAGATTAATGGTTTACACAACTTCACTTAGGGCTAAATGCAAATATACATACCAGTAACAATCTACTGCGTACATATACATTCAAAGCAGTTGGGGTAAGATTATTTTCTTGAAATTATACAAAGGTGCGTTTTGCCCCCCACCCCCACAATTTGGAATGAAGAAACAGACACAAATCTTAGGTATAAATCTGGGCCATTTATTGACCAACATTAAACTTAATAACAGCAAAGGTATCACTAGCGATACAGGTCAGGACCAAGGGATCACCCCAGACCTCCTCCCTGACCTGTCTGGGTGAGTCACCCACTGTCCCAGATGCAGAGCCACCCTTTATAGCCCCTTCTCCACCCTGGTGGGGAGAGGGGCCGACACACCCCAGGCAGGACGGGGTCACAAAATAAGGCCCCTTGGGCCAGTGTAGGCTGTAGCCACTGACAAAACCCATGGTCCGGCTGTGGTGGGCAGATGGCACCAACGCAGACCCCTCTCCACCCCGGTGGGGAGAGGGGCTGATGGACCCGGGACCATGCAATACAGGGTCACAAAATAAGCCCTTTCTCCACCCTGGAGGGGAGAGGGGCTGACACACCTCTGGCCAGGCAGGAAAGGGTCACAACATAAGGCCCCTCTCCACCCCAGACATCATCCAGCTACTGGCCATGGCAGCAAGGACAGAGCCCCTTCGCCCCCAGCACAGAGGAGAGAGTCGGTCCCTGCAGGGACCGTGGAAGGAGACGGCCACAGACATGACCCACCTGCCATCCGTGGCAGCAAGGACCAAACCACTTCCCCCCCACCCGATGCAGAGGAGACTGCAGGTCCCATGGATCAGTGTCCCTGCCATTGTATTCTACAATTTTGCAGGGCCATCCCTCTTGTTGAGGAGGAGCGGTGATAATGGACATCACCAACCTGCTGGCCGTGGCAGCAATGATGGAATGCCTTCTCCCCTAGATATGAGGGAGGGATACACCAGGTACCATGAGTGGGGACCCTTCCACCATCCTGTACAACTACATGTTCAACAGTGTCCCTTGTACCAGGCATCGGCAACATCACCCACCTGCCAGCCATGGCGGCAACAATGGAACACCTTCCCATCTAAGTAGGAATACAACAGGTACCATGAGAGGGGACCCTTCCACCGTCCTGCACAACTGCGTGTGTTGCTGTGTCCCTTGTATGAAGCATCAGCGACATCACCCACCTGACAGCTGTGGCAGCGAGGACAGAACCCCTTCCCCCCATTGGGGGGGGGTGAGAGACAAAGTCCCAGGGTTAGGGGCAAGTTGCTCCCAGAAGGGACGGAGATAGCAATTCCCATTGCGTGGAAGCTCTGTCCTGCCACACACAGGCACCCAACCTGAGCTGGCAGGAGAGTTGGACAAAATAAGGGACAGTAGCCTCTATGCATCAGGCCACCACTGGAACAGCACCATGTCACACAGATGTTGGGCAAGCAGCTGGTAAAGCATCCAGCTCCCAAAAGGCCAGCACCAGCCTTGTTTTCCTCTGATGAGGAGGCACAGAGCAGAGAAGAGATTTTGAAACACCTGGTGAAGCAGGCTAGGAGCGCTACAGTACCTTTGGCAGGCTGGGCTAAAAGGCCTAGGGCAGCTGAATAGTCCTCTACCATGACCTTCCAGCGGGAAGTTATTAACTGTCTTTCTGAAAAGGATATCAGGTGCTGCTGATGGCAAGGGGAGCAGTAGAGTCACTGCGGACAAAGGCATGGATGTGGTTGTTGAGGTAGTGACAACTGACCAAGGTTGTACAATGGAATCAAAGCCAGTTGCATTGGCAGTGGAGTTAGCTGAGGGTAAATGTAAGCTCAGCTTGCCACAGCATGGGGGGGGGACATGGCCTTAGGGGCCCTGGGGTCAATTTTCTGCCCCCGTGCCCTCAGGCCCTATACCCTCACCATACACATTGGCTGGTTCATTGCCTGCTCAGGGCATGTCATCAGTGTAGTCACCATGGGGCCAGCCTACATGGCCAGGGCAGCATAGGAAGGCAATTGACATGAGACCTACAGAGGTGGCGACTGGATCCTTCCCATGGTATGGAAGTGAGGGGCAGCCCATGGTAGGTCAGACAGCTCTCTGGGGTTATTACCCCGGTGCCCCCCGAAAACCCCTCTGAGAGAACCCTCTGTATATGGGTCAGTTCCCTTCACGGCTTTGCCATTTGGTGATTCAGCAAAGCCCTTGAGAGATCACTTAACCCCTGCCACTAGAGAAATTTTTTTACAGGGGGAATATGTCAACGTCTTCACACTCCTCTTCAGGGAGCTGGAGAAGAGGGAGAAGGAAGACCTGGACAACTGGGAAAAGGAGAGAATAAAACATAGAAAAGTTGATTGCACCTGGGCCAATTGGCTCCCAGGCATGCTGACTGATGCTGGAGTGGTGGCAAGGGCAGAGCCTTGGTGGCTGGCCCCTGTTTTCCAATATGTTATCATATATGGAGGCTATACTGACTTTAACAGTGCTGCTTAGTTACAGTACGATGAAGAATTTTGTATGAGGGCTGCCCTTAACCAAAGCTTGCCTTGTGATCAAAAACAGATTATGTCCCCTGCCAAACCTAATCCAGGTGACCATTTAGACAGCAGTCACCTAGTCCAATGTTTTCAGGTCACTTCTTGCCCCCACATCCCCATGAGGCAGTTTGTTCAGCCCCACCTGCTTTGCTGGAGTTCAGCTCTCAGAAGGTCTGCTCCAGAAAGTTGTGCAGTTTTAAACACCAATGCTCAATTTGTGTCAGCCTCCACCCATTCACATTCTGCCCTAGGTAGCCTAGAAGACATGGTAAGTGTGTGGGGGGGGGGCAGGAGGAGGTCCCAGTCATCTATTAGTAAAGGGCCCCCGCCCGATAAGGCTGCGAGTATTTAGAGGACTGCTGTTGGTTTACCATAAGCATCAGGAAGCATTCTTTTTCTGGACAGGTTTGAATTTGGCACCAGGGCCCACTTCATGTCTGCCAACTTGTGTTCAGTTGCCGGCACAGAGGGGGTAGTTTGGGACAAGATAGCCAGGGAATGTGCTGAAGGCAGGGTGTTGCACCCCTTTGCGTGCCTTCCTGTTCCCTGTTTGTGGGTCTCCCCCTTGGGGGTGGTACCTAAGAAGATGGCCGGCGAGTTCCGTCTCATTCACCACCTTTCTTACCTTGGGGGCGGGGGGTTCTGTATATGATGCCATTTCCGAGCATCTGTACTTGGTGCGCTACATGTCTTTTGACCAGGTGGTCAAGGTTGTGAGGCGCTGTGGTGTCGGCTCTGAAATGCGACATCACGTCAGTGCATCCTGAGAATTTTGTGCTGCTTGGATTTTCATTCAAAGGCCTGTTTTATATGAACAGGATGTTCCCAATGGGGCGCTCAGTTTCTTGTGTGGCCTTTGAACATTCCAGATCCTTCTTAGAGTGGACTTTTGTGTCACCAGCTACATTGCCGGGACATGATCCATTATTTGGATGATTTTCTTTTTGCGGGGCTGGCGGTTTTGGGCCAATGCGCCCGTCTTCTGGCTGCCTTTGTCAGCCTTTCTGGGGAATTAGGGGTCCTGCTGGTCTACGAAAAAACAGAGGTCTCTGGGATGGTGTTGATATTCCTGAACATTGAGCTAGGCACGGTGCAGCAAATCGCATAGTTGCCAGCTGAAAAACTAAGAGGCCTCTGAGTGAGGCTGTCCTCCTTTAAGGAGAACTGCAAAGTTTCCCTACTGGAGCGTCAGCAGTTGGTAGGCACTTAAATTTTGCACTGGGGAGAGCATTCCTTCAATGCCTATGTGATGCCATGGGCTCCCTGGGCTGCTCCACCACAGGGTCAGGATAAGTAAGGGTATGTGGGTGGACCTTGAGGTTTGGGAAGACTTCCTTGTCTCCTTCAGTGGGGTCACCTTTTGGAAGGATGACCTGTTGCTGGAAGCAGAGCTTTCAGGTTACCTCTGATGCCTCTGGTTCTATGGGCTTTGGAGTATGTTTCCATGGGCACTGGTACACTGAACAATGACTAGTCTAATGGTCTGTAAAGGGTCTTACTATAGACCTCACCTTAGAATTTTTCTGATCCTTGTGGCAGTTTGCTTGTGGGGGAGGGAACTGGTGAACTACTCTGCCTACTTTTGGTATGACAACTAGGCAGTGGTGCATGTCCTTAACTCCCTTTCATCTAGATTGCCCAGGGTCATGAGGCTGGACAGGGCTTTCATACTCCAGTGCTTGCGGCTGAACATCTTTTTCCTCTCTTATACCAAATATTAAATCTTTTACCATTTCATAATTGTGATAACTGAAACCAATTAAAAAATTACGAAATGATAAAGTGGAATGAATAGTAGGTAAAGATAGCAGCTTGCCCCATCAAATTACTATGTACATTTTTTCAGTGCCTTTTAGGAGAAGGCAATTTCCAGCACTTCCCTGCATCTCCGAAAAGGTGGCAAAAATGGAAGACAAACAACTTGCTACCACTTTGAAATCGGATATGTGCAGACTAAAGGAGAAAAGCTAGCAACATTAGGTGAGTGGGCCATCCCTTTAAGGAAGTATGGAAATGGCCCAATTCTAAATCAAAATTCCACATGCAACTTAAAATGTACCATTGGTAACTGCGCTGTTCATCCTTCAGGCTACAGTAAAATATCCTCATGTATTCCAGTAGAATGACTCCATATTTATTCTAATGAACAAAAAATAGCCCTTGATTAAGCAGTCGGTAATGATTTCTAAAGCCCTTCCATGGACTTGAAATAAAATACAATTGCGGTGTGTGTCGTTATTGTCTACTACCACTTCTGCTGCAGTTAGCAAAATACAAAGCTCTACACAATTCATTTTTTAGTTTTCTGTTGCCCCACATTGAAATGAAAGACTCCAATAAGAAGCAGATACATAGAACACATTCTGCAACAAGATTAGGAATGGCACTTCTTGGAAGGCCACTTGACAGAAACACCAGAATAGATAGGAAAGCAAAAATATTGCTGATGAGATGGGACAAAATAATAATCACTGCCTTGAAATGGGCATTAGTTTGGGGGCTTCTGTTGCCATCTAAACTGCTCAGCATCCTCTGATGGTGCCTCCAAAGAGAAAAAAGTAACAGGAGGGCAGAAGTAGCACAGATGCTTAACGCTGCAAAACACCCAAGTCCCAGCAGAGCAAGCCCATAGGATGCAGTACTTGCTTGGTTGATGTCAGATGTATTTTCATTTATGAAGACATTAGAAATGTTCCCAGTACGCCACAGTTCAAAGTCACTCCACACATAGGGTAGGCTGCTTGCTAAAGACAAAACCAGAGAACCGAAGAGCCAGGTGGAAACCAGTCTGGAAAGACTTACTTTCAAGTGGATGAAGAAGGGGTGGCTGAAGTCTGCAATCTTCACACAGTAGTAGCTGCATAAGGAAGCCGTGAGCCAGAGGTTGCAAACGGTGAAGTACCAGAGGATGAATGTGAACACTTTGGAAATGAGGTCTATTTCAGCGATCGAAGGATAGTATTTTGTCAGGATAGACCATGTCATTGCAAGGCACCCAAGACATATTCTGAAGCTCGCTTGTAAGGTCAAGATCCTGTCTGTGAGTGTCAGGCATTTCTTGTTCATCCAGTCCCGGCAGTTGACAGCCAGTATGAATATGTCCATCCACATTCTTCCCAAAATTAAAATGGCTGCGACCAGGACTGTACCCATGTCAGGCAAGTCTCCTGTTGCACTGCTATCCAAACTGCTTCCCATTCTTCAGGTTGTTTAGGTGACCTCTTTGGAAGGAAAGCCGACTAAATCTGACAGGACAGTAATTCCAAACACCCCAGCTGTCCGAGTGGGCAGAAGCTGAGTTACAGATTCAGTATACTTTCTCTCAGTTTGGTGGTATGGAAAACACTACTTTGTATATTTTCCACCCAAAGCAGAATGTGTTTTGTTATTATCTGTTTTGCTGTAGTGTTCATGTAAATGCTGTCCGTATTTAGTTACTGAGTTTTGGAGTCATTTATCTATATTTAGATTTGAGCCAAAGGGTAATTTCTGAATGTTTAATTTTCTTTTCACAATAAGCAATGTTTGAAATAACCAAGTAGTTGGATTTCTTTTGCTTGGAGACGATCCAGCGAGGAATGGGTGGAAAGTAACATTTGGAAACTAACAATCATCTAGTCAACCAAAACTGTTGAGGTTGTGGTGTCAATTTACAGCTCTAAACTGTGTTTACAGTCCTAAACTGGGTTTCAGTATGTGACCGAGTGGAGGGCAAGTGAACAGGTAGGAATACACGTGAGTCTGTTCACTTGCCATTCAAGTGTCATTCATCACTTGTAGTTTGGTCCCGAGAGTGTATAGGCAGAGCTAAGAAGTGTGTGGGGAAAGAGTGTTCACGGTTAACAGTTAGGGAGCCGGCAATCTACAGAGCCTGGAAAAGCAGTCTTCTAATTAGAATCCCACATAGTGCTAATAAAAGCAAGAAAATTCTAAGAGAAAGGCAGAATACTTAGGATATATTAGGGACCCGAGGGAGTCAAATCCTAATATTGTCAGAGTATTATAAGAGTGTGAGAGGAAGAAGCTGATGGAAACCTGAATTAGAAAGGGACAGGTTAACTGAGCAAAATAAAATAAAGATTGAACAAAGTACATTCTGAAGGGAAAGGAGGATTTGACAGAGAAGAGTGATTGTGACATGAAAGATTGTGACACCTCAGCCTGAAGTTATTAACATACCCTGTTTTGTCTACTGAAGAAAAGTTGCTAAATATCCTGAAACCAATACGCTTCTTGTACAAATAAAGTTTTATTTTGTGTATTGTTAAACCGACAGTTATATGCTATTGCCATACAACAGTCTCATCCTCAGGACCACATCGTCCAATAAAGGAGCCTTAGAGCTTGGGCACAATATGATGGTATTGTGTACTGAGCCTGGAGCTCAGAATGATTGCAGCCCAGAGTGATTTCAGCCAAAACAATGCTCTTTATTGCCAACCAGAACAGACAGATGATGGCAGACGCTATTCACTAGACACTCAACACTGAGTGAACAGAAGCCCTCAATATATACAGATAACCCCGCTCCAAGAATAGCTAGCAACCAATAAGAATGTGTGCTTTACAATACCATCATTTGCATTGACTATATACAATGTATAAGAGAGGCAGGCCACTGATTGGTCCTTATTTGTGAGGACTGATTGGCTGCTGCCTTCAGAAGGTAACCAATGAAGATGCATGTTAATGTGCTCAATGAGGGTTAAGTGCAGGCAATGTAACCAATGGGAATTGCAGGCATATGGAACCTTGGCATAACCTGAAGCTCAGAGTGTAACAGTAATACATTCAATACAGCAATTACCTTAGAGGCTTTGTTTGGCCTAACTCAGCCCAATACACAACAGATGAGTTGGAATTAAACTCCTAGTGGCAGCGTTACATACCCAGAGAGAGAGAGAGAGAGAAATAACAAGAAAGTTAAAGATGTGCCATATCTAACCACACAATTAAAAGAAAATATTTGTGACAATGGTATTCCTTGTGTAAGAAAGTCTTCCCGAATATTTCAGTTTTGTACAGTTTGTGGAAAGCTGCAAGCATTCCTGACCTCTTCAGGCAGGCCACCGCAGGTGGTGGCCACCACAGAGAATGCTGTTGATTTTGTAGTGCGGCACCAGATCAGTGAAGTTACTGTGCTGGGGGCATAGGAAGAGAGGCGATCCTGTATATATGAGGGACCAAGGCAATGAAGGGCTTTGAATGTGATAGACAAAACCTTGAATTTAGCCCAGTAACAGATGGGAAGCCAATGGAGTGACTGCAGAACGAGAGTCCCAGCAAAGCAAGTACATGTGACGTGGACCTTGTTTGGTTGACATCAGATGCATTTTCATTTCTGTAAACATAAGAAAGGTTCCCATTATGCCATATTTCAAAGTCATACCAGATGCAGGGCAGGCTGTTTGCTAAAGACAAAAGCAGAGAACCGAAGAGCCAGGTGGATGTGAGTCCCGAGAGTCTTAGTTTCAAGTGGACGAAGAAAGGGTGGCTGAAGTCTGCAATCTTCACACAGTAGTAGCTACACAAGGAAGCGGTGAGCCAGAGGTTCCAGATAATGAAGTTCCAGAGGATGAACATGAACGCTTTGAAAATGTGGCCTAACTCAGCGATCCAAGGATAGAATATTGCCAAGATGTACCACACTGCTGTATCGCACCCAATACCTATTCTGATGCTCCCTTGTAAGGTCAAGATCCTGTCAGTGAGCGTCAGGCATTTCTTGTTCATCCAGTCCCTGCAGTTGACAGCCAGTATGAATGCATCCACCCACATCCCTCCGAAAATTAAAATGGCTGTGACCAGGATGAAAACTGTGTCTATTTCAGACGAGCCTCCTGTTGCACTGCTGTCCAAACTGCTTCCCATTCTTCAGGTTGTTTAGGTGGCCTCTTTGGAAGGAGACACGCTGGGGGAAAGCTGACCAAATCTGACAGGACAGTAATTCCAAACTGCCCAGATGTCCGAGTGGACGGAAGCTGAGTTACAGATTCAGTATGTTCCCCCCCAGTGTGGTGATATGGAAAACACTACTTTGTATATTTTCCACCCAAGGGAGTATGTGTTTTGTTTTATGAACTAATTTGCTGTCGCGTTTATGTAAATGCTGTCTGTATTCTATTACTGAGTTTTGGAGTTATTAATCTATATTTGTATTTCAGCTGAAGGGTAATTTCTGAATGATTCATTTTCTTTTCACAATAAGCAATTTTTTAAATAACCAAGTAGCTGGATTTCTTTTGCACGGAGAAGATCCAGTGAGTAATCGGTGGGATCACATTTGGAAAGTTACAGCAATCTAGTCAACCAAAGCTGTTGAGGTTGTGGTGTCAATTTACAGTTCTAAACTGTGTTCACTGTCCTAAACTGGGTTTCACTACTTAATCAAGGACCAAGCTACAAGTGACGGATGACACTTGCCTGGTAAGTGAACAGACTCACGTGTATTCCTCCCTGCTCACTTGCCACTTGATCAAGTGGAGTGCAAGTGAATGGCAAGTGAATGGGGAAGAATACACGTGAGTCTGTTCACTTGCCAGGCAAGTGTCATTCATCACTTGTAGCTTGGCCCTGAGTGGCGGGCAAATTGAGAGCAAGTGAACAGGAAGAAATACATGTGAGTGAGGAAGAGAGGTGATCTTGTTGATATGAGGGGTCAAGGCAATGAAGGGCATTGAATGTGATAGACAAAACCTTGAATTTAGCCCAGTAATTGATGGGAAGCCAATGGAGTGACTGCAGAACAAGAGTTATATGCATGGTTGTTGTGGATTTTCCGGGCTGTATTGCCGTGGTCTTGGCATTGTAGTTCCTGACGTTTCGCCAGCAGCCAACTCTCCCAAAATAATTGTCCAGAGGTGTAGCACTGAAAGACAGGGATCTCTCAGTGTCAAACTGTGGAGGAGATGTTTGCAGGTGATTTATATCTACTCAGAAAGGTGGGTTGGGTTGTGTCATCCTGTAAGGGTTTCCCAGGGTGTGAAATGCTAATAGAGTGCTAATGCTTCACTGTATCCTGAGGAGGTTCTTTTGCATATGGATTGGTGCTTGATGTGCTAATCTTCTCTGCAGGGCTATTGCGGGTTGTAGAGTCTTTTGTTAGCCTGGTGTTTTTCAGAACTGAAAACCATGCTCTATTCATTCTTAAAGTCTCTTCTTTCCTGTTGAAGTTTTGCTTATGCTTGTGAATTTCAATGGCTTCCCTGTGCAATCTGACAAAGTAGTTGGAAGTGTTGTCCAGTATTTTGGTGACCTGGAATAAGATACTGTGTCCTGTTTGAGTTAGGCTATGTTCAGCCACTGCTGATTTTTCAAATTATTTTTTGTTATATAATTATTGACGCCTAATTTCTTAGGCAGATTGGTTCGATATACGGGGACGTTGGTCTGGTTTTTCCTGATAAAAATTGGGCTGCTACATTCTGCACCAACTGGAGTCTTCAAATGGATTTCAAAGGAAGACCTGTGTGCAGACTGCATTACAGTACTCTAGACTCAGTGTTACTGTGGCATGGATGCTGGTGGCAAGACTGTGCGGTTGTGGGGAATGCGAGCCAACTCTCCCAAAATCATGTTGTGTGGACTGGTCCTAACATCAAATTGTTGAGCCTGATGACCCATCAGGTTAGAAGCTCAAGGACCGGGCTCACAGACTGAACACAGCCCCCCTCTACCAAAAAGTAGCCCATAGCTTTGCATGAACAGTATCATAAAGGAAGGGGGGGTAAGTGTGCCAAAAAGTTTCAAGCAATCCAGTGGTCTATTTTAAATGATGTTGATTTGGGGGACTGCTCTAGTCCTCGGTATTTTCTCGGTATGTTGCATATGGAAAATACAGCTTTGTATGATTTCCAAGGAAAAAAATCTCACCCAAATGACCCTGAATGTATATATGAGTAGTATACATTTACTGGTATGTATTTGCCTTTGGCTCTAAATGGTGTTGGGTAACCACCATCTTTGCAAAATGCCAATTCACTTGATATGGATCAAGAAAATCCTCTTGGTCTGCTTCATGTAGTGATGTTTTTTTTAAAAAAATTATTTTATCAAAGTAAAAAACAGGGATACAAAAAGAAAAACGGGGAGGGAACAGTTAATAAGGTCAAGAAGATTTTGCGACTTATCACTACAAGAGTTCTTAGAATACAGAGTGCACAAAAACTTAATCTTTTTCAATATTTATCCATATAGCAATAAAAATTGCAACTGTTAAGTCCCATTACTATATACTACCCATACTTAGCACCTCCCACCTCTTTCCCCATACTGAGTAATAAAAATTAATAATCAAAAAGGAAAAACTCCTCATAACATTATTACACTATTTCATCTTATCTCTTTATGTAACTGATTAATATAGCAATCCTCTCTACTTATCCCTAGCTTTATCAAAGTTTCCGTATCTACAAACTATTTTAGCAATTATATATTCAATTATATATTCATACAGTTCCCCTCTTGTCAGACTGTAACCTCTTATAAGCTATATACTATAAGTCAGTATGTGATCTTCCAATTTATAAAACTGCAACATCTTATTTATTCTATTCTTTATAAGCAAAATAATTCCCCCCTTTCTCTTCAAATTCACTTATTGGTCTTCTATTTATATAACTCGTCAATTTTGCCATCACTGCATTTTCTGCCATTTTGTCTTTCCAGATTTCCTTGGTTGGACATCTTCTTTCCATTGCATATAATGTTTTATCAATATTTTCTGGTATTATTCCCAGCAGCATAGTCTGGGGTTTCAAGGCGAAATCTAATTTTAATTTTTTTTTGCATCTCAGCATGTATGTCCAAAATTTTTTACTTCCTTTGCATGTCTACCACATATGGTAAAGAGAGCCATCCGCTTCTTTACATTTCCAACATGACCCTATATATTTCTTGTCCATTTTCTCAATATCCTTTGGTGTGATATACCATCTGAAAAACATCTTATACCAGTTTTCCCTTAGAGTTTGACACACCGTGAACTTTATACCCTTTGTCCAAAGATTCTCCCACTGTTGAAATGTTATTTCTTCAAAATTTTGCATCCATTTTATCATGCAGGTTTTGACTTGTTCTGTTTCTGTATCATATTGAAGTAAAAGTTTATAAATGTGACCCAAAATGTGCTCCTTCTTCTGTGTATGTCAGTCTATGGAAAACAGGATACGTTGAAGTTGACTCCCACCTTGCAGCAAGAAATCCAAGCTCTCTTGAGTCAAGGTTTTTTTTATTGAGAAATCATAACTAAAGCGTATATATGTCTATAGGTTACACAGAAGCAATTAAAAGTGTCTGGCTGTACACAGAACTCTTGCTGAGAATGACGTATGGAATGTTTGCTACAAAGTTCCAGTCCCTCCCTGTGAACCCCCACCTCCCACCCACAGTGCCCAACCAGCTGGGCATAGTCAGTGGGAGAATAGGAAGGAACCGTCTCAAGGCCTCTGTGGCGAGCCATCCGAGATAAGTGTGCTGTCTTCCCAGAAGCTGGATGGCTTGTGCGAAAAACTACACACACACACACACACAGAGGATGATTGCAAATGAAGGGAAGATGGAGGGACTGTGGGCAACAGACATGACATTTTGCCCCCTCAAAGGCCCCCCCCTCACCCCCCTGGCCCCGGCTTGGCTGGGTATTTCTTTTGGAAGTTAGTTGTGAGACGTGGAGTGTTAACATGGGAATGTTCGACCCATTCCCTGAAGCTTTCATCAAAGACTTTCCATCTGATTAAGTAGTAAAGTTTTTTGTTTTTCCATTTAGAGTCCAAGATTTCCTCCACCTCATATTGGACTTGGCCATCAATTAGGGTTGGATGTGGAACGCCTCTTTCAGGGTGCCACTCATCAGGTGGGGGAGATTTTTTCAGCAGGCTTAAGTGAAAGGTTGGGTGCACTTGGCGTAGGTTCTTTGGTAATTCAAGTTCTACTGTCACTTCATTAATTACTCTTTTAACTAGGAAGGGACCCATGTATTTGAGTCCTAGTTTTTTGCAGGGCTGATTATTTTTGAAGTTTTTAGTGGAGACGTAGGCTGATTCCGCACACGTTGGATAATGCACTTTCAATGCACTTTATCAATCATTTGAGGTGGATTTTTTGTTCCGCACACAAAAAAATCCGTTCCAAATGATCTATAAAGAGGATTGGAAGTGCATTATCCAACGTGTGCGGAATCAGCCATACTCCCGGTCTCCGGGTTGCAGGTTCCTTTGTTTGGTGTGATGCCGATCTGCATATTTTTTGTAATCCTCTTTGGCTTTCTTTAAGGTCTCCTGGATGATACTCCACTGAGCTGTTAAGGAGGACCACCATTCTCCTAGGTCTCCTGCCTTATGAGTTTCTGGGTTGGTGGCAAAGGGTAGGGCTTGTCCCTCGTATCCGTGCACTATTTTAAAGGGGGAAACCCCCGTGGAACTGTGTACTGCGTTATTGTACACATATTCAGCAAAATGGAGAAAGTTTATCCAGTTGTCTTGCTGATAATTGATGTAGCAGTGTAGAAATTGTTCCAGTATTTGATTAGTGCGTTCTGTTTGTCGGTTTCGGGATGATGGGCGGAGCCTATTCCTTGCTCAATGCCAGCAACTTGGAGGAGCTCCCGCCAAAAGTTGGCCACAAATTGCACTCCCCAATCCGAGATCACTTTGACAGGAAATGAGTGGAGCCTCACTATATGTTTCATGAACAACTTGGCTAGCTTTTTGGCTCTTGGGACAGTGGTACAAGGGATGAAGTGTGCTTGTTTGGAAAACAGATCCACCACTACCAATATGCATGTGCCCCCCTTGGAGGGTGGTAGATCGGTGATGAAGTCCATCGAGATCACCGCCCAAGGTCTGGAAGGAGTCTCTACCAGCTGGAGTAGCCCTGGGGGGTTTCCTCTTCTGGATTTCCCCATTATGCAGACTGGGCAGGTGGACACGTATTGGGAGACGTCCCATCTCATGTTGGGCCACCAGAACTGGCGCTGAATTAGGTGGAGGGTTTTTAAGTAGCCAAAGTGCCCAGCTAATTTGGCATCCTGGCACTGTTGAAGAATTTCTTTGCGTAGACTGGGTGGAATATACAGTTTGTTGCCTTTGTACCACTCACCTGCTTCGGTCTGTGTGAGCTTGTTGCGAGGCACGCCTTCGCCCTCCTTTTCCACTTCCTCTTTCACCCACCTTCTCCAGTCAGAGAGATCAAGTTTCTTATTGAGTTGCTGTTTCACTGTTTGGCTACGGGTTGTCACTGCCCCACCCAGCTGGGTTGGTGAAAACACTTTGTCAATAATTTCTTCCCTCTGGCTGTCATGTTGGGGCATTCCTGACACGGCATCTGCTAGGAAGTTGGCTCGCCATGGTAGGTAATGGAGTGTGAAATTAAACTTGGAGAAAAATTCAGCCCAGTGAAGTTGTTTAGCATTCAGCTTTCTGGGGGTGCGGAGAGCCTCTAAATTTTTATGATCAGTGCAAACTTCGAATGGGCTTCTTGCCCCCTCCAGCCACTGCCTCCATGTAGTAAGAGCAAGTTTACCAGCAAATGATTCTTTTCCCCACACGCTCCAGTTTTGTTCTGCATCAGTAAATTTCTTGGATAGATAGGCACAAGGGTGGAGTTTGCCTTCTGCGTCAAGTTGTAGCAACACCCTCCCCCCTGCTGCCATGTTGCTGGAGTCGACTTGCACAATGAACTTGCGGTTTTCGTCTGGGTGCTGCAGCACTGGCTCCGAGATGAATTTTAATTTCAGCTTTTCAAACGCTTGCTGACACTCTGGGGTCCACTGTAATTTGGCTTGGGGTTTTTTCTCTTGTCCCCCCTTTCCCTTGGTTTTTAATAAGTCTGTCAAAGGTAAAGCTATTTGGGCGAAGTTTTCTATAAACGGTCTATAGAAATTGGCAAATCCCAGGAGAGATTGCAATTGCCTTCTCGTTTGGGGTGCTTCCCACCCCTCCAGTTCCTGTACCTTAGCTGGGTCCATTTTTAGTCCTTGACTAGATATGCGGTAGCCCAGGTAATCCAACTCCTCCTTGTGAAATTCACACTTGGACAGTTTGACAGGCAACTTATGCTTGATTAGGGTGCTTAGCACTTTCTGGACCAGTTCAACATGTGATTCTTTATCCGCCGTATAGATAAGAACATCATCAAGGTAAACGACCACCCCTTTGTACAGGTATTCCTGGAGCACTTCAAGAATAAGTGTCATGTATACAGCTAGGGCGCCTTTAAGCCCAAACGGCATGACTAGGTATTCAAATTGTCCTAAGGGCGTGTTAAAGGTGGTCTTCCATTCATCCCCCTCCCATATTCTAACGTGGAAGTATGCATCTTTTAAATCCAGTTTTGAGAAGACTTTGCCTTGAGCTACTATGCTGAGCAGATCTCGAATCAAAGGGAGGGGGTAGGCATTTGACATGGAAACCGCATTGATGCCTCTAAAATCTGTGTATAGTCTCAACCCCCTGTCCTTCTTTTTGATGAACAAAACTGGGGCGGCATGCAGGGAGCTGGCTGGCCGGATAAACCCCCTCTCCAAATTTTTGTCTATGAACTTCTGTAGCTCCTGGCGCTCTGCTGGGCTCATGGAGTACAGTTTACCCTTGGGTAATTTCTCCCCGGGAATGGCACAGTCAGTGTTGCGGTGGGGGGGGGGAGTTCATCTGCCTCCTTTTCGCTGAACACTAGGCAGAGCTCCCTGTACTCCCGGGGGATGGTTTTCTCCTCCTCCTTGGCTAGTAAGGCAGCATTTAGGGGGGAGAGAGGTGTCCCGCCCCACTCCCTTCTCCACGCATGCGCACCGCACTGACTTCCTTTTAATATGTTAGCCCCCTTCGAGCATTTGATGTAGGGGTCATGGTCTCCTAGCCAGCGGCTACCCAGGATCAGAGGGTATTTAGCTGCATTGCTGACTACGTAGGGATGGGTCTCCCAGTGCTTCCCCATTCCCATGGGCACGGGTTTGGTTTCAAAGGGAGCCGAACTCATGCTTGACCTGTCCATTTGTTCAAAAATGACTGGATCCTCCAGTTCATGGGTTTTCAAGCCTAATCCATTTACTAGGGTGGGCGAGATGATATCTCGGGAGCACCCGGAGTCTATGAGGGCTTGTATTTGCACATGAGTCCCTCGTTCAGGAGTTACAAGCACTACGGGCATGAACAAGATGGCCCCTCTTTCTTTCACCTCAGAAGGGGTGGACTTGGTGACCTGCCGCAGGGGCCCTTTTACAGCAGGTCTAACTCGTTTCCCGATGGGGTGGGTACCTCACCTTCGGGGGCAGCCAATTCCTCAGCTTCCAATCCGGTATCCTGCTTCCCTCACCTTATGGGGGCCTTGCGTTCCTCTTTCCGAGCTCGTGGCGCCGGTACAGGTCTTGGAGCTCCTCTTCCTGGAAGGGCTTTCAGGGGACATTCAGCTGCGAAATGTCCAATATTTCCACACTGGAAACCTAAGCCCTGCCTCCAGCGAGCGTCCCGCAGTTCTCTGCCTCGCCCCGGTCCTCCTGGGGTGGGCCAGCTACGGGTAGGTAGGTTGGCTCATCTCGTCCCCGAGAGCTGGTGTTGTTTTACCAGGCAGACTACCTGCGTGCGGTTTTCGACCTCACAGGACAGTTGCACCCAGCCTACGAGGGTGGGTGGATCATCCTGCATCAGGGCCCAATCTAATAGTTCGGGATTCATTCCGTTCCTGAACAGTTCTATCTTGACTTCTTCATGATAGGTTGGGCACTTGGCGGCGAGTTGGCGGAACTCAGCAGCATAGTCCCTCACCGGCCGGGAACCCTGCCATATGGCCTGGAGCTTCGTGCGGGCTCTCTCCCCCTCCATGAGGTCTTCATATTGGGCTCATAACGCCGCAATAAAGGCTTGTAAATCATACAACTCAGAGGCTCCGGTATCGTGAAGAGTCACATACCATTCTGCTGCTAATCCTTCCAGCTGGGACCCCAGGTGGATAACACGGCTCTGTTCAGAAGGGAACAGGTGGCCCCACTCATTAAAGAATTGCAGTGCTTGCACTATGAAAAAGCACAGCTTGCACAGCTCTCCATCGAAAGCGGCTTCTAGTTTCACCCATCCCATCGGGATTTCCATAGGCCTCGCTCGAGCATCCAGATAGGCGTTGGCAGGAGGCGTTGGATAGCTCTGTTCTATATGTGAGGGTGCTGGTGTTCCCCTGACCAAAGGGGCATTCGGTACAGCCTGCCATGGCTGCAGTGGAGGGTTTGTGCTAGGGGCCCTCCTGGCAGGGATGGTTCACGGAAGCGCCATCAGCCAGGGCCTCGGTAGTCCCTGATCAGGCCGGGGCCCCGGGGCTGTTATTATGGGTGGTCCCTGCCGGGGCCCGATGGCTTGCGTGGCACTGGAAACCGCCGGTGCCACAGAAGGAGAAATAGGCTCAGTCTCAGTGGTGAAAGAACGGGTCGCCTTGGGTGCAACTGGTGGTGGTAGCAGCGGATCAGTTGGAGCCGCTGGGGTGCCATCATCTGTTCCACCAGCTGTGCCATGTGCAACTGCTCTCCCCTCAACACCTGCACTTGGGCCTCCAGTGCGGCATAACGGGCTTCTTTGGCGTGGGCAGCCACAACAGTTTCCTCCCCTCCGGGCGCCCCAAGGATGGGGGTCATGACCTGGAGGATCTCCTACTACCAGGCACGCTGTAAGTCCTTCGCTTGCACCCACTCCTCAGCCCAGAAGTCCAATTCTGGCAGGCCCCCTGAAGTTTGGGTGGCGCCCACTACAACAAATGTCCCAGAAGCATCCCGGTAGTTGCTCCCTCCTGATGAACCACCTTCCTGGGGCTCTTCGCCATCTTCATCGGCTAGCTCCAGTATTTGTACATCCTGCGGCGCTGATTGCGCCGTGTCCAAGGAGACCGATGGCGCAGCTTGAACAGTCGCATGCAGCCCCTGACCCAAGGGCTGTTGTAACTTGTGAGCACTGGCCGCCCATCCCTGCACAAGGCTGGTTACCGCATTATCTGAACTTGTTCCATGAGGACATCCAAACGATCCCCCCAGGCGATGGAGGGAGGGAGGTAGTCCCACTTTCTGGTGCCTCCACATAGCTCCCAGCTGCCTCATCCCACCAGAGATCGGGGAGGTCACTGAGCACAGCCGTGTGAAGCGCCGGTGTAGAAGTTTGGAGTGACTTCCAAGTATATCCCTCTCCCACTTCCTGCTCTGCCAAGTATTCAGGGATGGCGGGTAGTTGGGGGTCCAGACTGCTACTGAGTCTCATCCCAGCAGAGTAGCAGGTGAACAGAGTCCCTCTGCACCGCTCCTTCTCCTCGCGTGGCCTAGGGGCCCACTGTCTCAGGGTAGGCAGGGAAGTCCACGACAGATGTGAAGCCCCGCTCCTGGGGATCGCACCTAAGTCGGCCCATGAGCCTCCACCCAGCAGTATCGGATCCAAAGACTCCGGTGGTTGATTGAAAAGGCCCTTCACCTCCTCTCCCAGGTCGTACGACTCGATCGGTGTAAATCCGGTAGCCATCTCGCTGGGGTGTAGGTTGAAGGAAGGAATCCAAGCTCTCTTGAGTCAAGGTTTTTTTATTGAGAAATCATAACTAAAGTGTATATATGTCCATAGGTTACACAGAAGCAATTAAAAGCATCTGGCTGTACACAGTACTCTTGCTGAGAATGACGTATGGAATGTTTGCTACAAAGTTCCGGTCCCTTCCTGTGAACCGCCCCCCCCTCCCAGTGCCCAACCAGCTGGGCATAGTCAGTGGGAGAATAAGAAGGAACCATCTCAAGGCCTCTGTGGCGAGCCAGCCGAGATAAGCGTGCTGTCTTCCCAGGAGCTGCATGGCTTGTGTTCTTGAATTCTGTAAAATCTCGTAATTGTCCTCTATTAACTTTAAGAGCTTCTTTTAATCTGGAGACTACCTGAAAGTATATTAGCCATTATATTTTTATTCCTTCATCTTGGATTTCTTGCCATGATTTTATCTTTCCTTGAGAGTTTATCATATCTCTATATGTTATTAAGTCATTGTCTTTTCTCTGGTTTTTATCACAAAAATCTTCAATTGGTGATAATATTGGCGATATCAATGGACTTATTCTCTTTCTAATTGATTCCCAAATTTGTATCAGGCTGTCCCTTATAATATGATTCTTTTGTTGTCTTCTTGTTCTTCTTGTCACTCAAAGGTAATTATGCAGCCCATCTGCTAAATCCACCGCCTCTAGTTTTATTAATCTGTTCTTAGGGTTTCGTAGCCAATCAATAATCCAAACCAAGCCAGCTGCTTGATAATATAACTTGATATTTGCAACCGCCAGCCCTCCTCTACTTCTTTCATCTTGTAGTACCTTGAATCTTACTCTTGTTTTTTTTTTGCCATTTTAAAACAAATTGATTTATTTGTCTCTGCCAGTCTTTCAATGCCTTATCTTTTATACTAATTGGTAACATTTGAAACAAAAAATTAATTTTTGGTAAGATATTCATTTTAATTGCAGAAATTCTTCCTATCCAGGACAGCTTTAACTTGGACCATCTTTCTAAATCTTTTTGGATTCTCCTCCACAATGCCTCACAGTTATCTTTAAACAGTGTTTCCTTTTGTCCTGCTATATTTATGCCCAAATATTTCACTGCACTTGTTGCTATCTCACATCCTGATACTTCTCGAATTCTTTGTTCTTTTTGCCTTATTAGAAACTTGGTGATTATTTTTTTCCTATTGATTTTAAATCCTGAATATTTTCCAAAATTCATGAGCTGATCCATAAACTCCATCAAAATGATCTAAAATATCTAATCTATTGAAGAAGCAGAAAGTAGATATATTATGTCTTCAAGAAACACATATTAAGATAAAGCATGAACATATTTTAGAGAACAAAAAATTAGGTAATATATCATCCGTGGAAGAGAAGAAGAGAGGAGTGGTGGTCTATGTTAGAAACCAACAAATTAATATAATGGAGAAAATGAAAGATTTAGATGGAAGATATATATTATTGAGAATTAAACACCCAGATGGGAGAATTAGCATCTTAGCTTCAATTTATGCACCAAACACTGCTAAAGAAAAATTTTACGAAAATCTTTTTGATAAACTGCTGGATTTTCAAGAAGGAGAAATTATTATTTGTGGGGATATGAACAGAGTGCTGGATAAAAAGATGGATTGATCAAAAAGAACAAGAGGAGGGAAACTACCTAAAAATGCCGTGCGTCATATGAAGGTACTTCACTTGATAGATGCTTGGAGAACTCTGAATGCTAAAGGATTATACTTTTTTCCTGATAGACATACTCAAGGATAAATATGTGCTGGATATCTAAAACTGCATTAATAAATTTAAAGAAAGTAGAGATACAACTGAAAATCTATGCTGATCATAATCCCTTACTGATAGAGTGGCAAGAAGAAAGCAGGGCAAGAAGATGGAGGCTAGATGACAATATGCTATTACAAGATGATATTTTAAAAAATGTAAGAAAGATTTAGAAGAATTTTTCAAATTGAATTGTACCATTGATGTTTCCATTACCACCGTTTGGGAAGCAAGTAAAGCTTTCATGAGAGGGAATCTGATAGCCTTGATAGCAAAAAAAAGGAAGGAGAAAGCAAAAAAGATGAATGAAATCATAGCCAAAATTCAATACTTGGAAGAACAACATAGGAAATCACTTAAGAAAACAATATTGATTGAGATTAAGCAATTAAGAAGTCAATTGGACTTATTGCAAGTTGAAGAAATGCTGAGGAAATTAAGTTTTATCAAGCAGAAACACTTCGAGCATGCAAACAAACCAGGTCGCTTCCTAGCTTATTGTCTAAGAAATGAAACTGAGAGAAGAAAGATCACAGCAGTCAAAAAACATGATGGAATTACAGATATAGAAAAAGAAATACATCAACAATTTAAACCCTTTTTTTCTAAATTACACGAGAAAGAAATTTCCACGGAACAAGGAATAGAAGACTACATCAAAGGTACATTAGTCTCAAAGCTTAAATCAGAAGATAAAGAGATGTTGAATCATAATATTACAGTGCAAGAGATTACACAAACTATAAAAAAAATGAAAAAAGGTAAAGCACCAGGCCCCGATGGATTAACAGCCATGTACTATAAATGCTTGGAAGAAGAACTGATGCTGCTGCTCCAGAAAGTGATGAATAAAATAAGTGAAGGTAAGATTTTACCTGAAACGTGGCAGGAGGCACATATATCGTTGATTTATAAAGAGGGAAATGATCCAACGTTACCTCAGTCGTATAGACCTATTGTCAGTCTATGGAAAGGAGGATACTCTGATTTTGTCTCCCACCCCTTGCAGCAAGAAATCCAAGGTCTCTTGAGTCAAATGTTTTTTATTGAGAGTTTATATATTCAGACAGTACAAGTGTCCATAGGTTATTCAAAGGCTAAAGCAAGCTTCTGGCTGTACATAGATCTCTTGTTGAGAATGACGTGTTAAGGGCTTGCTACAGTATATCAAACCCTCTAAACCATCCCCCACCCTCGGTGTCTACCCAGCTGGTACAGAAGGTGGGAAAGTGGAAGGAAGGAGCTGTCCCAAGGCCGCTGTGGTGAGCCATCTCAGATAAGGCTGTCTCGGGGACTTTTTTATATAAAGTAATACAAAATTTAAACTGTGGCCTAAAGTTTGAAAATTGAATAAAAGGAATTTATGCAAAGCAAAAGGCAAAGATTTTAATTAATGGAGTATTAACAGAAGAACAACAAATGGAAAAGAGCACTAGACAAGGATGTCTACTATCACCACAACTATACATTTTAGCAATGGAGATTTTTGCTTCAAAGTTAAGAAGACTAGACTTCAAAATAAAAGGTTTGGAAGTAGATGAGGAAGAATTTAAATTGAAATGCTATGCAGACGATATGCTTCTGACAATTTTGAACCCACAGGAGACAATACAAGATGTTATGGATCAGCTCATGTAGTGATGTTGAAGGCCAGCACTGCAATCTTTAGCAGAGTTACTCTGTAATTCTCCTACATATACAGTTTCTATAATCAGGAGGGATTTTGACAGAGATTCATCAGTTGATAGATTATATTTGCAAATAAATAAGCAATAGTTGCGATAAAGGCTCTTTCCTTTGTTTTTAGATCTGCCTTGTTCATATCCCACTTTAGGGCTGTAATATATGATACCGCCAACTCCTGGCATCTCATGGGTGCATGACAAGAATCACAGTCAGATGTACATTAGGAAAAGAGATCTTTAAAACTTCTAGATTGTTCAACTGTGTGACAGACCGCTGTGAGGGGGGGACAAGAACTTCCGGGTTTCCCTTCTGCCCCACTTTTGCCAGCACAGAATGCACAGTTTAATGTAGCAGTAGCAGTAGGTTGAATTGTATATGGCCAAAGGCCGTCACAATACAAAGTTAAAAAACAGAGAGTGATCACTGCCCTTTGAGACTTCTTCTTAATTTTAAGCAGGGTATTGATCTAAGCCCTACTTTAGATCCTCCAGATGAGATTCTTCCTGGGGCTAGAAGAATGAAGTGGTCTGACCAGTTGCTCACGGACCTGGCGCAGGTATTGACAAATGACGCACTATTGTCCCGGCGTCAGACTTTATTGCAACCTGGTAGTAACACTGTCAAACTTTTTGATGAGATTGTTAGCTCCTTAAAACCCATGATTTCTAACAACAGACCATTAAATTCTAAAAAAACTCATGGCATTGGATGGTTTGACCAGGAATGTAAAATGGCCAAGAAAGAGTTAAGTAACTATACACGTTTGATTCGTTACCACAAAGATGAAGCATCTGTAACCCAGCTCTTGCTCCTTAGATCTAAATATAAAAATCTTCTTAAAAGAAAAAAACTTGATAATGCCAAACACCTATGGCATGAATTAGGTCTGGCAGTCGCAGAGAAAAGAGAGTCGCTTTTTTGGGAACTTGTTTCTTTTGGGCTTGGCAAGCCTCCTTTTCAGCTTGAAGCTCAAATCTCAGGAAAAGACTGGCATACACATTTCAGCAAAATTTTTGGAGCGCCTTCGTCCCCATCCTTGACTGATGGCATACAGAGGCAAATTTCCCACTCTGAATTCTCTGTATCTCCTAATTGGCTCCTAGTTACTGAACCTGAGATTAGAGATCTTATCAACTCTCTAGCCTCAGGAAAAGCTCCAGGAGAGGATTTTATTTCTCCAGAACTACTAAAGTCCTTTCCTGACTGGTGGTCGCCAATACTTGCCAGAGTCTTTACGCAGATTAATGAAACTGGCGTTTTCCCGTCAGGATGGAAACTGAGTATTGTAGCTCCTATTCGTAAGAAAGGTGATAAAGCAGATCCAAAAAACTACCGTCCCATAAGCTTGTTGAATATTACAGCAAAACTTTATAGTAAATATCTTCTGCATAAATTGGAGGACTGGGAAATTTCTAATCATGTAATCCACCCCAATCAGGCTGGCTTTAGAAAGGGCCAAAGTACAGTTGAGCACTATCAAAATCTTTATCAATTAGCCCTATCAGGCATAAATGGCCCCACTAAAGCCCTTTTTGTAGCATTTGTAGATCTTGCTGCTGCATTTGATTCTGTAGATAGAAATCATCTCTGGAAGAAGCTAGCTAGCACCGTTTAATGTGATTTCCCCCAAAGTACGTCTGACTGTGAGTCTGGTTGCTCATCCATGACCCGACACATGTTGGCTCCATCGTGTAGATAAGTCCTTAGGAGAAGAACATCTGGGGGGAAACGGGGAATGTATCTTCCAAAGAGTTATCTGCCATTTGCTAGGTAAAAACAGTGTTTCATACCTGTAACTGTTGTTCATCTAGGTCTTCCGTGCAGTAACACATGGGACTGCGCACGCGCAGGCCTGCTAATCTCAGAGATTTTTATAGCTCTGAGCCACTAGGGGGCGCCCCAGCCTCCCAGCGCGCATGCGTGGCTGTCTTTTCCCGCCGAAAAACGGCTCCTAAGAGGCGGGGCGCCCCCGACGTCCCCTCAGATCCTCTTCCGCCACCGACTGCAAGGTAAATATCAAGAGAATTAGCGGGGAAGGAGGGAGGGTATGTGTTACTGCACGGAAGACCTAGATGAACAACAGTTACAGGTATGAAACACTGTTTTTCATCGGCGGTCTTCCTGTGCAGTCCCACATGGGAGATTACATAGCCAAATACCTGGGTGGTAGGCGCAGAGAGATCATGACAGGAATATTGATTGTAGGACCGCTGTACCCACTGCAGTCTCTTTCCTGTCCAAGACGTCCAACGCATAATGTTTCACGAACATGTCAGCAGACGCCCAAGTCGCCGCTTTGCAGATATCTTGCAATGGAACACCTCTCAGGAGGGCAGCCGAGGACGCCTGAGACCTGGTGGAGTGAGCATGAACCTCCAAAGGACAAGGCAGGTTAGCACCCTTATAACTCAACAAAATAGCCTGTACCACCCAATGGGCCAGGGTCTGAGAGTTACCCCCCCTTTCCTTCTTGGGGCCTGCAAAACAAACAAAAAGGTGAGAATCTTTCCTGAAAGGTCTAACCCTATCTAAATAGAAAAGGAGAGCTCTCCGTACATCTAACGTATGAAGAGACCTCTCTGCTTCTGAGGTAAACTCTTTAAAGAAAACAGGCAACGAGATCTCCTGTGCCAAATGAAATTTCGAGACCACTTTAGGTAGGAACTCAATCTTAGTACGAAGGACCACCTTATCCTGATGAATACTCAGAAAAGGAGGGTCACAGGAGAGGGCAGCTAACTCACCCATCCGTCTAGCAGACGTAATAGCTACTAAAAAGGCTACCTTGAAGGATAATAAATTCAAGGGGCAAGATGCCAACGGTTCAAAAGGTCTAGAAAGGAGTCGTGTCAGCACTAACGGCAGCGACCACTGGGGAACCAATACCCTAATTGGGGGAAACAAATTATTAAGCCCCTTCAAAAACAGCTTAGAAGTGTAATGGGAAAAAACTGTCTTTCGGTCAATAGGAGGATGGAAAGCCGAAATAGCGGCCAAGTACACCTTAACGGAAGAATTAGCCAATCCAGATTGCTTAAGACCCCAAAGAAAATCCAAAACCTCAACGAAGGACGAAGCTGAAGGGTCAACCCCTCTGTTCCTACACCAAACAGAAAATTTGTTCCATTTCAGAGAGTAGGACTGTCTGGTGGACAACTGACGGGCATTCTGGAGGATGTTCATCACCTCCGCCGAAAACCCTAGTCCTGGAGGATCAACCATGCCATCAGTCTGAGTGAATGTACTTTGTGATGAAGCACTCCTCGAAACGACAGGAGATCTGGACAGTCCGGGAGATGATGCATCTGATTGTGCAGTCTCATAAGGGCATGGAACCATGGCTGCCTTGGCCAATATGGGGCGATCAGGATTGCTGACGCTTTGTCCTTCTGGATCTTGGATATTACCCTGGTCAACAGGGGAACCGGGGGGAACATGTAGAGAAGGGGACCTGACCAACTCAACTGAAAAGCGTCCCCAAGAGACTCGAGGCCGACGCCTCCTCTGGAACAATACTGGGGAATCTTGTAGTTCTCTTCCGAGGCAAAGAGGTCTAACTCTGGGGTCCCCCAGTCTGTAAAAATAGGATGTAAATATTTAACATGAAGGGACCACTCATGCGTGTCCACTGCCAGCCTACTAAGATGATCAGCGGTAACATTCGTCTCCCCTGGGATATGGACAGCTATTAGCCAAACCGAGTGAACTATTGCCCACTCCCAAATCTTCACAGCCTCCTCGCATAGGGGCCTAGATAATGTACCTCCCTGTTTATTCAAATAAAACATGGTTGTGGTGTTGTCAGTCAAAATCTGAACAGTCTTGTTGCATGCCAACTCAGAAAAAGAAACCAAGGCGTAATAAACCGCCCTTAATTCAAGGAGATTGATGTGTTCCTCACACTCAGTCATCCCACAGCCCGTGGGCATAGGACCCTAGGCAATGGGCGCCCCATCCCAAGTTAGAAGCATCAGTAGTAATTGTAAGGTCAGGCTGTCTGTACCCAAAGCCTACCCCCTCAAAAAGGTTAGAGTCATGCAACCACCAGTCTAAAGAAGACAGAACTGTACGAGGGATACTCAATTTCTTGCGTTGAGAGTCCCTTTCTGGACTAAAGGTTCTAGAGAACCACCCCTGAAGCGGTCTCATACGTAACCTTGCTAAGGGTACCACTGCCGTAGTAGCAGCCATGTAGCCCAAAAGGACTTGAACAAGCCTGGCAGGTTGAAATCTACATCCCTTGAATTTTCTAATAAGGGCCTTCAGTTTACTCACCCTGTCTGGGGGCAAGAAGCCAGCATTTTGGTTCCCATCTATGATGGCACCAATAAATTGAATAACCTTGGTAGGGGTGAGCGACGATTTCTTCAAATTCACAAATAGCCCCAACCTTAAGCAGGTAGCCAGAGTAATAGTAATCTGGCGTGAAACATCATCTGCAGATTGCCCAACTATGAGCCAATCATCTAAGTATGGAAAAATACAGCAACCCTGTGTTCTGAGGTAGGCGATTACCACTGCCACACACTTAGTGAACACTCTAGGGGCTGTGGATAACCCAAATGGGAGGACACGGTATTGGAACACTTGAGTGCCATAAATAAAATGAAGAAATTTCCTATGTTCAGGAAATATAGAAATATTAAAATACGCGTCCTTTAAATCCAGTACCCCAAACCAGGAATTCGGGGGCAATAAGGACAGCACCATCTGTAGTGTGGTCATCTTAAATCTCCGAACCCTGATGGATTTATTCAATTTTCGGAGCTCCAAAATGGGGCGAAAACCCCCATCCTTTTTGTCTACTACGAAAAGGTTAGAGTAGAACCCCAGGGAGGAGGGGGTAGAGGGAACTTCCTCGATAGCCCCTTTCAAAAGTAAGGCAGACAACTCCAAGACCACCTCAGGCTGTGGTGACGAGGAGAAAACAGGGAGCGAGAGACTAGGGTAATGAACAAATTCAACTTTATATCCAAATTTAACTATGTCCAAAACCCAAACATCTGATGTGATTTCACACCACTCATCAAAAAAGGTAAACAGCCTGTCCCCAAAAAAGGGTTCAGGACCCTGTAATTGTCAGAATTGCTTCTGAGTAAGTCCCGACTCCTTGGCTTGATGCTGAGGGGTGTTATGTCGGGTCTTGTGCCCTTGTTTCTTTCTCTGGAACGAGGGTTGTGGGCTATATTGCCGCTGCCGTTGGGAACCGTAGCCATAATAAGGTTGATATCGGTGTTGACGATACCTGGGATACGGCTTGAATTGCGGACGACCAGGCTGTTGCTGTGTTATGCCATACGAACGCGCAGTAAGCCTGTCTTTACGTTTCTTCGACAAGTACTCATCCCTCTTGTCCGAGAACAGGTTCTGACCCTCAAAGGGTAGGTCTTCTACCTTGGCACGCGTCTCCATAGGTAAAGCCGTGGTCCTCAGCCAGGCAAACCTCCGCAGCACGAGAGAGGACAATAGTGCCCTAGCAGATGAGTCAGCCATATTTCGACTAACCATAATTTGGTGTCGTGATAACCGAACAGCTTCCTCTTGGATAACTCGGAGGAAGATTCGCTGATCTTCAGGCAACTGAGGGAGAAACGTAGCCACTTTCGTCCAAAGAAGAAGTTGGTAGGCAGACATCATAGCGGCATAATTGGCTATCTTAATGCCAAAAGCAGAAGATGAGTAGACCTTTCTGGCCAAAGAATCAACTTTTCTACTGTCCTTATCGGATGGAACAGATAGGGATCCTTGCTTGGGTTTTGCCTGCATATCTTCTGTAACCAAAGAAGAAGGGGGAGGATGTGCGGATAAGAAAGGACACTGTTCATCCTTAACTCGATAAAGGTTTTCAACCTTCTTGTTGGTTGCTGGGGTCGAGGCGGGTTTCAGGTTAAGCCCCGAGAGCAACTCCACAAAACCTTCAATCATGGGAAAGGCAATAGTTGGAGTCGACCCTGAATACATGTGCTTCAGAATCTGTTCCGAGGAGACCACGTTGATTTCAAGTGCTTTTGCCATTCTCTGTAACAACTCATTGTAAGCGTGGAAATCTTCCGTAGGCGAAGCTTCCTCTGATGGGCCAATGGTTCCGTCAGGCGACTCAGATGGCGAGTCATATTTATCACAGGTAAGGTACTCATCATATTCGGTGTCATAATACCTCGGGGTCCGCCTGGAACCCTCCACTGATGCAGCCCGTAAGAAGGGAGAGCGCGAGCAGCGACTCGGTTCCCGGTCGGAACCGAAGGAATCCTCCCGATAACGACGGATCGAATAAGGACTGTATCTGTCAGAGCGCTTAGATGAACGACCTCTGTCAGAACGGGAAGACCGCGAAGACCAGGAACCACGGGAAGGTGAACGAGGCACCCCTGAAGGAGTCGGAGGTCTATCCACCATAATAACATCAGATTCTCGAGACCTGGTAGACACTGGCGTTCTCTTTGGGGAAGCCGCATCTCTGGAACCATGGGAGTCGGGTCCGAGGAGTTGTTCTTGCTGTACCCGTTGAGGGGCAATCACACTCTCCAAGACTTGTTTGTCAGACTTGGATGGCAGGTGTTTCCTCTTTTTCTTCTTCTTCTTTTCTGAGATAGAAGGAGGAGTTGGGTCCGAGGCTAGCGGACGGTCCGACACCGAGCCGCTGCGGGATGTCCTCGGTTCCGATGGGACTAATGAGCCCCCTCTCTTCGAAGAGATTGCAGCTTTGGAGCCCGAAGGTTCCGATGCTGGCCTCGACTCCGAGGTCGGATCTGAAGAAGTCGGGATCGTCGGTGCCGACGTGGTCCGAACCATCCGTTTCGGGCTCGGGTGGCTGGGTGTTGGAGAACGGGGCGACTTCTCGGAAGACTTCGAAGCAGGGGTAGAAGCTCTCTCGGGCGCGGGTGACTTGCCCTGAGTAGAAGGGTCGGTCGCAGCCATAGCGTGCCGCCACAAATAAGCCTGGAGTCTTCCCGAACGTTCTGCCCTGGCCTTCGGGGTGAAGGTGCGGCAGTGTTTACAGACCTGCGGATTGTGTGACTCTCCAAGGCAGTAGAAGCACTCCGAATGACCATCAGACTTGGTCATTTTATGGTCACAGGTCGCACAACGTTTGAATAGCACAGTATCCGACATTTTCCTTCCAACAAAGTACCGAAGCAGAGCTAACAAGAACCTCTTCAGTTGGCGGCAAAAGAGGAACTGAGGGAACGTCGGGGGCGCCCCACCTCTTAGGAGCCATTTTTCGGCGGGAAAAGACGGCCGCGCATGCGTGCTGGGAGGCTGGGGCGCCCCCTAGTGGCTCAGAGCTATAAAAATCTCTGAGATCGGCAGGCCTGCGCGTGCGCAGTCCCATGTGGGACTGCACAGGAAGACCGCCGATGAACTATATTTACAAAGCTTTTGAAAAATCTGCTGCCTAATTAATTAGGGGCATATTTTTACTCAAAGGTTTTCAGATCAAATAACGTGGCTGATATAGAACATCTTGTTCCTTACACTAATGAATCTAACTTTATGTACTTATTTTTCTGTCTCAAAAGATGTGCATTAGACTGTCCCATTACACCTGCCATTGTACCAATTTCAGATCAAAACTCCACATGCAACTTAAAATGTACCATTGGCAACTGCACTGTGTATCATTCAGGCTACAATGAAATATCTTCATGTATTCCAGTAGAACGACACCACGTTTATTCTAGTGAACAAAAAGTAGATCAAGAGTAAGCAGTGAACAATGATTTCTAAAGCTTTCCATAGGACTTCATATAAAACACAATTGTAGCATTTGTGATAATTGACTAGCTAGCATTTCCCCTGCACTTAGCAAAATACAAAGCCCTACATAATTCATTTTTTAATTTTGTGTTGCCCCAAATTGATATCAAAGACTCCAATAAATGGCAGGTATATAAAACAAACACAAAAAGAATATTAACAATAACTTTTCTTCCAAAGTAACTTGACAACAACAGTGGAATAGATATGAAAGCAACAACATTGTTGATGAGAAGGGACAAAATAATAATCACTGCCTGGAAATGGGCTTTGATTTGGGGGCTTCTGTGGCCACCCAAACTTCCCAGCATCCTCTGATGGTGCCTCCAAAGAGAAAAAAGTAACAGGAGGGCAGAAGTCGCACAGATGCTTAAAGCTGCAAAACACCCGAGTCCCAGCAAAGCAAGTACATGTGACGTGGACCTTGTTTGGTTGTCGTCAGATGCAGTTTCATTTCTGAAGACGTTAGAAATGTTCCCATTATGCCATGTTTCAAAGTCACCTCCGATGCAGGGCAGGCTGCTTGCTAAGGACAAAACCAGAGAACCGACGAGCCAGGTGGATGTGAGTCCCGAGAGTCTTAGTTTCAAGCGGATGAAGAGCGGGTGGCTGAAGTCTGCAATCTTCACACAGTAGTAGGAGCACAAGGAAGCCGTGAGCCAGAGGTTCCAAACAATGAAGGTCCAGATGATGAACATGAACACTTTGAAAATGAGGCCTACCTCAGTGATGCAAGGATAGAATTTTGCCAGGATAGACCATATCATTGTAATGCACCCAAAACATATTCTGTTGCTTCCTTGTAAGGTCAAGATCCTATCAATGAGTGTCAGGCGTTTCTTGTTCATCCAGTCCCTGCAGTTGACTGCCAGTATGAATGCGTCCATCCACATTCTTCCGAAAATTAAAATGACTATGACCAGGATGAAAACTATGCCCTGGTTAGGCTCGTCTCCTGTTGCGCTGCTGTCCAAACTGCTTCCCATTCTTCAGGTTGTCTAGATGGCCTCTTTTGGAAGAAGGCACACTGGGGGAACACTTACTGTATCTGACAGGATGGTAATGCCAAACTCCATATATGTCTAAGTAGGCAGAAAGTGAGTTATAGATTCACTGTGCTTTCTTACAGTACGGTGATATGGAAAACACTACTTTGTATATTTTCCACCCAAAGGAGAATCTGTTTTGTTACTAACTAATTTGCTGCAGCGTTCATGTAAATGCTGTCCGTATTTAGTTACTGAGTTTTGGAGTCATTTATCTATATTTAGATTTGAGCCGAAGGGTAATTTACAAAAGCTCAATTTTCTTTTCCCTATAAGTAAATTTTTAAATAACCAAGTGGTTGGATTCCTTTTGCTTGAACGAGATCCAGTAAGTAGTGGGCCATACAGATGACATTTGGAAAGCTACAACAAACTAGTCAACCAAAACTGCTGAGGTTGTGGTGTCAAATTTGGTATTGATGACAGTCAGTCTTGGAAACACCAAAAACTCTGTACCACTGAGTTCTCAACAATTACAAAACTACTGCGGTCGGTTCCGGATTTCCCCTAGAAGTGGGCTCATTAAGCATTGGATGCCAGTGATTTTTTAAAAAAATTAATTTTAATTTAATTTTTTGGCTTGGAGAAACCTGTTCTTCTGTTTAATAGAGGCCTAATGTCAGTATTTACAACACTACTCAAATGACAGGATATTTTTCTCCCAGCTAGTTGGCAACCACACATGCAGCAGGAAGCCGGAGTGCCTTTTACTTCCCTCACTGCCTTCTCAAGGGCTGCAGTGTTGACTTGGAGCCTCCCTTCACAAAAATCCTGCAGTGGGGAAGCCTTAAGCTCCATGACAATGCTATGCTAAGGCCTAACTTGCCAGATTCTGGGAGGTGACGTGGGATCCCCTGCAACCAATGGGCTGCTGCCACTCAGATGGACAGCAGAAGAAAAATGGTTGGGAAAATGGGGAGGAGATGGGCTATGTCCCTTCAGGCAGACATTACTCACTGTGCGCCTGGATGTGGCAACAGCACATCACCAGGGACAGTGAAAAGACTGTTTGAAATTCAATGATTAAACCATAGAGTTTTACCAAAATGCTGTAGGGTCCCCTGTGAGACACTGACATCACTTCCAGCACATGTGGAGTGATGCCAGTGTGTTGTCAGCGATGTCTCCTTCCAGTTGCCAGCTTTGTGCTTATTTAGTGGTCCATTACAGGTGGGGTCGATTGGCAGGGGGCTGTTTTCGCACTGGGTATTTTCTCAGTATTGTTGCATATGGAAAACGCACCTTTGTATAATTTCAAGAAAATAATTTAATCCCATGCGGTAGGTTGTTACTGGTATGTATATTGTCATTTGGCCCTATGTGAAGTTGTGTAAACAATTATCTGATTGTCTTGATGGGATTTGAATGCCTGATTCATCTCTCTCCATTACCATATTTGCAAAATATGCCAATTCACATGATATTAAGCAAGACAATGCACTTGACATCCTTCAGGTGATGATGTGCGAAGCCCCGCATTGCCATTCTAAACAGAAATACACTGTTACATACCGGGGCGGTGCCAGGGTTTCTGGCACTTGAGGCAGCTTCAGGACTGTTGTTCCTCCATGTGCACGTGCATCTAGACTGCGTGATGATGTCATTGCATGTGATGTCACATGCAGGGCATGCTGCTGGGATAGCGCATACGTCTTCCCAACCCTCCAGCTGAGTTGCTCCACACGCCGCCCTAGCAGCCCACCACGCCTGACAGCTATGTGCCAGTGGTGGTGGCAGCAGCACAGGGCAACAGAGCAGGAGGGCTGGGAGGCTGCCCACTCATTTGCCCCACCCTGCCACCACCAGCTTGTGCTTCTGCCTGGGCACAGCAGCTGCAAGCCAGGTGTAACAGGTGACCGGGGCGGTGCGCATGTATCCTCCCAGTCTTCCAGCTCAGTTGCTCTGTGCGCCGCCCCGGCTGCCTGCCGCACCTGGCCCACAACTGTGTGCTGGTGGCAGCAGCAGCAGCATGGGGCAATTGAGCTCCATGGCACCCACCCCTGGTGCCCCTTCCAGCACCTTAGTGTTCAAGGCGGCTGTCAGCCCGGCCTCAATGAATGCACCAGCTCTGGTTACATATCAAGTTTTCTATATTCAAGATGGATTCTGAAAGGGATTAATCAATTAACTGAAAATATTTGCATACTAGCAACAAAGCCCATTGTGGGGGAAAAATACAATGGGCTCTAGAAAGGGGAGGGTGGGCAGGCGAGCATTCGCTCCTCCTCTGTCACTGATTCCAGCTGGTGAAGTAGGGGAGTGGGCATTGTCATCTACTCCACGCCTGATCTGCCTGATCTTGACCATGTGAAAGGGAAGTGGGCTTTGCTACCTGCTACCATGCGTGATACATGCTGGGCAAAGGGGGAGGCATTATCTCCTGTTCTGCACCTGACTATGGCTGGATGAAGGGGGGTGGGCCACCTTCTCCCAGCTATGTGAAGGGAGGAACAGGCATTACCTTCTTCTCCGCACCTGATCCTGACAGGTGAAGGTGGGTGGAAGGCTTTGCTACCTGCTCTGTTCCTGATCCCAGCTGGGTGAAGAGAGTATGGGCATTGCTGCATGCTTGGCTCCTGACTCCGGCAGGGTGAAGACAGGGTGGGCACTGCCACCTGCTCAATGGCTTATTCAGTAGGTTGAAAAGGCTGGGCATTGCCACCTGCTCTGCTCCTTACCCCAGCTGGGTGAAGGGAAGAAGAGTATTGCCTCCTGCTTTGCACCTGATCCCAGCCAGGTGAAGGCACGAGGTGGGCATTGCCACCCGCTCCACTCCTGATTGCAAATGGGTGATGGCAGAGGGTGGGCATTGCCACCTGCTCAGCCACTAATACCAGCTGGATTAAGGTGGGGGTGGGCATTGCCACCCACTCTACTCCTAACCCTAAATGGGTGGCAGGGGGTGGGCATTGCCACTTGCTCTACTCCTAATATCTGCTGGATTAAGGCAGTGGGTGGACAAAGCCACCTGCTCTGCTTCTGATCCCAGCTGGCTGAAAGGGGGGGTGGGCATCACCCAGTGATCTGTTCCTAATACCAACTCGGTTAACGTGTGTGGTGGGCATTGCCACCTGCTCTGCTCTTAATACCAGCTGGGTTAAGGTGGGGAGTGGGCATTGCCATCTGTTCCACTCCAAATACCAGCTGGATTAAGATGGAGGGAGGGCATTGCCACCTACTCCGCTCCTAATACCAGCTGTGTTAAAGTGAGGGTGGGCATTGCCACCTACTCCGCTCCTAATAACAGCTGGATTAATGTGAGGCTAGGCATTGCCATCTGCTCCACCACTAATACCAGCTGGGTTAAGGTGGGGATGGGCATTGCCATCTGCTCTGCTCCTAATACCTGCTGAGTTAAGGTATGGTTGGGTATTGCCACCTTCTCTGCTCCTAACACAAGCTGGGTTTAGGTGGGTATGGGCATTACCACCTGTTCTGCCACTAATACCAGCAGGGTTAAGGTGGGGGTGGGTGGGCATTGCCACCTGCTCTGCTCCTGATCCCAAATGGTTCCAAGGAGGGCGGGCAATGCTACCTGCTTTGGTCCTAATAAACGCTGGATTAAGGCGGGGTGGGGATGGGCATTGCCACCTACTTCGCCACTGATACAAGCTGGGTTAAAGCAGGGTGGTGGGCATTGCCAACTGCTCTGCTCCTGATCCCCGCTGGGTTAAGGCAGGGGGTGGGCATTGCCAACTGCTCCGCTCCTAATACCAGCTGGGTTAAGGTGGGGGGTGAGCATTGCCACCTACTATGCTCCTAATACCAGCTGGGTTAAGGTGGGGAGAGGGCATTGCCACCTACTCTGCTCCTAATACCAGCTGGGTTAAGGTGTGGGTGGGCATTGCCAATTGCTCCGCTCCTAATACCAACTGGATTAAGGCAGGGTGGGTGGGCTTTGCCACCTGCTCCGCTCCTAATACCAGCTGGGTTAAGGTGGGGAGAGAGCATTGCCACCTGCTCCGCTCCTAATACCAGCTGGGTTAAGGTGGGGATAGACATTGTCACCTACTGTGCTCCTAATACTAGCTGGGTTAAGGTGGGGGATGGGCATTGCCATCTGCTCTGCTCCTAATACCAGCTGGGTTACAGTGGAGATGGGCATTGCCACCTGTTCCACCACTAATACCAGCTGGGTTAAGGCAGGGGGTGGGCATTGTCAACTGCTCCCCTCCTGATCCTAACTGGTTTAAAGCTGGGCAGGCATTGCCACCTGCTCTGCTGCTGATACCAGCTGGGTTAAGGTGTGTGTATGTGGGGGGGTATTGCCACCTTCTCCGCTCCTAACAAAAACTGGATTAAGGCAGGGGAGGGCATTGCTTCCTACTCTGCTCCTTATACCAGCTAGGTTAAGGCAAGGGGGTGGGCATTGCTACCTGCTCTGCCACTAATAGCAGCTGTGTTAAGGCAGGGGAGGACATTGCTCCTAATACCAACTGTGTTAAGGCAGCATGGGGTGGGCATTGCCACCTCCTCTGCTCCTAATACCAGCTGTGTTAAAGTGGAGGTGGGCATTGCCACCTACTCCATTCCTAATACCAGCTGTGTTAAGGTGGGTAGAGGGCATTGCCACCCGCTTTGCTCCTAATACCAACTGAGTTAAGATAGGAGTGGGCAATACCACCTGCTCCGGTTGTAATACCAGCTGGTTTGAGGTGGGGAGAGGGCACTGACACCTGCTCCGCTCCAAATATCAACTGGGTTAAGGTGGGGTGGGCATTGCCACCTTCTCCTCTCCTAATACCAACTGGATTAAGACAGGGGTGGGCATTACCACCTGTTTTGCTCCTAATACCAGCTGTGTCAAGGTGGGGGTGGGCATTGCCACCTGCTCTGCTCCTAAGCTGGGTGAAGGCAGGGAGTGGTCATTTCCACCTGTTCCACTCCTAATATCAGCTGGGTTAAGTTGGGTGGTGGGCATTGCCACCTGCTCCCATCTTGCTCCCGGCCTGGGCTTCCCATTATGGCAGATTTTCTAAAGGGACATAGTGCCTTGAGTAGGCTTCCCTCCATGGCAGTGCCCTCTGGTGGTCCACCAGGGTATAAAGTGAGTTGTCTGAAAGACAGTTACTCAATTATATAGTAAGATGTGAGACAACTGAGTCAACAACTATTTTGTGGACTCATGTCCTAATAGTAGTGGGAAAGATGTGATACAAACAGTGTTATGCTAGCAGTTTTAGCTTTCTAACCCCATTGATTTAAATAGACTTAGAAGAATATAACTCAGTTTAGGACTGAACTGTAAATTGACACTACAACCTCAACAGTTTTGGTTGACTAGATCGTTGTAACTTTCCAAATGTGATCTGTATGGCCAACTACTTTGCTAGATCTTCTCCAAGCAAAAGGAATACAACTTCTTGGTTATTACAAAAATTACTTATTGTGAAAAGAAAATGAATCATTTAGAAATTACACTTAGGCTCAAGTCTAAATATAATTGTCCCCTAGGTGCTATGTCAAATTGTGTAGAGGCTAAGAATCACACCAGACGCTTGGGTTAGAAATGGCCACAACTTTATTGATTACAGCTGTATGGAGCATTGGCATCTGGGCACAGATCCCCGTTGGCATTGTAGGCCTGGCTGCCGACCGATGCATCACCCGCCAGCCTCTCGCTGGTACCTCGGCACACGTTGTTCCGTCGCTGGCCCTGCCTGGTGACCCTTGCTTCCAGATCCATCAGGGTGAGTAGTCCTGAAGGCCCACTCACCCTGTTGGGCTCTGGACCAATGCCTCAAAAACCGCCAACCCATAAAGTTGTGACAGTGCCCCCCAATAGTCCTGGATCAGCGGAGGGTGGGAGGGTGACCAGCTGCTCCTGCGGATGCTCGGGTGTAATGGCACTGACCATGCGGATGGGTTAGTGCAGGATGGATGCTCCTCCTCCTTTCTAATCCCGCCTCCACTCCGTCTTGCACTCGGTGCCAACCCAGCTTGCTGGTAAGTCGTCAGCTTCCTTTGTCACCTATGTGCTATGTCAGACTGCGTAGAGGCTAAGAATCACACCAGACACTTGCTTGGGTTAGAAATGGCCACAACTTTATTGATTACAACTGGATGGAGCACTGGCCTGGCATCAGGGCACAGATCCCCGTTGGCATCGTAGGCCCAATGCCACAGCCCAATGCCTAAAAAACCGCCACAGGAGGAAGGCCAAAGGCCTGACTCCCACCAACACTCCAGCTGCTGCAACCAAGAAAGATGGAGCCACCCCCCCACCCCCAGGGTCCCCGACTTTGATGCCCAGAGAAAGGCAAAAAAAACCCCAAGAGGCCTGGGCCAATCTGGCCCTTTGCAGGAAAAATTCCTCCCTGGCCTCTGAAGGTGACCGGCACAAACGGCCCTGGAGATCTCTGCCAGGGCCCCCAGGGGGCCCATTCGCATCCCCCTGCCTGAGCTGTTCCAGTTGTCAATCTCATCATGATGTTGCCAGCTGCACCGTCTCTCCTTGGGGGATGCTGTGCCTGTAACTAGATCACACAATGTTAGTATGTTTACAACATGAAACATGAAAGAGAAGATTGTGACTAAACAGTTTCAAGATCCATTGGAGATCGATGGCAAGACAATTATCATAATGAAGGAATTACCCAGATCAGTGTTACTAGATCGGAAAAAATATAAAGCGCTAATCCAGATGTTGAAGGACATGAAAATCAGGTACAGATGGGAGCTTCCAGAAGGTTTGTCCTTTGAATTTGGAGGTGCTAAAAAGCGCATTAGATCTGAGCGGGAGATGGAGCGATTTATAAGGGACAATGAAAAAGACTTACCAACAAGATTATGAGTATGGAGTGTAAAGTACTATCTTGGAATGTAAATGGACTAAACTCACCGAATAAGAGGAAAAATATTTTCCACTGGCTATTAAAACAAAAATGTGACATTGTTTGTTTGCAAGAGACTCATATTCGAAAGCAGGATGTAAAATATTTAAAATTGGGAAAATTGGGCAAGGATTTTGTAGCAGCCTCAAGCAAGAAAAAAAGAGGAGTGGTGTTGTATGTAAAAGAGGAGCTACAGCCAAAATTTGTAATGAAAGATGTGGAAGCCAGATTTGTAGCAGTGGAATGTACTTGGAATTTAAAGAGAGTGTTGGTAGTCGGAGTTTATGCACCTAACGGTGCAAAAGAAAGCTTCTTTGAGGATTTGAGGAAGCATTTAGATGATCTTTCATATGACCAGATAATTCTTGCTGGAGACTTCAATGGAGTGACAGACTTGGAATTAGATAAAAAGACAACAACGACACAAAAGAAAAGAGGATTACTACCAAAGCTCTTTTTTGAGTTGATTCAACAAGAGACTCTCGAAGATGTATGGAGGAGAGAATATCCCAAAAGTAGACAGTTTACTTTTTATTCTGCAAGGCACTCTACATTATCAAGAATTGACATGATCTGGGCCTCAAAAGACTTAGCGTTATGGACTAAGGAGGTAGAAATAATGCCGATGGTAGGCTCAGATCACAACCCAATTATGTGGAAACTAGGGAAAAGGAGAAAAAGGAAAGCATGGAGAATAAATGAGGACTTGCTACAAGAAGGAGAGAACATGGAGATATTGAGAAGAGAGACAAAGTGCTTCATACAATATAACGTGAACAAAGAAGTACCAACTGACAAAGTCTGGGATGCTTACAAGGCGGTTATAAGGGGCATACTAATGGACTTAAATGGTAGAGCAAGAAAGAAGAAAGAGGAGAAAAGACAAGAGATTGAGGAAAAAATAAAAGCCAAAGAAACACAGTTAAAAAAGAGACCAGGGAAAAAGAAAATATATCAGGAAATTAAAATACTCCAAGAACAGCTAACAGCAATGAGTAATAAAGAATTGGAGTGGAACCTTAAAAGACTGAATCAGAAAGCATTTGAAGGTGCAAATAAACCTGGGAAATACCTGGCATGGCAATTGAAGAAGAGAAGGGAAAGGAAAATAATAAATAAAATTTGTGAAGACAATAAAACGTATTTGGAACAGACTGCCATTAGTAGAGCCTTTTATAAATTCTACGCTAAGTTGTACAATAAGAAAGAAGTAAATAAAGAATCAATAGCGTCATATTTGGAGAAAACGAAACTTCCAGAAATCTCGGAAGCTTGGAGAAATAAATTGAACAGTGAAGTAACGGACGAGGAAACAAGTAAGGCAATACAATCTGCAAATCTAGGAAAGGCGCCAGGGCCAGATGGACTTACGGCTAAATTTTATAAGACAATGGCCAATGAACTGGCACCATTCCTAAAAGAGGTGATCAATGGAGTTTTAAGGGATCAAAGAATTCCAGACACCTGGAGTGAAGCGAACATATCATTGATCCCAAAAGAGGGCCAAGATTTGACTAACGTGAAAAATTACAGACCTATATCGTTACTTAATAATGACTACAAAATTTTTGCGAAGATATTGGCGGAGAGACTGAAGGGGTGGCTCTCGGAGGTTATAGAGGAGGAACAAGCAGGTTTTTTGCCAGACAGACAAATAAGAGACAATTTAAGGACAGTTATTAATGCTATTGAATATTATGACAAGCGTTGTGACAAAGAGGTTGGTTTCTTCTTTGTTGACGCTGAAAAGGCGTTTGACAATTTAAACTGGGACTTTATGTTTGCCACTATGGAAAAGCTACAATTGGGAGAAAGATTCATCAGAGCAATTAAGGAAATTTACAGAGACCAGACTGCAGCAATTGTGGTGAACGACGAAGCGACCAAGAAATTGACTATAAGTAAAGGAACAAGACAAGGTTGCCCATTGTCTCCACTGTTGTTCATTTTAGTATTGGAGATCCTGATGATACAAATACGACAAGATGAAGAAATTCGAGGAATAAAAATAAAGGACTATTCATACAAGGTCAGAGCATTTGCGGATGATATAATGTTAATTGTAGAGGACCCATTGGAGAACATGCCAAAAGTGATAGATAAGATTAAGGAGTTTGGAGACTTGGCAGGTTTCTATATTAATAAAAAGAAGTCAAAGATACTATGCAAAAATATGACTAAGCAGAAACAACAATTATTAATGGAAAGAACGGACTGTGAAGTAACAAGTAAGGTGAAATATTTGGGAATTGAACTGACTGCAAAGAATATAGATCTATTTAAAAACAATTATGAGAAACTATGGACTCAGATAGAGAGAGACTTGATTAAATGGAACAGGTTGAATCTGTCATGGTTGGGTAGGATTGCAGCAGTTAAGATGAATGTGTTACCAAGAGTAATGTTTTTGCTACAGACAATACCAATCATCAGGGACTCTAAACAATTTGAAAAATGGCAGAGGAAAATATCAGATTTTGTGTGGGCAGGCAAGAAGCCTCGAGTGAAAATGAAAGTTTTACAAGACGCAAAAGAAAGAGGCGGAATGCAACTGCCCAACTTGAGACTTTACCATGATGCAATCTGCCTAGTGTGGCTGAAAGAGTGGATGACGCTAAAGAATAAGAAATTACTAGCCCTAGAGGGATATAAAAAAATATTTGGATGGCATGCATACCTATGGCATGATAAAGTAAAGGTGAACTCGATGTTCCTGCACCATTATATACGGAGAAGTTTATATATTATCTGGAAGAAGTACAGAATTTATCTACAAGAAGGAACTCCTTTGTGGGTAGTTCCATATGAGGTGATAGATCCGAGAGTTGTTGATAATGAGCAACAATGTTTAACTTACAAAGAAATAACTAGAACTGAAGCATCCAAACTCAGAATGAAGACGCAGGAGGAACTATCACCTTATTATGACTGGTTCCAGTACAGACAGATCAGAGACTTATATAATTCGGACTCTGTAAAGGGAGGTATACGAATAGAGAACTCGGAACTAGAGCAGACCCTTCTTAAAGAGGACAAGAAAAGAATATCTAAGGTATACCAAGTACTGTTGAAATGGTATACTGAGGATGAGACAGTAAAAACACAAATGGTGAAATGGGCTATAAATTTTAATAAAGAAATAACAATGGAGGCATGGGAATACTTGTGGAAGACTACAATGAAGACAACGACATGTACTAGCATTAAAGAGAACATTTACAAAATGATCTATCGTTGGTACATGACACCAAAGAAGATTGCGCTAGGGAATTTGAACACTTCTAATAAATGCTGGAAATGTAGGAAGCATGAGGGCTCCCTCTATCATATGTGGTGGTCGTGTGAGGTAGCTAGGCAGTACTGGGGGGAAATAATAAGAGAAATGAGTGAAATTTTACAATTTCAAATAAATAAGAACCCAGAACTCCTGCTACTAAACTTGGGTATGGAGGGAATTCCAGCCCATCATAGGACGCTAATATTTTATATGACAGCAGCAGCTAGACTTTTGTATGCGCAAAAATGGAAAGTACAAGAAGTGCCAACTATTGAAGATTGGATCTACAAATTGCTGTACATGGCAGAAATGGACAAGATGACAAGAAAACTGAGAAATCTGGACTCAGGGCAGTTTAACACAGACTGGGAGAAGCTGAAACAATATTTGGAGAAGAAATGGGGGGTGGGAGGAGAACTGTGGCAGTTTGAGAACTACTGAAGTACAATAAAATGTAGAGGGGGGTGACTTTACCGGGGGGGAGAAGAGACAATCGTGAACTTCTAAGCAGTTAGATTAATAGATTGACATATATACAGATATACAGATATATATAGACTAATAAACAGAATATTGATAGAAAATAACTAATCATAAGGGCTAATTATAAGGACTGATTAACTAATAATATTTTCTTTTTGGTAAGATTGGTATAATGTAACAAACTGAATAGGTTTATTCGAAGATATATATGAGTCAAATTGATTGATTATGTGATGATAGTTATATAGAATTATTATTGAAGGGAAGTAGAAATATTAAAGTAATTATATATAACTAAAAGAATGAGTAATATATAGAGCATAAGTCAAATTGTTTGATTTAAACGAATGTATGATCTATATGGTTTATGATTTATAGAAATATTTGAAAGTGGAATTATGGAAATTGGGATAAATTGTTTATCCAATATGGAAATAATGACTCATAGTTTGGGTATAGAGTATTAAAAATAGTTAAGAATGTATTGCTTAGAATAAATGGGAGACCATATATTTGTTAGATAGAGGAATTTAAAAGGAGTAAGGGAAAAGGGACAAAGGGTTGGAAAACTGTTGGAAGTCAACAAAAAAGGGGGGGAAAGGGAGGGGGTTAGAAATGGAAAAAGGGGAAATTGATTGTAATGTATAAATAATTGATCCTAACCCAATAAAAACTTTTCTAAAAAAAACAATGTTAGTATGTTCACTTCTGATATAACTCATGTATGCTCTGGAAGCCCACCTGTCAATGGTTTTTATCTGGTCGGCAGACAAACCCGCCTTGACTGCTGTGGTTGCTGCCCCGATGCGGAATGAGTGGGACCCATATTCTGCGGGTTGGAGGCCTGCTGCTCTCAGACTGGACCTAAGGACAGCAGTGAACTGGTACCTGGTGAGCAGTCCTCTGTTGGCATGCACCAGGAGTTGGCCGGGTGTGTCTGGGCACCTGCCCAGGTATTCCTTGACCACATGTACCGGGCAAGGGGCCCCCACCCCGCAAGGTGGAGTTGAACCTCTGCTCCACATCCCTGCTGGTCAGTCTTGGACCACTGGACCTTGATAAGCAACCTGCCACCCCTGAGTGATATGTCTGCCAGTGCCAACGCCCTGCTGGTCTGGTCCCCAGCCGACGTGGCTGCCAGCTCACTCACACAGAAGGCCCCATAGAATGCGAGGCTAAAGGCTGCCCTGAACAACGTGACCTCGAAGGATGAGTGGCATATCGCACCCAAATGTCCCAAAATGACCCGCAAAATGTCGGCCATGATGGGCCGCTGGGAGTCCTGGTAAGGAGGCTCCTGGCAGGCCCATCCTGCTGTGGCCCGGAGGGCCAGGAAGCTGCCTGTCGGGTCTGCTTGCCCAGTTGCCTAGCAGAAAAACAAGATGGCTGCTACATGCATCCTAATGGTCTTGGGTGCGTATCCTGCTTCATCCAGCTGTGCCAGATATTCCAATAGAGCCTCTTCCCACACATCCTCTTCCCTCTGGCCAAGCCGCTTGGAGAGAAATGCCATGAATGCAGTGACAGCAGCTCCATATGCCCACCTGGTCACTGGTGCCAGCGAATTCAAGACTCCCTGCATGATCTGATGTTCCCAAGTTCACACAGCTCCTCTGGGAAGGGGTCTGGGTGTTATTCTGCGTCTGGCGCCATCTCCCAAAACCTGTCTTCCTGAAAGCAAGAAAGGGCATCCGCTATGTTGTTGTCAACCCCAGGTATGTGGCGTGCTCCAAAAACGATGTTTGTGCTATAAGCCCAGAAGTACCAGTTTGGGCACCAGCCGCATGACACGCTCTGAACGTGAAGTCTGCCTGTTCACCACCACTTGATTGCCGCACCAAAAGAGAACCTTCTTGTTGCAAAACTGCTCCGTCCAGAGTACTATCACGACTAGGATGGGAAAGAGCTCCAACAACGTAAGGTCCCTGAGGATGCTCTCCCCCAACCAGGCCGCAGGCCCCCTCTGAGTGCACCAACAGCCCCCCCTGTACACTCCAAATCCCACGCCCCCGGCGGCGTCAGAGTGTACTTGGAGGGATGCCCCTAGGTCGAGGGGCTCCCGCCACCAGGACATTGGTGGATGGCAACGAACACCGAACACCATGTTTGTTTGTTTTTCTGTTCATGCCCATGTCTACTCAGTGGAGTTTAGTGCCATATAGGCCATCCTCCAATTAGCCATTTCCCCCCAAATGGACTGATCTCCGCAGCCTGGAGTTCAGCTGTAGTTCTGGGACCCACCTGGAGATTGGATCTACGCCTGGCTCCTCAGCTCCACATCCTCTTCCCTCAGCACCCAGGAAGCTGCATGGAGGTGAGCGATCAGGTAGACAAAAGATAAAGGCTCCTGGGCCATCTTGCTCACTGCCTTCTCTGCTCTGGATGTCTTCTCTCTGCTGGTTGCCTCAAATCGGGCTTCTGCAGTTAGGGCTGCCAACTAGGGTTACCAGGAGATAGGGACATGAGGCGGCTGTAGTGCAAGTTTGGTGATATCACTTCTGGGCAAAACTAACCCTAGAAGTGGTGTCATTAAGCATCGCATGCCGGTGATTTTTTTTAAATTTTAATTTTAGTTTAATTTTTTGACAGCTGTGTTGCTAAATTGTTTGGAGAAAACAGTTCGTTTCTTGAATGGCAGCTTAATGTCAGTATTTTACACCACTATTCAAAGGACAGATATTTTTCTCCAAGCTAGTTGGTTATCATTACTGCAGCAGGAAGCCAGACTGCCTTTTACTTCCCTCACTGCCTTCTCAAGCATTGGCTTGGAGCCTCCCTTCACAAAAGCCTGCACTGGGGAAGCTTTAAGCACCATGACGACGGTGTATCAAGGCCTAGTTTGCCAGGTTCCAACTGGTGATGAGGGATCCACTGTCACCAGCATGCACTTCCTGCTGCCACTCAAATGGGCAGGAGCAGAAAAATGGTTGGGAAAATGGGGCAGTGATGGGCTGTGTCTCGACCACCTGACATTACTCCCTGTGTGCCTGGATGTGACTTCAGCACATCACCGTGGACACTCTAGTCATTGGGCAAAATTCAATGGTTAAACCATAGTTTCCCCCAAATGCTATATCACCACCTGTGACGCACTGACATCACTTCCGGCACATGGGGAATGATGTCAGTTTGTTGCCAGCAATGTCTCCTTCTACTTGGTGTAGTGGTTAAGAGCGCGGGACTCTAATCTGGAGAGCCGGGTTTGATTCCCCACTCCTCCACTTGAAGCCAGCTGGGTGACCTTCGGCTAGTCACAGTTCTCTGGAGCTCTCTCAGCCCCACCCACCTCACAAGGTGTTTTGTTCTGGGGATAATAATGACATACTTTGTAAACCTCTCTGAGTAGGCATTAAGTTGTCCTGAAGGGTGGTATATAAATCGAATGTTGTTGTTGTTGTTATTATTACTTGCCAGCCTTGTGGTTATCTAGTGGTCTATTTCAGATAGTGTTGATTTTGGGGGGCTGCTCCCATACTGGTTATTTCCTTCAGTATTGTTGCATATGGAAAACACATCTTTGTGTTCAATTTTGGGCACCACAATTTAAGAAGGATATAGACAAGCTGAAACATGTCCAGAGAAAGGCAATAAAGATGGTGAGGGGTCTGGAGGCCAAATCCTATGAGGAAATGTTGAAGGAGCTCGGAATGTTTAACCTGAAGAGGAGACGACTGAGTGGTGATGTTAACCATCTTAAAGTACTTGAAGGGCTGTCATATAGAGGATGGTGCAAAGTTGTTCTCTGTTGCTCCAGAAGGTTGTACCATAACCAATGTGTTGAAATTAAATCAAGAGTTTTTGGCTAAACATTAGGAAGAATGTCCTGACAGAGCAGACCCTGAGTGGTACAGGCTTCCTCGGGAGGAGGTGGGCACTCAATATTTGGAGAATTTTAAGCAGAGGCTAGATGGCCATCTGAGAGCAATGCTGATTCTGTGAACTTAGAGCCAAGCTACAAGTGACGCCGGACACAGGTTGGACACTTGTCAGCTTCCCTCAAGTTTTGATGGGAAATGTAGGCATCCTGGTCTTGCAGCTGTAATGGAGAGCCAAGCTGTAAAACCAGGATGCCTACATTTCCCATCAAAACTTGAGGGAAGCTGACTAGTGTCCAACCTGTGTAAGACGTCACTTGTAGCTTGGCTCTCAGGCAGATCATGAGAGGGATGGCAGGGGGGATGTATCAGTGCTTAGTTCTTGTGGCCCTCGGCCACCACTTTGAGGTCAGAAAGCAATTTTCTCTAGATCAGTTTGGCCAGGAATCCCAGCCATCTTCTGGGCGTGGAGCAGGGGTCACTGGGGGTGTAGAGGGGAGAGAGTTATGAATCTCCTGCATTGTGCAGGTGGTTGGAATAGATGGCCTGGGAGGTGCCTTCCAACTCTATGATTCTGTTTGCATTTAGCCCTAACTGGAGTTATTTAATTGTTGTGAAAAGACTTGCACGCCTGATTCACTCTCTCCCCACCACCATATTTGCAAAATATGCCTATTCACATAGTAAAATATGCCAGTTCACAAAATAATACACTTGGTCTCCTTCACATAGTGATGTGTAAAGCCCAGTACTGCAATCCTAAACAGAGTTATACCGTACTCCTACATATACAGGAGGGATTCTGAAAGAGATTCATCAATTGATTGATAATAATTTACATATAAATAAGCAGCAGATGTGATAAAGGCTATTTTATTTTTTTTTAAGATGTTACACCAATGAATTTTTATCTAAATTGCCTAGCTGTCCATGTAGGCCTAGTCTAACTTTTAATAACATATTAGAATAAAACCCTTTGATTCGCTCCAATAGCCTATTATCTATTCTAAGCTTGCACAATTTCATCAATTGGTGCTGCCTTGAAATTGAATCAAATGCCACTTTGAAATCTATAAGTTTTAGAATCAATGAATGTACTTGATAGAGAAGGTATCGTTCTTTACACCAATGAACCTAGCTTTCTGTACTTCTTTTTCTATCTCAAAAGATGTGTGTTAAACTGTCTAATTATTCTAGCTTCTGTACCAATTCTAGATCAAAACTACACATGCAAGTTAAAATGTACTATTGGCAGTTTGGTGTAGTGGTTAAGAGTGTGGGACTTTAATCTGGAGAACAGGGTTTGATTCCCCACTCCTCCACCTGAAGCCAACTAGGTGACCTTGGGACAGTCACAGCTTCTAGCTCTCTCAGCCCCACCCACCTCACAGGGTGTTTGTTGTTGTGGGGATAATAATGTCATACATTGTAAACCGCTCTCAGTGGGTGTTATCCTGAAGGGTGGTATATAAATCGAATGTTGTTGTTGTTATGATAACTGCACTGTACATCCTTCAGGCTACACTGAAATATCTTCATGCATTCCAGTAGTGAACAAAAAGTAGACCTAGATTAAGCAGCGAGCAAGGATTTTTAAAGCCTTCCATGGACTTGAGATAAAACACAATTGTACTTTCAGTAGCAATCTTCTAGCTAGCATTTCCACTGCACTTTGCAAAATACAAAGCCCTATATAACTCATTTTTTAATTTGGTGTTGCCCCAAATTGATATCAAAGACTCCAGTGAAATGCAGCTATTTAGAATAGCTACAGAAACAAGATTAGGAATAGGTTTGCCAGCAAAGTCAGTCAACAGCATCAAGAGAATTGATAGGAAAGCAACAACATTGTTGACAAGAAGGGACAATATAATTATCACAGCCTGGAAATGGGCTTTGGTTTGGGAGCTTCTGTGGCCATCCAAACTCCCCAGCATCCTCCGATGGTGCCTCCAAAGAGAAAAAAGTAACAGGAGGGCAGAAGTAGCACAGATGCTTAAAGCTGCAAAACACCCAAGTCCCAATAAAACAAACACATGTGATGCAATCGTTGTTTGGTTGATGAAATTAGAAATGTTCTGATTACCCCTTATTTCAACAACATCACTGCACGCATAGGGCAGGCAGCTTGCTAAGGACAAAACCAGAGAAGCTAGGAGCCAGGTGGATACCAGTCCCGAGAGTCTCAGTTTCAAGTGGATGAAGAAGGGGTGGCTGAAGTTGGCAATCTTCACACAGAAGTAGGTGCACAAGAAAGCCGTGAGCCAGAGGTTCCAAACAATGAAGTTCCAGAGGATGAACATGAACACTTTGTAGATAAGGTCGAACTTAGCAATCCAAGGATAGATTTTTGCCAGGCTGTACCATATTATTGCAATGCACCCAAAACATATTCTGTTGCTTCCTTGTAAGGTCAAGATCCTATCAGTGAGCGTCAGGCATTTCTTGTTCATCCAGTCCCTGCAGTTGACAGCCAGTATGAATATGTCCATCCACATTCTTCCCAAACTTAAAATAGTCACCAGTACGACATGAATTGTGCCCCTATCAAATGAATCTCCTGTTGCACTGCTGTCCAAACTGCTTCCCATTCTTCAGGTGATTTAGATGGCACGCTGCGAGAAAGCTTGCCAAATCTGGCAGGATGGAAATATCAAACTCCCTAGATATCTGAGCAGTTGGAAACTGGGTTACAGATTCAGTATACTTTCTCCCAGTATAGCAATATGGAAAACACTACTTTGTATATTTTCCACTCAAAGGAAAATGTTTTTACTCATTATTTTCTGTAGTGTTCATGTAAATGCTGTCTGTATTCAGTTACTGACTTTTGGAGTCATTAATCTATATATTATTTGAACTGAAGGGTAATTTCCAAAAGCTCAATTTTCTTTTCCCTATAAGTGATTTTCTAAATGCTCAAATGGTTGGATTCCATTTGCTTGAATGAGATCCAGTGAGTAGTGGGCCATACAGCTCACATGTGGAACAAACCAGTCAACCCAAACTGTTGAAGTTGTGGTGTCAATTTATAGTTCCAATCCTAAACTGAGTTACATTCTTCTAAGTCCTTTGAAATCAATGGGCTTAGAAAGGTAAAACTGCAGAGCCTCACAATGTTTGGTTCACCTCTTTCTCACTACTAGTAGGACGTGAACTCCACAAAATAGTTGTTATCTTGACTCAGTTGTCTGACATTTTAAATAAACAACTTCAGAAGATGACCTTCATGACAGGAAATTCTAGTTTCATTAAAAAGTTAGTATCTTTGAAATTGTTCTCTTCACACAAAATGTACTTTCCTCCACCCTACACAAAGGACCCTTAGACTATCCTCAGAGATCTGATTCACAGAATTTTGTATCCACCAAAAGAGACTCATCTTTCCCATGTGTATATTAATTAGGGCTCTGCCATCAGATATTCATAGAATCATAGAATCACAGAGTTGGAAGGGGCCATACAGACCATCTAGTCCAACCCCCTGCCCAGTGCAGGATCAGCCTAAAGCATCTCTGACAAATATTCGTCCAGCCTCTTCTTGAAAACTGCCAGTGAAGGGGAGCTCACCACCTCCCTAGGCAGCTGATTCCACTTTTGAACTACTCTGACCGTGAAAAAGTTCTTCCTAATATCCAGCCGGTGCCTTTGTGCATGTAATTTAAGCCCATTGCTTCGCATCCTACCCTGTGCTGTCAACTGGAAAAGCTCCTTGCCCTCCTCCAAATGACAGCCTTTCAAATATTTAAAGAGAGCAATCATGTCCCCCCTCAACCTCCTCTTCTCCAAACTAAACATTCCCAAGGCCCTTAGCCTTTCATCGTAGGGCTCAGTCTCCAGACCCCTGATCATCCTCGTCGCTCTCCTCTGCACCCTCTAGATTTTGGCCACATCCTTTTTGAAGTGAGGCCTCCAGAACTGCACACAATACTCCAGGTGTGGCCTGACCAAGGCAGTATAGAGAGGGGCTATGACCTCCTGTGATTTCGATGCTATGGCCCCTTTGATACAACTCAAGATTGAATTAGCCTTTTTTGTCACCGCATCACACTGACTGCTCATATTTAGTTTACAGTCCACTCTTACCCCAAGATCCCTTTCACATATACTACTGCCCAGAAGTGTAACCCCCATCCAGTATTTGTGCTTCCCATTTTTGTGGCCCAGATGTAATACTGTGCACTTGTCTTTGTTGAATTGCACCCTATTCACAGCTGCCCACTTCTCCAGAGTATTCAGGTCTTGTTGAATTTTAATTCTGTCTTCTTGGGTGTTTGCTACTCCTCCCAATTTGGTATCATCAGCAAATTTAATGAGCAGCCCTTCCACTCCTTCATCCAGATCATTGATAAAAGTATTGAAAAGTACCAGGCCCAAAACCGAGCCCTGCGGCTCCCCACTGGACACCTCCCTCCAATCTGATGAAATGCCGTTGACCACCACTCTTTGAGTGCGGTCCTCTAACCAGTTCCCTATCCACTGAACTGTCCTATAGTCCAGTCCACAGTCTTCCAGTTTGCCCATCAGAATGTCATGGGGGACCTTATCAAAAGCTTTACTGAAATCCAGATAAATCACGTCAACAGAGTTTCCCCGATCCAGTAAACTGGTCACTCGATCAAAGAAGGAAACCAGGTTGGTCTGGTAAGATCTGTTAGGAACAAAACCATGCTGACTTCCCCGGATCGCTGAGCGGTCCTTCAGACGCTTACCGATTGATCCCTTTATAATCTGTTCTATCTTCCCAGCAACAGAAGTCAGACTGACTGGCCTGTAGTTTCCCGGGTCATCCTTCTTCCCTTTCTTAAAGATTGGGATAACATTCGCTCTTCTCCAATCTTGTGGCACATCCCCAGTCCTCCAGGAGGCCTTGAAGATGATGGACAGGGTTCTGCAAGTTCTCTAGAAAGTTCTTTCAGCACTCTTGGGTGCACCCCATCCGGCTCAGGGGATTTGTATTCATCCAGTGCAGCCAGATGCCTCTCCACAACCTCTCTGTCAATGTCAATTAGCCACTCAGGTGTCCTGCCACATTTTCTACTATCTCTAGATGTGCCTGAGTTCTTCAGGGAGAAAACAGAGGCAAAAAAGTCATTAAGCCTGTCTGCTTTTTTTCTGTCCTGCATCAGAGTTTCTCCATCTACTCCCAACAGCGGTCCAATTGCCTCTTTTACCTTGCGTTTGCTTCTCACATATCTGTAGAAGTTTTTCTTATTGTAGTGAGCCCTCCTGGCCAGACCCAGCTCGTACTGAGCTTTGGCCTCTCTGATGGCTGATCTGCAGTACCTAGTAACCCTCATATACTCCTCTTTAGAGGTCTGCCCTTCTCTCCATTTCCTGAACATTTCCTTTTTCTCTCTTAGCTTATTCTGGAGCTCTCTGTACATCCACATCGGTTTCTTGGAGCCCTTACCATGTTTCCATCTTGCTGGGATAGTGAGGGCTTGAGCTTGCAAAAGCTTGTGTTTGAGAAGGGCCCACTCTTCACTCGCTCCTTTCCCTTCTAGCACACTCCCCCACAGAATGACTCTCATCAAGCCTCTGAGTTCATCGAAGTTGGCCCTACGAAAATCTAACCTACGAGTCTGGCTACAAACTTCCTTGGCTCCCCACAGCAACTGGAATTCAAGGAGGACATGGTCACTTCTCCCTAAGGTCCCCACCACCTTCGTCTCATCTACCAATTCTTCCCTGTTGGTTAATATCAAGTCTAGTATGGCTGAGCCCCTTGTAGCTTCCTCCACCTTTTGAAAAAGGAAGTTATCGGCCAGGCAGGTCAGGAAATTGCGTGCTTCATGACGCTTTGCTGAGCCTGTCTCCCAGCACACATCAGGGAAGTTGAAGTCACCCATAATTACAAGGTTCTGATGTCTGGATACTCTACCAATCTGTTCAAAGAGGGCAGCATTCGTTTCTTCTCGCTGGCCAGGTGGTCTGTAGCAGACTTCAACAATAATACCCTTTGTCCTTCCTCGCCTTATTTCTACCCATATGCTTTCCACCGGGCTGTCCGCCCCATTCTCCATAACTTCTTGACAATCAAGCCCTCTCCTCACATACAACGCCACTCCTCCTCCTCTTCTACCCTTCCGGTTTTTCTTGAACAACTCATACCCATCCACTAGCACATTCCAGTCATGGGAATCATCCCACCAAGTCTCAGTAATTCCTACTATATCTTAGCCCTCTGTTTGCAATAGAAGCTCAAGCTCTTCTTTCTTATTGCCCATACTTTGGGCATTGGTATATAGACATATATCTTTATTGCTTCAGCACAGCCATAGCAAATAACAAGGAAATTACAAAATTATTAAAGTATATAGACACTTGTAGCCTTGTACCTTTGTTTGACCTTTCCTACCCAGGTGGGTCCCCACTGTTTCCACTTTGTCATTGAAATCACCATGTCGATCGTCCCCTTCCCCTTGCGGCATCAGTTTAAAGCTCTCCTGATGAAGTTCCCCAGGTTCGTTCCAAACGTTTTCTTCCCTGCCCTTGAGAGGTGAAGCCCATCATGTGCTAGAAGGCCTTCTCTAAGAAAACCTATCCCATGGTCCCAGAACCCAAAGCGCTCCTGCCGGCACCACCAACTCAGCCAGCGATTCACCTCAAGTATGGTCCGCTCCCGGCGTGCTCCTCTTCCTGTGACTGGAAAGATAGAAGAGAATACCACCTGAGCCCCCAATGTCTTCAACTGCCTTCCAAGAGCTTCGTAATCCTCTTTAATTCTTGCAACAGTATTCGCAGCCGTGTCGTTCGTTCCCACATGAATCAGCACAAACGGGTACTTATCAGCAGGCTTGATGAGTTTCACTGACTAGTCTGATTAGGAAAGATTAGTAAGGGTGGATTTCTTTTTTTGAAATTAACTTCTTTAGATAGAGCCAGATAGAGTCTGAATTCATTAAGGAGGAGGCACTTTGAAGCATCAGAGAATTGACTAACATTAATAAAGGTAATGGCATGATACATGTTAGGAACAGTTCTTTGGCGTTATTAAAGGTCGTCTTGGGTTATTAGAAGTAGTGATGAATCTCAACTCTCCATTTAAACCAGGGTGACACAATATGGTTTGTTTCTAGATGAATTCTAATCCAGCACTTTCACATTATATATGCCTTGTTTTTCTATAGAACGATGGCTTTCAAATCTGACCCAGTATGTCCAGGAAGATTAAAATGTTCGCCCACTGGTTTCTGAGCACTGCAATGATTTAATGTCAGATTTATGTTAATTGATCCTCTCATGTAGGAACTGACACATTTGTGCAATGTTGACAGTAGAAGGGCACTGTTGGCACATGGCATGTCTAAAACGGGATGATGTTCAAGTGATGGTGTAGCTGGTAGCCCTAGATCCTGTAACGGAGTTGTTAGCAGTCATACCCCTTCTCCTTACTGCAAGGGAAACTTATGAATATGAAATATCATAAGCGCCTTCCTCGTGTGCCATAAGCACATGGCACTGCCTAGTCAGGCAGAACAGATGCCAACCTCTTGAGGTAAGTCAGGGTGACCAGCTGCCTCTTCATTTATTATTTATTTAAGTTGTTTCTATTTCTATTCTGCCCTCCCCACATTGGCAGGCTCAGGGCGGATTACATTTATGCACATTAAAATTTACGGTTAAAACACAATAAAAACAATATAAATATTTAAAAATACAAATAGAGCGCAGCACTAAAATAATTCAGTTAAATCATTTCCACTGTCACTAAAGATAATTAAGCATTTAAAAGTTTCTTTGAAGGTGGATGTTCTGTTAGGGAGGGCTCTGTTCTACCCTATTCGGCCAGCAGGGACCCAACCCAGCATCAACCATACGCCTAGCAGAACAGCTCCATCTTACAGGCCCGGCGGAACGATAACAGATCCTGCAGGGCCCTGGTCTCATTAGACAGAGCGTTCCACCAGGTTGGAGCCAGGACCAAAAAGGCCCTGGCTCTGGTCGATGCTAGGTGGGCCTCCCTGGGGCCAGGGACCATTAATAGCTGCTTTTCACTGGATTGCAGTGTTCTCTGGGGCACATACGGGGAGAGGCGGTCCCAAAGATACGCAAGTCCCAATCCGCATAGGGCTGAGAAGCACTTAAGTGAAACAAAGACGTCTTCTGAAGTTCCTGCTTTATCTCATCAACACCTTCCTGTAACTTCCTTCATCCACCTTCCCAATCTGCACTATTCGGGGACCTGATAAGCCCTTCTCATCAAGCTATCGCAGGTCATCAGTCACTAGTCTCACCTATTGTTTCTCCCAGATACGTACAATCAAATCTTTTCCCAATTTATTTTTTCACCCCCCCCCCAGACCAAGCATTAAGTTACTGTTTTGGGACAGAGACACACAATCCTGCCTCAGGGTACAGTTTACACTATAACTTGTCTGCTCTCAGTCCTATGTAATGTGTGTGTTCTAGGCCCATCCACACACCCTCTGAGGCCTCTCTCCCTTTTTGAGAGATGCTGGCCATCCTCGCTACCACTTCCACGGACTTTTTTCCCTATCCAAGACTGGTAAATATCACCCCACCCCAAATGCTCTTTCCCATTTCCTCCCTGTTTTCTAGTTAGCTCTGTGTTTATGCTGTGTGTGTTCTCTGTATGCTTGCCTTTTCCCTCTCTGTTAATAAAGAAACCTTTCCTGTTGAACATCTGTTTATTTGAGAGTCCTCTAAGGGAATATTTTGGTATGTATTGGTGGAGATCCAGCAGTTACCCTCTCTCACTGTGTCTCCTTGAATGCTAATTCCCCCAACTCACAAGGAGCCCCTCATTATCCAAGTGTATGTGAGGACAGAGTTGGCATAGAGGTCTGTTGCAAGGTTTGGTTCCTGGGTTTGTATCTCATTTGCTGAACCATTGTTGTTGGTAAGAAGTGGCTTTAAATTAAGGGGCTGTCTATCAGTGCAGAAAGGTCTGCCTCCCCCAAACCCACGAAAGGAAATTCCTTGATCTAAGAGTGGCTGTGGTTCATTGATGCTGTGCTGTGCTGATTTAAGTTTTGAGTTGTTAGGCATGGGCACGAAGGGGAAAAAAACGAAAGGGGTGTTCGTGGTTTGTTGCCATCCACGAACAACAAACAACGAACATGGATGAACATAATCTGTTACTGAACATGTTTGTTGTTCATTGTTCGTGGGGGCGAGAACCAACCCCCCCTTAGTCCCCCTCCCCTCAAACCCACTTACCTGACCCTTTAAAGATCCCTTTAAACTATCAGCTGGCAAGCGACAGGGGGGGATTCCCCCCTGCTGCCTGCCAGCTGATAGTCTAAAGGGCCCTGTCCTGGCAAAAACAGCAGTGTCTGCTGGCAGCTACTTTGAGGGGTTACCAACTGACCTTCCCAATGTCCAATACCCACCAAATTTTCAGGGAACATAGTCCTCACTGTCCTCTGAAGACCCCCCCAAGTTTCAGAGAGATTGCACCCCAGGAAAGGTGTGAGCCGTGGGTCTCCCCTTTTCATGTCATTTTCTGTTTACAGTGGCAAAAACTGGACTGTCTGCTGCCTGGAAGCTACTTTGAGGAGTAACTTACAAGTCAGAAGGAAAGCCAGAAGGAGTTCAGACAGAGTTCAGGCAGTCCCTGCCTCTGGTTGCCAAGGGAATTGATTGCAGATGCCAGACTGTTTGGTTTGACGAACAGCAATGAAAAACAACGAAAGAGGCTTGCAACGATCACCTGTTCGTTTAGATTGGGGTCTTATGAACAGCTTGTTCGCGAATAGCCGTTTGTGGCTTTTTTTGCTTCATATTGCTGTTCGTGCCCATGTCTAGTTGTGATAATAGTGCAGTTCTGTACTGATATCTGTTCTCCAAACTGGTGGATTGGAAATTGAGTTTGGTTTCTGGGTTTGTGTCACGGTTCATTGACCTATTATTGTTGGTAAAAAGCTGTTTTAAGTTAAGGGGCTTTCTGTAAGTGAAGAAAGGCCCGCCTCCCCCAAGCATGTGACAGGGAAATACCTTTATCTAAGTGTGACTGAAGGTCATGACTGATCTGTTACGTTGGTTTAAGTTTTGAGTTGTGATAACTAGTAGGATTCTGTTGTTGCCTTTGGGATGTACTGATACCTGTTCTCCAAACTGATGTATTGGAAACTGAGTTTAGTTTCAGGGTTTGTGTCTCGATTGGCTGGTCTATTGTTGGTAACAAGTTGTTCTGTCTGTAAGTGAAGAAGGGACCGCCTCTCCCAAGCCTGTGAAAGGGAGATAGCTTTACTCACGAGAGGCTGTGGTTCATTGATGGTGTGTTGAGCTGGTTTAAATTTTGAGTTGTTATAACTAGTGGGGTTTTGTTGTTACCTTTTGGGCTTTAGGGATGTCTGTTCTCCCATCTAGTGGATTAGAAATTGTATGACGGGCATTGTTGTCTCAGTATGCTGCATATGGAAATCACAGTTGTGTGAGTGTATTTAAAGAAACGGCCACTGTTTTCATAGCTGAATTTTGACACACTCTGCATGTAAATGAAGGCAGTGTTCTGTTACATTGGTTGCACTGGCATTGGCTCATTCGTGTTTACTGCTGGTCATGGGGGAAGTGCACAGCCACGGAAAGTGTTCTCAAAATTCCTGGAAGCAAATCGCAATGTCTTCCACCCCCTACATTTTAATTCAGATGAAATTTAGAAATACTGCTGGCGTTTTTACTTTTGCTGCAGCTTGTAATAGCTTTATGGAGAGAAAACCATGTAGTCCCTCCCCCTCCTCCAAGGATGGTAACAAAACTGGGAGCCTGGTTTGGAATGAATGAAACTGAGAGGAGGTTGAAGGGTGAAGTTCCTTCTCAGTCTCATGCACGGTCTCCAGGCAGCTTGAGAATTCAATCTGCAGTTTATGAAGGAAAGCCTGAGGAGTCACCACTGAGTAGCTGGGGAAATTTATATGAACTAACAGTTTCATGAAAGTTTTGTCTCCAAGGGGTCATTACAGATCAGGAAAAGAGAGTGGGAGAGAGGAGGAAGCCCCTTCTGCTTGCATGCCACAGTTCCAATTCAAACCAGGCCTGCAAGCACCTGGGAATGAAGACCCATGTTTGCCAACTTTGCACATTTCCTGAATGCAGGCAGAAGTTAAAACAGCTGGAGGGGGGAGGGGTCTTAAGGAGAAGAGTCACTGAGAGGGAAAGGGTGAAGCACACTCCCACCCCTTCATTGCAGTCTTCCAGATCTTGAATGAGCTTTGCAAAAAAATCAGGAGCCATTAAAGCTGTGACAATCACCGAAGGCAGTTATAATGCTAAGAGCCAAACAACAAGCAACAGGAGTCGTGGTTCCATCCCATGGCTGTTATTGTCATTTTAGAAGCGTATGTAGTGCTTTAAAAATTGCTGTGAGGTCTTGGTCTAGGGAGCATGCACAGCACAGTGGCCCCAGGAGCTCTAGAATCCCCCCCAACACCTTTTCAGGAGCCAAAACAACAACTGGGGGGGGGAGAGAACCAGAGGCTGCCGTGCCACGTGGAAGCTTCAAATTGGGACCTCACAGCAATGTTAAAAAAACTACAAATGGTTCTCAAATGGTGTCAACAGCCACAGAATGTACCCGTGGCCTGTGTCTCTTGTAGTTTGGCTCTATGCGCCAGTATGGATTCTTCAAGAACAAGTAATGCCAAACTAGCCGTATCTCCTTTTTTGAGGAAGTGACTGCTTTGGTGAATCAGGGGAAGCTGTGGACATAGTTTATCTTGATTTCTGATTTCTGATAAGGTTCCATATGATATTCTTGTAAACAAGCTGGTGAAATGTGGTTTGATTCCTACGACTATTAGGTGGATTTGTAGCTGGTTGATAGATCATACCCAAAGAATGCTTGTAAATGGTTCCTTCTTCTCTTGGAGAGGAGTGACAAGCGGAGCGCCTCAGGCATCTGTCCTGGGCCCTGTGTTGTTCGACATCTTTATAAATGATTTGGATGAAGGAATAGGAGTGCTGTGAGAGGAACAAGAACTTCCCAGCTTCCCCTCTGCCCCTCTTTTGCCAGCATACAGTGCACTATTTAAGATGAATTCTGTCACCGACTGTGAAGCTGCTTGCTCAACCGTGACTCAACACATGTTGGCCCTATTGTGTATTTAGAAGTACATCTGGGAGAAAAGAAGGAATGTATTTCTCAAAGTGTTGTCTGCCATTTACTGTGTCATTATTTTTAAAAAGCTTTTGAAAAATCTGCTACCTACGTAATTAGGGGCATAGTTTTACTCAAAGAATTCAGATCAAGTAATGTGGCTGGTATAGAAGATATTCATCTTTACACCAACGAACCTAGCTTTTTGTTCTTCTTTTTCTATCTCAAAAGATGTGTGTTAGATCAAATTGTTACTCCAGGCTCTGTACCAATTCTAGATCAAAACTCCACATGCAACTTAACAATATACATCATGCTACAGTTAAATATCTTTAGGTATTCAAGTAGAACTAATCCACGTTTATTCTAGTTATTAAAAAAGTAGACCAAGATTAAGCAATGAGTAATGATTTCTAAAGCTTTCCATGGACTTAAGATAAAACACAATTGCAGCGTATGTGGTAATGGTCTAGCTAGCATATCCCCTGCGCTTAGCGAAATACACAGCCCTTCATAATTCATTTGTTAATTTTGTGTTGCCCCATACTGATATCAAAGACTCCAGTAAAAGGCAGGTATATAGAACAGAGGCAGCAACAAGATTAAGCGTAGCATTTCCTGAAAAGTAACTTGACAACAACAGTAGAATAGATATGAAAGCAACAATATTATTGATGAGGAGGGCCAATATAATAATCACTGCCTTGAAATGGGCTTTGGTTTGGGGGCTTCTGTGGCCATCCAAACTTCCCAGCATCCTCTGATGGTGCCTCCAAAGAGGAAAAAGTAACAGGAGGGCAGAAGTAGCGCAGATACTTAAAGCTGCAAAACACCCAAGTCCCAATAAAACAAGTATCTGTGATGTGGGCTTTATTTGATGTCAGATTCATTTTTATTTCTGAAGACATAAGAAATATTCCCATTATGCCATATTTCAAAGTCACTCCACACGCAGGGTAGGCTGCTTGCTAAGGACAAAACCAGAGAAGCTAGGAGCCAGGTGGATACCAGTCCGGAGAGTCTTACTTTCAAGCGAATGAAGAAAGGGTGGCTGAAGTCTGCAATCTTCACACAGTAGTAGGTACACAAGGAAGCTGTGAGCCAGAGGTTCCAAACAGTGATGTAACAGAGGCTGAATACCATTACACTGAAGACAAGGCCTAACTCAGTGATGCAAGGATAGAATTTTGCCAGGATAGACCATATCATTGTAATGCCCCCAAAACATATTCTGATGCTCCCTTGTAAGGTCAAGATCCTGTCAGTGAGCGTCAGGCATTTCTTGTTCATCCAGTCCCTGCAGTTGACAGCCAGTATGAATACATCCATCCACATTCTTCCCAAATCGAAAATAATCGCAACCAGAATGAAAACGGTGTCGAGCAAGTCTCCTGTTGCACTGCTGTCCAAACTGCTTCCCATTCTTCAGGTTGTCTAGATGGCCTCTTCGGAAGAAGGCACACTGGGGGAACACTTACTGTACCTGACAGGATGGTAATGCCGAACTCCCTGTATGTCCAAGTAGGCAGAAACTGAGTTACAGATTCACTATGCTTTCTCCCAGTACGTTGATATGGAAAACACTACTTTGTATATTTTCCACACAAGGGAGAATTTGTTATTAACTATTTTGTTGAAGTGTTCATATGATTCTGCCCTCCCGGCCTGCAGACTAAGGCTGCTGGGCCAGGGGGGCTGTGTTTGCCGCCCTGGAAGGGGGAAAGCGGCAGCGCACCCTTTCCCGAACATCCAGGATCAGCATGGGGGGCGGAGAGCAGAGCTCTATTTAAGCTGCTTCTGCCTTCCAGGCCAGCAGTTGACTCCTCGTGCTTGGATCGTGAAGAGTACGCTTGGCTCTCCCTCCCTCAGAGCACTTGGAGCAGCAACGGCGGCTGGTGGCGGCTGAAGTCTTAGGAGCAGCAACAGCAGCAAAACAGACGGAATTCGTTACACTGCTCTACTCTCAGCCCACTTGCCCTACTTCACGGCAACGCTATGGCAGGGCCCAGTGGGTCAGGCCTGCAGCCTAGCCGTTTATCAGGCCTGGGGCCTAGTAGGCCGGTTGCTCAGCAAGCCTCCAATGGACATGCTTTCCACCTAGCAGGCCTTTGGACAAGCAGGTTTTTGGTCCTATAGGGTCTATACTGACTTTACTGGTGCTTTTTGGAAGAATTTTGTATGAGGGCTGCCCTTAACAGAAGCTTGCCTTGGGATCAAATGTACCAGCAGCTGTGGCTGCAGGCTATGTCCCCTGCCAAACCTAACCTGGGTGACCACTTAGAAATCAGTTGCCTGGTCCAATGGCGTCAGTTCATTTCTGGACCCTATGCCCCCACAAGGTAGTCAGTTCATCCACACCTGCTTTGCTGGGAGTTCATCTCTCAGGGGGTGTGGTCCAGGAAGTCAAGCAGTTTAAATAACAATGCTCAATTTTTGTCGGCCTCCACCCATTCACAGTCTGCCCTAGAAGGAAAATCGGAAAGATTCCAGTAGCACCTTTAAGACTAACCAACTTTACTGTAGCATAAGCTTTCGAGAATCACAGTTCTCTTCATCAGATGCATCTTTTCTATTTTGCTACTACAGACTAACACGGCTAACTCCTCTGGATCTATGCCCTAGGAGGGTTAGGGTTACCTTACCACCCCTTCTAGTTTGCAGTTGTCACTTTATATTATATTTCATTAAATTTATAAAAAATTCCATTGGGTTATTTACCTTTATCCTCCAATTGTGGGTCTCCACTTTCCTATTCCAGTTATATTTGGAGGTGTCTCAGTTCTGGGCTTAATGAAGGAGGAAATGGCAGAGATGAAGGCACAACTGTAGAAAAAGAGTAGAAAGCTCTAGAGCTGAAGCTGAGCAGTTGAGAAGCTCAAGAGCAAGCCAACCTTGTCCACATTGAGCACCTGAAGTTAGATGTGGAAGATCAAAGGGAATGGAGAATGAGATCCCTCCACTCAGCTAGCAGCAGCAGGAGCAAAGATAAGAAATGTACAGAGAGCACTACCACATCATTAACATTAGCTGAGTTGAAGCTAGAGATGGGCATGGAACAACAACAACAAAAACAACAACCAGGAGGTTCGTGGGTTTCACGAACCACAGAACTGGACCAGTTACGAACCAGTTCGTGGTTTGTGGGGTTTAAATGCCCCTTTCCAGCCTTAACAGCAGCAGGGAAAGGGGCATTTAACAATATAAAGGGCCCTTTCCTGCCTTGCAAGTGGCAGGTCCTTTGAAACTATCAGCTGGCAGGGGGGATCCCCCCTCAGCACCTGCCAGCTGATAGTTTAAAGGGACCTGCCCAAACCCCAGCCCCTCCTACCCCTATCCCCCAGTCCCACACTTACTTTCCCCTGCAGCGCGGTGTCCTTCCTCTACTCCCAGGAGGGGCAGGAAGGCCATCTTCGGCCTCTTCTGCTGCCCTGGGGCCCCGCAGGGTGGCGTAAGAGGCTGAAAACGGCCTTCTCCACCACCCTGTGGGCCTCCAGGGCAGCAGAAGAGGGTGAAAACGGCCTCCCTGCCCCTCAAATGGCTGCCGTGGTGGCCATTTGAGGGGCATGGAGGCCAAAAACAGCCTTCTTGCCCCTCAAATGGCCACCACTTTGGCCATTTGAGGGGCAGGAAGGTTGTTTTTGGCCTTTTCCACCACCCTGCAGGCCCCCAGGATGGTGGCAGAGGTCAAATACAGCCTTCCCAACCCTCCTGGGAGGAGAGCAAGGATGCTGTTTCGCCAGGGAAGGTAAGTGTGGGGCTGAGAGGTAGGGGGTAGAGGGGGCTGGGATTTGGGCAGTTTAAAGGGCCATACCACCGGCGGGTCCCTTTAAACTATTACCTGGCAGGCAGCAGGGGGGAAATCCCTAGTTGAAACCCTATAGTGAAAGTGAACTGACTACGGAACTGGCAAAAGCACTCAGACGAGAAAAGAAACTGAATGCCAGAGGGCAGACACAGACTGACAAAGGGTCTCATCACATGAGACAAAATACACTCGAATTACTCGGGGGTAATTCGAGTGTATTTTGTAATTCGAGTGTATTTGAGTGCAATTTGAGTGTAATTCAAGTGTATTTTGTCTCATGTGGTTTGACCCAAAGAGCAGTGAAATCTGGCACCCGCAGTCTGCAGGGTTTGTTCATGACTTGAAAAGAGCAAACAGTAACCTTGTAGCTGCCTACGACAACACAAAGAAGAAGCATCAAAATGAGCTGAAGAAATTGGTGTCCCAAATGATAGCTATGGTTGAAAGGCATGAGACACAAGTGAGAATACTCAAACCAAGAATTGCTTTGCAGGAAGAGGAGAACTCAAGACCACATACCATTTGAGGGGCAGGGTGAGTCGGCCAACCCTTTAAGGACACGTGGGAACAGCCCAATTCTAGATCAAAACTTCATATGCAACTTAGAATGTACTATTGGCAACTGCACTGTGCATTCTTCAGGCTACAGTAAAATATCTTCATGTATTTCAGTAGAACTACTCCACATTTATTCTACTGAACAAAAAGTAGACCTCAATTAAGCAGTGAGCAATGATTTCTAAAGCCTATCATGGACTTGAGATAAAATACAATTGCAGTATGTATAGTCATCATCTACCACCGCTTCCCCTGCACTTAGCAAAATATAAAGCTCTACACAATTCATTTCTTAGTTTTGAGTTCCCCCACATTGAAGTGAAAGACTCCAATAAAAGGCAGGTATATAGAACAGACGCAGCAACAAGATTAGGAACGGGACTTCTTGCAAAGTCTCTTGACATAAACAGCAGAACAGATAGGAAAGCAAAAATATTGCTGATGAGATGGGACAAAATAATAATCACTGCCTTGAAATGGGCATTGGTTTGAAGGCTTCTGTGGCCATCTAAACTTCCCCGCATCCTCTGTCGGTGCCTCCAAAGAGAAAAAAGTAACAGGAGGGCAGAAGTAGCACAGATACTTAAAGCTGCAAAACACCCAAGTCCCAGCAAAGCAAGCCCATGGGATGCAGTATTTGCTTGGTTGTCGTCAGATGCATTTTCATTTCTGAAGACGTTAGAAATGTTCCCACTACGCCACAGTTCAAAGTCACTCCACACATGGGGCAGGATGCTTACTAAAGACAAAACCAGAGATCCAAAGAGCCAGGTGGATACCAGTCCGGAGAGTCTTACTTTCAAGTGGATGAAGAGTGGGTGGCTGAAGTCTGCAATCTTCACACAGTAGTAGCTGCACAAGGAAGCCGTGAGCCACAAGTTGCAAACAGTGAAGTACCAAAGGATGAATGTGAACACTTTGAAAACAAGGCCTATCTCAGCAATCCAAGGATAGAATTTTGTCAGGATAGACCATGTCATTGCAATGCACCCAAGACATATTCTGATGCTCCCTTGTAAGGTCAAGATCCTGTCAGTGAGTGTCAGGCATTTCTTGTTCATCCAGTCCCTGCAGTTGACAGCCAGTATGAATACATCCATCCACATTCTTACCAAATTTAAAATGGTTACGATCAGGACTGTGCCCATATCAGGCTCGTCTCCTGTTGTGCTGCTGTCCAAACTTCTTCCCATTTTTCAGGTTGTTTAGGTGACCTCTTTGCAAGGAGGCACACTGGGGGAAAGCTGACCAAATCTGACAGGACAGTAATTCCAAACACCCCAGATGTCCGAGTGGGCGGAAGCTGAGTAACAGATTCAATCTTCTTTCCCCCAGTATGGTGATATGGAAAACACTACTTTGTATATTTTCCACCCAAAGGAGAATGTGTTTTGTTACTATCTATTTTGCTGTAGTGTTCATGTAAATGCTGTCTGTATTTAGCAACTGAATTTTGGAGTCACTTATCTATATTTAGATTTGAGCCGAAGTGTAATTTCTGAATGATTCATCTTTTTTTTTTTTTACAATAAGCAATTTTTTAAGTAACAGAATAGTTGGATTTCTTTTGCTTGGAGAAGATCCAGTGAGTAATGGGCTGGATCACATTTGGAAAGTTACAACAATCTAGTCAACCAAAACTGTTGAGGTTGTGGTGTAATTTACAGTTCTAAACTGTGTTCACAGTCCTAAACTGGGTTTTTAAATCAATGGGCTTAGAAGGGCAGAACAACTTACTATTACACTGTTTGTTTCATATCTTTCCCACTACTGTTTGGATGTGAACTCCATAACATGCTTGCTGTCTTGACTCAGTTGTCTGACATTTTAAATAAATGTCCTAAGAAGTTGAGCTTGATGACAAGAAATTCCAGTTTCATGAAACAAGCATCTTTGAAATTGTTCTCTTCACACAAAATGTACTTTCATCTACCTTCTATGAATTTACCCTTAGTCTATCCTCAGAGATCTGATTCATACAGTTAAGTTTGCTTCCACCAAATGAGACTCATCTTTCCCATAGTTAAATACTAACTAGGGGAAATTGCCAACCCTAAAAGTCATCTCTCTTACTCATGTCAAGTTGGCTCTATCCAAGGCAAAGTTCCCCTAGAACAACTCCTGGTCATTTCTCCCCATTCCACAAGATACAGCACGTTTCCCAGACAGTCATAGCTCACGGACCCATCAGTGAGTTCCCTTGTCCAATCACACAGGGAGGAGAGAAAATTTAAAAATGCAGCTGTCCTGTCACTGCCGTGCATGTGCTGCAGTTGCTGCTCCTTGAGTCTTGGGAGAGATGCTTGTCTCACATATTTACCACGAGGAATATGGATTTGAAGAAAGGGATTTTATATACCACTTCTGTGCCTTTCAGTATTCTGTGCCTTTCAGTATTACATGCCTTGCACTTTTTGTAATGCTCAAGAGCCATTGTAGTATTTGTAATGCAACCTGTAAGAATATGACACTTGAAACAAGAAAACCAAAGAAGAATGTACGCTGAAACTCTGTAAGAACTGAGGACTAAACAATATACTGCTTTTAGAGATGCACCTGTAGAAATATTACACAAATGTTATATTATCCTATAGGATTCCAATAGGAATCAATACAAGAGAGCTTTTTGTAAAAACTGATTAATGTAGCAAGCTAGGTCAGCCACCTGTAGCATTATCTCTCTCAAGGCTGCGAAAGGGAGAGAGTGCAGAAGTGGGGGAACATTCATTCCTGCCCACGGATCTCAGCTATCTGAAAGCCCCAAGGTTGCCAAGATGAGACTTCATGGTGCCGTCGAAGGTAACATTGGCAAAAGGGAGGTGGGCAAAGAGGAGGCAGAAGGTGTCCTTCCTAAGGGAACAGGCACAAGGACAAGATAAGGAACTGCAAATCTTGGAATTCCCCCAATTTAGTAGCTGACCTAGACTTGCGTCTTCCAATCAAACTAACCCTAGACACCTGTGTCAAAGACTACGAGCCAATAAGATAACAAATATTAGAATATTGTAAAAAGCAAAACAATTTTGGGCGAATGTTGTTGATGTGATGTCAGATTTATTTCAAAAAAGTGTACCTAAAAGCCCAGAGTTGTTATTGCTATGTATGAAATTAGAAGATTTTGCGACCGATGATAGAATATTAATGTTTTATATGATAACCACCGCAAGAATTTTATATGCACAATTATGGAAGACACAAGAAATACCGACAATAGAAGACTGGATGCGGAAAGTACTACATATGGCGGAGATGGACAACTTAACAAGAAAAATAAGAGAACAAGATTCAGAAGGATTTATGAAAGACTGGGAGAAATTTAAGAGGTTTATGGAAAAAAGATGGGACGTAAGGGGGAAATTGTGGTCCTTGGACAACTATTGAAGAAGGGAGATAGATTTTCTTTACCGTTAGAAATAACAGATGAATAACAAAAAGATGATAATAGCATAAAATAGCTTTTTATTGTATTTTAGATATAATGAACTAGCGTAAAAATAGATATAGATAGACAAGGGGTTGGAAAACTGTTGGAAGTCTAACAAGAAAAGCGGGGAGGGTGTGGGTGGGGGAAACAAGAATATATGGGGGTGGGAAATGTATACTTAATTTGTATGTCAACTCACCCAATAAAAATTTATTTAAAAAAACCCCAAATATTAGAATATTGTAATATTATTATAATTAACCTGAGGATATTAATTGCCTTGCACTTCTATTGTAGCTTTGATGAGCTTTGGACACAAGGAGACTATCTACTCCTGTGTAAAATTGCTCCTCCATTGTTTAAATTAAACTATCTGTTTTGCTTCAATTCAACAGGACTCCAGGAGTGTCTTTTTCATTGTGATTTGGCTAAGAGGGAGAGAGATACCACAAAGGCACCAAGTTTGTGCATAACAACCACACTGCACATCAGTCGGTACTGAGTGGAAGCCCAGGAAGGAGGTGGGGAGGATGTGGAGCTGGAGCAAAAGCAAAGATGGAGCTTTGGTCCTTCTCATCAAATACAGCCAGAAGCAAAGCAAAAGAGCACGGGCAGAGGTCTGAGGTAGACGCTCACCACAAGCTTTCCTACTCCATGTTGTTTAACAGCCAATTTTATGTTGGTTCAAAGCTGGAACCAGAACGGGGCAGGCCTGAACCCCCAATCAGCTCACACCTTGATCACATCACCTGACAGGTACGAAAAGGGAGGGGTGACAAGTCTGCAGCTCTTGGCACATGACCCAAATCTACAGGTGCAAAATTAATTACCAATTAGCCAGCGAGAACAGCTTATCTTGACTCAAGGAGAGAAGCAAAAGTAACTTATTGCTAGCAAAAACGAAGAGCCTCTCCAAGGCGGGAGGGAATTTTCTCTGGACAAGGAAGCTTCTAACTAGCTCTTAAAAGGGCTTCCCATATACTCTTAGACATAACGTTTTTTTGGTTACAATGCCAGCTCTCCTTATTCGAGAGGGCCCACGCATGCCTTCCTCTCCCTGATGCTGAGATGCTAGCCAGCCATGCAGTGCAGCACCAGCCACAAGGTGCTGGCGTTGCTGCCTGCCCGCCAAAGTTGTTGCATGCACAGGTGCAACGGGCAGAAGCAGCTGACACTGATGTTCCTGTGGGAAATGAATTTCATAGGCTGAAACATTTGCATGTACCTTTACTATTTTGATGTGATTTTACTGTATTCTCAGGTGCATTTACCATATTCTTACTATGCAAGATAGAAGAGGGAACTTGAGGTAGAGCAATCAGAGAGAAGCGCCTGTTATTTGTAGTCTGATAAAAGGCTGCCCACATATACACATACTGAGCTAGCCTACCAAATAGTAAAATATACATATATCACCATACATTATGTTATACTTATAGGTTAGAAAGGCAAACCTTTTTAGAATTAAGTCCTGTAGCTGTAATATTGAGCAGAGAGTGAGGGCCAAACTACAAGTGACAAATGACACCAGGTTGGACACTTGTCAGCTTCCCTCAAGTTCTGATGGGAAATGTAGGCAGCTTGGCGGAATGTTGGACAAGTGACAGTTGAAAAGTCTATTGGACAGCAGTCGGAGAGCCAAACTGCAAGACCAGGATGCCTACATTTCCCATCAAAACTTGAGGGAAGCTGACAAGTGTCCAACCTGTGTCATTCGTCACTTGTAGCTTAGCCCTGAGAAGCTTCGAGAAGGACCAAAGAAAGCTAATTAAGGGGGGGGGGAGAGAACAACGGCTGAATTCTGGTCAGAAAAGCAGGATGGATGGTAAAGAGGAGAAAGTTACATCTGGAATGCAGGAAAGTGGGGACTGGGGAAGAGAGCCATAAACAACTCAGCAGAAAGAAAGAAACTTGCTTCAGCTCTTCGTATCAGCAGAGCTCTCCAAGGTATTGAGGTCCTCCCATGACATTCAGGTGCCAGAGGAGGGGTGCTTGAATATCACCAAATGTATTTCAGGAGAGGGCAGATTGCTCACACAGTAACAGATGGCCGAATACAAAGGGAGATTATTTGTTTAATAACCATAGAGGCACCCTGGTCAAGTGATACACTTTTGCTAGAGCAGGAACTGATAGTAACTCTATGGATGGGAAAGTAACAAGGGAAGAAGACGATGTTCTTTGTAATTATAAACAATGTTTCAGAAGTGATAACTGATGTTAATTGGAAAGTATGCATGGCTAATGACGGTCCGAATTGATCTACCAATGTGAGACCGCCAGATCATTGGGGTGGTCGCTTGTGTGGACCAATGTGGACCTCAAGATTATAATCTGTGCTAATGAACCAAAGGATACAAAATGTCTTGCACGGCCCTTGGAGCCTCGAGGAGTGACTGGCACTGAAGGGCTTTCACTTTCTGTACATCTGTACTCCTCCACGTTTAATAAACATTGTAGTCTCTTTACTCACTCACAGGACTCCTTGTGTGTGTCTCTTCTTCTAATTGGCCGAGGGACACTCGGTCCACCAGTTGTGTGGAACATTCCCTTTGGTTGCCTCGGCCACTCCTTCTCCGTCCACCACATGAAAATACAGGACTAGCATTGCTTGGATTAGACTAGATTATACCAGCCAGACAGCCCTTCTTGACAGATTGGTCAGGTTAATTTAAAATTACTACTACCTATGCTTTCCTCTGTCCTCTGTTAGTAAGGGGGGACCATGTGGTTGTTCATGGTGGGTTTTCAGGAGGGCATTGTTTTCATTATTGCTTTGGCCTCTGTGGGGTTTAATGTTTGATTTGATCTCCTTCTTTCCTATTTCGTGCTTTTGATACTGTTGTTTTGGTGAAGGAGATTTTCCCCCTGACATTCAGTTCTTTGGATAAAGTAAGTCTTATACTCTCTTTTATTTCTGATTTAAAAGAGGTGTTTATCATTTCTTTCTGCTTGATTTCTCTGTTGGAGCCAGTGTGGTTATACCGGCTAGAGTGATGGAATAGGGTCTGGGCCACCCATGTTTAATTCCCTGCTCGGCTGCAGAAGATCGCTGGGTGACCTTGGGCTAGTCTCACTCTCTCAGACTAATGTACCTCACAAGGATGTTGTGAGGAAAGAATGAAGGGGAACAATTGGGGAGAAAGGTGGAGTGTCAATGAAGTTAAATAAATATAAAATCAATACAATACATTCTCGCTCGGCAGGGAATTGGTTTGGAGTTGTTTCCTGCATCAAACACGCCACTACCAGACAGACTGGACAGCAGAGGATGGGAAGGGGGTAACTCGTGCAAGGCTGCAGCTGCCTCTCTCTCACTCTCTTTCCCTCTCCAGCAATGCTTGTTTCTAAATGGTCTACCTCACAATCAAAACCTATGGCATGCAGAGAGATCTACATGGTACCAGTATGCTTTGCCCCATTGAGCAGCTGCCCTCCAGGGTACCGGTGGCAGGGCCCTTGCTGGTTTGCTCTCTCTCGCTTGTGGTGGGGTCCATGTAGGATTGGTAAGCCTGGAAGTTTGGGGAGGGGAGGGACCACAACAGAGTATGGTGCCATAGAGGCCACCCTCTGTAGCAGCCATTTTTCTCCAAGGGAACTGATCACCACAGCCAGGAGATCAGCTGTAATTCCAGGAGCTCACAAAGCCCCACCTGGAGGTTGACAACCATAGGCCCATGCCTGGCTTCTCAGCTTGACATCCTCTGCTCTCGTCCCTCAGCACCAGGGCTTTTTTTCAGCGGGAACATGGTGGAATGGAGTTCCGGAACCTCTTGAAAATGGTCACATGGCTGGTGGCCCCGCCCCCTGATCTCCAGACAGAGGGGAGTTGAGATTGCCCTCCGTGCCGCTGAGCGACACGGAGGGCAATCTCAACTCCCCTCTGTCTGGAGATCAGGGGGCGGGGCCACCAGCCATGTGACCATTTTCTCCAAGGGCAACCCACTGAGTTCCACCACCTCTTTTTCCAGAAAAAAAGCCCTGCTCAGCTCTCAAGGAGGTGCCTGGAGGTGAGCAAAGACAGGTAGAGAAATGACATTAAACTCCATCACCAACATTGCAGTCCCCCCTCCACAAAAGCAAGATGGCCATCATGTGTATATGTATGTGCAGGTGGGTGGGGGATTCTCTCCTTTCCCTGCAGCCAACTTCCTCTCCTCCAGGGTCTTGGGCCATCTCGTTCATTGCCTCGAGGGATCGAGCCAATGTTTAAGTTCTCTGTATAGAAAGGATATATAATTGCTTATAAATTGGATGGTCATCGGTTCATTCATCTTGCCTTGCCATCTTTGACAAAAAATGGAAACGGGATTGAAAAGAACCGGTCCACCCATCAGATGGTCAGTCTTGATTGGGTCACAATTCAGTGCCGTCTACAGAACCCTTGAACTGTACATCAAATTGGACTTCCTATGGACTTAGCACCTTGGTGCATTGATCAGTGAATGGCATTAATTGGCATTTTTGCCTTGGTGAAAATGGTGGGTGGTGGTTGCAGTACAAGTTTAGTGACATTATTAGCAGTTAGATCTGCCCTCACATTAACAAGGAAGCTTATGAACATGGCTATATCATAAGCCCCTCTCCTTGTGTGTTTTAAAAACACAAAAGCACTGCCTGGCGAGGCAGAAAATGGCTGCCAAGCCCCAGCTGGACATGTGAGTCACGAGGTAAGATGAGCTTTCAGCCCCACAGCCCCAGAGATGTGCACAGATCCTAAGACAACAGGGTCTCCCAGGACTTCGTGAATTAATCACCTCCACGCCCTGCCCATATTTCTTTATCCACTCTCCTCACCTGGCTATTCAGGGATCTGATAAGCCTCACCTGTTCCAGCCATCACAGCTCATCCAGCAGCTTTTTACCTTTAGTAACACCCAAAAAAGCTTAATCAAACTTTCCCCAATTTTATTGTCTCACCCTGGAGACAGCCATCAAGTTATTGTTCTTGGGCAGAAGACGTCATCCTGCCCAGAGTACGTTCCACAGGATAATTGGCTACCCTCCACCACAGTTATGTGCTTGCCTTTGGATCCCAGCACCCACCCACACATGCCCGTCAGCCTCTCCTCATGCTGAGAAGTGCTGGTCGCCTCAAAGTCGCTTTCCTATGGATGCCCTCTGCCATCTAGATTGGTAAAAATTATCCGATCCCTTGGACTTCAATCTCTCAGTTTCCTCCCTGTCTTCTAGTTAGCTCCAAGTGTGTGCTTGGTGCAATTGGTTTTTATCATTTTATAAATAAAAACTCTTTTTGATCCAACATCAGCCTGTTTATTAAAGAGTTCTCTAGATGAACACTATACATTGGTGGACGAGCTTGCAGTTTCCTCCTTTTGCTGCCTCTCCTTGCGCGCTAATTCCCCCAACTCGCAAGGAGATCATCCATTTGGGTAACAACATTACTTCTGGGCAAAACTCAGAATTGATGGCAGTTGCTCTAGGAATAATCAAAAACTCTATACCAGAGAGGTTTCAGTGATTCCTTAAGCTACTATTGCTGCTTTCAGGTTTTCCCTAGAAGGGATGTCATTAAGCCTCAGATACCAGTGAGGTTTTTTTTTTTTTAATTTTAATTTAAGTTTTTGGCAGCCGTGTTGCCAAATGGCTTGGAGAAAACTGTTCTTCTCTTTAATAGTAGCTTAATGTTATTATTTTACACCACTATTAAAAGGACAGGATATTTTTCTCCAAGCTCGTAGGCAACCATACTTGCATCAGGAACCCAGAGAGCCTTTTACTTCCCTCACTGCCTTCTCAATAACTGGAACATTGACTTGGAACCTCCCTTCCCCCAAATCCTGCACCGGCGAAGCCTTAAGCATCATGACTATGCTGTATCAAGGCCAGGTTTACCAGATTTCGACTGATGATGACATGGGATCCCCTGTCACCAGTAGGCACTTCCTGCTGCCACTCAGCAGGAAAAAAACAGCTGGGAAAATGGGGAGGCGACGGGCTGTGTCTTGATGGGTTGACATTACTCCCTGTGTGTCTGGATGTGACAACAGCATATCACCAAGGACACTGTAGTGACTGGGCCAAATTCAATGGTTAAACCATAAAGTTTTACCTTAATGCTATAGCATCCCTTGTGACACACTGACATCACTTCCAGCACATGTGGAGTGATGTCAATGTGTAGTCGGCGATGTTTCCTTCCAGTTGCCAGCCTTGTAGATATCCAGTGATCTATTTCAGATGGGGTTGATTTTGGGGGGGCTGCTCCCATACTGGGTATTTTCCCAGTATTGTCGCATATGGAAAACACACCTTTGTTTAATTTCAAGAAAATAATCTAACCTCGATGGCTTTGAATGTATATGTGTGAAGTACACGGTTACTGATACTTATATTTGCACTTGGCTTAAGTGGAGTTGTGTAAAACAATTACCGGATTATCTTGATGACACTTGAATGCCTGATTCATCTCTCCCACCACCATATTTGCAAAATATGCCAGTTCACACAGTATTGAGCAAGATAATCCATTTGGTCTCCTTCACATGGTGATCACTGATGTGTAAAGCCCAGCATTGCAATCCTAAACAGATTACATTGTAGTTCTCCTACTTATGCAGGAGGGATTCTGAAAGGGATTCATCGATTGATAATATTTGCATATAAAGAAGCAGCAGAAGTGATAAAAGCTACTTTTATTATTTTTTAAGGTGTTATTCCTCTACACCAACAAAGCTTTAACTAAATTGGCTAGTTTTCCATGTAGGCCTAGTCTAATTTTAATGCCGTATTAGAGTAAAACCCTTTTATTCGCTCCAATAGCCTACTATGTATTCCAAGCTTGCACAATTTCATTCATTGATGCTAATTTAAAATTTAATCAAATGCTATTTTGAGATCTATAAGTTTTAGAATCAATCAATGTGCCTGATACAGAAAGTATTGTCCTTTACACCATTGAATCTAACATTCTGTACTACTTTTTCTATCTCAAAAGATGTGCGTTAGACTGTCTCATTATTCTAGCTTCTGTATCAATACCAAATCAAAAACTCCACATGCAACTTAAACGATACACTGTGCATCCTTCAGGCTACGCTGAAATATCTTCATGTATTCCAGTAGAACTACTCCACATTTATCCCAGTGAACAAAAAGTAGACCTAGATTAAGCAGTGAGCAAGGATTTCTAAAGCTTTCCATACGACTTCAAATACAACACAATTGTACTTTCAGTGGCAATCTTTTAGCTAGCATTTCCCCTGCACTTTGCAAAATGCAAAACCCTATATAACTCATTTTTTAATTTGGTGTTGCCCCAAATTGATATCAAAGACTCCAGTGAAATGCAGCTATTTAGAATAACTACAGAAACAAAATTACCAATAGGATTGTTAGCAAATTCAGTTGACAACATCAAGAGAATTGATAGGAAAGCAACAACATTGTTGATGAGAAGGGACAATATAATTATCATTGCCTGGAAATGGGCAATTGTTTTGGGACACCTGAGGCCATCCAAACTACCCAGCATCCTCTGACGGTGCCTCCAAAGAGAAAAAAGTAACAGGAGGGCAGAAGTAGCACAGATGCTTAAAGCTGCAAAACACACAAGTCCCAATAAAGCAAGTATGTGTGACACAATCCTTGTTTCATTGATGAAACTAGAAATGTTCTGATTAGCCCTTATTTCAAAGCCAATACAAACATAGGGCAGGCTGCTTGCTAAGGACAAAACCAGAGAACCGAAGAGCCAGGTGGATACCAGTCCCGAGAGTCTTAGTTTCAAGCGGATGAAGAAGGGGTGGCTGAAGTCTGCAATCTTCACACAATAATAGCTGCACAAAGAAGCAGTGAACCAGAGGTTGCAAACAACCAAGTACCAGAAGCTGAAAGAGAACATTTTGATGACAAGGCTTATCTTAGCAATCCACGGATATATTTTTGCCACGATATACCATATCATTGTAATGCACCCAAAACATATTCTGAAGCTCCCTTGCAAGGTCAAGATCCTGTCAGTGAGCGTCAGGCGTTTCTTGTTCATCCAGTCCCGGCAGTTGACAGCCAGTATGAATGCATCCATCCACAATCTTCCCAAACTTAAAATAGTCACTACCAGGACTTGAATTGTGTCCCTGTCCAGTGAGTCTCCTGTTGCACTGCTTTCCAAACTGCTTCCCATTCTTAAGGTGAATTAGATGGCCTCTTTCGAAGAAGGCACAGTGGAAGAAAGCTTGCCGAATCTGGCAGGATGGGAATTTCAAACTCCCTAGATGTCCGAGCAGGCGGAAACTGGGTTACAGATTCAGTATACTTTCTCCCAGTATGGCGATATGGAAAACACTACTTTGTATATTTTCCACCCCAAGGAGAAAGTGGGGTTTTTTACTCACTATTTTGCTGTAGTGTTCATGTAAATGCTGTCTGTATTAAGTTACTGAGTTTTGGAGTCATTAATCTATATTTACATTTGAGCCAAAGGGTAATTTCCGAAAGCTCAATTTTCTTTTCCCTATAAGCAATTTTTTAAATGACCAAGTGGTTGGATTCCTTTTGCTTGTATGAAATTCAGTAAATAGTGGGCCATACAGCTCACATGTGGACAAACTAGTCAACCCAAACTGTTGAGGTTGTGGTATTAGTTTACAGTTCCAGTCCTAAGTACAGTTATACTCTTCTAGGTCCAATGGGCTTAGAAAGGTAAAACTGCCAAGCCTCGCACTATTTGGTTCACCTCTTTCTCACTACTATTAGGACATGAAATCCACAAAATAGTTGTTTTCTTGATTCAGTTATCTGACATCCTACTATATATATAAGGCTAACCATGATCCTGACAACACACATCCTACCCTGGTGTGCCTCCAGAGAGGGCTGCTGCAGAGGAAAGCCCAGACAAGGCAGCCTGAAACTCAAGAGAGCAGGCTACAGAGGGAAGCCCACGCCAGGATCAGGTGCATATCAGGCACCAATGCTTGCCCCCACCTTCACCCAGCTGGGATCAAGAGCGGAGCAGGTGGCAATGCTAGCCCCCCAACTTCACCCAGCTGGGATCAGGTGCTGTATCAGACTGGAAGCGGGAATCCGCCCAGGACTAAGAAAATCACAAATAGTCAGTGTCCAGTTATCTCATATAATTATACACAGACCTAAATATGACCAGTAACACAATACTTCCTTTTCTCACAAGAGGTCATGTGTAACAGAACAATGTTATTACTTATAGGCTATTTTCATACATTACTTTAAATGCCACAATAAACAGCTGTTACATACGAGTCCCACGCAAGGAGACCTCGGGAGTGCAAGGTAAGTCCAAAAAGTTCATACAGGTTCATATGGTTAGTTCATATGGTAATCTTCTCTTATGTTTCATTGCAGGTATCGAGTGGAGAAGGCGCAGATCCAAACTTTGCCCAGAGCTGGGGCTGACAGATTTCCTCACAGCTTTTTGTCTGAGAAGACTTCCTCAGGGGCAACAGCCTAACCCACTGTACAATAAAGATAAATATAATACACGATACAGTGTATAATACATTTCTTTGCACAACTCCAAATGCTTTTAAATTGAAGGAGCTTACCCATACGCATTCCTACTGTCTCATCCACCTTTTGCAGCACCCGGAAGCGATGCCGGAAAGGTCCGGCGTAACCTCAACCATCCTGATGTTACTCATATACCCTTGGTAATTCATCCAATTAAAGCTACAGCTTCCTCCTATATCCCAGGGTCCTAGCCAAGAAAACACTTAAACGATATCTCATTATTGAGCCCCTGTGGTGTCAGGGTGTTCAACAAATGTATCCAAAAAGCCTCTCTACGTAGCAATTCCCGTTGCAAGCCCGGTCCTTTGCACGCTAAATGCAGACCAGCGACTTTCACATCAGTGGCATTGTGATTATGGTCCATATAATGCTGGGTTAGTGGTGCTTCGAGCACTCTATTTTTTACCCTGGATACATGTTCCAATATTCTTACACGCAGTGGCCGTATAGTATTGCCAACGTACAGCTTCGGGCATGGGCAAATGATTAAATAAACGACGCCTTGCGTCTGACAGGTGAAAAATTGTTTTAACCTTAATTGCCTGATTGGTCCCGGTAAATCCAATGACCCTCCTGTCAAAATGAAGCAGCATGCCGCACAATGCCCGCGTCTGTAAGTGCCTATTCGGAGATTCTCTATAGTGAGGCTGGTCTCATGCCTGTCTGTTGGTCTCATCGTGGAGTGTACAAGGATATCCTTAATACTGTGTGTTTTTCTGTATCCTATAGTCAGGCAAAGTTCACAGCCGGTAATATCTGTCAGAAGCGGCCAATGCCTCCTAATTATTCCGCCAAGCTCTCTAGAC